>NC_061529.1:20412500-21797500 GCF_022379125.1 Scophthalmus maximus | reverse complement strand
CAGTGGAACACAAGCATAGCTTGGGCAAAAACATTCGGAAGAATGTGCCTCAGCAAAGTGTGAGAAACATTTAGAGGATCATTTCTCTCTTTCAAATACATGTATTCAGTTCTTATAAACATATAAAGACATGTAGCCTAAGTTCAAGTCGGAGTTCACTGTGCTCTCTGTGCTCACAGCCCCAAAACCTGCCAGAGTCTCGCTTCATTAGCTCAGTTGTTATTTGGGATACATTCATCTCCCCCCGTCTCGTGACCTGGATGTGAACAAAGGCTCCACTGTGTGCAAGACTGTGGAAAAAACCTTTTTTAACTCTTTCAATGAGCTACTTCCTCACTTTTATTATTATTATTATTATTATTATTATTATTATTATTATTAAGACAATAAATCGGCAATTTGAGGCACTAAACGTGCTCCGACCTGCCTGGAAATGTGCACACGCATCAGAACTGGTGAGATAAGATAAGAGATAAGATCAACCTTTATTCGTCCCACAATGGGGAAATCTGGTCGTTACAGCAGCACAGTGGACAGAATGTAGCAGAAATAGCAGCGTGTAGAAAGAAATTGAAAAAAGCAGTGTGTATGTACAAATTATAACAAAATATAAAAATATAAAATACTATGTACAGAGCAGTAGCAATAGTTGCACATGGAGAATAAATATACATATTGCACAGTTGGTTATTGCACTTTTGTACCAGTGAATTATTCTTTACAGTGGTTGAGTCCTGTGTGTGTGTGTGTGTGCGTGCGTGCGTGCGTGCGTGTGTGTGTAAAGTTTCATAGCAGGAAATGTTTTTATACATTTGATATTTTAGGGGTCTCGTTATCATTATTATCAGTATTATTAGTATTATATTTGAAAGCAGCAGCCAATTGAATTAGAGTGGATAAGGTTGCCATCTGCTGGACAGCAGGAGATGACATGCATGCTTACTATTTAACATGAACATATGACATAAAGGGGGAAAGTGACAGACGAGCCCACGACGCACTGCCGGTGTTCAGCAGTTCACATCAGATCTGTGTGGAACATGTGACTTGCTCCAGCAGACAACAGCTGCTGTGCGTCATGGCGCGGGTGCGGACGCGGCCCACGCGTCGCCGCCTGGCGACAGATCCCCATGGAGTGAACCGCGGTCCACCGCGTCAGAGTGGACGACCGGGAGTCGGAGCAAAGTGCACACAGGAAGCCGCCGCCGCCGCCGCACAACGCTCCGCTCCACGGTGGCCGACGCACGCCACGATGCGGCGGAGTAACGGCAAAGCCCCGCGTCCTTCGAGGCTCTCGCCGATCGGCGTCCTGTGTCTCTCTGCGCTCTGGCTCGCACCTGCGATGTCACACCCGCAGTGTCTGGATTTCAAGCCTCCGTTCCGCCCGCTGCGGGAGCTCGACTTCTGCGTCATGTACAAGGAGTTCGGCTGCTGCGACTATCAGAAGGACCAGGAGCTGATGACCAAGTTCTACCGGATTATGGACAACTTCGATTATCACGGATACACCAGCTGCGCGGGCTTCGTCCTCGAGCTGCTCTGCCAGGTACGAGCAAAGGTCGCGCAAAAAACCTCTCCATTGTGCGCCAAGAGTCTGCGCTGACAGTGGAAATCAGCAGGACACAAAGTCCACACCAACACGCGTCATGACGCCTTGCAGGGAAAGAAGCAAATGTTGATGCTTCTTCTTTCCAAGCTGGCCGCCCCCTCATCACCAGGCTTTCTTTCTACACGACACGTGACAGATGACCAGCACTGTTCACTTAAAATTCATTTCTTTTAATTCTTGCTTAATTCTGTCCTGCTAACCCGGTCTAATAATGATTATGTGTTTGGGTTCACCCCATGTTGACTTGGTCTCTTGATCTGCAGTATATCCTTAATCTTTTGGCGCTTCTACTGCAAACGACGTGGCACTGTTGAAAATAAACCTTATTTGACTATGACCAACCTTTTATTTGTAATAAGTTGGCTATAGCATTCTTTAATAATGACATTTATTAGTGCATTATCAATCACGCACTAATAATCAGCTGAACTTGTGTGCTCCAGAGAGAGTGCAGATAGGGAGAACAGGTGTCCCTTCTGCTGCAGCTAGGGCTTCTTAGTAACTTTGCCATGCAGGACGGGGAACACACAGGTAGAAAATGTCGTCCCTAAGCAATATTTTGCGTGTTCGAAGGGTCCCAGCAGAAGCAATTTTTCACTCACAATTGCTAGTTCCGGGACCCCTCGCATGGCAAAGTGACTCTCCCACCGAGGTTGGTCCTGGTCCTTGCAGGTACCCAGAGTTCTGAGTTTAAAGTCAGAATTCTGAGAATAAAGTCAGAACTCAAAAAAACAAACAAATGTGTGGCCCTAATCCCCTTCCATATGTCTACACACAACCACAACTTAAATCAGTGGCTTCAGTGTTAATGGTTCTTATCACTGATGAAACGTCAGCACCATTCATACACTTTACTTGGGTGTTCCCAAATTGATGCTATATTCAAGACTTCTGCCCAGAGTGTGTGGCCAGGGCCCTTGTGTCCACATCTTTTTCTTTGATGACAGTAATTCCCTACAGATAAAGAAAATGTATATAAACCTTTCTCCAGAAATGCCACAATAATTTAGGAGAAACTATTTGACCCATTTTTTTAAAGTCAAGTGATCCATTAACAAAAAACAAACAAACACATCTTTGATCCTTGGCTATAAAGATTCGTGTTCAGTAATGTAAAGCTCATCCATTTTTTTTCTCTTTTTTTTTTACAGTGGATTAACCGACCTTGTTTTGTGAAAGGTTTTCAGTCGTACTGATGAACTAGCCAAAACTCATCAGCTAACTCCCCTCAACTCTGCCTAATGTCTTTCAGCTCATTGTTCTGTTTTTAGGGGCTGGATGTGCAAATAAGCCAATGCTGCATGCACATCTTGTTTATTAATCTCTTCGTTGGCCTAAAAAAGCACTAATACAATAAACAGCTGTCAGTACTGCACAATGTGCTCACATCGCTTTTCCCTCCCCATCCAGGAGTGTTCTCCCTATGCAGCTCACCTCTTCGATGCCGAGGACCCAGGCACCACGTTACGGACCATCCCTGGTCTCTGTCAGGACCACTGCTTCCAGTTTTGGGAAAAGTGCAGCTCCACCATTCCTCTCCTGTCGGACGACCCTCACATGGTCAAAGTCAAAGAAGACCGGGCTCGTTTCTGCCAGTACGTGGGGCTAGATGACGTGGACTACTGCTACCCACACCTCCTCAGCAACCAGAAGCTCACCAACAACCTTGGCCGGGTACAGTCCGACTCAGATGGCTGTCTGCAGCTGTGTCTGGAAGAGGTGGCCAATGGTTTGCGGAACCCGCTAGCCATGGTCCATGCCAATGATGGCACACATCGGTTCTTTGTGGCAGAACAGGTGGGCTTGGTGTGGACCTTCCTTCCTGACCGGTCCAAACTGCAGAGACCATTTTTGAACATTACCAAGGCGGTGTTAACATCATCATGGGAAGGTGATGAGAGAGGCTTTCTGGGACTCACTTTTCACCCAAAGTACAAGTACAACAGGAAGTTGTATGTGTATTACTCAGTGGAGGTGGGTTTTGATGAGAGGATCAGGATCAGTGAGTTCCGTGTATCAACCAGCGACATGAATGAAGTGGATCACACCTCTGAGCGGTAAGTGCAGACAGTATATCCAGGTTAGGTTGCAGCAATCAATGGTTTTTTAGCAATCTAAACATTTACAGTCATGCATGCAGCATACAAAGAAACCAACCAAAGTTATACCAGGTCCTAATTGTTCTGTCCACTGTCCTTCCAGGGTTATTCTGGAGATCGACGAGCCTGCTTCGAACCACAATGGAGGGCAGCTACTCTTTGCAGATGATGGTTATTTGTACATTTTCACAGGTGACGGTGGGATGGCGGGAGACCCATTTGGGAAATATGGGAATGCCCAGAACAAGTAAGATGTTTGATCTGAAGAATGATTTGATGATTTGAGTTTAAATACATTTGAGATAAATATTTAGTGAGCTACTATCTTCTTACAGCAAGAAGGTTCTGGGTTCCAACCTGCTGAACCCCCTCCCACATGGGTTTTGTCCATGTACTATTGTTAGATTAGACAATGTTAAGGTAATTGGCAACTCTAAATTGCCCATAGGTGTGAATGTGAGCTTGAAAGGTTGTTTGTAAATGGTAAATGGACTGTATTGATTTAGCGCTTTTCTTATCAACCATTCAAAAGGCTTCATGGCACACGTCATGTTTACCCATTCACACACATTCCTACAGCGCTGCTGTTTACCATGCTTTTCTGTCACATTCATATACTGTCGGAAGAGACGAATTTAGGGTTAATTGTCTTGCCCACAGACACTTGCTGGGATCGAGCTGCGAACCTTTGGGTTGGTGGTCTACTGACTCTACCTCCTGAGCCACAGGCGCCCTCAGTTGTTCTTCTCTCTCTATGTAACCAATGTGATAGACCAGGGTGTACCCAGCCTCTCTCCCGATGTCAGCTGGCATTGCCCGAGCAATTTTTGTTACTGTATATGTGACATAAATGGCCAATTATTATTATGACATGTTTTTCCATACTGTCACATCTATTTTAGGTCAGCACTCTTGGGTAAAGTTCTTCGTATCGATGTGGATGACAATGAGAGAGGCCCATTATACAGAATCCCTGCAGATAACCCCTTCACACACGAACGAGGAGCTCGACCTGAGGTTTATGCTTACGGTGTCCGCAATATGTGGAGGTGCTCGGTGGACCGGGGGGACCCTAGAACCAAAGAGGGAAAGGGACGCATCTTCTGTGGCGACGTAGGCCAGAACAAGTTTGAGGAGATCGATATCATCGAGAAAGGTCGAAACTACGGCTGGAGAGCTAAAGAGGGCTTCTCCTGCTATGATAAGAAGCTGTGTGCCAACAGAACACTGGGTAGGCATGATCCATTGTCCATACTTCAGCAGTTGTTTTTAATTGTATTCCAATGGAGGCCAAGACCAGGGTCACACTGGAGATTTTCACTACACAGTAATACAATGCAAGCTCTCTGCACAAACTATTGTTGCAATTCCTGTCTGGATATGAACATTTCTCAAATGAGCATCTGTGTAATGTTTGACTAAAACCCTGCAGGCTCTTTTTTTTGCTGCTGCCACATAGTCTGCTGTTGTCAAACAGTAGACCGTTGGAAAATCAATGTCCCTAACTTCCTAAATGATTGACCGGCCTAAATGTAATTCAATTGAAGTACTGCACCATTCTTAATCATCATACAATTGCTGAATATTTAACTCATTATGCCCAAACCAGCGCAGTTGAATGAGAGTTGTGACAACGGAAGTCCAAAATGTTGCACGTCACGTGACTCATGTAGACTTCAGATAGTTCCCGGAAGTTCTTGGCGCACAATTCGAATCCATTATTCAGAGCGACAGAAACGTGATTTTTGGTAATTAGTCATCAATAAATGTATTGATTTACAATCAAGCAGAGCGACATGCCTGTGTAGTAGCTCTATGTAGTCATTCAGTACTTTTTCTTAAATCATAAAATAAATCATAAATAATCATAAATCATAATCCACTAAAATGCGCATTTAGATTTGATTCAGATGTGCTGATAATAAACAATCTGATGATTTAAACATCTTACCCTTCATAAGTGCAACACAGACAGTCCATTGATTCATTCTGCTGCTGCTCTAATGCGCTGCTGCTCACTTCAGGAAGTATTGAGAGGCTCCGTGATCCGCCATTGCTGGAAAAAAATGGTCCATTGGAGTGAACGGAGATGTCGCTACTCTCTCTCTCTCAAGCGCTCTGGCCAGAAAAGCAGTTAAAATGTGCTTGGTTACACTGTCACCATAATGAGCTAGCTGCCTTTGACAGCATTTGACCTGTTTGCTGAATTCCAACTCAGGCAGCAAATAGGTACGGGGACAAAGAACAAAACCAATTAAGAGCAACGTGAGTGAACAGAGCTGAAAAAGAACAGGAACAAAAACAGACAAATTGACAAAGAAGAGTGCGGAGCCCAGAGACTAAATTCACAAAATAATTGATCAGGGTGAAACACATCAGGGTAGGGCAGACAATCATAGACAGGATGTAAAACAAGCAAAGAAGTAAAAGAGAAACTAGGAAGTTCAAAATTTAAACAACTGAAATAATATTCAAATATTCAAATTCCAAATTCCAAACACAAGGAAACAACTAGTCCAAAGAACTGAAATGCAACTTCAAATCCCAAAAATATGTCCAAACATCCACAAAGGCATTCTACGTGGTTTACAGGGCAGATCCAAACAGTCATAAATCAGCCCTTAACTGCCATGGCACTGTATCCCTCGGCATGATAGACGTTTCTCTTTAAAGGCAACAGTAATTATAACATATGTCGTGGTTGTTTGGAAACGGCCTTGTAGAAGAAATACTCTTCAGATTCAGTTGTTAGACACGACAGCCTGATATTAATCAAGAAGGCAATTGCATTTCAATCTCATTCAGATTTATCTTATTCCTATGATAAGTTAGGCATGTTCACACTGGACCTGGAAATTGGATACCGATGACAGGCTGTCGGTAGAGAAAATGGACCGCATTAATACAGCACTTTTCCAGTCTTAATGACCACTCAAAACACTTCACATTATAAGTTACGTTCAGCCCCTTCACACACATTCATACAGCCATTGGGGGACTAGTTGGAGTGTGTTTTTCAGCTTCTGAAACATCAACCTTCTGGTTACAACCCTTCTGAGCCACAGCTGCCCATGTAGGCTCATGCTGATGGAAGACAACCACAGTGAAACCGGTAATGAATGTCGTTTGATTCCACAGATGATGTCCTGCCTATTTATGCATACCCACACAAGATGGGTAAGTCAGTGACTGGTGGTTACGTGTACCGAGGCTGTGAATACCCCAACCTGAACGGCATGTACATATTTGGAGACTTCATGAGTGGGTAAGATTGAAATCTATTAAGTGGCCTATTTTGTTTGCACAATCACACCAACATTTATGTTGAGGAGATTTTGCGAAATGAAGACAATGGGACGTCAGACCTAAAACTGAAGTTAAAGTCCCTGATCTGCTTTTGAGGGATTTCGGAAATTGGCACAAAGTCTGTGAACTAGTTTAGACAAGTAACTAGAGGTGCACTTCTGGTGAATTTCCTCTGGATCTTTTAAGAACTCCTTTTTTGTACGGGCCCTCCACCACCGTGTTTTTCTTCACCAAATGTAGTGGAGCTGCAACTGACCATTCTCATTATGAATTCATTCATAATGAATCAATTCTTTTTTTTCAATTCTTTTTTTATCATAGAATGAAATACCTTGATCTTTAAAATGCCACAAAAGTGTGAAAAACATAGCACTTTACATAGTGAGGTCCAGACCTCACATTATTACAGAGAAACCCAAGCACCAACCGGACTCAGTTTAGAGAGAGAGAGTATTTTCAAATGATCTGATATATTCTACCATCAGTGCTATACAGTATAATGCATACAGTCCATGTCCAGCTCTGTAAAGCTGTAAAAGTACGCCGGGAAATGGAAGAAAGCTGGAACCAAAAAGTGCTTAAAGATTCAGACAAAGCTCCAATCTTGAAATAAAACGTAATGACTTGCTCATTTTGTTGCTGTTCTAGGCGTTTGATGAGTCTGCAGGAGGATAGAAACACAGGGCAGTGGAAATACAATGAGATATGTATGGGGATGGGCCTGACCTGCGCCTTCCCTGGACTCATAAACAACTACCACCAGTACATCATCTCCTTTGCTGAGGATGAAGCTGGTAATTCATGAACACAGCCTCAAAGCAGCCTCTGATACTGTACTTACAGTGTTCTGCCTACACCAGCTGTAACCTGTGTAATGTCTTCCTGAGCTTCTGTTGTTTTTCTTTCCATCAGGCGAGCTGTACTTCATGTCCACTGGAATACCAAGCGCCACGTCACCCTCAGGAGTCATTTATAAAGTGGCGGATCCCTCAAGGTGTCCGACACGAGAATGATTCTGTTTCTTATATCACCGTCATCGGCCAAAGAAATCCTGTGTCACATTTCATGATGGGGAACTGCTCAGTGTGAAGCGTGTGTGTGCAGTTCTGTTTCTGCTGGTTCTACACAGATACGGAAGACGCACATCTGTTTACCATTACAAACACAGGCATCTCATTCTACTCAGCGAGCTCGAGGGATGTGCAGTATCATGATCACACTTGGCTCGGAAGGGATAGCTGTGTTTTCTCAGAGGTGGTGGAATAAGGTTTTCTCAGACTTTCTGCTAAATGTGGAGGTCGTACTGTCTCTCTCCGTTTGGGTAGAGCAGGGGAATGAAGCAGTGTTGGCAGTCGTGAGAGGGGCCTGTCGTACTAAATCTCTGATTTGGCTTCAGACAGCTCTTGGCTCCTGCATTTCTCCAAGCAGCAGATGGTTGTCACCTCATTTACTAACGCTCATTTCAACTGTTCCACATTTGTGTCTTGAGCTAGAAGTTAAAGATATTAAAACTGAGCTATTTAAAGTTAAAGGAAAAAAACAGAGCTATTTTTAATTGCAGCTTGTAGCCTGTCTTTAACTCGTAGGCAACAATCTTTCAATCCCGTTTTCTTCTTTACTCTTTTCCAGACGCGCTCCACCCAGACAGTGTCACTATGACCCTCTTCCCGTCAGAGTAAAAAGTAATCTCATCAAGTTTGTTCCACAGGAAAGTGAGTCCAGCCACGAAACACCCGACACGCACTACAACTAATCAGATCTGTGACATGAATTGTTTATAATGATATTTTGAGTCATGTTTTTCTGTTTCTTCTCCATTAGCATTGATTGGAGTTGAGCCATCCAGCAAAAAAATGCCTGAGCCACAACCCACGGACTCACATGACTGGCTCCAAGAGCTCCTTGACCATCTAGGTGAACCAGGACCAGACCAGGCCACCCCTCTGCCTACCACAACCACCACCAAACCACACAGACATTCCAGGAGGAAAGGACGGCGCAGGAAGGAAAAATCCAGAGCGGAAACTGCACCGGAGCTCCAGAGTGGAATGGTAAGGCTGGTTGGAGACGAGCAGGGCCGCGATGACCGTGGGCGGGTTGAGATCTACGTTAACACGGAGTGGGGCACTGTGTGTGACGACCTGTGGAACACCAAGAATGCCGCGGTGGTTTGCCGGCAGCTTGGCTTCCGGTATGCTCTGAAGGCGGCCAAGAACTCCGAGTTCGGTGAGGGGAATGAGCTGCGGATTCTTCTGGACGACGTTCAGTGCGAAGGGACCGAGTCCAGCCTGCTGGACTGCAAACACGCCGGCGTCGGTACACACAACTGTGCCCACTATGAAGATGCCGGGGTGATCTGTGGCAACTCGGACTACGTTATAGAAGTCTAAAATTGTGACAACGTGAAGTCAAAGCTAACTGTGTTTGACTATACCTGTTGTCTTATAAATCCACCGCAAATGTAACACTGTCAAAAAATGTGGGCAATGTTTGGCTTCTCAGTGATTTGTTACAGTAACATTAGACTAAGAGTCTGAGTATCTGCATTGAATGTTCACCACCTACAGAATGAATGTACGGTATCCTGGCGTTACCGCTTTGGTAAATGATTTTAATAAAAGCTTTAATTGTAGTGTCTACTGACTTTCTCAGGTCACAGATAAGACTGACTCAGTAAAACTATGTCCCAGGCAGCTCAAACAACAGCTTGTGTTCCTGTTGGAAGGTGCTTTGCCATATTTCAGCAATGTGCACGCTCTGTTTTAATATTAGCGAACCACCACGATGTTTCCTCACCGAAAATACAATGTCAATACAGGTCGCTATGGGAAACACCATTATAACCTCCTGAGACCTGAGCTTTTGTGTGATATGCATTTTTTAAATTTCTCTGAAGTAATTAGTATCAGTAGGACCCGATAAGTATAAAATCTAAGCATTGTCTTTGAACTGTAAGTCGTTTTTTTTTTACAATTGTAACTTGTGTTTGTAATAGGAACTGTCTTCCCGACACCTTTGGTCAGTGTGTAATGCTGCAAAACAGCTGTGTTCACTTTGTAAGCATAGGAACAGATTACAGTCATCTGTTGGGGACAAAGTATAAAACAGATACAGGACTGAGACATGGGGTACTGGGGTGACATGATGTATATGCGTTGCGCATAGAGTGAGGTCTCTTCCTCTACATGTACAACATCAGTTCACACTTGGTCAAGTATGCCTGGGCCACTGTCATGTCAAACTCGAGGAACCGCCCTATGCCCTTTTTCTTGGTCTACCAAGTGTTTTGGCTAAAGCGAGATCCGCGGTGTGCATCTGCATCCGATTTGTCCACTTCTTGGTGCGGACACTCATTCGATAGTAACTCATCGTCCTGTCCACCATGTCAACCCCATCTTTTTCCTAAATTCTGGCTCATCACCAGTGTCAATGCTTTTTACCATGCCGATGTGTACGTATAGGTATTCTGGATCTCTGCACATGTTTACATGCATGTGGACTGAGTTGTGGCTCACCATCGTCACTGCTCGACAGTCAGAATTTGATGAATCGGGTGGAATATGGTATTCATCACCTAGTTGTTCTGCACCAGGATCATCTGCAGAAACCATCAGACAAATCCTCAACCACAGAGTTGTCTCCTATTATTGCATTCGTCAATCTTTCTGCTCACGACAGAAATATGCCCTGGAGTGTTTCACATAAGAATAAGAGAAAATAAAAATATAGACTAATTTGACTAATTTTACAAAACGCAAGGACTATTTATACTCTGCTAAAATGTTCTCAAATGGGTACTTCCTACTTCGCAACGCCGTAGCTTGTTGCTATTTTGAGAATATGTCAAATTTGTTTGTCATATCATACTCCAGAAGTTATGAAGCATACATAATCAAGTTTGAACCATCAAATGTGACGAGGCTTTGTTGAGTTGCCCACCATCTTGTTTTGACACTGATTGGTATAGTGTGATATTGCAACCACTAGAGGGCACCACAAAGTGTCTGCTACTCAGGACAACAGGTCTGAGGTGAGCAGAATCAAGTCTAAGGTAAGGAAACCCCTAAATGTAATACCCCATATGAGGACGCAGGGGGGGGTTGAAGGGGGACCAGCTTTTAACACAATTAAGTTAAAGCTCTGTCACGTTCAAGTGACATCATTTGTAACCTTACCATCATACAATACAACGCACAACGTGATTGACTCACATGTTGAGTTATGATAATTTGTTCTATTTCAACGGCAGCAGCGCGTCTGGCTCCATAGCTCAGTGGTTAGAGCACTGGTCTTGTAAACCAGGGGTCGCGAGTTCGATCCTCGCTGGGGCCTGTGGTCGTGCCTTTTAGTTTTTTTCGGGGGGACATCCATGTGGTTACGTTTGTTCTTTTCATCGAACTGTGATCTCCAAATGCTAAAGGTTAGCACCTGCTCAGCACGCGCGCCCGCACATACTGAACAGACCGGAACAGACGCAGCTCCACGCTGACACCTTGTGGTCTTTACTGGTAGCGTCGCTCTTAATGCGTCCTGGAATTTTGTAACCATTACAATTTAAAAATCAAAGCATACTAAATATCAATACATAACCCTTAAAACGCGTCCGGCCACATATCGTGCATGGCTGCAGTGGTGCATAGGAAACAGCAAGACAAACACAGGGTCTAAATGACGAGCCTTGAGTGTAATATACGTTTTTTGTTTTTTTTCTGAAATTCAATGATAAATTCAGGCGGAAATAAAAGTCGAGTCACATCCGCCGGCGGAACCTCCCAGTGTGACACGCAGCGGAAGTAAACAACGGAAGCGCCCCGGCAGCGTGGTGGTGTCGACGTGTGGCGGACGAATGACAAGACAAGGTGTTCAGTTCAGCGTTGGACACAGTTTGTCTTCGAGCGACTGACTGAAGCTCCGCAGGACAGGTGAGTCCAGTCACAGGTGAGTCCAGTCACTACGGACCCGAGGGGAAGCTCCGCAGGACAGGTGAGTCCAGTCACTACGGTCCGAGAGAGACCCGAGGGGAAGCTCCGCAGGACATCCTCTCAAGGCTCTTTACATAGGGAGGTGGAGACCTGACGATGTTACAGACAGACACGACAGTTCCCACAATGAGCAGTTCTGAGACTGTGGAGACACTTCTAACAGAACCGGGGCACGGTCGAATTGACAAACTTGCTTAGGAGGTAACCAAATCTTGAAGAGACCCAGAAGTATTTCATCGGCAGCCATGATAAGAGCTGTTCGGATTCTCTAAATGCTGAGGAAAGGAGCCTCAGTGCTTCCTTTCCTGTCTCCTTAGCAGAGGGTACACTGGAGCTTCCTATGCGAAAGGAAAGGAGAAATAGACGCCCCACAATTCATTGCGGCAGCGATATTCAACGTGACGCGCCCAAGCCCCGGGTGTTTCGCTCAGCCTTGAAGCACAGAAGTCATGCTGGCCACCCGTGGTGTTGCAGGAAAGGAGGTGCGAGCTGGGTACACGCGGTCACGTGGCGTCTCCGGAAGGAGGATTCTTGCCCAGTTACGGTAAACGTAGTACGAGGAGGTGGAAATCAGCCTGGTACTGAAAACTGGATGTCAGGCGGAACGGGATTATAATACATCTTCGTCGGATGGTTGTGATCCGCTCGTCCGCTCGTGGCTGCGTCGGCGCGGCGAGATGTGTAAAAGACCGAAGCAGAAGATGAACGAGGAGCAGGTTGTGGTGTTGACGTGTTGCTCTGAGCTAACAGGCTAAGCTAATTCATCCGCAGATAGTTTGACAGGCCTGCTTTATTATTGCACGATGGAGTGAGGTGACAACTTTAAAACCCACTGACATGTTAGTGTGTTATTGTACTGTTCTTATTTTTTATTTAAAATGTTCTTGTTCATCTAAATGTTCAGTGACATGCTCTGTATTTTAATAACTAAAAGTTCTTGAACTTCTATCAATTGTGATTTCTTCTTTTTTTTTCAAATCAAATATCTCGGGCGTGAATGTATTTCATGATAAGACGTGGTTCTACAGTGTTGTGGAAATATTCTAAACGTGGAACTGTTTCATAACAGAGTCACCATGCAGCCTTCAAATCATTTACATATGTAAGTCTGATGAGGCTGTGATACAAAATAAACTATAAACATCCTAAATACCACCTATTCATCATCATTAATAAGTTGAATTTAACTTACAAAATGCAAAATGAATCTCATAAAAGATTTAATTTATTTTTAATCCACTAAAACATAGATCATATTTGCTGTACTTCCGTCCACATACAGTAAACATACATGTGACATGCTCATCTGCTTGTCTAATTTATATAACAATATCACCTGGACTATGGTCCAATACAAGCACTGAGTAAATGCATTGAGGAAGACAACGCGTGGATACATAAGCATTTTCTTCAAATAAACAAAGAAAAAACTGAAATAATTGTTTTTGGAGAAGAGGAAGAACAATTTAAAGTTAGCACAGAGCTTCAAAGGGTAAAGTTAAAAACCACAAACCAAGCAAGAAATCTGTCTGTAGTCATGGACTCAGACCTGAACTCCAACTGCCACATTAAAATGATTACTAAGTCAGCCTACTATCACCTAAAGAACATATCAAGGATTAAAGGACCTCCTCAGATCTTAACACTGGCTTCCTGTTTGTTCTTTTAAGTCAAGACTGAAGACTTTTCTGTTTGCCGCTACCTTTCAGTAAATAAACTCTATTCATTTCTTGTACTGCACTGTAACTTTTACCATCTGTCTTATACTACTGTGATTTTATTGGTTTCTTCCCGATGCTTTAAATTTTTGATGTAAATCACTTTTATGTAAATCAACAATTGCCTTGTTGTTGAAATGTGCTATACAAATGAACTTGCCTTGCCTAGCGCTTTTTATAATACTCAAAGACATTGTTTGCAGTTTATTGTTATTTTGTTGTATTGTAGTGTATTGTCTTGTTTATCAGTGACAATGTAGACAACTCTCCCCCAACAAAGAGTCACTGACCTGAATGTTCACATAAGAGTCCACACACGTGAGAAGCCACTTACTTGTAAGGATTGTGGGAGAGCTTTTAGTCAACATGGTTCCTTAAGTCCCACATGAGAGCCCACACACGTGAGAAGCCATATACTTGTGAAACATGTGGGAAAAGTTTCAAACGGAGTGATCACCTGAATGTTCACATGAGAGTCCACACAGGTGGGAAACCATATTTGTGCAAAACATGTGGGAAAAGGTTTCAGTCGGGGATCAGCCTTAAAAACACATGTGAATTCATGAAGATTAAAAGTCGTATACTTACTGAACATGTGGGAGAACTTTCACACTTGGTGCTGAATTCACAGAGAACATGAGAAGAGCCACGCTGGTGAGAAACCACAACACCTGAGGGAGAAGATGCTTCCATGTGTCTCAGGAAGTCGCACGAGATCACAGACAGTACAGTGACATACTGTGTTTGTAAAATATGTGGGAGAGATTCAGTTGTGGTTCATGGAAAAAACACAAGAAGCCACAGAAGTGAAGGGCCACAAAATCACAGCTGATGTGCACAAACTTAGCACTACAATTTAAAAAAAAAAAATCACTACATCTTCTTTTCTATCTGAGGATCTTCTTTTAATTTGAGGATCAAACTAGAGTTTGGTCATTTTTATTCTGCGTCGGTGATCGAGACAAATCGACGCGGGACCATTCCTCTTTGGTTCCTAAAGTATCTGCTGAAGATGTGGTTGGATGCTGGTCAGTGACAGTTCTCACTACGCTGAAGCGGTCCAGGTCTCGGTCCAGATCAGAGCTTCACCTGAACCTCAGCGAGGCTCAGTGTTCGGACTCCGGAGGCCTGAACTCTAAAACTCGTTTAAAGGAATCGACTGACGTGAAGTTGTTGCCAACGAGATGTTAGATGACGAAATGACGAAGGAGAAACTTATCGTCAGGCCGGAAAATCTGTTTGATTTACACCGAGGCTCTTTCTGTTGTACCCTTGGACTTATTTTACACTAATATCTTCATATTTGACTGTAGAAATATCTCACTTTGACCTTTTTGTTTTCCTGGATTTGAGGAAGGCGGTCTGCACATCTCAATCCCAACTCTTGTTTTTTAGCTCTTGAGGCTTATTTTACTGTTGACGTGTGCAGAAAGAGCGGGAGAGAAGAGGGAGAACAGTTGTATAATCGTTGGTTTGATCTCCACCAGACATACTTATAATTACAAATCTAACACTGACACTTATAAATGCAATTATGTTGTGTATAATAATGACGGATGTGTATCCTGCAGCTCTGGAGTCAGTTACACTAGGAGAGAGAGAAAACACACAAAGCCCTTTGATAAGTCCTCTCTGCTGAACTGTCAGCCATCTGGGAACCTCGCTCTCCACAATACCAGCATCTTATCCTGACGTTTGGATCCGCATCATTGTCCCCAGGACAGTTAAGGTTGTCCTCTTTTCCCCTCTGTCCCTTGCTTGTATGTGTGCTGTGTTTTTGTCTGTCTCTTCTATCTGTTGAAATGCAGTGCTGTCAGTTCTGCGCTTGTGTGGTCTGTGCTCTTCCAGCTCCCCATGGTTGAGGAACCTATTGGGTGACGGCTACATTACAACCTACAGTTGCTCGACGTTCACCTGGACCCAAACTTTTCACTTATATTTTTGATATTATCTACATATATTTGTAATTTGGTCATTAAAACATATATACTTATATTGTGATTTTTTTTCTGGTCCATTCTGTGGACTCTTCCAGGTCTCCATGCTGAGTGGAGGTTGTGTGGTTCTGGTATACTTGGTCCCACCCGAAGTGATTCAGCGGCCTCTGGGTGCACATTTTCAACATCCATTTTATAATCTTATCAGCAATTCTGTCAGCTAAATTTGTATATAATGTGATTTTGCTGGTTTGTTCTGTACACATGACATCTCGTGTCCGTCTGTCTTGGGAGAGTGAACCCTTTTGAGGAACCTGGCTGCAGCGCCTCCACAAGAGCATGCGTAAGAGGCAGCTCCACTACTCTAGTCGGTTGGCGGAGAACAGAGAAGAGAATGGACAAGAAGAATGCTTTAAAACTCTGAGACTTAATAGAGAAATTCAATTCTCTAATTTGGGAAAGTATAGTGAGGTAGACACTACCCCCACCCACCCCCTTTTTGTAATGAAAAGAATTCTCAAAAATAAGGACACGTATAAAGGCACATGAAATTTGTTAAAAAACTTTTTGATGCAATATATACTGCTTTAGTGCTTAAAATTACAAAGGCTTTTATTTAGAAATTCCACAGTGAAAAGTTTTGTACGTCATCTAGAATGTATCTGAAGTGGAATTAGCGATTGCAAACAGTTTTATTTTAATACCTTTTTAATATAATATAATGATTTTCTGTACACTTTATTTTGAAAGGCGTTTTATTCCAGGCGAAATTCCATAGTGAGAACTTCTTTACGTTTTTGAGAAGATACCTGAGGTCCTCTAGAATTTGACTAAGACTTTTTATGACTTATTATCATAGACTTTATAGATTATCATACTGTCGGGAGCCTGGCTCATTGTGTTGTCTGACCTGACCTCTGACCTACCACCCTCACAGTGACATTAAACATATATAAGGGGTAAATGAGTTTTGCTCCACAGGAACATCTGCTCAAGGTGAGCTCCTAGGGTTAGGGTTCGGTTGCTCTGTCTGGCCCTCTTTGTGTGCGATTCCACTCGTGAACTTTCCGTGCCTTTAGACCTTGTTTCTACAACACAGAGTGAGAAACTGCAGAAAAATGACTTCTCTGTGATGTTCATGGCATGTACGAGGTGTGAAGCAACATGATATATAGCATGCAGTGTTTCCCCTAGGTTTACTGGTTGGGGGGGTTAGGGTTTCATCCACAATCTTTTATACAGGAATGAGGAATAAGGTGTATAAGGAAAGTGACCTTAAATGACTTCTGCTTGGCATAACATGTAATATACAAAAAACAAATAAAAAAACAATATATATATCTAACGTTTTAATAATTGATTACTTGTTTTAGCCATTTTCCCTCATTATCCATAACTAGAATAGGAAGTGAAGGACCTGATGTCGGTGATGTGCGACAGCGGAGCTGCAGGCGGCCCTCTGGTCCGGCGGGTCGTTCTCTTCCAGCCGAAACTGAGCACCTGATGGAAAACACACAAGTTACAGAATCACTGCACGTATTCACATCATCACATCCCTCAGTGGTTAAGTAAAGAGACTCGAGTCTTCTGCGACGAGAAACGAGGGTTTGAACAAAGTCAAAGAAGAGTTAAACAAGAACCGTACTATTTAACCAACTATTCTGTCTCTGCATGAAACATCCATAATGTTGTCAGACACTTAACAAATATCTGGATCTGTCGGTGGAAAGAAACGGCCACGTTCAGTGGACATGACTTCCTGTCTGATCTCACTGACTGTCGCTGGATGTTGGACCTGGAGCTCGGGGGTCTGAACTACGGACCGAGTCCAACAAACCCAGGATATCTATGTTTTGACTGAACCTTACATTGACCTGATAAGCTGAACTACGAAGCTGGATATCAACATGTCTCATTAACTCTGAGTTTTCCTCTGGTCACGATTTGTTCATGTGAAAGAGGAGCAATCGTTTATAATATGATACGAAAAGAAACGCCGATACCTGCAGGTCAGAATGACGTTACTCTTAACTCTTCTGTCCACGTCATGATCCTGTAGAACGACAACGCTGGTTTTCCAGCGATCTGATTGGTCAGTAAGTAATTTGACTGCTGACTGGTTTTTGATCTCTTATCTCATACTTCAACAAGAGAACCACCCCAGAGTTAAACCTGAAGTTACCATGGTAACCACAGATCCTCAGGTTGAAGAACTCACGTGGACGCTGAGCTTCCTCCTGCTGCTGCAGGAACCAGGAGGCGGAGCTAACGACAGCTGACGTGGTTACTCCTCCCACTGCTGCGAGACCACCTCGAACCAGTTGTGGTCCATCTCCTCGCCCAGGTGAGCATCCTCGCACTGCTTCGGCTTGACGAGCGCCGTCACCTGCGTCCTGAACGCCTCGTCGCTCAGACCCCACCGACGCTCACCGAAACTCGCCAGGATCAGTTTTACTGACTACGATTAGTCCCAGGGATCTGTTAATTGAATTGTCTAGAGCAACCTTTCAAAAACATTTAAGATGTCACAGTACAATTTCCAAACCTTTTACAACCATGGAAAAACATATAAATTCAACCTGCACAACTTCTACTTTAATTACAATTTAGATATTTATTAAAAGCTTTAGCAGAGGCAAGCAAATAGCTCAATTAGATAAAGATGCAAAGGTGATATAATAATTCAATTTACCCAATAATACTAAACATAAAGAGCTCAAGCTTTACGTAGACAACTTATCAATGTGGGGAGAGAGGGAGAGGGTCCAGTCATTGGGCCGGTGCGACCGGGCCCTTCCTGCTGGGGAAGTCTCTTGAAACAAACTCACCACCACGTCCAAGGTCACAAAGTCCTGGTTCCATTTCAGCAGAGTGAGCAAAAGAACTCCAAAGTCCAAATTGTAACCCACAGTCCTTGTGGCAGTGCTGATTCTCTTACAGGTTTGATCCCTCTCGTTCTTGACTGAAGATTCCTTGAAGTCCACGTACTCCCGTCTCGTGGTGGATGATCCCGAGGAGCTCAACCGAAGAGGAACCGCCCCGAGAACGACCCCAATATTTCTGGCATCGTGTCGACTTGTGTCTCGATATATTTTCAACAGAAGGTTCCTGTTTCAGATGCTTCCTCTTTTAACAGTACGACTGTACAGCCTCAACTTCTAGTTACATCACTAATTCAATTCAATTCAATTCAATTTTATTTGTATAGCGCCATATCACAACATACATTGTCTCAAGGCACTTTACATAGTGAGGTCAATATTACAATATTACAGGGAAAACCCAACAAATCCCACAATGAGCAAAGCACTTTGAGAAAAAACTCCCTTTTAACAGGAAGAAATCTCTGACAGAACCAGACTCAGTTGTGGGCGGTCATCTGTCTCGACCGGTTGGAGTGAGGAGAGAGAGGAGGAAGAGAGGAGAGGTGGGCAGAAAGAGGGTGGGAGGCGAGACAGTAGGAGAGAAGAGAGAGAGAGAGGGGACAGTTGTACAACTGCCGCTGTAATCTCTACCAGACTGATACTTATAATTAAAAAATACAATTATGTTGTTGTTATTATTAGTGATGATATTAATATTAATATTAATAATAGCAATAATAATGACGGGTTTGGGTCCTGCAGCTCTGGGGTCAGAGATACACTAGGAGAGATAGAAAACACAAACAGGGTTAGTGACATGTACTGTAAACATATCGGGGGATGGGGGGGTAGTATAACAGTTGCTTTAATTTCTACCAGACTGATACTTATAATTAGTGAAAACTGATACTTATAAATACAATGATGTTATTAATAATAATGATAGTAATAATAATAATGACGGGTTTGGATCCTGCAGCTCTGGGGTCAGATCTACTAGGGGAGAGAGAAAACAGAGTTAGTGACATGTAATGTAGATACATGGGGGCAGAGAGAGAGAGAGAGAGAGAGAGATTGAAAAAGGTGTGAGAAGGAGAGAGATATAAAGAGAGAGAGAGAGAGAGAGAGAGAGGGAGAGAACGGGAGAGGGAGAAAGATGCTCATGATATAAGTTCCCCCAGCAGTCTAGGCTTATAACAGCATAATAAAGAAATGGTTTATTAAACACCTGAGCAGTTCTATCTATAAGCTTTATCAAAAAGGAAGGTTTTAAGTTTAACTTTAAATGTAGACAGGGTATCTGCATCCCTGACACAAACTGGGAGCTGGTTCCAGAGGAGAGGAGCCTGGTGGCTGAAGGCTCTGCCTCCCATTCTACTTTTACAGACTCTGGGAACCACAAGTAATCCTGCATTTACAGAGCGAAGTGATCTATTGGGATAATATGAAACTAGGAGCTCTGTAAGATATGATGGAGCTTGATTATTAAGGGCTTTGTAGGTTAGGAGCAGTATTTTGAATTCTATTCTGAATGTTACAGGAGGACAATGCAGAGATTCTATCACTGGAGAAATATGATCTCTTTTTCTAGTTCCTGTCAGAACTCGAGCTCCAGCTATTTGGATTAGCTGGAGGCTTTTCACAGACTTATTGGGGCATCCTAGCAGTAATGAATTACAGTAGTCCAGTCTAGAAGTAACAAAAGCATGGACTAGTTTTTCAGCATCCTTTTGAGAGAGGATGTTTCTAATGTTCTTGATATTGCGCAGGTGAAAGAAGGTTGTCCTAGAGACTTGTTTCATGTGTGAGTCAAAGGACATGTCCTGGTCAAAGGTAACTCCAAGGTTTCTCACAGTAGAGCTGGAGGCCAAGGTAATGCCATCCAAAGTAACTATATGATCAGATAATGTTTCTCTGAGGTGTTTAGGGCCGAGTATAATGACCTCAGTTTTTTCTGAATTTAGAAGTAAAAAATTATAAGTCATCCAGGCCTTTATGTCTTTAAGACAATCCAGAAGTTTGTCTACCTGATTAGTTTCATCTGGCTTTATAGATAAATACAGCTGGGTATCATCAGCGTAGCAATGGAAATTGATGTGGGGTTTTCTTATAATATTGCCTAAAGGAAGCATACATAGAGTGAAAAGTATCGGTCCCAGTACAGAACCTTGTGGTACTCCATGTCTCACTTTTGTATGAATGGAAGATTTGTTATTAACGTTAACAAACTGAAATCTATCAGATAAGTAGGACTTAAACCATTCTAGTGCTGTTCCTTTAATCCCAATGTGTTCTAGTCTCTGTAACAGAATTTTGTGATCGATGGTATCAAATGCAGCACTAAGATCTAAAAGGACGAGAATAGAAACATATCCACTGTCTGAGGCCATGAGAAGGTCGTTGGTAACCTTCAGTAGTGCTGTTTCTGTACTATGATGTTTTCTAAAACCTGACTGAAAGTCTTCAAGCAGACTATTCCTGTGTAAATAGTCACATAACTGGTTAGCAACAGTTTTTTCAAGGATTTTAGAGATAAAGGGGAGGTTTGATATGGGTCTATAGTTAGCTAAGATATCTGGGTCCAGAGTCGGTTTTTTGAGCAGAGGTTTAACTACTGCCACCTTAAAGGCCTTTGGTACATAGCCTGTCAATATAGATAAATTGATCTGATCTAATATGGAATTATTAATTAAAGGTAATACATCCTTAAATAGCCTTGATGGAATAGGATCTAAAAGACAGGTTGATGACTTGGATGAAGTGACAAGTGAAGTCAGCTCAGCCCGATCTATAGGGGAGAAGCATTCTAAATATAAATTAGGCGATACTATTGGTTCAGAACCTACAGTACTGGACAGTGTGTCTGTGCCATTAGTGGGAAGAAGCTGGTAAATTTTTTCTCTGATGGTAATAATCTTATTAGTAAAGAAACTCATGAAATCATTGCTACTTAGAGTTGGAGGAATAGACTGTTCAGTAGAGCTTTTACTCTCGGTCAGCCTGGCTACAGTGCTGAAGAGGAACCTGGGGTTGTTTTTATTTTCCTCCATTAGTGAAGAAAAATAATTGGTTCTGGCATTTCGGAGGGCTTTCTTATATGTAATTAAACAATTTTCCCAGTCTAGGTGAGAATCATCTAGACTATTGGAACGCCACTTCCTTTCTAACCTACGTGGGGTCTGTTTTAAAGCGCGTGTCTGTGCATTAAACCATGGAGCTATCCTCCTCTGTTTGACTGTCTTCTTTTTCAGAGGGGCGACAGTGTCAAGTGTGGAACGTAGTGAGGCTGCTGCACTATCAACAACATCATCAATTTGTATGGGAGTAAAGTTTTGATAACGATCCTGCACTGTATCGACACATGGCAGTAGAGTAAATAACGAAGGAACTGTTTCTTTGAATTTACTAACAGAGTTTTCTGATAGACACCTGCTGTAATAGAACTTTTCTCCAAATTCAGTAGGTTAATAATGGAGAATTCAAATGTAACTAAGTAGTGATCGGACAGAGGGTTTTGAGGAAATACTATTAGATTGTCAATGTCTATGCCATAGGTCAGAACGAGGTCGAGGGTGTGATTAAAACAGTGAGTGGGTTTGTTTACATGTTGAGTAAAACCAATTGAGTCTATGAGCGAATTAATCATAAGTGAAGCATTCCAACTTTTTCTGGTTACATTATGACGTGATTAAAATAGCAGAGCAGGGGTCGCATAATATTTGATTACATTTAATCACCATCAGAACATTCACACTTATTGAAATAATGCCACTAAATCAACAACAGGACTAGATGAAATGTCCTTGACACTTGTGGTTATGTCGATAGTACGGTGGAGAACCCATTTGACACTTCCCAGAATTCCTCCAATCAGCAAACCGGAAGCTGAACCTGGATGGTGTGAGCGTCAGAGCGTCTGGTCACAGGTGGAGGGGAGGAGTCTCAGGGAAGATGGCGGCCTGGACGTCGTGCTCTCCTCTTCATCGACACCATCGGTCCGATCTGTTGAGAGAAGACGACAGACGTGATGAGTCGGTGGAGGAGCAGCTTCCTCGGCTTCATGTGTACTGGCGGGAGGTGGGATGGAACCGCCAACCCGAACGACTCTACGTCCTGAGCCACAGCCGCCCGAACTGACACCCGCTGTTAAACGAGTCCCGGGGATATGAATCAATGGGTGTTAATAAACTGGAACGTATCGGTTCTGCTGTCCGTACTTAGAAATTCAGAAAATATATTTCCTATTTTTTATTGCCACATAAGAATTACATCAACAACTCAATTTATGATTGAGATATTAATGGATGATTCATTCAAAGTTAATCTGCTGCTGTTCCAGGTAATGTAATGAAAAAAACACGACGGTCACGTCTGCGTTCATCAATTCAATCTGAACTAATTCATAGTGTCAGTGTCAGATCAGGGCGAGGGGGTGGGGCTCCCATATTCAATATCTTACTGGTTCAGTTATTAATAATGCATCATATTCCATTTTTTTGGAAGAGTATTTTATATCACTGAATTTCTACGACCCAAGGCTTTTGTAGAAGAGATCAGCGACCAATCAAATCCCAAGTCGGAAGCTTAGTGGTGAAGAAGCTGAAGTCGTGTTTGACGAACATTTTTTATCTGTTTAAATCTTTTTTTGTTTCCAACTGTTGTTGTTAAGGTGAAGATCATCTCGCTGAACAAAACGTGTAAGTGTGTGTGTGTGTGTGTGTGTGTGTGTCAGACAAAAGCCACATGGAAAAATCCCACTGGCTTGTTGCAGAAGGGAACCAGGGTGACACCCGTCATCCCTGACAACTTGATTCAGGTTCACTGAGGAAATGATCCAGGAGAACAGTGGAGGTTCACAGGAAACTCTGGATCTTTGCTCTGATAGTGACTGTGATCAGTACAGTTCTGACTCCAGACCTCCACTCACCTCACTGGATCAAGACTCAACACACGACTCTCTTGACAAGATCACGCAGCTACTTCAGGTCCTGCAGCTGGTTGTAGCTCAGGTCCAGTAGTATCAGGTGGGAGGGGTTGGACTTCAGAGCTGAGGCCAGAGAAGAACAGCTGATCTCTGACAAACTGCAGCTCTTCAACCTGGATAAAGAATTAAACATGAGACTTTAGTAGAAACTTTCCTGCTGGAAATCGTCCAGTGTGTGATCGTCTGTTCAGAGCTGCAGGTTCACAATGTGGAGAATCATATGATGCATAAAGAATAAAGGACTTTTCTCTCTTGTGCATCTCTGTGGTTTTGTCCTCACTCATGTTTCTATCAGCGGCCTTGTATGTGTGAACACAGGCGACGTCTTCAGTCACTGATCTGAACATCAGAAGTTCCTCGTCTGTCCAGTCTGTGAAAATGCTGAGTTGAATTTATGAACTAGTTGAACACATCTGGTCAGATGGTCGCTGCTGACGTTTAAAGACACCAGCACACCTGAGTTATTAATAACAATATACAGTGTGAACATGGTGTCTGACCTCAGAGTCTCCAGTCGACAGTCTGGACTCTCCAGAAAACCACACAGCTCCTTCACTCCTGAATCCTGCAGCTGGTTGAGGCTCAGGTCCGGTTGTCTCAGGTGGGAGGGGTTGGACTTCAGAGCTGAGGTCACGACTTCACAGTGTGTCTTTGAGAGAAAACAGCCAGTAAATCTGTGAAGAGAGAAAATATAAAAAAAGACAATCTGTGATAAAAATACACTCAATTCATCTGATGAGAAAACATGTCATAATGTATTGACCATCTGCTCTACACATCCATGGATCATCTGATCCAATCTCATTGTGTTGGAGATGAAACAATAATTTTCGACACTCTCTCATACTCACATACTTTTATCTGAGATTTTACTCTGATGTGCTCTCATATATCCACACCTCTGATATATGACGTCTTTACTTTTCAAACTTGTCATCTCGACTCCCAACTGACACTGTCTCAGGTGACATCACTCAAGGAAACTCCTCAGTTTCCTCTGGAGACACTAAAGGTTTGATTCTGCAGTTTTCTGATGAACAGCTGTTCTCACCAACACCAACACACTGAGGTGTAAGGTCAGAAATCAATTCACACTGAGTGAACTAAACTACTGATCTATATGTTGTGTATGTCCGAGTGTTATTTATCAAACATAACACTATACTGACCCATCATGTTACTGATCATGTCTAGACCAATGACTGTGGATAAAGATGGACGACATCACAGCTTCCAAAAGGTCTGGGTTGCCCGGCTCTGGGTGGCTGGCTGCAGTACATGTCATAAACCAGTATGTGTAGTTTTAATTAGTTATTAGTGACTAGATGCTATTACAATATGGTGACACATCATAACTGGCAGCTGAGACTTGTGATTGGTTGGCGGTGTATCAGTAGGACCTCGATACCACGGCTCCACTCCCCAATCACGACTGCGCAGACTCTGACTCCAAATTATGTCACCAGCACAAGATGGAAGCTCCTGAATCTGAGATATCTTTGCTTCAGTTTAGTGCAGTGGGAGGAAGTGGAGAAACGTCGTCCATCACTTGTCTGGACTCACTGAGCCTTTCTGCAGTTCCTCACAGCTGGGATCAGTCTCAGAAGTCCCTCCTCTGATGTGTTCAGGTCCAACTCATCCAGAACCTCCTCAGACATCTGCAGCATGTAGGCCAGAGCAGAGCAGCGGATCCCAGAGAGTTTCTTCTCTGATCTGTACTCTGACTTCAGGAACTCTTGGATCCCCTGATGTACTGAGAGGTTGTTCATCTCCATCAGACAGTTGAAGATGTTGATGCTCTCTCCTGTCAGGAGAGATTTCATCACTGTTCATCTCCTTCAGGTTGTTGATGATTCTCTGAATGATCTTCTTGTCTGTCTGACCCATCAGGCCTCTTAAGAATGTCTGTTTGACTCTCTGGATGATCTTTGGATCTTTCTCTGTCCGACCCAGCAGGGTACTTGTTTTTCTTCCTCTGTGTCTGAACCAGCAGGAAGTGTGAGTACAGGTCAGTCAGGGTCTTGGGCAGCTCTTCTCTCTGGTCTGTGGTCAACATGTGCTCCAGAACTGTAGCACTGATCCAGCAGAAGACTGGGATTAGACACATGATGTGGAGGCTCCTGGACGTCTTCACGTGTGAGATGATTCTGCTGGACAGCTCTTCATCACTGAACCTTCTCCTGAAGTACTCCTCCTTCTGGGCATCGGTGAAGCCTCGTACTTCTGTCACCCTGTCACCACAAGTAGGAGGGATCTGATTGGCCGCCGCAGGTCGGGAGGTTATCCAGACGAGAGCGGAGGGAAGCAGATTCCCCTGGTTGAGGTTCGTCAGCAGCTCGTTGACTGATGAGCTCTGTGTGACATCAGACACAACCTCCCTGTGGTTGAAATCCAGAGAAAGTCGGCTTTCATCCAGGCCGTCAAAGATGAACAACAGTCTACAGACAGCGAGCTTCTCCGCTGTGACCTTCTGCAATGTTGGATTGAAAACGCAGAGCAGTGTGAGAAGACTGTGCTGCTGGTCTTTGATCAGGTTCAGCTCCCTGAACGAAAGCAGAATCAGCAGACTGACGTCTTGGTTTTCCAAACCCTCGGCCCAGTCCAGAGTGAACTTCTGCACCAAGAAGGTTTTTCCAACGCCAGCGACGCTGTTCGTCAGGACGACTCTGATGCGTCTCTGCTGGTCGGGTCCAGCTTTAAAGATGTCGTGGCACTTGATGGGAGTTTCATGGACGGTCTTCTTCTTGGAAGTCGTCTCCAGCTGCCTCACCTCATGTTGGGTATTGACCTCTTCACTCTGTCCCTCTGTGATGTAGAGCTCAGTGAAGATCCTGTTGAGGAGGGTTTCACTTCCTCTGTCATCACTTCCTTCAGTCACACGTTCACATCTCGTCCTCAGACTGATCTTATGTTCATCTAGAACCTGCTGCAGACCACGATCTGCTGAAAGACAAGAACCAGAGTCAGACTGAAGACAGAGAGTCTGATGATCACTTTCATTAGATACGTCCAACTATAAACAGAGAAATCTTTGTCTTTCTGTTTCTGGAATTTCTAGACAACCGCTCATACCATCGACCAGTGGAAGTGCAGGGTTGACTGTGAAGGTATTTTGGATGAACACAAACTATAAATCATCTGTATGAACCCAACACAAAGGGAAACTGTAAGTTGGATGAAAGTGCAGCAATAACAAATGAACCTTGTCAAGTGTGAAGTTGTTTGAATGATGCCTCATGAAAAGCTGCCAGCTGGATTAAAGCTCAACAATCAGACACATTCTGAACTGGAACTTTATTAAAACCTCTAATCTTGTGTTTTTATCATCATATTAAACGTCAGTGCTGTATGATTGAACAAATGAACCATCAGACAGAAGTTCAGTGTCACTCTGCACAGAGCTGCTCTGACCTGCTGTCTGAGCTCCAGGTCCTGTTCTGGATCTTTTTCCACACTGGGGACAGGAGGACTCTCCTGGTGAACTCGACTGGTCCCAGTATGAGGTGATGCAGCGTCTGCAGAGCCAGTGTCCGCAGCCAGTGGAGACTGGATCCTTCAGGACGTCCTGACAAGAAGCACAGCAGGACGGCAGCTTCTCCTCAGAAACATGACTCCTCTTCGCTCTGTGGACACGGAGACTTTTCTTTATGACACATGATATTAGTGAGGGCAAACACACAGCCCACTAGTCAAATGCAAACAGCATCTCATACAATCTTTTTCACGTCACATGCAGTTATACATTTGCAAGTTGTGGCGTGAAATTTTCCATTGACTTTTACCATTTTTGTAGTTTTGAAAATGGAAAAATATTTCATCAGTGCAGCTCCTGCACAAAACCTCTGAGCAGCTTCAATAAAGAACAAACACAATGTGACGGTGACTTTAGAGAAATCCTGAGTAAAGATCTTCGACAGCGACTAACAAATGTGAAATCCATTTCGACTCTGAATCATGTTCAGATCAGTTCACAGTAGAAACAGTCTCTTACTCAGAGTCTGAGGGTCCAGGTTCACGACTGAAGTTTGGAGGAAGTTCGTTGGACCGGTCACTCTTCATCGACACAGCTGAACACTGGAGACTCTGCTCTGTCCTCGTCTTCCTCCAGATCACTCATTTTCTCTGGTCTGAGAGTCGAAGCTCCAACACTGGAGACACACAAGCTCATTATAATAAACACAGTTAGTCCTGCAGCTCCAGAGTTAGAGGCTCCTCATTTCTTTCACGTGTAGAATTAAAACCACAGATATTTTCTCCCCATCATGAAGACACAGTTTGACTCAACTGGTCGGACTTTAGATACACGTTACACGTCTATCACTGCGTCACATAGGGCTGAATGATTAATCGCATTTGCGATAATATCGCGATATAATAAAACGCAATTTTGTCCGGGTGGGTGTGTCTGTGCATGTGTGCAGAAGTTTTTTTCTTTTTTTATGTCTATTTATTATTGGGTACATTCATGTTTTTATATTGTGGGTGTTAGTGCCTATGGTTTTATTTCACGTTTTGTGGTTTTCATTATTAATTTCTAAGCTTATTCGCCTAGTGACGACATCACCAAGATTGTTTGCACCTGTGGAGCTCTGTTTTTTTGTTTTTGAAAGACACGTTATGCAGCCAATGGCTGATGAGAGCGCAGAAGCTCTCGTCCTATCAGTGGCCGACTGCAGTCAAGTGAGCCGTCATTCGCTTCTCCTAGTCAAACCAGCCGCTCCTATATTTGTAGTGCGCCCGTACTCTGACATTTATGGTAAATGCAATTTTCAGTTTTGAGAATTAAGTGTTACACAACCAGGCCCATATACCAAATAAATATGGAAATAATATTAATTGCATAATATTCACCTCTCCGGGAACCATCACCTTACCGTGGTGGAGAGGTTTGTGTGTCCCTATGAACCGGAGGGCTGTGTTGTCTGGAGCCTAGTGCTCCTGGTAGGGTTTCCCATGGCAGAGTGGTCTCAGGCGAGGGGCCAGACTAAGTATGGTTCAACAAAAGACGCCATGGAAGATAGAGGAAGAGGGAAAGGGACCCAGCCCGGAGGAGGCTGTGGGCCCACCACTTGCAGGAAGAACCGCTGGGGTCAGGTGCGCTGCCACACGGGTGGCAGTGGAGGTCGGAGACCTCGACGAACCGGACCTGGGCTGCAGAAGCTGGCTCTGGGGACGTGGAACGGTCACATCTCTGTGGGGGAAGGAGCCGGAACTTGTGCGGGAGGTGGAGCGCTACCAGTTGGATCTGGTGGGGCTTACCTCTACAGCCTCGGTTCTGGAACTGTACTCCTGGATAGGGTTTGGACTCTTTTCTTCTCTGGAGTTGCCCAGGGGGAGAGGCACTGGGTGGGTGTGGGGATACTCACAAACCCCCAGCTGAGCGCCTCTGTGTTGCAGTTTACCCCGGTGGACAAAAGGGTTGCCTCCCTACGCCTTCGGGTGGTGGGGGGGAAAACTCTGACTGTTGTTTGTGCATATGCACCAAACAGCAGTTCAGAGTATTCGGCCTTCTTGGAGACCCTGAATAGAGTCCTGCATAGGACCCCAGTAGGGGACTCTGTTGTTCTGTTGGGAGACTTCAACGCCCACGTGGGCAATGATGGAGACACCTGGAGAGGCGTGATTGGAAAGAACAGCCTCCCTGATTAGAACCCAAGTGGTTGTTTGTCATTAGACTTCTGTGCTAGCCATGGTTTGTCTATAACAAACACCATGTTCGAACATAAGGATGCTCATAAGTGTACATGGTACCAGAGCACCCTAGGCCGATGGTCGATGATCAATTTTGTGATCGTTTCATCTGATCTGAGGCCGCATGTTTTGGACACTCAGGTGAAGAGAGGGGCGGAGCTGTCAACCGATCACCATCTTGCGGTGAGTTGGATCCGGGGGTGGGGGAAGACCCTGGATAGACCTGGTAAGCCCAAACGTGTAGTGCGGGTGAACTGGGAACATCTGGAGGAGGCCCCTATCCAGGAGATTTTCAACTCACACTTCCGGCAGAGCTTTTCTGGCATTCCTGTGGAGGTTGGGGGGAACCCGAGTGGGAAAATGTTCATTACCCTTGCAAGGATTCTGGAGGGAGCCTGGGAGTATGCCCATCCAGTCTACATGTGTTTTGTGGATTTGGAGAAGGCATATGACCGGGTCCCCCGGGAGATACTGTGGGAGGTGCTGCGGGAGTATGGGGTGAGGGGGTCACTTCTTGGGGCCATCCAATCCCTGTATACTCAAAGCAAGAACTGTGTCCGGGTTCTCGGCAGTAAGTCGGATTCGTTCCCGGTGGGGTTTGGTCTCCACCAGGGCTGCGCTTTGTCACCAATCCTGTTTGTGATATTCATGGACAGGATATCGAGGCGTAGTCGTGGTGGGGTGGGGTTCTAGCTCGGTGGGCTGGGGATCTCATCACTGCTTTTTGCAGATGAGGTGGTCCTGATGGCACCATCGGTCTGTGACCTTCAGCACTCACTGGATCAGTTCGCAGGCAAGTGTGAAGGGGTTGGGATGAGAATCAGCACCTCAAAATCTGAGGCCATGGTTCTCAGCAGGAAACCGGTGGGTTGTCTACTCCAGGTAGGGAATGAGCCCCTACCTCAAGTGAAGGAGTTTAAGTACCTCAGGGTCTTGTTTGCAAGTGAGGGGACAATGGAGCGTGAGATTGGCCGGAGAATTGGAGCAGCGGGGGTGGTATTGCACTCGCTTTCCCGCACCGTTGTGACAAAAGGGGAGCTGAGCAAAGCTCTCGATCTACCGGTCAATCTTCATTCCTACCCTCACCTATTGTCATGAAGGATGTGTTGTAACCGAAAAAACGAGATCGTGGGTACAAGCGGCCGAAATGGGTTTCCTTAGAAAGGTGGCTGGTGTCTCCCTTAGAGATAGGATGAGACGCTCAGTCATCCGTGAGGAACTCGGAGTAGAACCGTTGCTCCTTTGCGTAGAAAGAGGCCAGTTGAGGTGGTCCGGGCATCTGGTAAGGATGCCCCCTGGGCGCCTCCCCTGGGAGGTGTTCCAGGCACGTCCAGCTGGGAAGAGACCTCGGGGTAGACCCAGGACTTGGTGGAGAGATTATATCTTCACGCTGGCCTGGGAATGCCTCGGGATCCCCCAGTCAGAGCTGGTTAATGTGGCCCAGGAAAAGGAAGTTTGGGGCCCCCTACTGAAGCTGCTGCCCCCGCGACCCCGGATAGGCGGTTGAAGATGCGATGAGATGAGATGAGATTTTGTGTACACTTTATTTTGAGCGGCGTTTTATTCTGAAATTCCACAGTGAAAAGTTCTGTAAGTTTTCGAGAAGATACCTTAGGTCATAAGGGATGTACCTGAAGTGAATTTAGCGATTGGGAACTCACAGTTTTATTTAAATATTTTTTTTATATAATATAATAATTTTGTGTACATTTTATTTTCAAAGGGCTTTTATTCTGAAATTCCACAGTGAACATTATCCAATTAATATTATTTCCATATTTATTTGGTATATGGGCCTAGTTGTGTAACACTTCATTCTCAAAATTGAAAACCGGATGTGGACACAGAAATATATTGTCCCCGCAATTTGACGAGTTGTATTTCACGTGTTGTGCTCGTGTAAAGATAATACTTCCTCCCCTCTGTTCTGGTAAGAGTTTCATACTGCAAAGTGAGAAAGAGTGTCCTCGCTTCATGTCTGCTCTCTCTGAGCAGTTTCAATGCATTTACTAAAAAATGTCAGAGTACAGATGCACTACAGATTTAGGGGCGGCTGGTTTGACTATGGAGAAACGAATGATGGCTCACTTGACCTCAGTCTGCCTTCCTGGTTCCAGAGCAGAGGAGCCTGGTGGCTGAAGGATTTGCCTCCCTTTCTACTTTTACAGACTCTGGGAACCACAAGTAGCCCGAGTTTACAGAGAAAAGTGATTTATTTGGATAATATGGAACTATGAGCTCTGTAAGATATGATGGAGCTTGATTAATAAGGGCTTTGTAGGTTAGGAGCAGTATTTTGAATTCTATTCTGAATTTTACAGGAAGCCAATGCAGAGATGCTAACACTGGGGAAATATGATCTCTTTTTCTAGTTCCTGTCAGAACTGCTGCAATTTGGATTAACTGGAGGCTTCTCACAGACTTGTTAGGGTAACATCCTAACAGTAATGTATCACTGTAGTCCAGTCTAGAAATGACAAATGCATGGACTAGTTTTTTCTCTGTAACAGACTCTTGTGATTGTATCAAATGCAGCACTCAGATCTAATAGGACCAGAATAGAAACATGTTCATTGTCTGAGGCCATGAGAAGGTTGATAACCTTCAGTAGTGCTGTTTCTGTACTATGATGTTTTCTAAACCCTGACTGAAAGTCTTCAAGCAGACTATTCCTATGTAAATAGTCACATCACTGGTTAGTAACAGTTTTTTCAAGGATTTTAGAGATAAAGGGGAGGTTTGATATGGGTCTATAGTTAGCTAAGATATCTGGGTCTGGAGTCGGCTTTTTGAGCAGATGTTTAACTACTGCCACCTTTAAGGTTTCTGGTACATAGCCTGTTAATATAGATAAATTGATCTGATCTAATATGGAACTGTTGATTGAAGGTAATACATCCTTAAATAGCCTCGATGGAATAGGATCTAAAAGACAGGTTGATGGCTTGGATGAAATGACCAGTGAAGTCAGCTCAGCCAGGTCTTTAGGGGAAAAGCATTCTAAATATAAATTAGGCAATACTGTTGGTTCAGAGGCTACTGTACTGGACAGTGTATCTGTGCTATTAGTAGGAAGAAGCTGATGATTATTTTCTCTGATGGTAATAATCTTATTAGTAAAGAAACTCATGAAATCATTGCTACTAAGAGTTGGAGGAATAGACTGTTCAGTAGAGCTTTTACTCTCTGTCAGCCTGGCTACAGTGCTGAAGAGGAACCTGTTTTTTTAATTTTCCTCTATTAGTGAAGAATAATATGTGGTTCTGACATTTCTGAGGGCTTTCTTATATGTAATTAAACACATTTTCCAGTCCAGGTGAGAATCATCTAGATTACTGGAACGCCACTTCCTTTCTAACCTACGTGACATCTGTTTTAAAGGGCCCATTTTATGCTCCAGGCACCTTTTCAGCCTGCCTCCACGTATATTTGGTTATCTGGGGTGTCTGCCAGCCCACGGAGAATGAAAAGAAAACAATGAGTCGTTGATTCGTGGTTTGGGTAGATCGTGCAGACAGTCTGTAAACGAGCCATTCACAGCCCGGGCGTCAAGTGACGTAAGTTGACTCCTGCTACTGGGGCGACCACGCCCCCAACCTGAGCAGCACCTCCCCCTTTGAAGTGCGAAAAAACAGATCGTGTCTACGCCTTAATTTTCTCCCCGCAAGCGAACGACGACCGCGGGCATGGCCAAGCTAGACTCGCAGCCGGGATGTCGTTAATGTTCTATCGCCCAGCCCCTTGTGCTCTGTGTGTAATTATGAAGAACGTGTTCGCTGTGCCTCCCGGGTCTCTACGTCATGTATGTGCCTTGTTACGTGCGACTGTTGTCATGGCAGCGCAACGCCGTAGTTGCGCAGCAGACGCGGGGAGGAGCGAGGAGGAGCGAGGCGGAGTGAGGCGGAGCGAGGCGGAACACGAAGGGAGGGGGGCGAGGAGTGAGCAGGAAAGCGCTGGAATCGACCATAGTCTCACAGGGCTGTTTATACAGAAAGAGGAGGGTGCTGTGTGGCTTGATCCTTGAGGTGTTTTGACATGGAATGGCAAAGACATGTAGTTCACACACCTGAAAACCAATGTAACTTGTGTAAAAGGGGGCATAATATGGGCCCTTTAAAGCACGTGTTTATGCATTAAACCATGGAGCTATCCTCCTCTGTTTGACTGTCTTCTTTTTCAGAGGGGCGACAGTGTCAAGTGTGGAACGTAGTGAGGCTGCTGCACTATCAACAACATCATCAATTTGTGTGGGAGCAAAGTTTTGATAACGATCCTGCACTGTATCGACACATGACAGTGGAGTAACTGACAAAGGAACATTTTCCTTGAATTTACTTACAGAGTTTTCTGATAGACACCTGCTGCAATAGAACTTTTCTCCAAATTGAGTAAAGTTAATCATCGAGAATTCAAATGTAACTAAGTAGTGATCGGACAGAGGGTTTTGAGGAAATACTATTAGATTTTCACTTTCTATGTCAGAACGAGGTCGAGGGTGTGATTAAAACAGTGAGTGGGTTTGTTTACATGTTGAGTAAAACCAATTGTGTCTATTAGTGAATTAAAGGCAGAACTAAGACTGTTGTTGGCAACATCCATATGAATGTTGAAGTCACCCACTATAATAACTTTATCTGTGCAAAGCACCAACTCAGATAAAAAGTCTGAAAATTCAGATAAAAATTCAGAGTAAGGGCCTGGTGGTCGATATACAACGACTACAATAACTGGTTTTTGACATTTCCATCTTGGGTGTATGAGCTGAATGGGCTAAGAGTTAGGCTTTCAAATGAGTTAAAGCTATGTTTGGGTGAGGGGCTAATTGATAAGTCTGATTGGAAAATTCCTTCTTGTTCGCCATAAATACGAATTGTATGTTTGAGGGACTTGGGATAACTAGAAGCTCATGAGACTTGGCAGATATGTTAAGAGTGTTGAATCCCGATATTTGAAATAACTCTTTAGTGCAGTCCTGCTGGACTGTCACGTTTTTGACCATCAAGAAATGAGAGCTGCACCATCCAAAGTAGGATGAACTTGGTCTCTGCGCATCAGACCAGGTTTTCTCCAAAAGGTGCGCCAGTTTTATTCCTGTAACTCTTTCTTATTCTGATTGGAAAAGTACAAGATAATACAGGTCTGAATTCATTCTTTTGTGTTGGTATTATCTCAAAATACCAGCACAATTAAAACTCATATCATCGTTAATAAAATAAATAGAAATGATTACATACATATTCTCAGGATAGAGAGAGAAGATAAGCTCATCCTTTCTCTTTGGCGTCCAGGTGTTATCTAGCATTTCAAAAAATGGAACACAGGGGAAGTGCTCAGTGTTTCGTGTGTACATTAATATTTTCCCAGAAAATACAACAAAACAAATCCAGAGTGGTTGTAGTCTTTGGGCTAAAGCAGATTATCCCCATTAAAAAGACAAACCAGGTGAACAAGCAAGGGATTGATACAGTTTTGTGAGTAGCCACTAGGTGATGGTGTTTCTCCATCCACTGATTGAGCATTAAGCTTTTTGTCTAGTTTGTAATTTGGGTTTTGAGTAACTAACTGAGTGCAGCACAGATTTGATTCTTTCCTGCTCCACAAGAAAACAAAAGAGGAAGCAGATGCTTGAGAGAATCTTTCATGAATGATTCATGTGCATCTTCAGTGTGGCAGTCTGTCACCCAGATGATCCACCGTGTGATGGAAAAAGACATGACGCCTTTTTGAAATGGAATTAATTGCAAGTTGCTTTTTAAAACAAAAACAATGTTCTCTTGAAAGTGGCACAGGTGTTGATGAATGTATTTGAGTGTTGCGTTCCAGTAGAGCCGAGCTATGTGGAGGATGTTTTCAGCAGGGTGACTCAGCTCAGATCTTTTCATCCCCTCTAATCCTTTAATTGAAGTGAAAACATGAAGATCACCTAAAGTGTATTTAAGGTTTTCAGTTCACGACATGTAGCCAACCATGTGAGCGTCTGTGGTTTGTGGTGTAGAACCTCAGGGCTGCTGCCTGCTGCTGTGTCTGAGGCCCTGACAGGACGTCCCGTTGGCTCAACATGATCCTGATTCAACATCAGGCCATGGCTTCCTCCTGTCCCATTTCCTCTTTTTTATTTTTGACAACTTTCATTAAAATCTTTCAAGATATATATTTTTTTGCATGTGAGCAGAGCAATGACCAGAGCAATTATAATTTGGGCCATTGTTTTGACATGTCTGCATTCAAATTGTGATTAGTATTTCCATCGGGACTACCTTTTACTGACTTCAAACCCAAAATGTCGAATTCATTTTAATTTATAAAGGACATATGAGACTCCTTAGTTGTCTACCTTCTATGTGACCGATCATCATTAGGGTCAGTTCTTGGCAGAGGCTTTTTGAAAAGTAAATCAAATGACCACAGATGCTGCTCCCACCCGGCAGGGGTCCAAACCTCCTGCATGTCTGCTTCTCTCTCCTCCCAAGTTTTAGCTTTCATGCCCCGCCCCTCTCTCCGCCTGAGGCCACTGGAGTGGCATCCCAGGGAATTCTGGGAATTTCCACCTCCTCCTGTCAGGACTTATTATCAGTGACGCCATCAAACTGTGTGTATGTACTGTATGTTTGCACTAGACTAGAGTGTGTATCGGCTTAGCATGTGCTCAAAACATTGTTGGTATTAATATACCGTTATGAAAACATGACAGTATGTATGTTCTGTCCTTTGTATAAACATACAGTTGTTTTGAGTTCAGTCTCAGCTTTCCCACAGATTTCATATAATGTTTCACTTAACCTATAGAATATGTTTGCCGTTTCCTTTATTTATTGATCCACATGTTATCATATGCATGTATTTACGTGAGTATTGTTACAGTACATAAGACATCTTGTGTTAATAGCATATCAATCGGATATGGTGCAATGCTTTTACTCTGTGTTTAATTTGATTCTAATGCTCTTTTTAAAGTTTATTTGGGTCTTTTTTGATAGGTTTTACATTCAACATATGGCTGCGCTGAGATTGTAATCTTCCACTTAGGGGCAGCATAACTGCAAATGCAAGAGTGACATTTTTTCCTCATTTTAATGTTGTTGTGGTGAATGAGGAGACATTGGACTGGGGCTGTCTGGGGGTCAGAGACCTACACTACACCTATGTCATCAGGTGAAGCTCAGCCGTGCACATCTTCAACAGTGTACAATTTTTATTTTATTCTATTTTTATTTCCTCGCTCCTAACGATTGAAACGTTGATTAATACATGTTGACTTTTTTACTTTACAGAACAAAAATGAGGTGATGCAAGAACTTGCAGACATCATAACTGACACACGTTTCCCTTTTCTCTGTAAGGGGTTTTCTTGAAGGCGGGCAGATGAGACGGCCTCAGTCACTCAGACACAAGCTTGTTTTCAGACTGGCACTGTAGTCCGGACTTCTTACACGACTTCTCCGGAGGGGCTGTATGTGAAAACGCAAATGTTGCCTCGGATATCGTCCGGAACTCTTCCTGCCAACACCCTAGTAAAATTTCTGGAGAAAGTCCAAGTGAGCCCATGTGAGAATACAAAAAGGAAAATCTCCAGAAAATTCACACAAAAACATTACTTTCCACAGCAGAGTTGTCAGAGCCTCCTGCTGCTCTACCCAGACACCACTGACTGTATCCTGAGGTTCTCCTGACGCTATGAACGCGTCTGACTCGGACAATCTCCTGCCGTTTTCGTCATATGTGAATTGCAAACTCCGGAAAAGGAAGACAGCTGTCCTACAATATGACATGGCTCACTAGTTCTCCCTTAAAGATTGTGTGCAGGACAGGGCCTGTCTGCCCTCAATCAGATTGTGATTGCAGGAGGATTTATGGGAAGCCAATTATCATGTTGTGTAAAATCTAAAAGAAAATATACATATACCTCCAGTGTGTGACACAGGGTTTTGAGAAACTCTGGTGGGTGGACGTCAGACCCTGTGGAGGAGCCGGGGTCATGCTCCCTGGAGAAAAGTTAAATCAATCAATCTGGTGAACTTAGACAGCAATTTAGGAGGCTAGATCTATGAACAACTTTGCTCTTCCAAACAAGTGTGTGCTGTAGTAAATAATTTAATCATAAACACAGAGGTTGTATGGATAATGTATGGATGATGATGATATATTGTGAAACTTTTGACGATGGTGCCATGGTGACACATTGTTCGCCATTAAATACGAATTGTATGTTTGAGGGACTTGGGATGCTTAGAAGCTCACGAGACTTGGCAGACATGTTAAGAGTGTCGAATCGTGATGTCTGAAATGACTCTTTAGTCTTATTGTGTCAAAAAGGCTCGAAAGCAACCTTTACAAATTTTCAAAGTCATGGCCCCCCACCTTTAAATTTGATGTAGATGAATGAAATTTGCTAGACACGTGTCTCATGTCAGGACCTACAAAAAAGCCTCTAGGAGCCATTACCTCTGCCCAAACAGGAAGTTGGCCATTTTGAATTTAGTGTGGGAATTTTTAGCTATTTTAGACATTTTCTAACATCATACTGGAACTAACTTCGTCATTTAAAGACTTTTGTGATGGAAAATTAATAAAAGATTCATACTCCGTGGAACACCATGGGCGTGGCCTCTCTGCAAAATTTGATGTTGCTCAATGATAGGGGGCGTTCCTCTGCCTTGCAGGTTGACCATATCCACCTCAAACTTGGTCAGAAAAGCAATAACATTTTTGATGATGTGCCACCATGAAACATCAGACTGTCATCACTCCACTCCACGTGCTCTGCATTTCTCATACATGATAACAGTCCCAACCTCAACACATCTACATGTCAATATTGACCCATGATCATCGCGCCACCTACTGGCAACAGGAAGTCGAACACAAAATGTACATGGTGTACTCTACGCATGATGTACGTGGACACAGGAAGTGGAATCTGCGATACACCCAGACGTGCATTTATGTGCCAGCTTTAAATCATATTTTATTTATGACTGGATCTCCTCCATTGGCAAGTGATTTCCTCCGGCAGAAAACTTGCTGGTCCAATCCCAACCGATTATCTGATAATGGGACGGTTTTATACCATGACGTGTAGTGAAATGACTTTTGTGATGGCTGCCACTGATGAACGAGCATTTGACTAAAAGTACCTGATATTTTCAAATGTCTCCCACAAAATCAGCAACACTTGTTCGCACACATTGAGGAATCATCATCACATCCTGTCCTCTCTGCTCCAGTCTGTTGATATTTTTGCATCACTCAACAGATGTGACGATGCGTTGGTAACGTCTCTTGGAAATCGAAAATGAACTGAGAGTTCCCAGACTAATACACATTTGACTATAAGTCTGGCTATGCCAGGCTAGTTACACATGTACAAACAACAAATCCCTGACTAACCTTTGCCTATTCACACTTCCAGCAGACACATCAACATTAGCATTTATGAAGTGGTGTTACTGGTGGCTTCATGAATGTGTCTTTTGTTCTCCTCTCACCTACTTTGTGTCTCTACCGACTCCCAACAAAATGATTGAATCTCTTGCTCTTCAGCAGCTACATGTTTAACAGCATGTCAATGATTTGTGTAACCGCTGTTGGGTGCAAGTAGTTAGTGTAAAGTTAGTTAATCAGAACTTATATTCTGTCAGCTGCTGTGGAAACAGGGTTGATGCGAGCAGTGTAAGAAAAAATAACTTGGTCATACTGAATGAGGTGAAAGATGCTTAAACACTCCAGATGAGGGGAATTGCAGACTTATCTGTGGGTTTATGATCATATATAGGAAAAATTACTATATGTGCAGCGTCAAGTAATCAATTACATTAATAAAAGAATATGGCTGTAATTATGATATAACGTTATGTATTGACTCCACCGCCCTGTCTTTGACTCTCAAGCCCATTAGTTCATACTGAAAATTGAACTATTTGAATAGCACAAAGTAATATATATTGTTTCATTGAAATATTCCAAACAGATGGGGACTATTCTCTGCAGCGGAATAATCAACACAATGGCGTCATGGTAAGGTTTTTTTTAGGGCAGCAGGACGGCATGTGTGGGATAGAATCCAAAAGCTATAGTGCAGGTTCATGGTGATGAAGTGGAACAGTGTGGCTAACTGTCAACTGACAACAACAAATGTCAACTGATGCAAACAAACACAAGGGAAGGAACCAAAAGCAGCTGAGATTATTCAGTTTTATTAATTTAATATGCCAACAAGGTTTAGACAGGATTGAGGCAGATGCATCAGATGCAGTCGTAGGTTGTGTTACTCTGCTTCTAATGGCACATTACTTTACCCTTGGCCTCACACATACAGTTTCACTATGGTCTCTCAATGCACAGGTCCCTCCACATGGACAGGAGCTGTCTATTAATAGACGCAGAGGCGACGTGGTGGCTAACACCACTGGGTCATTGAGCAGAGATGGAGGCTCCAGCTGTGAGGTAGTTCATTCTCACAACATGGGGTCTCTCACTTGAACCAACATCTGGTTGACTCCCAATGGAACAACTGAGGCACGAACATACACCCATCTTGATCTTAAATAACCCCTGGTCTCTAAAGAAATATGAATGAGAACCAATTATCTTTCATTTAATAACTGCATTGTCAACTTGTTACACTTCAAACGTGATCCCCCTTCTTTAGCTGGGCTATCCTAAAATAAGAGTCGCAATTTCCTGTGTGAAGACCTCCAAGTGCCGAGGGAAACCACATAATGCTCAACACCAGCTACAGTTACTCAAACCAAGCAACTTCTACCCCTATGAGCATGACTTTGAATGGTGTGAACGACGCTGCATCGTTTTAAACGACAGATGTAAAGGCAAATGACCACAGCGAAAAAATCACCTTCTCATATAATTCACAAAGTATTTTTGGAATGGAATGACTATCTTTTTTTGGAAGGATTTGGAAAAGCATTTTGTAAAGTGAAACCCTTTCCTCCTTAAGGCCCTCTCAGCAAGTTTGGAGCTGGACGTTGGATGTGCTTTCTTTTCTGGTGCCAGGTTTGAAAATGTGTGGGTTCAAGTTGTTGCCTTCAGGTTCACTCCATGCATTTATTGTGGTGGACAAATTGCACATGTTGTCTTGCGAGGAACAGAATAAAGATGAAAGCCATAGATTTTCCAGTTGTCTTTGATCAGCTCGCTTCACAAGTATGTGTAAACTCTGTCACCAGAGGAAAATGAGTGCACGTTCCTGGCCTATGTCTACACAAACACTTCTCGCTTGGCCTCTCTGTCACCTAAATACACCTCAGATGGCAAACATTTGTTTCACATGTGAAACACTTGACCAGACTTTATTCCCAGTACAAATATTCTAGGACAACTACAAACTCAACTGCATTGAAAAGCCTGGTGTCTGTATTCATCCAGGCATGTTATCCTCCACTGACCCCTTGACCGCTGTAAAAGCCAGACAATCACAGGAACTCAAAGCAAATATAATTACGATTAACCGTAAAGAAACTGTGTGTGTGTGTGTGTGTGTGTGTGTGAACTGACAGACTAAGTCAATGTCAGGGCTCACTGATAACCTCTTGAGAAAACAAGGTTTTTATGTAGTCAATAGTCCAAACCCTTGTCCACTAGACAATAAGCGAACCTTCAGTGAACAAAGTCCAGCTGTGGAGACGTCAATTGTCAGTGCAGGAACACAATGGAGGGTACATACAATTTGTCTAAGAACAAATGGGGGTTGTCCTGGTCCAATGAGGCTCTTTTCCACTAGTGAATGTAATCTGGGAGTTCTGGGAATTCAAACACTCAAGAACTGGAAAAATGAGAGAAACTCAGAAGTTCAGAAGTAGGGGGTCGTTTTTACCCCCTTTTCAAGACATAGGATGAAAAAGTGGAAGCAATATAAAATATGTGTCTTCGATGGGTTATTTCAAATGTTTTCTTTTGTATAGCACCAAATCACAACACACATTATCTCAAGGCATTTTACATAGTGAGGTCGAGACCTCACAATATAACAAGGAAAATCCATCAGTTCCCACAATGAGCAAACACACACAAACACTCTTTTTGAAAAGACAGAATAGTAGCAGAACTGGACTCAGTTGTGGGAGAAACATCTGCCACGACTGGTTGGGGTGGGAATTAAGAGGGTCAAAAAAAAGGGGGATACAAGAGAACGAAGAGAGAACAGTTGTATAACCGTTGCTTTAAGCTCTGTCAGTCTGATTCTTATAATGACAATAATAGTATCATTATTATATTACTCGTAGTACAGAAACAGCACTGCTTCAGGTCGTTACCAACGACCTTCTCATGGCGTCAGAGAGTGGATGTTTTTATTTCCGTCCTATTTGATCTTAGTGCTGCATTTGATACTATTGATCACAAGATTCTATTACATTTTATAACAGCGCTAGAATGGTTTGAATCTTACTTATCAGATATATTTCACTTTGTTAACGTTAACAACAAATCTTCCATTCATACAAAATTTTGTGATGGAGTTCCACAAGTTTCTGTGCTGGGGCCGATACGTGAAATTATCAGAGAGCACCACAAAATGTTCCATTGCTACGCTGATGATCCCCAGCTGTATTTATCTATAAAGCCAGATGAAACTAATCAGGTAGACAAACTTCAGGACTGTCTTAAAGACATAAAGGCCTGGATGACTTAAATTCAGACAAAACTGAGGTCATTGTACTCGGCCCTAAACACCTCAGAGAAACATTATCTGATCATATAGTTACCTTGGGTGGTATAACCCTGTCCTCCAGCTCTACTCTGAGGAACCTTGGAGTTACCTTTGACCAGGACATGTCCTTTGACTCGCACATAAAACAAGTCTCTAGGACAGCCTTCTTTCACCAGTTCCTGTCAGAATGCTGCTGCATTTTGGATTAACTGGAGGCTTTTCACAGACTTGTTGGGGAACATCCTAACAGTAATGAATTACAGTAGTCCAGTCTAGATGTGACAAATGACTGGACTAGTTTTTCAGCATCCTTTTGAGATAGGGTGTTTCTAATGTTCTTGTTTCTAATACTTCTCTATCCTTGGGGTTTTTTTCAACCTATCTTAGTTGCACTGTTTTTCAATCAGTTTCTGGTGTTCAAAAAATTGTCATAATTTTTCTAGTCAGCCATGTTCACTAGAGCAAGCGCAATTTCCTAGGATTTCCTTGAGGACAGGAGCTGGCACTGAGGAATCAATATCAGAACCAGCTTTTTCTGGCTGAAGAGATTATATAAACCTGTGATACGGAATGAAAGGTTCTGTGTTCAAGAAAAAGTTCCTAAAGGAAAGCATTTAACAAATAGATTATTAGGAATATTGTGGAATCAACTCATCTTTTCTTGTAAATGGAAAAAAAGTACATCGTTCAACAGGTGAGCAGATGGATATACTGTAGGGACATCTGGGAGGGAGTATGTAAAACGGCAGGTCTGGGGAAATGAATGGCCAAACATAGCCATGGAGAAGTAAGCAGGGGCTTCCATTAGATGGTGTGTTGATTGATTGGTTGCAGATGAGACTCGGATGTGTAGGTGACACATTCATTTATCTGTATAATAAGTGACAGATAATAAACAATTTAATATTTACTATAATAAACATTTAAAAAGTGTGGAATCAAAACTACAGTATGGTATGTTACAAATATTTATGAAATAAGTGGTCATGAATGCTTAGGGGACTGAAATCGAAGTGTCACTATCGTGGTTGCTTGAGCAGCCACAGGAATGATGGTACTACCTGATTTGATTTACTGTTGGGGTTTGAGACAGTGCAAGGTATTAATGTCACTGAGGAATTTCAAGGGTATCATTATCAGAAGTATTCTGTCTCATCTGAATCAGATGTCCTGATGAGGTAATGTTCTGTACAAGAGGTTGATTTCAGGTTCAAGAGTTCAGCTTGAACTGGTCTCAACATACGGGGAACAGATGTTGTTCTTCATGGACCACGGTGAAACACATACATACATACATACATACATACATACATACATACATCATACATTAAGAATATGTGATAAAGACAAAATAAATATATCTGATAATGATTTTAACCAAATAAATAAGAAAAGAGAAGCACTCTTAAGCTCCTTTTACCCTCCGCCCTCCACTAACATCTGGCTTTTGGCTTCAGTGTGAAATGGTGCAGTCAATATTCACTTACAGGTGAAATGACCCAATAGTAGTCAGTGTTTACCAGCTTCAGTCCCAATTGGCAGAAACATGACTCTTGGGTAGAAACGCTATTTTCCACCCCTTTTTTCTGGCTGGATTGGACAGGGCTCCACTATCAATGACAGCTATCACAGAGGCGGAATTTAATGTGCCAACCTCTCAAACCTCTTCATTCACTTCAAACCTGCAAAAGAAGCAGACTTAGGGTAGACTCAACTGGTTGAGAGGGGAACATGGTCGAGAAAGAATGATGGTTATGATGATAGCTGTGAGTTCTATGGAGCAGTTTAGGAACCAGGATGTTTCAAGACCTGGGGTTCTGCTGCTTTCTGAAGTTTAACCCCGGAGAGGGTCGTCTCACACAGTTTGCAGCATCCTGAATGCCCGTTGTCATGGGAGAAGCTTTCTGTATCTTGTGGACTGGGAATGATACGGTCCAGAGGATTGCTCCTGGATTCCCCACTCCTTCACCCTGGACGAGGGTATGGTGAGAGAATTTCATCGCACCCTTCCTGATATGCCAGATGGGTCGCCTGAGGTGGGGGTACTGTTCGGCATTGGACCTTTCCTCTCAGTCCAAAGTTATTGAAAAAACATCTTTAAATCATTTTTATCATTTAATGATGGTTTTGGAAAATAATTGTTTTCATTAACTTTAAGCAAATATATCTATTACATAAAACCACATAAGGCCTTGGATGTGAAAAAGCTAGCATTGAACACAATTAACCCTAAGCTCAGCTAGTGCCCAGTAAAACACATAGACAACAGCTAGAAAACTGAGAAGTTTCTAGTACATCTGTATAAATGGGCACGAAGACCAACAGAGATGGATAACCATGCTATCCCTCGGGTGGACAACACAGAGCAGCAAAACAGCAGTGAGGATCAGGATCGCTCTAAAAATTACTGGGGGGAATGGGACGAAGAAGAAGTGCCCACACCATGTGACGACCCGCAGCAGCTAGACCAGCTAGTCTCTACATCGAGCTGCAGTGGAACTAGCTCTGCCTCCCATCTGATATCAGCCACACAACCAGTGATGGACCAAGGAGCCCTATGTTAAGAAATACAGTGGATTTTTAAAATGTTTTATTTAAAAAATAGAATGAAATAAAACGGATAAAACGGAATATATGCGGGCTGAGCTGCCCTAATGCCCAGTGCGTCGCAGCCCAGTGTCGAGCCACTCTGCCTGGGCACAGCCGGGCGCGGACTCGGTACCCTCGTACAACCACTCTCCGCGTTTCGCGTGTTTGGTCCTGTTATTACTGCACTTTCCCTTTCCCTTAAAAACCCACAAAAAGGCAAAATAGTTTTCCATTGCTATTTTAAATGGACTTTAAAGCTGCTTGGTTTTAGCAATTTAATTAAGGTTATCACACTATACTGTAGATGCCATGTGCAGATATTGTAAATCAATAAGTTAATGTAATAATTCCATGTTCTGCACCAAATATTTAGTCATTCAGGCAAAACAAGGAAAATCGACTCTAGAGCTCTATGTTCAGTTTATCATTAGTATGATTTGACACAGCAGAGGACCAAGAATAAAACCTTGGGGAACTCCACAAGATTTAGAGGAAATATGTCCATCTCTATTTTCTACAGACTTAAAAGCTGCTTACTTTAGTGCTTAATCATTCTCAATCAAGCAGCAGCAGATTTTGGATAAAAAGCTCTGAAAAGCCACTGTACATACCTGTTTAGCAACAAACAGCAGACAGGATACAGTTACAGAGCAGCCGGTTGATGCAGGGGAGCATTTAGCGACTATGGAACCTGATATTCCCCACAAGGGATGGTGGACTCCAAAAACAGGGCTAAAAAGTTACATGGACTGTATCCATACAGCGCTTTTCTAGTATTATCGACCACCCAAAGCGCTTACCAGTGTAATTCACACATTCAGGTAGAGGTTCTTGACAGTGTTTTTTTCTATCACACATTATTCACACACTGCCGTCAGGGCATTTTAAGGGTTAACTGTCCTGCCCAAGGACACTTGGGCACGTTAACATCAAGGATCAAACTATTGACCTTCTGGTCAGTGGACTGGCCCTCTACCTCCTGATCTGGAGGGTATGTTGGACTTATATTTATCAGGTGACCATTACACCCCATGAATGATCATGCTGGTGGATATAGAAATAAACAATTGCTAACATAGACACCTGGAGTTCATAGTTGATAGTGAATATGTCAATACTGTGTTTACAGCCTGTTCTACCGCACCTTCTATGACAAACGCACAAAAAAGTAATTATATAAACGCAAACCAACAGCTGGACTCTGAAGTGAGTGGACTTATTCCTCTGCAGACTGAGACAATAGAAGCTCCCTGAGGCCCGGACCTCCCCATCTGGCCCCTGATATCCTTGATCCTCACTCTGTGGTCTGTCCTCACGTCCGTTCCACAGAGCCCTTCGTCCCCACACACAACACGTGGAAGAGTCATTTATAAATTAATAATGGCTTCACCATGCATGGTCATCAGGGCCTTTAGCTTTACATTTCAGAAACTGTCGCACAGAGAGCCAGATGGCCAATGTCTCGCTCGAACATGTGTCACACACTTGGACAACCCTGCAGGCTACAATGATCATGAATTAGTAATAATGCCATCTTCTTAACACAGACTTTCGTTGTTTTCTTTTCTAGTCTAAGTTCATGACAGGATAACAGGATGTCCTCACAACAAGCGGACTGAAACGATTAGTCAGTTGTAACTTAAAAATCAAGCAATATTTGACAAAACCGTAGTGGAAATACTGCCTATAAAGGTTAGGAAGAAGATGTGAGTTCTGATGAAATGAGGGAGAGTCATGTTTTCCATTACAGAGACAGGTTGTCTGCTGACTGAGTGTTGCTGTTGGTCACAATTATTTGAACCGATTTCTGTTTTTGACGACTTTTCACTTTTCCCTGCACTTTTCTTTACATTTCCAAAGAATTGTTTCTTTCTTATGCCACTGAAATTATTCTGGTATTAATCCCGTACTGATTTATGTCTGAAAAACTTTTAGTGACAACATTCTCATTTTGTTTTCTCCACAATACCTTGTTGTAGTTACGAAAACATGTTGTTATGGTTATGTTGTTATGTTCACACACTCACAGTAGACCTACTTGGTTATGGTTAGGAAACTTGATAATATTGAAAAAGTCAGAGATTTGAAACAGGAGACAACCAAAGTCACATGATTTGGTTGTCCCAACTTTCACCAAAGTTCTTTTTTCGTACATTTAACCACAAAGGGTACTGTAGCTAAATGAGACACACATTGTCAAGGAATTGTCCAAGGAGCCGCAGATTTTCAAGAAGTACGTGCCAGGTCCATGCACAAATCAGCAGCGATTATTCACTGTAACTGCAGTGGTTTGCAGTAGCCAGTGAGTTGCAGTAGGCCTTAAGCTTCTGGTTCAACCATAGACTTAGTCTTCTTCAATACAGTATGAAGTTCCTTTTCTAAATTATGGTCCTATTTTAGCATTGTAGCATGTATACAGCATGATTGAAGGCTGCTACCATCCATGGTTGCAGGTGTAGGTGGACCTGCAGTGGGTGAACTCTGTGTTAGACCCACAGTCTGCTCCTCCAAATATAGTTACTTCTGGTTTCAAAAAAACCAAGATGGCGCTTGCCAAAATGTTAGACTCGAGGCTGACCATGAGAAAACCACTGTGTCATGGTGGGTTTCTACTTACGTATATATTTCTGTGACTGTACGCTAAGATGAAGTTATCATGTATGGATATTGAATATGGGATAGGAATAATCGGGTGAAAAACAACACAGCTGTCGACAACCTTAAAAGTTATCCAAGGTTTTGTGAAAGAATCGGCATCAGTGTTGTGTTCAACATGTGGGTTGGCTTTAAGTGTCAATCGCATACTGGGTTACGAGTTTAAACTGGAAAGGCACTCAGTGGAGCACATACCTTCTCCAAAAGTCCCCTTAATCAATTTAGCTGCACCAAATTGCACACACTCATACATATTACTCCCTTTATATGCCTGATATTTTTCATCATGAGCCATGTATTATTCCCTGGGCAATTGGTGGAAATGTCAAAAAACGTCTTGTTTTGTCTTGTCTCAAAGAAAGTGAGAAAAAAAATTTTGGGATCCGCCCCAAATTTACTGAGTTCTTTCTTGGCCCATGTCCCATGCTTCGACCAATTTTTCTGGAATTCTGCAGTGTAGTTCATGCACAATCCTGCTGAAAAACAAACATAACCTCCTTGTTGGACGTACATATGACTGTACTTCCTGTGGTGAAACTAATGAGTGGGAGAGAGAAATTGCCTGGTAGCTGCCTGAAGGAAGAAGAAGAAGGAAATAAACTGAGGAGAGGGTGTTAAAAACATCTGGTCAGGGGACAGTGATGATAGGTCATTATGAAAGGGATATCACGACTCTAGGAATGAAAACACCAGACTGAAAAACTTGGCCTTACTCTTATTAAAGCACTTAATCCTGAGCTTCTTGTGCACCGTCACCACAGACTCCACAGTCTGTTCACAATGAGAAACATCTCACACTTGTCATTCTCAGATTCCATTTAATCCTGGACTGAACCTGGCCTTGGATGGGCTTTTACACGTCCTTTGGCAACAGCTGACGTTTATTGGCAACATGCACTTATCATGCTAACTAAGAGAAACCCACTTCTCTACTTGAGCTGTGTACAATCTCTCCCACTGTTGAGACCCCGCAAATACCTTCTGAAATATGTGCTTACACATACCTTGACATCTGTCGAGGCCCTCGTATAGAAGCCAAACACACAGACGCAGTTTTGTGCAAAGCTCTGGTTTCATGCCCTGCCTTCATCCGTGCAAGTTCACTCTGGCCGGAGAGCGTGGCAGGGCAGGGAATAAATTAGATACATTCTGGGAAGTGGCTCTGGAGTAAACATGTCTCAGCCCTGCTAACGACATTATTCACACCCAGGCCTGAGCCTGAATGAGAGGGAGCTGTGTTCAGGACAAGAGCTGGTCACTGGCAGCTCTCTCTCTCTCTCTTACACACACACACACAGTATGAAGACACATGTACTGTACAGAATAAAAACACATACAGTAAACAGACAGACAGACACACACACACACACACACACAGAGAAAAAGGTACAGATAACAATCAAATTGTGTGTGTGTGTGGGGGGGGGGGGGGGGGGTCAGACATCTGGTCCTGTGGTCTCTATACTCTCTATCCACACACACAACAGGACATTATTTACTGCCCCTCTAATGGCCATAAAAATGCATGCCTGTGTGTGTGTGTGTGTGTGCGTGCGTGCGTGCGTGCGTGCGTGTGTGTGTGTGTGTGTGTGCGTGTGTGTGTGTGTGAAGTCATCTCTTCCCTCCCTGCCTTCTCTTTCTTTTACTTCCCCCCTCTGTGTTTCTCCAGAGCCACAATTCAAAAGGTTGTTTCGGTAGAGAAAATGGGAGAACTATGGTGGCCCTGAAGGTCAAACCACTACAACATTTCATAATATACCTCATTTTAAGTTCTCCACTTTAGAGAGAACTTGAGAGAATATTTTTTTGTCCCAAAAAAAACCCACACCTTTATTAGATTATGGTAAATATGATATCCCAGTCATTTTGTGCATGACATCGCACAATAGGGATGCAGTGGTGCAGGAATGCCTTTGGTTTATGTAGATTTTTGTCTAAAGTGATCAAACCAAGAAACCAAATGGAGGTTTTATCGATTACCAGAAGTTTTTGGTCAAAGTTGTTGCACCCTGAACATCCATCCTCACAGGGTTTGTTTGAACTCAACAACTCCACCAGTATTTGGACAGTGAAATTTTTTGTATTGTTTTTTTGTAGTTTTGCCCCTGTACACCACCAGGATGGATTTGAAATGAAGCAATCAAGATGTGACTGAAGTGTAGACTTTCAGGTTTAATTCTAGGGGTTTAACAACAGTACTACATTAACCTTTACAACCATTTTCATACGTAGTCCCTCCAATTTCAGACACTCACAATTAATTTCAAACTTGAATGACAAGCAGTTTCATGGCCAGGTGTGGCATATCCCCTCATTGATCCATGACAGTCAAATAAATGGTTTGTAATTGATTCCAAGTGTTGAATATGAATTTAGTAGCTGTTCAATAGAACTCTTTATATGAGGTCCAACGAGATGACGATGCTGAACTATCAGGGGCATGCAAGTTCAGCCAAATGATGGAGGCTATCTTGCAAAAAATTAAATAAAATAAAATAGCAAAATATTAGGAGTGGCCAAATCAACAATTTACTTAAAAAAAGATGGAATTCACTTGAAAATTCCAAGGCCAGGAAGCCTGGTCAAATGGATGAATGCAGAATTATCTCTTTGGTGAGGTAAGAAAACCTTCACAACATCCAACTAAGTCAAGGGGTGAGGTCGAATGGTCAAATTGGCTTAGGAAGTTGCCTAAATCTTGAAGTGACCCGGAAGTATGAGTCCTCCCTTACACCTTCCCTTGACCTCATGACGTTTCCACTGAGGTCAAGGAATAGTAGATAGGAATAGTAGATAAGAAAGACGATAGGAAGGACAGTTTGACCGCACCCAAGAAACACTCGAGGAGGTGGGCGTATCATTATCAAAGTCTACAATCAAAAGATGCCTTTAATGAACTTGAATGTAATTGCAGCAGATTTACAACTATTGTAGGCAGGGACAGACTGGGACTAAAAAACGACCCTGGATTTCCCCATTTGCTAGCACGGCTTCTAATGAGTTTGCGAGTGAGCTTAACGCACTGTGCAGTAGAGAACTCGATTAGCAGACCACTGCGCAACAAAACAATACATAGAAGATTTAAATCAACCTTCCAAATACCAGCCGAGCCGACGGGTGGACGGCCGTTCTGGACTCCTCCAGAACATCCAGATGGCCAGTCCGCCCCTGACTGTACGGCCGATCCTCTGGTAACAGTCAAGAACAGAAAGGTCAGATTAGAATTTGCCAGAAAACATCTAAAAGCTTTCCCTGTTGTCAAAAAGAGATTCTTTGTACAGATGAAACCAAGATTATGTTATGTTTTACAAGGTTCGGACTCAAAATGCAGACCAGAGACACCGGGGTTTAAGGGGTTTTCATAAAAAACTGAACAGATAATAAATTAGATCTAAAAAATTGATGTGTTGGGCAGTTTGGCAGAGGAGCAGGGGTGTCTGGCGTAAAGGCAGCGACTAAATGACAGCTGGTTTATGGGGCAGAACAGAGTAGGATGAGTGACGACCAACATCCACAAGAGCAGGGTGTTATTCCACTGAACAGGCAGAACAATCTGGCGATAAGGAAATGGAGAGCCATAGCATCTAAGCAGGTGCCCAGGGAAGAAACCACACCCACTGCCGAGCAGACTCTAACATCTAGACTCGACTTAATCCAATATGCTGAAGCACGAGTTCTGACAGGAACTAGAAAAAAAAGATAGGATTTTACCAGTGTTAGCGTCTCTGCATTGGCTCCCTGTAAAATTCAGAATAGAATTTAAAATCCTGCTCCTCACCTACAAAAACCCTTAATAATCAGACTCGATCATATCTTAGAGAGCTCCTAGTTCCATTATTACCAATAGGTCACTTGTCTCTGTAAACTCAGGACTACTTGTGGTTCCCAGAGTCTGTAAAAGTAGAATGGAAGGCAGAGGCTTCAGCCACCAGGCTCCTCTCCTCTGGAACCAGCTCCCAGTTTGTGTCCAGGAGGTAGACACCCTCTCTACATTTAAGGTTAGACTTAGGGATTCTTCCCATTTCCTCCACTCTGCCCTACCACTTGGCCCTACCCCTCTGTTTGTGCATGTTCCTGCGTAGGGTAGGGTGTCCCATTGCTTTTGAAGATCAAGGGGTAGTGGTTATCTACCCCTTTAAACCACTTCAAACAGCCCTTCAATCGTAGGGTGGTCAGATGCTGACTTCAGGCGAAGTGGGAGATTCAGTTCTCATTATGCCTTGTGAACTGTGGCAATTACGCAAACAAATATAGCGACAGGCGCCCCAAAAGACTCCCATAAATGTAAGTATTTCTCCCAAATAAAGTTGCAAATTTCGTCTGGAATATCTTAGTTCAATATGAATTTGTGAGAGCATGCATTTCAAAAGATCGCTATTCACATGCCGATATAAGGTTGTGTAAACAACGATTCTTGAATGATAGTGCAGTCCTGTGTATCGTACAAAGCTCGCTTGAAAAATAACCCAGCAGCAAGTTATGCACTTACCTGCTAAAGTGATATCAGTGCGGGGCATTCACTGAAATAGCCAATGTGTAAGCATGCTTCCCAGCCATTATCAATACATACAGTTTTTTTTTTTGCACTGTCCTGCGACTGGTCAGTATTAACGCTCGTAGCAAGCAACGAGCGTTAATATTGCCTACTATTGTACTGTAAAGTTATTACGATCATGTTCCAGGGACCAGACCCTTGTATTAGCTGTCCAATGTATTTATAAATATCTGCAACAATTCAAATTAAGCATGACATAACTTTTCTTCATCACTGTTACCTGTTACAGGATACTGATAAAACAGCTGGACCTTTAGAGCAAGGTCACTCCCCGGCGAGTCACAATAGCAATCTTGTCTTCAAAGAGCTGCTGCAGAACAACACATAAAAATAGCAATGAAATGTAAAACGTATTCCTTTAGTTTCATACTAATGGTGTTGACAATTTTTTATGATATTCCGTGGGGAGATGACCGCTGCCAGCTGGCAGTTTTATGTCACCATGCTGTTTTGGGAGGCAGACCGTGCATCGAGCCCCCGTTTTGGTGGCATCATTTGAGGCCAATGAGGCAAGAGCATTGTGTTCGATACGTTCGGCAGGAAAGCAAAAGAACATATTTCCTTAACAATATGTTATTTAGTCCAAAAGACACAATTGCACCTATCTTTTTCAGTCTTTCATTGATTGGTAGCATATTTGTAAAATGTAAAAAACAAAACAAAAAAAAACAGTCTAAGCTTCAGTTTCAGTGGACCTGCAGGGTGTTTGACAGGAAACTCTGTGAAGGATTGTTTCACTGGAAATTAGTGAGTTGGTGTTCCTACTTACCCGACAGGCAGGTTCTATACTTTTCCTTCTTCTTACAAAATTTTTTTTTTCCGGTTCCTACTGTGTTTGTTTTAGTTCATGCTGGACTGGCAGGCCAGATATGAATGTTCCATGTGCATATATAAAGATGTATTTATAATATGAAATCTCTTGAAGAATAAAGCTGTTTCTGGTTATAACACATTTAAATATGTCTTATTGGTGAGCATTAATAGAAGGTTTAACTATTTGGTCATTATACTGTATGAAACTACATTCACTTTCCAGACCCGGTGACTACGTCTGTTTTTATAAACATGGTCTATGGTTTTACCTCAGTCTCCGAGTGGTGCCTTCAGGTGTCTCTTCAGATTTGTGTGTTTCTTCCTCAGAGCTTCTCTCCTGGCACAACTACACACTGACTGTTTCTCTCATTACATTTGAAGTGGTTCCAGATGGCAACCATGTTTTCGTCACGTTCCTTTCCCTTCACTGTGTGTTATCCCATCTCCTACAGTTTAAGTGCATATTTGGGGCCCGTCTGACACCGTGTCAATGTGTTGCTGTTGTGCAGGATCACCAGGAAAATGATTTGAGTGCACAGGAAGTGAACTATTCTGCACAGCCAATCAAAGAAGGACATGTAGATGATGTCATTTGTTGAAGAAGAAGAAGAAAAAAAAAACGCTCTGTGAGTGTGAATCTTATCTCCTCATTTCCGAACAAAAATAATACTGTTGTTGACGAACATATTTCGACATAGATTCAGTAAACTAAATCATCACTAGTCTTGTGCATAATTGTATCCAGAGCTTCCTTTACCTCTGCCTTTATAAACTTTGGGATGGACACTAGAATGTGAAATACATTTCTGTAGGTTTGAACAAAATGTGGCATCACAGCATGAATTTGTAAAGACTGACTGAGCAGTGGGCCACTTGAGATGAAGAGGCTTTAAAGAGGGAGAACCCCAAAATTGACATATTCCTTAGTCTGTTTGTATTAACACTAACTATCATATCCATGCCAGCACCCGAGGCAGCCTCATGATATACTGTACTGTACATTAGATGTGGGTGTCTCATCTCAAATGACCAGTCTGTCCAAATGCCAAGAAATACATTTTACTCTATAGACAATAACCACCTCCCGCCTTGAAACATTACCAGAGGTTGGTTGTAGATTGTCAGGAGGTCAGTTAATGGTTCTGAGACCACCCACCGTAACAGCTCACAAAACAACCCTTATCACATTGGATTCAGTCTCTCAGATCATTTAGGGCTCGTGCCCTGAGCCAATGCTCAGTCAGTTCTTTATCAGAGCCACGCGGCTGCCCTCCAGTGCCTCTTTTGTTTTTCTGTTTGCAGGAGCATATCACTTGAGACTCAACCCTGCTGATCACCTCACACTACCGTGTTTCCATTTGTTCTCCCGGCAGTAAGTGAAGCAAATGCTCTGAGCCAAGCCCCTCCTTGTGTTCCCACAATGCCTTCATAATAATCTAAGATGAACTGATACGAGCTACAACGCAATCTATGTACTTTTCATAAGAATGTTTTAGAACACACTCCAAAATGATTTGCAACAGAAGAGAAGAAGAAAAAAAGTAATGGACAGATTCATGGAGGACGCATCATGAACTCTCCTTCTTCACCATAAGCAAAACCAAATCTTGAACTGATAGATTTCAGCAGAACATCATTCTTCTTAGGGTATTTTGTCTTCATTATTAGCTCTTCAGGACTGTGTGTAGTATGTATGCCCTCGTGACATTCACAGTGATAAGGTAGACGACCATAACAAACAGACATTGTCTCTGTGTCTCAATGTCAGTCTCTCTTATGCCGAGTTCACACTACACCATTTTCAGCCCGTTTTTCCGCTCGCCAACAAATCCCGCAGCTGCAGCAAGACGGAGGAAAATCAGCGTGAAATCGGGGCTTGCAAATCGGCGCTCGATCGCTACGTGTGAACAACCAACGACGCGATCAAAGTGAGTCACCGAGGCCTCGCCAACGTTTTTCAGATATCTAACATGTTAAATACCTGGAACCATCTCCTGCAGCGTGAGCTGTGATGTGACAGGCAGTGATTGGGTCAACCTGGAACCCCAGGGGAGGAACTGGAGCACAACAACACAGCAACTCTCTTCACCCATATTCTCTGCCTTTTCTGTGCTTCTGAAAAACAATCATCCTGGGCTGTAACAGATGATGAGCGTAACCTCGAACCGCATATTAACCCGTCCAGGGATTTCCCTCCAATATATTGAACAGTTTCTTTTTGACGTGACAAAAGTACTTCTGAGACATTTCTCCTGGTGATGGATCGCGCAGTGTGTGTGAACCCCCTGTCTCGGATGAGTCACGTAGTGTGAACAGCACAAGGACTGAAAGCCTCGTGATTACAAGACAGCAAGTCGTATAGTGTGAACAGTACAGAGAGGTGTGTCCCAGCCTTTAGTGGAACACAAGTGTTGAGATCAACAGTGCCATGTGAGGTCATGTGGGTTCAAATACGCTGTGATTTGGACAGCCTGAAGAGTTAGCTGCCCATCTCTGTTTTCCAATACTATAAAATGCTTAAAACGCTTCTGCCTAAGACATCTCCTGACACCTCTTTCAGCAGCTCACGAGATTTTCCATCACAGTTTTTGTACACTTTACATTAGATGTTTTATACATATTTTAACAAATGTGTTTTCTCGACAACCAAAGTACTGCTGGTTGGGGGTTTTTAAAGCTTTGGAAGGTAAGCATTCACAAAGCATTGATGTGGATGCCAAGGATACATTTGCAATGAAAGAGGGTGCCAGCAGTTTGACATTAATCACATTCCAGTGCAAACAAGTGAACTTTAAAACAGATGTGTGTGTTTTTTTAATGCACATCTGGTATCAGAGAAACAATAACTTTTGTTTGCCTCGTTTGTGTGTTTTTTTCCTTTTTACGTGCATTGCTCTGGTTTTATTTCCATCTTTGTTCATGGATTGGATTACTCACACTCACTGCTGGGCAAGAGAAAAGGAATCTAAAGGAAAATACTGAAAAACAGCATGCAACACTGAAGAACTTGGACTCATTTATACAATAAGGCTAAAGGACATGACACGCAAATCTATCTATCTATCTAGAAGTCTTATTTTCTTGGTGACAAGAGAAAAGAATACTGTAGATAAACCAGTCAGACCTGGACTTGATCAAATCAAGTGTTTAAGTTTTGTGAAGTAACTGATTATCTCTAAAGGTTTAAGACATTTCACATGAAATTGAACACAGTCTTTAAGTTTTAATTATAGCGATTTTTGAAGGTGGAATAACAAGCGAGTCAGGAAATATTTCCCTTCAACTTCTGAATCACCTTCTGAATCAGAAGCCGAACCCTGGCCTCCAGTCCAGATCCAAATCTCTGAGCGCAGACTGCCAACAGCCACTTAGCTACAAGGCAGGTTAGGAAACTGGTGGGGCTGTTGGCAGTCCACACCGTGAAACCATGACTGTGGAGTGTGTTCAGACTAAATACATTTTTTTTCTTTTTTTAAAGCTTTAATACTGTACAGTATGACTGCATGTGAAGTAAACGCAGAAAACACAAGGATTGGTGCAAACTGAGGCTAGGACACATCCACACAGGCAGAACATTTTAAACTCTGCCCAGGAGGTTATGTTTTCACCTGTCTGTTATGTGTTAGTTGCTTGTTCGTCAGCAGGATTATGAAAAACTACTGAACAGAAACCTGGTGAAAAAATGTTACATGGGACAAGCTATTTAGTGGACTGATGTCTGCGTATGTGCGATTTGGTGTAGATCATAGTAAAACATCTGGAACTGGTGGATTTAAATGTGGCTTCATAATAGCTCGGACACAAAGTCGTGGGATCGCCGCACTGTTCATACGACACGACTTGCTGTCGTGTAATTGCAAACCGACAAGTTTGTTTGTCAGATTGTTTGTCAGCGGGATTACACAAAAACTACTGAATGGATTTCCATGACATTTGGCGGAGGGGCGGGACTAGTGTTTTCAATTTGTTGTAGCTTTATCCTAAGGGGACCAAATTTATACACTTGCCTACCAAATTTTGTCTATCTACATCAAGTGCAAAGCGGGGGGAAATGTGGTAAGGGGCTTTATTAACCCTTTATTGATTTAGACACGCCCATGCCCGAGACCCCTAAAATATCAAATGTATTGCATTTTTCACCGGTTGTGATGCGTGTGCACATTTTCGGGCAGGTTATGTGCCTCGAATTAGCAATTAATTCAGTTTAAATGCGGGTCGACCCGCGTTTAAAAAACCCCGGGCTACACGGTAATTTTGGTGTGAAAGAGGTACAAGAAAGCTACAGGAATGGAAACCAGCGGAATGCAAAGAGTTGAAAATCAAGATCTGTGGAGAAGTACTCAGCAGCTACATTAGCATATATGTAGAGAAGTGATTAAAGGGAAAGGGAAAGGGGAAGTTAGAAGTGAATAATGGCTTATAGCTGGATTCACCTCATCAGTGCACTTATGAACAAACATTGACTTCATCCGGTACATTTCGTGTCCCACCCAGTGTGTCGGCCTGGGGCAGGGACACCACATAAAACCTGAGGCTGAGCAGAGGATCCCGCTGGGTCCTGGAGCTGCTAATGTGCAGAGGACCCAGGGTTTATTCAGCTGGAGCAGCTGGAAGATGACCCGCACTAACACAGATATCCATTACTCCGACCTTCATCCCTGTCACTGATCCAACCTAATCAAATGCAGACTGTTAGCTGTCAGCCGCTCACTGCTGCAGGGTGGCGGCTTCTCGTGGAGGTATTAAGGCGGAGAAGTAATTTAAAGCTCTGTGTTTTGATTCCTGGCACTGTAAGAGGATGGATTCCAGCTGTGAGCTGGCCAGTGGAAGAAGGCAGGTATTATATCTAAGGTACTAAAATACTTCAACTTCAACTGCACTGAACCCGAAACTGAGGTTTCAATTCAAATTACTTTCATCCATTTATGTTCCATACATCAAGGTCCTTTCTTTACTCTTTGGAGTACCCTTAATTTTTCTTGCATACCGGAACTTTCCGCAAGCTGCCGGTACTCGTTTGAGATCCGTCCTTAAGAGTTCTGAAGCGGCTGCTGCACAAAGAGCCGTTCACCTGTTGTCCTGAGGTCGGTGAAGCTCGACTCACACAGAACCCTGAACCGGAGAATCAGCCGTTGTCGCCATTGTCATGGATGCGTTGCTTGTTGTGATTCAATTCAATACATTTTTTATTTGTATAGCGCCAAATCACAACATACAGTATCTCAAGGCTCTTTACGTAGTGAGGTGGAGACCTCACAATATTACAGATTGAAAGCGTCTCTTCGTTGGCGAGTCCCAGATGCCGCTGTCTGAAAATTAACTTAATTTCATTGAAGAACACAAAACATATGTATAGTGTAAATCAAATGAAAATGATACATTAGAATATCCTCAGGAAATAATCTGTGCATAATTTTACATTTTTACATTTTTACTTTTACTCAAAATTCCTGTACCTAGTTCACTATTTATGTCCATTTTAAAGTTAATTGTTCTGTGCTGTTATTGGTCTTAATGCAAAGATTGATATTTTCAAAAGAAGGTACTTTTCCACCTTTATTTGTAATCGTATGTGGGTGGGATTTTATGTGGTTAAACTTCCAATTTCTAATAAGAAAGCATGGATATGATGTAGAGGTTTTTTAAGGCATGACATTTCCCTGTGGGTGTAAAGTAATTGACAAGTGGCTGATCATGACACAATGACTTCAGCATATTTCATGACAAAGTTTGTTGCTGTATATAAATAAGAAAGGGGCACAGTAATGAGAGGACTTTGCTAACAGTTATCTTTCTGTGACAGTTTAGTGCTCTGTATGAATCATAAGAGATTTATTCCACGGCAAAGTCAGAGGATCTCAAACACTGGTCCATTTTACACAGAGAGAGTCTCCAGTAGTCTCCGCATCTGGGCATGGGTCTCAAGTTGATGAGGTAATGAAAAGGTTCAAGACGCCCGTTTAAGATCATTTTTTCAAATTACCCAGATTTAGGGTATAAACCTTTTCCAGTAGGCTGGACGTCCACAATCTCACAACCAAACCAAATCAAAATATTTATGAGTTATTGTGATGAAGCAGGAAAACATAACCACAGCAAATTATATTTAATGTTTTAACCATATGGTTAAAGACAAATAGCTCTTATAATGCAAATATAATATAATACCTATGTTTTTAGGTACAAGCAGACAGAAGATACATGTCATGCATTGATTTAGTATCAATAATCAGATTGCATTATTCCAATATGCTGCACGGTGGTGTAGTGGTTAGTGCTGTCGCCTCACAGCAAGAAGGTTCTGGGTTCGTATCCCCGTTCGAACCAATCAAGGCCTTTCTTTCTGTGTGGAATTGGAGGTTCTAAAATGACCATAGGTGTGAATGGTTGTGTGTCCCTGTATTTTGCCCTGCATACACTAGTTGCCCAATGTCAGCTGGGTTGCAACCCTTAATGGATGAAGCGGTTTTGATAATGGATGGATGATTCCAGTGTCGTTTCATCAGACAAGCACTAATCATTGTCGCTGAAACTTTGCATTTGTGATCTTAAATAACCGAGTTAATGAAAAAAAGGTGATGCAGGTAATAAGGGAACTCCTTGATGTGCACTGCAACAACCTGGTTATTGTAGATCTGCTTATAGTAGACTGAATTACTGTATAAATATCACAGTAACATGATTTCTCCCCCATTACTGACCTTAGTTACTTATTTGAATTGTGCCAAGGATTGAAGATACAGCTGTCCTTTTGTTTTTTGCCTGACTGATACTGGAGTGTATGCAAACACATTTTAAATGTGTGTGTGTGTGTGTGTGTGTGTGTGTGTGTGTGTGTGTGTGTGTGTGTGAATGGGTGCATGTCAACTGCAGTAAGATTAGAAAAGTGCTATATAAGTGCAGACCATTTACTATTTTATCATCGGCAAATAGCTTTTCCAGTCTGACACACTGGAGTGATCCAAGTTCTGTTTAAACAGATAAGCAGAGTTGTTTTCCAGTGTTACTGAGGAGCTGTGTAGTGGTTGGTGTCCTGATGGACTGTGAAGTCACACTGATCACTATGAGACTGTATGTGTATTATAGTACACCATGTACATGTGAATGGATGAGTCACATTTGATCATGGTTTTGTCTTTTTTTCATTTTCAAAGTAATGCACGGGGACAAAGACAAGCTCTGTCTACGAGACAGACTGATAGATGGGCAGAGAGAAAGAGGGGAATGAAACAAACCTGACACGTTTCTGTGACTGTGCGGACAGATGAGCAAACTTCCTGTAACGATCATCCTCTCCGTCAGAGCTCGCTGTGTTAATTTTTTCTCGAACAGGCCCCCCGATATCAATCACAGCCCTGATAGCCTCCGACAGGATGAAGTTCTTAAAACAACACACTGTCGGTGTCTGAGCCCGACATACTTGATCAAACGGCCTCGGAACAGCAGGAGGGAAGCGGGGAGGAGGAGGACACTTCAAAGCCCTGCGTGTTTGCCGAGGGTCTCTGTTTCCCCTCCAGTGTTGACTACCACATACACACACATTTTCACAAGGGCAAGCGGTGGGGAGGGGGCGTCCATCAACTTACTGTAGGTGGAACAACTTCATACATTCCTCTTCTCTATCACATTCAATTTTCCAGTGACGAGAGAAACTGCAATTATTCTTGTCAACTAAACTTCTTTCTGTCATATCAGTCCACATCTTTTACTCTCACACACGCCAATCAGTGTAATTTTCCTCCATCAACACTGTTCGCGTTTCACCTTCTCTGTCACACCCTAGTCTTTCAGAGCATATCTCGTGGAACTCTGGAGGTCTGCTGGAAAATATTTCAACACGAGTGCGAACAGGCACTGATACACAGGGGATGAGGATGAGTTTAAATCAACACAATCTTGCATGGTATCAGGCTGCAGCATTTAAAGCAACACATTCAGAAAGCTACAGTTAAAAAAGTATGGGTGACATCCTAAAGAAAATGGCATGGTAGATGTAGACAAGGAGACATTTTCACCCACTGGTAATAATTTTGTCACCGTTCTTGTAAAGAAAAATATGTAGACAATTTATTTTCCAATTGTTTGACTTTATTACCTGTTTAGCCGCTTGACAGGAATTCATTTCATGGGACAACTAGATCTGATTAAAATAGTTAAGGGGCCAATAAATAAGCATATCCTCCGTAAACACACACACACACACACACACACACACATTTGACATTCCCATCAGACGTTCAGCTCAACACATCAACATACATGGATGGGGATTAGCTGATAATACTTACACATCAAACTGTAACACCGTTTTTTTCCAATGTGGACATGGTCAATGGTTCCAACAACAGTGTTATTTCATTTTCTGAACAAATAGTCTACACATGACAAAATAAAGTCTCCAGTTCACCAGTCTTTGTTGTTCCATGTCATCCATTCATATTTTCATATGATTTGAAAGGTATGTCTTATCCAAAATTAGAGCGGACAGGAGTTCACCCGTGGTGAATGGACCACAGAAGCTTTGTAGTTCAGGTTTCTTTGTGCTTATCCAGGATTACGACAATAGACAATAGAAATTGTGCTTTGGATTTCAAACCACAACTTCAGCCTCCTGTCGTCTGCCCTTCTTGTTGAGACTCCACACCCCCACAGTGTCAGTACTCCCTGGCCTCTTGAAGTTCAACCTGAAACACTTGTTCAGGGGGGTTATCTGCACACTCCAGACCATTATTGGGCGGCCTTACTGAGTGAAACCTACTCCAGTCCCCTTTGCATAGGATCCATGGCAGTACATCCACCTTGTAGTGCAACTCTGGTGAGAACTCTGTACTGATTAAATTTGGTGCTCCTGCTCCTTTTCCTCTTGTTATGAGTCTCATCTGATCATCGTAGCAGCAGTGCTGCGCTGCCAACGTTGTGCTGTCGTACGACAGCATGGAGCGGATGCAGAATCGGGCTGATGGTTTGTAGATGTCCAGGCGTTCCTTGGGTCCGCTCGCATCCCTCCAGCGGTAGGTCTTGTGAAGTTTGTCATCCTGGATGTTGACGGCACTGTAAACGGCCTCAGAGGGGTACGAGCAGGGGCAGCTGGGGAGTTCCGTGAGCACTTGGTGAAGGTACTTCTGAAGAAAGTCATTTTTGCAGCTTAGCCACTTCTCACAGCTGTCTACATCTGGAGGGTGTATCAAAGAAAGAAAGTTACCTTTGGTTGATCTAACAGAAACAGTAACGTGTAGTGCCCAGTTAGAAAGGACCATAAACATACACCTAGCAATGCAAGGCAAAGTGCATCATGCAAATTTCCATTTAAAATGATACTTACAAATGTCCTTTAGATATATTTTAGGTTTTAAGTTTATTCCTGCAGCTAAATAGTATCTGGAAATACGTCAAATAAAAAATTGGGGAATCAAGACGGCGCCTTTAATTTTGATCAATACTCTCCCCCAGAGAGGGATGCACACCAATTTTGGTGAAATTCTGTTACTGTGCTTATTGAGATACACATTTGTGGCGCCCCCTATAGGTTGGTAACAAAATGCTTTAAATAGAAGTGTAGCTAATCACAGCCGTAAGTTATGTACCAAGATTTTTTATTTTTGACAAATGGTAAATCACTGACAGCAATATTCCTCTAAGCCCCGTCCTTTGGTAAGACATTTTGGCTAGTAGCAACCCTACTTTTTGACCAACCCTGCTCATTCATAACAGAAATTTGTATTAAAATATTTTAAAGCGGCATACCAAATTTGGTGTTGATGAAGTCAAAATTTCAAATGTTCTATTCAGATTACTGCTTTTCAGTTTTTGCTAATTAGTCACATGGCATGTCAGTGATTCAAGGCTTTATATAGAGCACATTGAAATTGACATGTGTGGCAAATTTCAAGTCAACCCTTGTCACGGCGTGAGGGGCGTGGTCTTTCCGAAATTGATATTTTGGGCCCTAATTACAGCGCCACCATGTGGCCAATTTGGATAATTAGGGTTGGCCGTATATTGGAGGCCTGGGTTGAAAGGGAAACATACTACACTGGAACGTTCTCCTCTCCTGCTTAATCCTTTGTTGTATTTGCAGTGAAAAGGAATACAGAGATGTAAACAGCAATTCATACATTCTGTGTTTCATCATGATTGACAGACTTAGTGGAGGCAGCTCTCAGATTGTTGGGAAGGGGGATTATGAGTATCAAAACCAGGCTTTCACACATACCCACTTATTTTTCAATCGGCATAGCATTAATATCCACTTCTAAATCGCCTCTGATAATTATCATTCAGCAATGTGCTGCAAGCCAACTTTTTTCCTAGGATAGCAGAAGAATGACCCGCCTTACTCTGTCTCTGATTGGCTAGTACTCGTTGCCTTTGTTGTTAGGCTAGATGAGGAGTGTCGATTGGTTGGAGTTAGAATAATAATATCAGAGTCTGCCAATCAGAGGCAGAGTAGGACGGGTCATGCCTTGGTTTACCTTCGTGGGAAAAAAAATCGCCTGACCTCTTGTATCTTAATAATACCCTAAGGCAGCTAAATGTGGCCTATTAAATTCATACATGCAGTGAACTACACAAACAAAGATCTTGTGTCAGCAGAAACGACCTTGTGTTGCTACAGCGGTGCTTCTATTTAGCAGCTCAGGTAGAAATGACAGTTCAGCTGCCGCGCCAGTCTGTAACTCCGCCACCCACCCCCGTCAGAGATGCTGCCGATTCGACTACAACAACTTCAAGTGAAGACGACAGTGAGTGCTTTTTGACAGCAGCACGTCGACAACACCAGGTTACTTAAGTGCATATGAATGCAATGATGGACAAAAATCTGGTCACAAGAAGCATCCATGAGGTCTCATGCCAGAGTGCTGCTGGACACACATCCATAATTGGCCAGTTTTCATGTCTGGATGGACTACGGAATAGTTGACCCAAATCATAATCATGTAGTGGTGTCACCCTATACTCTGTGGGCCTGCATTGATCCAATATCAGCATCTGCATCAGAAATGAAGTGACAATGTGCAAATATTACAGGTCATTTTGGGTGAACTAAAAAGAGTCGTTGAGTATACCCACACTCCAGGCACCACTACACCACTGCATACAGGCCAACACCAGTCCAAAACTGTTGACTATTGTGCGGATCAATATACACAATACAAAAACACACTCATACTGTGCTCATACGTACTTGTGTCCAGGAAATCGGTGCTGTTGGTGGTCTGGATGGATGTCGGCACAGTTGCTGAAAACACAGTGTCTACAAGAGGAAACAAAGGAAACAAAGGAGTGACTTGTGTGGTGTTCACAAATATTACCAGAGAACTGGAGCACATGCGACCAAAAAGTATGACTAAAAGTTTTCCTTTGTGGCACCCATGTGCCTAACATTACCCGAGTACCAAAACCCGCTATCAAAGGGGCCCCCGGGGCAGGGGGCGGGGCCAGTTCTCACTGCCCGACACCCTCACAGAGACACTCAGTACTGCAACAAAAATCGATGGAGACAGAGCTTGTTGCCACAAGTGTAACAAATGGTTTGCAAGTAGAGGCGGAATGAGCGATCTGTCGAAACATTTCGTGAAAGCGAAAGTACATTTAAGCCCGAAGCCCAAAGCCCCTCACAGCTGCAGCTAGAGGGGGGATGACTGAGGAGAGGGTGAATGAGTGACACCTCACTGTGACCTGGTTCATAGTGAAACACCTACAACCCTTTACAACAGTAGAGTCCAACAATCTGTACATATTGAGTTGTTACTTTTTTCCTTTGTCAGGCTTTATGTTAGTCCCATCACTCAACACACAACATCATGTACTAGTGCTGTTCAGTGTTCAACAATTTACTGTGTACAGTACGAAAAACGAAACATTGCCTATTCTATTCTATTCTTGTTTTCTGTAACTTTTGCCATCACAATACCTTCATTAAAAGTGGCTAACAGCTGTTCGACAGGTCACAATGTTATAGTCTCGCCACACCGAGTTGCTGCTTCTTACCGGCACAGCTCTCCAGGTCACAAGTACGAGACTCGGTCGCAGTGCACGCGTAGCCGCAGGATCGGGTGCGTTTCTGGGTGCCGTGTCCACAGGTGACGCTGCAGGGAGCCCAGTGGCTCCACTCCTCCTCGTACTCTGCAAAAACACAGGGGGGCAGAAAGATGGACGGAGGGCAGACAGCACAGAGGGGCGAAAAGCAAAACTATGGAGCAATAGATCAAGAGTGGGCTTTGAAGTCAGCCTTGTGAATTCCTCGCCCAGCTGGTGTATGTGCGTTGTGCAATTAAGGAGCGGCTGAAAGGAGCCGGGCAACGACAGCGTGGGACCTCGGAGACATGCTCGTCTGTATTTAAACAACGCTCGCTGGGTCGGGGGGGGGGGTGGACTTCAAAAGATATGGAGGGGAGCGGGGGTGGGGGTGCTGGGGGGCCAGAGGGAGTGAAAGTCTTCTTGCAGTGAGAGTGATGATGGCCGTTTGCTATCATAACTCTTCACTCAGCTTTACACTGAATTACTGTAAGTCCCAACATTGGATCGAAAACTAGAGCCCAATGCTGCGGCGGAATGCATTTGCCCTTTTTTGGGGGGGGATTTAATTAATTGTATGTTAAAGGTTTGGCTGCAATAAAAAGGCTTAAAATAACATTGAACAGTCTGTGATACTATTGCTCTCCTACCTGTTCTGACGTTCGGCACAGACTCAAAGATCTGGAACTGTTCCTGTCAGACTTGTCTCGACACAGAGGTCAGGCACTGCCACCAAAGTGCATACTTTTGAGCAAAGTCATACCTGCGCTAATGATCAGGCAACAAGTTCAGCCAGCGGGTGTTTGTGTACGAGAGTGAAAAAACTGTTGGTTGGATGTGTGGGCACATGAAGCCGAGTGTAATCCGACTGCAATATGTACACCGTACAGTCATAAGCACAGACATTTGATTGGTGGTGTGTGCACCAACACAAACAGTCTGCAGGAATCGCGCAAAAAATCTGTGGTGCCGTGCACGGCACGAGACCAACAGGCTCATGTGCCAGTGTCGCTGTCTAATAAAGGCACAACGGTCAAAAAATATAACGAAAACAAAATGTGTATACTGTGCCAGGCAGTCAAACTGAGTGTATCTGGGGTGTCTGACATATTTACGTAGTGGGCCTTGAAGGAGTAGACCTAGTCATAAATCGTGTCTAGCCAAACTGTGTGTGTGTGTGTGTGTGTGTGTGTGTGTGTGCAGACGGTCACTCAGACGGTCAAGTCAACAAAACAAAGAACGTCATCAGACAGCTTGCTTCCAACATGCCCAGGAATGGCATGTGACCCCCTACCCCTCTCACACACACACACACACACACACACACACACACTGTGATTGAGAGGCAGGGGTGGGTCTCAATGTGGCCTTAAACTTTGTATTTCAATATAAAATATGAACCATTGTCACCTGAATGCATTTCACTCTTTATCATTTAACCATCAGATTATGATTACAATGTATTGAACTATGTAGAGATCATCCGTCAGCCTAAACATTATAGGACAAAACTTTTAGTAGTGACAGTACAAAGTCAACAAGTCTTCCCTATCAGAGAGAATTTGTGATGATGATGATGATGATGTAACATCAGATGTCCAACCAACAGATTAGCTCGTAGTCCAGAAGTTCTGAATACTTCACTTGTTCATGCTATAATTAGCCCCAACATATCTGAACTGAGCCAATCTCATGTAATGATGCATACAAAAATTGGTGAGCTTAACATTCATTGCATTCATTGTATGATAGAACTTTTTCATACTACCAAGTAACATGTGTTAATATAATACTATGTGTAAAGCTGCATTCTTACCATAGTTATCCTTGGCATGCCAGTCTTTGTTCCAGGGCCCCCCTCCATCTCCCCCCACTCCACTGAGGACGAGCTCATCCGGGTCGTAGTTGTAGTCCTCGGACTGCTCCTCCAGAGTGGCTCTCTCCAGCCCGTTCTCCGACTGCTCCGGGTACTCCCAGAACAGTGGCCAGAACAGCTTCTTGTGGCTGTTGGCCCACTCTGAGGACGACACTGACCAGTCGTTACGCTGACCTTCCTTGGCCAGGTCCATCTCCACCTCGGTCCCAGTTTGGCCGTCGTCCATAACCTCGATGGTCAGCTGGAAGAGGCACAAAATATATAGAATTATCTCTTTTTTATTTGGACCACATCATACAGACATATCATACATTTACACTCAACAAAGTTTAATGCCCCCAGGAACCAACCAACAGCAACATCATCGGGCAAAATTGCTTCTCTAATTTCTCCGAGGTAGTTAAATTTCGTAAATGACCCTGCACACAGCATTCACACGTAACTGTTGACCAGATCCACTAACAGTACTGCCTCTGTACAGTTACAGTAGACTTTCAGCAAAAAAACAGATGTGCAGTTGATATTAGGGCTGTGACATCAACGTGGTGTGAATAAGCTCCTACTGGTGCGGCGCACTTCTGCTGGCAAAACAGCCAGTCCAGGCAAAAGGCAGATGCAAATAGTTTAAGACAGTTGAACCCACAGAAAGCTATTTGAAAGCGAACATTATTACATCTGTGAAGTTGAAGTGTGCACAAACTGCTTCGTATTTGTGTGTGGATTTGAAAACGCATTAGTGAGTACCCAAATTTACGCACAAATCATTGTACACACTTGTAACCCTTTATCTTGCGCTTGTAGATCCTGTGATACGTATTTGGGAGCTTTTTGCGACTAATTTCTCTCCATAAAGAATGTTACTGATAGTAAAGAGCCCCAGATTGGAGCCAAATCTGTGCTGCAGTCCGAATCCATGTGTGTGTGCAGCCTTCAGACTGCAGCCTCGCACCCCTCCGCTCACGTTGTACAGGCACTCACGTTCAGACGCGCGAATAAAAAAACTGTTTCGGTGAATCCCGACTCAGTACACTGAACCCTGAACCGGAGAAACAGTTGTTGTCCCTGTTGTTGTGAACAGACCGTTGTCGCGGTTGACAACGTCTTAACAGCGCTGATCAGCTTTTGATTCAACACGTATCAACACTGAACGCAAGGATGGCTTTTGTGGTGTATTGTTGTTTTTGGTAATGGAAATTCCACAAATAACTCAAAATATATACAAATATATATATATAAAAAGAGCCCCGTTAGCAGCACCGGTAACATCGGAGCTTATCGATATGTCTTTCATAATTTATTCCCGGGCCCGTTTAATACCAGGTTTCGGTACCGGTCACTAACGTGAGGCGCACCGGTGCCGCCAAGGAACATTGGACTTTGGAGCTCTGCATTACTGAAAGTGTCTCATTATAATTTATACAATTGTTATCAATTAATACTAATGAATAATTACTTTTCCTCTTATCTGTCAAAGTTGTACAGTATGGTGAGCTGTTTATTCAAAATAAACATATTGGAAAAACCCATTGAAACCTTCTGGGTTTGGAAGTGAGACAAGTTGAGGTTCATGTTATAACCAAATTTAAAAAATAATAATGTTTTGTTCTCTTTTGTTTTAAGTAACAGTGTCACTCCACAGTCACAGTGTGATTGGTGTCCATCTTTATAAAATGGAAAACAATATAGTTTTTTTTTGTGTGTATGTTTACTGGTAAAAAAAAACAAACAGTTTTCTACAACATTTCTAAGTGTTACATGAAGGCAACAGGACTTCGAAAATGTTTAACTCGGTTGCGTTTTTGGAGCATTTAGAAATACCATGAACAATAAGGATCCTAATAAATTGAATCAATAGTACATACTGTGTCAGGATTTTATATTAAAGAGATCCTTTTAATCATATTTTCAGAAATTCAGCGAAGTGACAGCACGGTAACAGTAAACAGCTCTACGCTGTTCTCTATATAACAATAATATGTGACTGCTTGCTCTGATTAGGATCAAGGCTGGTTTCCAGTGGTAATGGGGGTTCCTGTTTGACTGCAGCCTCGTGCAAAAACTCGCCCATACAGGAGTGAATGGATTAAATGATTAAAATGGTCTCTTTGATATAAAAACCTGACAGTATATACTATAGAAATAAATTGGGTTAAGTAAGGTCCTTATTAGTCATGGTATTTCCAAGTGCTACAAAATGGCAACTCAGTGAAATGTTAAAAAAACCAAAAAAACATTGAAGGATTTCTGGCCACATGGGACCTAAAACACAACCCCGACACAATCGGCTTATCAATATGTCGATTATGACTACGTTCTAAACTTCTCAGTAAAGTAAAGTAGACACTGATGACACTGATGACACTGATGCAGGAAAAGGCGTTCGCTTGAAGATCAGATTAAAGTCCTTTCCCCTTTTTATGAAAGAGGGTTATTGTGCAGCGAAGGAAGGGACTGAAAATAATGGAGGAAAAATGTAGCGAGATGGAAAGATGGAGTGATAGCCAATTCTGGCTATCTCTGCTTTCCTCTCTCGCACACACACGTAAACATCCACAGGTCCAGACAGAACCCAGGTTGCTTATGTTTCCAACTGCGACTGTTTATAAAGACAAAGCATCGAATTTGGCGTTTTGGTCAGAGCCATCTCAGTTTTTTTTTTAACCAGAAGTGACCATATTTAGAGGAGCGGCGGATGGGTCTGACTGGGAGCATGAGGACACTGCACATCCACCTACTGGGCCATGAGAACTATCAATCACACGGTTTCCACGCCTCAATGCATATTGTGCTTTTCCGTCTATTTTACTCTAAATGGGACCATGACTTACTAAATGAACATTGTTCTGTATTGGAGAAAACTTGAAACTGGCGATTGATACCATAAACTCCTCATGAAAATGTTTACTGACATTATAAATCAAGTGAGAAGTAGAGTCCTGTTCTCATAGACTTCTATAGAAGCTGACTTATTTTAGGAACCAGTGGAGTCGCTGGTCATTTAAGAGAATAAAGGTTTCAGTTACTTCCGCATTGGCTTCACTTTCCGCACCCGGAGTCTACGTCAATACAGTCTATCTTCCAGACTTTATGCTAAGCTAGGCTAACCACATCCTTTGTCCAGCTCTGTACAGAACACGGAGGCAAGAGATTGATATCAGTCCTCTCCTGTCACTCATGTAAAGCAACCTGGTAGGAGCTGGAATTCTACAAATAAAAACAAACTGGGTAAAATGTTATGAACGCTTAAGTAAGCATTCATCAAACATCTGTTATTCTCCTATTAATAATTAGTCTGTTAGTCTTGCCGGTATGTCGTGGCTCTAGGGATGGCAGTGTCAGTGGCCCAGACAGAGATATGAAATAAACTTTGGATGGCTTAGCAAAAAATTGGTAAAGATATTCATGCTTTTCAGGTGAGGAATCATAATCCTTTCGGCGACCCTCTAAAATGAACACATGGGAGCTCAGATACACAAGTGCATTTACATCGGACTTGGTGATGCTTTGCATCACTTGGCGCCCAGTGTAAGATAGGGCCCTCAGTTTGACTGTGCACTGTACTATGAGTGAAGCGGTTCAACACTGTCGCAACTGAATTCGGTTGACTGTCAGTCTATTGGCCAGGCGCAGATTCTCCACAGTAAGAAATGGTAAATAATGATATCTGAATAAATGACCTTCTTGTGGAATTCCTCATCTTTGAATCCACTCCATGAATTAAGTTTCTTTATCATTTACTCTTAAGGCCTCACTGTCAAGAGTGAAAAAAACTACTTTTCTCAACCTTTCATATTTGGCTGACACATGTTTTATATTTTCACGTTCCTCCCTATTTTCTTTTATTTCTGAAACCTTGGGTAGATGTCTGTGGTTCATGGACAAGTTGGAGCACCCCACTGTTAAGGGTCCTGTATGTGGTAACTTAAGAAGCAATGCTGAATCAAACCAGCTGTACAGAGGGATGGGATGTGTGGGGGGAGTAACTGAGGAGACAGTAATGGAGGGCACAGTCATACCCCCACCTCCTGTGATCAGTTTCTTAATCTGGAATACCTGAACTTCAGAGAAGATATGAACCCTTCCAGCTATGAGAACAGTGAGCTAACCTCCTTCTGATGATACAATTATTCCAGGAAATTCTGACCTCTCCCCACACTGCTTACCTGGATGTTTGGGTTCTGTGAGCCCATGTCTGCATTGGCCAGCTCTGGAAAGTTCCTCAGGTCCAGGATAAAGGGCTCAGGGCCCTCCTCGGGTTCTGGAGGGGGGAGGACACCCTGCTGAGAGTGCTGGGACCAGCGTTGTCTGGACCTGAAGGAAGAAGGACTGGACGGCAGAGTCTGGATCAGGTTCTCCTGCTGCAGCTCATGGAGAGTCTGCCGATCGTCTCCGTGGCCACGCTTTGCTGTCACCTGGGAGAGGGAAAAGACGGTATGAGCTTGAGGGTTGAGTTTAGATAGTCTACATTAAAAATACAGGTTCTTCAAGCTTAGTCTCTAAGGCCAGAGATAAGTTTGCATAGAGAATCAAATGTGCCATGACACTTGCTTTGTACAACGCATGTTACTGTGTGTTACTGAGTATTCCACTAGCACACCACAGAACTCAGACTGTATAGAACTTCCAGATTTGCATTCTGTAAATAAAAAAACATGGTGACACTGGAGGAGGGTAGCCAATGGTTACTTCTGAGATCACGGCAGAAAACGCCATCATAGATGGTTTGTGAGGCCCTTAAAGGTGGGGTTGGCGATTCTGTTATATTACTTGAAATTCTTGTAACATACCACTTGCAATGAATAAATTAAATGCCCTGACAATGATTTTGTGGCCGTGGTAGGGCTGTAAGAAGCCTGTCCAATCAGAAAGTTTGGTCCGAAGAAAATTATTGGATGACCAACCTGCTTAATTCCTTATCTCTGCTCGTGCACCAAACAATAGGGAGCACTCTATATTCTACAAGGCAAACAAACAAGGCTGAAGCTGTAGCTACAACTACAACTAGCAGACGAGTTGCCAAACTAAACAAAAGAAGAAGACGAGTTACAGAATAGCAGAGAGAGTGCCTACAACAGCTTTCGGTCTCAAAGGAAAGACTGTAGTTGAGACGGCTATGGACAAAAAGAGGTTGGATACCGCAAGGAGTAAACAGAGTGAACATCGTGTGGCTCTTCAACGCTGGCGTCAACTCAGGGGAGAGAAGGGGTTGAAAACTGACGCCATGTTGGCCCTATTTCTTTTGGACAGGTAATCCTCTTCTTTGTTTTGGGTGAAAGCGGTAAATCTTCTTGAACTGTGTAGCTAACGTAACTGTCAGATGCAGAGCCGGGTCTCCCTATACGCTCACTGCGCTTGTTGCGTAGGGCCCCGCAAGTTAAGGAAGGCCCCCGCCTCCCCCTCATGTCAAAACAAATTGTCAATATAATAATAGAGGATGAAGCGTACCTATCTTTCATGAGGAGAGAGAGAAAACTGGACACAGTGCAGGTGGTGGGCGAGAGGAGGAGGATGGAGAACGACTCCCACCCACTGCAGGACACTGTCTCTGCACTGAGCAGCTCCTTCAGCGACCGGCTGCTTCAACCCAAGTGTGTGAAGGAGCATATCGCTGGTCCTTCCTTCCTGCTGCTGTGAGGCTGTACAACCAGCACTGCTCTCAGTAGAACACACACACACACACACACACACACACACACACACACACTCCCCAGGACTCAACCACTGAAATACTTCTCTAATGCTCTTTTATATTCTGCTATCCACTTTGCCGCTGTAACATCCACATTCCCCCATTGTGGGACGATTAAAGGATTATCTTATTCATCTTAAATAAATTATAACCAATAGAGAATAAAATCATCACCTCCTTCCCACAAATGGCATAGATGTATTGCCCAAAACAGAAACCTTAGTATCAACTGAACCAGCTGGGTGGCTGTGGCTCAGGAATAGAGAGGGTCGTCCATTAACCAGAAGGTCTGTGGTCCGATCCCCGCTAACCCTGAAATGACTTGACAGTTTCTTCCTCTAAAACAACTTACAGTATCTTTTAGATGTTATTACAACTACAGTGTGAATGGATGTTTTACCTCCACTTCATTTCTAAAGTCCCCAAAAAATCGGTTCCTAACCAATTATGTGATCATTTAAACATTTTCTTGAAGACTTTCAGTCAAGAGTCTCTGTTCTCGTCCTAATAGATATTAGTGCTGCATTTGACACCATCGACCACAAGATTCTATTACAGAGACTAGAACACATTGGGATTAAAGGAACAGCAGTAGAATGGTGTAGAATGGTGTTTGTTAACGACGACTCTTCCATGCACACAAGTTGTTCATGGATTTCCCCTCCTCATGTCCCAAATGAGTCAGTGAATGCAGAAGTAATGAGAGTAGAATGGGAGGCAGAGCCTTCAGCCACCAGCTCCTCGCCTCTGGAGACAGACGCCCTCTCTGCAGATCGTCCCTGTTTGATTAAAGCTTATATAAAGTTAGGGCTGCTCAGGTGAGTCCTGAACCATCCTGTAGGAGAACTCCCATCATCATCAGCATCATCTTCCTCTTCTCTCTCTCCTCCATCCATCCATACCCATAGAATCGGCACAGTTTAATATATGGTCAAGATGATGTTGGAAGAGAGGCCATTTGAATTCAGTCAGAACTTTGTTTAAAGTTTTAGTAGCCTATTCAAAGTTTATCAGATGTGTAGTTAAATGCAGCTCTGACATATTGAGCATCAAATACTTCTAAGCTGAAATCAAAATTTAGAACACAATTTGTCAATATGAAATTTCACTGACATGTACACTTTTTCCCAAAACTTTCACGTATAGATTGTGGGCAGCAGGGAAGATGGCAGAATCGTTTACCTCGCTAAAAGACGCAGACGTGTTTCTGTCTCCGACTGGAGTCCGCTGTGAGTCGGCAGGGAAGCCGCTGACCGACACCACGGTGAGGGTCAGAAGCCACAGATGCGACACCTCCCTCCGCTGCATCTTCACCACGACTCTTCTCCAAAACGGACAGGATGCAGAATCCCTGACTGTGGCCCTCAGCTCCGGGAGCAGTGGTCACACCACATGAGCGCGCCGGGAGGAAAATCGACCGCAAAAGCGGTTACGCATGTGCGTCTTTTCCGTGCGCTCTGCACCGAGTCGCCTGGTCCCTCAAAGTTGAGTGATAATCCTCCGATCTCCAATACTTGTATGCAATCACTCCATGTTCATTGATCCCGAGACGAAGGTAAGGTCTCAGAGGTCCAGCGCGACCCTCAACTTACTGCGCGAAAAGAAGCGGCTCGTCCGCACGGGGCTCGGGTCCACCACCTCGGCCGAAGTGACACCGAGTCACTCATCGCGTCCTCTGCTTACGCTCCGGTTCGTGGCGCAGGGAGCAGAAACCCTCCCCTCTCCCGTGGATGACGCGACGGAGGCAGGACAGAACAGTCACATAATGCGCGCACACACACACAAACACACACACACACATTTACAGTAAGTAACATAAAAGCTTCAATACAACTATTTAATTTTTGATAGGAAACGGATGATGATAGAAACATATAATGTATGCATGTATGATTTTTTCCCCCTGTTATACTACCTGCATATGCCAGTATATGAGCCCTCCTACCATTTGCAGGTGTCCATGCAAACTCTCTTTTGCTAGGCACAGACTGTTTATAGACACATTCAATTATAATCCCTTCATCCCGACAGTTGTCAGACTCCATAATAACAATATTCAATGTAATACTCTTTATTCAGTACCATCCTATGTAGTGTATTTCCTACATCTACCACATCTTTACAAATTCCTGGAATCCCGTGCAATATATATAGAGAGATAATATATATATATATATATGAATATTTAAAATAATAATAATAATATGTATTATTTTCATCCCACTGCACATTACTTTTGCACTTTGTATATATGTACGTAGCTTTTTGAAAACAATTTGTTCCTGTATTTTTGCTACCCTGTGTGATACTGTGCTGCTGTGACTGGTGAATTTCCCCGAGCGGGATGACTCTTATGATGCTCCTCTCAAAAGGCTACTTGAGAAAAATTTAATGAATGAAACTTTCAAAGTAAATTAGTTTGCAATGACAAACAAAACTGATCTTGGGCTATTCATAAAACATTTAATCAAAACAGCAACAACTTAATAAAAAAGTCTGATCGACAAAAACAAAGTTTTAAAAATACCTTAAATTAACAACAAAGAAATATATATATATATTTTTCCATGGTAACTCAGGCTAAACTGCTCCTCAGCAGGTTAGTTTGTAATAAGAGATCAAAACCTGCCAATGGCCCAATTGCTGACCAATCAGATCACTGGAAAACAACAGTCTAAAGGAAAACTACAGGAACCTGTCAGGGACAAAAGAGTTCATAGTAATAAAATTATTTATAGATGAGTGGAATCGTTTCTCTGATGCAGCGTTTTTACGTGTCCTCTTGCTTAGAATGGAGCTTCTATAACGAAGGGATAGTTTATCATGAGACTGTGATGAATGGAAATTTAAAAATAAATACTATGTATTTTATTAGAAATAATAATCCACCCAATGTTTATATTTACCATGATTATGAATGTACAGTTAAGATTGTCTTCAGCGGATGTCTTGTCCTCTCTCCTCTTTCTGCTTTGGCAGCGGTAACTGTCTGACATTCCTTCAGTTTTTCATTGTTCATCGACAGACAGAAGGGCAAAACTACTCACTCAATCAAATAAATTCATAAGATTCCTGTGCTTATTATATTTTCACGCTTATATCAAAAATTACTTTGAGTGGTTCTTTTGTAGTTATTTCATCATAGGATTTACATATCAGTGTTTATTTTCTTATCATATTAAGGACTTTTTGGACTTTCATGGTTGTGACGATGTAACTATAATTAACGACTCCACCCAAAGTTAACTGAGACGGTAGCCAACCAGAGGCGGTTATCGAGGTGACTTCAGGGTAACCCTGGGTTTTCTGCTTTTAAAACAGTTTCTAATAAACGGACGGAGAGTTTATCGCACTAAATAAATGACTCATTAATATCCAAACTTCATTTGAACTCAATAAAGATTATGATATTTGATTCTCGACAGAACCACTTGGTGTATTCTTATTCAATTAATGCAGCTAGATACAACACGAGGAGACTGTGACGGTAAATATTAACGAACACTTAATGCTATCTCTTTTATTAGAACAATGATCCACACACTGATCAGTATTTCTTATGATCATGAATAAACAGTTCATACTTCTCTCCTCTCCATCAGCAGCAGAAACAGTCTAACTTCATATTCTCTTCATCACAGTTTGATCATCGTTAGAGAAAAGGGCAAATATATTCACTCAATACTAAATGAATTTGATGAATTCCTTTGCTTATTAACATCAAATTTTTGGGCTGACTTTAAATTTAAAAAAATTATTCGACTGTTTTTTCTTCTATTTTAGTTGTTCATCCATCCATCGTCTACCGCTTTATCCATTTAAGGGTCACGGGGGGCTGGAGCCAATCCCAGCTGACATTGGGCGAGATATTTTAGTTGTTTGATTTTATTATTTTGATTTCACTTTGTAGAAAGTCACTTTTACATGTCGCTTAAGGCAAAGTGACCTGCACGTATCAGCGTTTCTTATCGTATCATATTAAAAACGTTACTTATGGATCTGACATTGTTGCTTGTAATTACCAACCCCGCCTCTTCCTCATGACCCGGCTCGTAACCGGAGGAAAACCCCAGGGTTGACTGAGACAGTTGATATCCAGCTTCGTAGTTCAGGTTATCCAGGATGGTCAATGTTAGGTAAAGTCAAACCAGATAATATCCCGGGTATGTTGAATCCGTAGTATAGGCCCAAGCTCCACAGGTTATCAGGAAAATGTTAGGTTCAGTGAAGACAGATAACAAAAACGTATCCGAGGTATTTTGAACTTGGGATTATTACCTCTTCTTTGTGCCTATGCCTAGGATCAGGATCATCTTCCTGACTTGCAAACCCTGCCACTCACCCAGCTGGACTCCTGACTCCTCCTCCTCCTTTGCTTCAGCCCAAACCCCAAACACTGGATCTGAACTTTGGACACAACGCTGGTTGGACACACTCCTCAGTTGGACTTCTGAACTCCTGAAACCGTCTTCAGTCTGTATTGCAGGTTTTACATTAAATCTTTAAAACCACCTTGTGTCTTTGCTTTGTGGTCTGCTGTAAAGAGTCTGCCCTACTTTAATCAAAAGAGTACAGTAGTAAAAACGACTTTCTGTATGTGTTTGTGTCATTCACATGCACACTCCCCAACATGCCTACACACATCAGCGCCCACACACGTATGCTGATGTGTACATTTAACTCCTTCCAGACACGGGTCTAGAAGACCTGTGTTGAGGTGAAGGAGACACAGAGGAGGAATGAGGCAGGGGATGGGGTCAAAGGGTGAAAGAGCTTCCAGATGTTGGGGCTGTTTCTTTTTCAAATTAAAGTTCCTCCTCACTTCCTTTTTTGACTGAAAACATGTGTGCGTGCCTGCATGTGTGCGTGTTTGTCAAGCAAGTGTTCAAACTACTCTTCGAGAGTCCCTCGTTGACTGTTTAATCCTGCATTGAGGGGGTTTTTCACTGCTCTCTGTCTGCCATTGCTGCCACTGCCAGCGTCTCTTTAGCAATATGTTATAAGCCATTAGATATATGGTATATCATGTTGTGTATTTGGATCCATCTGTAGCCTACCTGCTAATATGTGAGTGAATTAATGCCTCTATTATCAATGCACAATAAAAAATGAAATAATGTGACTGTGAAGATCAGTTGGTTATTAGGCTAAACGTTATTAAGCAGCCATAACACTGAGCTGCTATGTGTGAGGTGATGTTAGGAGTACCTGAACGCATCTCCCTTTCACATCAGTGCAAACAGCACATTATATAAATGTGATTTACTATCACCCTCGCTTGTGTGAACAAAACTTATCTGAGTATGTTAACAAAAACAGTCAGTTTCATTTTGCACTTTTTGTTTGTCATTCTATCACGGTAGCGGGAGAAAGTAAGAATGGGCTCATAATACGACATCATAAGCACTAACATCCGAATCGATAGGGTCAGGGTTGTGGAAAAAATTGGTCAACAGTGACCCCTGCAGTCTGGGAGCAAGCTGACAATTGTGATGCATTTTAGTTCAATTGGGTTGAGGGTTCCGATAAGTGCTTTTACACATTCTCTCTCCACACACTCACGCACACGCACACACACACACACAGACTAATAAAAAGGGCTGTCAACTTTTCTATCTCTGTCCAAGTAAATATAACAAGTTCAGGCGGCTCCAAGGTACAGTTGCCTGTTGACCTGTATTCAAGTTCTGTGGGTGGACAGTATTTCTTTAACAGCAGCAAAAAATAGCAGACATAAATATTTAAACCTTCTAATTTCAGGTAACTCTTCTCCTACAAATTTCACAGCTTGCCCCATGGCCCAAATTGGTCTTTGAAACAGAGTAAAGATATCAATAATCATATGGGATAAACAACGGAATTAAATGCGTTCAACTTTTGATCAGTCTTTTGTTTATCAACTTCCTTAAAATCCTGATTTCCAGACAAATTTATTGTGAGTCCTAAAAGAACTGTGGTTTTTAAGTTTCATATTCCATATTCCCTCCTTTCTCTTTCGCTGGCCCTCCGTCAAACCTGGGCCCGTACTACGAAGCAAGTTCAACATACCCAGGAAGCAGTATGCCCCGGTTGCAGCAGCTCTTGCACACCGTTGAGCATTTTCACTTTTTTACATTTTTTTTTTTTTTTTTAATTAGCGTGTCAGTATGTTGTATCTGGGGAGACCAAAGTCTCAGTTTTTGCTCTGGTCTTCTTTCTGTTTCTTTCACTGTCCGTGTCCGAAGATCCCTTGCGTGGCCATGGCCCTACTGTTTGCACCAGGGATGATCGGTTAGCTCTTTGAAACACAGCTATGCTGCATCATGAGAGACCCGACGCTCCCCTCGAGCTGAGGAGGAGACGACGGGGGGAACCGTGCCGGAATTCAATGCTGCACCAGGAGGGAACAATACAAGGAGGAGCTGAAGGCTTTGCAGAGGAAGCTGAGGAGGAAGATCGGAGAGGGGAAGGCTGTTTACCAGAGGAAGATGGAGGGTTAGGGTTCTGCAGAAGAACAATATCACCGGAGTCTGGAGAGGCCTCAAAACCATCGCCAGACTCCCAGACTGTGGGGGACCAGGGTGGGTGAACAACCTGAACTTGTTCCTCAACAGGTTTGAGCAGCCACCCACCCCCCGCCCAGTCATCCCTGCTGCTGCCCCCCTCATCTGCATCCCCAGTACACCGCCCCACCCCCATCTCAACCCCCCCTCCCACAGCACTTGGGTCACAGACCCCCACTGCTTCCGCTTCTCCTGCCACAAACCCCCCACCCTCACATCCTCAAACAACCCGTCCCCTGTGCTCCTCAAGTCCTGTGCAGACCATCTGTGCAGGTTCGTGGAGCGCGTCGGGATGTGGAAGACATCCTGCATGGGGCCGAGCCCAAAAAACACTGCACCCGGAAAAAGGACCTCAAAAGCTACTGGCGGTTGATCTACAGATGTTCTCTGACGTCTCCGCCATTGTCGGCCTCATCACAGATGACCATGACAGGGAGTACAGAGAACTGACCCGGGACTTTGTGGACTGGTGCTAGTGCAACTGCCTCCAGATAAATGGTGGAAAAACTGGAGCTCGTGGGTGATATCCACAGGTGCAGTCATTCCCCCGTGACACCGGTAAACATCCAGGAAATGGATATTGAGAGAGTGGACTCTATAAGTACCTGGGTGTTCACCTGGACTGGACAGACAACACTAACGCACTGTATAAGAAAGCCCAGAGCAAACCCAGAGATAACCCACTTCAACATACCCAGGATATGTTTTCGTCATCTGGTTTGACCTAACCTTGTCGTAGAAATGATCTCCTCTCCTGTGTGAGAGACTTTGCTTGGTGCACTCTGCAAGATCATCTTATCTTTGGCAGGCCAGGACAGTCACTGTCTCTGGACATCGCTGTCTTGGGACGTCATAGTCTTAGATTATAGGTAAGACATCCTGATACTAAGGAGCCATTCTATCTGTTTAATGACGACATGATTCTGAGAGTTAAATACACCACGTTGACCGGGATAGGGAGGTTTTTGGGACATCAAGCACCTAAACACCACTGTACCATAAATCTCCTCAATATTGAGCTCTAATAATAATAACTTCTGCTTAAGACATCTACGGTGTCCATCTTCCTGATTCAACTACTGCAATCAATTTTTCCATTACAAACCAAACATTGACCATCCTGATAACCTGAACTATGAAGCTGGATATCAAATGTCTCAGTCAACCCTGGGTTTTCCTGTCCGGTTACGAGCGCGTTCATGTGGAAGAGGCAAAGTCGTTAATCGCAGGACCATGAATAAAGTTTTTAATATGATATGAAAAGAAATGCTGATACGTGCAGGTCAATTTGGTTTGGCAACATATACATGTGACATTCTACAAGTGAAATGGATATAATATGATCAAACAACTAAAATAGGAAAGAAACATTCAAAAGATTTTTCAAAATTTTAAGTCAGTCTAAAAATATGATGTAAATAAGCACAGGAATTCATCAAGTTTACTATTGAGTTAATGTTGTTGCTCTTTTGTCTGACTATAATCAAACTATGATGGAGACAAGCTGAAGTGATGTCCGACTGTTTCTGCTGCTGAAGCAGAGGAGAGAAGAAGTTCATGTGTGACGAGGTCCATCACTCTCATGGTCCCCTAGGACCAAGACACTCTTTTGAACTTTGTGGACTTCATCGTGCATCATTTCTGTGATTGCCCTTCCTTGTGTGTCTGTTTATGTAAAGTGATTGTGATCCCTTGTGTTTTGTTCATCCGGAGTTTTGTATTTCCTGTTTTATTTTGTAATTCATTTCCTGTGCTCCTGTGTCTGGTTTTCATATTTCTTGTGTTTCCCTGTTCCCAATGTATCTCACCTGTTAATTGTCACCTGTGCCCCCTTGTGTGTATATAGTCTTTGTGCCTCCCTTTATTCTGGTTGGTTCGTCTGTTTATCCCTGTGTATCTCTGTGTAGCCATGCCATATTTTACCTCAGTGCTTGTTGTCCACGTTCCTTTGTTTGAAGTTTGGGTTTTTCTTTTTTTTTAAAGTAGAAGACAGGAGGTCAATTTTTTTGTTGCTTTTTATTAAATAATTTTACCCCTTCCCTACATTTTGGGTCCTGCTTAACCCCACCATCACACATCAAATTGAGCTGTTCATTCATGATCATTTACCTCTGTTAGATTACAGTTATGTAAGTGCTATTAAGTTTTTGATAAAATGTAAAAAACATTTTGCAGGTCACTGCTCGAAAATGGCATGCCCAAAATGAAAGGAGTCTGCAACTACAAGGTCTATATGAATTAATCCTGGTATCTATATAAAGGTAATGCTTGTGGGATTTCAGCAGAGGTGTAAATTAGTATAGGTGTTACTAGGTCAGAGTTTCATGTCTGCTTGAAAAAAATAAAATAATAATAAGAGTAAATATTCCCTATGTAATAATGTAGATGAAGCCCATTCTCTTGAAATCCAAAGAACAACATCTCAACATTATGTGAGCCAAATTTCATACTGAAAGTGAAGCAGAACAAAGTTACAGGCTTTATTAGGGACATGGTAAGAAGGACTCTCCAAATTGGAATAGCTGTTCCATGTGAGGTTTCTCACTGCAAAACTCATTGAATTTCACTTATGTCTCTGCAAGCGTGTATTACATCTAATACAACTATCTCAACAAAGACGGGTGCTCGTCTGTATATAGCCTATTCATGCAATTGAGTGTTGAGAAACAGTAACTGTAGCGACAGGGTGGGGATGCTGATCCTGGATGCAGAGCAGAATACCTGTTGAAAAGGAAACATGGCCATGCAAGAGACATTATCAATGAAAAGAGAAGACACTAAAAGCACAGAAAGCATGGAGGGACAGTCAACTAAAATACAGGCAAAGACAGTGTAGCCAACTGATGTTTCCAGAAGCATTTATTTATGTTCAGCTTTCAGCCTTATATTGAACAAACATTTACTTTCCTCTCCTCATATACTTTCTTCAGAAAACTCTGTAAGAGCTACAGGACAGATAAATGGCATTAATGAGCTCTTACTAACATACACATGGCTTGAATGCCACTTTAACCACACCGATGCAAGGTGAATTCAAGTGTACATTGCTAGTCCACTAGGTGTCAATATGATCTTGTTTTTACCAGTTGAGAGTTAGGCACAAAGAAGCACAAGCCTCTCTCTCTCTCTCTCTCTGCCCCCATGTATTCACATTACATGTCACTAACTGTTTTCTCTCTCCCCTAGAGCTGCAGGATTCAAATCTGTTAATATTATCATTATTTATTAACAATGTTATTTATAAGTGTCAGTATTATTATTGTAATTATAACAATAAGTTATACAACTATTCACTCTCTCTTCTCTCCCCCTCTTTCTGCTGGGGAAGAATAAAAAAATCCTTCAGGTCCCATTCTGTGGCTGGTTCAGATGTGGTTTATTCACTGCGCAGTGGACACAGAAGACCACAGCAATGTAATACCATTCTGTCAGAAGGTTTTATACCTTTACCTCATGGCAAGTCTAAAGCAATAGGTTGTGGGCTGGGCTAATCAAGTGGCCAGTCTGGCAACAAAGGTGGATACAACTCATGAAATCCTAGACGGGCTTAATTTCCGTTTCAATCTACCAATAACCCATTTGATCAATCCTTTGAACACCTCTGACAGTGTGATGTCTCAATCTGCAAGGGGGTTCTGGTTAATTATATTCACATGTAAGTAAAGGAAGTTCTTCTGCAAAGACTGGAGAATGGATCAAGGGTTTTTACACCGGTATCTGATAGAGAGTATCAGCACAGGAGTTTTTTTCTCATCCACAGTTGCCAAGTGCTCGCTCGTTGTGGGAACTGATGGGGTTCTCTGTAATACTGTGAGGTCTCTTCCAAGTGCCTAGAAATAATGAGTTATGATTTGGCCCTGTACAGATGAAATTGAATTGAATAGGAGACAATAGTTCATGCTGTGTAATGTAAAGATGTAGTAACGTTAGTCAAGCTGCACTGCATATACCGAAGAAAATAAACTTTCCACTATTTATAAAGAAGCCTTGTGTGAGTTGCTGCATAAATGACGACAAGGATTGCAGCAGATACCTTGTAGAAGAACACTCAACTGATTAAGCCTGCTGAGTAACTGTAGCGACACAAAACTGACTGTGTAACAAGACTACACTAGGAAATGGCAGCGACCATGCTGGAAAGCGTTGCTCCTTTTGATAGTCAAGACGTGGAAGGACTATTGTGTGAGGTTCTCCACCATTTCTTTGAAGCTGATGAGATCAATGATGCAGGTTGGCAGAAAGCTCAGTTCGGTGGCCAGTCAGACTTGTCCGAATCCTTGTCAACCCCGCCAGGCCAGGTGACAAGACGTTTGATGAGCTGTTGAAGGACCACTACCCCAAACCCAGTGCTACTGTGACCTGCCCAATGGGCGGATAAGGAGCTATAGGACGGAACGTTAACCTGGTGCACCCTGAGACCAACTTCCATTCCCAGGTCTACACACAGATAAGTGTAGAATATAATAGGCAGAGACGTGGCTTCAAGTTTAATTGTACAAATATTTTTTTAGCAGTAAACAATGACAACTCTTCGGCTTAAAGAAACAATGGGATTAAAAAAGAGCCAAGGAAACAATTCAGGGTGGCGATAGGTATCCTAATATGCAATGCTGGCTCTGGGCAATGTTGCAATAGAAAAAAAGATAAAATACACTTATCACTAAAATATTAGAAGATGGAGAATATGAACTCAGGTAGACTCTGGAGGGCTATTCTACTTTGCACTTTTCCAAACCACGTGATTTCCTTTCTTCTTGAGAATTTTGGCCTTCTAGCACAAAAGCCTATCAGCAGACCCCACACCAATAACTACAGCTTTTTGGCTTCAGGTTGAACATGCAGACTGTGGGTATTCATCTCTTCTGCTCTCTTGAACAATCCTGCCAAGGTCAAAATTCGAGCATGCATAGCCAGCCCTGTTATTTTAAACTCGTTAAGAACATGGAGGGAAATTCAACCTTTTTTAAATTTGCGTCTACATGGATAGTCCTATATGCAACAACAATGCTTTCCCTCCAGGTTTAGATGATTCCACCTTCTCCGTCTGGAAAAATAGAAACATAGCCACAATTGGACTCTTGAAACAGTCTCATCACCTACCATATAAAAATTGTCCGACGAAACAATATAGCAATAGAAGGAAATATTCAGAAAACCCCTGGATGTCCAAGGGACTGCAAAATGCCTGCAAAAAAAGAATACTCTTTATAGGAGTTTTATAAAAAACAGAACGAAAGAAGCAGAGTTAAAATATAAGGATTATAAAAACAAATTGACTAATGTTAGTGCAACATAGTCTTGTAAAGAAATTAATGTATCCATTTCTCTCATGTGCTTCGCTGCATTGATGCGTGTAATGTATTTGAAATGATGGCAGAATAGTGTTTTGTGATGTTTCTGATTCTGACTCTCAAAATCATTGCAGATTTTCCCAAAGTTACAGCTAGCCACTCTAGCAAGTCTGATCAATCGATAACAGATATCCAGAGCCAAGCAATTACTGTTTTGTGCATGATGATTGATTATTACAAAGCGATCACATATAAAATCTTATAAAACTCAATGTCGCATAACATTTCTGAACAGCATCAAATAACATCTGATACCAAGATGTGTGATCACATATGCAGTTTGCGATTTGCAGGGGGCTGTGGTCTACATATCCCCATCTCTGCTGCAGTATTTTTTCCCCTGGTGGTGACAAAAGTATACCCCCCACACAGTGATGAATTTTAATGGCCAACACCAGAGTGAAGGTGTTTTGGCTCTGTTGGTAGCGCGGCTGACTCCATGACGGTGGTTGGGGGTTCGAAGTCACCCCCTTGACGCATTATCGAATCGTCTGCACATTCGTATTATGATAAGTCATTATTGAGAGTGCATATATAGGTCTCTGCATCTCTCAATGCAAACTACAATAGTTTTACAGCACATAACCGTCATCCATGGGGGGCACCGCAAACCATAAAGTGGGTGTGGTATTCCTGAGTTCTATTTCGTATGGGCTTCGCCCTCTAAGAGTTGTCGCTAATAGGTTTATCCCTCGCGCATGCGCAGTAGTGAAGACTTTGTTTTACGCCCCGTGCCATGCACCGGGCCTTAATCAGGTCCACACCCACAATATAAAACTCCTGCGTTAGCTGATGGCTGCTCCCTCTTTTTCTTCAGCATTGTAGAAGTAGAATGTGTCCTGAGTAAGCGTTGTAGACAATATCTTGGTGGTGCTAAACATAATCATGCTGACGCCGATGTGTTCTTGCTGTGACTAGTATCTTGTGGAAATTATCAAATGTAAAGACATAGATGACCAATGTCATGTCAACGATATCTAGTATGATGACGCAGATGTGTGTGGACAATCAAGACATCCCACGCTGCCTGTTTCGTAGATTGTGAGTACAAAAGAACTGTACATCCATATGCACTTTGAATCGTCTTCGTTTTGTGTTATGAACCACTTCTCGAAATAAACGTCTCCCGCTGAAACTGCTCATCGGCTGCTTCGACTTGTATTTCTGCAAACCTTCTGTTTGCCTCTGCCCCTCCTGCCAGGCAGGATATATTATGAGCTTTGACCTGCATGCCCGTTGCGAGTCTTGCCTATCTCACTCCTCGGGCCACCTGCCCTTGGCCGAGATGCAGCGGCGGGCTGACGCCTTTACAACGATGAAGGAGGTCGACGAAGACGATGATGACACCAGCTGGGCGAAGCGCGCTAGCTTCACCGTCGACGACCCTCTGGAGATCCTGTACTCCTCAGACTGGCAGGCTGAGAGTGATGCAGGGCAGGTGTCTTTCGACTCCGCTCCCTCCAATAGTGGATCACCTCCCGGATCTCCCATCCCACCTCTGGGAAATGTGGAGCCACGCTCTGAGGCGGCCCTCAGCTAGCTGGCCATGTGCCGGCTCTCATCCGGGACCTGCTGGACATCATCAGCAGAGCGGTGGGGCGCAAGGAGATCCCTCTGCCCCCAGCACCTGCGCCTAGTGCCATGGTGGGGGATATTTATATTAAGCAGGCTGTGGCCAAAAGCCTGCCCAGGTTGCCCAATTTTCCCCAGTTATGTTCCTTTCTGTCGGTGGCTAGGGTGAATCCTGGAAGGTTTAAAGCTCCGGTGGCACAGTTTGGGAGTGTGAGTTCCAACACAGATGAGCATATTAGACGGTCCCATCAGCCCTCTTTAAACCTTTTTCTGAACAAGGCTCTAATGCTACTCCAGGAAGCCTCTGAGGAGGCGGCTCGAGTGAAAAGACACGTCGTGGCTCTGAGCAGCACCTCAGCCTCCAGGCTTCCAGGCCTCATGTCGGGACCGCAGAGGCCACAGAGAACCACGCTCCAGGCGGGGACGCCCCTCGGCTTCGGCTGTAGCCGCGTCTCCAGCCGCGCCAAAGCCTCACCCTCCTCCCCAGCACTATCCGTGGCGCCGGACCGGTGCCAAAAACCGACGACTGGTCAGCACCTGGGCCAACCCGCCTCCAAGGCCGCCCCACAAACAGAGGTGGCATTGACGGGACACGGTGAACCTGTGCAAAGCTGAAGCTGCAGCAAACAAGTGCTTTTTTAAGAGCCAACTACTCTTCACTGAAGAGCAGCTTCCTCAGTCTGCTTGTGAGTTTGCTTTTTTCGCAATTGCCACTGAAAACGCACATGTTCCCAACACACACACAAATGTTGACTCCACTCTCACTCAGTCCGTGTCAGCAGTCACATCTCTCGTCATGTCTCACTACAGGACAGAGATCTGGTGAACCCAGTCTTTCATCCAGGTGAACGCCTCGGCTCAGCCACACCCGTCTACTCTCTGTGGCCTCCCCACTTCCCACCCATCAGTGTGTGTTAGTAGTGGTTTCTCTCATGGCATGACTCGGATACAGAGTCTGATGTCACGGGGGCCTCCCCGCACCCGCCCTTTTGACTCAGCTCTCCCATGGGCTTCCTTGAGCTCGCAGACGGCTCACGGAGCGGTGGCGAGGGCTCTTCACTGGCTGTCAGTGATGTCCACAGAGCCTCAGCAGATTTGTGCACGCCCGCTTTCAGAGCGCTACTCGGTGTGGCACACTCTGCTCTCCATGAACGGTTGGATGAGCAGAGTGATAAGAGACGGCTACACACTGCAGTTTGCCAGCCCACCCCCTCCATTCGACGGGGTGCTGGAGACTGTGATGTCTTCTCAGGCCGGGGCAGAGGCTCTGATGACAGAGTTGTCGGAGCTCTTGGAGAAAGAAACCATCTCCAGGTCCCCCAGGCCAGGAGTGTGAGGGGTTATTAGTCCCGGTACTTCCTGGTTCCGAAGAAGACAGGCGGAATGAGACCCATTCTCGACGTGTCTCTTTTCAACAGATCGATTATGAGGAGGCCGTTCCACATGCTCACGATAAAGCATATATTGGAATGTGTGCGCTCCGGCGACTGGTTCACATGTATCGATCTGAAAGTCTTCATTATTCCGCATGCGCGAGGGATAAACCCAATAGTGACAGCTTTTAGAGGGCTACGCCTATACTCATAGAATCCAAGGTTACAATACGCAACCAACGTTCCTCGCTGGACTGCACACCTGTTCCTGATCAAGCTGGTTATCTCCTGCATTAAAGCTGTGACTCGTCGCCGGAGTGTTTTGTTTTGACTTTATTTAGATCTTGTTCGTAGATTTTCCCGAAGCTGATTTAGCTTCTCTGTTCGTTTTGATATTTCTGAGGCAGGCAGTGCGAGGTATGAGCAGGCAGTCCTGGAACTCAGCCTACAGTAAGACTGGAACTCAGTCACGAAACCATTGGCAAAGTCATGCTGCCTGCTCCTGCTTCTCTACCTAACTGCTCAACGTCGCCACCCTCCATCATCACCCTCTCTCCCTTGAAAGACATTTAAATATGTTAAAACCTTCATGGAGTCTGTTCGTCTGCATTTTGGGTCCAAATTCTACCTCAGCCCTGAACACTTTTAATTACAAAAACAGACAAACTGCCCCTGAACTGTCAGTCACAAGCTGACAACTTGAACTCTGTCTGTTGTCATGACGTGATGCAACTTACCAATACAAGCACGTTATTAGGCACCATCCAAGACTGTCTAGGTCTGCCTTTGAGTTGCAGCTGCAAAATGAGTCAAAAAAAAATACAATTGTATTATTATATATTATTGTATATTGCACATCTTAGATGTTGTGCAATGTATCATTTCCTGCAAGTGGTGATAAGTGTTGGACAAAGTGTTTTTCTGTATATACCAATATGGGCTACAGTCTGTAGATACACATTGCATGTGTTTGAAATAGGCTACCGTTAACTATGTTTTCAAGGGTGGGCTGGCTTTCAGGGATGAAAATACTAAAATGTAAGTTGTGTCTGCATGTTTGTTGAATATTTCACAACACCTTTGAAAAAAATTACACAGCTTTAAGAGATTACACCCACACACAATTTGTACATACTTGTACTTAGGTTAGTTAATTACTGTCAAGCCATCTGTAGTGTGCCTTCTTTCGGAATGCTTCAGTGGACACAATTTCTTTGAATATTTTGCAGACAAGTGCAATGCTTGTTATTGCCTTGCCTTTTCTCACCCAGCTATGTAGACACATTAAATCATTTAAAAAACACACCAAACTATTACTTGCATATTGCTCAGAATTAGTTATCAAATAAACATATTTACATTTACTTTTAATATCTTCAATACTGTATAGATATGCATTTAAGAAAATGTCAGTAAATGACAATACTGTATTATCATTTCTCATTTTTATGCTTGAAAAAACATGTCATAACTGTAGAAAAATAAATTACTTCTAAAATATGTTTTGATGGTGCTATTGCAGTTATATGAATCTCACTCTGTAGTTGTGGAGTTTCACTTTGATCCCTGGAAAGTAATGGAAAAGTAGTTTAAAAAAACTTAAACGTAAAAGGCATTATGTATGTCCTCCTTGGCTAACTGATGTAAAAGCAATGCTGGACATGACATTATGCATGACTAGATCTTCGAAACACAAATAAAAAGAGCAACATTTTTGTTTAGTAATTGACTTTCACGTATTACACAAGACAGTGTTAGGTGGCGAGTTGTCTCAAGAACATAAACCAACCTGTAGAACTGAAGACTAGTGAGCGGAACTGACCAACTGTGAGGGGGGTTGAGGACTGCATGTTATATAGCGCTTTTCTAGTCATATAGACCAGTGGTCCCCAACCTTTTTTGCGCCATGGACCGGTTTAATGTTAGACAATATTTTCACGGACCGGCCTTTAAGTTGTGGCGGAGAAATACACAAAATAAAATGATACGACCGGCATAAAAACTGTGGTATTTTCTAAATATAATAATAAACGTGAATCCACTGTGTACTCTTATGCAACTTTATTAGCAGCGCCCTCGTAACATTGCGCCAACAACATAACATGAGTAACATCCTCTCTGCCCCCTAACACTCTCTGGTCGCTATGGTAACGTTTAAACATGCCTTCAAAATAAGACAACACAAAATCAAATATAAAGTGCATGAAAAATACAACTCACTATATCGCTAAATGAGTGGGAGCCCTGAGCTTGTTTCTCTGCAACGAGACGGTCCTATCTAGGAGTAATGGGAGACAATGACACCCAAAGTGTGTTGCTTATGTCCAGTCTTACTCCGTAATTTTGTTTTGGTTGCTGTCACTGCAGAAAATCCCGCTTCACACAAATAGGATGTTGGAAATGGCAACAGGGTTTTCAGTGCTGTTGTGGCGATCTCAGGGTATTCTGCTGTGACTTTAATCCAGAACACCGGCAGAGTTGTTGTTTCGAACATACTTTTACGGATGTAACAGAGGGAATCCGGTCATTTTCCAAATTAAACATCGTTCATCGTTTAATAAATAAAAGGAAATAATGTAAGTTATTTATTCTTTCTCTGCACCTACTGGGTCCATTTTTGGTCAGTTCGTTCTGTCAAGGGGATGTAGGAAGAGGACCCAAATGCAGAGTGCAGTCTGATAAATGTTTTAAAAATTGAAAAGAAAACAAACTTACAAAGTCCAAAGTAAAACAAACAAACAAAATCAACAAAAGGTGTCCACGGGTATGGGAACGGATAATCTCTGACAGAACAGGTAGCAAACACAGGAGCCAAAAACACAATAACAAACTGGGGGGAAATCAACAGACGAACTGACCGAACAAAGGGAAGCGCAGAGACTAAATAGACACAAGGAGGCACAGATGATGGAAAACAGGGGAGACACATTCGTGACAGGTGTGGACAATCACAGGGGCAGGAGACACAGGAAAAGTAAAGGGAACAGAAACAAGACAGAGGAAAAGGAAGTGCAGACACCAGGAAAGGGACATCAGAATAAAACAGGAAACTCAAGAAATCACAGACAGGGGATAACAAAGGTAACTTAACAGAGGTTCACGAGGGTTCTAAAATGATTAATTCAAAGTTCAGAAGTAATTAAAACATGAACAGACCATAAAGAAAAACAAAGACTTTTCAAGAGTCAACAGAGTTCCAGGGGCAGAATCATGACTCCGAAGCCTCTTGCTGTCACCCAATGGAAAACTGGAAAACCAGTATATGCAGGTACATATTTGAAAATATGAATTAGTGTATAAATTATTTTCGACATAAAAAAATAGATAAATATATGGAATAAATATACAGTGGGCCTTTATCTCATCATTTCATTCACTTATGTTAATGAAATTATTTATACATTTTAACTATAATTTCAGACTTTTAAAAAATCTTAAAGGACATGGTTCTCAATTTCTGGACACAATGCTGTGGAAACTCAGAGAACATATACACACATATTTATCATTTATTACTTATTTTTGTTGCTCATCCATACAGCATTGTACTCATTAGTCATATGTTTATCCCATCCAAACCACTGCACATTTTAGCCTATTTTTTACATAAGCAATTACTCTTTGTATATAATGTATATAGTTCTTTTCTACTTTTATTGTGTATTTTTTGCTATATTTCTTCCTCTTCCCTGTTGCTCTTTTACTCTTACTGCTGCTGCAAACAAGTGCATTCCCCCGGTGTTGGATCAATAAATTCTTATCTTTTCTGATTTTATCTTAAACAGAAGTACAGTTAAATCAAATAAAGGGCTATTACATCAATGACCAAGCATCAGGCATGAAAAAAACAACATTCTCAACAACAAAAAAGTGACGTGATGTGTTTCAATGATATGTAATAGACTACTGGTTACCCAGTTAATGCTAGCTATTGTAACCTGAACTGTATCCGATGCTAGCTAACAATCTGTTGTTCATGGATGTATATTGTGGTCGGATATAGAGAGAGTGATTTGAAGGTGTCTGTTGGATATTTTCCTAACAAAACAACTTTTGTCCTTTGCAATGTGGTCGATTGACCCAGTTGAAAGCAGCACAAGACAGCATTTTCTTGCTGTGTTGGTCAGTTGCAAGTTCGGTGGATCAGAAGTTTAAGAAAAAAGGATGGCAGGTGTCACCGTGTCTGCATCACCCACCACAACCCAAATGTCCGTTGGGTTGTGCACAGTGCAGTGGACACAAGACTTGGCGATCTCAGGAAAGGTATGTGAGTTTTATTTAAATCCAATTCATGACGATAACTTGGATTATGAAAACATTTCCACTTGACTTACACTATTGGAAAAGAATGAGTTAATGAATTGTGAAGCGGTCACAATAGTTATTTAATGACTTAAAAAACTGTAGGCGACACAAATGATAGCCTATAGAAATTCATAAGAGGTAAGACAATAGAGGGTGTTATTGTATATAGTTCTTGTTTTATGTTATCTTGTTAATCTCATTCATGTAAATGTTCAGTATCATGCATTATTATTTTAACGCATAAATGTTCTTAAAATCCTTTCAATTGTTTTTTTCTTCATTTAAATCAAATATGTGTCACGGGGGAAGGAACAGGACCCAAATGCAGAGTGCCAAAAATAAGGTTATTTAATAGTCCCAATAGAAAAACAGACTAACAGTCTTGGGTGCAAAACAAAACAATATCCAAACTCAACAAGCAGGAGGGATTACAAGGGTAAAACTAAAGAATATATAGAACAGGAGACAAGACTAATTCAACAGGTAATAGGTACAGACAAGGTAACAAAAAACAGGTTGGTGCCAAAGTCACAGACGAACCGACAAAGACAACGGGAAGCACAGACACAAGGTGGGCAAAGACCCCTTAACATTCTTGAACTCACTTCACTGTCCAAATCAGACGCTTTTTAGATGGTCTTTCTCCCTCCAGGCCTCCTCTTTGGATATCCGACATTTCCTTGTCTCTGTCACTCTCTTAATTCGCTTCAAAGTACCAGTTGCTGAGCTGAGACCGTGGTGTGAACTGGAACAAGTGAATTGTGATCAACTGTAGTGCCGGGTGAATGTTAGTAAGTTATTTTTCATGGTTGCTTATTGATATGTTGGTGGCCAAGGATTCCTGTTGGGACCCTGTCTTTATGTCTGTGTGTGTTGTGTGATTGCAGGATTGTCTGATTGACGACACCAGGGGTTGATTGGGAATTTAGGGCAGCTGGCCAGTGCTCTCGACTCCCCATATAACCCGTTCCATCTTGCCAGTCAGGTGGCTCCCCCTCCTCCTGACATCATGTTCTTTTAGTTCTTGTAGTTCATTTGGATTATTGCCTGTGTTAAAGTATTTTTTCTTTTAGTAGATATTTTGGTAACATTTACATTTTGCTACATGTCTTACTATTTTAGTTATTGTTGTTAAATGAAATGTTTCCTTTTTTGCAAACATACGCATTGGCTTCTATATTTGTTGTCTATCATCTGAACTGAGATCACACCTAACATCAATTTATTTGACTCTGCTCTGTAAAGCAAATGATGTTAAATAATTGTCTATGAAACAGTTTTGGAGCCTCTTTTGAAAGATCTCACAACAATGGAGAAGGAGGGAATTTTTCTGCCTAGTATTGGTAAAAGATATCAGAGGTACAGAACCTCTGATATTTTTGGTTTTTTTGGTGCTCATTCTTTGAGTGGACTTTTAGAAAACCTTTCTGGACCTTATATCTGTAGGTATTGTATTGGGGACCATGCTGATTATTAGCAAAAGTAAGTGCGTTTGGGAGCTTTTTACACGAAGAACAAAAGAGAACTTTAATTTACATATTCAGACTAAGTGAAAATCATGCTCTGGTAAACTGTCGTGGTGTGAGAGGTTTTCCCATTGCTGGCAAATTGAGTTACTTTAATTTTGTAATGGGGTACCCAACAAGTGTTCTACACAATCTTTTTGAATGCATAATACAGCTGGAGTTGGCACTGTCTTAAGTTATTTATCAGCAAGCAGTATTTCACCTAGACAGAACTTAACATTTCCATTACTCAATTTCCATACAGATGGACTGATAAAACTGATCAGCCCCTGCGAGAGACCTATTCGTCTCTCGCAGAGGTATTGGTGGGAATGCACATGAAAACTGGACATTATTAAGATTACAATCGTTCATCATTGGTGTGAAGATACCATTTAATGATTCAGTATGGCAAGTTATCATGAATTAAACAGATATTACCTAACATTTCCTTTCACACTAATGAGTATTTGTTACCTAGACAGCCTGATATCAGAACATCGCTACAGGCTGTTGGAAGTTTTTCCAGATGAAAAATTGACTCCAAAACACCATTTTGGGGGGCCTGATCATATAAGAGGGTTTGGTCATTTGGTAAACCTCTGGACAACGTGCTTTGAGGCAAAGCATAGTTTCTTTAAGCGTGTTGTTAGGTACACGAAATGTATTGATGTCTCTAGCCTCAAAGCACCAAATGATGATGGCAAATGCTTTAAAACCTGTAATATGTGTCACTAAAATAGCATGTCTTCCATTAGAACTACTTGATATGCCAATACAGCAGTCTCTCAAAGAAATGTATCCAACACAAACCTCTGTGAAGTTGACCAATGCTGTGATACACCATGGAAAAAAATATACTTCTGGGATCATTTTTCCTTATGGGTCAACTGGTGGTCTACCAGATTGTGTTGAGATTTTATTGCAGATGGAAATGTCAATTTCATTGTGAAATGAATTAACAGCTGTTATGATGAACATTTTAATACCTTTCTGTTAAACTACACTGGGAGAATGACCCTGCTACAGCACAGTGAACTTGCTGACACATACCCCTTGACAGCATATGTTGTGGAAGGCAAACAAATGGTGACATTAAAACGTCACATTGTTTGCCAGTGTTAAGTGAAAAGACTTTTCTGACACCTGCCTTCATTCATGTTGTTAATTTTCAATTTTTTTCCAGATGTTATAGAACACCAGAATGAGAAGCTTACACTGGTCCAGGAATACCCAGCACTGTGGAGAAGTTACATGAGACCGTAGAGGAGACATTTTGACTCATTGAGGATTTTACCCTGCATTACTTGGATGAGGACTTCTGTTATATCCTCACCACTTCATTCTACAAGCCAGATTAAACACAAGGGGACAATCAAAGTTCTGATAATTTCATCAGTAGTGCTGACATTAATTACTCAGACTGAAAAGCAGACAGACGTTGGCAGTTGGAATGACAGTTCAAGTTCTACTACTGATACGAGGGCAGATAACCACACGGATGACACATTAGTGTCCTCACAAGACATTGTTATTTTACCCCCTCCTGGAAAACCTCATGGGACATTATGGCCAGTTGAAGAATACGGTCTGAATCCCCTCTATTGGGAAGTGATCTCTCTCCAGCAGATAACTTGCAGTTCCAATCACAACCGAGAGCTCCCAGACTAATACCGATTTGAGTATTAGTCTGACTAAGCCAGGCTAGAACAACACTCAAGTTCCGTCTGAAATCATGAAAAAATTAGCAGACTACATGTACAGCTACACAGCCTTCCCCACAGGCCTTAAGATTGGTGAAGTGGCAGAGGCTTTAGTCAAAAGCTCCCATTTTTGACAGAGCCTGGTAGCATCAATGGCTGGATTGGATGGATGTATAGTGGATGGAAGTACTGTATTTATAGTGTTTAGTAAATTCCTTGTTTTTTGTGTAGTTGTGGTGTTTCTGTTGATTGTTTTCTTGTGAATGTTTCTTGGAAAAGAGGCCCACGCAAGGCGTTGTTTAGTCAGACGCTTCCCCTGAGAATGTTCTCTGTAATGTACAGACAGCTCCTGAGTCTGTCTGACGGCCGCAGTGCGCGCTACATAATGAGATAGAGGTGGTGAGATGCTTCATCCGCCTCACTCCCATGAGGAGGGAAAAAACCCCTCCAGTGAAATCACTCTGGATCTGAAGGAGGTTATGATCTTGGGCACGAATGCAGGGTTTGGCCTCAGCGTTGCTGCGCCCCCGTCCTCTCTGATAACAGGGCAGTCTGGCAAGACAGAGAGCGCGCACAGAGCGCTCACTCTCTTAGCCGAGAGAGTTAAGGCTAAGCGCTGTCTTGTAAAACAGGAATTTAAGAGAGATTTGAGCTATTGCCTTGAATTGAGGCTGTCCAAAGGCATGTAACACCAGGGGTAAATCCCACTGGGGTGCAAAAGTGCGCGTCAAGTGCCACGGCGCTGATCGAACACAGGTTCGCATGAGCCCACAGCAGGAGGCTCCTGGCTGTCTCCAACAGCCGGGCTGAGCGGATGCCGCCCTCTCGGTTGATGTAGGTGGCTGCCGTCTTGTTGTCTGTCCTCACTAACACATGCTGGTCTCTCAGCAGGGGAGCGAAGTGTTTCGGCACCTTCAGCACCGTGGACAACTCCAGAAAATTGATGTGTTGGGTTGGAGGCTCTGGCCATTTTCCTCCTATGACCTGAGCCTGACACATTCCTCCCCATCCGAACAGGGACGCGTCTGTGAAGACCGATACGTGCGACGTCACCCTGCCCAGGGGATCTCCCGCGGACAGAACCCAGGGATTTCCCAATGAGTCAGATCCGACTGAACGGAGGAGGGGAGATTTGCCATGCGCATTTTCTGGCATAAGGGGTCGAGGCGCAGTCCACTGAACCATCTCTGGAGCTTCCTCGTGAAGGAGTCCCAGAGGGACCACAACATGACCGGCTGACATCGTGCCCAGCAGACGCATGACACTGTCTTTCGCGGCTAACCTGAGACGGGAGAGAGGCGAGCGCCTCCAGCCTCGCGGGGGATAGTCTCGCTCTCATGCTGGATGAAGCCAGATACACACCCAGATACATGATGGACTGAGCGGGCACTGGCGAGCTCTTCCGCCAATTTATGGCAAAGCCCAGCGGCGTCAGGTGACTCGCGAGCTCTACATTGTGGACGCAATGACCAGCAGGTCGTCCAGGTAAAATTAGACCCTTATCCCGCGCCAGCGTAACGGTTCCAGTTCAGTCTCCACGCACTTGGAGAATGTGCGTGGAGCCAGAGAATAACTGAAGGGTAGACGGTTGTATTGGAACTGGACTCCACTGAATGAGAGACACAGGAATTTCCTGTGCCTGGGGATTATTGGGACATGGAAAAACGCGTCTTTCAGATAGATACATGTGAACTGCCGGAGCGCATACATTCCAAGACATGCTTTATCGTGAGCATGTGGAAAGGCCTTCTCATAAGAGATCTGTTGAAGAGAGACAGGTCGAGAATGCGTCTCATTCCGCCCGTCTTCTTCGGAACCAGGAAGCACCGGGAGTAATAACCCTCACACTCCTGGCCTGGGGGACCTGGAGATGGCTTCTTTCTCCAAGAGCTCCGACAACTCTGTCATCAGAGCCTCTGCCCCGGCCTGAGACGACATCACAGTCTCCAGCACCCCGTCGAATGGAGGGGGTGGGCTGGCAAACTGCAGTGTGTAGCCGTCTCTTATCACTCTGCTCATCCAACCGTTCAGGGAGAGCAGAGTGTGCCACACAGAGTAGCGCCCTGAAAGCGGGCATGCACACATCTGCGGAGGCTCTGTGGACATCACTGACAGCCGGTGAAGAGCCATCGCCGCCGCTCCGTGAACCGTCTGCGAGCTCAACGAAGCCCATGGGAGAGCTGAGTCAAAAGGGCTGTTGCGGGGAGGCGCCCGTGACATCAGACTCTGGATCCGAGTCGTGCCACGGAGAGAAACCACCAACACACACTGATGGGTGAGAAGTGGGGAGGCCAAACAGAGGAGACAGGTGTGGCTGAGCCGAGGCGTTCACCTGGGATGAGAGACTGGGTTCACCAGATCTCTCTCCTGTGGTGAGACATGATGAGAGATGTGACTCTGTAACTGACTGAGGAAGCTGCTCGTCAGTGAGAAGTAGTTGGCTCTTAAAAGAGCCGTTGTTTGATGCAGCTTCAACTGTGCACAGGTTCCCCACGTCCAGTCAATGCCGCCTCTGTTGGAGGGGCAGCTCCTGAGGCGGGTTGGCCCAGGTGCTGACCAGTCGTCGGTTTTTGGCACCAGCACGGCGCCTTGGCGGAACGGGTTGAGCGGCCGGCACGGAATAGTGCTGGGGAGGAGGGTGGGGCTTTGGCACGGCCGGAGATCTGGCTACAGCCGAAGCCGAGGGGCGTCCCCGCCTAGAGCGTGGCTCTCTGTGGCCTCTGCGGTCCCGCCATGAGGCCTGGAGACCCACGAAGTGTGTCTTTTCACATGATCCTCCTCCTCGGAGGCTTCCTGGAGGTGTGTCAGAGCATTGTTAGGAAAATGTCCAAAGATCCCCTCGGGGCTGATGGGACAGGCCTTTCCTTGTATGCTCCGGCAGATGTGACATGTGGAGCCACAGGTTGCGCTGGATCATGGTCATCCATGCCATGATCCGCGACTGCGTCACCGCCAATGCAGAGGAAAGGGTCAGAGTTGTTGCCGCAATCTTACCAATTTCGTCGGCGAGCTCAGAGGGGAGAGCCCCTGGCTGAACTGCGATGGACGACAGGGACGACGCCAACAACGACATGTTGTTCACCGCTGCTGCTGCCTGAGCAGTGCACTGTTGGGCAGAGTCAGTGAGCCTGGTGGTGACCTGGTCACAAGGCAATGGTGGCGTGGGTCAGCGGACAGCATTGGAGGAGTTTCCAGAGATTCCCTCGCCTACTACAGAAACACTGCATTTTCTTATCCACAGACAACTGCAAAGGAGATGTGTCAAGATCAACGTGGAGGCTGTACTCAAACAATAGCGGTTGAGAACCACAAAAAGGCACTTTGCATATGAGTCTCCATGAGTCCATTGATGATAAACTTTGCTAAATGGAAACCACATTTTTTAACGTCATAGTGGATACAGTTGTCTGTTCACTTAACGATCGATTTCAGAACCTTGGAGAGGGAAATGACAAGTTTGGAGTGCTCCTAAACTTCCCCAAGTTATCATAAGAAGAGCTGCTACAGCAATGTCAAACCCTGAGCACTGCTCTGACCCATGACGGGGCAGCCAGACATTATTGACAGGGAAATTTGTGTGGAAATGCAGAACTTTCCAACTTTGCCATCAAAGAACATGACAGCCATGGAACTCCTGACTTTCCTGCATGAGAAGAAGCTGACAGGAATTATCCCAATATGTGGGTTGCACTGAGAATTTCTGCAAATCTTCCTGTTACAGTTTCTGCTGCTGAAAGAAGATTCTCTAAGCTCAAGCTTATTAAAACTTACCTGAGATCTAGTGGGCTTTCCATCATAAGTATGGTTGGGCATCAAGAACCGGTTCCAACTTGGAACCCTTTCAAAAATTATGATTCCAATGGAATTGTTTGCAAAATATGGTTTCGATTCCGATGATTGGTTCCAAATATAATGGGAAAGTTTTGCTTTCAGTAGCGGCCAACTGGCCACCGTACTACAGATGCTTGCTGTGTTCCAGCCATGGAGCATAGTAAGCGGCGCTCAAAAGTGTGGCTTCATTTTATGAGGAAAAATCCTGGGTCGGCACAGTGCAACACCTGTGAGACACACATTTCTTGCGTTGGAGGATGCACTACGAACATGATCAAACACCTACGCCTGCATGGTGTACAACTAAACAAGTAGTGCAACGTGTTCGACGTGCTGCAGCGGTCTCCCTGTCCTGCCTCGTCCTCCTCGGTCAAATCTGAGCCTGCTACCACCTCACCGCAATCAGGTATGTAGAATTGTAATGTTAGTGAAACAAGTTGCTTGGCCGAATTGCTAAAATTGTGGTGAACAACAACGTTACTGTAATGATTTTTTTTCCTCGTAGATAAATCTGCGCAAATTGCTACAGCTGCTAAGCGTGTAACTTCATTCACCTTAGCAGCAACGCAGGGGAAAATGCCAGCGGAGAAAGTGGAAGAGTGCCGTAGAAAAGTAACCGCATATGTGGTGAAAAAGCTGCATCCATTTTCAGACGTAAAGTCGCCGACATTCAGGCAAGCAAACATTTGAGTTAAATTAGCAAGCTCGCTACCTTACATTAACTCCCTGACCTAAAGGTACGGTAAGGTTAGATTCTAACCTAAGTCTCTACTCCCTGACTGCAGTGACTCGTGGATAGCAAAGATGAGGATGCACAAAAGATGTCGACGCAGAAGAGGACCATGTCCATCAAGGACCAGGCAGAGAAGGAGCTGCAGATGTATCAGGAGACACCACCAACTTTTACATCTGATGACCCTGCTGACTGGTGGTGAAACCAGCGCATGACCTATCCTCTATTGTCAGACAGGGCCTTTTCTTATTTATGTCTCCTCTACACCTTGTGAACGGGACTTCTCAACTGCCGGCGACACAATCTATGCCGAACGTTCACGCATACTGCCTGAGAAGGCAGATATGCTAATATTTCTGAACAAGAACTGCTTTTAATGTTGGGGGTATTTATACTGTATGTTGGTCCAGACCAGGGTGTGAGTTTTGCAAATATGTTTTAATATTTGTCTTGGTTGCAGTTATGCAAAATCTTGCAGAGACGTTCCTTCTCTCATAAAACACCCACATAGGCTGCAGCTCCCAAAATGTAAATTAAATGTCCTCTGTGAAAAAAGCATGTGAACCGTTTCTACTCCACCCGTCAAAGAATCGGAGTCGATAAGAACCGGAATCTAAAGAAAGAATCGGGATTGGAATCAGAATCGTTAAAATCAAAACAATGCCCAACCGTAATCATAAGCATAAATCATGTGGTCTCAAAACAGCTGTCATATGATGACGTTATAGACAACTTTGCTTCAACAAAATCTAGAAGAGTAAGGCTGTAAAGTGAGCTTGTTGGGGTGTTGTTGAAGCCTTTAGTAGAATCAAAATGTAGACCGCTCCCTCTGTTGGAATCACTGAGAATAGTTTTAGAAGAGTTTTTTTCAGATTTTTCTTTTTAATATAGTTTGTGTTCAATAGTTAGTGTTGTTATGTCTGCACTGGTTCCATTATTTCTTATTTTGTGCAATACCTTATTTATATCATATTTATAATTCATTTTATGTCACTTGTTTTCTTGTTCAGTTTTGTATTTCGGATTTAAATATAGCCATATTAGGTGTTCTGTGTTTGTGCAATTATTTTAATGTCTTGACTGGTTTCTTTAATATCTTTTGTGCAATGCCTTATTTGTAATGATTTTCTAATTTGTTATTTGTTTCTTCTGCAGTTTTTATTTTGTGGGTTATTTTCTATTTCAAATAAAACAAAATCTCAGATACATGCATGCAGTTTCTATGTGAGTGTATGAAGATTATTAGTGAAATTGACTGTGATGCAAGGGTTTAGGGTTGCGGGGTTGGGGCAGTTAAAATCTTGCCTATAGGGCACCAAATTAGTCAAGGCCGGCACTGCATGTGAATGTATATTTGTTGTGAGCGAGCGGGACGTTGACGTCTTTTGAAGCTTTTTTTTTTCTCTTCTGTTGAAGGACAGTTACGCTTCATCCTCTAACAATATTGAATGACTTCCTTTGACATGGGGGAGAGGTAGTGCGTGCCTTGCTTGATTTGCGGGGCAGCGACTCTGTTGTCATTTTCTTGATCATTTGGTGCCCAAGGACAATCTGGGCTTGGCAAAAGGTATATGAAAAATGAATATGTACCATCTATACTGGTCGTCCACATCATCATCCTCTGGTGAAGATCCTGCCACTAAATGGACACCAGTTTGCGGACATGTGCAAAAAATACAGACACCAGCGCCATCTCAGCTGAGAGGCCCTCCAAAAAGTAGTTGAAAACTGGTGTGTAGAAAAATGTATTTTATTGTTTATAAAAAAGACATGGTATGGGGTGAACAAAATTATTTTCCTACATATGACCTTTACCGTACTAATCGTTAGACTGTAGGTGTAGTGCAATGGTTAATGGACTGTATTCATATAGCTCTTTGCTAGTTTTATCGTCCTCTAAAATTGCTTTACAGTACAAGACACATTAGCTCATTCACACACACATAGCGCTGCAATATACATTTTTTTCTACCGGTTGTCAGGGGAAAACTTCAGCACGTTGACTGGAGTGGCTGGGGATCGAATCATTGACCTTCTTGCTACAGGACAACCCTCTCTATCTCCTGAGCCACAACGCCCTAGTAAGTTATCTTCAATAAAATGAACTGAAATATAATCTAACTCTGACCCCAACATTATTCCATGAATAAAGTAACAATGATTTCATTACAGCATCAAAAGCTGCCTTAAAGCGCCAGAATATTGTGGAGAACAGACATTTGATGACATTTTGACATGGAAACATTAATTCAGAGATTATGATTAATTAGTGTCAAAAGGTTTTTTTTGACTGAGTACTGTAGAATGTAGTGGTTTTGCAGGTCATGTCTGACTGCTATGCATTCCATAGTGACCCAGGTATGGTATGAAGCATCATCAGTTAAATTTATAGAACACTTCATGGATTATTCATTTCAAACTAAACTGTTTAATTGATCCAGGGGAGGTGTGTAACCAACTTACTGTCCCTGTGCATCTAAGAACTTCTGGCAAATCTGAACCACAACAGTATATAATTACATCATTGACTACAGTTTGGGCTTTTTTCCAAGCACTGTCCAGTGGTTGGTCCCACATACACCTAACATCCTGCTCTGTGAGTACCACCTTAGAGGGATAACTAAACTTTACTCCTGGATCATGTCTCCAAAAGAGGGCAGAGTCCGATTGTTCTCCATTTCTTTGCCAGCAAGTGGTTGGACAAAATGTAACTTAAAAAGAATATATCCTTCCTGTGTGTAGTTGCTTTTGTGTGTGAGAAAATTCTACATCCTTTTTTTACTAAATCATTTTTAAATCAAATTTAATATATATTAGAATATATGCACCATATTGATAGAATGTTACACTAGGCTTGGCGCATTTACACAAGGGGACAACAGAGAGATATAGAAAAGTTGGAATTGAAATTGTTGGTATCAAATTTTGAAATTATGTCTTGTGACTTCTATTTGATGGTGTGTAATGAATTACACAATAAATTCATATTAAATATGTGTAGATGAGTCATTGAAGCCTGTGATGTTTGTCACAGAGTCAGCTGCTGACCTCTGCTGGTATTGTTCAGTATCGCTCTCTGGTAGGAGTGAAGTCTGCGACTCCGAGGGCTCTTCACATCCAGAGGATGAGGCTCCAGCATGGTCTGGGACCGAGCATGAGGCAATGAGGACAGGAAGCTGAGTTGACGGCCTCTCCCCAAGCGCCTCATGCATGGCCAATTAACATCCTGCCCTGACTGTAAACCAGGGCAAGATCAGCCAGCGGACGTCATCTCCTGCCCTGACTGCAGCTGGGAGTGACTGCTGCGCCACCTGTGAGTGCTTTGGGACGGGGGGAGTGGCCCACGGCAGCCCCCGCAGCTCGTTGAGAAGAGTAAGAACGATACGTGCTTTCACGTCAGATTCTCCAATAACGCCAGAAAAAAATCGTTGGATTTGTCGCTAGTCGCTTTTTAGAAAAAGAGTCGCTAGAGGGGTCCGAATATTCGCTAAAGTTGGCAACACTGCGCGTTCATGTGGGTGGGAGTGGCTTCGGACAGAGGTCTGAAGGAATCGGGTGGGACTTTGCGGGCGATTTTTCAAAATCACCTACCCTGCCTTTAATTAATTGAATGTGGTTGACTGCAAATGGAATTAAACTGTGCAGCAAACTAAAGAAATGAAAATAACTGAGCAACAAACCATTGACCCACTTCACACAAACTATCACTAGCCCAACTACCATCGCCACATTATTATAATTTATTTCTTTTTCTACTTTTACTGTTGTTTATCACAATCACTACTGTTGAGAACTCAGGTCGGTACACTGGTGGGTCAGGATCGGCAAACAAAACCAGTAAAGGGCTAGGCAAAAGACGTGGTCACCAACACGAGCAGGGATCAAAAAACAGCAAGAAGACTACACTAGGAAATTGCTGGAACATTTGCATTGAAATAAAGCCGAGCAGGCAACAATACACAGGAGGGTGGAGGGCCTGTACTACGAAGCCAGTTTCCATTTCCAGGACATGTTTTCGTTACCAGTATGATGCTGGTGTGTTTAGTATTTATTTTATATCTCAAACTCTATCGGTGAAACAATAGGAAAAGACCTATTCACAGCTGTTTGAAATGGCTAACTATGGCAGGCTGAGACAGTTGGTGGGTAGCTGAAGGCTGTCGTGGGGGTGTCATGGTCACGGTGAGATGACCACATTTCTCAGACCGGAGGTGGGCAGATTACACTGTGAACCTGTTGATCTATGGAGAAAACCAGAAGTCTCCTCAATATTGAGCTCCAATAATAAATACTTCTACTTAACACATCCCCGGTTTCCGTCTTCCTGAATCAGCGTGAACTCCATCACTAAAACAGTTAATTAAAATGAACTTGGTAATTTTGAGGAAAAGTAGCAATTTGTTATAATCAGATTATTTCCTGAGGATATTGCAATATACCCAGTGATTTTTTGTTCTTCAAAGAAATAAAGTACATTTTTCTGACGTATATATTTGATATATAAGGGCAGTAAAGAGGCTACTCTCCACTGCTGGAGACATCTTCTTACTAATCCTGCTAATAATTCAGGAATTCTGGAGAACTGTTCATCTCATCAGCCTAAACTTGGCATGGGTGTCGTTTAGGGCCCAAGAAAGTGCAGTGTTGAATTTGGACACGCTTTACATTCAGTATTTATACATAGTTCAGGGTTCTTAACCGAACTTGGATTAAACAGGTGAACAGCAGTTTGTGCAGCAGCGCGGCATCAGTCACTGGGGCTCAAGTACTGCTGGTCACCTCGCGACCAGCGACACCACGTGCAAAGCAAACCGCCTGCTCCTGACATACATGTGGAGAACGGTCACTGCACTGGTAACGTTAATAAGAACACAGCGGAGCACTCCGCCTCCTACTCATTTTGTTGTTCGCGCGTGTAGGTGAGCGCCGGTACAACGTGAGGAGCAGTGGGGGGCCGGGTGACAGACAGAGAGCTACTCTGCTGAAGTAGATAGATAGATACTTTATTGACCACAATACGTGTCTAGTCGCGTCTTTGTATTGACTTTGTATGTGATCTCTATCCGCGCAATAATTCGCGTCGCGTTCGGTGCGAACGCACCTTTAGAGACCTTTTATTTTGCTATGAGAAGTGTAAAAATATTTTCGCTCTGTTTTGAGTCTAAGGCGCAACAAATTTGACTGTGGTGGTGTGTTCCACTGGAACACGAGTGGGATACCACTAAGGATCTGTTTATGCCCCTGAACCACCAGCGGCATACCATTTGCTACTTTTCGATCCTGTCATCACTACAGACGTGGAAAGAAAGTGCTGTGGGCAACTTCATGACTCCCATGTTTACACTTTGCACATACATTTTGGTCCTGCGAGTTGCCAGACCAGATCCGGAACGATATCCGGTGTAGTGAGTAAAGTATATTGTGCAATACCAATAATGCTAATTAAACAAACAATCTATAACTTATCAATAACTGGTTAGATGTGTTGGAAGAGCTCGCTTTTACCCCTACTACTTCCTGTCTTTATGCTAAGCTAATAGCTCTAGCTTTGTACTCATCACACAGACATTAAAATAATATTCATCTTCTCATCTCATTCTCAGAAACAAAGCAAATCTTTTCTTAGCATGTTGAACAAATTTCTTAACCAGAGGAGTGTAAATTTACACAACCTTCCTTTGTTTGTTCCATGGCTATATGACTGGAGGCCATTTTCTATTTTACAGTTTGTCATTATTCCAGCTGTGCTCCCTTTCACCCATACATCGTGTGTGTGTGTGTGTGTGTGTGTGTGTGTGTGTGTGTGTGTGTGTGTGTGTGTGTGTGTGTGTGTGTGTGTGTGTGTGTGTGTGTGTGTGTGTGTGTGTGTGTGTGTGTGTGTGTGTGTGTGTGTGTGTGTGTGTGTGTGTGTGTGTGTGTGTGTGTGTGTGTGAGAGACTTCAGCGACATATATGCTCTTCTTGGCAACCATGTCACAATTTCTTTCTTGCCATTTTTCTTCAAGCCGCGCCACGTTTACAGAATCTGCCACAGTGGTGACTGGCCAGACTTAAAAAGTATTATCAGGAGGACAGTTTTGCATATATTACAGGGTTAAGTGCAAACCAATCTGCTTTATCCAAACACAGCAATCCAAACAGAGAGCCGGGCCTGGGAGACTGATGAGTAACACACTCAGCCAGGGCCCCAGCCACCCCTCGGCTCCCCCTTTTCCATCTTCCCATCACACACTGGGCTCACACTGATTGGCTCTGATTGGTTGTATAAAACACAGCACTGACTTTTTGATTATATTACAAATGGTCACACATGGATTGGTGCCCCGTGCTGCAGATACGAGAGCCTGGGCAGCCTTAAAGCCGTTGCCAGATCTCCAGATTACTGCAAGGACACATGGCGGGAAAAGAGTGAGTAGCTGTGATTGTAATGACTCTAGAAAATATGTAACATACACTGGGATGGTCTCCAGTGTTTATGACACAAGTATATTCAGTCCCTGCTTGCTCGCAGTCGGCAGCATGTGAGGCCCAGTGCAGGTCCTGACCGTAACCCCCCCCTGCAGGTTGCTACAGGTTCACCGGTGTCACATTTCAGGAATGCATTGTGGGTTAAGTGGCTTCCAAAACAGACCTCCTTCAGGTCTGATAGAAATTGTTTTGACATTTTAAATGGAACACCTCCCTAAGCAATCCACGCTGACCTCTCGTGTTCCTGCCTATCCCTTCTGTGGGGACAGAGGGCTCAGGAAGCAGCGCAGAGAGGGTCTAATCCGTGAAGCCCCTGGCCAAAGCTGATATCCCACAAAGGCCCCATCAGTCTGAGTTACAGATTTAAGAGACAGGACCGGCCTTGTATCACTTGCATTTTCACCTCTTTCAGCTCTTTTTTAATTTTTTTTTTCTTGGCTTGTTGAGTTAAGAAAATGAGCTAAGACCTCTCGTCTTGCATTCGCATACAGGACCACAAACACAAAACACACTCCTACATACACATCCACTCACAAGCAGGCATATGATGCAAGGCTTGATAGAAAACCAAAAATGTAAAACACAGGAACAGGGAAACAGTGTCTCGCCTACTTTCAATGAGGAAACACTGCTGTTCCAGAGACGTGGGCCAAAGTAATGAAAAGACGCCTCACCCTGGATTTTAATTCTAACTTTTTAACATTTTAAAATGTTCGTTCGGACAATTATTTAATGTATTCAATTCAGTTCAATTTTATTTGTATAGCGCCAAATCACAACAAACATCGTCTCAAGGCACTTTACACATGACCTCACAACAGTTTCCCCCAATGAACAGCACTTGGCGACTGTGGAGGAGAAAAAACAGGAAGAACTCTCTGACAGAACCGGAGTCAGTTGTGGGAGAAACATCTGCTGCGACAAGTTGAGAGGAGAAATTGGGGAAAGAGGAGACAGGGAACAGTTGTATAGTAGTTGCTTTCATCTCGACCAGGCTGATACCAGGCTAATTACACAAAGAATACTGGCGCTTATAGATGCAATCGTGTTGCTCTGGTTGCTCCTGCAGCTCTGGAGTGAGAGAGAGAAAACACAGTTAGTCACATGTGCAGAGAGAGAGAGAGTGGCAATGAACAATGAACAATAAAATACATGAAAGTCAAAACAAAAAAATAAAATATTCATGAATTTAGCTGTCTGTCATTAGGGAACAAAACAAATGACTGCTGTGTGTAGGGCAGAGTATAAATTATTATCACAACTCAACATTAAATACTCAAAATACAATTTGTTTGCATTCATGCGCTCAAGTTTCTGTCATGAACACAAACTAACAAGGCCATCCTTTCTTTCATTGCATGCGGCAATATCTGCCTGCACTTTCCCTATCCTCGCGACTGCAACATTCACCATGTTCATCTCCACTAGAAAACAAAAATGGGAAAAGACCATTCCCTGACCATTCCATGTGAAATACCAAACGCCTAGTAAGCATCTTGTTTGTATTTTTTTCTTTTGTCTACAACAGCCATAATTCATGTAATATACAAATTGCTGTAATCAACGCAGACCTGGCTACAAGGTGACACCAAAAGTCATCAGGATTACATTTTTTATGAGGCTATTCCTCATCAAAACTCTGGTTTAGTCTTATTTTCGGGACAATTAGGACAGAATTCGGGTCAACTGCTTGTAATGTGGGACTGTCAAGAATTTTATCGGGACGTCTCCTCACCCTCGTCTGCAGTTAGTACCTTCTAAAAGTGGTCTAAGGAATTAAAGACAACAGGGGAACCAGCGACACGTCATGGCCGCCTAAGAGCACAGTATAACCCGTGTGTCTGCTCTCACAGAAGAGCTACTGTAGCTCAAATTGCTGAAAAGGTTCATGGGTCAGTCAGAATGTGTCCAGAAATAATCACATCACAATCAAAAAGAACCTTGTACACCAGTCCTGCATAAGAAAGTTCTGTCAGGACTGGCAGAAAGGTGTTGAATCGGTTTTGTCATCTTCAAGGCCTAAGCAGTAGTTTTGCACTAGACTGGATTAATACGTTGTACACCATTAGTACCATTACCAAATTAGTAAGGAAAATATTTGGACCCTCTTTGCACACAAAGCGTGATAAGTGCTAGACAGCTACAGTCCCTATTGGCTATAATGAATAAGATTTATAGATTAAATGCTGTGCCTTTTAATAAGCAGCAGATGTCAGACTGCAACTGTCACAGTCCCATTCCTGAAATGTGTTTTCCAAGTTGTGTGCTTCAATAGCTGGATTGATATTACTTTGAAAGTGTAATTAAAGGATAAACCTTTCTTCCAGGTTTTCTGGAGATCAGGATGTCGTCCAGGTACACAAAAATGTATTTATTCAGCACTTTCCGGAAGACATCATTAACAAGGGCCTGGAAGACTGCAGAGGGCCCAAGGGCATGACCAAGTAAAGGGTAAAGGTGTGTTTCACATGTGTTCTGATATATGGTATCATGCACCATGATCCAAAAATGGAAAAAACTAAGCTTTTGGACAATTTGTTTTCTTACTTGAAAGGTAAAGCCATTAATTGAACAATATAACATTGTCACACTTGCTTTATTTTTGATTTAATCTAAGAAAATCCTTAATCAATCATCAGGTCCTGAGTATACAAAGGAAACCCATCAGTAAAATCAACAGGCAACTATACAGATAAATGTAAGTCATTTTCAATATTTCTTTATCTTATGGTGAAGTTTCTACATTTCTCTTGTGTTTCTGTCAACTTTTATCTGTTTATGTAGTCACAGTTATTGTTTGACTTACGGGGTTAGTTCACTGATTTGAAGTGGGGTTGTATGAGTTACTTAATATGTCACCTTATGGAGATGGTGATCAGCGATGTCATTTAATGGAGTCTGGAGGAGAAGTGGAAGTAGCGAAAGTCAAAGTCCCACTGTTGCAGAGGGGACCACCGAAAAACGTCTTTTTCGCCACATTTTTAAATGCTTACCTTAAATAAAAATATACGTAAATTGTACGCTAAAGGACATATGTCTTTCACTGCTTCAGTTTGCCGCCAGGCAGACGTTTAAGTTTTGCACTTTTTTTTCAACCGTACTATGTATTACTACACCAACTCACCGGTGCATTGAATTAGCCTCTCACTTCACAATTCTTGAATAAGCTGCTGACCTTTTTGTTAGTTTATTAGGTAAAATTATTTCAATGATTAGAATGTTTTTGAACGTTTGAGTGTTTTCCCTTGTTTGGAGCTGTATCACAGTTTCATTTCAGAGTTTTACCGCTGAGATTTGGTAATTACTGTTCAAAGAACTTCTGTAACTGCTAATTGTACAAGCAGATTAGAGTCCAGTCCAGCCGAGGACTACGGAGGAACGACAGCCATTGTCCACACTGGCACACTTCCCATCGTGCTATGCATGTGTGGGAAAGAGACACTGCCTCATGAAAACAATGTCATCTGTCCCGGGTGTCACTGTCACTAAAGTGAGTGCTGTGTGGAGCTGGTGTGACACATAAGGGTTACATTCACACACATGCTACATCCATGTAAATCATCTATCACACAGCGGGAACAAGAGGGCTTTTGAGCGCAGAGAGCAAGCCTGGCCTCTTGTCCAAGGCTGCAGACTGACTGATGTTGTTGGAGAGCTGGGAGAGCAGTTACAGCCCACCCAACACACACACACACACATACACACACACACACACACACACATACACACACACACACACACGCACACACGCTGTTTGACATTTTGTTCTGTCACGGCTATTGTGGCGAGAGCTGTCACTAACAGTGAAGCAGCGTGACCATGTTGATTAGGTGAACTTTTTGGGCAAGGAGTGAAAATAAGCTGTCAGCTCATTACGAAAACAAATAAGCTCTCACTTTCAATTACTCACTTAGCAGCTGGAGATTAGACAGGCGAGCAGCTGCCAACGGCGCAGTCTTTCTGGGATCACTGGGGATCACTGTAATCACAATTTATATCAGTCTGTATGGACCTCACCCAGCCCCCTGTCATTCTTATTCAAACACAGCCCACTGCCCTTTTACTCAATTCACCTGATAAGCAAAGTCAGATAGTTTTACAGTTCATGAAACATAGCAGATGTTTTGATCAGTATTGGCTTTTTGCCGCCTTGCTTCAGACGACACCATATTGGACACAGAGGGTGATGTCACAGCGGTTTCCAAAATCCATTCAAGTCTGTCTTGGTGCTATACAGGCCGAATGTCCTTTATTATAATTATAAAAGTTGTAAGTTTTGTAATAGTTGTCATCGTTATATATTGTAAGTCTTTGTAATTTGTCCGTGTTTTGACATATCCATTTTGTAGATATTGTCCTCCACCCTAAAACGATAGAGTTGAACATCATCTCTTTTCTTTGTGGGGCTCTTCGCATGGAAATTTCCATTTTAATTATCAGAAATGTAACAATTGCAAAAAGTAGGCCCACGCACTCCTACACTATCTGATGTAAATAAGCTTTACCAAGTGAAAGTATACAAAATATTGACTACTGGCCCATAATTTTCCAGTTTTCAAGTGTCGATGGACTATGAATAGTTGACTCAAAATGCATAATCATGTAGTTGTCTCACCCTATATTCTGTGGGCTTCTATTAATGCAGTATCTGCATCTGCATCAGAAATTAAGTGACAATGTGCAAATATTACTGGCAGAGTCGGATAGAGCTTTGATGTGCAGATAGATGCAGTGTATTGCTCCGATAGTGTTTGGTATTTCAGAAATGCCATGGCACCCCCTCTTCATGTTTATGTTATTCATCAAAAGGGAATATAATATGGTCAGACATTAAAGGGACAGTAAGCGATTTTGGGGAAAGCTTGTCTCTCTTTGTTGTTGTTGTGATTTAAAATAGAAATACATTGACTCATAAATATTAGAGCTTCGATTACCGACAGAATCACTGACAGTGTTTTACCTTCTTCTTGTATCACTGCAGCTCAGAACAACACAAGGAGACTGTTACGATAAATAGTAACAAAAACGAATTACTATCTTTTATGAGAACGATGATCAACACACTGATCAATATTTCTTATGATGAATGAACAGTTCTTATGATGAATGAACAGTTCAGTGTGATTGACATCATCACTCATTAACTTCTTCTCTCCTCTGCTTCATGCTCAAATTTTCCACTGTAAGCCAGGAACACTTACGTTTTTATAATTGAATCTATCTTTAGGCAGTCTGGGGCAGTTATAAATTTGTTTGTAGATTATGCAGAAATTCAGGGAAGACAATATTGATAAATTCTGGAACTGTACATAGATTCGAATGCACAGTTTAAGCACAGATTTATGTATAGGCATTGTTTAGTGAATTAGGCCCAATGTCACTTTGGACAGTCACACACACACATCCACAGAGTTTATCAAAGAAATAGTCACTTTGATTGAATTTCTTCCCAATTTGGTATTTTAGAAAATCTTAAATTTCGAATATTTTAATGGAAAATATATGTGGTGCTGATACATATACAAACACAAGACAACACACTCAAAAATCCCTAATTCAGAAATAGGAGCACAAACCTTTCCTTGACCATCTCTGACAAGTCAGTGAGGATTCTTGGCACAGGACCTCCTCTCCTCTGTGGACCCTCAGCCTCTTTGGCAATGCTGATAACCCCCAAACCTACCTCCCAAAGGCCCTTTCTCATTCCAGTAAGGATCAAATCTGTTAATGCCTGACGAGCCCTTAAAACTCACTGTCAATAAAGTCTGACTTTGTTGGTCTTTTCAGAACGATGAAGCAGAGGATGTGTCAAAGCTCTGATTTCAACTCAGAGTCTGTATACATGTAGGCTGACGGCCAGGGGAAATCAAGTGAAGCAACAGCAGACTTTGTAGATTTCATGTCATCTGCTTGGAAAAGGCACAGGTCGTGGACATAATTGTCTCCGCATTTGGAAAAAAGATTGATTACAGAAAGGGCTATGATGATGAGAATGGCGCTTGTGTTTGGATGGCCTATTTCAGTGGTAATTTGTTTCAAAAACAGTATTTTATTGCAGATGATACCTAGCTGTGTGGCCTAGAAGCTAACAATGATTCCGGACACTTTTGGTTATATTTTGGTCTTTGATCCAGCATCTTCGTCATATCAAAAGATCATGTTGTAATGTTACTCATCAACTTTAATGTGAAAAAATCTAGACAAGTGAGAAAAGGAGAGAGTTAAGGAGGTATGTAGTATCTAAGGCAAAATTGATATTCATCCATCCATCCATCCATCGTCTACTGCTTAATCCACTTAAGGGTCGTGGGGGGGGGGGGCTGGAGCCAATCCCAGCTGACATTGGGCGAGAGGTACACCCTGGACACGCAAAATTGATTTTTAAGAGGAAAAGATAGATAGATTAGGTTTAGGTACATTATTGACTGGCAATGTAAGACAAGTGTGGGTGGTTTTAAATACTTTAATGGACTGAGCCAGTAATGGTTTTGCAAGTAAGAGTCAAACCTTTGTCAATGCCAGCGGCCTGTACTACGAAGCAAGACCAAAAACAGAACCCAGAATATGTTTTCATTATCTGGTTTGACTTAACCTAACATTGAGCATCCTGGATAACCTGTACTAGGAAGCTGGATATCAACTGTCTCAGTCAACCCTGGGTTTTCCTATCCGGTTACAAGCAACTTCATGTGGAAATTACATGCAACATCGTGAGGACAACAGGGGCGGACACATGTCTCCCGCACTTCCCAAACCTGTCTCCTCTGTCCCCCGCACTTTTCCGAATACATTTTTTACATTACATGACATTTTACAATAATTTAATGTTGCTTTTGTCCAAAGCGACTTACAATAAGTGCATCAACTATGAAGATATTACCCAAAAAGTGCAATAATCAAGATAGGACATACAAAATTATCAAACAGTCAAAAAAGGCTTTTAGAATATTTTGTTTCTTTTATTTAATTGAAGGAGTAAGGTGAATTTTCAGTCTGCAAGCGAAGCACGGTTTCTGCTGTCCTGATGTCAATGGGGAGCTCGTTCCACCATTAAGAAACCAGGACAGAAAACAGATGGGAAATGGTCGAGCGGTTGCAGCCCACCCCTCAGTGAGAGAGTAGCAAGCTGTTTGGCAGAAGCAGTGTTGACGGGCTGGGGTGTAAAATTTGATCATGTTCTAGATGTAGGAAGAGCCTGAGCCATTCGCAGCACGGTAGGTAAGTACCAGTGCCTTGAATCAGATTCAAGCCAACACCAGAAACCAGTGCAGGTTGCGGAGTGCTGTAGTATGGGAGAATTTTGGTAGGTTGAAGACAACTGGGCTGCTGCATTCTGAGCTGCAGAGGTTGGATGGCACATGCTGGTAGACCAGCTATGAGGGAATGTCAGAAGTCCAGACGTGAGATGACCAGAGCCTGCACCAATATCTGTGTCGCCTTCTCTGAGGAACAGATATGCAGAGATTTGTGCTGCCACTTGGGTTTCAGATTGTGGAAAGGACCAAATGAGTTGGGTGTCATCTGCATAGCTGTGGTACATGTGAGTGAATGACAGAGACTAATGACCTGTTGTACAGAGAGACAAGGATGAAGCCGGGAACAGAACCCTGAGGGGCCCCAGTAGTGAGGTTGCAGGGTTCAGACACAGATCTTCTCCAAGTAACCCTGTAAGCGCGGTGCTTGAGGTATGATGTGAACAGGGATAGTGCTTAGCCTTAGACTCCCCCTTCTTGGAGGGTGAAAAGCAGGATTTGGTGGTTGACTGTGTCAAAAGCTGGGGAGGAAACAACCCACTTCATCGCCAACCAAGAACCTGAGGTGCGCTACGTCCTGCAGCTGCAGGAGACCTGATGCTGATACCACACACCAGAATGTCTCAGAGGTGCGCCAGTTTATTGGCTTGGCATCCTATTACTGTCGTTTTGTGAAGGATTTTGCCACAATAACCAAGGCACTGCATGAACTCACTAAAAGTATCCACTACCCCCTTGAAAATGTCAAATTCTTGCTACACACCGACCCTAGTGACTGGGGATCGGAGCAGTGCTCTCCCAGCTACAGGGGGATGAGGAGAGAGTTCTGCCATATGGGAGCAGAAGATTGTCATATACAGAGCAAAACTACTGCACTACCAGACAGGAGCTCTTGGCGGTAGTGAAGTTCACCTACCACTTTAGACAATATCTGTTTGGGAGATCATTCACTGTAAAGACTGACAACAGCAGCCTGCGCTGGTTGACCAGGTTGAGGGAACTGGAAGGGCAACTTTCTTGCTGGTTGTAGAAATCGGCGAGTACAACTTCCAGGTGATCCACCAGTCAGGTAGGCACCACCAAAATGCTGACGCACTCTCTAGGAGGCCATGTAGAACCTTATGCCCCTGTATCGTGCCAGAGCAAGGCCCTGGCAATGACCAGCGTCAAGAGAGTACAGTGTAACCTGACAGACATTCTAACTACAGGAGTCCTCATCCTTGGAGCAACCTCCAGCGGGGGTAGACGATGCACTCGGCAGCAACATCACCTACCAGCTCTCATCTCATTCAAAAGTTTACAGAGTAAGTCGCCCCAGGCTGATCTGTTCAGTGGTTGGACCCCAGAGCAGTTGGGAGATGCACAAAAGGCTGATCCAGATTTCACTGCAGTAAAGGAAAGATGTTCTACCCCCAGATCCTGCCGCCACATGCGTATTGCGCCTCTGTGATGAAACAGATGCATGAGGGTCCTGTGGGGAGCCATTTTGGGGTGGAGAGGTCCCTTACTCGCCTTAAGACAAGGCACTTCTGGTATAATATGAAAGATGATGACAACCTGTGGGGCCGCACCTGTACCAGCTGTGCTGCCAAAGCTCGCCCTAAGGAAAAAACCCAGACGGCCATGGGCAGAGTAAAAGTGGGCATCCCTATGGAACGGATTGCAGTTGAACTAATTGGCCCCCTAAATGAGAATGAAAGACACAATCGCTTCAATTTGGTGGTCAGTGACTATTTCAGTAAGTGGGTAGAAGACTATCCAGTCCCCAACAAGCAGGCAACCACAGTGTCTGGAAAGATCACCTCTGAGTGGGTGTGCTCCAAGCACTTCCTCAAACATATGTTGCATGAGTGGCATAACTCCAGTCATGAATGGGGCAGTGCGTGGAGTATGTGCGTAGTACGAGAGAGAGAGAGAAGAGTTACGCGCAGCAGTAACGCTAATCAAAACAGTCTGTAAACTTACTCCATCGGTAACTGGTGGCCCGTGATGCCAAAGCTGAAGACGCCAGAGCGAACTGCTGCAACAGTTAACTGCTGAGCGACTGGATGCTGGACAAAGCTGGCTGATGTGAAAGGGATCCTCCTGCCCTGCAGAGCCTCTGCTGGGGCAGAGACACAGGCTGTTCTGGACGGTGAATGAGCTGGCAGACCTGAGCAGCGCCAACTAGTCTCCTATATTAATATCCTTAGAAAGCCTGCGCAATGGTGTAGCTTCTTGACATCCAAGACTGAATAGCGTTTCCTCAACATTTCTTTGTGTTGTTGATAGCTCAGCAACGGAATGACGACTGGGCCGTGCTGGGGGAATGGCTGTAGCTGTGACATCACATGAAGTCCTGACGGCTCGTGAAAAGCCACAGCTTCTGAATGCAGGCTGTGTGTATTTGTCTATGGATTGAACATTTTGACACTTTTACGGTACTTAAAAATTCCTTACACCTTATTTATTATGAAAAAAGTCAGTTTTATTGTTGAGTCAGGGAGAAAAGTGTGAGGATTTATCTGTCAATTAATCTGTTTACCAGTGCCTAACTCCATTTACTTCCTATAGGGTTATTGTTGGGATAATGTCATATTTTGAGTTAACATATTACATACATATGTGTGTTTTTTATCTTTGTAAAACTGAAAATATTTGAAACAAAGTGTATACATTTCTTTTTATTTGGTTATATGGCTCTGCTGACAGGACTACCAACTTTGCAGTTGGAACAGTATGGACATTATGTTATATTTCTGTGGAAAGGACAAGCAGTATGCATCCATGGACATTTTGTGGTAATTTGCCCTCCGTCTCAAACTGCCTTCAACTGTGGAAGGGCCCATTCATGGACTGTGGGAATGTTTCAGTATATGTTCATGTGTCCTTCTTTAATATGTAACAGTGCTGGAGTGATGTTAAGGCGTTAATCATCATCCAGAGTGGGGGTAGTGTTATGAGCCAAGCCTGGCCCTTTAAGCAGGTGGCTTTATGGGTATGGAGGAAGTGAGTGTGTGTTGTTGTGTACATAGCTGCAGCCACAGTGAGAATAGGCTTTGCACATCCATCCATGTTATCGGACAGTTTATGGCCACTGTGAGCAGTGAGAGACCACATGATGAGGCTGTGTATGTTCGCCCGTTCTAATGTGCTGTTTCACTAACTGCCCATTGTTGTTTTTAGTCTAAGTTCAGTAATAAAAGCCCATCACACCACGGAACCTGTTTTCTGCCTGGTGTCAACTGAAGAGTCAAACACACAAGACAGAACTTTCAGATGTATCCACCGAAGGCATTCATGTTGTTGCTGCAGTTTGTGCAAAAGTTGTTTGGATAGGAATGAAAAAAGAGAGGTTGTTGTTGTAGAAGGTAAGAAAGAACCTTTTGAAACCAGCCATGTGTGTTGGTGTGGGTGAAAAGTTTCAGATGTTGTTCAGCTATCTTTGAAACAGACTTTAACATCATCCAGTCCCAAGAACAGCAAAATGATCAACAGCCAACTGCACTTTGGGGATGAAGGTAAAGGTACACTTACATGTATTTAGCTCTGTGTATGATTAAGGCATTGAAAGAAATTAACAGGGCTGTGGCACAACATGTCAGTATGTTTGCATCCTGACTGGAGATTTAAACAAACACATGAAAGGAATATTCATTGGTGAAAGCATCACAAGAACCTATAATTCAAATTAAAAAATGTATATTGTTTATTAAATAGATGTTTCAAAGTTACATAGAGGAAAATAAAACAGGTGCTACAGTGGTTAGCATTGTTGCCTTACAGCAAGAAGGTTCTTGGTTTGACTCCAGGTTCAAACTGGGTTCAGTTTGCATCTTCTCCTCGTGTCTGCTTCCTCCCACAGTCCAAAAACATGCAGACTGGGCTGAGGTTCGTCGGAGGTGTGAATGTGAGAGTGAATGGTTGTTTGTCTCTGTATGTTGGCCCTTTGGTGATCCCTGCCGCTCGCCCCAAGGTCACCTGACCCACATCACATTGTGGATGTTGTGGTTATAGTGTGTTGAGCCTTTATTTTGTTATTATCGGCAGATGCTTTTTTGCTCTTCTTTTATGAAGAGGTTTTATTTGTCAGTGTATTGAGCACGACTAACACAATTCTATTCACTTGCATTGTACTGGAATGGAAGCAGAAATAACAGTGATGGTGGACTTGATCTGGCTGACAAGATGCCATGATAGGCAACTACCCCAGGGCCCCAGGCTCAGTGTCAACTGTTTGAATTGCACATTTTGTGGTGGGCTTTCCATTATGAAGCACATCATCAGACAAGGTGCTTTTATTGTGACCGTCAGGGGGACTTGGACTACCGAACCTCACTGGATACTATTGGGCTGCTAACGTTCATAAGATTGTTCTCTGGTTCACATCACCGCCATTAAGTTGGTTGCAAATTGAGATTGACTCATGTCCCTCCACATCTCTTCAAGCTTTAGCCTGCAGTCCTCTCCCGCTACAACCTTCATCTTATGCATTTAATCCAATAGTAACTGGCACTTTAAGAATATGGGCACAGATCAGACGGCATTTTGGGTGGCTCACTGCTCCTCAATCAACTCCTCTTTGTGGTAACCATCGGTTTATACCCGTTAAGATTGACCCCCCAATTTGCGATCATGTACATCGAAAACATTTTTGCCAACTTGAACCAACTTCATCCAACTTTCAACTTAAATAGCGGTGTAGATTTAATGATTTAAGCAAAATCTCTACTTAAAGGTCATATCTCCTTTTTTTTTTTTACAAACATATGTCCTGCCAGATGAATCCTTTATAACTGAAATTAGAAGCAATTTGGAAAATGAACTGTGGGGGGGTGGGTCTTAAAAAAATGTAAATTCTTCTAGTTGCGCAAGTCTAATTCTTATAGATTTAAGGTCAAAATACAAAAATTATCAAACCTCATCCCAGACACTGTAGACGAAACATGCGACAAATGTTTTCAAACTCCACTCATATGTTCTGGTCATTCCCCAAATTATATAATTTCTGGCAATCCTTTTTTAATTCGGTCTCCAAGATTACAGGTATGAAAATGAATCCTTCTCCACATATATCTATATTTGGAAGACCATCAAGTGACATTATTCTGACTAAAACCCAAGCTAACATGACTGCTTTTACTTCCTTAATAGCACATAGAAATATTATTTTACTGTTGAAATCTCCAACACCCCCCAACACCCCCGTCTGGCTAAACGACACTCTCTCTCTCTTCTGAAATTGGAAAAAATTTAATTCACTATAAGAGTGTCTGTGGATAAATTCTATTCACATTGGAAACCTCCAATTCATTGTTCTACAACAGTTTTGACCCTTCTACTACAGATGTAATGACCTTGCTGCCCGCCCCCCCCCTGTTTAGGAACACGTCGACACGGCACGAGGGCTGTTGTCAGCAATCAAATATCTTCTTTTCCTTGTTTATATTTGACTCATCTACTTTTTGGCTTGTGGTCGATCTGAGGCATTTCGATTGACAGAACTTTACAGAACGAAGAAGAACGGGAAGGGGATGGAGTTAAGAATTGCGTGATTGAAAATAAAAGAAAAAACGGACTTTGTACTGATTTGCTGTATGACATTGATTTGCTACCATGAAATACTTTGGCGGAAAAAAGACGTGTTTATGTGGTGATATTTTATCATAGTTCATGTCCAGGTTTGTTGATGGGGCACAATGCACAAGAGTGGACGGTAAGTGGTGGGGACGGGTATAATCCAACCATAACCACAAGATGGAAGTAAGATTTCCTTTATTTGTGTATTCGTATTTTAGGTGAACAAAGCTTAACTTTGGTCTGATGTGGATGATTGTGTTCTGAGAAAACGGATTAGAAGACCCCTGAATGTTGAGTCAATTGACTTTACCCTGTTGTATCTTCTGTGTATTACATCCTTTTTTCTGCCATAGTGTAATACAAACCATCATTATTGTATTTCACACAGCTCAGTTAGTTGCTTTACTGTACTACAGCTTTTTACCACAAGAGGGCAGAAAGAGCACGCATAGACATTCTGCCAAAGTGTACATTCTTAAACCCACTTATGTGCTTACGTCTCATACCAGAATGCACACCACGTTCTCTCTCCTAACAACAGTTCATTTGCTGTTTCATGCAGGAGTTGGCAGGTTCACAATACATCGACTGCAACAGTCAATTGGGATCGACTCCCTGCACGTCCGCCATGAGCAGCAGCAGCTCCAGGGAGGCTGCACAGGACAAACATGTTGAAAGATAGGAAACACTGCGCTCTGCGCTCAACACTAATTACTTGGAATCATGGAAGTCCTGATGTATGGGAACTTTTTCATTGGAGTAATCTCTGACACCACAGAACGCATTAACCCCTTTGTTTCATAAAGGAGTTTCGTTAACAGAAAAAAGAAAAGAAATTTCATAGGAACTTTGTGTTTTCTCCCTCTCAGAGTTTGTGCTTTTCCTCTCTTTCTCTTTCTCTCTCTCTCAAAATGTCCTCACTTTCGCAAAATGTTCCTACTCTGTAAAGTCCATACTCAAAACGGTCCTCACAAAGAAACCCCCCCCCCCCACACACACACACACACACACACTCACACACACACACACACACACACACACTCACACACACACTCACACACACAAACACACACACACACACAAACACACACACACACACACACACACACGTAGATGGGTGAAAACAATATGAGTAAAATGGGGCACCGGGTAGCTCACGAGTATGGAGCATTGAACCCTCCTGCAGCGACCGCAGGTTTGATTCCAACCCTGACTTTGCTCCGTGTTGTCCTCACTCTCCGTCCCAGATATCTTCAATAAAATATGAGTAAAATGTTGACATATTCACCCCATTGAATAGGACACAACTGAGTGATTACTGGTGCTGCCAGCTGCTTGTTAGAAGTTACATGTGTGCCAGTCTGTGTGACCTCCCCCGTGCGTGGTCACATGGTTTTTAATTGATTGTCCGTATAAATGTTTGTTTTTGTCCATATTCAACATAGCTTTATGATAATTTTTTGAGCAGGGAGAAGAAGGTGAGCTTTGAGCTTTGGACCTTGAGTGAAGAGTTTTCTATGTCAAACCAAAATGTACATTTTTCCTTCCAAAAACCCTGTAATCAAAATGAAAAACTCACAAGGTGACTTTTGTTTTTCTTGCGTATCCAGTAATACACTGTGGGTTTCCTTATTTCTGAGTGTTTAACAAATAAATATATGGATCAGTTTGTCATCTTCTTGTGTGTGAAGGTACAGCTATTAACAGATAATTAGTCAGAGGGGACATTGTGTAATTCATAAACTACACCCTGATTTCTTTTTCTCTGGAGAGCACAGATCTATTGTTGATACAGCCCATAATTTTGATTTATCCTTTGGGTAAATAGAGAGCGGATTGCCCTGTCCTTTGGAAGAACGCCGCCCTCAAATCACTTGATCATTAATCCACACATTGTTTTATTTACTCCTCGCTCTCAGCGACTGGGAGACAGGGTGGAGGAGGACAACGGGGACACTGGGGTCAGAAAACAAGCAATCTACTGTTCCTGGTGGAGGTGGCGGGGGAGGATGGGTTGACATCGCGGGGTGATATAACTATGCTGCCTGTTGGAAGTTTCAGGTGGTGCGGTGGTGAGGGATTTCTGGATAATGTCAGTGACAGAGGCAAGCAGCGGCTAAAACCCAGAAATCCCCGGAGGGTGGGATTGAACTTGGGGCGAACGTTCGACTCGGGGTCAGCAGGGCATGTGCACCTACTACTCCCCCCACCAGCCCTCAACAGCACAGAACAAACCCCAGAGAAGCACTCAGCACTCACCATAACTCCGCTCATTAACTTACCCAACAAATCAAGTGATTTTTTGAAGATTGAACTGCAATCTACTACAACACCCGCAGTGTTTGGCTTCATGAGAATTACAGACGTGACATTCATTTTGTTGACTCTTCAGAACTAGCTGAAATATGTGATGACTTTATTCAGCTCCTAACTGATGAATTAAATGTCACCATGGAGTTCATAATTCTTATTCTTTAAGAAGAATAACTAGTCCAAAATCAAACATCTGAACCAATCGGCTCAGTGATTGTATAGCAGCCGTGATCAGCTCCAAACCTTTGTGCACCTCGACATCGCGATGTCACGGTACGTCTGGTTCGAGGCAGATCTGGAACTTGGAACTGGCCCGCATTGTGCAGCATTGTGTGCAGGCCTGGCTCATCTTGAACGAGCCCATTGACGCATGAATCCCTTATGTTTGTACATCTTCGGAAGTAAATCATATAATTGGGCTAATCTAAAGACAGCACGTACTCTCTACGGCTCCTCTACCACCTTCTCCATCACAAACATGTCTGACTTTTCTCTCTCTCTCTCTTTCTCCGATTCTTCCTATGACCCCACAGCTCCAAACCACGGCCCCGCACCCTGGGCCCGCAGCCTCAGCTTCACCCTGAGGCAGGGTTAAGCGGTCAGGCCTTCGTCCTAGTGTGTGCTCACCCTGCTCCCCATCACCAGACAATTTAAAAGACCACAATTACCCAGCGTCTGTGGTGCAAAGCAGGCAGGGCAGGTGAGGGGGACATGTGTAGACGCTGTGTTTGTCTTGGCATGAGCCCACCATAGGAAACACAGCGACAAGGCTCCACAATAGAAGTGGAGCGACGTCACCTCCTCATTCGACGGTATTGTCACACACCATTGGTTTGCAACGATAACTGCTGTCAAGGAATTGTGCCGGAGTGTAAAAGGTTAGAATTACAATACAAAGGTACAAAATAAAACAAAAATACATCTAGTTGGAGCATTTCAATGGACACAAAACACTCGTATCGCCAGTATTCCTTACTCGGGGTGAGAAAACACATCCTCTTTCAGAACACTAACAGTGGGGGGAAGCTTGTACTTTAAAAAAAAAAAAAATAGAATATATAATGATGGAAATTCTCAGTGGGGAATATCAGTAACGCTTGGTGTCTGGGGATTTTTCCTGATTTGATAAATGACAATGATGATCTGGGAAAGTATGTCCTCAATATACACCTAGAATTCACGGCATTAAACATTAATGTATCACTGGAGACTAGTAAAAAAGTAACTAAGTGCATTTATTCAAGTTCAAGTTCAATTCTGAGGGACTTTCCTACCAATACTCCACTCTACCACATTCCAGAGGGGAAAATTCTGCTTTTCTCCACTAGATTTATTTGACAGCTTTAGTTGCTTGTTACTTTTAAGAGCAGGATCTGACACAAAGGGTAGTATAACAAGCTTTTAAAATACAACACATTGCTAAGGATTACACCAGCGGTTTCCAACCTTGTTTGACTTCTGATATGAGTGTGTGTGTAAATCAAATCCTTCTTAGGACCCCATCAAGGCTAGGGCCGGCTCCGCTTCATCTACAGTTTGCTGTTAGTACTCTCGATGTACTTCCTCTTAAGTTGGTTTTTTTTCTTTGACTGAGGATAGGGTCATCCACCAAACAGAAGGTCGATGGTTCGATTCCCCAAAGGGCCAAAGTACCCTTGAGCAAGACACTTAACCCTTAATTTCTTCATGACGACTGTGCTGGCAATGTATGAATGATGTGTTCTAGAGAAAAACTCTGTGTAAAGAAGCGCTGTGTGAATGGGCAAATGGGACTTGTACGATAAAGCACTTTGGGTGGTCAATAAGACTAGAAAACCGCTTTATGAATAGATTCTGATATCATTTTTAATGCTATTTACTTCTATTATGTATCTCTCGGTCTAGTTCAGTAACTACGACCACAGTCATGGGGAAGACTGCTGACTCGACAGTTGTCCAGAAGACGATCATCAGCGTCCTCCACAAGAAGGGTAGGCCTCAGCAGGACATCTCTGAAAGGGCTGGCTGATATTAACTTTTTTTTTTTAAATGCACCTGTATATTAGGGAGCAAATGAGGGTGAAATTTCAGGAACTGTTATTCAGTACGCTGTTCTGGTATTCAGTGTGTCAGATCGGGGCTAAATCTAAGGATGATCTAATTGAATGTGAACACTGAGGCTTTCCTACATTGTGCATGGGCCAGCAGATTGCAATCCTGAACCTCTAGCTGTGAGGCAACAGTGCTAACCACTGCATTACTGTGCTTTTTCTTCTTTTATACACTTGAATAAAAGAAGAAAAAGGAATAAGAATGAAAACAGAACCTATACAGTCAAGTCAATAATTAAAGGTAAGCAAAAATATAAATACATCATCCACAACAAGTGTGGTACTTCAACTGATCCTTTAATACAATCTCATTCGTGACATAGTTGTGTGGTGGGCAGCAGCAGAGTAAAAATAAAATAAAAAGGTACACGTTAAAGTATTACATCTATTTGAAAAGCATGCACCAGAACGGCTAGCGTGTCTGTAACATATTCATATATTAGATATATAATGAAATAATAGCACAATGTTTAATAGTGTGGTAACATGGTATAGATATATGATAAATAATATGATGAAGATTATATTATAATATATATATATACACAGACCAATATACGTATATACCCATAATTCAAAAAAATACCGTACTATACCAACATATTTTGCTGACCCCGGCATAAAAACTACGTTCCCACTGTGTGTTTTGGTAGCGTTGCAAATATATATATATATATATATATATATATATATATATTTTTTTTTTAACTGCCTGCAATAATGTGACTTTGAAAAAAGTTAAAGCAAACATTGATGTTTGCAGTGACGGATTACCCAACTCAAACTGACCTCTGCAACCTCATTTATCCTGTTACACAGAATTGACTGGAAAATAGTAAATACTGATGAAAAATATATATAATTTGTAATAAAGGTAAATAGTTTTGGGACATGTGCAAACAATTATAGTATGGGACATTTTTTTTAGTACAGTGTTCTGATGTAGCATGGCCTTGAAATATTTCATCACGATCCATGTGTGGTAGCCTGGAGCGCAGCTCAGCTCACGGTTGTCACGGGCTTTACACTCACTCCTGCAGCATGAACGGTGGCAGCCGTCAGCTCTGGCCTGCACCGTCTAGCTCCTCGGATTTAAGGCTCCTCTGTGGTTTGGAGCCAGCCGGGTGGGGATTCCAGGGGGCGGGCTAATTGAAGTCAGCAGATGACGGGTGTGCTGTGATTTGTATGCTGACAGGTGGTGTAATTACACGGCCGGTCAGAAAGAACATTACAGAAGTTTAAGAGCTTTCGCGGGCGCTAACTTGGCCAATAAAAAGACCCTTGCACTTTTGATATTTGTGAAGTGTGGGCAGTGCCACGCCGATGGTCACTTGCCATGTATGTAGCAGGAAATCTCTGTCACCCATACGAGAGAGCATGGAAAATTATCTGACTGGAACACATGAAAAATGGTTTGGACATTTAGTGTAAAAACACAAAGAGGAGCGGATCCAAGCCTCGATGTCAAACAGTAGACAGTTCAGAGTTTATATGCTATAGTTGCTGAAAATGGAAGAAAGCAGCGATTATTATTTATTGTAATGTTATGCAATATACATTTCATTAGTATGCCAAACTCAAACGGAGAGTCCCATCCGATCTTTAACCAATAAATATGTATATCAAAGAAGATTAAAAAGGAAAAAATAAGTAGAAACTTCTTTAAACTGTATTGTGGTAGAACAACACTGATGGATTACACCACCTTATAAACTCCATACTGTGAGCATGTAGGTTCACAGTTGTCTATCTACACTTCCAACAGACAGTGACCATTTTGACTACAATAAGCAATTACAAGATAATGGCACTTAGGCCAAGTTGATTGAAATGTTTCCACGCATCCACTAACACTAGCAAAAAGTTGCAATTTTAATTATGAATGCACCATGAAAACCTCTTGGTTACATGGTCTCACTTTAAAGTTGTTTCCAAGATCGTCATGATGCACTTACGATGATCCATAATGTTATACCAATATTTCCATCACAGACAGAGCATCTTCAAACACAAAAGACAAAAGAGAAAAAAACAGAAGTGTTTTGTTGTTACGTGTGGGTTTAAATCATTAAACAGTTAAATCAGCATAGTGAAATTGAAATACGGAAGTTTTAGATAAAGTGTGTTTGAGATGTGTAAAACAGTGCCATAAATCAAATCACACTTTAATCCAATAACTCTCTGGTAATGAAGCCAAAGGCAGTCAGACAGTTCACAGGCAGCTCTTTATACTGCAGCCACATGTGCAGTATTCAAATGGCTGTGGTAGTACTCTGCACCCTGTATTTGTACATGCCTTTCTATGTATCGGTGGATCCATCCAGCCCTAATCCGGCCTCAAGGCTCTGGCTCTCTGGACAGATCCAGAGGCCAACAAGATAGTCATGGACAAAAACAAAAACAAACTGCAAACCACACGTCATCCCAGTGAAATATGGTAATAATATAGGGGGAAGTTTACATTTTGTAAAAATATGCATTATTTGTCTTAGCTTTCGTTTATGACCGGCTGAGCCGGCAGTGATGAGGGAGAGCATTTTCTCAAATGTTTCTGGATGTGGACCACAGACTGGCCAACACCCCTGTCTATCTTTAGAGCAGGGAATCCACCCAAGAGCTGTCAGTCCAGCTGCCAAATCCATGACTGCTAAAACTCTCCAGACCCCCAAACACTAACAGCATCATTCAGAAACATCCCCTCGCCCACCACGCACACACAAGCTCCAGCCCCGACGCTGTAAGATGTTGAGGTATTTGTAGAAACGAGTAAATAAATCAGGGCCCTGCATCCTCGGTTGGGCTTACATAAGAGCAACGATTTATCTGCTCTGAAAGTTGACTCAATACCTCATTTTTCTTGGACTCCACCTCTGTTTTTCCAAGTGCTCGGAACTGTGCATAAAAAGGTCAAAGAAATAATGGCCTAGAAAAATGACTTTAAATTTGACGTTAAATTTGTGAAATAGAAAATTACTGCTGCTGAAAAAAAAGATTAATGACTCTGGCTGTGGGCTTTTGTGGATCTCGCTGGTGCTGCGCAGAGAAGCACTTAATAAATCACTTCTGTACATGCAAGGAATTATTAGGGATGGTGTGTTTTCACGGTTTTGTGCTGGTGCCAAATCTCGACGAACCTGATCTGGCCCCAGCTCTAATCTGTTTTTTAAAAGTCACATCAGAAGCCTGCTGTTACATTACTCTCCCCTTGATCCAAGTGCAGCCACGACAACGCAAGGAACAATGAGAAACACTGTTTGAAATTCATTAACACGTGGAGATGGACTGACTGAATTCAAGGTAAATGGGATTGTGACGGTAATGGGATTCACATGAATATAAATGTGCATATCCTACTCTTTAAAAAATACTTATCACATTTCAAAATCCATTTAAATTATTTTTCAGTGTTGCAGAGTTTAAAGTGGCGGTGGCCTTTTGGACTCACAAATCCATGTTCTTGTGATCCCTGCAGGGCCGTTTGTAGGATCGACAGAGAGCTGAGCCCAGATTGAGGGGGCGGGGGTGCACGTCTAGTCAAGACGGTGTCTGCAGAGTCTCAAGGCTTAAGTGCAACTTTAATTTTTTTCATTTTAAGATAATAATTTAAATATTTCAATGCTGAAAGTAGGGGAATTGAGGAGGCTTCAGCAACCCCCCCCCCCCCCCCAATAAGGGACAGTAACTGCAGGGTAAAAAAAGTTTACTGAACAAAACAATTAAAGTACAAAAAATACTTTCACTTAATTTTCCACAGTAATATCTGAAGAGTAACCCAACATTCACCCCTTATTATTGTAAAAATATTTGTTTTGATTTTAGAATGGTATAAAAAAAATAGTAATGATTTAATGAACCCTGTTCCCTTGAAATAAAATTTGTATATAACTATGTATTTTTGAAACTCAATTTTGGAATGGTAGCACTTTTTCCCAGTCTAGAATTTATGGAGCAGGTCGCGGTGGATCCACTTGGGACAAACCACAGGACAACAGAGACCACAGTGGGACTCTCACACCATGTGTTTCATGTGTCAGATAACACTTTGTTTCGGGTTAAGGACAGATTGTGGTTTTGGTTACATGTTGTCACCGTCAAACTAAGGTCAAAAGTCACTGTTGCGTGATTGTTTGAGTTGCAAAAAAAACAATCAAAGCTTCTTTGATGCAGGAGCTGGGATTGCAGGCAGATATGTTCATTCCAAATGTTATGTTGATAGAAAACTGAAGCTCGACAGCAAATGCACATTTTAAAAACATATTTGAGGTTGAACACTAACTGTAATGAAACATAATTTGTTCATATTTGTGTTTCTTTCGGTTGTTTACACAATTTTTTTGTTTTGACAAAGGTCAGTTTTCAGCAAGTGTGACAGAAACACACAAAGGCATAAATAGGTAACGGTGACAGGTCGGTAAAAATTTCATTCCAATTTATATTGTGCTTTAGTGGTATGAAAATATTACCAAGAACATTTTCAATTAATCAATTAACCACACAGAAACAGTAAAGCAAGTGTGTGTGTGTGTGTGTGTGTGTGTGTGTGTGTGTGTTTGTGGGCCGCTGCCCACTGTGTAGAATTCTACTTTAAACCCTGCATGCTTCGGCTGAATCCCTCTGAAGGAAAAAATCATATTTCAAAAATCCAACGTAATCAAATCCCAACACAAAAGACTCTTTACCGAACAGGCACGTGTGTAACCAATATAATTCAAAAATATGTCACTCGAAGCAACACAGGCATCATCACTCGTCGACTTCTCGTGTTAAAATCATTTACAGTCTTCTGATAACACTGTTTAGATGGCTGCAGTTCGTTCTATTTCAATGTACAGAAGATGATCTGTGTGTGTGTGTGTGTGTGTGTGTGTGTGTGTGTGCTGCAGTGCAGGAGTCAGCTCTGAGCAGAAGAAAGAGAACGATGAGGAACGGTGAAGTCAGTCGAGCTGCATTTCTGCCCAGCTATGATATTAAAATGTCGAGGACAAATGCATCGGAGCGGCTGCGGTTCCCACTCCTTCTGTCGTCGTGGACCACCACACTGTTAGAGTCAGTTAAACTGAGCAGACTATTGAGAGTTTGTTTTCTTGTCTCCAGATGAAATCACATATCATAAGGGATCTGTGGGTTTTCAGGCAGTCTACTTGGAAAACATTTAAAGCCCATTTTGCCTTTAAACAACAACATTATTAAATACAAAACTGATCAAATAATGTTGCTAATAGTTAACAGAGAAAAGCAAAATGACAAAAAGTGAAAATATCAAGTGTTCTCAAGTGTTAGTGTTAATGTTCTCCACTTGTTGAAGACTGGGTCGCCCCAACCTCATAGTGCCATTCATTTACTAATGACCTCGGATATTCATTTCTTCTTCTTTGGCCCTTTCGTTTCAAAAGGTTTCAATTTCGCATCGGTTATTGCCACATTTTCCCCCCTCTATTAAACGTCAATCAGATAAAGATTCCTGCCATATGTGGGAATGTTTGTGAAATCAATAGAGGATGTCATTTGTCACTGACTGTCCGTAACTATCGGGGGGCCGGTGTAGCCGCAGCCGAGCAGGGCGCCGGACGGTCATGTACGCTGTCTGAAATATTAAGACTTTGCTGCTCATATGTTGTGTGTTTTGTAACATGAAGGCTTGTCTCAGGTTGTCGGTGCCTCAACAACAGAGCTGAAACTCCACTTAGAGAATTGTGGAAATTGGTTTAGTGTTTGAAAATTTGTATGAAATGAAGAGTAGTTTGATTAGAATTCCACACCCGACTGTGGCACACAATAATCATATAATAATCCCAATATTGTGCTTTCAGTGTCGTTTCATGTGATCTTCTTCATGCTGTTTCGTGGCCAACAGAAAGAATCCTCGCTGGAGGATTCATTGTTTTACATTTGCTTTGACAGTTAACATGTTCAGATTTGATTCCGTGCCAGTTATATCAGATATGAGGCTAGATTAATATGTTGGATGTTGCATGACGAAAGGCTCTTCGGAGAGAGACAGAAAGCAGGGGTTGGTGACATCCTGGATGTACGATTTATTGATTTATATGTGTTTGATTCTGACTGTACATTTCCAATCACAGGTGTGTAATCGTTCCTAAAGTTCCTACAGATCATTTCCGTTTGGGAAAGGGACTATTGAGCTTGAGGGGAACACAGGGGCCTCCTGCTCGTGGATTCATTGTTCCAGTAGAAAATGTGAGGAACAAACTGTTTGATTGGCCAGAAGAGATTTTTCCATGACAAGCTGCTTCCACAGGGAACTCTGACAGCAGAAGACCTGTTTACTCTTTGTTTACAATATTTAACTGGGCTTAATCCACTTATGCTGCAATTCATCTCTGAGTCCATTTTAGGAAAATGTTTGAAAAAATTAACAATTAAACATCTGCATAAGTAACAAACCAGATCAGCTGTGTGGATTTGTTGCTTTTGATGAGTCCAAGTCCCCCAGTTACAAAAAAACAACATTCTGACCATACAGGCAATATTTTGAATTTTATTTATCATGTTAGCTTTTCAGTTGCATTGAACATTGAGCAAGGAGGTAAATTGTCAGCAGGGAAATATTGAACCACTTTCATGGATTTTAGTTTTTAATAATTTCCTTAAATTTGTGAGATATCTGTTTTGGTTGTTTTGGTTTATTTCTATTGTCTGCTCTTGATGTAAAAAAAAAAAAAAGCATTTATGTTGTTTAGATCCTGGGTTTATACAATGTGCCTCAGAATACTGGAATAAATAAAATGACCAACAAGTCAGTTTTGAAAGAAGTTTCCGTTTTTAGGAGAATATAACTCAACAACACATTACGAAGGAATATAGCTGCAGATCTCATACTTGCAGCCCTATAATTTGCTGAATATGTAAACATTTGAAATCTCAGGATTTCTTGCTCGGATTGGAGATTGTCTTTTATTTAAAAGGTACATGGTTTGTATTTTTAATGCCCCGCCAGTCCTATTTTAAAACCAAACCAAAATGACATTATTAAAAAATCAGACACATTTTTTTGGACGTCTCATTAATATATTTTTTAATGTAGGTCTATAAGTCGTTGTCTTCTTAAGTAGATTTTCTCGTTTTTGTAAAATAAAATGACGACACATCGGTATGTTCCACGTGTTCTCCAGATATTCTCCACATGCCGCGGACAGCTGGGCGCAACGAACTACGTTACAACGGAATCAAACAAAAAACAGAATTACAACATTTAATATCCATAAAAATGTCACATTTAACATAACGATATAATCCGACACGTCGACCCACTGTGCGGCCACATCCCCTGGCGCGCGTAACATCCAAAAAACAACAAATTCAAAACTTTAAATTATATATAAATAGCGAAAACAGAAAACAAAAAACCAATAACAAAATGTATATATGTACAACTGTGCAACATGGCAACACGTTTCCATCACAGCGCCAGCATGTAGTCGAGTCCACATCACGAATATGTACACACGCGCCGCGTTGGGTCACGGCGCCATCAGCTGTCCGAGTCCACCTCGCTTTTGCTCTGCTCGGGCTTCTCCGGGGACGTTTTGGTCGATTTGCTCCATTTCGGACAGTTCTCTGATTCCTCGGACGAGGAGCGTTTCTGCCTCCTCCACTTCGCGCGTCTGTTTTTGAACCAAACCTACACGGTGCAGAAGAAGAAGGGACACCGTTATACACTTGTGTCCACGGGCCGAGGCCATTGCCAAGCGATCGGAACAAGGAACACGAATCCCATTCTTTGTCTCCACGACGGTAACTGCTGCCACGTCCGCGTCACGCACCGTCAACCCGAAAGTCATCGAACAGACCGTTTGGTGATTTTGGTGAATATGTCTGCACAACATATGGGAAAAATGGATTTGAATCGGGAAATCGGAAGGCCTTAGATGTCTCGAGCAGAAATATTTATTATAAGGAGCTCAATAAATGGAGGGGATTTATGGTTCGTACAAGGATCGAAAAAGACGACCCAAAAAAACCCTCCCTGTCCCGGTCAGAGTGGTGTTATTCAACTCTCAGAATCCTGTCGTCATTAAACAGATGGAATGGCTTCTTAGAATCTGAGAATATTGCGTCCAGAGACAGTGACCTGACCTGCCAAAGATAAAATGACCTCGTACAGCTTTTACGCAGGAGAGGAGACAATTCTACGACACAGTACAGTGTGCAGGAGCGCCTCATGTTTAGTGTTATGACGTTCTCGAATGTTTTATTAATAAAACGTGCTATAGAATATTATATGTTATATATATCCTTGTTCTGTGCGCCAAGCAAAATGTCACGTCACTCCAAATAAGCTACATTCCTGGTTGAAAGTTCAGTATATGTTATATTTATATTTATCTAATATCTCATTTGAAGCTAAGGTAAAAAAAAAAAATGGTATTAACCTCCCGGGGTTCTATCGTTTATAAAAGAGACATACCTCATATTAAATCGTGAAGATCGGCGAGAAAAAACCCCTATAAATAAATAAATAAAAACAAACTAACCGAGGAACCATAGATAATGTGATAAGGTTTATATGTCATCTCTACAACAACGACACCCCTCATGAGGCCTAACTCTACCGTGATGGTCACTTGATAACGTATCAACCTTTATTTAAAGGCAGCAGGCCCTCACCTCGACCTTCTCCTCCCGGAGGTGGACCTTGCGCGCCAGCTGCTCCCGGGTGCCGACGTCCGGGTACTTGGTCTCCTGGAAGAGGCCCTCCAGGGCCTCGAGCTGCTCGTCGGTGAAGATGGTGCGGTGCCGCCGCTTCCTGCGGCAGTGCAGCTGGTTGAGGAGCTGCAGCTCGGTGCGCGACAGGCTGCCCATGTTCATGTAGGACATCATCTGGTGCGGGACCGGGGAGAGCAGCACCGAGCCGGCGCTGTCGTAGCCTGCAGAGACGGCACACATGGAAACATAAATATTATAATAATAATGTTTCATTGGAAACTTCAGTTGCAGGATTACAGCTGACTGGAATTGGTTTTTAACGAAGTGTCATAATCTGAGCTGTGCGCAGATGCAGAATTCAGCTCGTGTTTTCGTTTTGTATCAACACGCAGTCTTGTCCAGTCCAATAAACGTGAAGATAAAGACGCCGCAATGCATCTGACACATCGAATGTGAACATGACCGCAACAGGTTGTTTTTTATTAATATATGAAGACCCACATGTGTACTTTTTAGTTTATACACATAAAGTTGTTTTATATACATGGTACTCAAAGGGAATCTTTTTTTTTTTCTCCCAAAGAACATTTGTGTTGGAAACTCAATTTGCTTTTAGATTTATAGGCATCATTAAAAATAATAAACTTCTATTAAATTCTGTGGATTCAAAATCAGATTTGAGTTTGTGGGTCAACATGAGGCCTGCTGCAGCTATTTATCGTAAAACGACTCGATTTTTGATTCTTGTCAGTGTTGCCTAGAAAAACACAAGAGAAGGTGCAACGCATTTAAAAGGTTACAAAATAAAAATAAAAAAAACGGTGTCCACGCCTAAATCGGAAACGGTAGGTTGGTGAACTAGTCTACCGAGAGATCGGGAGTTGTGGTCGGTCCTACCTGTGGGGATGCAGGGGCACTGCTGCGGGCTGAGGCCGGGCACGGAGCCGCAGCACGGCGGTCCCGCTCCGGCGCCGGGCATCTGCAGCTGTCCGTAGTAGTAGCCGCTATATCCCATCCGGGTCCCGCTCACGGACTGAAGTCCGGGCGGGGCGCACGTGGCCGAGTACAGTCCGTTGTAGTCGGTGTAGATAGAATCCGCGAGGCCGGCGGACAGCACCACGGGGCCGCTCCGGTGCAGCAGCAGCGGCTCCTTGCAGCTCGGCCGGCCGGACAGGATGCTGTCTATGCTGAACATCCCGGCGGGCATCACACCCGGTTTGCGCGGCGGCCGGTCGGACACGGGGCGGTGGGCCGGGGGGGGGGAGAGAAAAACAAAGAGTTCGTCTCGGTGAAATAAGATTGTCCACGATAGATTTCCGTTCACCGTGGAAAAAAAAGGAGAAAAAAAAGTTTCCTACAGTTGCGTCATGGCGACTCGGAAGACTGCTTTCTTCCCGTGCGTGTGCGCCACTGCGCGCTGGTTTCAATGGGACCAGCTGAGCGCGGCGCTGCTCTTTATAGGCGGCTGACGTCACGGCGGAGCGGGGGCTGCCCCCGGGGGTCAGCCGCTCAACGGCCGCAGATCTGTGTATTAAGAAATAATTCAATTAAGATTATTCGAGGGGTCAAAGGCTTCTTCCTACGGAGTAATCAGATTATATCCTCGTTTGGGAAAGGCACCGGAGCACGGCTACATGGACATCACTGCACCGGGCCTTTCCCCCGCTAAAGTCACCGAGGTGGACGAAACAAACGAGCCCAAAAAAAGACTCGCAAAAACTGGACAACACTGGAGCTGTGGGGTTACAGGGGAAAAAAGGTTTTTAAAGAGGTTTGTAAAATGTTTCAAGGGATAAAGGATGAAATGAATATTTAACGGCAATTCACAGCGCGCTGACAACGTCGTGGTGCTATTACAACACAAATGATTTTGACTTTATGTTTCATTTATGAAGTAGTTACAGAACTATCAACCCAATATGTCAAGATCATTTACTGATGACTGGGGAACACAAACACAACAGGCCTGTACTTCACAGACAGACGCGCCAGGCTCGGGTCTACCTATGAACAAAAATATGAACAGAGTTATTATTATTATTATTACCATTATTGGTACATTGCTTGTCATTATTGATGTAACAGTGGCAAGCCTGTATGCTGGTCCGACACTCACCTGTAGATTCACACGGACAAAACATGCGTAACGGTGCCGTCGAGCTGTAATCAAGCCTTTATTGGTCTCCCTCCGTCCCCGTGTGAGCAAATGAATAATAACCATATTTTACATGTCGGACGGGAGCCGCCGAGAATTATAATAATATCTGCGGTTCATCTCGTTATCCAGCCGGTGGCTCCGCTCCGCGGGGAGCAGATCAGCGCCGTTTCCTCCCTTCCTTCCCTAACCCCCCCTCCTTGGATAAGATAACGACCCATTATAGTCTCCATTCAGCCTGCAAAGAGAGGACTTATTGCATGTGTACACGGCTAATCAACATGGGCTGTGAGTGTGTGAGTGTGAGAGTGTGTGTGTGTGTGTGTGTGGGGGGGGGGGGGGGTAGTTGGCTGATGTGGAGGAACGTGGATTCCCCCGTTCAGACCCTAATGGGACTCGCTGATTACATTTAACTCTCAATGGGGTCTTAAGACACACTCACGCCGCGCCGACAGATACGTTTGTGATTGTAAAGTGCTGCGCTGACGGGGGACGCGCGGGGGGACTGGCGCGGCGCGGGGCCTCGGGTGTCCGGGCTGCGTCTGCGGCGCGTCGTGCGTAAAAACAACCGATTCCAATCAACATGTCGGGCCGAATTGGACGAAAACACCGTGTGAATGACAATGACTTCATGCATTTTTGTTTTAGTGTAGATGAAAAATATGTATCATATCTTAAATGTCAACGGCCTTCTTGTTTACTACATAATACTTTTTTTTATACTTTTTGTTAAAGAGAGAATTAAAAAAATATATTTCTAACTTTTTTCCACGTATTTCAGCCATAAACTAACCATTAAAAAAATTAAATCACCTCCAGCCTTATGTTTGTTGATGCCTTATTAGGCATTACATTTTTTTTTCATACATTCTGTACATGCATGCATTAGACAAGTTGCATCAGAAGATATAGACAATACTTTGATCTGTGTGTGATAATTACAATTTATTTCAAATTTGCATTGTTTTTGGTTCAGTCTGTATGGAATCTGGTGTTGCTGTTTGGTTTTGGGCATCACGTTTTCTGCCCTGCACTGAAATACAACACACCAAGCTGCACGTATGGTCCTCTTCTATTCACTTTCTAGTCCCAACAGAATCCACTTTACACTGCTTAGTAAAGAGAGTGTGACTTTTCTGTGTCTCACGAACCTAATCGCTGCATTGTCCTCACCTTCAGCAGGAGGAAACTTGAACCACCCCGTGTCACTTACTGCCACCGATAACAAACGGGGTCATTATTTTTAAAAACATGTATCACTGAACATGGTGTTGTCTTACAGAGTCGTGTGTCAGTGTCGCTTTTTAGGCAACAAGAGGGAAAATCACACTTTAAAAATATATCTACTGCATGGAAATCACAGTTTCATTCTGTAAGAATCACACACACGCCTGTAGTAGAATAATTCTGTTGGTTTAGAGGTGTGAAATGGACACAGTCACCTCACCTGGCTCTGCTTCCCAACAGGCCGGTCCCACCCCAGAATTCATTGTACCCACTTCATCAAAAAGACCTTCTCTTACCTCAAGCTACATTGAGTAGAGAGATACAAGTGTCTCAATAATTAAATTCACTCCTCTCTTAATCTAAGAAAAAACACGCAGGCGTCCCCCATATAGTCCTGTACGGATCATTTACCACTTAGGTTAAGAATATTCATTAAACGCACACACATTTCTAGTATTATGAAAAGCAAAAGGAGTTTTAAGTTTAAAAATACATTAAAATTGTATCTACATTTCAGGGGAGGTAACTTATAAGTGGATATGATTTGGAAGTGACATATTTTATTCAGGTACAAATTTTTCCTCTCACCTCCAAGGATTTTGTTAGTGGCCCCGCTTGTTTTTTTCCCCCTTTTGATATGGAAACATGTCTTTCTTGCTGAAAAACCTTTTCTGTAATACAGTCACACGGTGATTCCAGCAAAGTGGAGAGACACAGAGGGAACTAAAAGCCAAATGCTGTTATTATTTTCACATTTATTTTTTATATTTCCACTTCCAAGTGGCAGTGAAAGGACCCCGTCAAAAAAGGATTGCTGTGAAACGAAATGTCCAGTTGAAAATTAAAAGCCGTGGAAAAACGAAGGGGTTTGAAGGCAGCACTTATAGGTGAATGGAAGCGTCAATCAGGCTGCAGACGGAGGCGGACGAGCCGCAAAGCAACAATAGTACATGCATCTTTATATATCAGAGCCCTGATCTGTAAAACCCGGTTAAATATAGCAAATAAAACAGCAAGACCTGGTAATGCAACCTTCCAAGAGGGGATAAACACATGGTGAGGGCTCACGGGATCTCACACTGACGCCCTTTTTACATTTGACTGCAGGGAATAGTAGCATCTGCATAATTTACATAACCACAACATCAGAAAAACAGCCAACAGATATATAGCTGGATTTTGTGTGTTTTGTATGTTTGTGTGTTGTGAATTTATCACAGTTTTATCACATTCATCATTTACCATTTATATGGTGGGAAAAAAATTTGTCAAGCATGTCTGAAAATGGAAAAGTGGCTTGTAGTTGTACAGCCTCTTAATTCTGCATTAAATGGTATATTAATTTCTTCTTTACCGCCCAAATTACTTTACAGTATTCACACACAGACACACATTCATTCATACAGCACTTTTTCTGTCAGACATCAATCATACAGTATAGTGCTGACACAGCTGTCAGGGTCAAGTGGGAGCCGGGGCTCGAACCATCAACCTCCTGGTTAGTTGATGACCCTCTCCAACTCGTGAGGCACAGCCGCCCAAATTAATACAGTTTGGGAAAGAGGTGTTATTCTGCTAAGGCCACACTAAGGCCGAATCTTGCTGAAATGGTTTGACGTTCATCAACTCTTTGCGTTCATAGCAGATACTGGTCGTCTGTCCCGTTGGGGTTCCTGCTTCCAGTGCTGTTTGCTTGTTCACTGGTCGATGTACATACCAACCAATGCTGCTGCTTCTGTAGACTGGCCAGCAGTGACAGACACCGATGAAGGCTGAGCTAATTTCTCTCATTAGTAACAAATAGGATTAGATTTTATTGGGCTAATTTAGGAGATTTCTGAGATTATTCTCAGAATTTGAAAACGCAGCCCAAGATTTGTAAAATGTAGAAAGCAACAGTGATGCGTTACAACGTAGCAGCGTGGACGGAGCCTGAGTGATTTGTTTGGTAGTATACAAAAATCGAATGCTTTTACCTCGGGGGAATATGGACTCAGACAAGAACGTATATTGCCGAACATACTCTTGTTCTGTGAAATACCCATTAATATAGCTTCCTCAAAACATCGGACCTGCGCTTACCAAATCGGTAATCTGAATTTAGCAACTACATATGATCCTTATTGTACATATTTCAGTGTTTATGCAGACAACATTTCAATTGAAAGAATATCAGCTGAACAAATGTCTTTTTGGAAATATAAAAAAAAAGTTACAAACTCTGAGATACCTTTACACTGACAAGTAAATATACCAAAGAGATCTGAGTAAACACAATTAACCATCAATTATTATGTCTATATCTTTGTACATGCATATACTGTAATACCAAAAGTGAAGATTTCTGAGCTCATACATCAGAGAACATGTAGACCGACAGGCACGAGTCCAGTTTACGAGCATCAGTCAGCCCCTGTTGGAGCACAGTGCTGCGCTAGAGAGCTAACTAATCTCATCACTTGAAGGGCACTGACATATTCAAGTTTTTTTATGATTTTTTCTTTTGAGAACTTTTTTTATATCGCACTTTTCTTGTTTATTGACCATCCAAATCATTTCACAGTAAAAGTCACATTCATACAGCGCCTCTATCATACACCATTCTTACCCTGTTGGAACAGTCATCAGGGGCAATTGAGTGTGTTGCCCGAGGACACTGCGGCACACAGAGGGGATCGAAACATCCACCTTCTGGTAAGTGGATGACTACCTTTTCTACCCCCTGAGCCACAGCCGCCCATAGCTAGAACGGAGTGTAGTGGAGACAGTAAAGTATCAGCACAGCGCTGTCAGATTGACAAGTTACATCAAGTCTGTTTTAACATATCTGCATATTTTCCATTTTTACCATTTGAAGTGAATTGTTTCAATACTTGCACATACAACTTGACATTTGATACACTGCGGTATGATTGGCAAAAAGCAACATTTGATAAAATAACTGACATAATCTAAAAGGCTTGTCACAACCTAAAATACAGATATTTTCACGTCAAAAAACAGCTGTCATATTTATGTTTAGAATGGAGGATTAGTGTAATAAATATTGCAGTAATTTAATGATCAATGGAAAACTATTTTCTTTTAGAATGAATCTTCCTATTACCATTAGCATTAGTAGTAATACTGATACTGTCAGGGCCAGAGCGCCAACAGCCTGGGGGCTGGAGAAGGGCCCTCTTGTTTTTGCTTTGTTTATTCTTTTTGCGCGTTGCCCTTCATTTTCCACTGCCTGAACGTGCATGAAAAGTCCCCAAAATTTGCATGCTTGCCAGAAATGTTATGTAATTTCCATTAATATCGTCTTTTGCAACGTTAGCACCCCCTACCAAGTTTTCCCCCAGGTTTGAATTCAATATAGATGAACTAAATTTGGTAGGCACATGTATCATGTCAAAACCCACAAAAAGCCTCTGGCCACCATTACCTCCGACCAACATGAATTTGGCCATTTTTTATTTTTTGGGCGCATTTTTTGACATTTCCCCACATCATATTTAAACATACTCCTCCTATAGATTTCACATGAGCTACTTCAAATTTGCTATCTGTCATCTAAAGACCAATGGGATGAAAATGTATCAAAATCCTGACTTTTCGTCAGAGGCCCTTGCCATGACGGCGTGGTGAATTTCGGTCCTTGGCCACGTTGCTCGTAACCGAAGGTTCATGGTCCGATATGACCCAAACTTCTCAGGCATGATAACGATCCCGCCCTCAACACATCTACATAGTTAATATTGACTGAACGTCATAGCGTCACCTGCTGGGAAAAGGAGTTGTCGTGTTTCATACTCGTACATCCTCTGCCTTGCAGGTTGAACAGATCCACCTCAAAATTGCTCAGAAATGCTAAAACCCTTTGATGATGTGATGTAATGCGAATTTAGATGTACTGCCATTAAACATCAGACTGTCATAACTCGACTTTCATTATGTCGAACGCCATGGGCGTGGCCTCGTGGCAAAGTTTGATGTGGCTCAATGATAGGGCACGTTCCTCTGCCTTGTAGGTTCACCTTATCCACCTCAAACTTCTTAAAACAACACATTGATGATGCGATATTGTGAAATCTGTGCGTTTTCATCCAACGCCGTCCCTGTAGCGAGGCTGCGAATTTCCATGTGCCACCATGAAACATCACAATGGCATAACTCCAGTCCATGCAGTCGTATCTTTAATCTTTTAATTACTATTGTAATCGCTACTGTTATTTGTAGAATTACTACTGTAACTGTTGCTATTAATCTTACTATTACTTTTACCATTACTAGCTATCATCCTCATAAAGCAATTTGCTCTAATTGTCACTTTTGACTATTTTAAGGAGGAAATAGTCTAAGAAGGAACGTTGTACATCACAGTTAACATCATGAAATTTTGAAATTATTTTACATGGAAAAGAATAGGAGAAGGTATATACTTACTATAAGTATGAATGAATATAAGTATGACATTTTCTGACTAGTAGCATTACAATTGTCAATTGGAATGAGATGGATGCTAAAAGCTGGGAGGCATAAAGCTGTGTGTGTGTGTGTGTGTGTGTTTGGAGGGGGGGGGGGTGTGATAGACACATCCACAGTTACAAATGCAAGATGGTCTGGTGTCAGACAGCCCTATGTGTGTTGTGCATGTGTGTGTGTTTGTCTATCTGAAACTGTTTGTGTATTTAGATCCAATGTATTAACAGACTCCTTTAATCCCATTTACCATTTCACACACACACACACACACACACGCACGCATACACTCACACAAGATGTCACTACATTAGTTGCGAGGTCGGTCATTGACAAAATACATTCCTAAGCCTGACATGCATGAACTCCACCCCTGACCACCAACATGACGTCACACAGCTCACATCAACAAAGACCACCTGCCGTGTCTGCTGCTGTCGCACACGTCAGGCAAACGAACACACCGCCACGACTAAATCCAACGGCCAACTATCTAAAAGTCTCGTGGGTGTGTACGCTCTTGACCCGCTCGTTTGATCTCTGCCGTACTTCCGTCGGCTTGGTATGTCCCGACATCAACCTGGACACTTAAATCAAGTCCCAACCGCCAGGCAGGGTTCTCAGTTACAAGAACTAGCCAAAATATCACGGTTTCAAACCAAAATGTGTCCACACAAGCATAGAAAGCAATGTAGACACACACACGCACACGCACACAGCAAGAAATCATGTTTACTGTACATGTCAGATCTGTCTCGTGGAATATGATGCATGCTTCACCGGTACATTTCATTGATTCTGAGGGGGTGCGTTCATTGTCCTCGATGAAACCCATGTGTTGCAGAACCCTTTGCTGCAGTTCAAGGAGAAAAGCTTTGCCCTCCACCCCGTTCTGGTTCTCAAACACAACCACAGAGTGCCTGTAACCTGACCACAAATTCAATATCTGCCCCACACATCAGAGAGCAGGAGTCACAAACTGTAGCTCTTGTTCGGGAGTCGTGTTCTTCACACATGAGGCTCAAGTAAGTTGTAACTTTGACAACGGTTGCACAGAAAGGCCTTGTCTGCTGGAAAACAAGTGGCAGTGATGAACCACACATTCTGACAAGTCATGCTTCTTCTATGAGAAAAAGAATAATTCACTTTTATTTGTGTGTCTGTATTATGCCACAAGAGGCCTAATTGGAACGCTTGAGCTGTTACAGTCACATGGATCTCACCGCCTACGCAGGGGGGGACTGTTTAAAGCTTTAAGGTGAGGGGGCTCATTTGTCTTTCTGAACTCTGTTTAGTGAGAAGCATCCCAGTCGGTGATACCCTTGGCCCCTCCCTCCCATCATACCCATCCTCACCCCCACGTCACCCACATTATAACATATGCGATGACGATACCAAAGGGTGGGATTAAGAATTAGGTGTACCACAACTGACACAACAAATCAGAAAGCAACACATTACAATCCTCTGTGTAGGATTTAAAAAATGTCTGGCTTTGGCAACTCCTAGTGGCGGTATCGAAGATGGCACTGGCAGCAACACAGACTGTACTGTAAGTATACAACCTGGATTGTTTGCAAATGAAACCATGAGTGTCATTTGACAGATGCTGGGATCACATAGAACTTTTCTAATTGACATTGTGGAATGGCAAAACCCCCACCGAAAAAGCAGGAGACTATATTAGAGTTTTTAATTATTATAAAAATAAATCCATGATTCTAAAGCAAACCACTCTAAACAATAGAATTGAATCAAGCTATTAAATATGAAAAATAGTGAATAATTAAATGCAACACTTGAAATTAGGCCCTTTGAATCTGATTTAGAGCTTCATGTTAGGAGACAGATGTTCCCTCATGACTGCTATGAAACTAAAAGTCCAAAGAAAAATTACAGCTTTCTTTACAACCATTCATTTTGTATTAAAATAATAATTATAAGGGTCCTCCATGCATCATATTTCGCTGCGGTATGTTGTGGTTCAGATGAAACCTTACCCTGGTTATGCACACGTGCAGTAAAAGACACATTTCAGATACATTAATTTGCTTTGTACAAACAAAGATAAAGATTTAGAGGATTAAACCAGTTTCCGTGCTGTGCCCCCCCAATCTCATTCATGACATAGTGATTTGTGCCACTGTGACGATACAGATGTCCATATAATGATTTTTATATAGATTTCAAAGTTTAAACTTGTTTTTTTATCCAACATTCTGAGAGCATAGAAACATAACAAACATATTGGTTGTATTTCATTTCTAGTGGTTTTGTCATTGAAATGCCCTGGAGAAGCTGTCTATGTTAGTCTGTCTATGATTTGGGTTGATTTTCACAAGAACAGCCCTGAGCTGTTGGCTGGACCAAGAGTTCAGATTTCAGGAGTCACGTGTGTACATATATAAACTATTCACAGGAGGAAATGCAAACATTTCCATTTACAAAAATCGGAGCGTGGTACCTGCTATTGAACCTTCGACTGTGTCCAGTCATTTACTACTTAAATGGTTTCAATTCAGTGCTAACGTCATGCTGTCAGAAAGATAGAAATGGCCCAGGCGCTTTCTTTCTGTGGTCATCAATCATTCATTATAACCAGAATCCATCAGCCAATCCTGGTAATTACTGATTACAGGCAGTCAGTCATGTGGCAGGATCAAGGAAACACACACACACACACAGACACACACACACACACACACACACACACACACACACTATTTGACCATGTGTGATGTCAGGAATCAGAAACACATTTACACATTATAGGGTCTGAGACAAGCCCCCCCCCCCTTTCACCCAGACGCTGCTTAACACACTTTGGAATTATAAGAAATTCAAATCACCTCTGCAGACTGGCAGGAGCATAATGGAACCCACAATTTTTCTATCAAAACAAGCCGGCACAGACGCAGCCATTGTGGATTCAACACATTAGAATTTTAAACCTCAGTCCTGTCGGAACACAACACATTAAAATGTCTTGACAGTGTGTAAAAAAGGCATCCAGTATGTATTTACCACCTCAATATGCGTTTCTCTTCATTTAACTGTAGAAGAGTGGAAGAGAAGCCATTTGCATGTGTGGTCTAGTGTGTGGTTTAAGTCACCTTAGCTTGCCGCGAATAAGCATATATAAGCGTTGCACAACAGTTTGGAATTGTTCTAAATTGTTTTGTGAGTAGTGCTTTACTCATAATTTGCCGACATATTTTGTGACTATTTCACCTTTTTCATATAACTGTAACCCAGCCTTCCTCAAATCGCAGTCTTATCCCTCCTGCCGTAGCCAGTCTAATACTCAAATGTATTATGTATAATGTATTAATCTAGGACCTCTCCGTTCATCTTCGATTTCCAAGAGGCGTTACCTACGGACGCGGAGCCAAATGCCTCCAGACGCAATTGGACAGAGCTACAACTAATCATGTGACGTCTGTCGAGCGACGGGAACAGACCAGAGCAGAGAGGAGACGCCTGTGATGATGATTCCACAATGTCTGTGAACCAGCGTTGCCGTTTCTGTGGGAGAAATTTGAAAATATCTGGTAATTTTAGTAAAATGTTGGTTCATCATGTGGCAGCCATCTTGGTCGCTTCTCCCCGCGTCATGGTAAAAACCCCGCCCATTATCAGATAATAGATTGTGATTGGACTGGTAGCTAGATCCCCTCTATATTGTGGCCTGCACTCCGGCCTCCGATTGCTGCTATCAAACGGAATGGTAGAGCAGTCTCTGGTTCCAGTTTATTCTGGGTCTTGTGCATTGAATATATACAGTATCTCAGGGTCACATAGCTTTAGTTCTTTATTCTCTATCTATTCTCCACAGATGTACTGAGACATTGTATTCTGAGACATCATCTCCATGATTGTGCGTTATGGAAATAACTTGAGAATGATACACATTAAGTGAATGAAAAGTGCAAACACTGTTATTAAAAAGGTCTTGTGCCTCACTGGGTTCCATTTTTTGCAAGTGATTTATAGATTGCGGTCATGTTGAAATAAAATATGATCTAAAAATCTTAGAATTGTATGAAAGACTGGCTATCACAGGTACAGATGGAGCGGAATAAGGAAGTTGAGAGGGGATGGGATGAAGCAGCTCTCAGCAGCTGCATGTCACGAGGGGTTTCTCCTCTAGTGCATGAGCCAGTCATGGACAGTATCCAGGGCTGGTGGTAATTAGCTTTATCACAGAATACTGATCTAGGTTTATATCTACACAGGTAGGCCCTATTTACATACAGTATATACCATACAATAGACTACAGTTTTCTTGTTAAGGTTTGGGGGGTTGGAGCTACCCAGCTACCCTCTACCGATATAGCCTGGTCCTAACTCCACACTCTGTGAGGCCTGATGAATACCAAGTGCGATGGCACATCACCAGAACCAAGGGCAGCGGTAAAGGGGGCACAGTGCGGCCTTGAAACAGAACCAGATTGTTGAGGTCTGGGAGGTATTATCTAGCCAGCACCTGGCCTGCGTGGATCCCGCCCCTCTGTGTAACTCAATCTAAAAGCTTAACTCTGACGAGCTACTGGCAGAGTTCCCCCATTAATCCCTTACAGGTGCCAAATAGTGCAGTGTACCCACCGAGGGCAGAAGGAATGTTCAGTACCTGTTTGGGTGAATTTGTAGAGATATTGCATATTTCTCTCCGAGGCAATTTATCACGGTTCGCATTGTGTTGCCAAAATACACAAGGCACAAAATAATGTGGGAAGAAAATGGAGCAAATGAGAGACAGGCGAGAGGAATTATCTAAATTCTTCTCAACAAAATCACATATATCCTTTACAAACCTTGAGGTCTTATAAGGGATTGATATAAGACAATACCCCACTTAAACTCCTTGGTCACAAATTAAAGCCAATTTTAACAGTGCCACCATTGTGAATTACAAATAATTTGACAGGGCAGCTAAAAAAAAAAACCTTAATATCCACCGATGACAGAATGGAATTAGCTGCATATTTCCCTCCACACTTTCAATTTTCTTCCTTGTTGTGTAAGCCTGGTCCCTAATCCCATCTTCATATATCTTGATTATTAACCCCCCCCCCCCCCCCCCCCCCCCCCCCGTCACAAACACTCACACATGCAGGTTGCCGGCCCACCCCGAGGATCTCTTTGCCAGTCTCAACGTGGCCTTTGTTGGGCAGCTACAGATATGCCAGCGCGGTGGGTTATTGAGGAGCCTGAGAATCAATCCAGTATTACATTTAAGCCGTGCAATAATTACCATCATTATGGGTAACTGAAGCATGGAGATGACCAGGCTCTGCCCATAAACCTGGAGCTAATGCCGCATGTTCCTTGAGACGTTTGCCATACATAATTCAGTAATCCTGGAAATACATATTAACGTCCCCCTGCAGCTGAAAAGCGTCAGAGCTTCGCCCTGCAGCTCTCTGTGTATCTGTGCTCTCTCCCAGGAATTTGCAAGGTCAACTTCCATAATTCCCCCTTCCTTTCCAAGCACACGCTCGGAAAGGAAGCAAAGAGCTGTGTAAAATTCAATTACTAAGTTGGTTTTGGGAGACTTAAAATAATCACTACAATTCCATCACACAGACAGGTGTTGTTGGAAGAGCGGAAACAGTTTTGTACGGATATTCATGTACTGCTATTTGGGATAAGGGCATTTCGTAGATCCTGTTGGTGAGTGTTGCTGTCTTTGTGTGATGGATGGAGATTGACTGCTACATCTTCCACATTTATAACACCCCATGCCTGAAATCAACAGAACATTTCATTACCGCTAATTTGTCTCTTGCAATAAACAACGCCTCAAAATGCTTCACGAACGTTACTCAACCTTAAACTGCACCCTCTCAAATTAGAACCCTCTCAGTATGTTGTCGTTGGCACATTACAAGTGCAGATTTCTATCGCAGGTCGGGTAATTCAATAAGAACGAGGACATTCTAGCCGTAGCCTCCAACCAATCGACTGGGGTACATTATAGTTAATGTAATACAACTTTAAAATGTATGCACAGGAAAAAAAAAGAGATATTCAGATACAGCTGGGAAAAAAACAGCAGACGTTTGCACGACTCAGGCCGTTGAAAAAAAAAACAGAACAGTGATGTGCCGCACCTTTAAACCACAAACACTCAGTAAGATTATAAGAGTAGTGTTACATTTTAATCCCTCACAACGAAAATGTTTTCATTCAAAACAGCCAATGCAAAAATGAGGATTCATGCAAACTGGGATATTACAAACATTCATGTTAAGAATTCATGTACACCGATGAATACAAAGGCGGAGGAGCACTTAACTGTTCATGAAAAAGAAACCACCTGTCCTAAAGATTTACCTGTTAAATGTGTAAACTACATTCATCGCTAACTTGGTGTTCATATCTGTTTTATATTCATACATAGTAAATAGACTGTATTTATATAGCACTTTCACTCACAGCACAAGTCACATTCACCCGTTCACACAGCGATGTTTATGACCACGCTTTTACTCTGACACTTTCACAAACTGCCGGCACAGCCTTCAGAGCGATTTAGGGTCAAGGGTCTTGCCCAAGGGCACTCCAGCATGCGGACAGGGGAACGCGGGGATTGAACCCCTGACCTTCTGGTGAGTGGATGACCCTCAGGAGAAAGAGAATCAAAGAGACAGAGAAACTTAGGAGCATAGTTAAGAATAGAACATCTTCTATTGGAGGGGTTGATTGGAGATGGCAAGGCATCGACAGTTGTTGTGCTGAAAGGGGGGCCCCAACAATCTGACAGCAGAGAGTGGGAACAAATCTAAGGGTTCACGATAAGTCGGTGAAAGGCAATCGAATCAGGATGAAGACAGCTATGAGCTTGTGGAACCTAAAAATGACAGGAAACCTAGAACATTTTGCCTTGTGCCTTGCCTTTCAGGTAAGCTGTCTGAACAGCCTGAACTGTGGAGACTTGCTTAAGTATGGGAGGAGGTAACACAGACAGTAAAAACTAGGGATGTCCAGATCCGATATTCCATATCGGTATCAGGGCAATATTAGCCAAAATGACTGGATCGGATATCGGAAGAAATAAGAAGTAAGATCCGATCTGATACATTACAGTTAACATACCAAATAAATGCCTATTTACGTATCTACTAAGCCTTGAACGACATTCTAGCATCAAATTTTATGTTAATTTATTATTATTTAATTAACAGTTTACAGTTCAATTTCGTTTTTGCTTGTTTGAATGGTGCTGACTATGAGTCAATAGTTTTATGAGAAATAAAACAGCAGTATATAAATTCAGTCCTGTTGCTGGCTATGTGTGTCTTCCTTTAGGGGAGTGGATTATTTGTCTTACACTTGAGTGTGAGGTTTTAGATGGCTAGGTTAAGCAAAGTGCATCCTGAACAATAAATTATTAATATTTTATTTTAGGAGTGGGGAAAAGATTGTTTCAGATTAGTATCGGATCGGTATCGGCAGGTACTCAAGGTTGCAGGATTGGTATCGTCTCGGACACGAAAAAGTGGTATTGCCCCATCCCTAGTAAAAACACTAAGTTGAATTTCGCCGTAGTGTGTTGCCCACTTGATAAACAGCCTGTAAAATATCAAACATTATTAATTCACCCGACAATATATGAAGCTCTTTAGATCAGCTTTACTTTAACAAATGTATACAAATGAATTAATCAGTGCTTATAATGCAGAACTACATAATACTTATATGTCACTGTGTACTTTTACTTTGATAAAAGTATCAACATTTTTCTAACAAAACTTCTGAACCCTCTCAGTGTTTAAGGGATTTTATATACATTGAATCTGTTCTTTTTTTTAAGCAAAGGATCTTTTTGAATTGAAAACATGTCCACAGCCTCATCATCAGATCCGAGCTTTATGCTGCTCTCATCTGTCAGAACAATTTTTAGCAAATATATATATTGGAATGTTTTAAATGTAGTATAATAAAGGGGAGGGCTGGAGGTAACCCTTCTGTTTATGTTTACACCTGCACCAGAATACACATCCACGCACTCACAGGGATCAGTCAGGAATTTGGCCAGTTAATTGGGTCTTAACTTTCTAGAGAGAGAGGGAGAAAGAGAGAGAGGTCCCTGGCAGACCTCAGCATGAGAGCGAACGGAAGAGGGGGTAAAGAACAGTTTTAAACTCTATTCACCTTCATTTCCTCTGCAGTGAAAGAGAAGGACGATTAATGAAATATCCCGAAATCCATCCCTTTTCATTTCTATTAAATCAGCAGTGAAATCGAAGCGTTCTGCTCAGCTGAAGGAGGGGGGAACGCCGAGATAAATTTCCCCATGTCGCTGAAGAGACTCGGGCCAATATCTGGTGGTGAGCAATGATATTTTCTTTACAAATTCATTTGTTGCTGAACTCTGTATATCAGGTTGCATTTTGATTCTCTCTTTAAGTGATTTAATTGCACCGGGGTCCACAGAATGTTTGGGATAAATAAGACCCATTTTATGAGCCGCCAACAAGCCATTTTTCTCCCATTGCTGTAATTGGCAGTTGCAGAAAAGTCCATCTTTTCATCGCTCTCCGTTGCGATCGATGAATAACAGCCGCCGAATACATGCAATATTCTTCCCTTGTTGGTGTGAGCTGCTATCGCAAATGAAGCTGCGCTGAGTGGGTGTTATGCTAATACGAATGCAAACAGCTTCCTCCTCAGCGGAGTCTATTGAAAAACACCGAGACGAGCCGACTGACTTAAATCCCATGGAGTCACCTAATCCCGTCTCCATTAGAATGAACTAATAAGTATCCCTGTAATTAATCTGACAATAGAGGAGGATGGGTACAAACGTCTTAATGCACTAAATCCATTAGACCTGAAGCTGTGGGTGGGTGGGGCTGTTTGCTTGTGTTTAGTGGTGTTGAGAGCTCAGTCCCAGGGAATGCCTGTGCAATTCAGAGACATTAAAAGCAGGACTTATCAGTACCTTTTAAAGAGTGGATTACAGGGATGTGTAACAGGAAAGGGGATCAGTTGAAGTTGTAAACCAACAGAGAATTATTACACATCGTTGTTCCGTGAAGCATTTGAGCTCACTAAAATGTCTTTAAAGTGTCTTTCAGCTCACTGTTTCCACATGAGGGCCAGACACTTCACTGTTTTGGTTCAGTCTCAAGCTCATCTTCAGCTGCAGCAGCTGTTTGCTGGAAGAACCTTTTAAAAATGAAAAGCCCTGCAGGTGGACAAATGAATGTGAAGGTTTCTCTGTTGGATGGCAATTATTTACCAGCACGTTTTGTCTATATGGTGATAATATTGTTAAAGCTACAGTGTGCAATATTCAGATGAACGTATTCACAGAAATTGAATATATTGCCTATAATTGTGTGTTCAAATATGTATAATCACCTGCAACAAAGAACCGATGTTTTTTCGTCAACTTTGAATGAGTTTAATATAGTAACATTAGGGGGACCCGACCTCTGTGTGAGTCTCCATGTTTGCTGTGGGACAAAAATCACCACCCCGACTTCGTGGGGCCGAGTCCTGAGGTATAATGGAACGCTGAATTAAATACGGCTGCAGAACAAAGGTCCAGAATACGTCGCATTCGTGTTGAATTTACAGCGATGTGGGAAACCGTAAATGGAATTAGCGGTGTCCCCTGTCGGGTCCTCAGTTGGTTGCGGTTTGCAACTTTACCAACAGATGCCGCCATGTTTTACTTACAGGTTATTCCACGACCACAAATGTCCAAAATGATATAAATGCATTTGCGAAGCATGACTAAGTACATTTTGATTGAAGAAATAAAACAATCTTTCACTTACAAATGAAAAGTCTAATTCATGAGAAATAAAATTGCAAATTTGTAATTGCAATACACTCTTTCCATACTCATACATGCAGTTTGAAAGACGCGTGGATGATTCTAAAGGTGAATAGCATTCCAGTGCAAATGGCAAATATGCATGGGACCAATCACAGAGTTTATGGGTTAATTTCACGGATTAAGATCCTGTGAGGAATCAGATGTGAGAAATAAGAGTTTTGACTGCACATTGATCCGTGGACATGGGATGTTTAAAAGTAGCAAACGACTGTAGAGACAATATGTTTATCTACTTATCTGTCTTTATTCTTCCATTTCCATTCAGATTTCCTGCATTGTCTTCCAAATTTATAAAATAAATATAAATATATATGATAATCTATAATGAATAATATAATATTTATAATTGACTATTTTGCCAGCGTTAGTAAAAACGCTGACAACCTGCTCAATGGTGACTCTGGTGCACTATTTTAGGCAAAATCAACCTAATTCACATCTTCTTCAAATAAAACCATGGGAGAGTTAGGGGAACTGCATTTTAAAACCTTGAATATTTTTTTTACATGATAAAAACTAAGATTCCACTGCATTAGAGCAAGACCAGTGCCTTAACCTATCAGCAACTCAAAAAGAAGGGGCTTATTTACTTGGATTGATCAGGATCTGGAGGTACCTCCGCCAGTGGAGAGAAAAATTTGTCAGAGGGGTACAACCTTGATTACAGACACCCTGGAGGGAGGTCAGAGTTAAGTCAGGCCAGGGACATACGTAGAGGTTGTATGCTCCTAAAGCTGAGGGCTGCTACCCCCTCACAAGCTTAATACAGGCAAGCCAGGAAGACAGCTCCATGAGCTACTTGAGAAGATCCTCGATGAGTCAATCATTGGAACAAAGTTCATATTTCAGCTCAGCAACCTCCCTAGATGGGGCCATCAGTAGAACTGTAATATAGAGCAAATAACAGCGAGCAAAAGAGCCACGATGAGGAGTTATCCGTAGTGGTCAGCATGCCAGTGGAGATGGGAGAAAGCTTATACCCTCAGGCGCCAAACAGGAGCCCAGAGCATTGAATTGGCAGAGGAACAACCAAAGAGACTTACCAACGAGGGGCCCAGTATCGGCCTGCTACAGACGAATCCGGTAAATTTCAGAGGTGGGAAGATGGACCAAAAGAAAACAAGTTGACTGGTTAACTCAGCGGCTGTCAGGTCTTGTGTTGTATATTACAGTAAGTGACAAAGTCAGATTTCACACAAGAAACTGTTTTTCGACTCCCCTGTCAAACTGGCCATGAACACAGGTTCTTTTACTTCAGCTGTTCCAATGCACAAGGGTATTGAATCAGGAGCAACTGGACTTGGTTTTAGCTTCTTGAAGACGTTTCACCTTTCATCCGAGGGGCTTATTCTGTTCTGTTCAGTTCTGATTCAACACCCTCGTGGATAGCTATGACCTGGATGAATGAGAATCTCCACAGACAATTTAACCAATGGTTTACAACTGTAATTATTACAATAAAGGTAAAGAAAGTTCTTCTTTTATCCCAAACCATGATCTGTTCCTAAACCTACCCAAGTAGTTTTTGTCCATACGACTAGCCAAACCATGACCATTCCAAAGTTGATCCTGTTTATATTGTTACCATGGTGACAAAGGTCTAATACACCTCCCACTGCTCCTATTGGTTGTATCCTAGGCTAGAGACAAGTTACATATTTGGTCATTTAGGCTGGATTACTTGTTGGGTAAATATAAGTAAGTTGCAAGTAACTAGTTACTATAGCTGTCAAAACACCTGTAGAAAAAAATCTTCTTACTGTATGTTTAATGGGGTTGTATGGAAGTCTTTGTTTCCCATTTATGTTCACATGATGTATGATAACAGTGACTAAAACTTAGTTAAAGTTAAATTTTTCCTTTTCAGGTTGAAAAAAATATTGTCAAAAGGAAATTGTACAGAACCAGTTTTATAATGGTTAACAGGTTTTCAAAAAGCCCTGGGAGGACGCTTTTTTGCTATTTATTTGAGTAAGCTAAAATAAAGTCACAATTCAAACTTATGAATGCGTACCTGTCATTCAAGTTTAGGGTTCACACTTTACGCCGTTGGACTTGAGAGTTTTAGAGAGTCATTTGTTTTTCATTTTCACTAAAGTGTGAGTGTGGAAGGGGGGTCTAGGTGTGATGGGCAAATTGCCCATCACACCTACAGACAGTTAGATGAGCAGATGGACGACACCTTCAGGATATGTGGCTTTTAAAACCTGATAAACCTCCTGAGCTGTGGGGCAAACCGTGGACTGACAGGTAGTGTATTGTAGTTGGTCGATGATGCTCTTAGACACACACGCACACACACACACACACTGTACTACTGAACCTGTGAAGGCCCTGGCTCTCCTCACCTTGGATGATTTCCCCTCTCCTCCTCGTGATCTCTGACATGACATTTGGATCTCATAAGTATAGGAAACCAAGAACAGACACACACTGAAACACACCATTGCCACCATCAACCCGGCTCCTCCACCCGTAAACTCTGTACTCTGTCATTTGGAACAATAATAAACAACCGCAGAGGAGAGCAGAAAACCTGCTGAAATCTATTACAGGGGAACAGTGTGGTTGTATGGCTGCAGAGGGGGAGGGAGGACCGCTTATGCATCAGTGTAATTCCAAGTGCCATGCTGATCTGGACCAGGCTTGCCACATAAACTTATCTGATCCTTATGGGTGGTCTGAGAAACGGTGCCATTTCGCAGTCTAAACCTCACAGATCAAGATATCTTCTCCACTCAGTCGCACTCTGTGTGGAAGTCAACCGAGCCTGCAGGAACGTTTGGAATGATCCAAAAGGGAGGGAAGGAGAATATGTGTGGTTGTGGACTGGGAGTTGGACTTAAATGCCCTTTTTAAGCTGCAGTTTTCTGTTTGCTAGTCTTGGATTTGAAAGTATTTTTCTTGAGGATAACAGAAAACAGAAAATGTCAGGAGTTTTTTCTCTGGCATTGAATGTGGAGCAGGTATATAGCCAATGGCAAATGGAATCACCGCCAGTCAGGTTTAGCCAAAGCACTGCAGTGAAAGGGAACGGACTAATGGTGAAGCACAATGTGGTGAAGAATAATTCAATTCAATTCAATTTTTTTGTATAGCGCCAAATCATGACTTCACATAGTGAGGTTGAGACCTCACAATATTCTATATTATTCTCAAAAAAAGTTAGTATTTCAAATTATATGATGCGCATTCTATTTCAATAATTGGTCAGGAAATGGAATTCATTATTTACAGTAACTTGCTGACAATTAATAAACAGGAGAACGGAGATTCATTTAAAAAGGTTCTTTACCAGGATCTTGTTCAGCACAGTAAGGAGCAGAGGTAAAATATCATCATTATGGAAAAATGTCGAATCCTTCTATTGTTTTGTATTACGAAGCATTTTTGTGCAGAAAACAGAGAAGTTAGAGAATGTAGAACATTCACGGTGTGCATCCCTCCAGCAGAGTTCCAGGCAATTGTAGAATCATTGTCACCCCTCCGTATATAGCACTGATATATTTTGTCTTTTTCGAGGAAAGGCCCATTTGAATTGCATCCAAGTGAACAGAAAGAATAAAAGATACACAAATAAACATGGTTTTATGGTCATATAACTGCCCAAGTTTTAACTACTGTCTAATTATATATTTTAACTAGATGTTTATCTCAGGTTGTAAATCACCCAATTCTCTGCCCCTTTAAGCTAATTCATTCACCTCAGGTTATGAATCTGATACTTATTTTGATATCTATATCTAACTGTATAACAGACTATATCATGTTGTGAGCGACGGATCCCATCCAAATAAAAACAAACAGCGTTTCATCATGTCAAGTGTTCGCATGAAGCGAGCTGTAACAAACAGCGTTCCACCACATCAATAATGTCTCCCCTGCGGGAGAATGAAGCCGTCTTGACACTGGCTCCAGCAGCTGGCGGAGCACGTTTCACATGAAAAAAAATCTGAGCGGTGAGTCTGAGCGCAGCCTGCAGGAAACCAGCTCTAGCCTTTGCAGTGAACCCAGCTGGCTTATGTATCAACTTGGTGTAGGCCATACAGAAATACATGCACATGAGCGACTCCCACATTTTTCTTGCTTTAGGTGAAAGATGAGAGTGGCTGATGAAACTTTTCAGAGCCTTGTCCATGTGAAAATAATTAAAGAGCATGTGATGACTGACTTTGATGAGGAGCGTGGAGGCTAATGCATAATCAATCGAAACATTTACATTCAGAGGGCAGAGTTTGTTTTTGTTTCTACAGATTGTCTTTTGAAAAATATATTATATGGAAAAAATAAGTAAATTACATTTTATTATGAAATATATACCGGAAAAAAATTCCCCAAAACCCACTGATTGACCAAATTTTAAAGGAGACTCACTTTTTACCACGAAAAATATTTATTATCTTATCAAAGATATTTGATAAGATTTCCTGAACCTCCATAAGCCATAAGGCCTGAAATAATCTCCAGGTGGCACTGTGGCACCTTTCAGGTGTCAGCAGCAGAAAAATATTCCGTGGCGTTTGGTATCAATGAAATTCATACTTATTTTATGTACAATAGCGTAGTTTATTTGAATTCATCTTTAATATTATTTTATTGTAAATTTGTTGGAATTATTGGTTAGATTTTTTTCTTTGTAAATGTATACAATACAGTCCCTTATAGATGTGACAATACTGGACTGGTAATTTCACAGAACCCAGTTTATGCATGATAATCGCAAATAATGGTTGCAGACTACTGTAGTTTTCAAGAGGAAATACTGTTCTTGTGTTTGCTGTAGAAGCAAGAAAAGAAGGGCACATTACTGAAGCAGCTGTTGTGCTGTTGCAATAAAAGCAGATGCAAACTTTGGTTTTATTTCTTTAAAAATTGTGGTTGACATTATGAGTTTGTAGGTCAACTTCACTACCTTTAATTGTGAGGAAACTCTCGAAAGGACCATGTGATAACATTCTTTGTTGTGTAGTTTTTATCAAACAACTGTACTTCAGTCTTATTGTCCATTTATTCATTCATTTGTAGCATTTTAACGTTGTTTGTAAAATGTGTCTTTTCACTTAGTTGGAGTGCAATCTTTGCAGATGAAAAATACATTTGGATGTTTTTTGCTGCATTGCCATCTGAGATGAGTGGAGGTCATTAAAAAGATTAGCAAAACAATGTTGTTGTTGTTAATGCCCAAAGAATTTAGTAATTCAACAGTGCGACAATGAAAGTGCTGTGTAACATTGTGAACACACACACACACGCACAATATAACTGCCAATTTTCAAAGGTAAAAGACTACGAAAGCACCTGGAATAGTTATCTTCCACTTCTCTGTGATTTCCCTTGGAGATGAAAAGTCAGACAGGATCCATAACACAACAGTAAATACATTTTCCTACTGCTACAAAACCCCTGACAAGGTAAATGGCTTTTCATTGGCAGGCAATTTAACATACCATATGTCAGAGCTAGCAATATAAATGTTCCTTATCCGTACATGTGGGTTGGGAAATCTAATGTCTCAGAGCAAGAAATGAAAGTTGGAGGTGCATATCAGGCACAGGCTATCTGTTAAACAGAGTAATGGCCCGGTCTGTCTGCTGTAATCCCACAAATGCATTTTAGCTTACGCATCATGTCAGCTTCACGTAGCAAACATAAGAATTTAATAACGGCATGGCATTGAGGAATAAAGAAATCTATTCGTTTGTCAACTGTAACTTATGGATACAGTGAAAACATGCACCTCGCTGTTAAGTGAATATTGCTCTCTGCCTCGGGCTTGGCTGGATTATATTTACTGATAGACGAGATGTATTGGAGATAGAAAATTAAAGGAACATACCTCCTCCCACAAAGTTTAATTTGTTTCATATTCATTAGCTACATGTGGTCTGAGTTACTCAATTTGCTGTTATTTTTCCTTGCGGCAGATTTTTTGTTGTTGTTGCATGAAATGTTTTTGAATCAGGATACTGTATCAGGGAGGAAATTTGATCATGGCAATTGTAGATATTGTAGAATTAAGTGCTTGATAGAGTAGCATTCTGCACAAATGACAAATTCAGTCAAGTTTATTCATAAAGCACATTTTATTCAACCAGAGATGGAAAAAGTGCTGTACAAACAAATAAAGAATAAAATGAAGACTGCGATGTTGTGTTGCTTTCTGTAAGTTATTCATGCACCAATATGATCATCTCAACAATTGTCTCCTTTTGTGGTTGGTCTTCCAAAATGACCGTATCTGGACTTTTTGATTGAGCCCGCGTATACAAGAAACTTTCATGGCTATATTACAATGCAGGACACTGTTGTACACTTTGCAGTGTGTTCTTCCTGGATTGTTTTCACTGGCGATTACTCAATGACCACGATGTGGAACCAAGTAAATAAGCCTGAGGATGCAGGCTTTCAAAATGTGGCCTTATTTACCCACTGAGCTGTAGGTAAAGTTGTGTTCTGCTTGAATGTGAAGCAAATCCCAAGATAGATGTGATTGTGAGAGTGAATGGTTGTTTGTCTCTGTATGTTGGCCACAACAAATGAGGGAGATGTACATGGAAGTAACTTAATCAAATGTATATTTATTAAAGCAAACAATAATGACAATGACGATGAGGTGTGGCAGTTTGAGTCAGCAGTGTGCTGAGGCCTGTACTACAAGGTTAATCTACTCTATCATTTAACGCAGGGTTAACCAAGAACCTCTGGGTTGACGAAACCTGGCTGCCTGACTTTGAGTTAAATGGTACTACGAAGGTGGTTAAGATGTCGGTCCGTTGAGTCGGCGTTAACTTAAGTGTAAGTGGGCGTGGAAGAGTGCGTGGTTAAAGGGGGCATGTTAGGCATAACCACCTTCGTAGTACCGTTGAACTCAAAGCCAGGTAGCCAGGGTTTGTCAACCCCGAGATTTTTGGTTGACCACGCGTTAAATCTGTGTAGATTAGCCTCGCTTTGTAGTACAGAACTCTGATCCTAACCCTGAACTCTGAGTTGACCAATCCTGAGATGGGACACTCTGAGCTTTCGGTTCCAGAACAGCTGTTCTGAGTTAGTTAGATCAACTCTGAGTAAGTTCACTCTAAGTTACGCACGTGGCTGACGACTCTTAAAAGCCATCATCAATGGAGCTCCGATTCTATGAGTCGCTGGGGAGAAAACAAGGCCCTCCTACGTCATGCCATTAGAGTTGGAGATACTACTTCGTGCTTATGGAGAAAATAAGCACATTCTGAGTAAGCGGCGCCACACGGCAGCAGCTGCAAAGGAGAGACAGTGAGGAGAGGCAATTGCTGCCCGAGCCCAAGACTGAATGAAACTGTCAATTGATTTGAAACGTAATGATATTTTCTTTGCTCTTTAGCTGCCTAACTTGTTGGTGTAATGGTCTGTGATGATGTTTGCTGCGCAGGCGGTTGGGGTTTAATGTGTGAAATTAGTGCAAAATTTGATATTTTTCTTATTGAGGTGAAATCCCCAAAAAAACAACATGGCTGCAGCTGAAATTGAAACATAAGAATGTAGTCCAGATATGTAAGGCATATGGTTTTTAGTCATATTTCACATATTAAACAAAGTAAATATCAGTGGCCATTTCATCAAACTCGCGTTAGCAAAAAATCTTAAGAGCAATGCAAAGAATTTGTTCTGGTCAGAGAGCATTTCCATGATATGAAATATTGGAAATAAGGCCAGAGAATATTGTTCAGATATGTGATAGATTGTGAGGATGAACTGTTACATTCTAGTATGTAGTCATCGGGGAATGAAACCACGTCTATACGGGGTCAGCACCCCATGACCCTTAATGGATAAAGCAGTATACAGTAGATATGGATGGATTAGACTAATTGTTTACCACGATTAGGGCTGCCCAAGGAGATCTACAACTGTTCTCTCTTACTTTCTTCTCTCCTCCTGTCTCTCCACTCCCCCTCCTCCTGCCCACCTCTCCTCTCTCCCCCATTTTTCTCCTCACCCCAACCGGTTGAGACAGACGTTTCTCCCACAACTGAGTCTGGTTCTGCCAGAGATTTCTTCCTGTTAAAAGGGATTTTTTTTTTCTCTCCACAGATGCCATATCGCCAAATGCTTGCTCATTGTGGGATTAGTTTGTTGGGTTTTCTCTGTAATACTGTACTATTGACCTTAATATGTAAAGTGCCTCGAGACAAAGTATGTTGTGATTTGATGCTATTCAAATAAAATTGTATTGAATTGAATTGAATCTATGTCCTTACCTTGTCAAATTTTCTCCGCTTATATCATTTAATGAAGCCAGACATACATCCTCAACGTGGTAACACCACTAAAGTTATAATAATACAATGCAAAGATGTTATCCCATGATAGGACTTAACTTTAATATTACAAATTAGTAAAATCAAATAAATTGTGTTGGGCTTTTTACTACTTTATTACTGTAACAACAATAATAATCATAACAAGCTTTGAGTATCGTTTTATCTGATAGGTCTTAAGTCATCATACAAACCAAATTTGAAGTTGTTGGTATGAAGTCTGTCAAGGGAGTTCGTTAAAGTACTATTTGCAAAAATGTCCACATTTGCACACTAAAATCGAAAATATCGACTTCCTGTTGGTCAGACGTAATGGCAACCTTTTATATTTTTTGTAAGTCTTGATGTGATACAGGTGCTTCCCAAATTTGTTTTATCACCATCAAATGTAAAGCAAGGGCTAATTTATCAAATGTTTTACTGCTTGTGATGCATGTGGAAATTTTCGGGCAGGTGGGAGCACGATAAGTGCCTCAAATTTGCGTAATAATTATAATAAAAATTACAATAGGTCCTGGGCTGCACAGTGATGTAGTGGTTAGCACTTTCGCCTCACAGCAAGAAGGTTTTGGGTTCGAATCCCGGTTCAAACCAACCAGGGCCTTTCTGTGTGGAGTTTGCATGTTCTCCCCGTGTATGCTTGGGTTCTCTCCGGGTTCTCCAAACACATGCAGAATCGGGTTAGGTTCATTGGAGACTCTAAATTGGCCGTAGGTGTGAATGTGAGAGTGAATGGTTGTTTGTCTCTGTATGTGGCCCTGCGATATAATATCCCAATGTTAGCTGGGTTTGGCTACAGCCCCCGCCCCCCCGACCCTTAAATGGATAAAGCGGTAGACGATGGATGGATGGATGGATGGACAATAGGTCCTCGCTCTGACTTTGTCAGTGGAGCTTGGGCCCTAATAATACAAATAATAATAAAAGGTTACACTGTACATAGAGAGTAAAAACAGAAGGGTGTATATTTGTCTGCTGGTGTGGCGAAAACTGCATCCATGAGAGTTCTATTTGGTAATCATGAAAGTATAAGGATGGATGATTAAAAAATTATAAAAACATTGTGACCTAAATTAGCATTTTATATATTGTAACAGTAATGATAGTTTACACAGAACTAAAATATTTCAGTGCTTTTTGTGCTCTTATGCTCAAGATTATTTGTAATCTCAGTTTTTAAAAGGAGGACAAAGTGATGATATATGAAAAATGAGGTAAATTTGGGTTGAGAAGACTGCAGAGTACTTGTGTTTGTCAACCGTTGGAGGAAACACTGTGATATGAAGACCTTTTGGGTTTCAGTGTCAGGTCACAATCAAACCTGAGGCAACGGGAGCAGATTAACTCAACAGCTGTGCTGTGACCTCACACTTGGACACTGTGATTGATCTCATCAGTTCCATTTCAACCAATTCATCACCTGATAACCAGGATTGTACTTTCGACACACCCCTTTTTCCTTGCGCTCGGACAAATCACAGCGGACACAGAACTAAACTGAGCTTGAAATTTGGTTCTGATTGCGTGGATGCAATTGGCCACACCGAGAGTTGATGGTAGACTGAACCGTAGAGTCCCACATGCTAAATGCAGCGGACATTATATTTAAGTTGTCATCCAACCTCATTGTAGAGGCCTTTTGCATTCGAAGCCTATAGAAAAAAAATGAAGTTTAAATGAATACAAGCCTCGCTCATACTAACCATCCTCCCTTCAGCGGCCTGTTAGAGGCTTTCTTAAGTTTCCAGAGATGCTACAAGCCAAGCAGAGGCACTGGGAAACACACACACAGGCTGAAGAGTCGAGTTTCCATCCCACCTACCATGTGGTGCCCTCACCGGGCCCAAGAGCGCTCCACATTTATCCTATTACACCAATCTGCTAGGATCCACTTCATATACTCACAAACAGTCGGAAAATATGCCGTACGATGCAATTGACAAGAAGCCACAGTTGTGGTGTGTATCATGTCCATGAATATGATTCCCATCGATTTGGGCTGCCAAACATCTCAGACTGGCTTAATACTTTTATATCAAATCCTTCTAAAAGCATATAATTTCCAGTGATTGCTCACACTTGCGGCCTACTTACATTCACATTGACAACCAAGCGGTGGCACGACTCCAGAGAACACACTCTGTCTCTCTAGTGTTTCCTTGTGTTGCCAGCTTATTTATTCTGCACAGCTCTAAGTGGTGGCTATGGAAAAGGGAGGAAACAAAGAGTCATTCTCAGACTATGTGTAAAGTTAATATAGAATTTTATTTTTTCTCGCTGTTCCACTGCTGAGTGGGAAAATCTAGCCTGCTTTGAGCCTTTTTCAGCTTGCACATATTGCAAAAGTGTCTGAGTTGAGATACTGCAGACAATTTAACTTCATCTCTGTAACTAACCAATTGACATCAAAGCGATTTGGTTTTCAGCAAAAATGAATGCAAACCAATCTCACACTAATGAGTATGAAGGCCAAAAGTGTTCAAAATTAATAAATTACACATTACATTGGAGCCGTTCAAAAATAAAAGATAAAGGCCAAATATACAATATATCCATGAAATTGGGAAATAACACAATAACTGTAAACACATTTTTTCCTATATGTCAATCAAGATCAGGACAGAAACAGTTAAGAGACTGGCTGATTACTTAGGGCTGGAACACCCGCCAGATTGACAGACAAAAAGCTGGCTTGAAATGAATTAATCGTTGATTTTATAATATCTTCTTGAACAGACATTGTACAAGAGTTCTTGTATTCTTTCAGTTAAGAGAGACTACTGTATGGAAGAGTATTAGGGCCAGGCATATTGTGGAAAAAATGAGGGGGAAGATTTTGTGTATTTTTGTATCTTTTCGAGAATAAAGTCGAAATGTCGAGAATAAAGTTTAAATACTTTTACGGAAATTGTGACCTGGAAGCATTTTTCAGCCGCACCAAACAACCGAGGTTGATGTTTTGTTAGCCAGTTTGCTAAGCTAACGCTAGCTGCTAACCAAGTTGTAAAGTTGCAATATTGTTATTGACAGGCTGAATCTGAAAGAAACAATGCGGGACAACGGGTGTTTGCATATGAACGTCAACGTGTGTCCTGACATGATAACGTTCAATTGCAAAAAAACGTTAATGAATTTTGAAGAAGATAGCGTAGCTTTCTGTGACAGCTGAACTGGTACCACAACGGCCGTTTAGAGCTATTTCGACTTTAATCTCGTCATTTCGACTTTCTTCTCGACATTTTGACTTTATTGTCGAAATGTTAAATGAATAAAAAAATCTTCCCCCTCATTAAAAAAAAACTAAAAAATCTTCCCCCACATTTTTTTCTTATGCCTGGCCCTGATACTCTTCCGTGCTACTGAGAAAGAGTGAATAAAACAATAGTAAAAGAAATTGCTGAATGAATGTAAAGATCAAACTTCAAACATGAATAACTACTCACAGCATTTAGATTCTGTTACATCACATTTTGAGATTGAAAAATCAATTAAAGTTCTACATACAATTGTATTGCATGATTAAATAGGTTCAATGAGCCTTTGGAAGAGAATTCCTTGGCATAATTTCATACTTTATTTTAATATTTCATAATTTTTTTTGTGTAATTGCACCTGATATTTGGTCTGCATAGTTTTGACATTGCAATGTTAATTTTAAATGTGTTGCCAGGAAAATAAAAAGAGCACATTAAAGCAAAATGGGGTTTCCTGAACAGGGGCCACTCTGGGGACATATGGCAATGACACAAAAATGACGTACTGAATTTCCTTTAAATCGAATTGCCTAGATTGCCTTGAGTCAGCTGCTGTAAAGACATTATCATTGGGTGACATGAATGCAGCCAGCAGATTTTTTTTTCCTGTGATGCAGTAAAAGGTAGTGTACCAATAGCACAAGTAGAAGAGAGTCATACAATCTGCAAACTGAAATATTTTTAATATTAGTTACTGGTCATACCAGACCAGACTGTTGTAAATTATTTCATTGCTTAAAAATTCAGCTTTTCAGTTGTGAGAGACCTTTTTTACTTATTTCTAACGTTACACAGCCTCACTTTAAAGTGGTTACTTATGTTAAATAACTTATATTTTGTATAGTTATGCTGTCGTATATTCCTACTGCAACATCGTGGTATAATTCAGTATCACTAATGAGAATCTCAGAGAACATCGAACCTCTTGATGGTCTGGTGGGGTCGCAGGTTGGGGGCTGACTCCTCAGGGCCTCGTTAGACGCACTGGCCCCAGTTATTTCTATGGTCTTGGCAGAATAAACCACAAGTAGTAAATACTTGCTTTTCATTCCCACTTTGAGTCCTGCTGACCATTCAGTGACCAAACAGAGGCAACCACATCTGTTTCTCTCAATACATTATTACATTTACAATATGTTTGTGAGGAAGTCTATTCCAAGAGGCCATGTTCCTCTAACCACTGTGTCTGAGCACATGCACTAGCACCACTCCAGAGGGCATTATGTCATGAGTAATTGATCTGTGATCACAGTGCCAGGCATATGACCAAGAACAGACAGCATGGAAAAGAGTCCAGTCCAAAGATACATCAGTCCTTAACAAGCATCTCTTTGACTCAGTATCTCTGTAACAAATGTACTTGTTTTGTTTGTTAGTTTATGTCTCTTTGTCATATTAAGCGTGGGTGATTCGGTTGACTAAACCCATTCCTGAGCCAGGGTGAGAAAGCCACATTGCTGTTTGTGTATAATTGGAGCTAAAGTTATAAGAATGATAAATTGGACCTTTGCAGGATTCTGCTCTGCAGTTCAGCTGCACATGTTTTGTTTGACAGTGTTACAGTGCAATGTTGAATCAGGAGACATTGATGTTTCATCGTAAACTGAAAACAAATACAGGTATACAGTGTGTTCACTTGTGCAGTGTGTTTTAGCCTAAACAAAACCAAACTCAACCAGGTGTCTTTGTGCCTCAAACTAACACTAACTAGTGAAATCGCAGTAGTGTCAAATCAGAAAAAATTGAAATGTTTTCGCAGTTAATTGGCTTTGGAAGATGCTGACAAATTATGTCTAAATTTAACATAGTAAATTATTCAGTAGAATACTGATTAATAATATAAAGGCATTCGCTATACCTTGTATTTCACAGGAGATAATGCCTAATATTTATCTCATAATTTTGACAGATTACCATCCAACCAATTACATTTTTTTGCCTACTGTGTGTTTAATTCCCGCGAGCCTGCAGCTAACTAGAGATGTGCAGAGGTCTTGACCCCTCCCATTTCCTTGTGGATTAATGTCTGTTGGCTTACCATGTTGTTAAGCAGCCAAATTAAGAGGAGCCAATAAAACAGTTTTTTCCCATGTCTAATATTTGAGGTTCCCTATGAACCTATGACTAATTAAAATATATTTCTAGGCTGTGGCTGGTTATAAGGAGGGGGGGGGGGGGGGGGGTAGAATGCCGTCAAGGTTAGAAAAGTCAATGGCAGGCGAGCTGTTCCAGCTCCCATTACATCATTCTACCCACATGTTGAGCTGGGACTCGGTGATGTCACTCAGTTTACCCGGCGTCCGGGCCATTTGTTTTCCATGAGTGGCCCTTTTGTTTATTTACATTATTTTGAATATCGCTCAGCCAGTTTTACATCAACTCTGAAACTCAATTAGCTTAACGTGTCTCACGTTTTGCGGCACTGCTGCCCATTAAAACACTGATTCTGATACTTTGTTTGTTTTGCAGAGCTCAATTATCAATGCACCAGCACCATTTACAGGACCCTTGGCTGCAAGGTTTTAAGAGCTCGTGGAGAGGTGACATCAGTGATTTGTCAAGTGCTTTCCAGTGGGAGCCTTTGGGGGCGCTAAACACCTCCACTGCTGCCAATGTGAAAGTCTCCAAGCACAAAAACTATAGAAAACCAAATTTTTCTTTTATTTGTAGGAACCCAACGACATAATTTCCTGGAACAACAACCTCCCTCTTCTTGATAACTGTTAGCCTCCAGGTGATCCATAGTGAAATTATACAGCTCAGATGCATTCCAAGAACATTAAATGAGTTTAAGTACAGTACCATGACCTGCCTCCAGGGATACTGCAATAGCAGATGGATTCGGGTCAAATGATCTGTCTGTCTTGATGACTTAGGATGTCAAACTGATAAGATACTGTGACTGTATCCCCACAATACACAATCATACAACATAATCAAGCAAAGCAGGGAAAAAAACACTGCACTTCCTCATACCAAACCTTTTACTTATTACCTCATTTGAGGTAATTGTTGAATTCTGCAGGGGCATATTTTGAGTGAAAGCATCAGCATCATGCTATAAATTCTACCTATGAGTTGAGGAGGGGAAAGAAGAGATTGAAAGTCCAAGTTCAGTGAGAGTGCAGGCTGAAGCAGGGGCCAGCCAGCTCTGGGTTTCATCTGATTTGCGGTGGCAATAAAAAAAAAGAGAGAGAAGAAAAAAAATCAGTGGGCCACATGCCGGTCATTTCAGATGTGTTTTGGCTTGAAAATAGGATTAATGTGCTAAAGTGTGATTAGAATGGTTAAACACAATTCATTGGATAGGACTCCAGTCACCTGGGGAGTTTGGGGGCGGAGGTGGTGGTGGTGTGTGTGTGTGTGTGTGTGTGTGTGTGTGTGTGTGTGACAGTTTCTGAGTTTCTGAGTTTCTGAGTGTTTCTGGACAGATTCCAGCTGAACCAAGTGAACAGAGTGTGCTAACTGTCCAGATTTTCCATGTTCCGCCTCCTGTGTTTGTGTGTGTGTGTGTGTGTGTGTGTGCGCGCGTGTGTGTGTGTACGCGCGCATGTGTGTGTGTGTGTGTGTGTGTGTGTGTGTGTGATGTGGCTGTGTGTGCATGTGCACACAAGTGCCTTTATCCTTTGCATTTTCTCATAGCCAGCTTGTCTCAGAGCAGATTGAACACAGCTGAGAATGTTGGTCTAGGCCTGCAGCGCTCTATCCTGGGGGAATAAGCAGGAACCACAAGGTTGGACTTGGCTCGCCCCACGACGGCTGAAAACTGCCATGCACCCAGGGTAAGGTTCCAGGTGGATTGGCTGGGGAGAGGAGAGTAATTTGGGGGTTATTTAAAATGATCTATTAAACCCCTGAACTTTAATCAGGGTTGCTACTATACTGACAGCCATGATTTACCTAAAAATCAGTAGGATGAGGATGGGAGGGATGAATAGGCTCAAAATGGGACCACTCCATGAATTATTTTTAAGGGCACTGGAGTCGGGGCGTTAGAATTGATCAGACCTAAGGAAAAAAGGCCAATAGCTCTTAAGAAATCTGCATTCCTTTCCAAATGGAACAGCTCAACATCATCCTTGTCTGGCTGTTGACAAAGAAATTGCTTTATTATCCTTTGCCATTGGTGTAGCCTCCCGGTATTAGCATGTCTAGGCTGAGAGAAGGCTCTGTGCGGTGGATAGGCAACCTTGGTCTTGTCAGTGCGACCCAGAGTACCTCACACAGGGAGCAGACCCCACTTGTTTGAGTTATGTGTAAATACAGCCAGACTCTGACAGACACCCAAAGTCAAACTGGTTTATGGAGGGCCAGTGTAGCCAGAAAGCAGAACCAAGCTTTCACAAGTCATTACCACTGCCTGGTCTGTTACTTGGGTAATTGAAAAACCACAGGGGTGTGATGTAATCCACGCCAGATTACAGTCAAGTACACAAATAAATACACAATCATCACAATACAAGGACCAGGATAAACTGTTCAACAAATGAACATTGAGAACTATATGCAGGGTTTCAAAAGTCAAAAAACAAAAAACTTAGTAGTATATAAATTTGTTAAGAGACAGGGTTACCTATGCCATCTTCATGTAATGCCTGTGAAGATTGCTGTGCCATTCATACTACACGACGTGCTGTCTTGAAATCGAGAGGCTTTCAGTCGTTGTGCTGTATCTGTTGCAGTGAAAACGCACAACACGCAGGAACAGGTCCTGCGAATAGTTTGCACGATGATTTGTTCAGAAACACGGAAAAGCCAAGGGCCGAGAATATGGAGTGTTGTTGTGTTGTTTTGCTACAGTTCCTCCCGTGGGTTTTGCGGTCAATGCACTCACATCACAGCTCACACTACAGCAGATGGGCTCGCCAACACATCCAGAGATTCAGCCTGCAAGATATCTTGCATAAGTCGGCGAGTCACTTTGATCACGTCGGGTGCTGATTTGCGAGCCCTGATTTCACGCAGATTATCCTCTGATTTGCTGTGAGCGCCAGGATTTGTCGGCGAGTGGAAAATTTGGCTTAAAAACGTCTAGTGTGAACTCGGCATAACTCCAGCTCCACTTCACACCTCTTGCCACTAACAGCTCTCGCCTTTTTTTCTCAACTGACATCTAGACTACCTAACCCACTTCATGAAAAAAGGCGTTGACCTGATTGATCCATTTACATTGATTTTCTGGGGCACAAGATCTTCTAGTATCTAGTAATTTATTACCTGCAAGGATTTAACAGCACAAGGTGCATCCTATTGTCTTCTGTTGTACTGGAGGAGAGGCAGATGTTTCTGAGAGACAAATATCTCAAAAGCTTATATTGGACTATTTTGCACTTCATAATTTGCCTGTGCCAGTGTTTAGTGCCAGAGCAGTGTGGAAGAAAGTAAATTTGGTGGTTTGATTGATGGATGGACATAAAGCACAGTAGACATGTAACTTTACTGAAATTTGTCATATCAAAGACTAGCAATTAACATTTGACTCTTTATGATACCGTAGACAAAATCTTACTTTCAACAAAGCGATTTAGTTTCCTAAAATGAACCATACCTTAATAGTTTATTTGCCACAACAACCAATGTTTTCTTACCCTGATCCCCTTAGTGGGATTCTTCTGCAGAGCAAAGTATTAAAACAGATAGTCAAAGTCAAAGTAGCTTTATTGTCATCATATTGAGGGGTCAGATCACAATATAACGAAATTTGAATGGCAGTTCCCCAAGGCATAAAAACGTAAGAACATTAGACAGTTGAAAGACAATTACAACAATTAAAGAGATACAATCACAAAGAACAAGAACAACAAAGTGCAATATGATGTGCAAACACAGTGAGCAGTAGCAAAACTGTAGTAACACAAGGCAATGTAAACGATAAAACAATTCAATGTTATGTTATTGCATGATGGAAATAGTTCAGTTAGTAGTCCTCCAGTGGGTATGTGTGTGTGAGTGTGTGTGATGTGGATGGTGGGGGGTGGTATTTATTACATAACCTAGCCAAATGGCTCACCTTTGCCACTGCAATATGGCGACCTGATAATGAGGATCCTTACTATCCCATAAAAGTATATGGACTCAGCCAGCTGGAGCTAATAAACAGCTGCTGAGCCCTGTTGTAAGTTCCTGTGTGAGGAAAAGAACACAGGATGAACGCAGGGCAAGGCACCAATAAATTTTAGGATTAGGATTGAAAACAGGGATTACGCGTTTACTGTCAGAAGGAGTAGTCCAAGTATTCTGTTATACAAGCTGGGTGGCAGGACGGACATGCTGTAAATTGTACGGGCTGGCCACACAGGTGTAGACAGCCACATGTGGATTTTCATTAAACCCCTTTAAACCTTTGTCACAGGGTAAAAGTACCTCCAATAGAAAAAAGGTAGTTATAGTAGCAGTGAAAAGGCTTTAAGGATTTAGCGTTAGACAATAAAAGAAAAACAAAACTCACCTGCATGGATCTGAGCGTTCCAATCCAAATATTCCCCATCCACTTGGCAAACGGAGTGTATTTATATAGAGCTTTTCTAGTCTTTTAGACCACTCAAGCATAAGTCGCATTCACCCATTCACACAGCGCTGCTACTTACCACCAGAGGCAATTTTGGGTTAAGTGTCTTGCCAAGGACACACGGCATGCAGACCAAAGGAAGCGGGGATCGAACCACCGACCTACTCTACCTCCTTAGCCGCAGCAGTGTAAGAGCCATGAGATAGTGTTATCTGAATGAACAAAATTGCAACACAAATGAGAAGCATGCCTGCAAGTAAAAACACCCATTGTTAAATTTCTAGAAGACCTTACGACACCCTCCATCTCCCTGGAATTTTATTCCTGATTTTAATGATCAGGTTTGAAGGGTAGTTTGTCACTTTTTAGAGCAGAGGTGTTTCTCCCTTTTGGATTTATAAAGTTCCGCAGTTTCTGAGAGCCAAACTTTAGCAAGTTGCAGGCTTTTGGCCTCAGGAAAGTGGCCGTGCCCTGACAGCAAAGGAATATGTATTGTCAGGAGAATTCAGACACGACAGGACTTAAAGGCAGCCTTCGCTGATGCCTGTCTGTAATTGCCCCAGGTCACGGCCGCAGCTTCACTGCAGATGACCCAGACAAGCATTATATATTATTACAAGACAAGAACTTCAAACCCCTCATAAAAAGAACTATCAAGGGTATTTCTCCAACTTTTAGCTCTGGAGGCCTGGATTTTGTAAAAATCAAGATCCCCCTCCCACCTCTCTGTATATATACTTCTTTCCCACTCTTTTTTGAACATTAATTCCAAACAATGGTACTTTTCATTTGAGTGAGAACAGAGCAAGGCAAGAATCTATTAGCATCTGGTGAAGAGTGAGGGCCGATAAGATTGAGAGTACCTTAAACATAAGTATTTTTTCTAAGTGGGTTCCCAAGATGACCTGAGTAATGGATGTTCATTGGTACGGAACGATTTTTGCCCACAACACTACCGCCCAAGGCATTTTCTCTCCTGACTCAGTTATGTAAGTGTCAAAAAATAGCCCTGATCTGGCCTGAAAGCATTTACTTTTCACAGTGAATTAATACACACTGCCGGTGTGTTAGTTTCAGCTTTTGAAATTGCAGGTTGAAGTGAAAGTGGACCTCTCTGATTCCCAAAACATATGTGAAAAAGACAAAATGTCCCTTAGACTGACGACTCTTAATGTGGTATTTGAAAATGACCCTCAGGCACATTTCAACCTTCATGTGATTAATACTCCCTTTAAATGACCCTCTCCCGCTATGTCCACGATACAGTACAACTGTGTATAAAAAGTACTACTACTGATAACTCTGCTTGTTGAAAAGCTTTGGTTTAGTCAAGTGGATAGAAAAATCACATTGAGGGCTATCAAATATCTAGAATATTTGGAAAGCAGACCTTTTAACACTTAATCCCTTTTTCCCATTATAAAGCTAATAGCATAACCATATATGTGTATATATACATATATGGTTATATATATATACCTTTATTCATAATTCTTCAGAAATACATAGCATAAGAATAAATGTGATTTGTGACCAGACAAATTAATGTATAGAAGCACATTTAATACAGCACTTATTTTTTGTACAATAATAATGTAAATTATTTATATCCCTCTATTCACTATGCTCAAAGGGCTGTGCATGCAGAGGACCAATTGAAAACATCTTTTTTTATACATTTGTTAAAACACCAACAGTTACGTTTTGACCACGTGACAAACTTCACATCTTAACATTTTATAAATTTTGGTTGTATTGGATCTTTCCGCAGGTCAGCAAATTTAGGCTACGTCAACATGAATACATTTTAGTTTTAAAATCATTGATACATTTAAGTCTGGTGTCTACAATATTCACCGTTTGGGGTATTTGTTAGCCTACCTCAGGCATTTGGCCTTGTTTCCTGAGACTATTTTTTTTTCTCAGAGGACATAAGCTTAATATATTGGTTTCATTTATTCCTTTATTTGTTGCGAACATTGCAAAAAAAATAAATAAATAAGAAAACAGAAAAACAAAACAACAACTGCATTCATATCATCATATTATCAAGGAAACCCATGCTAGAAAAGGAGTTAGAATAAGCTAAAGAAACGAATAATCAGAATAAATACAAAACAATGTTGTTTTTTTTAATATACAAAGGATAAAGATTTAATTGGTATTTGTTTTATATGTTTCCCCACACTTACACACTTAGGTCATGTACAGAAGTGTGAAGGAACAGTATTAGGTTTATATTGATTTTGATTTGTAGGTTGTAGGCTTTATATGGTTTTTAAATGATTTTTGATATTTTAGCCATTGCATAATATATTTGTGGCTTCCAGCATAATTTGTTGCCTATCATTACTCCAAGAAATGTATTTTCATTCAGTCTTTCTGTTTATACATAATTTATAATTATAATCAGATTTTTTTACCAAAGTTTATGAATTTTGTTATATTTCTATTTATTGTGTTTATTTGCATCAAAATTCTGTTATCCCCACAACAGAAGAAGTTTGTATCATCTCCAACTAGAATGCTTTTGAGTATTGTTGACACTTCAACACCGCGAGTAACCTTCAGTAGTTGTGATTTGAAATTTTGAATCTGAACATATTGTTCTAGTTTTTCAATAGTAAATCATGATGTTGTCCTATAAGCTCTAAATCCATATTGCTGCTCATACAGTATAGTATGTTTTTAAGGAAGTGTGGAAGATTGGAAAAAGGTTGGTAGTTTGTAAGGACATGTTTGTATCCAGCTTAATATGCTATAGAATAGAATAGAATAGACAACTTTATTCCTCCCGCTCGGGGAAATTCACTTGTTGTTGTTGGTTCATATGTTAACTTTTGCTGTTTTTAGTGTCAAAAATATAGAACAAACTTTCAATATAATTGATGCCAGTCTTTGCAAACTCCTTAGTAAAACCAGCACCCAAAAAAATATTATATTCATCTGCAACCAAGGCCAGGTCATTTATTGTGGTGTTTTTGGTGTTTTTTGCAAGGAGATGGTTGAGGGCATCTTGCATTCCCTTTTTTAGTTTTTAATAATAGAATTTAATACCGTCCATGTATTTTGACTATTGTTTTTGTTGTCTTCCAAGAGAGGACTGTAGATGTCTTTTTTCGCTTCTTATGATTTTAGTAATTTAGTCTTCATGTGTTCAGCTTCTTTTGTTCTTTTCTTTAAAAAATCTGTATCAAATACATTTTTCTTCTCATACACATTAAATATTCCCTTTGTTGACCACAGGTTTTTCTGTATTTTTTTTCCACTACTTTCTTCAATAGTGGACATATTTTTCATAGAGGGTGGGTGTGATGGATACAAATTATTAAAAGATTCATTAACATCTTCCCTGGAACGTAATAAACTGCCTTCTGTGTTTTGTGTGTAATTATTTTGGATGTTTTGACGCCTGGATGATTGCAACACACTTGTATCATTGATCAGTCGTCCCTATTGTCTTGTCCATGTCATTAATAGCACTGTATTATGTTATTATGTTATCAAGACACATGCTGTACATTGTGTTCATGAACTCCAAAATTGTATTGTGTATTTGTCTATTCAGTAAATCAATACTAAAATCACCACAGACAGAGAATCTTTACCTATTGTTTATGCTGTTATACAATTTGTCAATACAGGATCCATGTTTTCTATATAAATATAAAGTGCAGCTAATCAATATATGTTTTGATTTCTCCTTCTAAATTTCAATTGTAATTTATTCCATGATTTCCATAACAAGTGAGAGATTACTTACATGTTTTGCTTTTATAGTTTTTGTCAATGTATAGAGCCACTCCACCCTTCTTTTGTTTGAGCCCCATTAGTGAAAAACATTCCTTATCCCACAATAATGACCTTTACAGATTTTACCAGGTTTCAGATATTGCTATTTCTGTGAACGTCTTGCAGTTGCTTTAAAAAACGAGTGGTTTGTATTGAGGCCCCTGGGGTAAAAGATTATTATTGATAGTACTCTATCTGGTTTTTACATTTACTATAATAATAATAATAATATTTTATTTGTAACACACTTTACATTTGAAGTGCTACAAAGTAAAAGCATCAATATAAAAAAGACAGACACAAAGCTAAAAATAATATTAAATGTTCTCTATGTAATAATCACAATCACTGTGCGTATTACTGTAGAAGTTATTCTCAGGGTCTATATTACTCTCTATATCTTGTGATTTATATTTAGTGTATTCAAACATTTTTCAGATCCAGTTTTTCATATTCTGTAGATGAGTGATTCTGTCCAAATATCTCATGGGTATGTTTAGTTTATTCAATTAGTCTCCATGTAGATCTTTCCATTACCTTATTCTGTTGTTGTGCCCTGTTGTGTTGATCTCCATGGATATATTCATCAAATTTAACCAGTTTGTTGATATCCCCTGATTATGAGGATATGCTCTGCCTCAGGTGTTAATCTGTTCAGCTTAATTAATATTTTTTAGCTTCCTGTTGAAGTCGCCTGGATCTTGTTTGATTTTTTTTAACATACATGCTCCCCTCGGGACGTCCACATTCTTTTTTGTGAGATGTTTGTTGATGTAAATGTCAGATTCCTTAAATTCCCTTCTTTGTCTGAGGATCTCATACTTTCTCTTACTGTCGGTGAAGCGGATTGTCATAGCGGGTGGTGTACTTTTTATTTTTACATGGCAGTGTTGCGAGCGTCAATGTCACTGAAGTAAACAGAAATGCCCTTACTGTCATTACAGCCAAACCACCTGTCTCTGCGGTGATTCTCTTTCTGTCGCCCAAGTGTCGACTCCCGTGTCTGAGAGTGGTGCTCTCAGAGGCTGGAGCTGCCCCGGTGTAGGACTGATGCCTGGTCCTCAGGCCCCTGACGATAAGCTCATTTATATGGGAATACTGTTCCAGTTACTTTCCTAGTCTTTCCGACCACTACACACACACACCACATTTTTTTCTGTCACATTCACACACTGCCGGCACAGCCATCACAGGGAATTTAGGGTGAAGTGTCTTGCCCGAGGACACTTTGGAATGTGGACTGGGGAAAGCTGGCATCAAACTAACCTTTGGTTAGTGGACGACCCCCTCCATCTCCTGAGCCACAGCCGTCCAAGTGTGCTCCCGGTTGTTGTAATGAATTGTTGGAGTTACCTTAAGCCAAGTTTGTTCAGTTTCCAGGGTAGGGCTTAAAGAATGGCATTAAAGGTGGGGGTTCATTGGTGTCATAAACCTCATCCTTCACTGTCCTCCCTATCTAAAATATCTACATTGTTCTCATCAAAGGAGTGACCGTCATTCTTCACGGTATAAGTGAAGAGCTGAGTCTCGACAGGAGGAGTTGGTCCTTCTGAGCACTGGCGTGAAAGCACCCAATACGCATTGGGGACACATTTCAGATCTGATGACTCAGGACCACATTCAGAGGTGGTCTGATACGCGTGTGGCCACATTCTCTTTTAACGAAGTGAGTGCGATTGCGTCCTGGGACACACTGAAGGACCACCTACTAAGCTGACATCTTCTGCCCCACTATAGTTTGACGGAAGCTGCGCATTGATTCGCATGGCAGCCCCTGGCTTCTATCGGCACACCTACACATTGAAAACAGACAGATGTGTGTAGTCGGTCACTATTTTGGACAACAATTTGGCCTTTGTGGTAAGAAATGATGCATGCTTTTATTTTGCATTTAGTTCTGATCAGTGGTCACCGGAGACGCTCAGAGCGGTCCACTTGTGATTGCATCACCTTAGACAGATTTTAATACCAGGTCTGAACGGCGCCTATGAAGGACATCCTCACATACAGGTCCTTTAATGTAAAAATATTGATTATTCCAGAATTAAATGGAAATTCAAGTTTAATCTTGCTACAAAGCCGTTGAATTTCGAGCTGCAATAAACGCAACTAATATTTTGCAGACAGTCGAGCTGCTCTTTACATTTCAGGAAAGCAGACTGAGCTGACAGCCACACAATTCAACAGTCGTTCCTGGAGAATTATTGAACAATTTTCAGCCACAGATATTTCTTCCAGCATTATGAAAGCCGGAATACATAAGCTTCAGATAAACAGTACTGTAATGCATTTGATGCTAGGCTGCACCTCAATGTTTCACAGCTCTTTTAAAGCTTCCCTGAGCTGTAAGGCTCTTATCATCTCCTCTAATGCATAGGTAATCACATGTGTCAGTCCTCACCACTTCCCGCACTGACAGGCCAATCGGCCGGGCACTCCAAACATGAAAAACATCCTTTTCATGTCCCCCACCTTTTTTTATTTTATTTATTCCTTTAAAGCCTGTGATGGACACCCAGGGAGACTGTGTGACACTGATGGCTGGATGAGGGCATCATTTCCATGAGTAAAATATCAAGCGCCTGTCAGACCTGTCAACTCTTTCACACACAAACACATACATAAACTCAATGCTAGGAAGCCTGTGTGACACCAATGTCTCCGGATAAGTATTTTTATTCATTCTTTAGTTTTCCCTTTGAGTGCCGAAGGGATACAATATCTCGTCGGAGGAAAAGGGAATCTTCATTTTCACATGGGACACTTGAGGGGCCGCTGGGATTCTTCTTTTCGCTCAGTGTCAGGTACTTTACTATTTGGCTGGCTGGAGCCCAGAGCAGACATAGATATATGATCATTGTTAACCCTCTCATTTTGTGGGTCGTGAGGCAAAGGCCCACTCAACAATTTGATGGAGGATTTATACATATTCAAAAAATCATTTGAAAATCCAAAACACTTTAGGAAGTAACCGCTAGGTAAAATAAAAATAACATTTTTAAAAAGTATAACATTTAATACCAGATTATTGTAGTTCTTTTTAAGAAATTTACTGGGAAATTATTAGCAAAGTAAATTAAGTTAAATAATCATTACAAATAATTTTTAAGTAGATCTGTAAAATAAACCATTGCAGTTCCAAGCTCCAAAATGAAGGTGATGCATGATCCTCCCTCCTTCTTACAGCTTCTTTACTCCATGTATCACAGTGTGTTGAGCTTCATTACAGGTGATGAGGGGGGTGGTTCCTGTATTGTTTGTTGCTCATTCATAAGGTGTTACTGAAAAATAAATAAATGCAGTACTTGCAATGTCAGTTCACAGGACATTTTAGCTTCCGCTGTACATCTTGTTCACACTGACCTTGAAACGTAAGTACTATGCTGCATACAAACGAAATGATCTCCAAAAACATAGAAATTACATTTTCTTTTTTCATTGGAGCATTTTTAAAAGATTGTACTTGCATTCATATTTATGCATGCTTTTATGTCTTATCTGCGTGTCTATATTCAACTTTTTTGTGATTTTTTTGTACAGTATTGTTTCTCTTGAAAAACAAATCCTGATCTAGAAAAAAAAGAATGGATATTTTTTGACTGAAGGTAGTCAAAAAAAAGTAAAGACTATATACACTATTTTTAAATATGATGTAAGGTCCTTCATTTACTACATGAATGTTATGTCTGGTGTCGTAACTACTAAATAAAAAGGAGAGCAGCACTATAGGGAGAAGAATCTATTTTCATTATTTATTTATTCAATCATAACACTGTGTCAGAGTGGGCTCACAAAATTTCAAACAAAATATCATGTGTAATCTGTGTGGCACATTCTGGGATTGAAAAGGATTGTGGGGGGAAAAAAAAACACAATTTTATTACCTTATATATATTACCCTTTATATGGTCTGTCAGCAGTTTCAACACAACCCACCGTGATGTCACCCTCTGGTTCCTGAACTGCAGCCTCGAATTTGGCATTTTCTGCCCAATCTTGTTTTTTTTAAAACCAGCAGTAACCCTGTTCGTAAGAGTGTGTGATGGTCCTGACTGAGAGGCTCGAGGACGCTGCACGTCCACCTACACCTCCCATCTGCACCCACTGGATTGGTCAATCCTGTGGTATCCATGCCCCCAAGCATCGCAGGATTTTAATGTCTCTTTGCGGAAGAGTATTAGATTTTTTTTCATCTTGCATTTCAAGGGTAAGAATAATAAGTCGAAATGTCGTGAATAAAGTTGAAATACTCGGAGAATAAAGTCAAATTGTCGAGAAAAAAGTTTAAATACTATTTCGAGACTAAAGTAGAAAATTGTGACCCTGAAGCACTTTTCATCAGCACCAAACAACCGGGTGTTTATGTTTTGCTAGCCAGTTTGCTAAGCTAACGCTAGCTGCTAACCAAGTTGTAAAGTTGCGATATTATTATTGACAGTTGAATCTGGAAGAAACGATGCGGGACAACGGGTGTTTGAACATGAACGTCGACGTGTGTCCTGACACGATAACGTTCAATTGCAAACAACCGTTAATGAATTTTGAGAGGCGTGCAGTTACCGAAGTTAGCGTAGCTTTGCTAATGTTAGCTATCGTGGATGTGTGACAGCTGAACTGGTATCACAACACGGTCGTTTAAACATTTCGACTTTATTCTCGACATTTCTAATTTATTCTCAAAATGTTAAATAAATTTTAAAAATCTTCCCCCTCATTTTTTTCCTTATGCCTTGCCCCTAATACACTTCCGTATCTCTTTTACTCTAAATGGGTCCATAGTTTACAAAATGAACATCTTGCGGTATTGAAGAAGACTTGAAACTCGAGGTTGAGACCATAAACTCCTCAGGAAAATGTTCACTGAACCATAAATCAGTGAGTAAACTGACTCCTTTTTTGCAACCACTGGAGTCTCCCTCTGCTGGTCATTCAAGAGAATACAGGTTTCAGGCACTTCTGCATTGGCTGCACTTTACGTACCCGGTGACTACGTCCATTCATGTATACAGCCTACGGTGGACACCCACAAGGTTTTTGTCCTACAATGTGACAGATCCTCTGGCTTTATCCCTCTTGTACCCAAATCCTCCATTGTAGAGAGACAAAAAAGTGACCAAAGAGGCTTCCGCTTCATTTCATTTGTTTGCCCTCAGAATGAGCTTGACTTGAATATCAATCCAGCAATTAGCATGGGGAAACACACGGGCCTATATACTGTATACTCTACAAGTCTCTGTTATATCCCCTTCCCTCCCTGCACCCTTCTGTTCATGCATTCACCCCCCTGCCGTTCTCTTGAAAGAATCCAATGTGAAATGTGATGGAAGAAATTAATTCAGGTACCAGGGCTGCTTGGCTCCCCTCTCCTGAAAGGGTTTTCTCCGCATTTTGGGTGCCTAATAAGTAGATGTTGCTGCTTCTTATTTGAGCACAGTTGTTGTTGATGAGTTTCAGGGATAAGTATTGGAGGGTGTGGGAGGAAATTGGGGCCCAGGGTTTTTTCCCCCTGCCTGCCCAGTAGGGGGCTGCAGTGCAAACACTGAATAACAAATGAGTTTTGCTAAGGATTTGGCTAATTATCTCCGGCCGCTCTCCCTGCCGCCCCGGGACAATATCTGGACTTATCAAGGAGGGAGGGGGGGGGGGGGGGAGAGAGAGCGAGCGAGAGACCCAGCACTTGAACTGCGGACCCTGGGCTCTAATTAACAGCGACCACAAATGAAAAGCAGCTGGCAATAATTACACAATTAAAGTGCCGTCGGGGGGAAGAAAAGCATAATTTCTGCAGCCATTGCCATAAATCTTGTGCTGTCTAAGCCCATACGTTTAACGTGAACTTTTCCTCGGCAGGTTAATGCATTACTCATATAAAAAAACACAGTATCCCTTTGTATTTTTCTTGGACCTGCTTAATAACAAAGAGTACAGGACGGGCAGCCTGCAGATCACTGCCCATGAACGTCTCCGAGAACCGCCGGAGCATGAAGAGCCGACACCTCCACTTAATGCCATGTGTGAACTTTCTTCACTTTTTTTTCTTCTTCTCTCTCTTCTCAAAGCAAAGCTGGGTCGGAGCTTTACTCACTGTACCATAACATATAGTTGCTGGGGGATAAACCACGCTTAGGAAATTGATCTTGAGAGTTACGATGGTAAACAAAAAAAGGCTGCTATCCAAAGCCAGAAATGTAAAGGTGCATTGCTTTACTTTTCTCTGACGCATTGTGCCTTTTGGTTGACAGTTTGATGAACCTGAGCGACACGCTATGTGCGCTGTAAAAAAAAACCTGTTCAAACGTGTTTACATTTTCAAATTAGCAATGAAAACCTCAAAGTGAACATTTGGTTTTACTTTGGATAATTCCGCTGAAACTCACGTCAGACGGTAACTTTTACTCGAAAAAACAGCAGCCACCAACAGATGAGCAATTAGGCAATTAAATCCATTTCACAAAGTAAGCCATAAACACCTCTAAGTGTATTGTAAATAGGCCCGGGCACATGCCATTTGAAGCGCGCCGTGATTTTTTTGTCAGACAAATCTCCAGAATGATTAATAGTTTAGTTTTTCAAAATGATTTAGACACAAATAATGTGATAAAACGAGGGGCTATTACCACATCTTGTAATAGACATGTTACAATGATGAAAGCTTTAATTTGTTTTCAGAGCACTTAGAGGGGTTAGAAAAGCCACCTCACTCCCCATCATCAATCATGTGTCACTTAACAGAAGTGTTATATTATGGGAGAAATACAAATATACCGGCTTAAATGCATGCTCTCTTGACAGCTGGCTTCTCCCGGCTCTCTGCGTACTGTTTTCACTGTAAAGAAAATTACAAGTAGTTGTCCGGCAGAGGATTTGTCTTTGCTGAATGAAGGATGGCTTTGGCAGCAAGAGCATAACTGCTGTGTGGCAGGGTGTGATTAAAAAGGGCAGACGTTTGTGAAGGGCATGTATTATGCTGTGTAAATCAAATATTTGATTATGTGCAAATGTAGGTGTTATAGAATGGGAGGTAGATTTTAGAAAAAGATATTTGGTATTTCGGTCAACTTTAGATACAAATTTGAATATTGTAATGTATTTTTCACCAAAAGTAGCTGTGGGTGCTTATTATTTTGTAAATGCTTGTGTCAATTCAGCCATTCTTTCATTCCCTGTCAGCCTTTGCCAAATATCACTATAACTAATCTATTTGATAGATAGATAGATAGATAGATAGATAGATAGAAAGAAAATTATATACAATATATACAAAAACAAATATAAAAAATATATGAATTGCATAAAATATGAGGATAATAAGGATAAAAATAAAGAATTTATATGCAATATTAATACAATAATCTACACTCCAATACCAGATGCTTTTTTTTGCCTGGTTCTCTCTTCACGTCCAGTTTGGAAGGGAGCCGTGTTGCTGCTGGACAACAGAGCTGAGATGGGATGTGATGGTATGACATCTCTCACAGGATGCAACCCTGATGTACTTTAAACATATTTTGTTGTTGAAGACCTTATGAACAAACATTGTGAGCTCGGTGTAATCTGTATTCTGCATTCAGTATTTTCATTAATGTCATTTCTCAATGATAGTATCTCACAGTTTCTAAGCATATAGAAATATGTTAAGTGGAGGATCTTGAGAATTCAGTTCAAATCTTTTGTTGTTCTGGTTTTCATGTGCAGTAATATTGTCCCACACATGCAAATGAAAAATAACTGTCCACCAGGTGCAAATTGAAAAGAGATTTCTACTCACAAAACGTAACTCATAGATTACGGATGAGGTGAAAATGGACCCCACACTTTTCTTAGACCTTACAGTAGCCTAGCTTTGAAGAATTCTGCTTTCCAGGTTATTGTTCAAAGTAAACAGTAAACGCAACTTAATTCAAACACAGGTGCATCTGTTATATCTTCGAGGCGAACGATGAGGATTACAGAAATTGAAACAAAAACAGAATTATTAAGCTCATTCGAACTTTGATTTTAAGTGTTTGTAACAGAAGGCTAAGTGCTGTATGTGTAGTTCAAGGGGATTGTGAAGCCCCATGCTGTTCAAGGTCCAGGATTATTCCCATCATCCCCACACTTTTCTCTTTCCACCAGACTTTTTCTCTTTCACATCTGAGGATGATGTTTTGTTGTATTGTGGATGAGTTCAAGAGGTGGCGCAAAGTATTATGTTAAAAGAGGCTCCTGTATTAAATGTAATCACTGTGGCGGGGCCAAAATCTGAACCAGACTTTCAGTATTTATGTTCCTTATATTTTGGGGGGAAGGATTTAAGCAGCGCACATTCTGCTGTTCGAAAAAACCCCGTCCAGCTCTGTACTGTAGAGTCTGCGAGTTTTCTGTGACTGTTTTTCGATCTGGCCTTGTTGACACATCAGCGTGCCGCCACACAAGTGCAGACCTGATTGGGACCATGAATGTTCCAGTGCATTTCAAGCGTCTTGACAGACTTCAGGGTTAAGATGTTCTGAATTAGATTTGAATTACAACCACTAAATGCCCCTGTCAAAGGTAATTATGGCTGACACTGCCCATGTGTGTTTGGCCGCGTCGCTTTTATAGGAGAGGCACGGAGCTTAAACAAAGAAACATTCCGAATGCATTGCCCCAGAAATTGCTACAGTGTAACAGGGTAACGGGGAGGTATTCCTCAGATAAGGATGCTGGTCCTGACCCAGTCTCCAGCTGTGGCTTGCCAAATAAAAAGAAAAGAGAAAGTGCAGAAAGTTTGCTCTAGAGGTGTTGCTCTGCACATAAAAGCCAAACTGCACCATTTGAAGGTAAGCATCATTTTTTTAATGTCAACAGCAACAATGCTATTTTCTGTCCTAATGCTATTGTTTATTGTTCTACCACGAATTCACTTTCTGTCCATCAGTCGAGCAGGTCACATTTTTTCCCACTGTGATGACAGAAACGAGGGCTGTGCATGCAGCCCTGTACATAACGCTGGTTCATATGGATGTGTTTACAGGATGCAGTTAAATTTCCACAGTGGCCGCAGATGTTTAAGCTCACTCTTCCTGACACAGTAATTGCCGTCGGTAGGGGTCGGTGTGTGTGTGTGTGTGTGTGTGTGTGGGGGGGGGGGGTCCTTAAACAACGGTCAGCGTCGCTGAGAAAAATGAAAGGATGATAAAATAAATTAAAATTCTTGTGTGAAACAGTGAAAATAAACAGCGTGCCTGAAATGGCACCGTCAGTCCACAGAGAGGTACTGTGATTTCTCAGGCATCCAGACTACCAGCGTTGACACTCTGTGGAAGCCCGAGCTCTCCCCTCCACTCTCCCTCCCCTCGGTAACAGCTCAGGTGGGAAAGTTTCACCTTCACAGAGGCAAAGTGCCCCCCGCTCCGACCCCCCTGCCTCCCCGTACCTCCCATCAGACTTGCACGAAAAAAACAACAATCTCTAAACTTCGTTTAAGGATGTTGTTTTTTTAATTTTTTATTTCAATAACATCAAAAATTATTTAATTACTGAGAAGTGCAATAAACAAAAACAACAAGGTGACATCCATTCTTCTAACAAAAGGATGATGAAGAAGTGAAAATAAAGGCTTCATTATTATCATTCATTATATTGTAAAGCTCCATACATTCAGTATCACTATCATGATATAGTTTTGCAAAATCTAGTGGACGACAGATTTAAGGTGATTTAAACATTTTGATGAAGTTAAATACATATCAGAATCAGAATCCCTTTATTGTCATTGTACGGAGTGAGAAGCATGTGAGACACAGATTACCTTCAGGGGTCAATTCAGTTACACGGACAAACACATTTTCCAGGTCTCTTTAACTCACATTTTAGTGATCCATGAAATGTGATTGTGTAATCCTGCAGGCATCACAAACTAAATCCCATTCACCTGGCTGTATTAGGTGAAGACCGAGATGTCAGAGGCAGATAGATCTAACTCAAAACCCAAACCATGCACATGGAGGTAAAGGAGATTTATTTTTATAATTTATTTCTGTTAATTGTTGAATATATGATTTTTGACCTGAATGATGAAAATTCAGGTCTCAGGCGGTCAGGACAGTATAGCCGATATGAACTTTGGAAAATAATAGAAAATGACATCCGGACATTTTTTAGGGGTTCTTCATTCACGTACAGCAAACACATGCAGCACAAACATGTCCAGAACATTCCGCGGCATTTAGATGGAGCATGCATTTTCCCCGAGATCTTCCTGCTGTATCCTCACATGGGCTCACACAGACACTTTAAAAAAAAGTTACTTGGGGGCTGGCGAGAAAAAGAACATTTCTGGAGCAATATTTGTGGACATTTTTGTTCTCACATACAGCCCTGGAAACGTTCAGAAAGTTGTCCGGACCAGAGCTTCCATGTCTGAAAGCAGCTCAAGTCTCCAGGTTCTCGTCACGTTCTGCCTCCCTATCCTGGACTCATGCTTTCTGTGGACTTGTGATTCTGAATTCTTTGATTCACCCTTTCTTGCGTCAGCCTCAGTTGAGTTTCTTTGTTGTGTTGTCGGTTCCTGTTTCATTTTGACTTTCACCTACTTTCCCCCCAGTGTCTTGTTGTTAACTTGCGTTTGTCTTGTGATCGTCTACACCTGTCCGAATGTGTTTCACCTGTGTTTCCTTGTCCCTGCCTCCCTTGTGTTCATCGTCTCTGTGCTTCCCTTTGTCTTCTGGTAGGTTCGTCTGTTCTGTGCCCAATCTGTTCAGCCTCCCGCCACGTTTTTTTTTTCTCCCCCGTGTGAATTACGAGAGTTGGATTTGTGTCGACTACCCTCTGAGACTGTAAGACTGTTTTTTTTTGTTGACCTGCTCATCAAGTACACAATTTTCAGTATGTAATAAAGGCCAGTGTTAGGCACTTATGGACAAATCATGTTGTTCATCGTTACAACATTCTATGAAATTGAGATGGATAAAAAAACACATACTATTAGCTAAATTTTACAAAAAAATGTATTGGATTAAAATTGCTTACAGCCCCTTTAAGCCAGTAAATTATTATTAAGTTTTTTTTTTTTCTTAAATTAGGTGTTCTACTTTAATTCACTGACTAACACAGGTTTGTCTTCTTTAATCTAAATACGATTTCTCTCCCTAAGAGTCGACAGTCTATCCACATCTCCTCCGTGTCCTATTAGCAGTGTGAGTGCTGGCTGAGTAGAAATACATTTAAGTGCATTACATTTCTGTTTATGGTGGAGAATAAAATGTTAAATCACCGATCTCTGCCAACAGAAATTTCAGAATGTTTCTCAAAACAGTATTAATGCCATTTTACGTCATTTCTGTACAGGCGTGTTATTGTTTTCTCTCAAATGCCGTTTTGGCGGCCAGCTCAGTCGATTCATGTTTACAATGGCTCTTATAAGCTCTGATGTAATTTGACTCTAAAAAGCAAGTCCAACAACACCTCGTTACTCGCTGGTGTGGCCTTGCTGTTGCCTTTGCCCCCTCAACCCCTAGAGGTGCCCGTTTCGTGACAGCTTTTCAACCCCCCCTCCCCCCTCCCCCACCAATGCAGAAGCCTGCCACTGACCTCCCCTTCCTCTCTACCTTAGTGTGCATTACATACAGCAAGTGCAAATTAGGTTACTGTGAAAAATCCACAGAGCCGGGGCCTGTGGGTCTCATGAAGCATGTTTCAGGGAAACTGTTACTGAGCCGTTATTATCAGGGGTGGTATTAGAGCGGGATTTGGCTGGCCATAAATATATCACAGCTTCATTAAACATGGACAACACTGGAGGGGGGAAAAAAATAATGGGACGGGGGATTTGAAAAGGGCGGTGTGGATGTCTTTAAGTTTGGTGTTTAGGACAGGGTGGTGAGGGTGAGGGTCCCGGCCAAGGCTTAGCTAATTATCTTATTCTGCACTTGAAGGGGGGTTGATGGGAGCATTGCGAGGCCTGAAAAGCCTTTCCATCTGAAAGCACTTCATTAAGGGCCTCACCATGCTGCAGCTTTGCTCCGGCCGCTCTGGGAAGGTATTAAACAGCTGAGGGTGAAAGCCGAGAGGCCCGGGCCAATTCAGCCCAAAGGGGAGCCTTGATTTGGTCTGTTTATGCCTCATCATCAGTTGTCAGGGTTTCAACTTACATCACCGGTGGAGAGTTACCGTCAGCCAAATTAGCTTTGATGCAGTTTAGGAATATTGCACAAACAACCAGTCGGGAGTTTAGAGGGATTACTTTGCCTGAAACAATTCAACTTGATAGCCTTCTAAAAGAGAAAAAGGAGCAGAGGCTGAACAGGATAATAAAAACAGTGACTTGTTTTTGATTGAGGGGGGAACAAACATCTACAAATAGTAGATAAAATGAAGCATTTTAACATTTGCACAGATTTGTGTCATTTTTACCACAAACACAAACACATGTTTGGACACTTAGGGCAATGGAATAAACTTTGAACTCAAAATCTGCTGCGGACGTTATTTTGGTTAAATGTTATGTCAGAGCAGAGCATAAGTCTGTCCATGGGCACCTGTTGCATTTACATAAGCATATACTGTATGTTCAAATGAAGAAGACTACTAGTACTCATGAGCTCACAGCATGGACATTATTGAATGTAGACCAGTAAAGAGGAGGGGAAAAGACAAATCTTTTTAAGTTTGTCTCTGTGCTACTAGTATTTATAAATTACTTTGTTGCCCCTTGAAGGCTGTTAAACTAGGGATGGCACGATCCGATATTCCATATTGGTATTGGCGCAATATTGACCAAAATGATTGGATCGGATATCGGAAGAAATAAGAAGTAAAATCCGATCCGATACATTCCGGCATTATTTTTATGTTAACCTATAATTATTAAATTAACAGTTTACAGTTCTTTGTTTTTTGCTTGTTTGAACGGTGCTGACCATAAAGAATCTGCAAAAAGAGTATTCCATAACTCAGTCATTTTGCTGGCTATCTATGTTTTAGATACTTGGTTAAGCAAAATGCATCCTGAACGATGCATTATAAATATTGTATGTTACGACTGGGGAAAAGATTGTATCAGATTAGTGTCGGATCGGTATCGGCAGATACTCAAGATTGCGGGATCGGTATCGGATCGGACACAAAAAAGTGGTATCGTCCCATCCCTATTTGAAACAAGCTAAAACATAATAGGGTTAGTGTACATTTGATTTATTAGTTTTCCTTTTTACTGAAAACAGCTACGAGCAGCACAATTGGCTGGCTTGAAAATCAACACAATGAGCTAAAAGAAGCTTCAAATTTGCTCTGTAGTTCTGACACTAACTGCAGAGCTAATGATAATTATCTGTGGGTTTATCACTACAAGCAACTCCCTTTATATTACACATACTCATTTGAGCCATTGTTGAGAAAAACTTCAGGAGTATTATAACTTTGATATTATTCTTGTGATTCTGACCATCATCCCATTTATCAGTTATAATTCCATTGCTCATCTACATGATTGCTCAGAACTCATGGGTCAGATGGAGAAACATGCATGAGCAGTTTTGCCAGATCAGTTACTGCTTTATTTACAGCTAATATCGAAGATAACGACTCCTGTAATAACAAATTTCATGTTAAAAACGTAAGCATGCTAAGTAGTGGGTCACAGTTGAAGCAGGTACAGTACAACTATAGACTTTGATTGGTATTTGGTTTAGAAGTATATTTGTCAAAGGAACATGTTACCACCCTAAATACTGTTAGAATCTGCATGACATCTACCACTTCAAATCAACTCAATACTAAAGCTGCAATACAGAGGTATTTACAGCAGGGAAAAAGTCACCCCAATAACACTGTAATATTATACGTATGCTCCTTATTTTATTGAGGGCATTGCACCAAAGTATTTCTGTCTGGCACATGAACAGATGGTCGTAATGGAACCAATGTCCCATCTCTGCCCCAAAATGGCATGGTTGTTAAGAAGGAAAATACATGAGATGCAAGGCTTGGATATCTGATTATCTGCAAGTAGCAGCAGAACCCCTGGTATTTTGTTGAAAATGTTGGTATTAAATGTCCGCTTCAAAGAAGCTAATTATACTAAGTCCTGATTTCATGGTCACAGCTGTAGCATATTACCAATCTCAACAGCTCAACGTAGCAGACTGAATGAGGAGATGCTGCGGTTATTCTCTGCTGGTATCAATGTCACTGATGCTCAGCAGAACACTCTGGACTGATAACTCCATTTCATCCCCATCAGCTTTCAGTCACCACAGGCAAGACCCAAATTCCAGGATTTTACCTTCAGGTTTTGTATTTGAGATGAGAAAAAAAAAAAAGATTCTTCATCACCGCTCACACCTTACAATATGGAATATGTTATACGTAATCAACATCAAAATTAGCGGCTTAGTTTTTTCCCATCCCGTGACATGATGGAATTTTAAGACAAGAGAATACAGAGAAGATTTTTGGTTCTGTCTCAAGGCCCATCTTATCCCAATATTTAAGATATTTAAAGATGTATTTGTCATCAAATTCTCTTATAGTTCCCCCCTCTGCCGAGGTCCTCTCAACACCATAAATTAGAACCATCTAGCTTCACAAGCCTCAACAATGGCGGGACTCTCATTTGAGAGAGAGCACACCAAAGAAACATCACCCAACCATACTGTAGCCAGTTAGATCCTCCATGTGGAAATACATGGGGAACCATGACTAGAATTTTTTCTGAGGAACCTCCTTCAGGGGAATAGGTAACACCCTGGTGTCCAACTACACTAGGTGCAAGCCGGGACAACCTCAACTGACGGAAAACCCTAACTGCCCCCAATAGTCTGACTAAAACCAACAAATGGCATCAACATATAGAAAAAAAAATTTCAAAGGTATTTAAAAGAAAGGGATATACAGTACATTCAATTAATCATAATATAAGAGAATTATGGTAAAATAAAATATGAAACAAAGTTAGTTAATACGAGAAAATTATAAGTTAGTCTAAAAGAAATAAAAGTTAAAATCAAAATGACAAAAAAACGAGCTAAACAACAATAACCATGTACAAACCATATAACACATTTACAAAACACTACAGCATTATAAAACCAAATCTTAACAAAAAATCTTGAAAAAAAAGAAAAAGTACTACATTAATCAAAATAATATTACTCACAAATTAAACATTCCATCTGACACATCTCTCTCATCAATTGCGATCCAGTTAGTGATTAGCAGAGAGTTGAGACGCCAAGTTGATTATGGATGTAAAAACAGAGAGATGAGCTTCCTTCTAGGAAAGCAAAAAGATGGAATGTGGTGTAGTGGGATGTCGAAAGTTTCTGTCTGGACTTCATGCTTTTCCATAATGTTTAATGACTTTTTAACACAGGCTGAGATGAAAGCACAAACAATTAATAGTACAATCACTCCTACCACTAGCACCACTGTAGGATGAAATGCAGAATTGCGGACCCTCACAGTCCAAAGTCACCTATTGGGTCATACCCATGTCCTCTGTGCTGTGCCAGACACTAGAACGGTGATGGTCGAGGAGTCAGATATACTGTATATGTGAATCTAATGAACACATGAACAGTTAATACAGGAAAATTCACAGAACCATCTCTATCTTTCCCTTTAGAACCTGCAGTGATGGTACGATTGAGCACAGTTACCTGTACAACGTTCACAGCCAAAACATTAACCCATGGGACAGCTTCAACAATCGCATTAACTTTGAGCTGAGGGGATGGTGTGGTAGATAGGCAGCTGTCTGAATACATCTTAGAGCAATCAGTTTGTATGGGCATATGAGTGTGTGTGCCCTTAAGAATCTTTCACACATTTGCTCACATCCGCAGCATAATCACCACCTGAGCATCCATACTTAGGCGGCCCTGGAACTTTGCAATCCTTTAGGAAGGGGACACTGACTATGCCCTGGAGGTGGAACATGACTGCACAGATGGAGATCTGTGACGGCTTGATGCATTGATCCACTCTGATTTTCCTTTCAACATAAGGGTGATTAAATTGGTCAGAAGCACTTGGCATTGGCTTTGCCACATAGAAGACAAAGATTCTTGCTAAAGAGATTTCACAAACACATTCAGTCCTGGATAAATGAATGAATCTCCTCTTTCCCTGGCTCTGGCAGCCTGTCTGCAACCTGCTTGTGATATGTCCTAAAAATGTTGGTGAGAGCTAAAAACATGGTCAATCATGAACTACCTCTCTGTCCATAAGAGGGTAGTTCTGTGAGTTGTTAGACCCAGGTTTTCACCTTTGGATGTAGGTATACCCATCAACACAAAACTTGTTTGGTTAGGTGTACTTCTGATGGAATAAAGTACTGACGGCAAGTCGTCTGGCCATTATAAACTTGTAGTTAGCTTAGTTCTGTGGATGATAAGGAACATGCACTTTCCAATTTGTTTCTAACACTTTGCTCAGGTGCTGGGGGATTTGGGCAGTGTAAGGAGTCTTCACATCACTTTTAAGTCCCTGTGGAAGGCTAAATCTAGGAATTATTTATTCAACAAATATTTCACCACTGTTGCTGTGTCCTCTGGTGGGGAACGCTTCAACCCATTTCGAGAACATATCAACAATGACAAGGTGATATTTCTGTAAAAAGTCTATTCCTGTAAAAAGTGACAAAAGTCACTGACTCATCACCCCTGTTGTTTTGTAGTCACACCGAGCATCTGCCTACCAATGGTTGGGTTAAAGCGGTGACACCTGGAACAAATAATTGGGTTTCGGATTATCTGATTCATCTCTCTTTCGCCAATATGTGTGGGACTATGAGCTGTAAAGGCCAACACATGGAGGGGAGACTTGGGACAAACCGGCCTGCCATCATGGTGGAGCCACAAGCCAGACTCAGTAGGTTTACAACCTTGTTTCTGCCACAACCTCACAACCGTCAGCATCAGGTGTGCCGTGGGTGTTGATGGGCTCTTCGTCCGGAGGTTTGCCCAGCAGTAATCCAATCCCACTTAATTGATCTAGACAAATTTATCTCAAGTTGTGCCAAAGAAACAATTCTATACAGCTCTCATGAAGCATCTATGGTTGCGCTATTGGTGGTATGCAGTCAATGTCTAATAAAATACACCTTTTAATTCCTGTAGGTGGCGGTAGTGCGATTAGTAGGCTAATTAAAGTTACATTTTTGATATCAAACAATAGAATTAGAGATGCAGGTTGACCGTTTGACCATTACAATAAGTGACAACGCTAACAAAGTGGACAGAAGAGGAGTCAAAGAGCAAAGATACAGACCAAGGACTTGATCACAGTCCCTCCCGACCTAACCCAACGAAGAACAGAGCGACTGAGAGCAGTCGAGGAAGAGCTCCGTGTGTCACTGTCGTCAATTTCCTGCCAGGATATCAGCTTTGTGCTCATCTAAACAGGGTCAGGATTGCATTGCGTTTAACTAAGTACTAAGTGTAAAAATCCCTGATTTGGATGGATACGTCAGCTATGTGCCGTCAATCTCTGCCTGCAGGCAATAGCCCTGTCTATTTCATTGCAAGTTCATTTCCCCCTTTCCCCCTTTATCTGTTTAGGCAGAGAACTCTTTGCTCTCTCCTTTTGTAATTTTGCAATTGTATCCTACTAATGGATTTATGCTTATGATTGAAATGTAACTTTATCCTGATGTAAAGAAAAGCCGTTCGCAGAGCAGCAGTCTATGATGGTTTTTGTTTCTTTCATTGTAGATGAAAATAACTCTGTTGCATAATCATTTCAGCCTGTTCAACTTGTCATTGTTTATCAAATCAACAGTAAAATGCAATAACTTCATTCCAGTCTGGGACTTCATTAAGTCCTTACAATAGCCTATCATGTACTGTGATAGACTTCTACATTTAATTTTTTTACATTTGGGATTGTGGTGTGCCGTGGGATTCTTTTATTTTGTCAAAAAAAGGATTGAAAAACACTGCGCTACATCATCTAGTGAGGCCAGCAAAAGAACGGGAGGTTGTAATGTTGGACATTGAAGTACCATAAAGGAAGGGTTAAGTCCACCTTGTAAGGCAGCCTAGTCTGCTCGTGTCTTATCTTTAGAGACGGAATCAGTATCTGTGTCGGAATCAGTATCACCAGTGTGTGCTGCACACTTTACATTACTATTTCCTTAGGTAAAAGAATAGCATTTAATGAGTTAGATATCAGAGTTGCGTGTTGAATCGGTTAACCTGGTATTGTATAAACCTCTAAGTTTCCCGCTGCCAAAATAGAGGCACGAGTAAGTGTATACAACTCCATATGGCAAAGCATATGCCCCTAATATCCCCGTCTGAGTAGTGGCAGCATAACATGCAGGATATTGCATGTCTGAGGATCTCGTCACTAAACCAATGTTAAAGAAAATTACATCAGGATTTGGAATAGTGATTAATTTTAAATCAGGCCAAGGAGGGGTGACAGTGTCACTCAAAACTTCACAATCGTGTGTAAGCAGCTCATCATTGATATCAACTAATGGAAGCAACGTGGCCGGGTTTAAATGTGGAGCTCTACGAACCGACATCTTAGAGCTGGACAAGATGGCAACTTCATAACCTGATCTACGAGCAGCTGTCATAGGTTAAAATGTGTAGTACAGCATGGGGGAACATATCATCATCATATCCTGGCAGAGCTGCAGATTGGCCAGTGATTGTCAACAACAACATATTTGCTGTATTAAAAATGTATTTTCTTAATTTGCAACGTGCATTCTAAAAAGGTTAATACAACAATAATACAAATATCAAATGAATAAGATTAAATAATATCAATTAAGTAATTTAATGGTACGTAGGGAGATACCTTGTTTCTATGCAAACTCACTATATTATATTTGCATGGATCTATTGACTTACTGTAGAATTATTGTTATTTATATTTTATAATATTTAAAAGCATTTTTGCTCACTTCAATCAAGTTCTTTTTTAGGGTTCAGTTTCATGTATTTAAGTTATTTATCTATTCATTTAATTAATTAAGATTCTGATTATTTATTGTTTTTCCTCCAATCCGTGTCTGCAGCAGACAATTTGTGTGTTTTTCTTCAAAAGAATAAAGGGAACACTTAATCGCCACAGTATAACACCAATTCAGTTAAACTTCAGGGATATCAATTTGTCCATTTAGGAAGCACAAGTGATTGTGAATCAATTTTTATTTGCTTTGGTGCAAATGAAAGTGCCACAGGTGCAATGGAGAGGCCATAGCAAAGATTTGGTGGTGGTCAGTGATGGTCTAGGAGGCTTATTCTCTTTTTGCCGTGATAAATTTCAAGAAGTTGGATCAGCCCCTGATGTAAATGTTTTACTTTGATTTTCGGTTTGATTATTGAAACCAGCCCTATGTGGGTTGAGGATCTAAGTTTTCAATTTCATTTTGTTCTCAACAAATCATACAATGTACATCAGTAAATATTTTCAACTTGTATCATTTTATTCATATGTGATTTAAGTGTTCCCTTAATTTTTCTTTTGAGCAGTGTATTTGCAGAACATTTTGAGCAGGGGTGGTTATTATTCTCGCAATTTTCATTTTCATTTATTTTATTTGTGTCTCTCCCTGCTCTCCTTTGTATCTGAGTTCATGGCTCATCTGTCTTTTTGCTATTATAGTGTTTTAATAATGAAACAGTTATAGGACAATTTTGAGTTCCTTGGATTTATTGGACTTCCATTTTCTGCTACTTTATATTTCAATTCCATTGCATTTATTTTCCAACTTGAGTTTTAAGATGAAGGTTTCGCTCAATGTATCATGCTATTATGTTTATTTTTTTAATACATTGTCTTTGAATCAACAGCTTAATCTCCAACAGTGACAACAGTAACACGCTGCTTACATATTGATACCCTCAGTATCAATAGTGATATGCAATATAATAATAGATCAATACTTTAACTGATTCTTTAACAAATGTTTCCTTCTTCTACTCCCAAATCTTCTGTAGGCTACTTTAACCTTAGTTTTTTTTAATGCAGGACTTTAACTACTATTTCACATTGCTGTATTGGTACGTTTACATAAGCCAAGGATGACAATACAAAAAAATAAGGTACATTATGGAGGGGTGGATAACAGTGTAGGTCACAATAAGTCATGTTAGGGTCATTATTATCTTCTTGAAAAGGGGAGACTGTCACAGGGCACATCTCATCCCAGTGCCATGCAGGGACAGGATGGCAACTCCTAACACAAAACATAAACCATCCTAAACTAGGGCATTCCTACAGAGGCCTTCCGACCTTCCAGGTCAATCATCTGTGAGACGTAACTTTGGTGAGGCATAGTATACATATACAATATTAAAAATATCAAAATATGTAATTCTCATAAAATTATCTGACAGGTCTTTATGTTGTCAGACCTCAGTCTGCCTCAGACCCTCTGAGAATCAAATCCTTCAAATGTCACTGCCAATCCTTTTCCCGTGGTGCTCCATGATTTGCAGTGTAAACACGATACTCATACAGAGAGACACCAATTGCTGTGGTCCGGGGCTCAAAGCACACAACAATCATTCGTTACTTAGTTTCTCTTCTAATAATGCATGTCTGCTGCTGACGTGCTTTTAGAGTACCAGGCGCAATCAGGCTAATATCTTTGTCTTCAGTTACCAATGAATAATAATCATCGGCTAACAAAGTGGAAACACTATGCTCAGTTCCATTCAGCTGGGCTGTGCTTTGCTCCTCGACAGAGGCAAAGATGCCATTTTGGCATTACTGTAATAAAGTGCAGTACATAAACTAGACACTAAGAAATCAAACAAAACACGTTATTAATAAACACAAACAACTTCTGTTGTGAGAATTAAAACCAAAAGCTAAACAAACCCTTTAACCTCTATTTATCCAAGGGGGAAATAAACAAATGACTTGGAGTCCCACAAAATCTGATTCAACTGGGTTGGGTTTGGGGGGCTCTTCCAGGACATACAGACATGCAGCAGATGTTGTTTGTACAGAAACGACCAAAACAGGAAACTTACAATTCTTTCAGCAATTGTTGGTGTGATTAAAAAAAAATCTTATCTCAGTTTTCAGATCCAATTTTTCCACAGCGCTGTTTTGTAAAAACTCCCAACAAATGTCCTGGTTTGAGCAGAATCAAATACTTCTCCACACGAAAACTGAGAAATCAAAACTGACATTAAATCAAAATTCAACAACTTACCTCACCATTAAAGGATTGGTACTTTGAGCCCTATAACGAAAACCCAGAAGCGTTCTTATGAGTAAACTTGATTCTTTTCACTTATCAATGATAGATTAATGGAGGTTTGAGTTTCAGATTGGAGCCCATAAAATATCTTTTCAAATGAATACAGTTCTTGTGAGGGGAGATCAAATCTTATTTCTTTCTTGTTTTCAGGTGAAATGGATAATTAGTTCAAATGCAGTGAGAGTGACATGCAGTGACAGCCGCGGCCAGCGAAAATGAGTCTGGAGCCAGTGCCAAAAGTGATATGTTTTTATATATTATTATTATTATCTGTATAATAAGATTTTTTCTCCAGGAGAGTGGACATGACTCAAGTGACACACACACACACTGCAGACGATGTGAGTATCCCTTTCCATCAGCCAACCTAATATCATACTTGTACCCTGTAATTCACCCCCTCTGGTTCAGCCGGGCTCATATCATATTTAAAGTCGTGATGATTGAGTCCCCTCTGTTGATGGCATATTTCTCATTTAGGTTAAATCAAAGAGACGTGGTGTCAGACCTAACCACCGCTCATTACCATCATCGCTGGAGTACAGGGAGCAATTTACCTGTGGAGACATGGTAATGCTGAATGGAAATAGCCAAGAACAGGAGCTGAAATGATATTTTTTAATTATGTGGCACCACCGTTCCCATGCTGTTACCGAGGCCTTCGACGCCCAAGCCTCATTTCATGTTTTGGATCTCATCAGAGAGTGGTAAAGAGGACGCAGTTGAATGGTAGAGAAGGACCTGTTTGTGTAGAGAAGGGTGAACGTCCTCCCTCAGCGACATCCGCGCAAACAAATAAAAGCAGCGGCAATCACAGCATCATGGAAGGTTGACATTGTGTTGATTATCTGCTTAAGCAGGTGCTGTCAGCTCATTTTCCTATTCACGAACGTTCTCAGAGGCATCAATCAACCGTTTGATTCTCACTTACCTCTGGTTTGCGTTGCTTTTCACAATGGAGACTAAAGTTGCTGTGAGATATCAGCTGCTACTGACAACAGCAATTGATGCTGGGAACAAATGCAGTCTTAGGCTTCAGAAAGAATCATTAAAACACAACAACAACAACAAGAAAAAACTTTTACCCACGAGTCCTCTTACTTATCTTAAAATGATCTTAAACGTGAAATTGACTGGACGAAATTGTCCAACCAACTGGGCTCAGCTGCACTGAACTCATCTCAAAAACAAAACAATTAAAATAGAATAAAACCTAGAATTGAAACCCTGGTGCCTAAGTAACACCTAGAGGGATGGATTCCACCGCTGTAGTCAAGATCATACATATTATACACTATATAAAAGTATTGCAGCCACAACTTCTAAGACGTGTGTGAATTGCATTTAAATGACAGGTCCTTGCTATAAATTGTAGCATTATGCACATAGTTTTTATTGTATTATGCATTGGGTATCTGCAGGGCTCCAATGTGCAGTATTACGCAAGAAAAACAAGGGTTCAGTTATCTCTGTGTTTACCTGTATAAACCCCGCCCATGCACACAATGAACCCAATCGGTGTCACGTAAGGAATGAAAGAGGCTCACTCTGCAGGAGAGGGTGTTCAGACACCGAATCCACCGGGACACACCGATGATGTTCTTTATGAAAAGAAATATGAATTGGTCAACGGGTCGATGCCCTCACTTAGTCTTGCTTTGTGCTATCTTGCCGGTGATACCGATCGTGTGATCAGTGATACTGTATGATGTGAAGTTCGCAGGCTGGATGCGTTAGTTGTCTTCCCTGGACATTTACAGAAAATGATCTCACTATCAATAACAGTTTCTATATGATTGCAGGATTTGCATTATTTTATTAAAAACGGTACAGTCTATTTTTAATATGCAAAGTAGCAGGCCGACATACAGAACATATCTTTTTCCGAAGGATTCCCAAGAATGATTTGTGCTATTGAATAATATGCTATTGGCTATAGCACACGTATTACCGTTGAAGCCCCTATAGGAGAACATGAGGGGGATTATGTGAAATCAGAAATCATTCACAGCATCAATGTTCAGGTATTTGATCATATCCTTTTTTAACTGGCACGATTACTTTGTTTTGTCCTCAATTTAATGTGGCGAGCGGGTGGTGTATGGTAAATTGAGGGATAACAGTATTTCTGCAACGGGAAGCCACCTTGGGGATTTCAATCTTGTTATGCAGACATATGTCAGGTCTATGTAAGAAGTTTGCACAGTTATCTTTGATACGCAGTCCTAATCCTGCTGTAATGCTACTTGCAGTAATGCTGTTGTCACTGATTTTTGATATTACAAATTATAGATCATTGTCAGCATGCTTGACATAATTTGGCCCCTCTAGGGAGTTCCTAACCCCTTCAGCTCAACCAGGACAAAACTGAACATTTGATTATCGATACTGAAGCCCAGAGAGACAAACTCAATACGAAACTGCAAGCACTGGCTCTTAAAACCTGTAAACAAGTTTAAAATCTTTGAGTTATCTTTGGCTCAGATTTGAGCTTCTAACAGTCTGATTGATTGATTGATTGACAAGGCACCCTGAAGATCTGGATCTTGTTCATTGACAACTACCAGATGACCTGAGGGCTCTTGTTAGACTGCAGTAATTGAGCAGGTCGGTAACACACTGGAAACCCAAATCATTAGGTTCCGACAAGACGATGACAATAATGACAACAACAACAACAACAACAACAACAACTGTGAGCCAGTGAAGACATTTAACAACTGGTGTAATGTGTGCAAACAAAATAGTGTACAGTAAAACTTCAGTTATGGCATCATTGTACCATTGAGTACATGAAACGTTTAGAACAAGAAGAAAGAGACACAGGCAGAACAAGTACAGTACAGTATATGAAGCTGTGAGTCATGATGCAACCCACTTTGTCATAATAACATCTAAAATTATTCACATGTAATGAAAAATCATGCTTATTCCATATCAACTGTGTTCCATTTTACTATTATAACACAAATGGGAAATTGTGATTATCAAATTTATTTTACTATTTACAATTATTCATTGTTCATGACACACAGCGCTCATGTCAACGTGTAGGGAATGATGGTAGAGGTGTTTATGACACGTACATGTTCACAATGACATGATGTTATGATCGAGCTCAGGCAATATGACACTGTGATGGCTGAAACTGCTGCCACACAACTCCTCTAAGCACAGGTTTCAACGTACCAAGGAAGCATCGAGGAGGCACGGATCTCCGCTTGAGCCGTCAAAACTGACATCTTTGATATCCAACATGTTTGGAGTAAGTAAAGCCCTCCTTTTGAAAAGCCACCAGTTCCTCAAAATTAGCATTTGAGTGTGTTCTTCTTTTGGTTGTTCTCCATCCCTGCCTCTGGGTGGTGCCGTTAACGTTTTGTGTGCTTGCTCTTCTAGGAAATCAGTTGTAGTTGGTGACTGCTGATTGGACCAGAGGCTGATGGCACCTATTTCAAATCGATGACTGTGATTGACAGCTTCACTTTCTACTATTTTCTTGTGTTCTGCTGAGTGGCTAAAGTATTTTGGTATTAATAATATATATATATTAATACCAAAATACTTTTTGAAAGTTGTTTATTGCTCTTAAAACCACATTCAGAATGTTCAGGGGAATTGAACCAAGAGCACATGTGGGGAGCTAAATAATACTTAATGCCACTTGCATCAAACTTTTGCGGCCGTGTGGACTGTTCAGTTTCAAAAGGAGAGCGAGCACAAAGTGTGACACACGCTCACACACCTGGATGTGGTTAGGACTGAGGAAGACCAGGCCCGCTAATGACCCTCGCGAGTAATGGTTCATCGCTGTTCGTCACAGTGGAACTAGGTCTGCAAGACACAAATCTGAAAGAGAGCATGGCTCCGATGCCATGAAATTGTCGCAGAATACCACAGAGTTTCAAGCATAGCAAGAGTTTGAGTGGGCAGGCGGCCTGTTCTGGGTGACAGATACTTGAGCACTGACCTGGGTCACCGGCTCTTCAGGCCACAGTACCCACAGTAACAAACAATAAAAAGCAGCCCCCCGCCCCACACCCCTATCCTTGGACTCCTATCCTCGGCTCGGGTGACACAGTACTAGTCTACACGTTATCAGCACAGACAATGAATCACCATTAACCCCCTCTCATTCCCACACAGCAAACCCCTGACCCTCCACTGTTCATCACCAACTTGACCTCATTTGCATTCAGCTTGCAGTTTCACTGAAAATCCATGAACACATAGGTGTAATTTAAACCAGGGACACTGGGGACGTATTCCTACCACATTTGGAAATAGCCAATTTCATCCTCATTCCTTTTTAAAAGCATACGTTTTTAACTTTGTGGTTTACCTGTGTGGGTATAACATAGTAGACTGAGTGTTCAGCTGTGGATCAGGAGATAGAGAGAGCAGGTTGTCCACTAACCAGAAGGTCGGTAGTTTGATCTCTGGTTCCTCCGGTCTGCAGTCTGAAGTGTCCTTGAGCAAGACACTGCCCCTCACGGCAGTCAGAAGGGTACATATGAATTTCGGTTTCAGCATAATAGTGTTAGAAGGCTAGTTACTAGCCATGAGCCAGGTTATTATTTTCTAATTCTTAATTGTCCTTTACAATAATTGACTAAATGTTAACAATCAGGTAGACTACCTCATTAAATATGAGTTAGTCTACCTGATTGTGTATGGAACAGGGGCATGAGAATGTATCAGAACTGGAACTCATACTACCAGGGTCCTTCACCTTTTCACACCTGGGTGTGAAGTCTGTCCCAAACTCCAGCTACCATTGGTCACTGAAGCTGTTTTCAGACATGAATTGCATCTACACAACAGCAGGATAACATCCGCAGCATTCTCCCATGTTGCGTCCATCACCACCGATGGAGATCCCTCCATGATAAAGAAAGAAAAAGGAGCAGTAACTCAAATGAGAGAGGACAACCCAGACCTCTCCTCATATCACTGCATTATCCATCAGTCTTTTGTGTGGTCTACTCTTTCAGAAGAGTATGCAGAGGTTGTGTATACTGTGATGACACTTATCAACTTTCTCAGGGCATCGTCATCACACGAACATCGCCTCCTTCGTGAATTCCTTTGTGAATTTGATGGAAATTCAAAGAACCTACTTCTGCACTGCAATGTTAGATGGTTGAGCAAAGGCTTTTGAGTCATTAGGAATGAAATCAAAATATTCCTGGAACAGAACAATCATGAGGCCACACATCAAAAAATGATGTTATGGCCTTATTAGTTGAAATAACCTCACACCTAAATGACCTCACCTTAAAACTGCAGATCGAGAACAACTCTGTGTGACTTGGTGGCAGCTGCCCAGTCTTTCCAGCGGAAGTTGGAGATTTTCAAAATGGATCTGCAAGAGAACTGTACACATTAACCAGCAATGAAACAAATTCAGGGTGAGTGAGACATTTCTTCTCATGTTGAGTTCATACAAAAAACTGATTGGCAGTGGTGTAAAGTAATGAAGTACAAGTACTTTGTTACAGTACAGTACTGTACTCGGTAAAGTAACAAAGTAACAAGTACAAGTACTTTGTTACAGTATTTTTGGGGGGGTATCTATACTTCACTTGAGTTTCTATAGCTATCTCAACTTTAACTTTTAGTACATTATAAATAAAAAAATGCATACTTTTACTCTGCTACATTATCATAGGACACCGTCGTTACTCGCTACAAAATAAGCGTGGCCGGGGAGAGGAGTGTCTGGAACATCCTGTGACTTGATCCAGGGTAAGTAGAAGAATGTAGATGGGGGAAAAACATTTAAAATTGAGCACTTGAATTTGTTTTGCCAATTTGATAAAAAAAATGATGTACTTGTATGATTCTTGCACTTTTTGGGTAATATCTTTATGGTTGAATGCACTTATCGTAAGTATCTTTGGACAAAAGCGACAGCTAAATGAATTTAATGTAGTGTAATATAAATTGGTGCTCAGGGCCAGCAGATTGCAAACACCACTGATACAAGCATTCCTCACTGGTGGGCAGAGGAGAGAGATGCAAGTGGCCTTCCTGGCCCCCAGAGGGCAATGCCTCCCAGGAAAGATCCAGCAAATCTTGCAACCTGGCCATGCCAGTTTAATGTCTTTCGAAATTCGAGGTTGATGTCAAAAAATGTTCATTGTTTATCGGTGAACTGGTGAATCTATTAACAAGTAAGAGACTTCACAGATGCAAATCATCAGCATAATTAAAGGGGATGCCCTGATAGAGTATATTATATGTTATATATTATATATGATAAAAAGTCAAATTAAAACGATATAATAAGTAAATAAAATCAAGCATTAAACACAATAAAAAAGAATGTTAAAACACAACTCTAATTTAAAATCCTGAACAATATATAGACAAATATAAAAACACAAATTCTGCAGTGTGACACTAACTGTTTTGTCGCAATCAATTATTAGAATCAGAATGATCTTTATTGTCAGTACAGTACATTTCGCATGGATTCTCTCCTACAGGAAAATAAATAAGAAATAAAATTAGAAACAAATATATGGAATCCATAGGGAACGAATAAAGCAAAGTGACACAAGTGCAATAAGTTAAAGTTCAATTAAAAAATAATAGGCACTGGTTTAATAAAATTTACATTTACAAGAGTGTGTGTGTGTGTGTGTGTCTCATCTCGTCAAAGACCATCTCCTTCGTCTTCGGGGTGTTTAGGACCAGGTCGCTGTCTCTACACCACTCAGCCAGATCTTCTACCTCCAGCCCCGTCTCCTCATTGTCTGCAATCAGTCCCACTACTGTGGTGTTGTCTGCAAATTAGATTATGGAGTTGGAAGTGTGAATGGGGGGTGCAGTCATGGGTGAAGGGTGTGAAGAGCAGAGGGCTCAGCACACGGCCGTTTGGGGTTTCTGTGTTTGGGATGAGAGTGGAGGAGGTGTGGTTGCCAATTTTGACTTGCTGTGGTCAGTCTGTGAGGATGTCTTTGACCCATGAGCACAGCCAAGATCCAAGACCCAAGTTGTCCAGTTTTCTGACCAGTTTGTGGTTGATGACAGAAATTAAATTCTTCAATTTAAACGTCATTAAAAGTATTTATTCCTCCCTCTACTCCTTCTCTCTCTCCTCTTAGAAGCAAAAATAACATTACTGCAGCCTTCATTGGCTGGAATTGATGACGCCTATGTCAGGAGGCGAGGGGACCCTCCTCCTATAACAAGCTCACCTCTTCCTCGCTGCTATACCTAATATGTTACAACAACTCTGAAATGGACCTGGAAACCATCCACTCTCTCTCTCATTGAGTAATTCTGACACTATGAATATTCATGATATGCAAATAACACAGGCCCCGCCCACCACAGCTGATCGCGGTAGGTTGACCAGTGGAAGAATGTCCGCAACAAGATGGCTAGCCGCAACATCGCTGAGATTCAGCCATAAAACTTTCACGGACTGCTAATGCTAAGGCTAACTGTCTGCTGACACACCTGCCGTCCTCTCGTGGATGCGCTCCCTCCGCTTGCACTGGAAGTTTCCAGTTTCTTTGCCTCACGCAGGGCTGGACTTACATGGGCCTTGGCAAAATACAGCATGGACCTCTGAACACCTCTGACATCAACAATGGATATTTACCTCATAGGCTTTCTCTGCATCCATTATGCCCTCATCCTGGGCCATCTCTCCTAGCATAGCTTTCTTCTATTTTCCTCTTTTCTGGGGCAGTGCAGCCTCCACTTCCAAACATGTCTCCCTGTCCTGTTGCTCAATCTTCTCATTTGCCTACTTCACCAAACAGTCAGCAGCATCTCTGATGGCCTGAAAATCTCTAGAAACATTTTTAAGAGATTCCTCTGTATCCTTAAGCATTCTATTGGCTGATAGAATGTCCATTCCTCCAGTCTGGAGGTACTTGGAGGGTGGAGTTGTAAGCTCAAATATTCTCAGGAATAACTGAGCTGTGAGAATATTTTCAAACTTTAGAAGCCCCTCTTTGTACCCTCTGGCTTTGCTCTGTACTTTTGATGTTTGTGTCTTCTGTTCCTCTATGCCTGTCAGTGTGAACAACAAATCAATGTAAAGGCAGGCATGTGGTTTGCCAAAAGCTCCGAAGACCTTCGCCAGGGCAGCATGCTTTGCCCACCACGTTGTCTCTCCAATCGGAGCAATGCGTCTTTGTCTCTTGTCATGGCTCTCTCTCTCCCACAGGTTCACTCTTTGATGTGAGTCCTTGATAAACACGGCAGTGTCATTAAGGAGCTGAAATAGTGACCCACTCGCGATTACTATTTGTGTGGTGCATAGGGGAATTGTGACGCCATCAATGCAGAGAAGCCTCTGTACTGACCCTGCATGTTGGAAGCCCCATCTGTTGAATTGCCTATGCACAGGCCTGCATCCAATTCGACCTCCTTAAGGTCATCGGTGAGCAAGGTGACAAAGGACTGTCCAGTGTTTGAGCTGCATCGGACTACAGAAATCAGCCTCTTATTGACAACATCAGTCACATACCTCAGTATTACTGAACACTGATCATGCCCTGTTATATCCTGTGTTGTATCCAGTTGTACAGAAAACATTCCTGCTTTCAGGATTTCGGCAGAGATGTTTTCTTGGATTAAATCTCTAATGGTATCAATGGCAGAGTTCACAGTCGTTTTTGAAAATAAAGTAATGAATGAACCTCTGCCTCTTGATCCTGAAGCATGGACCTGTTTGCTTTTTTCAATGACACTGTTGAGGTACTCTTAAGTCAGCCATTTTCGTGTTGTGCTATCTTTACTAAACACCCTCTTAACAATAGGGATTTTAGCTTCCTGTTTTGGGTGAAGTTTAAAAAAACTCCTGCCTCATGGCAGGATCAGGGCGGGTAAACAAGTCTAGAGCATGTTCTCCTCTGTCGGTTTCCTCCACTTCAACCTCAATAATCTGGCTTGCCTAGAGAGAGAGAGGAAGAGATAAGTGATAGGAATCTTAATTGGTTTAGTTGTATACTTCCCTTTCAAAGATATAAGGCCAAGAGCTACAGTGACCCTTACCATGCACCCCAATGCAATATGTACTGTCCATGACAGAGGAAGGTGTAACATGTGTCAATGCATGTTTAATCACATCTACATACGCTTTCAGAAAATATATGGTTGGAGTGGTGTTATTAGCTTTCCCTAAATAATAAACCAAAAATGTATAGGCTGAGACTGATGTTTCTTTAGACTAATGTTTCTATGATGCATTTCCAATGTATTGAGTTTTTTAAATGCATTGATTTTAAATGTAAATCTATTCATGGGGCTGAAACAGGTAGTGCATCCAAAAAATGTTCAATGTTAACAGGGTCCATGGTAAGGCCCTTGTAGCTTGTGGCCTATATGCAAAATTGCACAATTAGGCGAAACCAATAATTATTTAAAAAAATCAAATACCTACAGAACATTCCAGAATATGCTAATATTATAATATATAATATCATAATAATATGATATTATAATATCTAATATAACATACAGTATATATATAACATAACAGCATTATTAGCATTATTCCTTACCTTTCTGGTTTTAGGCCTTAATGTTCTTTTTATTTTTTATTTTTACTTTAATTACTTATTTCCTTTCATTTATTGTTCTATGATCATGAGGAGGGATCCCTTGCCGTCAGATGTTGCTCCTTCCCCCTCCGAGGATGGTTCCTCTTCGTTCGGGGATTTATAGGGGCAGCCAAGGTCCTAGTGGGTTGGTCAGGGTGTTGCTGATGAAAATCCCTGAGGAGGCAGGAGTCCAGGATGTGTCAAGCCGGAACTCAGGATCTCTCTTCCGGCCCATACCCCTCCCAGTCGACAAGGTATTGGAGGCCCCTTCCTCGACATCGGGATCGGATGAGGTGACGGACGGAGAAGGTGAGACCCCTGTCGATGAACCGTGAAGGCGGTGGAGGTGGGGCAGCATGAACCAGTGGGCTCTCTCAGACCGGTTTGACCTTAGAGATGTGGAACGTCGGATGAACACGCATGGACTGGGGGAGCTTGAGCCTCACCGCCACAGGATTGATGACCTTCTCGATGGTGAAAGGGTCGATGAACCTTGGTGCCAATTTCTTGGATTCAACCCATAGAGGAAGTTCTATGGTGGACAGCCACATCTTCTGCCCAACCTGGTATGTGGGCGCCTGAGAACGACGACAGTTGGCAGAGGTGGCATAACGTTCAGCCGAATGGAGGAGAGAAATCCGTGCTTGGGTCCAGGTGCGGTGACAACGGCAGATAAAGGTCTGGATAGCCGGGCAGGAAACTTCTTTCTCCAAGGCCGGGAAGAGTGGAAGTTGGTACCCATGTGCACATTGAAATGGAGAAAGACCCGTGGGGGAGCTGGTCAGAGTGTTGTGAGCATATTCGACCCACAATAGCTGTTGGGACCAGGATGATGGTCTGTGAGACCATGCAGAGAATCGCCGTCTCCATCTCCTGGTTCTTACGTTCCTTCTGGCCATTGGACTGGGAGTGGAACCCGGAGGACAGACTGACCTTGGCTCCAAGCTGTCCGCAGAACTCCTTCCAGAAAACAGAGGCAAACTGGGGTCCTCGATCTGATACCACGTCGACAGGGGGACCATGAAGCCGGAAGACGTGGAGGAGAACCAACCTGGCTGTCTCTTTGGCTGAGGGGAGTTTAGGCAGGGGCACAAAATAGGCCATCTTGCTAACCCGGTCAACCACAGTGAGGATGGTCGTGTTGCCGTCAGATGGGGGTAGACCGGTGACGAAATCTAGTGATTTGTGGGACCAAGGGCAATGTGGCACTGGGAGAGTCTGTAGTAAGCCAGCTGGAGCCTGGCGAGATGACTTGTGTTGGTTGCAGACTGGGCAGGTGTTTACAAACTCCTTTGTGTCCTCCTCTAGGGTAGACCACCAGAACCGCTGAAGGAGGACGTCACGGGGTCTTTGGATCCCCGGGTGACAGGTGAGCTTGGATGCATGGGCCCACTGGAGAACGTCAGACCTCAGGGTTCGGGGAACAAATAGACCGTCAAGCACTGGGTTCAGGTTGACCCTCGGTGGCAGACCTCACCCTTTCCTCAACCTCTCAGATCAAGGTGGCAATCCTGCAGGAGCCCGGGAGGATGGAATCAGACCCATTGACAGCATTCTCCTCCCCTTGGAACTGGCGAGACAGCATCAGGCTTGACATTGCAGGAAACCAGGACGGTAGGAAAGGGAGAAATGGGAGCGGGTGAAAAACAGAGACCAACGTGCCTGGCGAGAATTCAGTCTCTTGGCTGTTCTAATATACTCAAATCCATACAAAAAAGGGTTGTTTAGTCCCCTCTATCCAGAGTTGGCACTCCTCCAAGGCCAACTTGACAGCCAGCAGCTCCCTGTTGCCAATGTCATAATTTCTCTCTGCAGGTGACAGGCATCGAGAGAAAAAGGCACAGGGGTGGAGTTTCTCATCCCTGGCCAAACGTTGATATAAGTACGCCCCCACTCCCACGTCGGAGGCATCCACTTCCACCACAAACTGACGATCTGGATCCGGTACCTGGAGGATGGGAGGTGAACTGGGACATGAGGGTCAGAAAGGCCCTTTCTGCAGCCTGAGTCCAGAGGAAGGGGACCTTGGAGGAGGTGAGAGCTGTGAGAGGTGCGGCAATGGAGCTGTAGTTGCGAATGAAACGGCGGTAGAAATTGGCGAACCCCAGGAACCGTTGCAACTGCTTGCGAGAGTCTGGAACTGACCAGGAGGTTACCCCCGATAGTTTGGCCAGATCCATCTGCATACTGCCCTGGCCCAAAATGTACCCCAGGAAGGGGACAGAAGTGGCTTGGAATTCACAATTCTGCCTTCACGAAGAGGGAATTGATATAGGTCTCCATGGCTTCCCTCTCAGGGGTGGACAGGGGGGATGTGCCGGGATGCACAGTCATAAGGGCGATGAGAGGGTAAGGCCATTGCCTTGGCCTTACTAAAGTCCTCCCTGAAATCCTGGTACACTGGAGGAACCCCTGCCACATCTGGAGTCGACTTGGGCCAAGGCCCGTGCAGAGGTTTGGCAGCTTGCCGGAGGCAGACCTGGTGGCAGGAAGAGCTCCACCCAAGGATGGCGCCCGTTGTCCAGTCTAGATGTGGGTTGTGACGACGCAGCCAAGGGTACCCTAGGACCACAGGAATACGTGGTGATCGCAGGATGTGGAACTGGATGGTCTCATGAGTTACCAGACAGGAACATGTGGAGCGGAGTGGTCTGATGAGTGACGGTCTCCAGAAGATGACCGTCCAGGGTGTTGACTGCTATCGGGTGAGAGAGAGGAACCCGACCAATCCCCAGCTGGCGGGCGAGCCTTTTATCCATGATGATGACATCAGCCCCAGAGTCTATGAAGGTGGAAAGGGAATGGGAACCCTCCTGGAGGGAGACCTCGTGCTGCGTCTGAGCCGGAAACCCCCAGGCCAAAAAACATACGAAGCTCTTGGGAGAATGCTTGGAATGAGGCGAAGGCAGGAGTCTGTCTCTCCCACTCAGCGGTCCCCCAGAGACGAGCTCTCCCCGTCAGATGGTTGATTGTGAATGTTACCTTAGCTTCCTCAGAGGCAAACGTGGGGGGTTGCAGGTGAAATAGCAGGGAGCAGTTTGTCAAAAAGGGCCTACAGGTTTCAGGATCCCCAGCATAGCATTCAGGAGTCCCCACTCGGGGCTCAGGAGCAAACCTGGGTGGAGAAGGTGCAGGAGCCGGCGGTGCTGGGGGTGCAGGAACAGCAGTTGTTAGCTGCTGCATCTGGGTGGTTAACGCTGCAAGAGTCTGTGCTTGGTTATAAGCTGCTGCTTCGTGTCGCTGGAGGACATTCTCAATCCTCTCTAAGCGACTTGATGGTGACGAGGTGTCTGCTGGGTCCATGACTGGCCAGATTGTACTGTAACTGGGCGGTGGGGGGATTGAACTCAAGAGCAGTACACCATGGGGAGAGTTGGCAATGTCCTTTATTGCAGCAGACCAGCAGGTTGGCAGAACAGGCTAAAGGCAGCTTGTAGCGTATGTGACAAGTGTGTGTGACAAGCCTCCTCATCACGGGTTGGACCTGCCAGCCAGTCGTCTGTTACTGCTGCCTCTGGTGAATTTTTGCTTAATTTTTTACATCACATTCATTTAGGACGCTTTTGTCCTAAGCAACTTAAAATAAGTGCATTTAACCATGAAGATATTACCCAAAAGTACAAGTATCAGTAGGCAATTTAATTTATTTTTAATTTTTAATTTTTTAAAGTAAGGTGCAGTCTGAACAGGTGAGTTTTCCGTCTGCTATCCTAATGTCAATGGGGAGCTTGTTTCACCATTGAGGAACCAGGACAGAAAACAAACGGGAGCAGTGAGGGGGCAGCAAGCCGTTTGGCAGTACCTGAGCTGATTGGACGGGCTGGGGTGGTTGAATCTGATTGAAGCCACCACAGGAAGCCAGTGCAGGGTGCCGGGGAGCGGTGTAGTGTGGGAGAATTTTGGTAGGTTGAAGACCAACTGGGCCCCTGCATTCAGGCAGGCAGGTGAGCGCTGGGCTGGTGTGGAGACGAGTTGACACAGGAAGCACAGAGGAGTGAGCAGGCTGGTGTCCGGATCCTGAGCACGAGGGAAGGCAGGCTAGATTTAGCCACGAGGGATCACAATATGGGATCAACCACAAGAAACGTAAGCTATGATACACAATCCGACAAAGATTGACTGGAGAGCTGGAGTCTTTATAGTGTTGGGGAGTTGATTTACCATTGCGCTCAGCTCCAGGTGCGGAGAGCGATGGATTTAATGACTGAATTAAGGCTAATTATTGGTAATATTTGGCAGCCCTCAGCTCATTGTGTCCCCTGTTTCAAATGCCCATGGAAAAGGTAAATATTTGAAAGTAAAATACTATCTTTTAAAAACAAAGGCAGTGATAAAGAGTCCATGATTTATTGTTAATTAACCTACGATAAAGTAATTGTTGCCGTATGACAACACCGTGCAATAGAAGATTATATATTATATGCAGTATGGTTGCAGTTTGAGGGTTTGACACTGAGCTGAGCTGACAAATTTGTTGGCTGTTACTCCAGCGTGAAACCTTATACTGTTGGTGAACCTCCTCTCTGGTGGATCCTATTGTGGCCTGCTGAAGCTGCTGTGGTATATTGTGACTAGGAGAGTTGAGGATTGAAAATATGTCAGCAGGAGATGGATCTTGTTAAAGATAATATATGCATTTTAGATGGACCTTAATTCACATAAAGTATAATAACTTATTCAGCTTGAATGATTGTTGAGGTTATGGTAGTTTCATTTGACTGACAGACACAGACCAACAAACAAAAAACGGCAATGAAAACACAACTTCCTTGGTGCATTCATTTTGCATTCCATTCCAAATTTAACGATTCATTCATCATTCACAGACAGCGAAACAAAGCAGAAATACGAACACGAAAATATAAACTCTTATATGACATTCTAATGACCCATTTTTGTTTCAGTACACAGGAACGAATGTTTTTGCTCTATTTGCAATAGTTAGATGAAATGTTTGCTATCAAACAACAATATGTGTCTGTATGTTAAGTTCAGAGCTAGGGTGGAAACACAACCATATTAACTACACACGGCTGAAAGCACGGCAAAGATCCAAAAATCTGAAATCCACCTACCAACGCCTCTAAATGACCCTCATTTATAAGTGGGTCGCAGTTGAATTTGTAAACAAACAGAAAACACAAAACTTAAATTGTGGTTTGAGTCATACTGGAACTATTCCTTGACCATCAAAAGTGAAATCAGATTTAGTTTTTTAGTCATACCTACGAATGAGTATTAGGGCCAGGCATAAGAAGAACAAAAAATGAGGGGGAAGATTTATTCTATTTATTTTACATTTCGACAATAGAGTCAAAATGGAAAAGTCGCAAGGAAAGTCGAAATGTCGAGCTTTAAGTCGTAATAAACCTAAACGACCGTGTTGTGGCTCCAGTGTCACTCATCCAAGTTAACTAATGTAAGCAAAGCTACGTTAGCTTCGGTAACTGCACGCCTCTCAAAATTCATTACGGTTGTTTGCAGTTGAACGTTGTCAGGACACACGTCGACGTTCATGTTGCAAACACCCGTTGTCACCGCAACGTTTCTTCCAGATTCAGCCTGTCAATAATAATATCAAAACTTTACAACTCGGTTAGCAGCTGGCGTTAGCTTAGCAAACTGGCTAACAAAACATCAACATCCGTTTGTTTGGTGCGGCTGAAAGGTCCTTCTGGTTCACAATTTTTGACTTTATTCTCGTCATTTTGACCTTATTCTCGATATAGTATTTCAACTTTATTCTTGACATTTCGACTTTATTCTCCAAATGTTAAAAAAAAGAATGGATGGTGACCTACTCCTTTCAGATTTTGACACATTAACAGTGGGAGCGCAAATTCTGGCCTAATGGTGGTCCCAGAGGAAAGCTCAACGGAAAGCCAACTTTCATATTCAACCATCTGGGCAATAAAACTTTAATTTTAAAAATTCTAAGACCAGATTTTACAACTTTCATAAACCTCGCATAATTTCCAATGTGTCATCGTATCAAAAAATTACAAAAAACTTTTTTTTAATTGGAGCACTTGAAGTCGTTGCCTAATTGATAATTTTTTATGTACTCACATGATTCTTGCACTTTTTGGGTAATATATCTTCATGGTTGAATGCACTTATTGTAAGTGGGTTTGGACAAAAGCGTCAGCTAAATGAATGTTGTGTGATGTAATGCAATATCACACACTACTCAGACTTTAAGAAAATCACAAAGATAGGACCTTGTAGCTTGTGTTATCATCATATCTGCAAAACACTTAATTCACCCCACAGGACCCAATGTGAATGACCATACCATTAATTTTATTGTAGATACAATTATTACAATTATCCAACAGCCTACAATTATTTTAAAAAAGGAAGAAAGAAAAAAAAGTGTTTGCGATCCATAAGGTGCCGACCACAAAACACTGCATCAAGGTGTAAAAGTATGAGTGAGCAGTTTGATTTTATTCCGTATTTTATGTCCTTTAAATTTGCTGCAGGTTGTAATGGCCCACAACTTCCCACTTTGATAACAGTTCATCCTTCATACATTTCACACTTCCCAAGTGAACTGCAAAGGAAAAATCATATCTATAACACTGGTAGTGTTGGGTGAAAAGGGTTAGTCATCATGTTTGGTGGAGTATTTCTTTTCCATTCGTCTGAGTATGTGGCCTGATACAGATACACACAGATACACTTCTAACAGATTACTGAATTAAAGTGGATGTAAATAGGATTTGTTGTCAGTGGCCAGCAGAAAACTTTAAACATCAAATACAAATCGAACAGTAATTGGCTGGATCTAAATCTAAATCTCCCGTTTGATCCAGGACCATCATACCAATCCAACATAATCCTGCAATCATCATCTCAGACTTTGGACATAGCAGTCACTGATCCTCTATTTAAAAATGCAAACTCACTGAATAGTTGCAATAATTTATTATTAAAGCCAGTGGTTTTGTTCCCAACCCTTTTTCGGGTTTCCAACGCCTTATAAAAAGTGTGCATCACTATGCATCAGTAGTTCTACCAACAAGATATTTTGTCACTGTGTGCCCAACAGTCTACAAAGACACCACAGATAAATAGTCCAACAAAATGAAATAGATTTGTCTATCATCCCCCTGACAACCCTAGGGGCCTAGGTTGGGAACCACTGGACCAAAACGATCTAACTTTACATGAATTTTAAGACGAGCTACGACAGGGGGGAAAATGGCAGATGATTTACTTTTAACAATAGAATAAAGTGATTGAATGCAGCACTTGTAATGGAGTATTTTTACTTTGTTGTAGGTTAGATGGTGATGATACCTTTCTGGAGTTTGAGTGGTAACTAAAGCAGTCTTAGATGAATGAATATATACTGCAGTATCTACACGTTCAAAGCCCTTGATTGAATATGTTTGGCTTTCAATTTTTTTCTGTTGATTAGTGTCAGAAAGTCTTAGTTACATCCACTGATTTAACGTTGTATTCATTTTAAACATGAGCAAGTCCAAGCACCATGCATGTTTTTTTAGAGGCAGTGAATTACCAATGTGACAAAAATGGTCTGATGACAAAATGAAACAATCGAAACCACCAAAGGCAAACATAAGATGTTAGTATTAGTCTCCCAGAATCAAAGAGCAAAATGATTCCTTCCAGAGATGCCATGTTGTCTCAATTACAAAGAAAATATTTTGTCCAAGAGGCGGACAAAGCTTCCTCTTTACCATTTCTAGCTGTTCTAGCTTACAGAAACCTCAGATTTGAAAGAATGCAGCCATCATAGGTGTTGCCTTCATGTGTAGTTTACTCGAAAACTTGGGGCAAATTGTATTTTGAAATACTTACAAAAATCCAAAAATTTTGTGCATTTGTACAAAATTTGGACATGTGCATCCACACATGACTTGAAGACTACCCCTAATTCGTAATCTTTCATAATCTGTATCTGTTAAATTTACTCTATGTACATTGATAAAGAACAATAGTCTAGCTTACTGATAGACCAACTGGGTCACAACGCCGTGTTCATTCCATAAAACCTCATGCCAGAGTGCAAAGGGCAGTCTGGTGTACTTCTGAATTTTAACAGATGGAATTTTTTTTTTTCCAAAAACACAAACAGTAGATTAAAAAAAAGGAAATTCACCATATGGAGTATAACAAAATGAGGCATGTTGAAGACAACAAGCAGCACTTCATTATGGTCGACAGTTTAAGTAAAGGAGCAAGTTTGAGTGAATGTTTCCTTCAGGTTCCCAATAAAGGGCGGGGCCTGGGAGCATCGCTAGACTGACGTCCATATCAAAGTAGTCAGATGTGTTTGTTTCAGGCAGGACATCAGTCGTCATGACATCCAGATTTAAGCCCCAGATTTCTAAGGTTGTTTTTTTTTTACAGTGTATTACTCAGATGACAACATGCAGACACAAGTCTCCCCTCCCCAAAACCCCCTAGTCTCTAATTAAATAGGTTTGTGTACACCAGCAACTGAAATAGCAGCAAACACTCAACCATCAGTTAGTACTCTGAACATTTCGGCATCATATTTACACCTTTTCCCCTCCATCTCCACCGTTCACTCCCTTTCACACTCTGACATGAGGTAACGTATGGTGCCCAAGTGCAATGCTCAATTGTGCTACGTGTACAAAAAGGAAAAAAGGAAAAATCGAAATGCATTAAACTCTGAATAAAGCAGGACTACCTCAACTTCACTGCACTCCCGTCGCATGCCTCCGTCCTCAATTTACAAGAAAGCGAAAAACACACAAAGCTGTTGGATACCGATGCCACTCGAGGCCGACGAGATTGTTTGTGATCCTTATTTTCGTCACCACGAACTAAATACAATGTGTGGTACCGTACGAGTGATTTCACATCGTTATTATTCCCTCCCTGTGGTCTCAGATAATTGGTGTGTTGAGTCTGAGAAGGGCTTTACACTGTGTGTGTGTGACTGGTGGGCCACATGCACTCCAAATCTAAAGTCACACTTTAAAGAGGGTCAGACGCCTGCCGGAGAAGTAAGGAGATTGCATTCGGTTCGACAGTGACAGATTGTAGAATGATGGACTGAAGCTTCCAGGAGTAACTGAGAGGGTTTTCGCACCTTTGCAATTCAAATGGTTTTCTTCAAGAGCAAAAATATGGAATTCATGGCACCCAACGTGTCATCAGGGAGAAATTCAGCTGCCCCAGCAAAGATAATCAAGAATTTAAGCTTTTTTTTGTCCAGCTGAATTAAAAACATGAGCCTGCTTAAGTAAAAAATATTAAAAGCTCCAATATGAACTCAAAATGTTCATTTGTTGTCCTCAGACAAATATCTTTTGGCCCTGAAACAGACCGGGTCCAGCCTGAGTTGCTACTGGTCTCCAATTTCTGTTTGTTTGAATAAAAAATTGACTGAAGAGTCTGAAAATGTGCAACGTATCTTCAGCCCATTTAACTGGAGCAAACGATGGGACATGACCAAGCACTTATTTAGGAATATGGATCCTGTGAGCACAACACAAACTGAAATAATAAGGGGCTTTGAAACTAGAAGTCAGGACGATATATGTCCCTGAGTAATATTACGTTAAAGCTGCATAAATAAATATTTGATTTCAAAATACAGGGAGACTCGTAGTGAGCGTTTGAGCATCTTTTCTGTTCATCATCTTGGTCCGACCAGCTCTGCTCTCAGCAGGCTCGTTCCCAGGCGCCGCAGGTCACAGACACACCAGAGGCAGAGATGAACGCTGGGCGACGACCGTACTTCAACATGGATGGATACGCTCTCCCACTTCCAGCTCGCCTCCAGCTGCCCCCTTGCGTGACTAAATAAATAAATGAATAAACAAAAAAGCAACTTCAAGGTTCCCTATCACTTCAGTTTAATATTATGTTTTACCGATACATAAAAAATATATATACCAAAAAAAGAAAAATTGTAATTAATCAAATTAACCACAAACAATGACCAAATGGGAAAAAACCCGGAGACTTTTGCTCGTCTGCCCAGTTGACTGGCAACCCGTGGGGCAGTTTGTTCAAAAACATTCAGTGTGAACCGATTATTTGGACTCGGGATACGTTTCTCCTTCAGCCCCTGGTTGAACTCTTACGTATGTTTAGTTTGAACTTTTAAATGTACAGTCATGTTCATTTCAAACTGTATATATAACTTTAAATTAAATTATTTCATGCTCAGTCTGTGACACCAATCTCCCACAGAGAAGGCACTGACTCGTGTTTGAGCGCATGGCGTGACAAACAGATGTGAACGTTGAATCGGTCGAACTGATCAGTCTTGGTTGTGTACTGTATACGTGACTGTACAGTTATAGTCAAAAGAAGAGTCCGTGTCCCCGTCAGTCACTGAATTGAACTGCAGTCTTGCATTGCCCTTGAGGTAGAAGTACTCTATTACAGTGGGACTACGCGACTGTGAGACTGGTCGATTTCAGCTCGCTGTACAAACACACGCTACAAGTGTCTTCCAACCCTTACTCATAAAGATTGCCTGGAAGAAATAACAAGTTATTTTTTCCCCTTTGCATATTTTTTTGGAATATATTTTTAAAGTTTTTAGAGTTGCAATCTGATTACCTCTACGAGCACTGACTCTCTCACCTCATCTATTAATCCTGTTTTAACCCAGAATACAAATACAGATTTTCAACTGATGACACTAACAGCCGATGGCTCCGCCCACCCCACCCCCCAAAAAAAAATTTAACTTCAAGTATGGGAAGGGATGACAATGCAATTCTCCTGTACAGCTTGACAGCGGATAAACAGGACAACCAAATCAAACATAAAAAAGGTCAAACAAAGAGGTATTATAGTTACAGTGCAAAAAAAAAAGATGAGAAATTCAAGCTTAATACAAAAATATAGCACCAAACAAAAGAATAATAATTATAAAGACAAGAAAAAAATGCATGCAATTAACTGAGGTAATCAAGTGAAAAAGGGGCTTATTGATGATGAGAAACAAAGACATTTAGCGAGAGGCAAAATTTGTTGGAAAAGAAACAAAACAAACACCAAAAACAAAAAACGTCTGGTTTCCTTATCGCTAGGAACTGACTTCAACCGCCGTCTCACATCTGCTACAGCTTTGGTAGGTTCGGCGTGCGAAGAACGCTTGTGTCGAAACGAATTGGCCTTTTTCTACAAAGACTAGATTTGTAAAGATTCTATGCGTCTTACCAATTTGTAGAAAATTCTGCAGCATATTGTATGTTTGATACGGTGTTCTTTTTTAATTTTTTATATCAAAACTGAATTAATGCGCTCCGTGGAAAGATATTTTGTGCGCGAGGATTACTAATTAAATATCATCGATTCTTGATATCAAAAACAGGTTTCATTAAATCCCCAAGATAATGCCATAAACATCTAATGTTGCTTTCACACTCTTTAGATTTATCCATAGATTCAAAACATTTACATAAGCCATCCAGTTTTTCATGGTTTATACATAAGCTACAAGAACATGCAAGTGCGGTTCAAACCAATTAAATTACAGTAACTGGGAATGTTGAAATTCCTATCCATCTCGCAAGGATATGAGGGTGAGCCTGGGCATCAAGTGCCAAGAATATCATTTATGTGATTTATATTTCTATATAATTTTATTTACTCTGCAACAAACATGAATTTGGTGTCAGTGTGACCACATAGTTGTCAAAAAAACAGACCATACTATTGGAATAAGTGCAAATATTATTTAGGATATCATCTCAAGACAGATTTCAGATGTACCACACGGTTTTGTTTCAGTGGTCTCTGTGAGCCATGTCTGCCGTTAAGTGTTTAAAAAAACACTTAAACTGACTGGCACTCGTCCACAGGCTGAGGAGTTTAGCGTTTTGTTTTTATTTTTCTCTTCCTACATCTTTGATTTACACATTTGATTGAAATATGTACAATCTAACACTACACATTAAGCATTAGCCTCATCTCAGTGACAAAGGTGAACAAAAAAAGCTAAAGAATAGGATAGTGCTACCTGACTTTTTTTTTTTATAACTTTTTTAAACACATAGCTAAATGTTAATAAAGCACTCATGTGATTACACAAAACAGAGGGGAAAATAAAGATTGTGTTTGCGCAAAAAAAGAAAAAGACAAAAAGGTACAGATCCAATGTGAAATCCGTTTGTGAGATCAGTCCGTTTCTTTTGTTGCATCTCCACAGTGTCCCCGGCTGCCCTGGTTGTGCCACCACCGGCTGAACGTACAGGAACAGCATCGATCTGTGTTGGCAAGCTGCTTTTTCCATCTTTAACGTCAATAGCTTGGACGTTCACGCTGAGCTCTGGGAGGAGGAGCTCAGTTGTTCGGGACCTGAGGTTGATTGGCTTTGAGGCTGCGCAGAGCTCGTCGTGCCGCCGCCGACTTGGCGATCCGGTAGCTGCGGCCAACTCCTTTAAACTTGCCCTTACCAACGACCTCCACCGTTACCCGCACCTTTCCGTCGTACGTTCTCTCTGCAGGACTGTGAACAGGAGAAGGGACAGGGTTTCAGACTACACATGTAATAACTTCTCTGATGGTGGACAGGACTACGGCGCCGGATTTGTGCTTATTGAGGTAACTTTAGGTTTAACTCTGGGCTTTCAGTCCTATGAAGAGGGTTCACTTCCTACTGGGGTAAATCACCATGGTAACTTATGTTGAACAGCAAACCTGCAAAATCTGTCAATGTCCCAACTAGTGACCAATGAGATCAATAAAGAGCAGCAGATATTTTTTTTATGATTGTAATGGTTTTGCTGTGTGAGACTTTTCATGTGTCCGTGAAAAAAAACAGAACTTCTAATAAAAACAGGGAGAGTTCAGATCACACTAAAAAAATAGATAAACTATCAGGGCTTCATTCGGAAAAAGAAAAAAAAATGACTTGTTTTTTTCGACAGAATTCTGGACAGTGTTGATGTTTTTACTGTCGTATTCTATAATTTATCTTGTTGAACTTGACCATTGACCAATCAACTTCGAAGGTTATTCAACTGGAGATACCCTCCCAATTAATAATAAGTAATGATTATCCGTCCATAATAATCTTTCCCTGCACACAGGAACGTAGGCATAATATTTTCGAGTAAGTGCTGATGTACCTGAACTTGGCAGTTTCTGGTTCCATCTCCAGCAGCTCCCTCACAGGAGAACGTGGAACATTGGCAGAGAATTTCTCTGCAGAGGGTTATGAAGTAAGAGCATCATCAACACAACAGATCTACAATCCCAGATGTCTGCTATCATTCAAATAGTCTGTATGACCCAAACATTTTTAAAATACATAAATAAGTCAATACATAATTTCACTCTTCCTCACCTATAAGTGGCCTCATCATTGGATAATACACTTGCCACACCGTCTCCAATGACATCCTGCTGTCCATGTAAATTGCCCCTGCTAGCGACTCAAAGATATCCCCCATGGCCTTAGGGACCTCGATATCCTCCTCCTTCTCCTCGTCCTCCTCAGAGCGTCGCAGCTGGGGAGAAGAACACACAAAGCTGTCAGCTGATGCAATCGTAAACACAAACTTAGAAAAACCTCATTCAGATGGTACATTTTAATAAAATTTTAAACAATAATTAGATAACGCTAACTTATAGGTAGAGTCCAGAAATGCCTTGACCAATCCCGACTTAATTTGTTCCACCGGTGCTGTTCTTTCTTGGAGTTCTGACACCAATACTGGTAAAATGTTATGTAATCTGAGACTCTAATACTTGCTGAATCCTTTACCTCTCTCACTTTCTTATTAATAAAGAATGGTGTACAAAACATGTTGAAAGCATTTTCTTCTTTTTAGCCAGTGCTGACAGATCGCTGGCTAAAAGTCTGCATTTCAAATTCAAATTCTATAAGTCACACCCCCCCCATTCACGCACACATTTACACACTAATGGCACAGCCATCAGGGGTTCAGTTTCTTGCCTAAGGACACTTTGACATGTGGACTGGGGGAGCCAGGGTTCCAATTTGTTTTGAGATGTGGAGCGGGTAGAAGAAGACCCCCTCTACTTCCACTTAAAAAGGTTGGTCAAGAAAATATTTGGAACCTAAAATCACACAAAGCTAGCTAAGTAATAGACATGCAACTAGTACTACCCAACAGACTTCATTCAAGCCCAAAACAATCATTTACATTAAAAAACAGTATGAATAACAAAAAGACAACATTGGAGCACTTGAAGCCATTTTGGCCATTTGATAACTATCTGTGTGCTCGCGTGATTCTTGCACTTTTTGGGTAATATCTTCATGGTTGAATGCACTTATTGTAAGTCACTTTGGACAGAAGTGCCAGCTAAATTAATGAAATGTATTAAAGTTGTGTAAGCTTAAACATGAATTTCATGTTTAATACACCGAAAACAAACTTGCGTTGTTAGCAAATTATCTGACTGGGCTGCTGACTTTCAGTGAGACGAAATCCCCATCTGAAATGTAGTAGCAGGGTTCCCATACATTGACGAGATGGTGGCGGCCCGCCGGAGTCTAATTTGTTGCGCCATAGACTCTTAAACCCAAAATATTTTTACACCTATATAAAGCTGCAACAGTTCAGCGATTAATCAATTAGTAATCGATTACTAAATTAATCGCCAATCGATTTTGATAATCGATTAATTGGTTCAAGAATTTTTTATAGAAAATAAGTCCAAATTCTCTGATTTCAGCTTCATAAATGTGAATATTTTCTAGCTTCTTTGCTCCTCTGTGACAGTAAACAAAATAAGTTTGGTGTGAAGACAAAACAAAACATCATCTTGGGGTTTGGGAAACGCGATCGACATTTTTAAAGATTTAATGACATTTTATTGACCAAACAACTAATCAGTTTAATCGAGAAAATAATCAACAGATTAATCGCTTATGAAAATAATCATTAGTTACAGCCCCACCCTTATAGCAAAATAAAATATTTATAAAGTTGCACCGAACGCGACTAGACACGCATTTGTAAGTTCTTGCACTGTTACTTCTCTGCTGTGTTGTCATTAACGTTACAGGAGTGGAGCCCGTTCTCAACAGGCCCGACCGCGACAAAATGGTCGCATTTTGTCGGTTGTGAGTATTTTTTTACAACTGCTCGCACATGTGAGACCTGCAAATGTGCTGTCTTAAAAAACGAGGAAGCAAGTCCGCACCAATGTGTGTGAGGATTGCGCGCGTGCGGGTTTCCCCGACTCGCCGTCAGTATTCTCTTGCACCCATGGTCGGCCTCCCGGCTGGCCCTGGTGCAGTTTAACAGGAACGGCGTGCTCTTTTTTCCCCTTTCACCGTCTGCGGCGCCGCCCACACAGTACGTCTCGGTGTCGCCCCTCTCCTCACCTCCACTCCAAGCGTCCCACCTCACCGGCCTGTTCCGAGGGCTTGACGGACCTGATGTCGGTGCGCTCGCGGAGGCGTTACAGAACAGCAGCAGAGTGTGGGGTGGTGCTTAAATATCATAATTTCACTTATTTAGGAGGCATTTAGGGTCAAATGTGTGTACATACTATCCACCTTTTTATATGAAAATCTATTGGAAGCAAACCACAAATGCCGGAAAAAAGTGGACTCTTAAAGAGTAGATGACTTGGCCAGAGAAATAAATAATCTATCAGATTCTCGCTACTATCTCACTCAACAATGGCAAAATAACCATTGACCCGTTTTCCTCATTCAATTCAATTCAATTGTTAAATTGTGAACTTAAAATGAAACTATTCAAAAATGTGGATAATTACGATGCAGGCAGATTTAAGGTGTGCCCCTAAATTTTCTGCTTCTGCCCCTAAAATTTTCATTAAGGGGCTACAGCGCTTCTGGTAAAAATAGTGCATACAACTCATATATAGGTTGTAAAGCTACAGCACAGTTGTTTTTCAAGAGAGTTCTTCATAGATCTAGCCTTCTAAACTGCTATCAAGTTTCACCAGATTGATAAATGTTTCATGTAGCATTTAGCAACCCCTAGTGGCTATTCTGTATAGTTTATTTTATTAGCCCAGGAACAGGACGTGCATCACCTCTCCTTCATCTGTTAATTGCTTTGTTTGTTTCCCTTAGGGGGCAGGATGTCATATAACTGTCATGTGATATTGTCCAGAAATGCAAAATATTAATCTGTGTCCCTGTTTTGTGTTTACATTTTTAACATGTATTCCTGATAAAAAAAAAAGCCAAATTCTTCACCTCAGTTAAGCTGTCTGTCACTGGAGTAGAACCATGTCACTGCAGACATGCCATTACTTGTTTTAGCTCATTTCTTTCAGTGTTGTGTATATATATGCCTGCTGACCCGCATAAAAGTATCTCTAAGGCAGAAATGAAAAGAGATCTGGTCCCGAGATAGCCATTTCCAGGCAAATTAAACCAAACAGCATTTTCGCTACTGAAAATATTGAGCTGAGTTCTTAGATAATAGTCTGGAATCAAAAATGAATCTGCCTAAATAACTATGGGGAAACAAGCTACAACAGTAAAGCTTAGGAGTCGGCCTACAGGGCTTTATTATTCAGCAATGGCGCTTGCTGTGCTCTTGGTAGAAACAGGACTCACCTCAGAGTCCATGCCTTGCATCTCATTCTTCTCCAGTTGAAACTGCACAAAGTCATCGATGACATGGAAAAGCTCGGGTGAGATGGCCTTGAAGTACTTGTGGTAGTCGTACTTGACAGCAAGCGAGGCAAAGATGGTATTGTTGACAAGTGCAGAGCGCAGGTCGGTCAGCACACCGGGGGAGTGCTGCCGCGGGTCTTCGTAAAGGTGCTTTGTTATGAGGTAGTCTAGAATTGCATCACCAAGGAACTCTAGCCGCTGGTAACAATCTGATGAGAAGGAATAAGAGTGTTTACGTTAGTAAAGACAGAAGCAGTGTCACAATTTGTAACATGAATCTGGGCTCAAATTCGACAATAACATTTTTGAACTAATAAGTGATGTTAAACATTATTCCAAAGTTTGTAGTAATAAGTCAAATTTGACCAGTTTGGCGTCAAGGAATGGCGTCACTTGATAGGAGCCTGACAAATCAGGGAGAGAATTGACGTGACAGATCCGATAAATAAACGATCAAACGACTGCCTCACCATTTCCAAAAGTCCTGTTTGGATTATAATTCAACCATGGGATTTTCAAACTAAACAAATTTAACAGCAAGCGGAGAAGGCATACTTGCGAGCGAGCATTTCACCTCCATGTGCAAAACTGTTGTTACGCGAGCACTTGAGACTTTAGAGGTGGGGATGCACATAGGGAGGCACTTTGTTTGACTGCTTGCATAGTATTTTGCTGTATTAAGCACTGAAACTGTTACCTAGTGTTAAATTTTTGCATTTGGGTTAGGTTTTATGTCAATTTGATGTCAATTTCTTTTGAGTTTTGCCCTTTTTTGTCTTTATATATTTTAGTATTATTTAAACTGTTAACAGTGTATGTGTTAAATATCAACATCCAATTTGTCTTGGCAATGAAAAAATCTGTTCTTATCATCGACCATAGTTTTGTGCTTTTTTAAAGAACGGTTCTGTCTCTCTGAATAATGGATTTGAATTGCGTGCAACATTTTGGACTTCCGTCGTCACGACGCTCATTCAACGCCTCTGAGCACCAGCATTGGGGAAAAACCCAAACGATACCCAACCCTAGCCAGCAGTGTTTCCAAAAGTCTCACTTTTAGGGCCTCGAAATTTTTTTCACGTGTAACAAAACTAAAAACGTATTTGTGTGGATGTAGCCTCAACTGACATGCACTGTCAAAATCTGAGAGGAATTTATAATAGTCAGTAGTACTTGTTTAATCTAAATACGACTGTAATATCAACCTGAGCAAATCAAAGCAAAAGCATTTTTCATTATCTATCAACAACTTATACTTTTGTTCCAGATAATACTTTTATTCCCAAAAGTATTCTGAACTTAATGGTAAATGGACTGTATTTATATAAGAATCACAAATACTTTATTGATCGATAAAAAAATTCAACTGATAGGACATCTTTTGGACTCTCTCTCTCTCTCTCTCTCTCTCTCTCTCTCTCTCTCTCTCTCTCTCTCTCTCTCTCTCTCTCTCTCTCTCTCTCTCTCTCTCTCTCTCTCTCTCTCTCTCTCTCTCTCTCTCTCTCTCTCTCTCTCTCTCTCTCTCTCTCTCTCTCTCTCTCTCTCTAAGTTTTATGAGTTGAAGTCTAACCTGTAATGGTGTTGTAATGGTAAGAAGCGTGGGTGAAGGCTTGCAAGAGGTATGCCTTGTTCTGAAAGGTGTAGTGGATCTTCCTTTCAAAGTTCTCGAAGCCGGAAATGAGGTGGTTGAGAGTTCGCTCCGCGTCTGGATGGCTCAGCATGCAGCGAGGTGGGATCTTTAACCAGCCATAGCACAGGTCAATTGCTGACGACTGGAAGCTCTGCACCAGAGCTCCTGTTAGGCTCCCTCTCTCCAACGGCAACACCTGTTGTCAAAGAATGAAGAAATTCTCAATTCTTCCATTTAAAAAGGAATATTATTCCCAGATTTTGAAGATGATCTGAAAACATTGACACGACTCATGTATTTGAGTGAATTACAGAGTTGGATTGTGGCCAAAATGTACTTACCAACACCTCTAAAGCTCACTAACAAATGTTGGTAGCATTGTGAGCACAGAGATCGACACCTGCACTCTTCTCACACCTGCACACAATTTTCTTCTCTCGGAAATCATTTTATTACTTTATTGCCAAGTACTGTTTTTGGAGAAGCGAAGAAGAAGAAATGATTTCTGGTTGGCGTAGCGTCAGTAATATGGCAATATTTTACGCTGGAAAGTCCCACAAGTCAAACGGCGACATGTACCGTATTGTTGTTTTATACTGTACTGTTACTGTGTCAAATGGAGACTACAGGTATTTTATTTTTAAAAACTGTGGCTATACTGTTACTGTACTGTTAAAAACTTCCATGATCTTTTGTTTTTCTAAGCTGTAGATGCACATAAACAGCTATTTAAAGGAAGTAATTGCTGATTATTCCTAGATATATTTATTTGAGTTCTTTTTCTGTTATGAATGTCATTTAACTGGTGTTTAACCTGAGCCAGGCCACATATGTTTTATGTGTTGTAAGAGTTGTTTCTTTTTTTTTTATGCACTGAATTTCTTATTAAATGTGAATATTTTCTGTTTTTTTTGCTCCTCTATGAGAGTAAAGTAAATTGTCTTTGGTGTGTTGACAGAACAAAAACATCATCTTGGTGTTTGGGAAACAAGATTCTGATATTTTTTCACTGTTTCATGACATTTTAAGGCACAAACAACTAATCGATTAATCTGGAAAATGAACGACAGATTAATCGATAATGACAGTAATCGTTAGTTGCAGCCCCAATCTGAACATCTCCGTAAAAAAGGAAAAAAAACACCACAATTGACTTAAACCACTTGAAAGCACATTTAAAGACATTGTTTACTTGGATCTCACGTTGCTTTCACCTACAGCTGTGAATCAAATAGCTCCCTGTGGCTTCCCACCGATATTTAAAACTGACCCATTGACAAAATGGCATATAATATCCTCATATATTTTTGTGTGGAACAAATTGATTGAATAGCAGCACTGCAAAAAACCCACTAATCATCTCAATCATTACTTTCCCTATAGCACTTTTACAATAAATACATCTCAATAACTGGCAGCAGCAGTAATTACTCATTTTGTTCATCATGTTCATCTGTTTCTCTAAGCATTTATTGTGTTTTTTTCTATTTAATTTTTTTCACCCATTTTAAGAAACGGATGCATCATTGCTGATTCATGCAATATTGACAGTGTGAGATGGCAGAGCTCACCTTGAGGCCCAAGGAGCAGAGGAACATCTGGGCGGCTCTCTCTCCACAGCTGGTGAGGTAGCAGCCGAGCAGGGCCTCCACACAGTCGGCGATGCTCTTGTCTGCGATGCACTGCTCAGTGTGCAGGTCGTAGGAGATTGACTGCTTGCCGAGCTCAACTCCGCAGCTCTCCTCCGACGGATTCCAAAAACCGACAACAAAGTCGTCCTCCTCCCCGGCCTTGCTGGGGTCCAGGTAGCACATGGCATCCCACGAGCTGTAGTCAAACTCTTCGGCTGAGGGTCCACTGGATGCCGGCTCTGGGGGATAGTGGGTCGCGGTGGGTTGGAGGGGCTTCTTGGGGGCCTTCCATTGATTAGGTGACTCCATGGCAGGTGTGGAAGCAGAGGCCGGGGCGGGAGAGGGAGGGAAAACACTCAGAGAGATCTTCTTTGCGAATGCACCAGACCCCAACAACATGTTGTCAATAAACTTAATGTGCTCCTTGTAGTATTCCAAATCGTCCTCCATGTTGACCTCATCCTTTGGCTCCACCTTCAGCATCACCTCACCGTCCTCCTCCACCTCCTCACCCTCTTCCTCATCATCTTCTTCTTCATCATAGTCATTCCCAGGTTCCCCATTGGCCAGGAGATCTTCTTTTTCCTGGACGATGGACACAAACACAAAGGAAAGCAGAGTTTGAGTGAAAAGAAAACTAGATCTCCATCAACATCAATCTAATTACAATGGACCCCAACATAAGTTCTCCATAATGTGGTTGACGTGACTCAAAAACAAGGCTTATGATCATTACAATAATGAAGAAGTATAGACAACAGGAAAAAAGGTGATGAATATTCTTTTCTTGTGTGGAAACACAGTGTGCCCATCATGCATAACCCCCCAAAAAATACAAATAGTATTTGTGTCTTTGCGCACAGCTCTGAACAAAGACAATCTCAATAATTCGAGCACTTTGGGTATCTGAAAAGTGCTTTATAAATTCAATAAGATATTATTATTATTATTATTATTATTAATAATCCACTTTCTGAAGTGTTATGAATATTATAAATGTAATGTCTGAGCTTGTAGCAGGGTCTTTCATATCGTATTTCAATGTAGACAGTAGAGATCAGCATCACTGTCATAAACATGTGTTGCCAGTAGAGGGAAAAGCCTTCCCTCTAGCGGTCTGACATCAACATTACACTCACATCGTCCATGACAGAAATCAATGGATCAATTAATGAACAAAAACTATTCTGTGTAGCCGTTCAGGAAACATTTTCTAAATCTAGGTCTACCTCATACCAACTGCAAATTAAGGACAGACACGTGTCCTAATTCGGCAGCTCTACAAATTCAGCACATGCTAATTTAGTAACACAGTAGAGACGAAAAGAGGCGATGAACAAAGTGAAGTACGGTATGAATGAAGTCTACTGACCTCGAAATCCTGTTTGTCAGTGCAGTTTTTGTCCTGGTTGACCACGTAGCCGGGAGGCAGCCAATTAACAGGGGGGTCAAAGATGGACACCACCATCCTGCTGGGGAGGCCCTTCTTCTTCCCAAGACGATAGAGGTTACAGTTGCTCACCTGGACAACGGGCAGACCAAATTGACCAGTTAACATCTTTATATCCCATCCTCGATAACAAGATGAACCATTAAAGCGTGTCTACACAGGAGTTTACCCGTTACTCATGTCACACAGAACAGATATGCCTCTATTTGTCCATCTTCTTTCTTCTTACAGATTGAGATAATTGCAGTGATTTTATATCAGACTGCCAGAACGCAGGTGATCAATACTTTACGCTTTAATACTTTGCCTTTTCTAGGAGCCACTTATCTCAAAAATAGCCCATCTGCTTAGTGGTTGATGGTCTTTATGAATGGTACGATTACTACTTTTTGTTCAACAGTATATTGTCCCCAAAATTATTGCAACGAGTACTATTGTGAATCACTCGAACTTGTAATACAAGCCTCCTGGTTGTCGTGCGTGAAAGTCACTGCTCTTCTCCTACGGGATTTTTGTCTGATAGAAAAAATATCTAAACAAATGATCCTCAAACCGGAAGTCCCGACCCCTGTTCTCCTGCCCAGTTGGCAAGATCATTTCTGGGGTCACCAGATGGTTGTGGAGAAAATAAGATGACATATTTTAGACTGGAAATTGTTTTCACATTCAATTTTTCTATACCAGTGATACAATCTGGGTGTTCTGGCCCTGCACCATCTGCCTGGCTGCTCAGGGGATATCATATTCATCATATTCCTTACTACTAATTTGCTCTTGAAGTGAGAAAACAGTAAAAGTAGAGCACAATCTAATCATAAGGTTAGGAATTTTTGGGTTGCAGACTACCAGAGGACCATAGAAACATCTAACACCTGGGCTTCCCCACCTGATATGACAGGAGCAGCGTTGTTGCCGACAATAGTGTGAAGACAAAAGAAAAAAAAGTAACTTTAAACAAAGTATGATTATATAAAATTATCATGAAAGGGCAGGGACAGGCAGGTAGGAAAATCTGTCCCACAAGATGGGAAAGGTCATACTGTTGAAAGAGGGAATTTGATTTTAGCAGCTCTGTCAAGGACATTCCTCTCAACCTCAAAAAACATTTATAATACAACAGTTTACTCTATTATTTACCGTTTATCTAATAATAATCATTATTAATAATAATGATTATTATTATTATTAGTAGTAGTATTATTATTAATAATGTTTTGTCTTCATCACTTGACTAACCTAAGTAATTCCTTTTAACATAACTTCCCAGCATAACTTTCTTTACATTCTTTTGATAACTTTTGTAAAAATAATGACCTTCAATGTAGGAAACTGACGTTACAGTAGCTGTAATATACGGCATTAGCAACAGCGACAATAATGTAAAACGTGATATATAGGCCATGTGATGAGAAGAATTCTTCTCCATGACAACTGAACAAACTAATCTGCTGATGAGGGTACACGTTTTCAAGTACAACCTCGAGAAAAACTAAGAGAAATTCATTAGAAATATCTTATTTGTGGGAACATTTTCATTCACTAATGTAATCACCTACTGAGAGTCTTGAATAACCCAAAATCAGTATATTTCAGCAGCTAAAGCATAGGATCACAACTAGGCGTCTTCAAATTGTCCCCGCCAGCAATGATCATTTCCACATGCGACCATCGTCGAGTCATTAAGTCTCACCTTCTTGCTGCGCATATAACTGAGTCTTCCTTCGTGAGCGTCAGGATAAGTACAGAACAGGTATGTGGTGATGGCATGCTTAAGGAAAGAGTCGCCCAGCATCTCCAGCCGCTCCAGGTTGAAGCCGTCACTTGCGTTGGATAGGGTCAAGGCCTGCAGGATAAGGCCCGGGTTGGGCCCCAGACATTTGGAGGAGTTCCCTGTCTGGTCTCTGTGCTGGGGGGAAGCGCCAAGGTCAGGAGAAGGTGCTGTGGCAACGTTGGGTCCCGTGGTTACCTGGCTGCAGACTGAGGTAGCTTTATTTGTGTGGTCCGAAGTCCTCCCAGGTGTACATCCTCCACTGGGCTGTGGAGGACAGGAGCTGGACTTCTTCAAGCTGTGTGAGGGCTGCACTGGGACTGAGGTAGAGGTTTTTATTGATTCAGGGCTCTGCTGCCCAGGCGAGCTGGGCTGGGAGCATTGGCAATTGTCTTGGTGGCAGCTGTCATTGCAGTCTGTGACAAGGGCAGTCCCATTTGTTAGGTTCCTAGTGCAGGTGGTGTTTCCAGACTCGGGGGCTGCAGGGGGCCGCTGCTCAGGCAGAGAAGAGTGGGGAATGCTGGGTGGTGTTGGGCAACTGGGGTCGGGGGCTAAAGTCTGTTGGTGCTCACAGTGATCATCGTCATCGTCACTGCAGGACTCGGGACAGGAAATGAATGTTTTGCTGTCAATGGATCTCTTCCAGCCAAAGTCCAGGTTTGAATACCTGCAATATACCAACAGACAATCGACACATTACAATGTTGAGAAAGGCCTACACGCACACATTAAGAGACCATGGAAATACTTGAGAAGCAGTGTTTCCCATTCATTATTTAGACCGTGATTTCCGCCAAAGTTTTATTTATCCTGCCACATTGTCATACTGAACCAAAATCATAAAAACAAAAAGGTCTCGAACTGTATTTTACACCGTTGCTTCATTGTAGAACTGTGTTTAGGGCCCTTTGCCTCATCTTGCTCACTGGCATCTTGGCTCCGTTAGTAGGGCTTGGAATTTTGTGGGTGGAGTTATTTCTCCAGTGGAAAAATTAGAACAAAACAATAGGGCACCTAATTATGTACTGACCTGGCAATTTGTCTCACACATCCATACAGGCCACTGGGCCAGTGCATTAAAAGGTCCTTTGTTCCAGTGTTTCTACTGTGACTTTGCTGCTTTGATGCAGAGAAAGGAAATTTATCGAGCCATCATAATTAGTTTCAAGTAAAAGTTGGTGAAAAATATATATTTGTACTTGGATGTTATGCCATATTGGATACAGCATGTAGGAACATAGAAAAAGTTATTAATTGATCAATTATGAATCCTAAGGATTTAGCAGTTGACTTATGTATATTGTCTTGATGGATTCATGTAAGATGCAAGAATTCGAAGTCATAAACCCATTTGAATTAAATTGCAGTTTTAAAGCTGGTGGTCGAATTAAACTGAACTACAATTAACTGAACTGAGAGAAAACCCCAAGTGGAATTTTGAGTTGGAACATTTTTAAATTTTTTGTTCTCTTTTTTTGTGGATTATTGTGTTGTTGATTGTTGCTGTGGTATATTGTTGTTTTTGCTGGTACTAGCTGTTCAGTGTAAGGGTATATATATATATATATATATATATATATATATATATATATTAAATCATAAATGTCAGGAACGTACCTGGCTGGCACCCCTTAAACTAAAGACAACCTGTCACACAATATTGGAATAACTGAAATTAATGAATCTATTGTCGTGATTCTGCCCCAAGGACTCTCAAAGACTTGTTTTTTTCTTTGTGGGTGTTGGTTTGTTTATTATTATTCTACCCCGTAATTTCTTGCGTTCCCGTTTGGATTTGTGTTTGGCTCAGTTTGCTCCCTGTGGGTTACCGGAGTTAGACTTGCTTTTGTTTGGTCCAAAGACTAAGTCCATTCATATTTATTTTTTTTAATTATTAAACCAAACTTCATTCCTGGACTCTGCATTTGGGTCCCGGTTCGTGGAAACCTCACATTTATAATAAACAATGAACTCATGTATTGTGCAGAGTGTGTAGCAGGCACCTGAAGTCAGGGGGGAGGGTCTGGGCTCCCACTCCAGCTTCACTGGCAGTCTGGGCTCTGAGCTCCTCAGCGGTCAGGAGGCAGTGGAGGCGGTAGAGGATGCTGGGCAGACACACTGCTTTCCTCCACAGGGAAGCAGGGATGGGGTGGATTGCACACAGTTCTGGAACCAGGATCTGACAAACACAACATTACTATTAGATTGTAGAGAGAGAAACTATTTTCTGCAGTGAAGTTTACACTCACAGACACAAACTTATTGGAAAGGAAAACTGAAATATCATGTTCACATACATTTTGAGACACTTTGCTATGATACAAGAAGTTAAGGTTAGGTTCCTCCCATTTCTCTTGACCATCTCTGACATGTTTCTACACCTTGGTGTGAGTCCACCTCTGGTAAATTCAACTGATAGGACATCACACACACACGTCTATATCATTTCTTACAGCTGACAGAGCAAAAAACAAGACATGAGATGGAGCTGCGTCAGAGACAGTGTTGACCAAGATCTAGGGAAAGCGAAACATTTTTTGACTGCATTTAAAGTTTCCACAAGCCAACTGTTGGTACAACCAAGTCAACCTGGACTGTTGCTGGAAGTGACTTGAGGCTGTTATAACTGCAAAAGGTGCTTCAGCTAAGTACTGAGTAAGTGGTCTGAATATTATGTCACTTATGAATTTCTGTTTTTTCTTTTTAACAACTCTCTAAAATTCTGTTTTCATTTCATCGCTATGGGGTCCTGAGTGTAGATTGATGAGGGGGAAAAGGAATTTAAACAATTTTAGAATTATAGGCTACAACATAAAATTATTAAAATGAAGATATTATCAACTTCTTTCCAAGTATTGATTGTATTTAGGGCTGCAACTAACGAATATTTTTTATAATCGATTAATTGAGACTGTTACTCCGTATGAAAATGTCTTAAGTGGCAACGTGTGGTGACGAACACCACGACTATTCCCTCGTTAAAGAGACAGACTGCTAACAGAGAGAGAGCTTCCCCCCTTCAACACATCTCGCTCTGTCAGTGTGTGCGCGCGCTAATTAAAATCGCAAATCAAATCGCAATATCTGTTAAAATAAATCGCGATTCGATACTTTCCCCAAATCGTTCAGCCCTACTTGTAAACACTTTCGGAATGCGGCACGAGCTGCCGGTGACACAACACAAGATACACAGGGCGATATCTCGGCAGCCCATGGGTCAATTTGCATGATGGAAACCTATCATTGTCAGAGGCAATAGAATCAATGGACAGCCTCCAAGTCCATGTCAACAACACCATTTGGCCAAATGTACGAACAAAAGTGTCAGGAATCATCTTGAAGTAACAAAGACTCATTGTACTAGATAAAAGTAGCGGAATTTTGGACTTAAATACAACTTCTTGTTATAACCATCAAAGGTAAGACATCATTTATGTATGTTGTCGTTTGGTGTGAACTTTTCTTTGCTCTTCTTTAGCTGCTGGTTCAGTGAGGTTTGGTCGTAGAAAGATATGAAATACATTGCTGAAATTTGCGGAGTCTCGTCTCTCATATTCCATGTAGTTTATGGTGTTAGCATTAAGTATCATGATCGTCATCTCGGCTTTTGTGTTTTTGTACAGTTAGCATGTTTTTGCAACATGCTGATTTAGTTCTTTGGTGTTGGAATCATGTTTCGTTTAGGTGAAAATGGTTGTTTTGGGCGTTTAGCCAAGCTTCTCCCCGTTGCGTGCATAGACTTAAATGATGTGGGTGGCTTCTCCAGTTCTTGCTCTCGTCCATTAGCCATGACTGTGATCCGTGTCTATGTTAACATGATGTTCACGTGAACATACAACTTCCTTCAACGTCTTAATTTATTGTGGTATTACCTGTTTATTCTGAAGACTTTCCCACTTGGCCTTCCTCTTCTCTGCACTGCTGAGCGGCAGGGCTTTCCCCTTCTGGTTCAGGTGCCGAGGGGTCAACAGGTTCAGTCTGAAAACAAGAAGAGCTCCAATTTTATCCCTGTTCAAAAACATGTCCGAAACAGAGGAATTATACAAGTAATTGTATAAGTTCTGGGATTTCTGGAAACATTGCTTTAAAATTTGGCTGATGCTAATTACACCAAGACTGCAAGGACAAAGCACTGGTTCAAAATATTCAAAATAGCTCTTTAAATGAGTACTCCGCTAATTTAGTGTATCTCTTTTAGAATACAAGTTAAACTCACTATGACTAGGACGACCTAGACAACCTGACCCCAACATAACCCACATTGCAACTTGACGACTGACAGTTCAATCAGAGATTCAGGTATATTACACTGGAAGCAGACGAAGATTAAATACAAGACCTGTGAACACATTTGAAACTCAGGAAAGTTGAAAGAAAAAAAGAAAAAGAAAAAAAAAAGAAGAGAAAGAATTAAGCTTGTGCTTTCCAAAATCAGTTAATCCATCACAACCCATTGATAGAAGGTTGAGAGCAGTTTACAGCTACATTCAACAGTCATTGTCCCTGTGCTGCTGACCTGGAGGAAGTATGGTCTACGTCCAGGAGCGGCTGGTTTAGGTTGGACAGGTCCAGGTTGTACTTGGTCTTGTAGTACTCAGCAAAAGTCTCATACTCTGGTGACGGAAACTTGCTGAGCGGCGTCAGGTCTGTATACACATCAGCGACATAGAAGCGATGAGGCTGGTCAAAGTTACGATACCTGGGAAAAGAACAGTAGAAGTTATTATTAAGCTTAAACAGATACATTTTACACACCTTACGACAGCTCTTACAATATGTGATAAAACCCCACTTCTCAATCAACGCAACAGTAAGATTGTCATATGTTCATTTTGTCAGCCATTTTAAGATTTAGTGTAAGATTAGTCATATTTGGTCAATCTCACCCATTTAAATTTTAGTTCAGTTTTAGTCGACTAAAACTAAGGACATTTTTTCTCTTCGTTGTCAAAGAAAACCAGAAACATTTTAGTCTAATTTATGTATTTTGGTCAAACGTCAGCTATCCGCTCTGAAGTAAGGTATCATCCATATTATTTTAACTATTAAGTCTGGAGAGATGCAACACGAGTAAATCCCAATGCGAACTAACTCTTGCAATATGAGTCAACTAGTCAAGAGAAATCATCAAAACCGAAAAGGACCGTGTAGAACATTCCTGCAATGAATCCTCCTCTTGTAATGTTCGGTTACGTCAGGACCAGGGTCTCAAACCTACACCCTCGGGTATGGGAGACCAACGCGCTTACCACTAGGCCAAAAATAGTTTCTCTTAACAAAATGAGCCCCAGTCATATGTTGTGTGTATGTGTACAAGTGGTACCTTGGAATGATCACGGCATCCTGGTAGTCCTCCAACTTGAAAGTGAAGGGGTTCTGCTTGGTGTACTGAGTGGTAGGAATGCCAGTGCGGGCCTCAGACTTCTCAATGTCCTCCATGAACTTAAAGTCCATATCGAGTGTGTTGGAGTCCCCGACTAAGAAAAGAAGCGATGAGCCAGAACAGAGAGGAAATGGGAGGAAAGTTATCAGTAATAAACAGATAAGGTGAAGCCTTTCCACCATACCAATATCTGGAAAAATAATCTTCCAGGTTTGATTAAGTGAAGATGGACTCACCGACATTCAGAGGTAGAACGCAGTATGCCGAGTCAGCCTGTGTGGGTTTGAACTCCAGTGCAGGTTTCTCCAGGCGGAGGATGTGGGAAAAGATGTACTGGTGAAGGCGGGTGATGAGGTCGAGCTGGGTGGCAGTGAGTGTGAAACCAGACTTCTGCAGCTCGATGGAGATCGTCACCTCACCCGAGCGAGTGTATACCGGGAAGTAGGGGATCTGGACAGAAAAAAAGCATCAGTTACCATCCATGACCGATGATTCTGGAAAGTTCTGGAGCCATGTCTTTGACTAGATATTAAATAAAATAACAGAGTCTAAGAGAGCAGAAGAAGGCAACATACTCTGGGTATGGGTTTGGCAGTGAGAATGCCAAAGGACCTGGTGGTGTCCTCCGGTGGGTATAGCTTCCTTCTGCGGAAGTTGAGTTCATCCGGGAGAGGGGTGGTGAGGACCATCCCAATCACATACAGATAGTAGGTCTGCTCTGGTACGGCGTAACTGTCCCTCAGACACTCTGGTATCTGGAGAAGAGAGAAGGTGATAGGTGAAGGTAAAAAATTAAGTAAACTCAAAAGCCACTGTATAATATTAGGTCAGATAACACGTATATAGGGCCACACTTTCTTCCTAGGTTCAGCCAAATGCTGCAAAACTGATAGGATGGCACTTCAGCCACTTCACAGCTGGATAATGACCCAGAAATACTGTGAAAGCAACCCAAGACCTTTTGTGACAAAGATATTATATATTCACCCAAAACATTAAAAACAACCCGTACATTTATAAATATGTTAATTTGTCCAATTATTCCTCACAGTTTGACACAATATTTCTGTTAAACCCCTTGAATTAAAGCTTAAAGTCTGCACCGCGACTACGTCTTGTGTTTCAGTTCAAATCCACTGTGCTTGTGTTTAGAGGCAAAATTAAAAAAAAATTGTGTCACTGTCCAAACACTTATTGACCTGACTGTATCAGCAGTAGAAATTTGTATTCTTCTCATAACGTAGCCTTTTTTCATAAAGTCAGTGTGTAACTGGCAGTGAAAAGTATTTCAGGACTTGTCGAAAGAAACAAACCAGAGGAATATGTTCTAAAAATATTGGTTTTGCCCTGATTTGTCAATACAAAAGCTCCTGACTTCCTGATTATCAGCATCAAGCGAGAGTAGGAAGACTTAAATTGCAGCGAATAAGACTTTAGCAGAATTAATTGTTTACGGCTTTAGGGTAGCACTGCCTCCTCTTGGTGGAACCAGGCCGGCCTGGGACACTTGTCTCCTCCTCATCATGGAGATCAAGCTCCTCCTCGTATTTGACCGTCTCCTTCCCCACTGGCATCAGGTGATCGTCCAGCTCACCTGGGAAGAAGGGAAGCAACACAAACAAGCTCAAATAGATGTTGAGAAAAGTTCTGCATTCACAAAATCTCAGTTTTGGTTTTACCTATTTTGTGGAGTTTCTCACAGCATTCTAGTGCAACAGCTTTCTCTGCCAGTCGGGCACAAGTCATTATCGGACCCTGTCAAGACAATGACAACTTCTTGACATGAATGAACCTTAAGTAACAATGAATCATTGTTAATACATTTGAGGACAGAGTGTGGTTTCAGACTCATCGCAGGACTGCAAGTCGCTTGTGTGAGCAAGCAAGACTGTGTCAATGGAGGCTTCATTGATAGGCTGCGACCAGGACAGACACAGGCAAGAATTTGCCTGTATACATATTTTGATTTGATTCGTAGTACACATGCTTGGATCGACTGCGCATGTATGGAACATGTCCTCATGGTGGAGTGTAACACAAACTGCGCGTCTGTTCATGTACGCTTCCACAATTGGAATATAACTGTTGAAATGTGGCTCGGAATTATGAACATTCAGGGCACACAAAATGTTACTAAAATTCTTTAACTGTAGAAATTATTCCTCACCTTAACAGGGACTCGCAGAGGGGAGTTGATGGGTAAGTAGAGTGTGGACTGTAAGCGTCCATCCTGCACCTCCAAAGTTTTACATTTGGGTGCCAAGTGGGTGAATGGGTCGCTGGGAAGCCGAGCACAATACCTGAGCATCAGAGAAAGAAAAAAAACAAAAAACAGCTTATAGTTTGCTCATGGCAGTTTTTTTTCAACTGAGGATTAAAGAGTTCGAAAAAACATCACCATACCTGTTAATGTGTCCAATAGCTGTGTTGATGGTGACCCGGGGACCTCCATCCTCAGATCGGAGCACGTAGGGTGGAAGGATGTTGTCATCATCTAGAACCTGCTCCACTTCTAACTCACTCATCTCCACTGACTTGGAACACTTGTTCCTCAGGATCTGTTCAAAAGTAAAACAATTATTATCATAATTTCCTCGTTCTGCTATGCTTTTCACTACACAAAATTAAAATCAAATTGTACAAAGAGAAAAGTTTACCTTCTCTATGGCCTTGTACGTAGTGAGATCTTCCTCGAAGGTTTTGGTCCTGTCACTGTTGGCCAGCATGACGTAGTTGGAGACGGGAGCTCGAGCTCTGCCTTTTGACTGGACATAGGACCTGTACTCTGTGGGCAGGTCAAATCGCACCACCAGGTTACACTTTGGAATATCCACGCCTTCCTCCACGATGCTGGTGGCAATAAGGAGGTTGGTTTCATGGGCCCGGAACTTGCGGAGAACCTGTGGGAGAAAGAGAGGGGGCTGTTTAGTTCACATTCATGGGAGTGCTGATGCAGAAAATTGTTGGTTTGCATCCCCTAGAGCAACCTCCTTTTGTTCTTCCATTGGTCAGTGCCGATTGGTCACTGGCTCGTATTTCAAACCCACCTCTGAGTCTTGAATTGGAGACAATTTAATTAAAATTGTCCTTTAGGCTTGTGTCCCCATAGTAACTCCGTTAATACAACCAGATGTCAAGGTCCTCCAGGCTTCAGACTCATCAGAGAAATGTCAACTTTCAAGTAGACCTACCTTGTGTACTGTAGAACAATTATTCAGTTTGGTCCACATTTATTAAGATAAATAAACGGCTGTTTAGTTGGACAGATGCAGTAAAAAATGACAAAACTGCTTGTAAGTGACTTAATTATTTTATGTAGAAAAAAAAATTTAAACAGGAAAAGATACAACCCATTCCATTAGATTTTAAAACATCTATAAAACATCTATGACCAAAATGTACACTGACATGCAGAGTGTGAGCATATCAATTAGACAACAGCTGCACTTATTTATGTTGTCTGCTCAGCTGACAGAATTTAAGTGAATGAGGTTAACAGTTGACATTATAGCCAGTGAGGTTAGCAGTCTTCAGCTTCACAGCCTGTTTAATGCTGTTAAGTATCCAAGTTATAATTAGATTACAGCTAATCAATAAAAATTCTAAAGGTCAGCAGTTACTTAAAGGGGCAGTTATTGATTTTGGAGAAAGCTTGTTTCTCTCTGTGTTGTTGTGATTTTACTGCTACTGTTGGGGCATCTGTGGCTCAGGAGGCAGAGTCAGTCTTCATCCTTCTAACCCGAAGGGTGATGGTTTGATCCCGGCTTCCCCCAGTCCGCATGCCAATGTGTCCTTGGGCAAGACACTAAACCCTGAATTGCCTGACGGCCCTTCTGGCTGTGTATGAATGTGATAGGAATAAAAGTGCGGTAAATAGCAGCGCTGTATGACTGTGTGCAAATGGGGCTGCAACTCGAGTAATTTGTCGATTATTTTTTCTATCACTCAATTTGTTGTTTGGTCCATAATATCATAAAATGTTGATCGTGTTTCCCAAGATGATGTTTTGTTTTTTCCACACACCAACGATATTTACTTTACTGTCATAAAGGAGCAAAGAAACCAAAAAATATTCACATTTAAGAAGCTGGGATCAGAGAATTTTGCCTTTTTTTTTTCTTAAAACTACTTGAACTGATCAATCGTTTATCAAAAATAGTTGGTGATTCATTTACTAGTCGATTTTTCCCGGCACACAGAAGAGACTGCTAGCACACTGTGAAGAAAAATTTGTTGATTTTTACAGATTTTTTACTAAGCGTGTTTAGAACCGCTTACTGCCCCCTTTAAACAGTTTCTCTCGATGAATAAAACACAAGAGAAGGACCTCACCAACAAAATTCAGAACAGTGGTGTGTGAGACACACGAACGTGGAACGCGTACCTCCTCTTGTTTCCTGAACTCCACCTCCATTTGTTTGTTCCGTGGCTGGTTTTTGCCGATGCTGTGGCCGGTGATGAAGTTGCTGCTGATGTAAGCCAGGTCTGGGTCCTGCTTTCCCGCCTCTTTGATAAGACTGAGGAAGAACATAGCAGTGTGTCAGTGCTAACACATCAGGGACATGATCATTTCTATATGATACAGTGGAACTTTCCTGGAAACACAGTTACTATGTATGGAAAACGTGGAGTATCATACAAACCTTACAATGTAAAAGTGCCTAAACTGAGTTATTAGAAATGATTTCATTTTATTAGAAATAAAAATGAGTTGGGGATTATTGTGGTACATAAAAAACAAAGACGGGTCGATACAATTGGTTGGAAGTTGTGGAAATGAATTAAGAAACCTGAAAGTACAGCTCTCACACCAGCACAGAGCAGTGAAGACATAACCCTACCGATTGAGGACAACAGCTGTGTAACGTCTCTCCACAAAGATGATCCCGCACAGGATGTTTGTGAAAGGTGAGGGAAAGTTGGCTTCAGGCCTCTCTTTGGCCTCCACCTCCTCGTCCTCATCTTCATCCTCCGAATCACTCCAGGACACATAGTTGTCCTGGTTGCGGTTGTTGTACCACTCAACACTCTCAAACTGCTGCCGCTCAAAGGGCTTGTACTCGTGCAGGATCTCAAGCAGCCGGAGGACCTTAGGGGTGACAAACTTGAGGTCCAGTGAGGCAGGGGAGAAGTGCTCCTCGCAGAGGGCATGCACTTTGCGCAGGATGGTGTCAGTGAAGAGCAGGAACTTACGGCTGAGCTCTTCCTGCTCGTGTTTGATATACTTCTGGAGCTCCCGAACCATGATACCCGCTGCCTTATCTGCACACCAGGGCCCCAGCACCTGCAGCACAGCCCGACAGTCACCCAGGACCTGGACAGGAAAGGACAGTTTAGACAGCGGGTTTAATCAGTCTTGTAATCGTAGGCTTTCAGTCGTTGACGCACTCACTGCCTGTCACATCACACTCACTACAGGAGATAGGTCCCCCGACTTAGTTGATAGATATCTGGCTAATAGATATCTGGCAGACGTCAGCAAGTAACTTTAATTGCGTCAATGGTAGTTCACACATAGCAATCAAGTGCCGATTTGCAAGCTCCGATTTCACTCAGATTTTCCTCCGATTTGCTGCAACTCCAGGATTCACACAGTAAGACAGCAGAGACTGTCTGTTAGAATTCACTGCTTCCTCATAACTATGCAGAATGCTTGCATTAAGGCAAAATGTGGTGGGATGCTAAAAAGTAACAAAGAAAAATAAAAAATATGAACCAAATATAAATAAATCAGACAGGATCGGTCTGACTTATATCCCGCACCTGCAGTGATTTGGCAACTTTTTTTGATAATTGTTACTTTAGAGCACTCGTGACGGCATTTCTCACTATTTTCTGAAATATTATAAACCAAACAATCAATCGATTTATGGAGAAAATAACCAGCGGATGAATACATAATAAAAAATAACAAACTTTCCCGCGATCTGCATGAAAAATCTGAAAATCTTTTAAATAAAGATAGCAAAGGTAGAATACTGGTAGAATACCAAATCCTTCAACCTTTGCTAACTACCAATTTCATGATTTTGGTCATAGTTGTTAATTTAATTAATAATCAGTGTTTCAAATTGATGCTTAATGAGACTGAGTCAGTGAATTGGCTATCATCTGCCTTTTGCCGATGGATGGTGCTCTGGGGTAGCCTTAATATTAATTAATTAAATATCAATTATTATTTAATATTTATAATATTAATAATTTAGATTACCATAACTGATAAGCTGTTACACATATACAGACCAACAAAACCGATGCTCTAGGTGACTTGAGGCACAACAACACTCAGCCTTCATTTTTTATCTCAACCACACAAAAACTTTTGTCTGTCCACAGACAAGACAGTCAGAACATTACGGTATATTCCTCTGACCTGTTTGGAGATGAATGTAGGATCTCGGTCCTCTCTGGCAGCAGATATGTTACAGTCATTCAGGAAGTGGAGAGCATCGTCCAGCTCCTCCAGCAGATGTGAGGAAAGACCACTCTTATCCACGTACGGGCCGCAGTCCAGCACCACTTCTCTTGGCTGAGAGGCATATCTGAAACAGGCAGACATACCACATACAGCTCAGACTTCAGAAGAGTGGTGCAACTTTCACACGTTTCTCAGCTCTACACTCAGTGTTCGCTGTTAAAGCACAGACCATTCAAAATGAGTATAAGCAGGCAGGTATGTTTGGATTCCAATAAATCAACAGATCAGGTCAGTCCATCATTGAATTCAGAGAAACATGTCCAACTCTATATTTGCATAGAAAACATTTGACCTTTACCACAGTGTTGCTGGCTAACTACCCAACACTAGAAAACAAAACAGTACATATATAGCTGATTCCCAGTTACATTTCCTTTTAACGTCATTGAACAAACAGCAATCATAGAACCATAAGGAAGAACAAAAGCTTGACAGACATGGTCACCAAGTGAGCGTTACATCCTGTATTTCGCTGCTTTTGGTCAGATGACTGAGTCAATTCTGCTCGCATCATTTTCTCTGAGAACATTTGTCACACTTCAGTCTTTTTGAGCTAATTTTCTGTGTTTTTGTCTCTGGATCCTTTCTGTAATCAAAACATTGGGAGACAAAGAACTAGTTTTCAACCATCATAAATGTTGTCCTCCGTGGCAGCAAAAACACGTGACTGTTGCCTTTTGAACGATTAACCCGGAAAGACTCCCTATAGATGTAATTGAAAACACTGCTAGTCTAGCATCATAATAACACTACGTATAAAAAAGAATGCAACTGTCAAATAGCAAAGTTACACCGGCACTCTCTCCATTCAAAAATAATCCGTTATAATGAATTAACACAATTTTCTAGTCCTGAAAAGAAAAACAAAAGATGTGGTCTCACATGAACGCCAATATGATGAGAAAAATATTTAGACTGCCTGAGTCTTAAAATGGAAGGGAAACCAAGTGACAGCAACATGTTCGGTGACAGAGAAATGGAATCCATGAGCGCAATGTATAAAACCACACAGATACATGTCAGGAACTGGTTGCATGAACATTAAAGTTTCAGTGAATGTGCATCTGACAAATCTGTAGAAATGATGTGATACTGTCATGTCAACATAAAGCAAAATATCAGAGAGACATTTTGTGAAATAAATGACAGGGAGAATAGAAGCCGTTTTCAGAACAAAGGGAGGAACTACCAAGTGTTATGATGGTGTTTGGTGAATATACACTGGCTTTTTGTACCTGTCCAGGACCACCAGGTCAGTAGCGGTTTCAGCATTGCTCTTCAGGATGTTCTCTAGATTCTGGATCTTCTGCTCCAGCTCTGACGGGTCACATTTTCCATTCAGAATAGAAGCTGTGAGACCCAGAATGCGAGGACTGCACGAACTGCCTTCAAACAGCTGCAGAGAAAGAGGAAAGCTAGGTCACTCACAATTTTATGGTGCGACTATTTGTCACCGCTGCAAAAGAAGGAAATTGTTTCCTTTGAGACGACAATTCTCACCTTCATTATCTCACAGTACGGGTGGTCTGTGATGGCCAGGTGACAATCATCAAAAACCACCAGGTTGATTTTCGACAACAGTAAAATCTTGTGCCTCAGAACATGTAGGAATACGTGGCAAGTCATGACCAGCACCTGTTTGAGACAAAGGTGAGAATGACAAATGGTAAAAAAGAGTATTACTGTCAGTAGTCACACCATGACAACAGTCAGTTGAACGTTGTGTTTTCAGTCAACATGCTTTACTTTAATTGCTTTATTGACAACAAAACAACAGAAAATCACAGACAGGCAACATTTTTTGAGGCTTTGTCCAGTCTTAAATTTGCATACAACCCAACTATGATGGTAATAACTAGGTGGGTGATGGGTAATGGGAAATTTGTGGAATTGATTATAATCCTGTGGACACTCCTCCGCCATGCTCTCTTTACCACCCAATTTTAACGACCCGCTTTATCGACCCGCTTTACCTCCACATTGACTTCTGCAGTTCTTTATAAATATACTGTACATAATTACTTTTTATGAACCAAGATTGCAGTGAATACTTCTCATTTCTCTTTGATGAAACCCGGGACATTTTCGCATCACAGATATTGAGGGTGTGACACAAAACACGAGTCCTGAGAACCTTAATTCCAGGGATAGATGCTACATCCTGGTGCACCTGACTGTGGTGCAAGTGGGAGGAGACAATGAAGCATTTTCACAAATCCAGGTATGTTTAAATAAAAATGGCCAACTGTGTTGAAAAATCACCTCGGCATCTTCTTAAAGCTGGGATAATTTGTGCCACCATGAGTGTCACACCAGTATTAAATTATTAAGGCAGGTGGCCGGGGTGGCTGAGTGGATAGAGCAGGCACACATATACTTTGAGGTTTATGCCTCGACGCAGAGATCCACGGTTCGGATCCAACCTGTGCTGTTTTCCTGCATGTCTTCCCACTCTCTCTCCCCTTTCTCCCCTAGCTGTCCTGTCAAATTAAAGGCGGAAAAAGCCCCAAAAAATAATCTTTAAAAAAAATAAAAAATGTATTGAGGCAAGCAAAAAAAGGCAAACCTGATTCTTGATTATCTCTTGACTCCACTGTTGGTCCGTCCATGCTGAAATTTTCTCCATATCTGTGTACTCTCCCACCTGGAGGTCAGAGTGGGTCCTGACTGCGGCTGCTTGCTGAACTACAGATGAAACTGGATAAAGTAGAACAGACATACAGTAAATATCTTGTAAAAAAGAAAAGAACAAGAACAATGCGCATGGAAAAGTGTGCGGCACATCAAGGACGACAGCAGGCGCTGTACAATTACCAGTGTTCACCAGGAAAACTGTCCTCTTCGCGTTTCCATGATAATGTCCACGGATTTGGTGGGAGAGCTCTTTTGTTAGAAGTACTGCAATAAAGGTCTTCCCTGAGCCAGTATTCAAGCAGACAATAGTATTATGTTCAAGAGCTGCTTCGAGAAGTTCTACCTGTGGAGAAAGGTTTACAGACAGTGAACTGATGAAGACAAAAAAAATAATACTAATTGATGAAAACATCAACTTGTGATGTCTACTTTTATGTAACAAACTGAGCAGCTAGCAAATACACTCATGAATGGAAACCTTCTTGCCTGATATTTCCTAGGTGTGTAGATGTTATCATGGATAGCCTCCTGCTGCCATGGCAGACCAAAGAAAGGCCCCATGGGTGAAGTAGCAGGGGTGACAAGTTGTAAGCCAGCCATGCTTCCAGGAGGTGGAGGTAAAGGGGGTTGGGCTCCTCCAATCGTCCACTTTATCTCATTTCGTTATCCTCATTCTTCAAGTTCACTGGCAAGAGAAACGAGGACATATCGATTAAGCTGATAACTCACCACCCAGTATGTCATGGGTGAAAATAGGCACACCTGGCACGAGTAACTGATTTGAGAGTGTCTTGCCCCTTTGCTGCTTTAAAGGAGGCATATTATGCTCCTATTCAGGTTATAGTTTTAATGAGGGTTACCACTCGAAAAGGTTTACATGTTGAGAAAGGGGCATCAGTGTTCTCATACTGCCCATTCCTGCAGCTCCACTTTTCACCCCTCGGTCTAAAAGACCTGGATTTAATTTAGCCCCAGCTCCAGATAAACCCCAGCGTGCTCTTATTGGCCAGTTGGCCCAGTCTGTTTTAAATGGACACCCGCTTTTAAAACGTGTAGGAAATGTAACGCCCCTTAACCAGAGACGTGGAGATTCTCAGATTGCAGGCGGGGTTACCTCAAAAGAGTTCAACTGTGACATCACAGTGGGAGAGAAATCTGAACCAGTTGATCAGAGCCAGGCTGTAGGGTTTAGTCAGCTCACTGGGTGGTCTTTTTTCACAGTTTGTGGGCCGGCAGGCTACACAGATACACACATATATGTGCACAAACACTGTAAAGGTGATTTTTGCATATGTCACCTTTAACAGCCTGCGTCAAACAAATAAAAAAGTCACATGAGCAGCTAGTTTACAGCCCGTTTTGAATATATCACCGTTTGTTTTCAGCATGACACCGGCATTTGTTAAGTTTGAGAACTGCGTTTTTTGGGGCAAAAACCAAATTATGTTGTCCTTGGCAAGTTTGACATATGACAATGACAGAGAAGAGCCAGGAGAGCTAAGCGATCAATGCACGGAGTTTTATGATTCAAAATTTTAGATTTTTTCTAATTTGAAATAGAAAGAAAATCAATATGTCTGTGTTGATAATGTGCCCACAAATAAAACAAGTGCAAGAATACTTTGTGTTCATTATGAAACTGTCAATGTGGTCCAAGTGATCAGATCTAAAATATATCTTTATTGTACTTGAACACCTGTACTTAAAGCTGTCCACTTGTAATCGGATGTTATGGTCTGAACAGGGCCCCAGTCACCGAGAATATATAGTCTAGACCTTCAGAGTAAACGTGAAAAAGGGAAGATGATTTGCAAGTATGGCTGTATAATATGAAGTGAAGTGATTTCTGAGGAAACATACTTACAGATAGTAATTGTGACTTTCAAGATAAACAGACAATCTGGGCTTCATGATAAAATATCTTGATTTAACTTCTGATGCTCTCCCACATTTGAATTGAAATAGATCTGAAAAAACAACAACAACAGTATTGTTACAATCATGCATTTAAGATATAACACAGACAAACAGAAGTTTCTAAGAAGTGTATATAACAGTGGAATAAATGGGGGAAAAAAGTGTTTCTGTTGTAGCAAATGGTAATAAATGTGATTTGGAATTACTTCAAAAAAAATAAATAAGGATTTACATCAGTCATTTGTCCACCATGAATATGCCACGTAGTTGAAACATTAAAGTTAGTTTGATCGTCAAAGAGTCGGTCTGCTTCTGTTACCTATGTCCTGATGAGATTTGACAAATGTCTCACGTAGGCACCGCGATCACGACTATTCCCTCAGACTGCTAACAGAGAGAGAGCACCGTCACCATGTGTTCATTCACTGCTCTCTCCCCTTCTCCTCTTCAGCACATCTCACTGTCTTTCAGTGTGTGTGTGTGTGTGTGTGTGTGTGTGTGTGTGTGTGTGTTTGTTTTTGTGTGCCCACGCGCTTAATTATAATCGCAAGTCAGAAAAATCACAATTAGATATTTTCCCCAATCGTTCAGACCTAGTTCTGTCAATTTGTTTGCATACAGTGCAATATTTTCAATGTTCAAATTTGAAGTAATCCAAAAGTATTCAGATTTTAATCCAATAGATTAGTTTATCAATTATAAAAATTGCCAACATTTCAAAGTAATCTGATCCAACTCTGAAAGCCAGTAACAAACGGACAGCGTTGTCAAAACACTACTCAAAGCAGTGCATCACTAGAACGGTTCACTGCATTAAAACAGACACCACCTGGATACTGTTCACGTGCAACATTAGGCAGTAAGAGCAGCAGCAGCACAGCATGAAACAACAAAGCACACAGACTCAACACATGTCACTAAAGCAAGAGTGGCAGACTAATGTATGAGATGCTATCTGCCGCCTGACAAAAGACGTAAGCCTTTGTTCTTTCATTTAAAATTGACTAAAAGCCCTGTTCAAACGTGGTGTTATCATCCATCTCAGGTGATCGCATCACGAGCGAGCAGCTCACGTGTAAAAAATACTGCCACTCTTCCTCGAGTTTCCCAACATATTGATTGAATTGTAGCCTACTGCCACGATATCAACATTGACTGCCACACACTGATTTTCAAGTCTTTAGGCTGCTCATGTCTTCCAGTCATTATACTTGAGCAATAGCTCACAAACTACTTTGATGTCATAGCCTATGAACCAATCAGATCCCTTGATTCGGGCTTCCAGATTTATACTCATCTATATTTGTGCAGAATGTGTGTTCATGCCAGGGAATACCGAGTATATAGCTGAGAGATGTTTGTAGAAGGACCTGAGGACTGGGCATGGGTCAGAGGGAGTCATCTCGTCTACAGAGGAAACAATGCAGTCCCCCAAACACCGCCTTTCCATCAGATGATATATTTGTATTTGTTATTTATTCATTTATGATTACTTTAATCCCTGTCAGCATGATCTCATATAGAAATGTAAACCCTTTCGCTGAGTAGCTGGACACTGGCCAGCCTTTGGCCTTTAGCTGGCTCAAGAAACGAGAGCTGGCCGTCCACCGATCGGAGGGTCGTGGTTCGATTCACGGCTGCTCCAGCCCCTGTCCCCTGACAGCTGTGCCAGCAGTGTGATAAGTGGTTGTGCTAGTGATGGACGATGTGCTGCATGTAAGCGTACGGCAGGCTGCATGTGTGTGCGTGAATGGGTGAATGGGATCTGTACATTGAAGTGAAGACTAGGGACGTACTGTATGAACGAGCCCATCGATGTTACCAGCAGAGACCAACACGAGCTAGCTTGTTAGCTACCCCCCTCAGTTCAATTCAACACAAATCCACAGCTGGTCGGCGAAATGAATAGACATGAATGTGTTTCGATTTAAACGACTGTACTCTATGGGGCAAGGCAGCTGTCCGAGGTCCCCTGGCCCCTGGCCCCTGGCCGGACAGTCAACAGGACAGTGATTCGTGACGTTTGCTCATTTTTTGGACAACGTTAATGATACATTTTATTTGCTAGCACAGGAGAACCTGAAAGAAATGAAGTAGCGAGGTGCACAGCTCTCCCACGTATCGTTAGCGACTGACCCGAGACTTGCGACGCCGCACTGGAGCCCCTCTTGCGGTGTTCATCGGGGTACCTTCACCCAGCATGGCATGCGAATCGTGCATCAGGGGGATCGCGCCTGTTCGGAACCAGGTAACCGGCCGAGCTATCTAAACCGACCACGGGCCTGTACGACCGAGAGCGATGAGCCGGGTCCTGGCTGCGTGATGTACGGAGCCACACGGAGACAGACGTGGCTTCTTCACCCCGACACCACAGCGTGCAATGCAACACAACGTCTGAGCGAGCACTGGCAGCCACCATGCACCATCCGCTAGCTAGCTAGCTAGCTAGCTAGCTAGCTAACTAGCTAACTAGCTGGTAGCTAACAAGGCCAATACGTTCATGATTATTTGAGAAAGACAAATCGCACAATTCGGCAGTGAATCTCACCAGTGTTCGTTTGTCGGTCGGTCGTCTTCGGTAAAAAAAAAAATGGCTTGAAATCATCCGTTGGATATCCTCGCTGCCGTTCACCCTCTCTTTTCCGATTCGGTGGCTACTCGTCCACGGTGGGACCACTTCTTTTCGCCTGGGCCCCTGCTACGTCAAAAAAGCGGCCGTAAATTACGTAACTGCCGGTCGTACTCACGGCACGTCGGTCTAGTACGCAGGACGAGAATCCCGGTCCGCTGTAATGTGTTTGAGCCTGTCAGTGGCCTCTTTAAAGGGGCCGCGCGCGATTTTAAACCAATACACGTTTTGTAAAAAAAACTGCTAATATTGCTTCAAAAGAAAATCTTGTAAATTGAAAACAAAACCAAAATGACAAACTCTCTCCAAAATCGCTCACTGCCCCTTAAAATTGTGCACCTAAATGTTTTTGGGGCATGAACGCAAATATTTAGAAGCTGTACTTGCCCAAGTTGACGGTTCGTAAAAAAAATTAAATCGCATATGTTACGACACCAGTTAGGGAAGATTTAAATGAAATGTTTAGAAATAAAATCAATGACAAACCCAGAAACCCCCCGATTTATACTCAGATAGGGCTGCTACTAACAATTATTTTCATTATCGATTAATCTGCTGATTATTTTCTCAATTCATTGATTAGTTGTTTGATCCATAAAATTTCGTAAAATTGTGAGAAATGTTGATTGGTTTCCCAAAACCCCAAGATGATGTTTTGTTTGTCCTCACACCGAAGATATTTAGTTTACTGTCATAGAGGAGCAAAGACACCACAACATATTCACATTTAAGAATCTGAAATCAGAGAATTTTTGTACTTCTCTGGTGGCATCTGGTGGTAAAGTTGCAAACTGCAACCATCTGACAGGTGACACTGAATGCCGGTGTATCGCTAATTCCATTTCCGGTTTCCCGCAGCGCTGTAATATGTATAATCATCCCGCAGGTGATTATACATATATGAACACATTGTTATGGAATATAATTCAATTTCTGTGAATACTAAATATTACACACTGTAGCTTTAAAGATTTCAAATGTCTCAATTTAAAACTTATTCTGTAAACAAAATGAATATCAGCTGATGTTCCTATTGTAGTAACAGAGGTAAAGTTTCATATCTATCCATTTTCTAGACTAGAAAATTGAGTTTTCTAGAGCTACAGTGGGCTCGCTGAAAAACAGGTGAAAAGCTAAATTTGATTCATCTAATGTGTTGTCTCCCTGTCTGTCTGTGTACATCATTGTAAACATGCATTGCTTTTAGACAATTTGTCTTGTTTATGATGGCATACAAGATGTGAATACTTCCGGGTGACTTCAAGATTTAGGAACCTTGCTAAGCAAAATCGACAATTCAGCCGCAGCACTGGTGTATTTTCGGGTCGTCTTGCAATTTTACGAGGAGTCCTTGAAGGCACCGTGAGTTGACTCAATCCCCCAGCGGCCTCGACGCGACTCCACTTCCTGTGCCATAACTTTACGCCACACAGCAGGACAGCGTACACGCCACAAGCCGCCGCCTCGCCCGCAGAGCCCGAAGCCGTGAGTGGGTTGTTTATTTCTTACAAAGCTCAATTTGACCAACGAACCGGCGCCGCTGTTCAGCTAGCCGTGACGACAGGCCCGTTTCACCGCGGAGGACTCCTCTCAGCCCCCCAGTGCTCACACCGACTCTGCGCTAGATCCCCGTAATGTCATGCGCTGCGTGGGTCCGCCGTCGATCGCAGGGGCTCGTCGCCTTGTGTGTCCCAACGTTGGACCTTCACCACCGAGTGAGCGTACTGCGAGACCGAACTAAGCCAACCCTAACCCAACCCAACCCAAGCGAGCGCGGCAACCGCACTTAGCACGGCGAGCTACCGACACAGCCTGATCACTGTACCACTGTCTGTCTGTGGAATGTGGAGCACGAGCTGTCCCCCCGACGAGAGGTGGGCTCCATCGTCTCCATGGAGATTTGACAGATGTGGCATAACACCACACGAATGTTGAGTTTGTTACAGCTAAAGTTTGAAGACATGTTTTTTAAACTTCAAAACTTCTGCAAGTGGGCATCACACTCAACATAAAAGACGATTCTCGCTTGACTGCTATTCACAGTGCAGACAGGACAATGCATTTGATAAGGGGAAACACGACTGCAGCCAAGCTCTATGTAGTGCCAGCATTACATAGATTATAGAAAAAAGATACAGTTTTTTAAAGTGTAAAGCAAGTTTTTTGTTGTTGTCAGCTTCCGTTGAGGATAGAGAGAGGTCTCAATGTTTCCATGTTTGTGGTGGGGAGAAATGAGTCACTTCGAGGAAATGGCCCATGCTGCTGGCCCAGTGTCAGTCTCTTTTTTCCCTCCAACACATAGTGCCAGGACTCCTCCCCGCTGCCATACTTTTTTACTGCAGACTCCTGACTGCCTCTGTCAGTTGAGCTCACTCTGCTGCATCTCGCTTTGCGGGCGCGTGGTTTTGTGCACAATGTAGCAATGCGACACTGTTGGCAAAATCCCATAGTAACCGCATTCTTGAAAATACACAAGACAAGGGAGGGGGCTTTTATTTGTGACCCTTTCTCAAAACGCCGTACTGTCATAGTATGCACGTCAAGGAGTTACGGGCAGTACAGCACTGAAGATTAAAGGAAAGTCTGAAATATATCAAAAATTCCATGTAGCCAGATTTTTTAATTAACTCTATCCCCATGATTTCTGAGATTCTTCCCACAATCCTTATGGGGACTGGGCCACTGGAAGTAACAAAGGCGGTGTCTTTGCTTGCCCTTCAGCAATTGCATAAACAACACAAAAAGTGCAACCGCTGGTTGTCATCCTACAAAACTCTGTTTAGTAAATATATCCTTACGGAGAGATGTTCTTTTCTTTTGTTTTTCTATAATATGTCTCTTGTCCTTGTGTGAATCATTCAAAGAGATATTATTTGTGCAGTTTCGTTTTGCAATTCGAGAGAGCTGGGAATAGAAATTAGACCTTTTTTTTGTAACCCTCAAGATATCCTGACTTTGAGTCTATCGTGTAACGGGCAAGTTCCAAAACACTGGATCCTAAATTTCTCATGATGCAACCAGTATCATCTTGCCTTATGCCTTATTGCCTATGCCTGCCTTATAAATGCCACATATTTTAGAACTTGATAATCCCAGTTAGTAATATGGGCTTTCTCTTACAAGTTGTCAATAAGCTTCCCTCCTAAAAAAAATTGGTGATGCTATCGTTTGATGTTAAATGTCAGCGGATACAGAGTCTAATGGCTGTTGTCCTTTTCAGGCCCACGACTGATCATGACGCAGCAGGAGCAGCAAGATTTCACAGAGAGCCTGGAGGCGGCCCTCTCCTGGATGCGGGCCATCCAGGAGAGGCTGAAGGCCAACGACGACACCCAAGGGCCCCGCGACGCCCTGGAGGCCCGACTCAGGGAGACAGAGGTGTGGTACTTAACTTACCGTCCGACCCTTCACCTCTGACCCCCCTGCTTCTACTATAGTACTGTGTCAATGGACCCCTGGGACCGGTTGCACCAGCTGGTCTTGAGCTAAGTCAGTCGTAATTTGGGCCGTCTAGGCCTAAGCCATCTTCGCCTCACTAAGACCGGTCGTAAATATTATGTCTGCTGAGCAGACAGTAAAAATAATCTGTTTTAAATGAATTAAAAATTTTCTTTGATATCGTTATATTTTAATGGCATCTGAAGTAGAGACTTTAATTAAACGATAGAGCACAAAAAAATTGGAAAAATTGTTAACATGTTGAGATAGTCAATGAAAAATACAAATGATACACAGCTAATGATAGAAATACATGTATTCTGTTTAATGTCCCTCAATTACTTTGTCATTATAAATAAATGAGCTTAAATTGGGAAAAAATACATATTTATGTATATTTATGTATATTCACCATTTTAGTTTTAGTCATTGAGAAACAGCCTATTTTAACATCTTTGTTTCTTTATTTTAATCTCCTCCTCAGTCATCAAAAGAGTTAAATGCAATGTCTCGATGTTTTTTTTTTTCCCTCCTAAGGCAGGATAAGCAGGATAGACTTGCAAACTTGTAACATGTAATGTTCATTTTTTTCTGGCAGAGATGCTAGGCAGGAAATGAAAGGGGATTATGGGAAGTCTGGCAGTCTTCTATTTGAGAAATATCACTACAAATGATGCATTTTATGTGAGGAAGCTTCTATTGTATATCAGCTGATCAAATTCTCATTTGTTTAGTCATGTTTATTATTTTAACAGTATAATCAATATTTTGAATACCAAAATATTTGCAATTCTGAATGTGTAGAAAATCCATCAGTCGACGCACGAAGGTCGCGTTAAGATGGACATGGCGCTGGTGGCAGCCGAGATCCTCCTGCAGAACGGAGACGAGGAGTTGAGGAGCAACACCCTTGCCAAGCTCAAAGATCTGAAAAGCTTGTGGGAGGAGACGTCCACCTACATCATTCACTGTCACAGGTGTGGCTCTACCCACTGCACAAGTTCAGTCACTGCAGGTGTACTTGGTCAAAGTGATCTGGAGATGTTTATAGCTGTATAGGTATTAATAGCTCCTGCTGTGTATTTTCAGTTATTACCCTGCACACCGGCACAGATCGGAGTGCTGCTAGGCAGAAAATGACAGAGAGAGAGACAAAGACAGTGCTATAGCAGCGAAAAGAGGGCTGCAAACAGCTCTTCAAAAAAGCAAAGTTGTAAAACACCAAGTTAGAGATCTTTTATGCTGTGTAAAAATTATTTTGTGTCATAACAAAAACTGAGGTTCTCTAGTTAATTTTAATTTTTTTTAGCACTTTGAGATTGCTTTTAGCAATGAAAAGTGCTCTATAAATGAAATGTATTATTATTATAATTAAAGGGGCAGTAGCATTCTAAAGTAGTAAACGTTTCCAAAAAAATCAGGGAACATTTCCTCACCTTCCGTTAGCTGTTGCTTTTGTGTTCGACCGAAGAAAAATATCTGGTTTTTCGGCTCAGCCCTGGCTCTCTAAATCGAAAAAACAAAAAAAAGGTGCAGTTTGTAGAGAACACTCCCTGACAGCTCAAGACACCTGATGTTTTGGCCTAGCGGTTAACGCGTTGGTCTCCCATACCCGAGGCCGCAGGTTCGAGGCCCAGCAAGTGCAGTAATATCACAACAACAAAGAGAGGGACATGCTTTCACCAAGATCCCTTACTGGCTCTTTAATTTGGAAAACCTATACCGATATGCTTTTCATTGTCTGATGATATTAAAGATGCTGAAAAGCCTTTTGTGCATACAGCATTGACAATATCAAATGAATTTGAAACCTGTATTTGTATAAAAATCTTTAAGCTACTATATTTTAGTTTTAGTAAATTAACTATGACAAAACATATGTTCATTCATGGTCTCCTTGATATGTTGTCGTGAATGGTTATGCCTTTCCATAGCTGCCATCCACATCCCATCAGATTCTTTCAGTCACACAATACCAAACGGTTGTTCATGGACTTTTGAGCCATCCCATTGACAATAGAATCGAGATAGACCGAGATGAGGTTTAAAACTCTCGAGTTGAGTTTTGTCAGACAAAAAAAGCGTGGGGAGTGTGACACCATGCAGGTTATTTGAAAGGTAAACAGTTCTTTACTGCTCAATACCACTAAATCCTAAATCCTGCACACAGAAGTTTTTTTGAGCGGGGGGGCATAAATTCCTGTAAGTGATGCAGGGATAAATTGATTAAATACATTTTTAGTTTATTTTTTTGTGAGTGGGATGTAGGAGTGATAAAGAAAAGCGATACAGTATAAAGAAGCACTGTATGAATGTGTCTGAATGGGTGAAGCGTAAAATGCTTTGAGTGGTTGTTAAGACTAGAAAAGCACTATATAAATGTACCATTTACATATGAATTACTTTTCAGATTGATATCACCTATTTAATCAGTGAAACGTCTCACTTAACTGCCTTGCATTCTTGCTTATTATCCACTTATCAACATATTGTTGTTGACTTATTGGGTTTGTATTAATGTATTTTAATAAGCATTTTATTTTCTTTGGTCACAGCAAGTAGTCTTGAATGAATAGATAACAAAATACAGGAAGTAGTTCATTAAATAAGACCTCTGTCTCTTTTTATCATATAAACACTGTAAAAATATACACAACAATTGCTTATACATACCTTCCTTGTGTCATTTAACCACACATGCAGTCGAATCGAGTGGGTGTGGCTTCACTGGAGCGAGTACCTGAAGGCTTACGAGGAGTTTGAGCTGTGGCTGGCGCGGCAGCAGTGTGTCCTGGAGGCCGGGGTGGAGCTGCAGCTTGGGGTGAAGGAGAAGCTCTGGCAGGTGGACCAGCAAAGAGTCGTAGTCAGCAACATCGACGGACAGGCCGTCCTGTTGGAGAGGCTGCTGGACGAGGCCGCCGCCCTGCACAACAGGACCCAGGATCCCAGTGTGGAGCCCCAAGTGCAGGAGAGGCTGCAGGAGGCCTACAAAGATGTTCGAGACAGAGCCGAGGTGAGTCCGTCCCTCCTGCACTCTTCACCGCAGCATGCAGCTCAACGTATTGCGTTTCAGAGGGCGCGTGACACGTGTAGACTGTGTGTAGACCGCCAAATTACACTAAAATTATTGGTGATTGGGGTTGTAAGTAACATTAAAAAAACATATTTATATATTATTTATTTGATTAACTGATGACTGGTTTAATTTGTATCATGAGAAAACTGTGAAAAATGGCAAGATCTACCTATTGAAGCATTGAGAGGAAAAAAAACAACCAAAATCATGTAAATGGAGGCCTTTTATTTCAGCCAAAAAAATCAGTACATTTTGAAATGAGCAGATCATATGTGGTTGCCAGTTAACTGATGCGTATCAATTTCTTCATGCAAGTTACAAAATGTACTATTGAAGGTAACTTTGACTGTATTATGCTCATGTTCAGGTAAATACTTTTAATTTGTGTTATCACTTAAAAAGGTTTACATGCTCTCATGTCCAGAAAAGGCATCAGTGTCTCATACTGTCCATTCCTGCTCCTCTTTTCACCATTTGTCTAAAACGCCTGGATTTCTTCTAGCCCCTCTTCCCAATAAACCCCAGTCTGCTCTGATTGGTCAACCGCTTTCAACAGATACACACAATTTATGTGCACAAACACTGAAATGGGGATTTTCAAAATAATATGTCATGATTTAAGACAGCAGAACAGAAATGTTCAAAAAACTAAATTCTCTGTTAATTAAGAGCAGTTCGATGTCCCATCATATGCAGCATCACTTTTACGAGGCCATCAGAAGGCAGAACCTTTGCAGTCATGTTACTCTCTTGAGTTCGTGTGATGGCTGTGACGGCTGTGACTGCATTCTGTCAGGGAGTGCTTTGTAGTCTGAGGTGTCAGTTAGAGGAGCCAGTCAGCCGCCTCTCGTATCTCAGCCAACAGGGTGAGTGCATGTTAAGTCAAGTAGTGTGCATGCTGCTGGTTGGTGGAGTTCAGACAGTGTTTTGGGAAGACGCTGGGATTTCCGTAGTCCAGTGAATTGGTCCCTGCCTGTGTGTGTACAGGTCTTATTATCCTTGTCGGACTTAATAATAAAAGCCAAATGTTATAACTGCCACTCTGCGGTAGAGTATAATATGGGGAAAAGAACTAAGCAAAAACTTAAAGAAAGCAAATTAATTTTATCCATGAAATGAAAACACCCTCTTGAGTTAAAAAAAGAAAAAGAAAATAGTAACGTTGTTTGAAAGAGGAACAGCGTCTTTGTAACAGGAAGTGTAGTCCTTAAAAAACATTTGTAGCTGTAAAAGCTGTGGCTCGAAATTCTCTAATTCTTTTCCTTAGCAACATCCACTACCACATGCACAAATACAAACATATTCACATTTACACACATACATAGTACAATATACAGTATAGTACTCATTGTTTGCTAATTTTAAGAAAATGGGCCTCTTGCAAAACCCATTTGTTCAAACAGATTTGTTCTTAAATCGTGGTCACGATTGATTTTGGAGAACTTCCTGCATTCACCAATATTCCAGTATTTCGAGTTTTCTTACAAGAGAATTTACGACTGGTCCGGACCTGTCGCAGGAGTTAGTCTGCTGTCAGTCCACTTATGGCTTGTTTTTTCATCATTTTGAAGCAATTATACATATATAAATGCTATACATTTTGTACAATTTGTATTTAAACATATACATTTTACCTCATTACGTTGATATTATTCTGTGTAATCCTAGAATTATAATATGATCCTACATGTATTCGTGAAATGCCCGTCAGAGAAGTTTGTGTTTACCATAGAAAAAGAACGCTGAACAGACAGAAACGTGCAATCTGTTTGCGGAAACCTCAAAAAAGAGGCAAAAAAAGAGGCGCGGCATATAAGGACTCACACACGCACTATATGTCCAATTAACTTAAATATATTACAAACAACCGCTCAGGAGTGAAGGGTCCCTCCATACTAGTGATCCAACACACTGACTATTTATTATATTTAATATACTATTTATTTCTTATTCTCGAAGCCAAATTGACCAAGTTGCCACTTCACGCAGGCACAGTTAGGAAAAAAGGCACAGAGTTTGAGGAATAGACTCGTGGCTCTGAGTGTTTCGGTGGAATTTGGATTGTATTTGATGTTGGGTCACATTTTGAGTTGAAATGAGAGAAAAAAGTATGTGTGAATGTGCCAACAAATCACTGAGCCCTTTATTTACAGGAATATACAATTTAATACATTTTTACTTCTTTTATTTGAGCAAACCTCTCAGCCACACAACTAAATGTGTGGTAACCAGAATGTGGAGTTTGCATGTTCTCCCCTCGTCTTTGTGGGTTTTCTCCAGGCTTCCTCCTGCCACAGTCCAAAAACTTGCAGATTGAGGTATGATTTGATTTGAAACCAAAAATCAGTTACAAATACAAAGACGAAACACAAACAGATAAATCACCCAGACTCCACCAAAGAACAAAACAAGGTTGCATTCGAAAAGGAGCAGGCAGAAGCATAGTGCGTTTATAGTCCTGCCCCAACTTTACAATATCATATTATTGCAAAAAACAAACCAAAAAAAAGGATATGTAGATATACTGCATGTATATATGCAGGTCATACAATATGTTATGTTAAATGACCATAGGGGTGAGTCAATGGTTGTTTGTCTCACCCAATTGGCTCCACCTTGTGAGCAGCCTCATGTGTGAGCTCTCTCTTTCATTTCAGACAGCTCTTTTAAAATATCAGATTTAACAAGATACCCAAGTCAGTCTTAATCTACATCATGCATTCACAAGAACATACTGGTCGACTGGCAACGCTGTGAATCTCATTCCAAAAGTTGGTGCTTTAAAATATATTCTTCCTCAGAAGCACCAGTGTGCTGGCTTTTTTGTTGTTTCTGTGTTCTTGTCTAAAATGTCAATGTGTAGCTGAAATAATAAACAGTCTCATAAGGTAAAACAAATTTACATTCAAGCTTATTACTCACATAGCCAAATGTAAAGTCTGTGATCTGCTGACAATTTTTCATGTATGTCGCTGTTGAACAGTGTGATGCTAGAAGTTAACATGAGGTGCCTTGTCTCCTGCTCTGCCAGGAGCGTCTGCTGTTGCTGCACAAGATCGCAGAGGAACACCAGACGTACCAAGGCTGTGTTCAGAGGTTCCAGTCCTGGCTGCTGTCGAAAACCAAGGAGCTAACTGATCTGATGAACAAGGACAACACAGCTGAGGACAAGCTCAGAGCCTTACAGGTGAGACTCACGGAAACTGAATTCAAAAGCTGCTTTATGGTGTCGAAAACCTGCCGATTGTTTCCCATTGTGGAAAGGGCAGAATAAGGGAGAGGAACAGTATGAATAATTTTTCTCAGCTGTGTAACGTGTACTTTTAAGGTGCAAACTAAACAAAAACTAAATGGAGATTTCTTTGTTAGTAAATCGTGCCACTGCAGCAAAACATCGCCAAGCGTGTACATTTGTTGGAATGCAAAGAAATCGACTGCATATATCACATTACAATATGTTTGAGCAGGGATCTTCAATGGGTGGTCCGCTGCCCCTAGGGGGTGACCAGAGGTACTGCAGGGGGGCTGACTGTTTTCTTTCATTCGAAAAATATAATATGTTTAAAAATACTCAGATCAGTGTTTCCAATACATTGACTAGACTGTGGCGGCTGACCATAGTCTAATTTGTTGCGCCAACGTCTCAGGGGTTTTGGCCTCATAGTCAGCACGTCGGTCTCCCATACCTGAAGCTGCTCAAACTTTGTCTAAACTGCTTACTGCCCCTTTAAATAGAGCTGACTTACAATTAGTTATCTGAAAATAGGAACATTGAATGTTAAAGCAAGAACTGTATTTATCTTATTCTTAAGGGACCATGTATAATATTAAACATAACTTACAGCTATGTCATGATCATTTTCATATAAAAGCCTTGTGCAGTTCCATTTTGCTAAATTAATGATTGTTGAAATAGTTATACTTCCAGTTCCTTGCATACTTTGGAACATTGGCAGTTTGACCTTTATTTGTTTGAAAGAATGCCAGCACCAATGTTGAATATTAAAGAAAAGTACTTGATTTGAAACCAATTTAAAAATGCCCCTATGCCAGGCTCTGGATGAAAGTGTGGCAGGCGAGGAGAAGACCCTTCAGCACATAGAGGGTGTGGCGGAGGCAGTGAGGAGCAGCACCTCTCCTGTTGGGGCGGAGGTGGTGGTGGAGGAGGCCGAGGAGCTGCGGCTGGGCTGGCAAAGGCTGCGGCAGGGTCTGTGGGGGGCTGAGGAGGGCCTGCGCTCCAGCCTGGACTCCCAAACTCAGTACTTGGCCAGGTGTCAGCGGCTAGGTGAGGATATCAACAACCTCAGGCTGCTGCTGCAGGAGCTGGACCAGGAGCTGGCTGAGGGCCGCGAGGCTGACGACTGCACTGAGGAGCAGATAGTGTGCCAGTGGAGGAAATACATGGTAGGTTTTTTTGTTTTTTTAATGGTGAAACATAACATAACCGGTGAGACATAACAGGACATACAAAATCAACATTAAGGAGGAAACCATTGGATATAATATACATTGAGACAGCCACGAGTAGAAAAAAAAAGAAAAAGGAAGAGGGAAAGCAAATGTCTTAATACATTTGCCCCTAATGTAGTTGTTATTAAGTTCAAGAAGACCCAAAAATAAAAAGTGGGGGGAGTCCTAGCAGATTCCTCTTGCGGTGTCCCAGGTTTTCATCTGTACATTTTGTTTAAAATATTTTTTTTGCCCTTATTCAATACTTTACAGCCTCTTTAGTGCTTCAAAATATAGGGGTTTCCCCTCGTCAGACACCCTCACTGGGGAGGAGGCTGGTAGACGGTAGTGCACCCCATCCCCCTTAGACCCATCCTGAACAGCCCCAGGCCCGCTTGGGAGAGAGACTGTTCTTGTGGGTCAGGCGACCCCCACTAGGAATGTAAAGTTAAATGAAAAGAAGAGGGCAAGATAGGGTAAGAAATTAGTTCATATAAACGAATAGTAAGGTAAATGCATATTAGGAACAGAAGGGGGAGGCATATATGTTGGGTTATTATGATGAAGTATGCTAGTTGAGATTACATAGAAAGGGAAGAAAAGGAGAAAAGGGAAAAGATTGTTTGGATAATGAAGTGTTGTTAGTTTTCTGTAGTTTATATGGTTTGTTCACATGTATTTTACTAGGCCATAGTGATGGTGATAGTGGGATAGGGGGAGGGAAAGAAAGGTAGGTGGAATGAAAGAACTATAGATATGAGCGGTCTGATAATAATCCAGGCATAAAATTAGAGTTATAATCAGTAGTGATAATACATAATGGAGTCACAGCCATAGAAATCTTTCTTGGTTCGAATCCAGACTCGGCCTTTCTGTGTGGAGTTTGAATGTTCTCCGTGCGTGGGTTGTCTCCGGGTAGTATCTGATGGCTGAGCTCTAGTGAAAATCTGGTGTTTTCCCTTAAATATGCCTTGCTTATGTTCCATATGTCTGTGTTTCAGGGTGTAAGGAATACTCTGGCAGGGGAAGAGTCCCAAGTGGAACTTCTCAAGATTCAGCTTAAGGAGCTTTTTAAGTTCTCTGTTGACTCCCAACACATTTCTGATGAGGTCCTGGAGGTTGTCAAAGATCATCAGAGGTATGTGACAGGACACCTACCACTTTTTCAAAACTCTGAAAGGGAAAACCTTGTGGGTTACATGTAGATCACATAAGAACATAAGAAAGTCTTTTTAAACTTACCTGCAGTACGAAATGTTTGGATTTGACAGCCTCATGGCACTTTCCATTTATTCCATACCGTTTGCATTTAAGGAGAATCAGTAAAAATCATATCTGTCCCTAAATTACTTTGACTGTTTAACTTTCAAACAGAAGTGGAGAACTTGTCCGGCCCACCAGACCATTTGATATGGCCAGTGAGACAATTCATGAATACAAAAAGCAACTCAGAAAATCCCTCCAAAAAATCTCATGACATAAAAAAAAAGAATTCTGAAAAGTAATGCAAATTAACAAAATAGTAGAATAACATATCCTTCAACTTCTAGTTGTATTCCTGTCACGTCGGGATAAACTCAAAGCTGTTACGTGTCATCTCTGACAAGCAATCTTTTTGTTGTTGTTGAAGTTAAAGACAAGCCAGTGTGCCTACTTTGTGGGGACACACGACACACAACACTAGAAAATTATGAATCAGAAATACTTTATTGATCCCTGGGGGCAGAAGATGAAAAGAGGATGTCTTCTACAACACAAGCAGTCCTTATTTTAATTAACACACCTCAAGATCCCAAATTGACGACCTCAAGAGGCACAAGCTAAATATTTAGCCATGGCCCCCATAGTCTCCTGACCTTAACATCATCAAAAATCTGTGGAAAGACCTCAAAACAGCAGAACATGCAAGATGGCTCAAGAGTCTCACAGAACTTGAAGCAGTTGACAAGGAAAAATTGGTCTAAAATCCCCCAAACAAGAATTGAAAAACATTTTGAAACAGATGGGCGTCAGTGGCCTTAATGTGCAGGAGATGTTTGGCTGTCCCAGTGACTCTGGGAGCTGTGAGGTCCGCAGCAGTACGGACTCCCATTGCCAGACTAATAGCAATTCACAAAGCCCCCAATGAATTATTCATCTAAAAACTGTAGCACCTCGCCCGGGAAAAGGGGAAATTTGCCCCCACTTGGAGCCAAACCTGTGATTGGAGCTCCCCAGCGAGGGTCTGGTAGTTGGGCTGTGACGCATGGGGTATCATGGGACCATGGAACAGTGGACCAGTTACATTCAATGTTTCCCATAGGATTTAAAGAAAGCATTGGGGGTTGAAGTCAGACCCTCTTTTCATTTGATTTCCACCACCATACATTCCCTTTTGTGTTCTTCAAAGAAATTAAGTTCATTTTCAGACATATATTTTATATTTAAGGGCAGCAGAGATGCTACTCTCCACTGCTTCCTACTAATCCTGAGCGTTCAGGGTTCAGGTGAACAGCTGTTTGTTCACAGCGCGCCGTAAGAAATCGGCATGAAATCGGCAATAAGAGCAAACGGTTCTCTGCTAAAAGGAAAACAGGGGATATAAACTTGTGATGAAATGGACGGGGCTATAGCCTGCAGGCGGAGATTGACAGGGATCTTTTTCACCTATAGTTATACTCACTCAGTAGTAAATAGACACAATTTTAATTACTTATCTTTTTGGGAAACTGACCAGGTGTGTACTTAGTTTTGTTTTGTACTGTTAAGTAAAAAAAAAAAAAAAAAAAAAAAAAAAAAAATATATATATATATATATATATATATATATATATATATATATACACACACACACACACACACACACACACAGGTATATGTTTATATATATAAAAATGATAAATGCTTTCTCTTACTTGCTCTCCAGAAATCTCTGCTACAAAGACCCTTCTTGTAAATCTCTTCAATGCTTTTGTTTAAGTGTGAAATCCCGAGCGACCAGGCTGTGTTCCGAGTCCGAGACAGGGCTGAGAAACGTCCTCCAGGACCCGCTGCTGGTCTACGCCCAGTGGAGCCACATGGTGTCTCGTGTGTTAGAGGCTTCTGCTGAGGTTACCGACTTCTCCCACATTGCCATGTTGGCCCAGAACATAGAGGTAAAACACACACGCCCTGATGAAATATTTTGATAGCTTTGCTCATGAGGTGATGTGAAAACCTTCAATTTGGTTCATTTATTTACCTGACAGACAATAAATGTGATAATGAGTCTAACTTCAAGGAGTATCACAAATACTGTATTAGAAAATATCTTTTCCCCTCACAAGCTGGGAGGCGCGATATAACAGGGGGGCCACGGTGAGGCCAGATGTAAACAAATGATATATAAATATGGACAGGTTTGTTAAAGGAGTGCCAGGTAAGCGGAAAGCAGACGATGAATCCACACCAAACGTCCAAACTACCAAAACAAACATGATGAGGCCTATCTCGCCCTTGTCTTCACCAGTATGATGGTGGGTGATGAAGACAGACCACAGTGTGTTCTGTGTCTCAAAATATTGTCTGCAGACAGTATGAAGCCGAACAAGTTAAGACGCCACTTGGAGACGAACACAAAGAGAAGCCTGTTGATTTCTTCAGAAAAAAAAACCCCAACTCAGCTGTCGAGCACAACAGAGTCACTTTACCAAAACAGCTTCTGTGCCTTCAAGTGCTCAACTCGCCTCTTATCAAGTAGCTTAGCCCAGAGTAAAAAGGCCCCACAACAGCTAAGGAATAAATACTTCCTTGTGCTATTGATATGGTTTCAACTAAGCAACAGCCAGCGAGCTAAAATATTTTCCTCTGTCAAACAATACTGTCGCGAGGCGCATTCATGACATGTCTAAAGCAGCAGCTTGATAAGTTATGAGACAAGCGTTTTGTTCTGCAGGTGGATAAAGCGACTGACTGTAACAGAGACTCTCAATAACATAGGTCAGATTCATTGATGCTGACGATTTGAAGGAGTGTGGCCAACCAGCCACTGCTGACGAATTGTTCAAAATGAAAATGTTGTCCTTTTTTAACAGCGCCTGCTGAAGGACAGCGTCCAGCTGCAGAAGCGTCTGAGTCTTCTGCATGAGAAGGGAGACCTGCTGGACTCTGTGTTTGGTCCTGAGAGGTCGGATGGTTTGCAGGATGAGCTGAGTGCTGCCATCAAAAACAGAGAGCTACTGCACAATCAGCTGCTGCAGAGGACGAGCAGGTTACAGGTACCAACGTGTTATTGTCTTCAATTTGGTTTAAATAGGCCTTACACTTGAATATGAACTTTTCAAAACCATATGGGAAACTGTGACCATATTTCATAGGCAGGAGGCAATTAGTAGATAGGTGGTGTTTAACTTCTATTTTTTTTATTTTTGATTCAAAGAATACCTACTGGAGTAGACATCTACTTTTCAAATTGTAGGAGTGGATGCAGCATGATTCCTGACCCAGAAATATTTTAAGCATGCCAATGTGTCATTTATTTTTACTTTTAAAATGTAAATGATTACAAATAACTAGACACAAAAAAATAAGAAATGGTAAATCTAAAAGAGATAAAATAGAGATAAAAGATTTAAAAAAAGGATCAATTAAGAGCTTGTTAGTTTAGTTCAATTTAGTAGATACTTTATTTATCCCGAGGGAAATTCAGGCATCCAGCAGCATTTACAAACATATATATGTTTTAGAGTCACAAGGCCCTGATTGCAAAGGGGTAGTCTCCTCTGGTTTTTAACCTCAATCTCTAAATTAATTAATAGATAATTGTAAGTTTTCAGTTATTGTAATAAACCTATTTAAATTGTTTCTATACAAGTGAAAGAGTATTCGTCAAATAAAAGATCAAAACTGGCCACACGGTGGTGCTACTACAGCATTTTTTGACAATGTGACGCACCAGTGGCCAGTTGACTGTCAAGTTTCATTTTTGTAGCCTTTACAGTTTTATAAGATATTAGTGTTTTTATTCACTCATCGTTAAAAAAAATCAACTGAAAAAACTAGAAAGATGAACATATTGGCAGTGTTTGAGGTTTTGGGTACCAAGATTGGTGAAGGTTGGGAGGAAGATGTAGGATTCTGAGTCAAAAGTATGTCTAGTGAAATATTCTCATGACACAAATTGCCATTGCCTACTTCAATCTCTCCAAATTTCTTTCCTTGCCTCACGGTTGCAGAGATATTGACCAAAATATTTTGCTATAATTTTTATTCATTCAAATATGGGGAAGCCGTTAACCAAGTTTCAGTCTTGTAGCCAAGCTTTTATAGTTATTGCAATTTCCATTGTGTTTTGCTCATTCCCAATTGAAAAGGTATAACAACAAACTTACTTCAATTTTTCCCTCTCAGGCCTTAATCTCAAGAACCAAGGACTTTGGTGACGCCTACAAGTTGATTTGCTCTAAGATGACCCATCTTCAAGACCAACTGATGGTAGCAGATGGTCTCCAGCCTGACATCTTGGCCAAGAAAAGTCAGTCAGACCAGTTCAGGGTGAGTCAAATCCCAGGCTCTGCAGACCAGGGCCAAGCCAGAGTTATAAGAGATAATCAAGTTTAAAGGTTGAAATGTGACTCCAGTTCATAAAATATATCAGTGCTTGGCTGATTTAAACAGACGGAATTAGCCTCTGCGTTTGTGTTTGCCAATATGCCCCGATAGGAAAACTTTATTTTTGCACAATAGACCATGGAGAAAAACCCTTTAGGTGTTAGAAATTATGTAATTACTAAGTTTGTCAAGCATAGAGCCCCCTCCGCTCACCCCAACCTTGTATAGCCCGACCACTGGATGTCCACCTACTAGCAACAGGAATTGATAAATTTGGTAATTTACGTCCTCTGCCTTGCAGGTTCACCAGATTCACCTCAAAATTGTTCAGCTAAGTTTTGAGACGTTGCTGATATTATATCGTGAAACTTTAAACCATCTATTAAGCACTACTGCCAATGGCGACGTGTTGTTCGCCATTCAATAACAATATTTGTTTGAGGGACTTGGGATGGTTTGAGTCTCATGAAACTTGGCAGACATGTTAAGAGTGGCAAATCCTCATATCTGAAACGTCTCTTTAGTCTAATTGTGTCAAAATTGCTCCATAGCACCCTACAACATTTCAAAGTCAAGGCCCCCACCTTTAAATTCGTTGTAAATTAATGAAAATTTGGTAGGCACATGTATCATGTCAGGACCTACAAAAAAAGCCCAGGACGTCGGCCATTTTTTCATTTTATTGTGGGGAAAAAGGCTAATTGGAGGGGTCATACTTAAACAAAAGACTCCTAGGTGTTTAATATAATCCACCTCCATCTTGGGCAATTTATAGAACAGAGCTCAATGATGAAAAGATACTCAAGGTTTTAGTGTAAGTCGAAAGGCGTGGCGATATGCTTCGTCATGAAACAGGAAGTTGTTTTTTAAGAGGTGAGGGATGCTTCAAAATGCACGAAACTTGGCACGCGTTACTTACGATGAGTAGTTAAATCTGATATGTATGTTCACTACAACAGCGACAGCCGAGTGTCCTGAGTCGAGCTTCACCAACTAGGCATGTGCCAAGGTATGTGCCATGTGCCATGTTTCGAGGTATGCCACGGTATCAAAAAGGCACGGTCCTGAAACCACTAATATTTCCTGTCATACCATCCCTACGTTATGAACTGTCCCTCCAGGTCAAAATTACTATTCACAAAGAGATTTGCGATGTAATGTAATGCGTGTCGTTACCTTGGTGAGTTCCCTTGGCTCAAAGCACACACATTCAGTCAGGACACACTGAACTGAAAAATATTTTTTTTATACTGAACTGATAAATAAATTATTTATTTATTTATCTTTTCATTCCATTGCGCTGCCTGGTGTCGTATGAACTAGAGGGAGGGCGGAGCGGGGAGCAAGTGTGCCGTGACTTTGGCTAATGTGCAAATGCCGGTTGCAGTGTGTCTCAATCATATAAATACCGCAGCGCCTTAAGTTTAAAGAAGACGCCGTCTCGGTGCGTTTCCCGACTATGGTCTGGACGCAGCAGGAAAATACCAACACCGGCTGCAGATATCCTAACTGCAGAACCAAAAAGTGCTGGAATCTCCCAGGTCGCGTAATGTGCAGAGGAACAACTCTCTCCAACAGGAGCAGTACGGAGCAGTCACACGATGCATTTAATTTTATTTTATCTATAATTTTAGGAATTATTCAATGATGTTCTATATGTTGACATACAACATTTACTAATGTTCCAAATGTTCTTTATGTTATTTGAAAATAAAATACATTTTGGTCAATGGCAAAAAATGTGCAATATGAAACAATGCAAGGATGGGTAATGGACCAAGAAAGAACCCATTAACATTTGACATAGATCTGGAGAATGAGGCAGATCCAGGTTTCCCCCCCCACTTTTTTAACATTGGGAGATGGTGCGTTTTCCCAGGGAATAATGCATGGAGCTTGTTGAAATATATCCAGCATATTAAGAGGCGTGATATCTATGAGTGAATGTCATTTTGTGTGACTTGACTGAAATGAAATTGTTTCTCCTCAGGTGATCCAGAAGGACCTGGAGGACTGTGAAGCCCACATCATAGCGCTGGAGACTCTGGTCTCCTCCAGTCAGAGCAACAGGACGAATTTTGAGAGACTGTGTGCTGATTGGAAACATCTGCAAAAGGCAGTCAGGGTAAGATTCAAGATTCAAGATTCAATTTATTTATCATTATATTATAATTTAACCTTAACCTTACATTTCCTCGTGAAGTAACGTTATTTCTGAGCTTTGTTTACCAGAGATGAGATACGTGATGGAAATGACAGGTTCTTTTGAATGTTGATTCCCAGCAAATCTGCTGGAATGTAAAATAAATGTGTTTGATTTATTTCCTTGAAAATCAAGACAAAAAAGTAAAAAGCACATTTAGGCAATTTAATTTATGCAATGGTGAACAAATTTGCTAAATAAATGAAAAACGTGTTCGGTATTCTGTATTATCCGGCCTTCTGCCAAGTGTTTCATTATTTTCAGTTTCAGCCATCAATTTTCATTTTGGTGCATCCCTAGTATATGCCGCATTTGATGGTAACTTGTGCAATCAACTTCGAGTTGATTTCCACAGCCACATAACAATTTATAAAAATATCAAATAAAACTGCATAACAGAATACACAGAGCTTTGCAAACAAGGCACAGTGAGGCTGAATGAAGTTTGCAACGTTTGTGTGAGTGCAGAAGGCTGCAAAAGCTTCAGGTTCTGGGTTGCAGCACAACGCTTTACACACTCCTCGTACTGCGCTCTATGGCGCTGTTGTAAACGGTGGTAGAGATTCGTCGTGCAAGTAACTTTTAGTTGCAACTTGTTTGGGGCAATCTCTACACATCTGAAACTTTTAATCCATACCATCTCCAAATGATTATTTTTCATTTTACTAACCAACTCCTCTTTGGCTGCTTGCCTCTCGTATGTGTCTGGCTCCGTGTTGGTGCTGCATGCAGGACTTGTGTGTGAGTGAGCGGCAAGGGGAGGTCCGGGTATTGGTTTCGCTCAGAGAGGAAGAGAGACGAGGCAAGGCGAAGTTGTGTGAGAGCGACAGACAGGCAGAGGAGGAATAGGCGAACTGGTGGCTCCACGAAATAAACGTGTAACGTTATTTTAACGCAACATTTAGAGATGCTTTGACCACGTCGTCTAGCCATCACAATTTTGCCACAGATCCTTACGCTTGCCCATTTTGCCAGCTTCAACATTCACTTGCTGCCTAATACATCCCACCCACTGACAGGTGTCATTGGAACAAGATAATTATTGTTATTCCCTTCACCTATCGGTGGTCATATTATAATTGCTGATTGGTGTATATTAACTGTAATCTACCTGTAGCTGTAATATAACTCTGAATTTTTATGAATTTTTTGATGTTTTCCCTGCTGATCGTTTTGTTTTGTTTGCAGGCAAAGGTGCACGAGAGCGAGGAGAGCATTGCGCTTCATGAGAGCTTCCATGACAGCCTGCTGAACATGGAGAAGTGGCTGATGATCATGAAGCAAAAGCTGAACTCGTTTCACAGCTCCTCCTCGGGAGAATGGAGCATAGAGGGCCGCCAACATGAAGCTGAGGTCTGTTGTTTGTTCATAATCAACAGTGTTTAGAGTATGGTGTAGCCGTCCGCTCCGCTCGGATTTTAGGATATTGGCTGTTCAGCAATACTGTACAACATATATTTTGGCAGAACCAAACCTACATTTGGGTTGTACAATTTAAATTTTACTTAAAACCTGCATGTGGTCAAATCATCACAACTGAAGCTAGTTCTGGGTAGCGGTAGCCATACATCACTACGTACGTTTGCACGTTTCGGCTGTACCACACTAGTTTTAGCCGTTGTTTTACTGTTTTGTCCAGTTGTTTTCTGACAGGACAATTAAGCTAATAACATAGCAAAATGTCATTTTAAAGGAGCAATCCAAAATGCAATTCTTTTAGCTGCTACCTTGCCACTCCCAAGATCCTCCTGCTATGTCCACCACTCATGTCCCCCTGACCTGTCACCACCTCACAAAGCAAGTTACCTAAAATATGTTATTAAACCCAACTTACTCATTAATTCTGATGGCAGTATTTCCAATTTCCACAGAAGAGAAAAAAGGCCTAGAAACCAATAAAATGCATAGTCCATACAACCTCCGATGTTGTCTCATTATCATCATGGGTATGAAAAAAGTGATTAAATCAGAGTATAGTGTCAGAGAAGTGTCTTTCATGGCAGTTATATTACTGGAAGACAGACACTAGAACACCTTACACATTGCATGTATTTACACTTTGGTGTAGCCTAGCATTGAAATGTAGTGACCTTGCAATGAAAATGTAAATAAAATCAAACAAAAACAGCCATGGGTTATAGATAATTGTCATTAATTATTAAAATGGGTCTTATTTTCATAGTTTTTTTATTTGATAAAAACATTGATGCCATCTGCTAGTGAAAAACTTATGTAATGACCTTGTCTGCTATTGGCAACATTTTGGAGCCAGATTTTTGTGAGGAGAAATGTGTGTACTTCACAGAAGAATGGCTGTTCTCCACAACTGATTTTAAACAGCATACTGTAGACATGCTGTGACTTAAATTAATTCATCAAGTCTCAAATAGTTTTGAAAAACACAGTGTCACACTGTATCATGCAGCAAATCATTACTGCATGATACAAAATAGTATGACTGTTAAACCTCCATAATTCTGGTCTTTTCTCTCTCTGAACACTGTGTGCCTCTGTCCACAGAGAGCACTGGGAGAATTTCCAGTGAAGGACATTCAGCTGCAGCAGATGGAGGTCCAGGGTCAGGGGGTTTTGGAGAAGACTTCAAAGGAGGGACAGATCCACATTCTGCGAGACATGAAGCGACTGCGAGAGTCCTGGTTGGCGCTCTACAACTTGAGTCTTAATCTTCACAGGTACCTGTTTTTTTGTTTTGTATGCTTATTGTGTGGTGATTGTAAGCAAGACTGTTACAAAAGAACTCATAGCTTAGTTTCTCTATTCACCATGGGGCCTTGCCTTCACCATCTGCATATTTCACTCATGAGCAACAGCTTCAGTCTATCAGAGTCTTCCGGTGTTGGGTAGATTACTCAAAAATTAAGTCGCAAGAAGTTTGTCACGTAATGTCGGTAGGTGGCGCTATGACCATGGCTCAATATTGACATTTAGATGTGTTGAGGGTGGGACTGTTATCATGCATGAGAAAATTTGTATAGATATGTGGAGTGGAGTTATTCCAGTCTGATGTTTCATGGTGGCACATGGAAATTCGACTATGGTGTTAGACAAAAACTCACCGATTTCACTATATCACATCATCAAAGTGTTACTGCTTTTCTGACCAAATATGAGGTGGATAAGGTAAACCTGCAAAGCTGAGGAACGTCCCATTTCCGTGAGTAACATCAAAATTTGTTACAAGGCCACGCTCATGGCGTCCAACGGAAAACAAATCTTTAAATAACTTTTCATCACAAAGGTCTTAAGGTGACAGTGACTGAATATGAAGTCATTAATCCTCTAGAAAAAGTTCATTAAAGTATGATTTTTCCAAAACGACCCCTCCAATTAGCCATTTTCACCACATTCAATTCAAAATGGCCGACTTCCCGTTGGGCGGAGGACAATGGCTCCCAGAGGCTTTCTTGTAGGTCCTCAAATGATACACGTGTCTACCAAATTTCGTTCATCTACATCAAATTTATAGGTGGGGGCGCCTTGACCTTGAGAAGTGTAGGGGGTGCTATGGCGCCATTTTGACACAATTAGACTAAAGAGTAATTTCAGACATCAGGAATTGCCACTCATAGCATGTCTGCCAAGTTAGTTGAGTTTTTAAGCATCTCAAGTCCCTGAAACACATTTAATGGCGAACAATGTTCAATATAACATCGGCAGCGTCTCACAGCATAGCTGACCAAATGTGAGGTGGATCTGGTGAACCTGCACTTTCAATGTGCTGCCATGAAACATAAAACTGTCATTACTCCTGTATAATAATGACTGGTTTTCCAGTAATCTGATTGGTTAGTATTTGGGCCATTGACAGGTTTTCTTTTCCATTTGTCTGTCTGTCTTTCTGTCTGCATGGTTACTTAAAACTGATTTCCTCGACATGTTGTTGAGGGGTGATATAGCGGAGAACCTATAACCTTTTGGGGAAAAAAAATTGAAAACTTTTTTTCTCTTTCAGGCTGCTGTACAGCTCCATGGACTTGACTGAGTCTGATTTATGGAGGGTTGGTGGCCTATCTGTGGATAGCTCATTAGCTACAGAGCTCAGTCTAGGGGAGGAGGTCAGTGAGGTTAGGGGAGGGGGCTACAGGAGCCAGAGAGACCAACAACAAGACCAGCCAACAGAGGAGTCTGGAGCTTTGACAAGCCCTGAGCCTGGACAAGGAGAAGGTCTGGCGGGAGCGGCAGGGGAACGAGCCATGACGGGGAGAAGTGGGTGGATCCAGGCGCATGCTGAAGGTCACCTCACACTGGCTGGACAACAAGATGAACATCTCATTCCATCAAGGACAGACGAGGACAGTGGCCACTCATTTAAAGGAGATGAAGTAGATTCCTCTGTTTTGAGCATTCGTGGTAGATTAAGACAGGTTTTGCAAGACACAGACGGAAGTCCCGCTGATAAATCAACAGGGGCTGACAACCGCATCTTGGTCGGAGACAGAGGGGCAGGAGCATTAACCGCAAAGGTCAGCTATGGTTTGCTTCTGTCCGACACTGTGGCTTATTCTTTGACTGATGGTTCAACAGGACACTTTTTATTGTCCATGGTGGGAAAACGCCACACACAAAAAGGGCAACATATTACTTAGTCAATGAAAGAAGTGACCACTTCACATTTTCTCCAGGGGCCTCTGGCAGTTAGCTAGTTAGTTAGTGCAAAGCACTGATGAGTTTTGAATTGCTATGAACAAAACACAATAGAAAGCAACAGAACATTTGTATTTGAAATTCACTTACATTAGAGGAAAACAAAGAAGCACAGAAATCGGGTTACACTTGATTACTGTGGTCATCATTTCCCACTGATGAATTTGTTAGCAGTCAACACATCAGCCTAGTTTCCCCACTCTAGACTCAGATACAGTATTAAAACACAGGCTGACTTGTGACAGTGTTGGTGTGTGCTGTGTAACAGTCCTCTTGTACGAGTTGTCAAAGTTGTCTGGGGTTTCGCAGGGGAACACAGGACACTGCAAATCCAGAAGGAGTGGGTTTGAGGCCTGGCTGTGCAAAGAGAATGAACTCCTCTCAGGGATCCTCAGCATCAAGGGAGCAACACTCAGTGCCAAAGAAATCAAGATCCGACAGGACACGCTCAAAGTAAGTTTCTGTTAACGTTGTTAAACCAGCAGGTGGATCACATGTTATTTTCACTAAATCATAACAATGGAATAGAACAAAATACATAACCTATGTCATGGGGTTAGCAGGAACAGGAGACGGCACCTAGTATTCAAAATGTTACCAGGTAAATAGGACTGTGGTGTCAATGTCAAATAAAAGTAATAAGATGGCTATATCTTGATTTAAAATGATTAAGTTTGCTGCTGTTACTGACTAACTTAAGCTGACTTACATAACTGCAAGACAAGTGAGCACTGTCAGTGCCGTGAGAAGCGAAGTGCTCTGGGAACCTTGGCTCTGGGCTGTAACACTCTGTGTTGCTGGAGTCCTAAGAGCATTCAGAGGCGCTGTCATTATCTGACGGTCTGGGCTGGACTGGTAATCTATCATACCGGGCATTTTCCCAAGAGCTGGCCCTCCTTGGAGCCGATTTAATTAAATTAATAAATAAATAAAATGGTCTGACGACTGGCCCACAAAGCAGGCACAGCAGCCCATCGGCTCATTTTCTACACTGACACTGGGCTGGCTGGCCCTGCATGGCATGTTTCACCGACAGATAGAAGAAGTGGCTGATATTGAGAAATCATACTAGTGGCTGTAAAAAAGGCTAGTATGAAAAAGCACAGGGATAGCAATAATACCGAAATCCACTCTCACTCCAACCTCTTGTGGTTAAAAGTTTAAATTCTGTTGCATTTAAGATTTCCTGTCATTTCTGATCCGGAAAAATGAAACTGAACAAACACCAGGAAGTACCTTCACCTGAAACATTCTGCTGTGTCCTGGTGCAGGCTCTGAGGGCAGGAATCCCCTGGGGCCAAGAGGAGTTCCAGGAGTTGCTCCAGGAAAATCTGTGCGAAACAGCTGGTTCTGGGTCAGAGGATGTTGGTCTCGAGGATCTCCGCTACCGCTGGATGCTCTACAAGTCCAAACTGAAGGATGTGGCCGACGTCAGGGCCAGGACCAGCGCTAAGGTGAGGAACTGTCAAAACTGCCTGATTGTCCGATTCCTTCAAAGGTTAAAGCCTTTGTCACTGACCATCAAAAAACTTGGGAGACTTAGTAATCTGGTTATCTCCTTAATTTCGGTATTGATAATGGACATGTTTCTGCCTGCATGCAAAATGTAATACATGAATTATATATAACTGATTGTGCTTGATTTTGGAAAATGTCAACAACTTGACTGCCATGTCCTCCCTGTGTTGGTTTGACATTGTAATCCACTTTAAAGTGCACATGACACTTGTGTTGACTTTTAAGTGTAATATCATATAGGAAACCGCCTCTACAGTAGCACACATTTATAAAATAACTGCTGCTCAGTGGATTTACCATTAGACTCAATTGTAATTGCACAGTTCTTTATATGTTGTTGAACCAGTGATTTAAGATATTTAAAAAAAACATATGGCAAAAGTCAAATCAATGTGTTTTGAATATATTATGACTATCCGTTGCGCAAAGTTCGTGTTTGTAATGGTTGCTGTTGTTTTGAATAAATGTAACATTGTGAATTGAGTGAAATAGTTTGTCTCTCTGCAGACAGTCCAAGCCGAAGAAGAGAAGATGGCTACCGCAGCGAAGGTTCAAAAGGTAACTTCGAACGATTCAGTATTGAGATTAGGATTTCCATGGTCAATAGCAGTTAAAGCACTTGAGAAGATGACCTTTTTAGCATTATTTAACATTCATTGAATTGAAAATACAGACTTTCATAACAATTGTTCCTCAAAAGAATTGATTCTCATGGAAAACCCTGTTGAGCATGAATTCATTTTCCAAAAACCTGATCCAAAAATGACGGACCTGAACAGACCCAAACACAAAATGAACAGCAGCACTGGCAGCAGTGTGATGCTCCATCAGTGAATCAGCAGCTATTATACATCGCTTACACATCACATCACCTACTTTCATGATGACGCACCACATTAGATCTTATGGTATCTGCTAGGATCCAATTCAGCATTAGAAAAGGCTGCATGTCAATTCAGATTTCCTTATGAATCTATCTGTATTGTTTGGGGTTAGTTTATAAATCATTTAGGCTATACAATGTCAGAAAATGTCAAATCCAAAGTGCTCTTTTGTCAAGGTATTTATTTATTTATTTTTTAGACCTGGGCATTTGGGGCTCCAGGCCCTTGGAAATATTTTGTGATCAGCTGTCTGTCATTCAATCAGCTCATCTCTCTTTGTGCATTTGTAGTGAGCAAGCGAGAAAGAGAGAGTGAGTGCCCCTTATTGCTTGTCACGACGGCACAACATTAAGTGCGTCAGTATGATCAATTGGAGGAAATAGTCCTGGTTAATCAAACCTTTCATTTGTTGTCAGTTGTTTCATGCTGGGCCTCAGTGAATTTTTTTTCTTTATAGGTAACTCTTTTGTTTTCAAATGAAATTATTTCCAGTCAGGTTTGGTGACACAGTGTACAAGGTGATAGATGGATGTAGGCGGTAAACATGATTCACAGATGAACAGGCCTTAGAGACATGGGGGAGTACATGAAGTTACTGACTGTGTGGGTGAGCTGCTTCAACTTTCATGTTGTTTTTGCTCAGATTTTCTTACACTAGCCAGGCTTGTACAGTTTGAATTCAAATCCATCAATCTGGTGAACTTTGACAGCAATTTAGGGTCTAGATCTATAAGAGCTGTATGCTCTTGTAAATAATTGTGTGCTGTAGTAAAGAATTTAATCATAAACACATGATTGTATGGATATGAATGAGGATTCCCCATCAAATAATATCATTACATCCTATGTGTTTTATGGACAATAACCTCCCACACACATACCTTTAAAAAAAGGAGGGAAAGTAGCTTCTTTTGAAAATAACTGTACAATGTACAGAAATAATGAACTTGATTCCTGCTGGAGATATCTTAACTTCATGCCTCTGCACTACATGGCTTAATATGAAAATTGATATTTCTAGCTGCTTAAACTTTGAAGCTGTATTTTTCGATGCTTAAACCTACATCATTGCATACGCACATGTGTTCTACTCACCCTGTATTCCTGCTGTTGTTGCAGAAGCCCGGGTTGATGCAGCGGGTGTGTCGGCTGGCCTTTCCTCTGTGGCTCCTCCTCCTGGCCCTGCTGCTCCTGGTGCTCCTGCTGCCCCTCATGGAGGTGGGCCACAGCTGCTCGCTCTCCAACAACTTTGCCCGGTCCTTCAACATCATGCTCCGCTTTGACGGACCTCCACCCACATAGGAAACCTCGTCTGACAACACGAAATACAGTCACATCTGATCTTTCTCCTATAATGGGCCACGGCTGATGTCGGAAGTTTTAACTGTTATACCTGAGATCTCCCATTCCCTTCCCCATCGATCATCACGCAAGACTGTGATACAACACAAAAAAACACCAAACAACCTGTAGCCCTGTGTTCTTGTGCAACAAAACATACTCAGACTCCTTTTAAATAGTAGTCTAACGACTTTACTCTAAAACTACCAATTTCACTAATAGCTTTGATAAAACTAATGATTCAGTTGCATTTTTTTCCTCATCTCATATAACTTAAACGAGGATGGACTCAAGAGTACCTGGAGTTTGATCCCACATCTGCTAGCATCAAATTCAACCATTCATGCATAACTGCATCGTCAACTGTCAGTTCTATTGGACCACAAATCCTGTGCTCGTTTTAATAATTTTTCCAAATACTTCAATGTATGACAGAAGGAGATTTAACATCGGTCATTTTTCAGTACCACGCCTCCCAAACAGTTTGGTTGCGGTTGTTATTCAGCTCAATCTTCTGTTTATCTAAACTTTAAATAATTACTACTATTTCTTTACATAACATTATTGGTCACAACACACTTTTAACACGGTCTCATTTTTCAACAAATCTCATTGATTAATGCCAATAAATGTCTTCTGTACCTCTGACATACCAACTTATCTCATTAGACAAGGACTTATCTCGTTATTTTGAGGAAGTTTGTATTTTGTCATAGCATGAAACATGCCATGTTATGAAAACAAGAAAAGGATCCTGTGAGTGCCTATAGTGAGAACATTGAAGCCTACAATGGCAAGAAAAATTTAAATGAATCATGATTTGATTGAGTTTTATTTCTTTTTCATATTTGGTAGGAAACACAGTAAAGGTAAAGGTTCAAACAAGCTTCGAGTTATGATGAGAAATAGGTCTTGTTTTGTAATATGACAGATATAATGATTGTGCGAATGAGTGTTGTTATCGCAATAGCAATATTTTGTTATAACATTGCTTTTAATCATTTTTTTTTCAACAATTAGTGCCTTACACTTCAGCTCTTTTCTGACTGCGTGAATCAGGCCTACACTCAATTTTTGATAAAAGCTGAGGCGCCACGAATCCAAACCTTTTAAGGCCTGTACCACATGGGCTCGTCTGCCTTGAGCAGCAGGTCACTGGTTCAACTCCCAGCTGGCTGCATGTCCTGACTCTCTCAAACTGTTCCCTGTCTCTCCCTCACTACATATGTTGAATGAAGGCAAAAAATACCAAAAAGAAATAGATACTTGAAAATGAAATTTTAGTTTTATAAAATAAATTAGTGTACTGTTACTGTATGTTCACGTTGAGAGCAACTCGGCTCATGGTAATCTTCCTGCTCTAAAGGTAAGCAGAGAGTATCTATACGGTGAAATCCTTTATTATCAAAAACATTATGTTGAGTTTCACATTTAACTGCAACTGTTTCTCCCATATCCATTATATCCACCCAGTGTCACAATCATAGTCTTTCATATCAAAGTTCCTATACAGTGTTGATGATGTTGCATCGGATACTCAGATGTGGTTGACTAGTTCAGTCACAATTCAGATAAAGAAGAGCACGACAAATCATAAGAACATAAAAGACAATGCTAAAGGACGATGAAATGTCTCTTCTAGTTGTCCATTCACGTAGTGTTTGTCCCTCTCACTCGTTCCCGCTGTTCCTCATTCAAACCATGTTCACTGCTTTGAGTTGAAATGAAGTAGGATAGTTTCCATGTTTATTTAACATTTGCAGAATGTACTTTGAAGAACCAAAAGAAAATACTCATTTTGTGTTAATTATCTGCATAGAATATTTGCGAGTACACACTCAAAGTTACTTGTGTTCGTGCGTATTCGCTTCACATTTTAAAATGTTCACTTTATCACAAGCGGTGATTTCTTAACGTCTAATCAACGGCAACTGTTTTAGGAGGAATAAGCAGGTGTCTATGAAGTTGATACTTTATCTATTCATGTTTTAGTAGGTTAAAGCTGCTTTCTGTGTATCTCTTTTTATCTAAACAACCACCATATGAGAGCTGATGCTCTTATTTTCCGAAGGTGTTATTTTGGTCTGAGCAAGGTGAACGGTCTTTTGCCGAACCACCAGTGAAAACAGTTACAAAACGATCTACCGTCGCCTCTGACATTTCTGTGGACCGGCGTGCTCTTGAAGCCGATTCCTGAGCAATAATCTTTTTGTGCAAACCCCCAAAAAATCACAATAACAAAATAACACTTTTTTTTTATATCCCACACTCCGTCTCTCTCAACACCACGCTCACTCCTAAAAACACACACACGTAACAGTTAGTTTCCCTATTTTTGGTTGTGTTTTTGTCGTCATCATCTTATTCATGTTGCTGTGGCAACTGAGGCAACTGAGGCCAGATCCGGTTTGGCATCTATTATGTATTCTTACAGAGCAGTAGAGGGTTTGTGCACTTAATCTTCAAAAAGTATTACATGTGTGTAGGATCTTGTTCAAGGTGACATTTCAGAATCCAAATTTTATTGCTCAGTCAATTTAGACATAATAGTGAAATACATGCCACAGTTAAATAAGTCTACATTTGAATACATTCTTTTTTCAAATGAATTCAGTTGCGATTTCATTTAGGCCTGAGCACCGACCGCTGCTGGTTAACCACATCCATCTCCCACTTGGTCATTGTATTTTAATACTATGAACATTTAGATTACTTACATACCGAACGACTGCCAGGAAAAACAAAATCCCGGTTCTGGTCTTAGGTTTGAGGTGAGGTGAAAACAGAGTTCAACATTCACCTCCAGATGTCACATTCTTAACAGGTTTTGGTTGGTCTGATAACACAATCATGTTTACTTTATTATACTACAATCAGCACCTTTGAAGAGATGTGCACAAACCATTTACCACATATTGAAAAGGCATACAATTATCATGTCCTTAGAGCTTTATGTACGCCACCCAGCAACTGTACTCTGTGCCATAACCACATGTATTTATTCAGTATATAAACCACTTACAGCCAGTCCGCCATATAAACCTTATATAACCAAATTAGATATGAAGCTAAGTCCTGTCATGCATGTTCATGTTGCTTCACATACTGAATCACTAACGTTGCTCCGTGGTACTGCTGTTCTCTGTTGTCTATTATGCATGTGTCCCTTTAGAGAAGCCTATGCAATGCCCCGACACATTGATAACGTTTGCAGCAGATGAAATGACTTGAATCTCCGGAGCACAACTGGTCAACTTAAGAAAAACAGTATGTGTGAAAATTAAACGGAAGAAATGCAGGATTGAAATGTTGTTGGAGCACAAATGTTATGCAAATATTTTGAGGCCAGTGCCTGCTGTCCGACTAAGGTATTGCTTGTGAGAAAGATTGTCAAGACAGTGCTTCTTTTTTTTTTTTAAGAAAATGAAATAAAAATTCTATTCCATCTTATCGAAGTTTTGAAACAGAGTAGAAATGTATTGTATTATTCAAGAGAGTTTGTATTTAACCCATGTTTTTTATCCTGATGAAATAAAAAGTTGTTTCAATCCTTAAAGAATTAATTTTAAATATTCTGAGCTTATATTGTTAGAATGTATTGTTTCAAGAATATGATCACTTGACTATTGTCATAGGTTTAATGGTTTTGACATTATTTGTATATCTAAAATAATTTAATACAAAGTACAGCAAAAAGAAAAAAACTCATTCAAACCATTATTTGTTGTGACCATCCGTTGCCTTTTAAAACAGTGCCAGTTCTCCTGGATACCCGCTTCCTCTGGTCCGCATGCCGATCTGTCCTTTGGCAAGGCACTTAACCCCCTAAATTTCATGAATGTGACCGAAAAGAGCGGTAAATATCAGCGCTGTATGAATGTGTGTAAATGTGCTGTAATGTGCTTTGAGTAGTCTATAAGACTAGAATCCTCTATATAAATACAATCCATTAACCATTTTTTGCCCCAATATGAATCATAAAATCAGATAAAATGAAATAAATCAAATTTGTTCAATCCCAATTGACTGTACAGAGACCCAACTCCTGTAATCTTTGATGTGATCTGTTGCTGCTGCCTCCCACCACAGCCCACTCTCTCCAGAGACATCACTGTGTTGTCATCTCATCTGCACAGCACACGTCCAAGTGTTGCTTCCACTCCGTGAGTGCGCAGCCTCCTACGCTGCTCTCAGGCAGGCCCACCGAGCTGTGCTGCAATCTGGATGTCACACTCTGCCAAATACAGTGAGCGCAGTTAACATGGCACTTTCTTTCCAAAAGAAGTTTATACTCCCCGTCAATCTGTAGTACCTTCAAACAAAAATCTTACTTGAATAGAGACCAGTCACTCAAACTAGAGTATTGTTATTGCTGTTATTATCATCAATATCATTTGTTTTCTTTTTAGCCTGTGGAAAAACAATTACCAAATTGTGTTCTAATTGCATAAATATACTCACATATGATAATATTATGATACGTTTGTCCACATAATATGTAAATACTTTATGTATGTGTTGTGAGTACGGCTTGCCATATACTAAATTATCTACCACACAGGTGGTGAAGCAATCTGTTATTGAACTGTACTTAGAATTAATAAAAGAACAAGTGAATTGTTAGCATGAACAGCAAAGGTGTAAATTGACACATGTATTCACACAAAACACATGTATGACTATGAAAATCATAAATAGATATGATCTTAAAAATATGAGGGAAAATAATATAATATATTGCAAAATCCTCAGGAAGTAATTCATTTCTATAAAAAATAATTCATATTTTTTATAGAAATTGCTTCTTTTAGTCAAAAATTCCTGCAGGTACCAAGTTCACTATTTTTATTTTTTTATTTTGTTATCAATACTGAGTTTTACAGTTTATAACCCCTTCCAAACCAATTACAAATGTATACTAGACCCTCAGACAATCTAATCACAGCACATTCAATTTCAACAATACCTTCATTTTATGTTATAGGTAACATGGGAATTGATTCTAAATATGAAGATAACAAGGAGAACAAAAAAATACAATAAATGAAAAGATGAACATATATATACATGTATGTATACATACAAAATACATTCTTTCCCTCTCTTTTTTAACAAAAGAAATGTATGAAATAATTACTGTTTATATAAATACATACACATACATACAAACATATATAGAAATGCATTTATACATGCATAATAATGAAAAAGAGCGAAAGAAGTATAATAATGAAGGATTATTGCGACATTTTCCAACTTAACCATTTCAATTGCTTCTGTGATCCATTCTCTCTGAGTTAGTGTGTTTGTTGCAATCCAGTTTTTCATGAGAACCTTTTTAGTGACCATGCACAATAAGAAGAAGATTTTTTTTTCCCTTGTAAATACATTGAATTCATTTAAATCTTGATTGTGGTGTAAGTGGGATGTTTATGTTGTTGTGGATCAGGATTTGCTTAGAGATGCCAAACCAAAGCTCTTTAATTTCCTTGCAGTCCCACGAAAGGTGAAGCAGAGTTCCTTCCACATTACCACAATTGATGTGATAATAATATATATGTTTTATATAGCGCTTTTCTAAATACTCAAAGATGCTTAAGGTACTACCGTCCCTTATGCCCATTTTATGTAGCTGTGACGGGGTGTAATGAATCAGTATTCTGTAAGGTGGACATAGGTACGTGAGATGTTACGGTTGTCTAGTCTATGGGCGGTCTCACTCTAACAGCTTGTAAATCACATTTTTCAAGATCTCTTACCCGAAGATCAACCTTGTGAGATATTGAATCCACTATTTTGGTTTACGGACTTTAAGAGGGACAGGGGTTGAAGTATATGTACCAAATTTTGGCACCCTTTAATTTAACGTGAACCAGCACTCGATAGTAACAACATCGATTGTCTCTGTGAGGTGTGGGCAGTGTCAATGCTCCAGACTGTTTGAACAAGTGTCTGTGAATTTTGGCAGCCTTTAATTTAACGTGAATCAGCACTAATTAGTAAGAACATCAATTGGTCAGTTAAATTTAACCTGAATTGGCATTCTGTAAGGTGGACATAGGTACTTGAGCTGTTACGGTTGTCTAGTCTATCGGCGGTCTCACTTTAACAGCTTGTAAATCAAATTTTTCAAGATCTCTTACCAGGAGATCAACCTTGTGAGATATTGAATCCATTATTTTGGTTTGCTGTGTACGAACAAGCTATTCTTGAAGATCTTATAGTTTTGGCGTTGTACCTCAGTTGACAAACAATAGCTTATTCCCTGACCGGGAATCGAACCCGGGCCGCGGCGGTGAGAGCGCCGAATCCTAGCCCCTAGACCACCAGGGACACCCGTTGTCAGTATGAAGACATGTGTTTTCCAATCTATGGACTTTAAGAGGGACAGGGGTTGAAGTATATGTACTTGCAGCTAGTGTTCCTGAGGAACTAAGAATGTAATAGCACAGTTGTTATTATGACTCTTGGAAGTAGGTCATTGTTGGCCAGTATAGCACCTTCAGTGTTTTTCAGTTCCAACGAAATCGTGGTGAATCCCAGATATTTATCACGTGTAGCTGCTGCGGACACTAAGACAAAGCGAGTCTTGCTTCAAAGAGTACCTCAACACCACACTGAGAAGGAGTGTTCTGCTTGCCAGTTGGGTTGAGAGTTTCAAACAACATCTAGGCACTGTTGAGCCCAGGATCTCCTGTTTACTAGACAGGCACTTTGACCAACTAAGCCACAGCGCCTGACTACCACTGTTTTGCTTCCCTCTGTTCGAACCAACAAGGGGCTTTCTGGGTGGAGGTTGCCTGGTCTCCAAGTGTATGTGTGGGTTCTCTCCAGGTACTCTGGCTTCCTCCCGCAGTCCAGGTACCAAATGTTGGCACCCTTTAATTTAACGTGAATCAGCACTCGATAGTAACAACATCGATTGTCTCTGTGAGGTGTGGGCAGTGTCAATGCTCCAGACTGTTTGAACAAGTGTCTGTGAAACTGTTGTAACGACAGTCGTTAAAGTTGTTGGAGTAATGTTTAAGTGTCCTTTATTGCTGAATTTTTGACTGGTTAACAGTCTGTTTGGTTGTCTTCATCCTCTTCATGTAAACCTCCTATGGTAACATCACAACTTCACATCCCCAAAGTTTAAATTCCTTTGTAATTTAACTAAAAGAGCAGCATAAAACTACTTTTAATATTGCTTTTGCAAAGCTCCGGTCGACACTAAGACAAAGCAAGTCTTGCTTCAAAGAGTACCTCAACACCACACTGAGAAGGAGTGCTCTGCTTGCCAGTTGGGTTGAGAGTTTCAAACAACATCTAGGCACTGTTGAGCCCAGGATCTCCTGTTTACTAGACAGGCACTTTGACCAACTAAGCCACAGCGCCTGACTACCACTGTTTTGCTTCCCTCTGCTCGAACCAACAAGGGGCTTTCTGGGTGGAGGTTGCCTGGTCTCCAAGTGTATGTGTGGGTTCTCTCCAGGTACTCTGGCTTCCTCCCGCAGTCCAGGTACCGAATTTTGGCAGCCTTTAATTTAACGTGAATCAGCACTAATTAGTAAGAACATCAATTGGTCAGTTAAATTTAACCTGAATTGGCATTCTGTATGGTGGACATAGGTACTTGAGCTGTTACGGTTGTCTAGTCTATCGGCGGTCTCACTTTAACAGCTTGTAAATCAAAGTTTTCAAGATCTCTTACCAGGAGATCAACCTTGTGAGATATTGAATCCATTATTTTGGTTTGCTGTGTACGAACAAGCTATCCCTGAAGATCTTATAGTTTTGGCGTTGTACCTCAGTTGACAAACAATAGCTTATTCCCTGACCGGGAATCGAACCCGGGCCGCGGCGGTGAGAGCGCCGAATCCTAGCCCCTAGACCACCAGGGACACCCGTTGTCAGTATGAAGACATGTGTTTTCCAATCTATGGACTTTAAGAGGGACAGGGGTTGAAGTATATGTACTTGCAGCTAGTGTTCCTGAGGAACTAAGAATGTAATAGCACAGTTGTTATTATGACTCTTGGAAGTAGGTCATTGTTGGCCAGTATAGCACCTTCAGTGTTTTTCAGTTCCAACGAAATCGTGGTGAATCCCAGATATTTATCACGTGTAGCTGCTGCGGACACTAAGACAAAGCGAGTCTTGCTTCAAAGAGTACCTCAACACCACACTGAGAAGGAGTGTTCTGCTTGCCAGTTGGGTTGAGAGTTTCAAACAACATCTAGGCACTGTTGAGCCCAGGATCTCCTGTTTACTAGACAGGCACTTTGACCAACTAAGCCACAGCGCCTGACTACCACTGTTTTGCTTCCCTCTGTTCGAACCAACAAGGGGCTTTCTGGGTGGAGGTTGCCTGGTCTCCAAGTGTATGTGTGGGTTCTCTCCAGGTACTCTGGCTTCCTCCCGCAGTCCAGGTACCAAATTTTGGCAGCCTTTAATTTAACGTGAATCAGCACTCGATAGTAACAACATCGATTGTCTCTGTGAGGTGTGGGCAGTGTCAATGCTCCAGACTGTTTGAACAAGTGTCTGTGAAACTGTTGTAACGACAGTCGTTAAAGTTGTTGGAGTAATGTTTAAGTGTCCTTTATTGCTGAATTTTTGACTGGTTAACAGTCTGTTTGGTTGTCTTCATCCTCTTCATGTAAACCTCCTATGGTAACATCACAACTTCACATCCCCAAAGTTTAAATTCCTTTGTAATTTAACTAAAAGAGCAGCATAAGACTACTTTTAATATTGCTTTTGCAAAGCTCCGGTCGACACTAAGACAAAGCAAGTCTTGCTTCAAAGAGTACCTCAACAACACACTGAGAAGGAGTGCTCTGCTTGCCAGTTGGGTTGAGAGTTTCAAACAACATCTAGGCACTAGATGAACCCAGGATCTCCTGTTTACTAGACAGGCACTTTGACCAACTAAGCCACAGCGCCTGACTACCACTATTTTGCTTCCCTCTGTTCGAACCAACAAGGGGCTTTCTGGGTGGAGGTTGCCTGGTCTCCCAGTGGATGTGTGGGTTCTCTCCAGGTACTCTGGCTTCCTCCCGCAGTCCAGGTACCGAATTTTGGCAGCCTTTAATTTAACGTGAATCAGCACTAATTAGTAAGAACATCAATTGGTCAGTTAAATTTAACCTGAATTGGCATTCTGTAAGGTGGACATAGGTACTTGAGCTGTTACGGTTGTCTAGTCTATCGGCGGTCTCACTTTAACAGCTTGTAAATCAAAGTTTTCAAGATCTCTTACCAGGAGATCAACCTTGTGAGATATTGAATCCATTATTTTGGTTTGCTGTGTACGAACAAGATATCCCTGAAGATCTTATAGTTTTGGCGTTGTACCTCAGTTAACAAACAATAGCTTATTCCCTGACCGGGAATCGAACCCGGGCCGCGGCGGTGAGAGCGCCGAATCCTAGCCACTAGACCACCAGGGACACCCGTTGTCAGTATGAAGACATGTGTTTTCCAATCTATGGACTTTAAGAGGGACAGGGGTTGAAGTATATGTACTTGCAGCTAGTGTTCCTGAGGAACTAAGAATGTAATAGCACAGTTGTTATTATGACTCTTGGAAGTAGGTCATTGTTGGCCAGTATAGCACCTTCAGTGTTTTTCAGTTCCAACGAAATCGTGGTGAATCCCAGATATTTATCACGTGTAGCTGCTGCGGACACTAAGACAAAGCGAGTCTTGCTTCAAAGAGTACCTCAACACCACACTGAGAAGGAGTGTTCTGCTTGCCAGTTGGGTTGAGAGTTTCAAACAACATCTAGGCACTGTTGAGCCCAGGATCTCCTGTTTACTAGACAGGCACTTTGACCAACTAAGCCACAGCGCCTGACTACCACTGTTTTGCTTCCCTCTGTTCGAACCAACAAGGGGCTTTCTGGGTGGAGGTTGCCTGGTCTCCAAGTGTATGTGTGGGTTCTCTCCAGGTACTCTGGCTTCCTCCCGCAGTCCAGGTACCAAATTTTGGCACCCTTTAATTTAACGTGAACCAGCACTCGATAGTAACAACATCGATTGTCTCTGTGAGGTGTGGGCAGTGTCAATGCTCCAGACTGTTTGAACAAGTGTCTGTGAAACTGTTGTAACGACAGTCGTTAAAGTTGTTGGAGTAATGTTTAAGTGTCCTTTATTGCTGAATTTTTGACTGGTTAACAGTCTGTTTGGTTGTCTTCATCCTCTTCATGTAAACCTCCTATGGTAACATCACAACTTCACATCCCCAAAGTTTAAATTCCTTTGTAATTTAACTAAAAGAGCAGCATAAGACTACTTTTAATATTGCTTTTGCAAAGCTCCGGTCGACACTAAGACAAAGCAAGTCTTGCTTCAAAGAGTCACGTACTGGTGTCGTCCAGATATTTTTAAAAAGGGTATTCATGCTTAATCTGTAATTAACAGGCAGGCACTGCTGGGATTTGAACCCAGGATCCCCTGTTTACAAGACAGGTACTTTGACCAGCTAAGCCACAGCACCTTCCATTGTCCGTTTTGTCATTCTCCTGAAGCAAACTTGATCTTTTCTTTGAATTAAGGCCAGATATATGCAGTTTATTCAATCATGTGATCACTTAGTCAAACTGCTGTGTTGTGAATGAAATTGTTCACATACATGGTGAGTGCATGATTGTTGGTTTGTACTAAGATGATGACTTTTGTAATTGTTTACAAAGAATAATGGGCTTTGTTTTCTGTCAATGAACAGGGAGCTCCCATCGACATGCTGCTTTCAGTATCCTAAACCGCTCAAATTTAAAAGCCCAAGGTTTAAGTGTCCTTTAATTATCACGTGTAGCTGCTGCCGACACTAAGACAAAGTGAGTCTTGCTTCAAAGAGTACCTCAACACCACACTGAGGAGGAGTGTTCTGCTTGCCAGTTGGGTTGAGAGTTTCAAACAACATCTCGGCACTGTTGAGCCCAGGATCTCCTGTTTACTAGACAGGCACTTTGACCAACTAAGCCACAGCGCCTGACTACCACTGTTTTGCTTCCCTCTGTTCGAACCAACAAGGGGCTTTCTGGGTGGAGGTTGCCTGGTCTCCAAGTGTATGTGTGGGTTCTCTCCAGGTACTCTGGCTTCCTCCCGCAGTCCAGGTACCAAATTTTGGCAGCCTTTAATTTAACGTGAATCAGCACTCGATAGTAACAACATCGATTGTCTCTGTGAGGTGTGGGCAGTGTCAATGCTCCAGACTGTTTGAACAAGTGTCTGTGAAACTGTTGTAACGACAGTCGTTAAAGTTGTTGGAGTAATGTTTAAGTGTCCTTTATTGCTGAATTTTTGACTGGTTAACAGTCTGTTTGGTTGTCTTCATCCTCTTCATGTAAACCTCCTATGGTAACATCACAACTTCACATCCCCAAAGTTTAAATTCCTTTGTAATTTAACTAAAAGAGCAGCATAAGACTACTTTTAATATTGCTTTTGCAAAGCTCCGGTCGACACTAAGACAAAGCAAGTCTTGCTTCAAAGAGTACCTCAACAACACACTGAGAAGGAGTGCTCTGCTTGCCAGTTGGGTTGAGAGTTTCAAACAACATCTAGGCACTAGATGAACCCAGGATCTCCTGTTTACTAGACAGGCACTTTGACCAACTAAGCCACAGCGCCTGACTACCACTATTTTGCTTCCCTCTGTTCGAACCAACAAGGGGCTTTCTGGGTGGAGGTTGCCTGGTCTCCCAGTGGATGTGTGGGTTCTCTCCAGGTACTCTGGCTTCCTCCCGCAGTCCAGGTACCGAATTTTGGCAGCCTTTAATTTAACGTGAATCAGCACTAATTAGTAAGAACATCAATTGGTCAGTTAAATTTAACCTGAATTGGCATTCTGTAAGGTGGACATAGGTACTTGAGCTGTTACGGTTGTCTAGTCTATCGGCGGTCTCACTTTAACAGCTTGTAAATCAAAGTTTTCAAGATCTCTTACCAGGAGATCAACCTTGTGAGATATTGAATCCATTATTTTGGTTTGCTGTGTACGAACAAGATATCCCTGAAGATCTTATAGTTTTGGCGTTGTACCTCAGTTAACAAACAATAGCTTATTCCCTGACCGGGAATCGAACCCGGGCCGCGGCGGTGAGAGCGCCGAATCCTAGCCACTAGACCACCAGGGACACCCGTTGTCAGTATGAAGACATGTGTTTTCCAATCTATGGACTTTAAGAGGGACAGGGGTTGAAGTATATGTACTTGCAGCTAGTGTTCCTGAGGAACTAAGAATGTAATAGCACAGTTGTTATTATGACTCTTGGAAGTAGGTCATTGTTGGCCAGTATAGCACCTTCAGTGTTTTTCAGTTCCAACGAAATCGTGGTGAATCCCAGATATTTATCACGTGTAGCTGCTGCGGACACTAAGACAAAGCGAGTCTTGCTTCAAAGAGTACCTCAACACCACACTGAGAAGGAGTGTTCTGCTTGCCAGTTGGGTTGAGAGTTTCAAACAACATCTAGGCACTGTTGAGCCCAGGATCTCCTGTTTACTAGACAGGCACTTTGACCAACTAAGCCACAGCGCCTGACTACCACTGTTTTGCTTCCCTCTGTTCGAACCAACAAGGGGCTTTCTGGGTGGAGGTTGCCTGGTCTCCAAGTGTATGTGTGGGTTCTCTCCAGGTACTCTGGCTTCCTCCCGCAGTCCAGGTACCAAATTTTGGCAGCCTTTAATTTAACGTGAATCAGCACTCGATAGTAACAACATCGATTGTCTCTGTGAGGTGTGGGCAGTGTCAATGCTCCAGACTGTTTGAACAAGTGTCTGTGAAACTGTTGTAACGACAGTCGTTAAAGTTGTTGGAGTAATGTTTAAGTGTCCTTTATTGCTGAATTTTTGACTGGTTAACAGTCTGTTTGGTTGTCTTCATCCTCTTCATGTAAACCTCCTATGGTAACATCACAACTTCACATCCCCAAAGTTTAAATTCCTTTGTAATTTAACTAAAAGAGCAGCATAAGACTACTTTTAATATTGCTTTTGCAAAGCTCCGGTTGACACTAAGACAAAGCAAGTCTTGCTTCAAAGAGTACCTCAACAACACACTGAGAAGGAGTGCTCTGCTTGCCAGTTGGGTTGAGAGTTTCAAACAACATCTAGGCACTAGATGAACCCAGGATCTCCTGTTTACTAGACAGGCACTTTGACCAACTAAGCCACAGCGCCTGACTACCACTATTTTGCTTCCCTCTGTTCGAACCAACAAGGGGCTTTCTGGGTGGAGGTTGCCTGGTCTCCCAGTGGATGTGTGGGTTCTCTCCAGGTACTCTGGCTTCCTCCCGCAGTCCAGGTACCGAATTTTGGGAGCCTTTAATTTAACGTGAATCAGCACTAATTAGTAAGAACATCAATTGGTCAGTTAAATTTAACCTGAATAGGAAATTCTGTAAGGTGGACATAGGTACTTGAGCTGTTACGGTTGTCTAGTCTATCGGCGGTCTCACTTTAACAGCTTGTAAATCAAAGTTTTCAAGATCTCTTACCAGGAGATCAACCTTGTGAGATATTGAATCCATTATTTTGGTTTGCTGTGTACGAACAAGATATCCCTGAAGATCTTATAGTTTTGGCGTTGTACCTCAGTTGACAAACAATAGCTTATTCCCTGACCGGGAATCGAACCTGGGCCGCGGCGGTGAGAGCGCCGAATCCTAGCCACTAGACCACCAGGGACACCCGTTGTCAGTATGAAGACATGTGTTTTCCAATCTATGGACTTTAAGAGGGACAGGGGTTGAAGTATATGTACTTGCAGCTAGTGTTCCTGAGGAACTAAGAATGTAATAGCACAGTTGTTATTATGACTCTTGGAAGTAGGTCATTGTTGGCCAGTATAGCACCTTCAGTGTTTTTCAGTTCCAACGAAATCGTGGTGAATCCCAGATATTTATCACGTGTAGCTGCTGCGGACACTAAGACAAAGCGAGTCTTGCTTCAAAGAGTACCTCAACACCACACTGAGAAGGAGTGTTCTGCTTGCCAGTTGGGTTGAGAGTTTCAAACAACATCTAGGCACTGTTGAGCCCAGGATCTCCTGTTTACTAGACAGGCACTTTGACCAACTAAGCCACAGCGCCTGACTACCACTGTTTTGCTTCCCTCTGTTCGAACCAACAAGGGGCTTTCTGGGTGGAGGTTGCCTGGTCTCCAAGTGTATGTGTGGGTTCTCTCCAGGTACTCTGGCTTCCTCCCGCAGTCCAGGTACCAAATTTTGGCAGCCTTTAATTTAACGTGAATCAGCACTCGATAGTAACAACATCGATTGTCTCTGTGAGGTGTGGGCAGTGTCAATGCTCCAGACTGTTTGAACAAGTGTCTGTGAAACTGTTGTAACGACAGTCGTTAAAGTTGTTGGAGTAATGTTTAAGTGTCCTTTATTGCTGAATTTTTGACTGGTTAACAGTCTGTTTGGTTGTCTTCATCCTCTTCATGTAAACCTCCTATGGTAACATCACAACTTCACATCCCCAAAGTTTAAATTCCTTTGTAATTTAACTAAAAGAGCAGCATAAGACTACTTTTAATATTGCTTTTGCAAAGCTCCGGTCGACACTAAGACAAAGCAAGTCTTGCTTCAAAGAGTCACGTACTGGTGTCGTCCAGATATTTTTAAAAAGGGTATTCATGCTTAATCTGTAATTAACAGGCAGGCACTGCTGGGATTTGAACCCAGGATCCCCTGTTTACAAGACAGGTACTTTGACCAGCTAAGCCACAGCGCCTTCCATTGTCTGTTTTGTCATTCTCCTGAAGCAAACTTGATCTTTTCTTTGAATTAAGGCCAGATATATGCAGTTTATTCAATCATGTGATCACTTAGTCAAACTGCTGTGTTGTGAATGAAATTGTTCACATACATGGTGAGTGCATGATTGTTGGTTTGTACTAAGATGATGACTTTTGTAATTGTTTACAAAGAATAATGGGCTTTGTTTTCTGTCAATGAACAGGGAGCTCCCATCGACATGCTGCTTTCAGTATCCTAAACCGCTCAAATTTAAAAGCCCAAGGTTTAAGTGTCCTTTAATTATCACGTGTAGCTGCTGCCGACACTAAGACAAAGTGAGTCTTGCTTCAAAGAGTACCTCAACACCACACTGAGGAGGAGTGTTCTGCTTGCCAGTTGGGTTGAGAGTTTCAAACAACATCTAGGCACTGTTGAGCCCAGGATCTCCTGTTTACTAGACAGGCACTTTGACCAACTAAGCCACAGCGCCTGACTACCACTGTTTTGCTTCCCTCTGTTCGAACCAACAAGGGGCTTTCTGGGTGGAGGTTGCCTGGTCTCCAAGTGTATGTGTGGGTTCTCTCCAGGTACTCTGGCTTCCTCCCGCAGTCCAGGAACCAAATTTTGGCACCCTTTAATTTAACGTGAATCAGCACTCGATAGTAACAACATCGATTGTCTCTGTGAGGTGTGGGCAGTGTCAATGCTCCAGACTGTTTGAACAAGTGTCTGTGAAACTGTTGTGACGACAGTCGTTAAAGTTGTTGGAGTAATGTTTAAGTGTCCTTTATTGCTGAATTTTTGACTGGTTAACAGTCTGTTTGGTTGTCTTCATCCTCTTCATGTAAACCTCCTATGGTAACATCACAACTTCACATCCCCAAAGTTTAAATTCCTTTGTAATTTAACTAAAAGAGCAGCATAAGACTACTTTTAATATTGCTTTTGCAAAGCTCCGGTCGACACTAAGACAAAGCAAGTCTTGCTTCAAAGAGTACCTCAACAACACACTGAGAAGGAGTGCTCTGCTTGCCAGTTGGGTTGAGAGTTTCAAACAACATCTAGGCACTAGATGAACCCAGGATCTCCTGTTTACTAGACAGGCACTTTGACCAACTAAGCCACAGCGCCTGACGACCACTATTTTGCTTCCCTCTGTTCGAACCAACAAGGGGCTTTCTGGGTGGAGGTTGCCTGGTCTCCCAGTGTATGTGTGGGTTCTCTCCAGGTACTCTGGCTTCCTCCCGCAGTCCAGGTACCGAATTTTGGCAGCCTTTAATTTAACGTGAATCAGCACTAATTAGTAAGAACATCAATTGGTCAGTTAAATGTAACCTGAATTGGCATTCTGTAAGGTGGACATAGGTACTTGAGCTGTTACGGTTGTCTAGTCTATCGGCGGTCTCACTTTAACAGCTTGTAAATCTAATTTTTCAAGATCTCTTACCAGGAGATACACCTTGTGAGATATTGAATCCATTATTTTGGTTTGCTGTGTACGAACAAGCTATCCCTGAAGATCTAATAGTTTTGGCGTTGTACCTCAGTTGACAAACAATAGCTTATTCCCTGACCGGGAATCGAACCCGGGCCGCGGCGGTGAGAGCGCCGAATCCTAGCCACTAGACCACCAGGGACACCCGTTGTCAGTATGAAGACATGTGTTTTCCAATCTATGGACTTTAAGAGGGACAGGGGTTGAAGTATATGTACTTGCAGCTAGTGTTCCTGAGGAACTAAGAATGTAATAGCACAGTTGTTATTATGACTCTTGGAAGTAGGTCATTGTTGGCCAGTATAGCACCTTCAGTGTTTTTCAGTTCCAACGAAATCGTGGTGAATCCCAGATATTTATCACGTGTAGCTGCTGCGGACACTAAGACAAAGCGAGTCTTGCTTCAAAGAGTACCTCAACACCACACTGAGAAGGAGTGTTCTGCTTGCCAGTTGGGTTGAGAGTTTCAAACAACATCTAGGCACTGTTGAGCCCAGGATCTCCTGTTTACTAGACAGGCACTTTGACCAACTAAGCCACAGCGCCTGACTACCACTGTTTTGCTTCCCTCTGTTCGAACCAACAAGGGGCTTTCTGGGTGGAGGTTGCCTGGTCTCCAAGTGTATGTGTGGGTTCTCTCCAGGTACTCTGGCTTCCTCCCGCAGTCCAGGTACCAAATTTTGGCAGCCTTTAATTTAACGTGAATCAGCACTCGATAGTAACAACATCGATTGTCTCTGTGAGGTGTGGGCAGTGTCAATGCTCCAGACTGTTTGAACAAGTGTCTGTGAAACTGTTGTAACGACAGTCGTTAAAGTTGTTGGAGTAATGTTTAAGTGTCCTTTATTGCTGAATTTTTGACTGGTTAACAGTCTGTTTGGTTGTCTTCATCCTCTTCATGTAAACCTCCTATGGTAACATCACAACTTCACATCCCCAAAGTTTAAATTCCTTTGTAATTTAACTAAAAGAGCAGCATAAGACTACTTTTAATATTGCTTTTGCAAAGCTCCGGTTGACACTAAGACAAAGCAAGTCTTGCTTCAAAGAGTACCTCAACAACACACTGAGAAGGAGTGCTCTGCTTGCCAGTTGGGTTGAGAGTTTCAAACAACATCTAGGCACTAGATGAACCCAGGATCTCCTGTTTACTAGACAGGCACTTTGACCAACTAAGCCACAGCGCCTGACTACCACTATTTTGCTTCCCTCTGTTCGAACCAACAAGGGGCTTTCTGGGTGGAGGTTGCCTGGTCTCCCAGTGGATGTGTGGGTTCTCTCCAGGTACTCTGGCTTCCTCCCGCAGTCCAGGTACCGAATTTTGGCACCCTTTAATTTAACGTGAATCAGCACTAATTAGTAAGAACATCAATTGGTCAGTTAAATTTAACCTGAATAGGAAATTCTGTAAGGTGGACATAGGTACTTGAGCTGTTACGGTTGTCCAGTCTATCGGCGGTCTCACTTTAACAGCTTGTAAATCAAAGTTTTCAAGATCTCTTACCAGGAGATCAACCTTGTGAGATATTGAATCCATTATTTTGGTTTGCTGTGTACGAACAAGATATCCCTGAAGATCTTATAGTTTTGGCGTTGTACCTCAGTTGACAAACAATAGCTTATTCCCTGACCGGGAATCGAACCCGGGCCGCGGCGGTGAGAGCTCCGAATCCTAGCCACTAGACCACCAGGGACACCCGTTGTCAGTATGAAGACATGTCTTTTCCAATCTATGGACTTTAAGAGGGACAGGGGTTGAAGTATATGTACTTGCAGCTAGTGTTCCTGAGGAACTAAGAATGTAATAGCACAGTTGTTATTATGACTCTTGGAAGTAGGTCATTGTTGGCCAGTATAGCACCTTCAGTGTTTTTCAGTTCCAACGAAATCGTGGTGAATCCCAGATATTTATCACGTGTAGCTGCTGCGGACACTAAGACAAAGCGAGTCTTGCTTCAAAGAGTACCTCAACACCACACTGAGAAGGAGTGTTCTGCTTGCCAGTTGGGTTGAGAGTTTCAAACAACATCTAGGCACTGTTGAGCCCAGGATCTCCTGTTTACTAGACAGGAACTTTGACCAACTAAGCCACAGCGCCTGACTACCACTGTTTTGCTTCCCTCTGTTCGAACCAACAAGGGGCTTTCTGGGTGGAGGTTGCCTGGTCTCCAAGTGTATGTGTGGGTTCTCTCCAGGTACTCTGGCTTCCTCCCGCAGTCCAGGTACCGAATTTTGGCAGCCTTTAATTTAACGTGAATCAGCACTCGATAGTAACAACATCGATTGTCTCTGTGAGGTGTGGGCAGTGTCAATGCTCCAGACTGTTTGAACAAGTGTCTGTGAAACTGTTGTGACGACAGTCGTTAAAGTTGTTGGAGTAATGTTTAAGTGTCCTTTATTGCTGAATTTTTGACTGGTTAACAGTCTGTTTGGTTGTCTTCATCCTCTTCATGTAAACCTCCTATGGTAACATCACAACTTCACATCCCCAAAGTTTAAATTCCTTTGTAATTTAACTAAAAGAGCAGCATAAGACTACTTTTAATATTGCTTTTGCAAAGCTCCGGTCGACACTAAGACAAAGCAAGTCTTGCTTCAAAGAGTCACGTACTGGTGTCGTCCAGATATTTTTAAAAAGGGTATTCATGCTTAATCTGTAATTAACAGGCAGGCACTGCTGGGATTTGAACCCAGGATCCCCTGTTTACAAGACAGGTACTTTGACCAGCTAAGCCACAGCACCTTCCATTGTCCGTTTTGTCATTCTCCTGAAGCAAACTTGATCTTTTCTTTGAATTAAGGCCAGATATATGCAGTTTATTCAATCATGTGATCACTTAGTCAAACTGCTGTGTTGTGAATGAAATTGTTCACATACATGGTGAGTGCATGATTGTTGGTTTGTACTAAGATGATGACTTTTGTAATTGTTTACAAAGAATAATGGGCTTTGTTTTCTGTCAATGAACAGGGAGCTCCCATCGACATGCTGCTTTCAGTATCCTAAACCGCTCAAATTTAAAAGCCCAAGGTTTAAGTGTCCTTTAATTATCACGTGTAGCTGCTGCCGACACTAAGACAAAGTGAGTCTTGCTTCAAAGAGTACCTCAACACCACACTGAGGAGGAGTGTTCTGCTTGCCAGTTGGGTTGAGAGTTTCAAACAACATCTCGGCACTGTTGAGCCCAGGATCTCCTGTTTACTAGACAGGCACTTTGACCAACTAAGCCACAGCGCCTGACTACCACTGTTTTGCTTCCCTCTGTTCGAACCAACAAGGGGCTTTCTGGGTGGAGGTTGCCTGGTCTCCAAGTGTATGTGTGGGTTCTCTCCAGGTACTCTGGCTTCCTCCCGCAGTCCAGGAACCAAATTTTGGCACCCTTTAATTTAACGTGAATCAGCACTCGATAGTAACAACATCGATTGTCTCTGTGAGGTGTGGGCAGTGTCAATGCTCCAGACTGTTTGAACAAGTGTCTGTGAAACTGTTGTGACGACAGTCGTTAAAGTTGTTGGAGTAATGTTTAAGTGTCCTTTATTGCTGAATTTTTGACTGGTTAACAGTCTGTTTGGTTGTCTTCATCCTCTTCATGTAAACCTCCTATGGTAACATCACAACTTCACATCCCCAAAGTTTAAATTCCTTTGTAATTTAACTAAAAGAGCAGCATAAGACTACTTTTAATATTGCTTTTGCAAAGCTCCGGTCGACACTAAGACAAAGCAAGTCTTGCTTCAAAGAGTACCTCAACAACACACTGAGAAGGAGTGCTCTGCTTGCCAGTTGGGTTGAGAGTTTCAAACAACATCTAGGCACTGCTGGGATTTGAACCCAGGATCTCCTGTTTACTAGACAGGCACTTTGACCAACTAAGCCACAGCGCCTGACTACCACTGTTTTGCTTCCCTCTGTTCGAACCAACAAGGGGCTTTCTGGGTGGAGGTTGCCTGGTCTCCCAGTGTATGTGTGGGTTCTCTCCAGGTACTCTGGCTTCCTCCCGCAGTCCAGGTACCGAATTTTGGCACCCTTTAATTTAACGTGAATCAGCACTAATTAGTAAGAACATCAATTGGTCAGTTAAATTTAACCTGAATTGGCATTCTGTAAGGTGGACATAGGTACTTGAGCTGTTACGGTTGTCTAGTCTATCGGCGGTCTCACTTTAACAGCTTGTAAATCAAAGTTTTCAAGATCTCTTACCAGGAGATCAACCTTGTGAGATATTGAATCCATTATTTTGGTTTGCTGTGTACGAACAAGATATCCCTGAAGATCTTATAGTTTTGGCGTTGTACCTCAGTTGACAAACAATAGCTTATTCCCTGACCGGGAATCGAACCCGGGCCGCGGCGGTGAGAGCGCCGAATCCTAGCCACTAGACCACCAGGGACACCCGTTGTCAGTATGAAGACATGTGTTTTCCAATCTATGGACTTTAAGAGGGACAGGGGTTGAAGTATATGTACTTGCAGCTAGTGTTCCTGAGGAACTAAGAATGTAATAGCACAGTTGTTATTATGACTCTTGGAAGTAGGTCATTGTTGGCCAGTATAGCACCTTCAGTGTTTTTCAGTTCCAACGAAATCGTGGTGAATCCCAGATATTTATCACGTGTAGCTGCTGCGGACACTAAGACAAAGCGAGTCTTGCTTCAAAGAGTACCTCAACACCACACTGAGAAGGAGTGTTCTGCTTGCCAGTTGGGTTGAGAGTTTCAAACAACATCTAGGCACTGTTGAGCCCAGGATCTCCTGTTTACTAGACAGGCACTTTGACCAACTAAGCCACAGCGCCTGACTACCACTGTTTTGCTTCCCTCTGTTCGAACCAACAAGGGGCTTTCTGGGTGGAGGTTGCCTGGTCTCCAAGTGTATGTGTGGGTTCTCTCCAGGTACTCTGCTGGCTTCCTCCCGCAGTCCAGGTACCAAATTTTGGCAGCCTTTAATTTAACGTGAATCAGCACTCGATAGTAACAACATCGATTGTCTCTGTGAGGTGTGGGCAGTGTCAATGCTCCAGACTGTTTGAACAAGTGTCTGTGAAACTGTTGTAACGACAGTCGTTAAAGTTGTTGGAGTAATGTTTAAGTGTCCTTTATTGCTGAAGTTTTGACTGGTTAACAGTCTGTTTGGTTGTCTTCATCCTCTTCATGTAAACCTCCTATGGTAACATCACAACTTCACATCCCCAAAGTTTAAATTCCTTTGTAATTTAACTAAAAGAGCAGCATAAGACTACTTTTAATATTGCTTTTGCAAAGCTCCGGTCGACACTAAGACAAAGCAAGTCTTGCTTCAAAGAGTACCTCAACAACACACTGAGAAGGAGTGCTCTGCTTGCCAGTTGGGTTGAGAGTTTCAAACAACATCTAGGCACTAGATGAACCCAGGATCTCCTGTTTACTAGACAGGCACTTTGACCAACTAAGCCACAGCGCCTGACTACCACTATTTTGCTTCCCTCTGTTCGAACCAACAAGGGGCTTTCTGGGTGGAGGTTGCCTGGTCTCCCAGTGGATGTGTGGGTTCTCTCCAGGTACTCTGGCTTCCTCCCGCAGTCCAGGTACCGAATTTTGGCACCCTTTAATTTAACGTGAATCAGCACTAATTAGTAAGAACATCAATTGGTCAGTTAAATTTAACCTGAATAGGAAATTCTGTAAGGTGGACATAGGTACTTGAGCTGTTACGGTTGTCCAGTCTATCGGCGGTCTCACTTTAACAGCTTGTAAATCAAAGTTTTCAAGATCTCTTACCAGGAGATCAACCTTGTGAGATATTGAATCCATTATTTTGGTTTGCTGTGTACGAACAAGATATCCCTGAAGATCTTATAGTTTTGGCGTTGTACCTCAGTTGACAAACAATAGCTTATTCCCTGACCGGGAATCGAACCCGGGCCGCGGCGGTGAGAGCTCCGAATCCTAGCCACTAGACCACCAGGGACACCCGTTGTCAGTATGAAGACATGTCTTTTCCAATCTATGGACTTTAAGAGGGACAGGGGTTGAAGTATATGTACTTGCAGCTAGTGTTCCTGAGGAACTAAGAATGTAATAGCACAGTTGTTATTATGACTCTTGGAAGTAGGTCATTGTTGGCCAGTATAGCACCTTCAGTGTTTTTCAGTTCCAACGAAATCGTGGTGAATCCCAGATATTTATCACGTGTAGCTGCTGCGGACACTAAGACAAAGCGAGTCTTGCTTCAAAGAGTACCTCAACACCACACTGAGAAGGAGTGTTCTGCTTGCCAGTTGGGTTGAGAGTTTCAAACAACATCTAGGCACTGTTGAGCCCAGGATCTCCTGTTTACTAGACAGGAACTTTGACCAACTAAGCCACAGCGCCTGACTACCACTGTTTTGCTTCCCTCTGTTCGAACCAACAAGGGGCTTTCTGGGTGGAGGTTGCCTGGTCTCCAAGTGTATGTGTGGGTTCTCTCCAGGTACTCTGGCTTCCTCCCGCAGTCCAGGTACCGAATTTTGGCAGCCTTTAATTTAACGTGAATCAGCACTCGATAGTAACAACATCGATTGTCTCTGTGAGGTGTGGGCAGTGTCAATGCTCCAGACTGTTTGAACAAGTGTCTGTGAAACTGTTGTGACGACAGTCGTTAAAGTTGTTGGAGTAATGTTTAAGTGTCCTTTATTGCTGAATTTTTGACTGGTTAACAGTCTGTTTGGTTGTCTTCATCCTCTTCATGTAAACCTCCTATGGTAACATCACAACTTCACATCCCCAAAGTTTAAATTCCTTTGTAATTTAACTAAAAGAGCAGCATAAGACTACTTTTAATATTGCTTTTGCAAAGCTCCGGTCGACACTAAGACAAAGCAAGTCTTGCTTCAAAGAGTCACGTACTGGTGTCGTCCAGATATTTTTAAAAAGGGTATTCATGCTTAATCTGTAATTAACAGGCAGGCACTGCTGGGATTTGAACCCAGGATCCCCTGTTTACAAGACAGGTACTTTGACCAGCTAAGCCACAGCACCTTCCATTGTCCGTTTTGTCATTCTCCTGAAGCAAACTTGATCTTTTCTTTGAATTAAGGCCAGATATATGCAGTTTATTCAATCATGTGATCACTTAGTCAAACTGCTGTGTTGTGAATGAAATTGTTCACATACATGGTGAGTGCATGATTGTTGGTTTGTACTAAGATGATGACTTTTGTAATTGTTTACAAAGAATAATGGGCTTTGTTTTCTGTCAATGAACAGGGAGCTCCCATCGACATGCTGCTTTCAGTATCCTAAACCGCTCAAATTTAAAAGCCCAAGGTTTAAGTGTCCTTTAATTATCACGTGTAGCTGCTGCCGACACTAAGACAAAGTGAGTCTTGCTTCAAAGAGTACCTCAACACCACACTGAGGAGGAGTGTTCTGCTTGCCAGTTGGGTTGAGAGTTTCAAACAACATCTCGGCACTGTTGAGCCCAGGATCTCCTGTTTACTAGACAGGCACTTTGACCAACTAAGCCACAGCGCCTGACTACCACTGTTTTGCTTCCCTCTGTTCGAACCAACAAGGGGCTTTCTGGGTGGAGGTTGCCTGGTCTCCAAGTGTATGTGTGGGTTCTCTCCAGGTACTCTGGCTTCCTCCCGCAGTCCAGGAACCAAATTTTGGCACCCTTTAATTTAACGTGAATCAGCACTCGATAGTAACAACATCGATTGTCTCTGTGAGGTGTGGGCAGTGTCAATGCTCCAGACTGTTTGAACAAGTGTCTGTGAAACTGTTGTGACGACAGTCGTTAAAGTTGTTGGAGTAATGTTTAAGTGTCCTTTATTGCTGAATTTTTGACTGGTTAACAGTCTGTTTGGTTGTCTTCATCCTCTTCATGTAAACCTCCTATGGTAACATCACAACTTCACATCCCCAAAGTTTAAATTCCTTTGTAATTTAACTAAAAGAGCAGCATAAGACTACTTTTAATATTGCTTTTGCAAAGCTCCGGTCGACACTAAGACAAAGCAAGTCTTGCTTCAAAGAGTACCTCAACAACACACTGAGAAGGAGTGCTCTGCTTGCCAGTTGGGTTGAGAGTTTCAAACAACATCTAGGCACTGCTGGGATTTGAACCCAGGATCTCCTGTTTACTAGACAGGCACTTTGACCAACTAAGCCACAGCGCCTGACTACCACTGTTTTGCTTCCCTCTGTTCGAACCAACAAGGGGCTTTCTGGGTGGAGGTTGCCTGGTCTCCCAGTGTATGTGTGGGTTCTCTCCAGGTACTCTGGCTTCCTCCCGCAGTCCAGGTACCGAATTTTGGCACCCTTTAATTTAACGTGAATCAGCACTAATTAGTAAGAACATCAATTGGTCAGTTAAATTTAACCTGAATTGGCATTCTGTAAGGTGGACATAGGTACTTGAGCTGTTACGGTTGTCTAGTCTATCGGCGGTCTCACTTTAACAGCTTGTAAATCAAAGTTTTCAAGATCTCTTACCAGGAGATCAACCTTGTGAGATATTGAATCCATTATTTTGGTTTGCTGTGTACGAACAAGATATCCCTGAAGATCTTATAGTTTTGGCGTTGTACCTCAGTTGACAAACAATAGCTTATTCCCTGACCGGGAATCGAACCCGGGCCGCGGCGGTGAGAGCGCCGAATCCTAGCCACTAGACCACCAGGGACACCCGTTGTCAGTATGAAGACATGTGTTTTCCAATCTATGGACTTTAAGAGGGACAGGGGTTGAAGTATATGTACTTGCAGCTAGTGTTCCTGAGGAACTAAGAATGTAATAGCACAGTTGTTATTATGACTCTTGGAAGTAGGTCATTGTTGGCCAGTATAGCACCTTCAGTGTTTTTCAGTTCCAACGAAATCGTGGTGAATCCCAGATATTTATCACGTGTAGCTGCTGCGGACACTAAGACAAAGCGAGTCTTGCTTCAAAGAGTACCTCAACACCACACTGAGAAGGAGTGTTCTGCTTGCCAGTTGGGTTGAGAGTTTCAAACAACATCTAGGCACTGTTGAGCCCAGGATCTCCTGTTTACTAGACAGGCACTTTGACCAACTAAGCCACAGCGCCTGACTACCACTGTTTTGCTTCCCTCTGTTCGAACCAACAAGGGGCTTTCTGGGTGGAGGTTGCCTGGTCTCCAAGTGTATGTGTGGGTTCTCTCCAGGTACTCTGCTGGCTTCCTCCCGCAGTCCAGGTACCAAATTTTGGCAGCCTTTAATTTAACGTGAATCAGCACTCGATAGTAACAACATCGATTGTCTCTGTGAGGTGTGGGCAGTGTCAATGCTCCAGACTGTTTGAACAAGTGTCTGTGAAACTGTTGTAACGACAGTCGTTAAAGTTGTTGGAGTAATGTTTAAGTGTCCTTTATTGCTGAAGTTTTGACTGGTTAACAGTCTGTTTGGTTGTCTTCATCCTCTTCATGTAAACCTCCTATGGTAACATCACAACTTCACATCCCCAAAGTTTAAATTCCTTTGTAATTTAACTAAAAGAGCAGCATAAGACTACTTTTAATATTGCTTTTGCAAAGCTCCGGTCGACACTAAGACAAAGCAAGTCTTGCTTCAAAGAGTACCTCAACAACACACTGAGAAGGAGTGCTCTGCTTGCCAGTTGGGTTGAGAGTTTCAAACAACATCTAGGCACTAGATGAACCCAGGATCTCCTGTTTACTAGACAGGCACTTTGACCAACTAAGCCACAGCGCCTGACTACCACTATTTTGCTTCCCTCTGTTCGAACCAACAAGGGGCTTTCTGGGTGGAGGTTGCCTGGTCTCCCAGTGGATGTGTGGGTTCTCTCCAGGTACTCTGGCTTCCTCCCGCAGTCCAGGTACCGAATTTTGGCAGCCTTTAATTTAACGTGAATCAGCACTAATTAGTAAGAACATCAATTGGTCAGTTAAATTTAACCTGAATTGGCATTCTGTAAGGTGGACATAGGTACTTGAGCTGTTACGGTTGTCTAGTCTATCGGCGGTCTCACTTTAACAGCTTGTAAATCAAAGTTTTCAAGATCTCTTACCAGGAGATCAACCTTGTGAGATATTGAATCCATTATTTTGGTTTGCTGTGTACGAACAAGATATCCCTGAAGATCTTATAGTTTTGGCGTTGTACCTCAGTTGACAAACAATAGCTTATTCCCTGACCGGGAACCGAACCCGGGCCGCGGCGGTGAGAGCGCCGAATCCTAGCCACTAGACCACCAGGGACACCCGTTGTCAGTATGAAGACATGTGTTTTCCAATCTATGGACTTTAAGAGGGACAGGGGTTGAAGTATATGTACTTGCAGCTAGTGTTCCTGAGGAACTAAGAATGTAATAGCACAGTTGTTATTATGACTCTTGGAAGTAGGTCATTGTTGGCCAGTATAGCACCTTCAGTGTTTTTCAGTTCCAACGAAATCGTGGTGAATCCCAGATATTTATCACGTGTAGCTGCTGCGGACACTAAGACAAAGCGAGTCTTGCTTCAAAGAGTACCTCAACACCACACTGAGAAGGAGTGTTCTGCTTGCCAGTTGGGTTGAGAGTTTCAAACAACATCTAGGCACTGTTGAGCCCAGGATCTCCTGTTTACTAGACAGGCACTTTGACCAACTAAGCCACAGCGCCTGACTACCACTGTTTTGCTTCCCTCTGTTCGAACCAACAAGGGGCTTTCTGGGTGGAGGTTGCCTGGTCTCCAAGTGTATGTGTGGGTTCTCTCCAGGTACTCTGGCTTCCTCCCGCAGTCCAGGTACCAAATTTTGGCACCCTTTAATTTAACGTGAACCAGCACTCGATAGTAACAACATCGATTGTCTCTGTGAGGTGTGGGCAGTGTCAATGCTCCAGACTGTTTGAACAAGTGTCTGTGAAACTGTTGTAACGACAGTCGTTAAAGTTGTTGGAGTAATGTTTAAGTGTCCTTTATTGCTGAATTTTTGACTGGTTAACAGTCTGTTTGGTTGTCTTCATCCTCTTCATGTAAACCTCCTATGGTAACATCACAACTTCACATCCCCAAAGTTTAAATTCCTTTGTAATTTAACTAAAAGAGCAGCATAAGACTACTTTTAATATTGCTTTTGCAAAGCTCCGGTCGACACTAAGACAAAGCAAGTCTTGCTTCAAAGAGTCACGTACTGGTGTCGTCCAGATATTTTTAAAAAGGGTATTCATGCTTAATCTGTAATTAACAGGCAGGCACTGCTGGGATTTGAACCCAGGATCCCCTGTTTACAAGACAGGTACTTTGACCAGCTAAGCCACAGCGCCTTCCATTGTCTGTTTTGTCATTCTCCTGAAGCAAACTTGATCTTTTCTTTGAATTAAGGCCAGATATATGCAGTTTATTCAATCATGTGATCACTTAGTCAAACTGCTGTGTTGTGAATGAAATTGTTCACATACATGGTGAGTGCATGATTGTTGGTTTGTACTAAGATGATGACTTTTGTAATTGTTTACAAAGAATAATGGGCTTTGTTTTCTGTCAATGAACAGGGAGCTCCCATCGACATGCTGCTTTCAGTATCCTAAACCGCTCAAATTTAAAAGCCCAAGGTTTAAGTGTCCTTTAATTATCACGTGTAGCTGCTGCCGACACTAAGACAAAGTGAGTCTTGCTTCAAAGAGTACCTCAACACCACACTGAGGAGGAGTGTTCTGCTTGCCAGTTGGGTTGAGAGTTTCAAACAACATCTCGGCACTGTTGAGCCCAGGATCTCCTGTTTACTAGACAGGCACTTTGACCAACTAAGCCACAGCGCCTGACTACCACTGTTTTGCTTCCCTCTGTTCGAACCAACAAGGGGCTTTCTGGGTGGAGGTTGCCTGGTCTCCAAGTGTATGTGTGGGTTCTCTCCAGGTACTCTGGCTTCCTCCCGCAGTCCAGGAACCAAATTTTGGCACCCTTTAATTTAACGTGAATCAGCACTCGATAGTAACAACATCGATTGTCTCTGTGAGGTGTGGGCAGTGTCAATGCTCCAGACTGTTTGAACAAGTGTCTGTGAAACTGTTGTGACGACAGTCGTTAAAGTTGTTGGAGTAATGTTTAAGTGTCCTTTATTGCTGAATTTTTGACTGGTTAACAGTCTGTTTGGTTGTCTTCATCCTCTTCATGTAAACCTCCTATGGTAACATCACAACTTCACATCCCCAAAGTTTAAATTCCTTTGTAATTTAACTAAAAGAGCAGCATAAGACTACTTTTAATATTGCTTTTGCAAAGCTCCGGTCGACACTAAGACAAAGCAAGTCTTGCTTCAAAGAGTACCTCAACAACACACTGAGAAGGAGTGCTCTGCTTGCCAGTTGGGTTGAGAGTTTCAAACAACATCTAGGCACTGCTGGGATTTGGACCCAGGATCTCCTGTTTACTAGACAGGCACTTTGACCAACTAAGCCACAGCGCCTGACTACCACTATTTTGCTTCCCTCTGTTCGAACCAACAAGGGGCTTTCTGGGTGGAGGTTGCCTGGTCTCCCAGTGTATGTGTGGGTTCTCTCCAGGTACTCTGGCTTCCTCCCGCAGTCCAGGTACCGAATTTTGGCACCCTTTAATTTAACGTGAATCAGCACTAATTAGTAAGAACATCAATTGGTCAGTTAAATTTAACCTGAATTGGCATTCTGTAAGGTGGACATAGGTACTTGAGCTGTTACGGGTGTCTAGTCTATCGGCGGTCTCACTTTAACAGCTTGTAAATCAAAGTTTTCAAGATCTCTTACCAGGAGATCAACCTTGTGAGATATTGAATCCATTATTTTGGTTTGCTGTGTACGAACAAGATATCCCTGAAGATCTTATAGTTTTGGCGTTGTACCTCAGTTGACAAACAATAGCTTATTCCCTGACCGGGAATCGAACCCGGGCCGCGGCGGTGAGAGCGCCGAATCCTAGCCACTAGACCACCAGGGACACCCGTTGTCAGTATGAAGACATGTTTTTTCCAATCTATGGACTTTAAGAGGGACAGGGGTTGAAGTATATGTACTTGCAGCTAGTGTTCCTGAGGAACTAAGAATGTAATAGCACAGTTGTTATTATGACTCTTGGAAGTAGGTCATTGTTGGCCAGTATAGCACCTTCAGTGTTTTTCAGTTCCAACGAAATCGTGGTGAATCCCAGATATTTATCACGTGTAGCTGCTGCGGACACTAAGACAAAGCGAGTCTTGCTTCAAAGAGTACCTCAACACCACACTGAGAAGGAGTGTTCTGCTTGCCAGTTGGGTTGAGAGTTTCAAACAACATCTAGGCACTGTTGAGCCCAGGATCTCCTGTTTACTAGACAGGCACTTTGACCAACTAAGCCACAGCGCCTGACTACCACTGTTTTGCTTCCCTCTGTTCGAACCAACAAGGGGCTTTCTGGGTGGAGGTTGCCTGGTCTCCAAGTGTATGTGTGGGTTCTCTCCAGGTACTCTGGCTTCCTCCCGCAGTCCAGGTACCAAATTTTGGCAGCCTTTAATTTAACGTGAATCAGCACTCGATAGTAACAACATCGATTGTCTCTGTGAGGTGTGGGCAGTGTCAATGCTCCAGACTGTTTGAACAAGTGTCTGTGAAACTGTTGTAACGACAGTCGTTAAAGTTGTTGGAGTAATGTTTAAGTGTCCTTTATTGCTGAATTTTTGACTGGTTAACAGTCTGTTTGGTTGTCTTCATCCTCTTCATGTAAACCTCCTATGGTAACATCACAACTTCACATCCCCAAAGTTTAAATTCCTTTGTAATTTAACTAAAAGAGCAGCATAAGACTACTTTTAATATTGCTTTTGCAAAGCTCCGGTCGACACTAAGACAAAGCAAGTCTTGCTTCAAAGAGTCACGTACTGGTGTCGTCCAGATATTTTTAAAAAGGGTATTCATGCTTAATCTGTAATTAACAGGCAGGCACTGCTGGGATTTGAACCCAGGATCCCCTGTTTACAAGACAGGTACTTTGACCAGCTGAGCCACAGCGCCTTCCATTGTCTGTTTTGTCATTCTCCTGAAGCAAACTTGATCTTTTCTTTGAATTAAGGCCAGATATATGCAGTTTATTCAATCATGTGATCACTTAGTCAAACTGCTGTGTTGTGAATGAAATTGTTCACATACATGGTGAGTGCATGATTGTTGGTTTGTACTAAGATGATGACTTTTGTAATTGTTTACAAAGAATAATGGGCTTTGTTTTCTGTCAATGAACAGGGAGCTCCCATCGACATGCTGCTTTCAGTATCCTAAACCGCTCAAATTTAAAAGCCCAAGGTTTAAGTGTCCTTTAATTATCACGTGTAGCTGCTGCCGACACTAAGACAAAGTGAGTCTTGCTTCAAAGAGTACCTCAACACCACACTGAGAAGGAGTGTTCTGCTTGCCAGTTGGGTTGAGAGTTTCAAACAACATCTCGGCACTGTTGAGCCCAGGATCTCCTGTTTACTAGACAGGCACTTTGACCAACTAAGCCACAGCGCCTGACTACCACTGTTTTGCTTCCCTCTGTTCGAACCAACAAGGGGCTTTCTGGGTGGAGGTTGCCTGGTCTCCAAGTGTATGTGTGGGTTCTCTCCAGGTACTCTGGCTTCCTCCCGCAGTCCAGGAACCAAATTTTGGCACCCTTTAATTTAACGTGAATCAGCACTCGATAGTAACAACATCGATTGTCTCTGTGAGGTGTGGGCAGTGTCAATGCTCCAGACTGTTTGAACAAGTGTCTGTGAAACTGTTGTGACGACAGTCGTTAAAGTTGTTGGAGTAATGTTTAAGTGTCCTTTATTGCTGAATTTTTGACTGGTTAACAGTCTGTTTGGTTGTCTTCATCCTCTTCATGTAAACCTCCTATGGTAACATCACAACTTCACATCCCCAAAGTTTAAATTCCTTTGTAATTTAACTAAAAGAGCAGCATAAGACTACTTTTAATATTGCTTTTGCAAAGCTCCGGTCGACACTAAGACAAAGCAAGTCTTGCTTCAAAGAGTACCTCAACAACACACTGAGAAGGAGTGCTCTGCTTGCCAGTTGGGTTGAGAGTTTCAAACAACATCTAGGCACTGCTGGGATTTGAACCCAGGATCTCCTGTTTACTAGACAGGCACTTTGACCAACTAAGCCACAGCGCCTGACTACCACTGTTTTGCTTCCCTCTGTTCGAACCAACAAGGGGCTTTCTGGGTGGAGGTTGCCTGGTCTCCAAGTGTATGTGTGGGTTCTCTCCAGGTACTCTGGCTTCCTCCCGCAGTCCAGGTACCGAATTTTGGCACCCTTTAATTTAACGTGAATCAGCACTAATTAGTAAGAACATCAATTGGTCAGTTAAATTTAACCTGAATTGGCATTCTGTAAGGTGGACATAGGTACTTGAGCTGTTACGGTTGTCTAGTCTATCGGCGGTCTCACTTTAACAGCTTGTAAATCAAAGTTTTCAAGATCTCTTACCAGGAGATCAACCTTGTGAGATATTGAATCCATTATTTTGGTTTGCTGTGTACGAACAAGATATCCCTGAAGATCTTATAGTTTTGGCGTTGTACCTCAGTTGACAAACAATAGCTTATTCCCTGACCGGGAATCGAACCCGGACCGCGGCGGTGAGAGCGCCGAATCCTAGCCACTAGACCACCAGGGACACCCGTTGTCAGTATGAAGACATGTGTTTTCCAATCTATGGACTTTAAGAGGGACAGGGGTTGAAGTATATGTACTTGCAGCTAGTGTTCCTGAGGAACTAAGAATGTAATAGCACAGTTGTTATTATGACTCTTGGAAGTAGGTCATTGTTGGCCAGTATAGCACCTTCAGTGTTTTTCAGTTCCAACGAAATCGTGGTGAATCCCAGATATTTATCACGTGTAGCTGCTGCGGACACTAAGACAAAGCGAGTCTTGCTTCAAAGAGTACCTCAACACCACACTGAGAAGGAGTGTTCTGCTTGCCAGTTGGGTTGAGAGTTTCAAACAACATCTAGGCACTGTTGAGCCCAGGATCTCCTGTTTACTAGACAGGCACTTTGACCAACTAAGCCACAGCGCCTGACTACCACTGTTTTGCTTCCCTCTGTTCGAACCAACAAGGGGCTTTCTGGGTGGAGGTTGCCTGGTCTCCAAGTGTATGTGTGGGTTCTCTCCAGGTACTCTGGCTTCCTCCCGCAGTCCAGGTACCAAATTTTGGCACCCTTTAATTTAACGTGAACCAGCACTCGATAGTAACAACATCGATTGTCTCTGTGAGGTGTGGGCAGTGTCAATGCTCCAGACTGTTTGAACAAGTGTCTGTGAAACTGTTGTAACGACAGTCGTTAAAGTTGTTGGAGTAATGTTTAAGTGTCCTTTATTGCTGAATTTTTGACTGGTTAACAGTCTGTTTGGTTGTCTTCATCCTCTTCATGTAAACCTCCTATGGTAACATCACAACTTCACATCCCCAAAGTTTAAATTCCTTTGTAATTTAACTAAAAGAGCAGCATAAGACTACTTTTAATATTGCTTTTGCAAAGCTCCGGTCGACACTAAGACAAAGCAAGTCTTGCTTCAAAGAGTACCTCAACAACACACTGAGAAGGAGTGCTCTGCTTGCCAGTTGGGTTGAGAGTTTCAAACAACATCTAGGCACTACTGGGATTTGAACCCAGGATCTCCTGTTTACTAGACAGGCACTTTGACCAACTAAGCCACAGCGCCTGACTACCACTGTTTTGCTTCCCTCTGTTCGAACCAACAAGGGGCTTTCTGGGTGGAGGTTGCCTGGTCTCCAAGTGTATGTGTGGGTTCTCTCCAGGTACTCTGGCTTCCTCCCGCAGTCCAGGTACCGAATTTTGGCACCCTTTAATTTAACGTGAATCAGCACTAATTAGTAAGAACATCAATTGGTCAGTTAAATTTAACCTGAATTGGCATTCTGTAAGGTGGACATAGGTACTTGAGCTGTTACGGTTGTCTAGTCTATCGGCGGTCTCACTTTAACAGCTTGTAAATCAAAGTTTTCAAGATCTCTTACCAGGAGATCAACCTTGTGAGATATTGAATCCATTATTTTGGTTTGCTGTGTACGAACAAGATATCCCTGAAGATCTTATAGTTTTGGCGTTGTACCTCAGTTGACAAACAATAGCTTATTCCCTGACCGGGAATCGAACCCGGACCGCGGCGGTGAGAGCGCCGAATCCTAGCCACTAGACCACCAGGGACACCCGTTGTCAGTATGAAGACATGTGTTTTCCAATCTATGGACTTTAAGAGGGACAGGGGTTGAAGTATATGTACTTGCAGCTAGTGTTCCTGAGGAACTAAGAATGTAATAGCACAGTTGTTATTATGACTCTTGGAAGTAGGTCATTGTTGGCCAGTATAGCACCTTCAGTGTTTTTCAGTTCCAACGAAATCGTGGTGAATCCCAGATATTTATCACGTGTAGCTGCTGCGGACACTAAGACAAAGCGAGTCTTGCTTCAAAGAGTACCTCAACACCACACTGAGAAGGAGTGTTCTGCTTGCCAGTTGGGTTGAGAGTTTCAAACAACATCTAGGCACTGTTGAGCCCAGGATCTCCTGTTTACTAGACAGGCACTTTGACCAACTAAGCCACAGCGCCTGACTACCACTGTTTTGCTTCCCTCTGTTCGAACCAACAAGGGGCTTTCTGGGTGGAGGTTGCCTGGTCTCCAAGTGTATGTGTGGGTTCTCTCCAGGTACTCTGGCTTCCTCCCGCAGTCCAGGTACCAAATTTTGGCACCCTTTAATTTAACGTGAACCAGCACTCGATAGTAACAACATCGATTGTCTCTGTGAGGTGTGGGCAGTGTCAATGCTCCAGACTGTTTGAACAAGTGTCTGTGAAACTGTTGTAACGACAGTCGTTAAAGTTGTTGGAGTAATGTTTAAGTGTCCTTTATTGCTGAATTTTTGACTGGTTAACAGTCTGTTTGGTTGTCTTCATCCTCTTCATGTAAACCTCCTATGGTAACATCACAACTTCACATCCCCAAAGTTTAAATTCCTTTGTAATTTAACTAAAAGAGCAGCATAAGACTACTTTTAATATTGCTTTTGCAAAGCTCCGGTCGACACTAAGACAAAGCAAGTCTTGCTTCAAAGAGTACCTCAACAACACACTGAGAAGGAGTGCTCTGCTTGCCAGTTGGGTTGAGAGTTTCAAACAACATCAAGGCACTAGATGAACCCAGGATCTCCTGTTTACTAGACAGGCACTTTGACCAACTAAGCCACAGCGCCTGACTACCACTATTTTGCTTCCCTCTGTTCGAACCAACAAGGGGCTTTCTGGGTGGAGGTTGCCTGGTCTCCCAGTGGATGTGTGGGTTCTCTCCAGGTACTCTGGCTTCCTCCCGCAGTCCAGGTACCGAATTTTGGCACCCTTTAATTTAACGTGAATCAGCACTAATTAGTAAGAACATCAATTGGTCAGTTAAATTTAACCTGAATAGGAAATTCTGTAAGGTGGACATAGGTACTTGAGCTGTTACGGTTGTCTAGTCTATCGGCGGTCTCACTTTAACAGCTTGTAAATCAAAGTTTTCAAGATCTCTTACCAGGAGATCAACCTTGTGACATATTGAATCCATTATTTTGGTTTTCTGTGTACGAACAAGATATCCCTGAAGATCTTATAGTTTTGGCGTTGTACCTCAGTTAACAAACAATAGCTTATTCCCTGACCGGGAATCGAACCCGGGCCGCGGCGGTGAGAGCGCCGAATCCTAGCCACTAGACCACCAGGGACACCCGTTGTCAGTATGAAGACATGTGTTTTCCAATCTATGGACTTTAAGAGGGACAGGGGTTGAAGTATATGTACTTGCAGCTAGTGTTCCTGAGGAACTAAGAATGTAATAGCACAGTTGTTATTATGACTCTTGGAAGTAGGTCATTGTTGGCCAGTATAGCACCTTCAGTGTTTTTCAGTTCCAACGAAATCGTGGTGAATCCCAGATATTTATCACGTGTAGCTGCTGCGGACACTAAGACAAAGCGAGTCTTGCTTCAAAGAGTACCTCAACACCACACTGAGAAGGAGTGTTCTGCTTGCCAGTTGGGTTGAGAGTTTCAAACAACATCTAGGCACTGTTGAGCCCAGGATCTCCTGTTTACTAGACAGGCACTTTGACCAACTAAGCCACAGCGCCTGACTACCACTGTTTTGCTTCCCTCTGTTCGAACCAACAAGGGGCTTTCTGGGTGGAGGTTGCCTGGTCTCCAAGTGTATGTGTGGGTTCTCTCCAGGTACTCTGGCTTCCTCCCGCAGTCCAGGTACCAAATTTTGGCACCCTTTAATTTAACGTGAACCAGCACTCGATAGTAACAACATCGATTGTCTCTGTGAGGTGTGGGCAGTGTCAATGCTCCAGACTGTTTGAACAAGTGTCTGTGAAACTGTTGTAACGACAGTCGTTAAAGTTGTTGGAGTAATGTTTAAGTGTCCTTTATTGCTGAATTTTTGACTGGTTAACAGTCTGTTTGGTTGTCTTCATCCTCTTCATGTAAACCTCCTATGGTAACATCACAACTTCACATCCCCAAAGTTTAAATTCCTTTGTAATTTAACTAAAAGAGCAGCATAAGACTACTTTTAATATTGCTTTTGCAAAGCTCCGGTCGACACTAAGACAAAGCAAGTCTTGCTTCAAAGAGTACCTCAACAACACACTGAGAAGGAGTGCTCTGCTTGCCAGTTGGGTTGAGAGTTTCAAACAACATCAAGGCACTAGATGAACCCAGGATCTCCTGTTTACTAGACAGGCACTTTGACCAACTAAGCCACAGCGCCTGACTACCACTATTTTGCTTCCCTCTGTTCGAACCAACAAGGGGCTTTCTGGGTGGAGGTTGCCTGGTCTCCCAGTGTATGTGTGGGTTCTCTCCAGGTACTCTGGCTTCCTCCCGCAGTCCAGGTACCGAATTTTGGCACCCTTTAATTTAACGTGAATCAGCACTAATTAGTAAGAACATCAATTGGTCAGTTAAATTTAACCTGAATAGGAAATTCTGTAAGGTGGACATAGGTACTTGAGCTGTTACGGTTGTCTAGTCTATCGGCGGTCTCACTTTAACAGCTTGTAAATCAAAGTTTTCAAGATCTCTTACCAGGAGATCAACCTTGTGACATATTGAATCCATTATTTTGGTTTTCTGTGTACGAACAAGATATCCCTGAAGATCTTATAGTTTTGGCGTTGTACCTCAGTTAACAAACAATAGCTTATTCCCTGACCGGGAATCGAACCCGGGCCGCGGCAGTGAGAGCGCCGAATCCTAGCCACTAGACCACCAGGGACACCCGTTGTCAGTATGAAGACATGTGTTTTCCAATCTATGGACTTTAAGAGGGACAGGGGTTGAAGTATATGTACTTGCAGCTAGTGTTCCTGAGGAACTAAGAATGTAATAGCACAGTTGTTATTATGACTCTTGGAAGTAGGTCATTGTTGGCCAGTATAGCACCTTCAGTGTTTTTCAGTTCCAACGAAATCGTGGTGAATCCCAGATATTTATCACGTGTAGCTGCTGCGGACACTAAGACAAAGCGAGTCTTGCTTCAAAGAGTACCTCAACACCACACTGAGAAGGAGTGTTCTGCTTGCCAGTTGGGTTGAGAGTTTCAAACAACATCTAGGCACTGTTGAGCCCAGGATCTCCTGTTTACTAGACAGGCACTTTGACCAACTAAGCCACAGCGCCTGACTACCACTGTTTTGCTTCCCTCTGTTCGAACCAACAAGGGGCTTTCTGGGTGGAGGTTGCCTGGTCTCCAAGTGTATGTGTGGGTTCTCTCCAGGTACTCTGGCTTCCTCCCGCAGTCCAGGTACCAAATTTTGGCACCCTTTAATTTAACGTGAACCAGCACTCGATAGTAACAACATCGATTGTCTCTGTGAGGTGTGGGCAGTGTCAATGCTCCAGACTGTTTGAACAAGTGTCTGTGAAACTGTTGTAACGACAGTCGTTAAAGTTGTTGGAGTAATGTTTAAGTGTCCTTTATTGCTGAATTTTTGACTGGTTAACAGTCTGTTTGGTTGTCTTCATCCTCTTCATGTAAACCTCCTATGGTAACATCACAACTTCACATCCCCAAAGTTTAAATTCCTTTGTAATTTAACTAAAAGAGCAGCATAAGACTACTTTTAATATTGCTTTTGCAAAGCTCCGGTCGACACTAAGACAAAGCAAGTCTTGCTTCAAAGAGTCACGTACTGGTGTCGTCCAGATATTTTTAAAAAGGGTATTCATGCTTAATCTGTAATTAACAGGCAGGCACTGCTGGGATTTGAACCCAGGATCCCCTGTTTACAGGACAGGTACTTTGACCAGCTAAGCCACAGCGCCTTCCATTGTCTGTTTTGTCATTCTCCTGAAGCAAACTTGATCTTTTCTTTGAATTAAGGCCAGATATATGCAGTTTATTCAATCATGTGATCACTTAGTCAAACTGCTGTGTTGTGAATGAAATTGTTCACATACATGGTGAGTGCATGATTGTTGGTTTGTACTAAGATGATGACTTTTGTAATTGTTTACAAAGAATAATGGGCTTTGTTTTCTGTCAATGAACAGGGAGCTCCCATCGACATGCTGCTTTCAGTATCCTAAACCGCTCAAATTTAAAAGCCCAAGGTTTAAGTGTCCTTTAATTATCACGTGTAGCTGCTGCCGACACTAAGACAAAGTGAGTCTTGCTTCAAAGAGTACCTCAACACCACACTGAGGAGGAGTGTTCTGCTTGCCAGTTGGGTTGAGAGTTTCAAACAACATCTCGGCACTGTTGAGCCCAGGATCTCCTGTTTACTAGACAGGCACTTTGACCAACTAAGCCACAGCGCCTGACTACCACTGTTTTGCTTCCCTCTGTTCGAACCAACAAGGGGCTTTCTGGGTGGAGGTTGCCTGGTCTCCAAGTGTATGTGTGGGTTCTCTCCAGGTACTCTGGCTTCCTCCCGCAGTCCAGGAACCAAATTTTGGCACCCTTTAATTTAACGTGAATCAGCACTCGATAGTAACAACATCGATTGTCTCTGTGAGGTGTGGGCAGTGTCAATGCTCCAGACTGTTTGAACAAGTGTCTGTGAAACTGTTGTGACGACAGTCGTTAAAGTTGTTGGAGTAATGTTTAAGTGTCCTTTATTGCTGAATTTTTGACTGGTTAACAGTCTGTTTGGTTGTCTTCATCCTCTTCATGTAAACCTCCTATGGTAACATCACAACTTCACATCCCCAAAGTTTAAATTCCTTTGTAATTTAACTAAAAGAGCAGCATAAGACTACTTTTAATATTGCTTTTGCAAAGCTCCGGTCGACACTAAGACAAAGCAAGTCTTGCTTCAAAGAGTACCTCAACAACACACTGAGAAGGAGTGCTCTGCTTGCCAGTTGGGTTGAGAGTTTCAAACAACATCTAGGCACTGCTGGGATTTGAACCCAGGATCTCCTGTTTACTAGACAGGCACTTTGACCAACTAAGCCACAGCGCCTGACTACCACTATTTTGCTTCCCTCTGTTCGAACCAACAAGGGGCTTTCTGGGTGGAGGTTGCCTGGTCTCCCAGTGGATGTGTGGGTTCTCTCCAGGTACTCTGGCTTCCTCCCGCAGTCCAGGTACCGAATTTTGGCAGCCTTTAATTTAACGTGAATCAGCACTAATTAGTAAGAACATCAATTGGTCAGTTAAATTTAACCTGAATTGGCATTCTGTAAGGTGGACATAGGTACTTGAGCTGTTACGGTTGTCTAGTCTATCGGCGGTCTCACTTTAACAGCTTGTAAATCAAAGTTTTCAAGATCTCTTACCAGGAGATCAACCTTGTGAGATATTGAATCCATTATTTTGGTTTGCTGTGTACGAACAAGATATCCCTGAAGATCTTATAGTTTTGGCGTTGTACCTCAGTTGACAAACAATAGCTTATTCCCTGACCGGGAATCGAACCCGGGCCGCGGCGGTGAGAGCGCCGAATCCTAGCCACTAGACCACCAGGGACACCCGTTGTCAGTATGAAGACATGTGTTTTCCAATCTATGGACTTTAAGAGGGACAGGGGTTGAAGTATATGTACTTGCAGCTAGTGTTCCTGAGGAACTAAGAATGTAATAGCACAGTTGTTATTATGACTCTTGGAAGTAGGTCATTGTTGGCCAGTATAGCACCTTCAGTGTTTTTCAGTTCCAACGAAATCGTGGTGAATCCCAGATATTTATCACGTGTAGCTGCTGCGGACACTAAGACAAAGCGAGTCTTGCTTCAAAGAGTACCTCAACACCACACTGAGAAGGAGTGTTCTGCTTGCCAGTTGGGTTGAGAGTTTCAAACAACATCTAGGCACTGTTGAGCCCAGGATCTCCTGTTTACTAGACAGGCACTTTGACCAACTAAGCCACAGCGCCTGACTACCACTGTTTTGCTTCCCTCTGTTCGAACCAACAAGGGGCTTTCTGGGTGGAGGTTGCCTGGTCTCCAAGTGTATGTGTGGGTTCTCTCCAGGTACTCTGGCTTCCTCCCGCAGTCCAGGTACCAAATTTTGGCACCCTTTAATTTAACGTGAACCAGCACTCGATAGTAACAACATCGATTGTCTCTGTGAGGTGTGGGCAGTGTCAATGCTCCAGACTGTTTGAACAAGTGTCTGTGAAACTGTTGTAACGACAGTCGTTAAAGTTGTTGGAGTAATGTTTAAGTGTCCTTTATTGCTGAATTTTTGACTGGTTAACAGTCTGTTTGGTTGTCTTCATCCTCTTCATGTAAACCTCCTATGGTAACATCACAACTTCACATCCCCAAAGTTTAAATTCCTTTGTAATTTAACTAAAAGAGCAGCATAAGACTACTTTTAATATTGCTTTTGCAAAGCTCCGGTCGACACTAAGACAAAGCAAGTCTTGCTTCAAAGAGTACCTCAACAACACACTGAGAAGGAGTGCTCTGCTTGCCAGTTGGGTTGAGAGTTTCAAACAACATCAAGGCACTAGATGAACCCAGGATCTCCTGTTTACTAGACAGGCACTTTGACCAACTAAGCCACAGCGCCTGACTACCACTATTTTGCTTCCCTCTGTTCGAACCAACAAGGGGCTTTCTGGGTGGAGGTTGCCTGGTCTCCAAGTGTATGTGTGGGTTCTCTCCAGGTACTCTGGCTTCCTCCCGCAGTCCAGGTACCAAATTTTGGCACCCTTTAATTTAACGTGAACCAGCACTCGATAGTAACAACATCGATTGTCTCTGTGAGGTGTGGGCAGTGTCAATGCTCCAGACTGTTTGAACAAGTGTCTGTGAAACTGTTGTAACGACAGTCGTTAAAGTTGTTGGAGTAATGTTTAAGTGTCCTTTATTGCTGAATATTTGACTGGTTAACAGTCTGTTTGGTTGTCTTCATCCTCTTCATGTAAACCTCCTATGGTAACATCACAACTTCACATCCCCAAAGTTTAAATTCCTTTGTAATTTAACTAAAAGAGCAGCATAAGACTACTTTTAATATTGCTTTTGCAAAGCTCCGGTCGACACTAAGACAAAGCAAGTCTTGCTTCAAAGAGTACCTCAACAACACACTGAGAAGGAGTGCTCTGCTTGCCAGTTGGGTTGAGAGTTTCAAACAACATCAAGGCACTAGATGAACCCAGGATCTCCTGTTTACTAGACAGGCACTTTGACCAACTAAGCCACAGCGCCTGACTACCACTATTTTGCTTCCCTCTGTTCGAACCAACAAGGGGCTTTCTGGGTGGAGGTTGCCTGGTCTCCCAGTGGATGTGTGGGTTCTCTCCAGGTACTCTGGCTTCCTCCCGCAGTCCAGGTACCGAATTTTGGCACCCTTTAATTTAACGTGAATCAGCACTAGTTAGTAAGAACATCAATTGGTCAGTTAAATTTAACCTGAATAGGAAATTCTGTAAGGTGGACATAGGTACTTGAGCTGTTACGGTTGTCTAGTCTATCGGCGGTCTCACTTTAACAGCTTGTAAATCAAAGTTTTCAAGATCTCTTACCAGGAGATCAACCTTGTGACATATTGAATCCATTATTTTGGTTTTCTGTGTACGAACAAGATATCCCTGAAGATCTTATAGTTTTGGCGTTGTACCTCAGTTAACAAACAATAGCTTATTCCCTGACCGGGAATCGAACCCGGGCCGCGGCGGTGAGAGCGCCGAATCCTAGCCACTAGACCACCAGGGACACCCGTTGTCAGTATGAAGACATGTGTTTTCCAATCTATGGACTTTAAGAGGGACAGGGGTTGAAGTATATGTACTTGCAGCTAGTGTTCCTGAGGAACTAAGAATGTAATAGCACAGTTGTTATTATGACTCTTGGAAGTAGGTCATTGTTGGCCAGTATAGCACCTTCAGTGTTTTTCAGTTCCAACGAAATCGTGGTGAATCCCAGATATTTATCACGTGTAGCTGCTGCCGACACTAAGACAAAGTGAGTCTTGCTTCAAAGAGTACCTCAACACCACACTGAGGAGGAGTGTTCTGCTTGCCAGTTGGGTTGAGAGTTTCAAACAACATCTCGGCACTGTTGAGCCCAGGATCTCCTGTTTACTAGACAGGCACTTTGACCAACTAAGCCACAGCGCCTGACTACCACTGTTTTGCTTCCCTCTGTTCGAACCAACAAGGGGCTTTCTGGGTGGAGGTTGCCTGGTCTCCAAGTGTATGTGTGGGTTCTCTCCAGGTACTCTGGCTTCCTCCCGCAGTCCAGGAACCAAATTTTGGCACCCTTTAATTTAACGTGAATCAGCACTCGATAGTAACAACATCGATTGTCTCTGTGAGGTGTGGGCAGTGTCAATGCTCCAGACTGTTTGAACAAGTGTCTGTGAAACTGTTGTGACGACAGTCGTTAAAGTTGTTGGAGTAATGTTTAAGTGTCCTTTATTGCTGAATTTTTGACTGGTTAACAGTCTGTTTGGTTGTCTTCATCCTCTTCATGTAAACCTCCTATGGTAACATCACAACTTCACATCCCCAAAGTTTAAATTCCTTTGTAATTTAACTAAAAGAGCAGCATAAGACTACTTTTAATATTGCTTTTGCAAAGCTCCGGTCGACACTAAGACAAAGCAAGTCTTGCTTCAAAGAGTACCTCAACAACACACTGAGAAGGAGTGCTCTGCTTGCCAGTTGGGTTGAGAGTTTCAAACAACATCAAGGCACTAGATGAACCCAGGATCTCCTGTTTACTAGACAGGCACTTTGACCAACTAAGCCACAGCGCCTGACTACCACTATTTTGCTTCCCTCTGTTCGAACCAACAAGGGGCTTTCTGGGTGGAGGTTGCCTGGTCTCCAAGTGTATGTGTGGGTTCTCTCCAGGTACTCTGGCTTCCTCCCGCAGTCCAGGTACCAAATTTTGGCACCCTTTAATTTAACGTGAACCAGCACTCGATAGTAACAACATCGATTGTCTCTGTGAGGTGTGGGCAGTGTCAATGCTCCAGACTGTTTGAACAAGTGTCTGTGAAACTGTTGTAACGACAGTCGTTAAAGTTGTTGGAGTAATGTTTAAGTGTCCTTTATTGCTGAATATTTGACTGGTTAACAGTCTGTTTGGTTGTCTTCATCCTCTTCATGTAAACCTCCTATGGTAACATCACAACTTCACATCCCCAAAGTTTAAATTCCTTTGTAATTTAACTAAAAGAGCAGCATAAGACTACTTTTAATATTGCTTTTGCAAAGCTCCGGTCGACACTAAGACAAAGCAAGTCTTGCTTCAAAGAGTACCTCAACAACACACTGAGAAGGAGTGCTCTGCTTGCCAGTTGGGTTGAGAGTTTCAAACAACATCAAGGCACTAGATGAACCCAGGATCTCCTGTTTACTAGACAGGCACTTTGACCAACTAAGCCACAGCGCCTGACTACCACTATTTTGCTTCCCTCTGTTCGAACCAACAAGGGGCTTTCTGGGTGGAGGTTGCCTGGTCTCCCAGTGGATGTGTGGGTTCTCTCCAGGTACTCTGGCTTCCTCCCGCAGTCCAGGTACCGAATTTTGGCACCCTTTAATTTAACGTGAATCAGCACTAGTTAGTAAGAACATCAATTGGTCAGTTAAATTTAACCTGAATAGGAAATTCTGTAAGGTGGACATAGGTACTTGAGCTGTTACGGTTGTCTAGTCTATCGGCGGTCTCACTTTAACAGCTTGTAAATCAAAGTTTTCAAGATCTCTTACCAGGAGATCAACCTTGTGACATATTGAATCCATTATTTTGGTTTTCTGTGTACGAACAAGATATCCCTGAAGATCTTATAGTTTTGGCGTTGTACCTCAGTTAACAAACAATAGCTTATTCCCTGACCGGGAATCGAACCCGGGCCGCGGCGGTGAGAGCGCCGAATCCTAGCCACTAGACCACCAGGGACACCCGTTGTCAGTATGAAGACATGTGTTTTCCAATCTATGGACTTTAAGAGGGACAGGGGTTGAAGTATATGTACTTGCAGCTAGTGTTCCTGAGGAACTAAGAATGTAATAGCACAGTTGTTATTATGACTCTTGGAAGTAGGTCATTGTTGGCCAGTATAGCACCTTCAGTGTTTTTCAGTTCCAACGAAATCGTGGTGAATCCCAGATATTTATCACGTGTAGCTGCTGCCGACACTAAGACAAAGTGAGTCTTGCTTCAAAGAGTACCTCAACACCACACTGAGGAGGAGTGTTCTGCTTGCCAGTTGGGTTGAGAGTTTCAAACAACATCTCGGCACTGTTGAGCCCAGGATCTCCTGTTTACTAGACAGGCACTTTGACCAACTAAGCCACAGCGCCTGACTACCACTGTTTTGCTTCCCTCTGTTCGAACCAACAAGGGGCTTTCTGGGTGGAGGTTGCCTGGTCTCCAAGTGTATGTGTGGGTTCTCTCCAGGTACTCTGGCTTCCTCCCGCAGTCCAGGAACCAAATTTTGGCACCCTTTAATTTAACGTGAATCAGCACTCGATAGTAACAACATCGATTGTCTCTGTGAGGTGTGGGCAGTGTCAATGCTCCAGACTGTTTGAACAAGTGTCTGTGAAACTGTTGTGACGACAGTCGTTAAAGTTGTTGGAGTAATGTTTAAGTGTCCTTTATTGCTGAATTTTTGACTGGTTAACAGTCTGTTTGGTTGTCTTCATCCTCTTCATGTAAACCTCCTATGGTAACATCACAACTTCACATCCCCAAAGTTTAAATTCCTTTGTAATTTAACTAAAAGAGCAGCATAAGACTACTTTTAATATTGCTTTTGCAAAGCTCCGGTCGACACTAAGACAAAGCAAGTCTTGCTTCAAAGAGTACCTCAACAACACACTGAGAAGGAGTGCTCTGCTTGCCAGTTGGGTTGAGAGTTTCAAACAACATCTAGGCACTGCTGGGATTTGAACCCAGGATCTCCTGTTTACTAGACAGGCACTTTGACCAACTAAGCCACAGCGCCTGACTACCACTATTTTGCTTCCCTCTGTTCGAACCAACAAGGGGCTTTCTGGGTGGAGGTTGCCTGGTCTCCCAGTGGATGTGTGGGTTCTCTCCAGGTACTCTGGCTTCCTCCCGCAGTCCAGGTACCGAATTTTGGCACCCTTTAATTTAACGTGAATCAGCACTAATTAGTAAGAACATCAATTGGTCAGTTAAATTTAACCTGAATAGGAAATTCTGTAAGGTGGACATAGGTACTTGAGCTGTTACGGTTGTCTAGTCTATCGGCGGTCTCACTTTAACAGCTTGTAAATCAAAGTTTTCAAGATCTCTTACCAGGAGATCAACCTTGTGACATATTGAATCCATTATTTTGGTTTTCTGTGTACGAACAAGATATCCCTGAAGATCTTATAGTTTTGGCGTTGTACCTCAGTTAACAAACAATAGCTTATTCCCTGACCGGGAATCGAACCCGGGCCGCGGCGGTGAGAGCGCCGAATCCTAGCCACTAGACCACCAGGGACACCCGTTGTCAGTATGAAGACATGTGTTTTCCAATCTATGGACTTTAAGAGGGACAGGGGTTGAAGTATATGTACTTGCAGCTAGTGTTCCTGAGGAACTAAGAATGTAATAGCACAGTTGTTATTATGACTCTTGGAAGTAGGTCATTGTTGGCCAGTATAGCACCTTCAGTGTTTTTCAGTTCCAACGAAATCGTGGTGAATCCCAGATATTTATCACGTGTAGCTGCTGCGGACACTAAGACAAAGCGAGTCTTGCTTCAAAGAGTACCTCAACACCACACTGAGAAGGAGTGTTCTGCTTGCCAGTTGGGTTGAGAGTTTCAAACAACATCTAGGCACTGTTGAGCCCAGGATCTCCTGTTTACTAGACAGGCACTTTGACCAACTAAGCCACAGCGCCTGACTACCACTGTTTTGCTTCCCTCTGTTCGAACCAACAAGGGGCTTTCTGGGTGGAGGTTGCCTGGTCTCCAAGTGTATGTGTGGGTTCTCTCCAGGTACTCTGGCTTCCTCCCGCAGTCCAGGTACCAAATTTTGGCACCCTTTAATTTAACGTGAACCAGCACTCGATAGTAACAACATCGATTGTCTCTGTGAGGTGTGGGCAGTGTCAATGCTCCAGACTGTTTGAACAAGTGTCTGTGAAACTGTTGTAACGACAGTCGTTAAAGTTGTTGGAGTAATGTTTAAGTGTCCTTTATTGCTGAATTTTTGACTGGTTAACAGTCTGTTTGGTTGTCTTCATCCTCTTCATGTAAACCTCCTATGGTAACATCACAACTTCACATCCCCAAAGTTTAAATTCCTTTGTAATTTAACTAAAAGAGCAGCATAAGACTACTTTTAATATTGCTTTTGCAAAGCTCCGGTCGACACTAAGACAAAGCAAGTCTTGCTTCAAAGAGTCACGTACTGGTGTCGTCCAGATATTTTTAAAAAGGGTATTCATGCTTAATCTGTAATTAACAGGCAGGCACTGCTGGGATTTGAACCCAGGATCCCCTGTTTACAAGACAGGTACTTTGACCAGCTAAGCCACAGCGCCTTCCATTGTCTGTTTTGTCATTCTCCTGAAGCAAACTTGATCTTTTCTTTGAATTAAGGCCAGATATATGCAGTTTATTCAATCATGTGATCACTTAGTCAAACTGCTGTGTTGTGAATGAAATTGTTCACATACATGGTGAGTGCATGATTGTTGGTTTGTACTAAGATGATGACTTTTGTAATTGTTTACAAAGAATAATGGGCTTTGTTTTCTGTCAATGAACAGGGAGCTCCCATCGACATGCTGCTTTCAGTATCCTAAACCGCTCAAATTTAAAAGCCCAAGGTTTAAGTGTCCTTTAATTATCACGTGTAGCTGCTGCCGACACTAAGACAAAGTGAGTCTTGCTTCAAAGAGTACCTCAACACCACACTGAGGAGGAGTGTTCTGCTTGCCAGTTGGGTTGAGAGTTTCAAACAACATCTCGGCACTGTTGAGCCCAGGATCTCCTGTTTACTAGACAGGCACTTTGACCAACTAAGCCACAGCGCCTGACTACCACTGTTTTGCTTCCCTCTGTTCGAACCAACAAGGGGCTTTCTGGGTGGAGGTTGCCTGGTCTCCAAGTGTATGTGTGGGTTCTCTCCAGGTACTCTGGCTTCCTCCCGCAGTCCAGGAACCAAATTTTGGCACCCTTTAATTTAACGTGAATCAGCACTCGATAGTAACAACATCGATTGTCTCTGTGAGGTGTGGGCAGTGTCAATGCTCCAGACTGTTTGAACAAGTGTCTGTGAAACTGTTGTGACGACAGTCGTTAAAGTTGTTGGAGTAATGTTTAAGTGTCCTTTATTGCTGAATTTTTGACTGGTTAACAGTCTGTTTGGTTGTCTTCATCCTCTTCATGTAAACCTCCTATGGTAACATCACAACTTCACATCCCCAAAGTTTAAATTCCTTTGTAATTTAACTAAAAGAGCAGCATAAGACTACTTTTAATATTGCTTTTGCAAAGCTCCGGTCGACACTAAGACAAAGCAAGTCTTGCTTCAAAGAGTACCTCAACAACACACTGAGAAGGAGTGCTCTGCTTGCCAGTTGGGTTGAGAGTTTCAAACAACATCTAGGCACTGCTGGGATTTGAACCCAGGATCTCCTGTTTACTAGACAGGCACTTTGACCAACTAAGCCACAGCGCCTGACTACCACTATTTTGCTTCCCTCTGTTCGAACCAACAAGGGGCTTTCTGGGTGGAGGTTGCCTGGTCTCCCAGTGTATGTGTGGGTTCTCTCCAGGTACTCTGGCTTCCTCCCGCAGTCCAGGTACCGAATTTTGGCACCCTTTAATTTAACGTGAATCAGCACTAATTAGTAAGAACATCAATTGGTCAGTTAAATTTAACCTGAATTGGCATTCTGTAAGGTGGACATAGGTACTTGAGCTGTTACGGTTGTCTAGTCTATCGGCGGTCTCACTTTAACAGCTTGTAAATCAAAGTTTTCAAGATCTCTTACCAGGAGATCAACCTTGTGAGATATTGAATCCATTATTTTGGTTTGCTGTGTACGAACAAGATATCCCTGAAGATCTTATAGTTTTGGCGTTGTACCTCAGTTGACAAACAATAGCTTATTCCCTGACCGGGAATCGAACCCGGACCGCGGCGGTGAGAGCGCCGAATCCTAGCCACTAGACCACCAGGGACACCCGTTGTCAGTATGAAGACATGTGTTTTCCAATCTATGGACTTTAAGAGGGACAGGGGTTGAAGTATATGTACTTGCAGCTAGTGTTCCTGAGGAACTAAGAATGTAATAGCACAGTTGTTATTATGACTCTTGGAAGTAGGTCATTGTTGGCCAGTATAGCACCTTCAGTGTTTTTCAGTTCCAACGAAATCGTGGTGAATCCCAGATATTTATCACGTGTAGCTGCTGCGGACACTAAGACAAAGCGAGTCTTGCTTCAAAGAGTACCTCAACACCACACTGAGAAGGAGTGTTCTGCTTGCCAGTTGGGTTGAGAGTTTCAAACAACATCTAGGCACTGTTGAGCCCAGGATCTCCTGTTTACTAGACAGGCACTTTGACCAACTAAGCCACAGCGCCTGACTACCACTGTTTTGCTTCCCTCTGTTCGAACCAACAAGGGGCTTTCTGGGTGGAGGTTGCCTGGTCTCCAAGTGTATGTGTGGGTTCTCTCCAGGTACTCTGGCTTCCTCCCGCAGTCCAGGTACCAAATTTTGGCACCCTTTAATTTAACGTGAACCAGCACTCGATAGTAACAACATCGATTGTCTCTGTGAGGTGTGGGCAGTGTCAATGCTCCAGACTGTTTGAACAAGTGTCTGTGAAACTGTTGTAACGACAGTCGTTAAAGTTGTTGGAGTAATGTTTAAGTGTCCTTTATTGCTGAATTTTTGACTGGTTAACAGTCTGTTTGGTTGTCTTCATCCTCTTCATGTAAACCTCCTATGGTAACATCACAACTTCACATCCCCAAAGTTTAAATTCCTTTGTAATTTAACTAAAAGAGCAGCATAAGACTACTTTTAATATTGCTTTTGCAAAGCTCCGGTCGACACTAAGACAAAGCAAGTCTTGCTTCAAAGAGTACCTCAACAACACACTGAGAAGGAGTGCTCTGCTTGCCAGTTGGGTTGAGAGTTTCAAACAACATCAAGGCACTAGATGAACCCAGGATCTCCTGTTTACTAGACAGGCACTTTGACCAACTAAGCCACAGCGCCTGACTACCACTATTTTGCTTCCCTCTGTTCGAACCAACAAGGGGCTTTCTGGGTGGAGGTTGCCTGGTCTCCCAGTGGATGTGTGGGTTCTCTCCAGGTACTCTGGCTTCCTCCCGCAGTCCAGGTACCGAATTTTGGCACCCTTTAATTTAACGTGAATCAGCACTAATTAGTAAGAACATCAATTGGTCAGTTAAATTTAACCTGAATAGGAAATTCTGTAAGGTGGACATAGGTACTTGAGCTGTTACGGTTGTCTAGTCTATCGGCGGTCTCACTTTAACAGCTTGTAAATCAAAGTTTTCAAGATCTCTTACCAGGAGATCAACCTTGTGACATATTGAATCCATTATTTTGGTTTTCTGTGTACGAACAAGATATCCCTGAAGATCTTATAGTTTTGGCGTTGTACCTCAGTTAACAAACAATAGCTTATTCCCTGACCGGGAATCGAACCCGGGCCGCGGCGGTGAGAGCGCCGAATCCTAGCCACTAGACCACCAGGGACACCCGTTGTCAGTATGAAGACATGTGTTTTCCAATCTATGGACTTTAAGAGGGACAGGGGTTGAAGTATATGTACTTGCAGCTAGTGTTCCTGAGGAACTAAGAATGTAATAGCACAGTTGTTATTATGACTCTTGGAAGTAGGTCATTGTTGGCCAGTATAGCACCTTCAGTGTTTTTCAGTTCCAACGAAATCGTGGTGAATCCCAGATATTTATCACGTGTAGCTGCTGCGGACACTAAGACAAAGCGAGTCTTGCTTCAAAGAGTACCTCAACACCACACTGAGAAGGAGTGTTCTGCTTGCCAGTTGGGTTGAGAGTTTCAAACAACATCTAGGCACTGTTGAGCCCAGGATCTCCTGTTTACTAGACAGGCACTTTGACCAACTAAGCCACAGCGCCTGACTACCACTGTTTTGCTTCCCTCTGTTCGAACCAACAAGGGGCTTTCTGGGTGGAGGTTGCCTGGTCTCCAAGTGTATGTGTGGGTTCTCTCCAGGTTCTCTGGCTTCCTCCCGCAGTCCAGGTACCAAATTTTGGCAGCCTTTAATTTAACGTGAACCAGCACTCGATAGTAACAACATCGATTGTCTCTGTGAGGTGTGGGCAGTGTCAATGCTCCAGACTGTTTGAACAAGTGTCTGTGAAACTGTTGTAACGACAGTCGTTAAAGTTGTTGGAGTAATGTTTAAGTGTCCTTTATTGCTGAATTTTTGACTGGTTAACAGTCTGTTTGGTTGTCTTCATCCTCTTCATGTAAACCTCCTATGGTAACATCACAACTTCACATCCCCAAAGTTTAAATTCCTTTGTAATTTAACTAAAAGAGCAGCATAAGACTACTTTTAATATTGCTTTTGCAAAGCTCCGGTCGACACTAAGACAAAGCAAGTCTTGCTTCAAAGAGTACCTCAACAACACACTGAGAAGGAGTGCTCTGCTTGCCAGTTGGGTTGAGAGTTTCAAACAACATCAAGGCACTAGATGAACCCAGGATCTCCTGTTTACTAGACAGGCACTTTGACCAACTAAGCCACAGCGCCTGACTACCACTATTTTGCTTCCCTCTGTTCGAACCAACAAGGGGCTTTCTGGGTGGAGGTTGCCTGGTCTCCCAGTGGATGTGTGGGTTCTCTCCAGGTACTCTGGCTTCCTCCCGCAGTCCAGGTACCGAATTTTGGCACCCTTTAATTTAACGTGAATCAGCACTAATTAGTAAGAACATCAATTGGTCAGTTAAATTTAACCTGAATAGGAAATTCTGTAAGGTGGACATAGGTACTTGAGCTGTTACGGTTGTCTAGTCTATCGGCGGTCTCACTTTAACAGCTTGTAAATCAAAGTTTTCAAGATCTCTTACCAGGAGATCAACCTTGTGACATATTGAATCCATTATTTTGGTTTTCTGTGTACGAACAAGATATCCCTGAAGATCTTATAGTTTTGGCGTTGTACCTCAGTTAACAAACAATAGCTTATTCCCTGACCGGGAATCGAACCCGGGCCGCGGCGGTGAGAGCGCCGAATCCTAGCCACTAGACCACCAGGGACACCCGTTGTCAGTATGAAGACATGTGTTTTCCAATCTATGGACTTTAAGAGGGACAGGGGTTGAAGTATATGTACTTGCAGCTAGTGTTCCTGAGGAACTAAGAATGTAATAGCACAGTTGTTATTATGACTCTTGGAAGTAGGTCATTGTTGGCCAGTATAGCACCTTCAGTGTTTTTCAGTTCCAACGAAATCGTGGTGAATCCCAGATATTTATCACGTGTAGCTGCTGCGGACACTAAGACAAAGCGAGTCTTGCTTCAAAGAGTACCTCAACACCACACTGAGAAGGAGTGTTCTGCTTGCCAGTTGGGTTGAGAGTTTCAAACAACATCTAGGCACTGTTGAGCCCAGGATCTCCTGTTTACTAGACAGGCACTTTGACCAACTAAGCCACAGCGCCTGACTACCACTGTTTTGCTTCCCTCTGTTCGAACCAACAAGGGGCTTTCTGGGTGGAGGTTGCCTGGTCTCCAAGTGTATGTGTGGGTTCTCTCCAGGTACTCTGGCTTCCTCCCGCAGTCCAGGTACCAAATTTTGGCACCCTTTAATTTAACGTGAACCAGCACTCGATAGTAACAACATCGATTGTCTCTGTGAGGTGTGGGCAGTGTCAATGCTCCAGACTGTTTGAACAAGTGTCTGTGAAACTGTTGTAACGACAGTCGTTAAAGTTGTTGGAGTAATGTTTAAGTGTCCTTTATTGCTGAATTTTTGACTGGTTAACAGTCTGTTTGGTTGTCTTCATCCTCTTCATGTAAACCTCCTATGGTAACATCACAACTTCACATCCCCAAAGTTTAAATTCCTTTGTAATTTAACTAAAAGAGCAGCATAAGACTACTTTTAATATTGCTTTTGCAAAGCTCCGGTCGACACTAAGACAAAGCAAGTCTTGCTTCAAAGAGTCACGTACTGGTGTCGTCCAGATATTTTTAAAAAGGGTATTCATGCTTAATCTGTAATTAACAGGCAGGCACTGCTGGGATTTGAACCCAGGATCCCCTGTTTACAAGACAGGTACTTTGACCAGCTAAGCCACAGCGCCTTCCATTGTCTGTTTTGTCATTCTCCTGAAGCAAACTTGATCTTTTCTTTGAATTAAGGCCAGATATATGCAGTTTATTCAATCATGTGATCACTTAGTCAAACTGCTGTGTTGTGAATGAAATTGTTCACATACATGGTGAGTGCATGATTGTTGGTTTGTACTAAGATGATGACTTTTGTAATTGTTTACAAAGAATAATGGGCTTTGTTTTCTGTCAATGAACAGGGAGCTCCCATCGACATGCTGCTTTCAGTATCCTAAACCGCTCAAATTTAAAAGCCCAAGGTTTAAGTGTCCTTTAATTATCACGTGTAGCTGCTGCCGACACTAAGACAAAGTGAGTCTTGCTTCAAAGAGTACCTCAACACCACACTGAGGAGGAGTGTTCTGCTTGCCAGTTGGGTTGAGAGTTTCAAACAACATCTCGGCACTGTTGAGCCCAGGATCTCCTGTTTACTAGACAGGCACTTTGACCAACTAAGCCACAGCGCCTGACTACCACTGTTTTGCTTCCCTCTGTTCGAACCAACAAGGGGCTTTCTGGGTGGAGGTTGCCTGGTCTCCAAGTGTATGTGTGGGTTCTCTCCAGGTACTCTGGCTTCCTCCCGCAGTCCAGGAACCAAATTTTGGCACCCTTTAATTTAACGTGAATCAGCACTCGATAGTAACAACATCGATTGTCTCTGTGAGGTGTGGGCAGTGTCAATGCTCCAGACTGTTTGAACAAGTGTCTGTGAAACTGTTGTGACGACAGTCGTTAAAGTTGTTGGAGTAATGTTTAAGTGTCCTTTATTGCTGAATTTTTGACTGGTTAACAGTCTGTTTGGTTGTCTTCATCCTCTTCATGTAAACCTCCTATGGTAACATCACAACTTCACATCCCCAAAGTTTAAATTCCTTTGTAATTTAACTAAAAGAGCAGCATAAGACTACTTTTAATATTGCTTTTGCAAAGCTCCGGTCGACACTAAGACAAAGCAAGTCTTGCTTCAAAGAGTACCTCAACAACACACTGAGAAGGAGTGCTCTGCTTGCCAGTTGGGTTGAGAGTTTCAAACAACATCTAGGCACTGCTGGGATTTGAACCCAGGATCTCCTGTTTACTAGACAGGCACTTTGACCAACTAAGCCACAGCGCCTGACTACCACTATTTTGCTTCCCTCTGTTCGAACCAACAAGGGGCTTTCTGGGTGGAGGTTGCCTGGTCTCCCAGTGTATGTGTGGGTTCTCTCCAGGTACTCTGGCTTCCTCCCGCAGTCCAGGTACCGAATTTTGGCACCCTTTAATTTAACGTGAATCAGCACTAATTAGTAAGAACATCAATTGGTCAGTTAAATTTAACCTGAATTGGCATTCTGTAAGGTGGACATAGGTACTTGAGCTGTTACGGGTGTCTAGTCTATCGGCGGTCTCACTTTAACAGCTTGTAAATCAAAGTTTTCAAGATCTCTTACCAGGAGATCAACCTTGTGAGATATTGAATCCATTATTTTGGTTTGCTGTGTACGAACAAGATATCCCTGAAGATCTTATAGTTTTGGCGTTGTACCTCAGTTGACAAACAATAGCTTATTCCCTGACCGGGAATCGAACCCGGGCCGCGGCGGTGAGAGCGCCGAATCCTAGCCACTAGACCACCAGGGACACCCGTTGTCAGTATGAAGACATGTTTTTTCCAATCTATGGACTTTAAGAGGGACAGGGGTTGAAGTATATGTACTTGCAGCTAGTGTTCCTGAGGAACTAAGAATGTAATAGCACAGTTGTTATTATGACTCTTGGAAGTAGGTCATTGTTGGCCAGTATAGCACCTTCAGTGTTTTTCAGTTCCAACGAAATCGTGGTGAATCCCAGATATTTATCACGTGTAGCTGCTGCGGACACTAAGACAAAGCGAGTCTTGCTTCAAAGAGTACCTCAACACCACACTGAGAAGGAGTGTTCTGCTTGCCAGTTGGGTTGAGAGTTTCAAACAACATCTAGGCACTGTTGAGCCCAGGATCTCCTGTTTACTAGACAGGCACTTTGACCAACTAAGCCACAGCGCCTGACTACCACTGTTTTGCTTCCCTCTGTTCGAACCAACAAGGGGCTTTCTGGGTGGAGGTTGCCTGGTCTCCAAGTGTATGTGTGGGTTCTCTCCAGGTACTCTGGCTTCCTCCCGCAGTCCAGGTACCAAATTTTGGCAGCCTTTAATTTAACGTGAATCAGCACTCGATAGTAACAACATCGATTGTCTCTGTGAGGTGTGGGCAGTGTCAATGCTCCAGACTGTTTGAACAAGTGTCTGTGAAACTGTTGTAACGACAGTCGTTAAAGTTGTTGGAGTAATGTTTAAGTGTCCTTTATTGCTGAATTTTTGACTGGTTAACAGTCTGTTTGGTTGTCTTCATCCTCTTCATGTAAACCTCCTATGGTAACATCACAACTTCACATCCCCAAAGTTTAAATTCCTTTGTAATTTAACTAAAAGAGCAGCATAAGACTACTTTTAATATTGCTTTTGCAAAGCTCCGGTCGACACTAAGACAAAGCAAGTCTTGCTTCAAAGAGTACCTCAACAACACACTGAGAAGGAGTGCTCTGCTTGCCAGTTGGGTTGAGAGTTTCAAACAACATCTAGGCACTGCTGGGATTTGAACCCAGGATCTCCTGTTTACTAGACAGGCACTTTGACCAACTAAGCCACAGCGCCTGACTACCACTATTTTGCTTCCCTCTGTTCGAACCAACAAGGGGCTTTCTGGGTGGAGGTTGCCTGGTCTCCCAGTGTATGTGTGGGTTCTCTCCAGGTACTCTGGCTTCCTCCCGCAGTCCAGGTACCGAATTTTGGCACCCTTTAATTTAACGTGAATCAGCACTAATTAGTAAGAACATCAATTGGTCAGTTAAATTTAACCTGAATTGGCATTCTGTAAGGTGGACATAGGTACTTGAGCTGTTACGGTTGTCTAGTCTATCGCCGGTCTCACTTTAACAGCTTGTAAATCAAATTTTTCAAGATCTCTTACCAGGAGATCAACCTTGTGAGATATTGAATCCATTATTTTGGTTTCCTGTGTACGAACAAGCTATCCCTGAAGATCTTAACCACTATAGTTTTGGCGTTGTACCTCAGTTGACAAACAATAGCTTATTCCCTGACCGGGAATCGAACCCGGGCCGCGGCAGTGAGAGCGCCGAATCCTAGCCACTAGACCACAAGGGACACCCATTGTCAGCATGAAGACATGTGTTTTCCAATCTACGGACTTTAAGAGGGTCAGGGGTTGAAGTATATGTACTTACAGTTAGTGTTTCTGAGGAAGTAAGAATGTAATAGCACAGTTGTTATTATGACTCTTGGAAGTAGGTCATTGTTGGCCAGTATAGCACCTTCAGTGTTTTTCAGTTCCAACGAAATCGTGGTGAATCCCAGATATTTATCACGTGTAGCTGCTGCGGACACTAAGACAAAGCGAGTCTTGCTTCAAAGAGTACCTCAAGACCACACTGAGGAGGAGTGTTCTGCTTGCCAGTTGGGTTGAGAGTTTCAAACATCATCTAGGCACTGTTGAGCCCAGGATCTCCTGTTTACTAGACAGGCACCTTGACCAACTAAGCCACAGCGCCTGACTACCACTGTTTTGCTTCCCTCTGTTCGAACCAACAAGGGGCTTTCTGGGTGGAGGTTGCCTGGTCTCCCAGTGTATGTTTGGGTTCTCTCCAGGTACTCTGGCTTCCTCCCGCAGTCCAGGTACCGAATTTTGGCACCCTTTAATTTAACGTGAATCAGCACTAATTAGTAAGAACATCAGTTGTCTCTGTGGGGTGTGGGCAGTGTCAATGCTCCAGACTGTTTGAACAAGTGTCTGTGAAACTGTTGTAACGACAGTCATTAAAGTTGTTGGAGTAATGTTTAAGTGTCCTTTATTGCTGAATTTTTGACTGGTTGGCAGTCTGTTTGGTTGACTTCATCCTCTTCATGTAAACCTCCTAGGGTAACATCACAACTTCACATCCCCAAAAGTTTAAATTCCTTTGAAATGTAACTAAAAGAGCAGCATAAGAATACTTTTAATATTGCTTTTACAAAGCTCGGGTCGACACTAAGTCTTGCTTCAAAGAGTACCTCAACACCACACTGAGAAGGAGTGTTCTGCTTGACAGTTGGGTTGAAAGTTTCAAACAACATCTAGGCACTGCAGGGATTTGAACCCAGTATCTCCTGTTTACTAGACAGGCACTTTGACCAACTAAGCCACAGCGCCTGACTACCACTGTTTTGCTTCCCTCTGTTCGAACCAACAAGGGGCTTTCTGGGTGGAGGTTGCCTGGTCTTCCAGTGTATGTGTGGGTTCTCTCCAGGTACTCTGGCTTCCTCCCGCAGTCCAGGTACTGAATTTTGGCACCCTTTAATTTAACGTGAATCAGCACTAATTAGTAAGAACATCAATTGGTCAATTAAATTTAACCTGAATTGGCATTCTGTAAGGTGGACATAGGTACTTGAGCTGTTACGGTTGTCTAGTCTATCGGCGGTCTCACTTTAACAGCTTGTAAATCAAATTTTTCAAGATCTCTTACCAGGAGATCAACCTTGTGAGATATTGAATCCATTATTTTGGTTTCCTGTGTACAAACAAGCTATCCCTGAAGATCTTAACCATTATAGTTTTGGCGTTGTACCTCAGTTGACAAACAATAGCTTATTCCCTGACCGGGAATCAAACCCGGGCCGCGGCGGTGAGAGCGCCGAATCCTAGCCACTAGACCACCAGGGACACCCGTTGTCTTTTGCACATGTCTTCATGCTGTCTCACTCGTGAGACTGTCTCACTCTAATAGCTTGTAAATCTAATTTTTCAAGATGTCTCACCAGAATATCAACTTGTGAGATATTGTATCCACTACTAGGGTTTCCTCTGTACAAACTAGCCAGCCCTGAAGATCTTAACCATTATAATTTCGGTGTTGTAACTCAGCAGGTACTCTGGCTTCCTTCCGCAGTCCAGATACCAAATTTTGGCTCCCTTTAATGTAACCTGAATCAGCACTCGAGAGTAACATCATTTGGTCAGTAAAATTGAACTTGAACCGGTATTCTGTAAGGTGGACATAGTTACTTGAGCTGTAATGGTTGTATAGTCTATCGTCGCTCTTACTTATACAGCTTATAAATCAAATTTTTCATGATCTCTTCCCAGAAGAACAACCTTGAGAGATATGGTCACCACTAAGTGTTTTTCCTGTAGTCAAACAATCCAGCCCTCAAGATGGCTCCCCCTAGTTTACCAACACATTACAATAATTTACAGGGTGAAACAAATGAATCGAAGTTGCAACCCAAACAATCTTATACAAAACTTACCAGAAATCTTCAAAAAGTGTCTCTAAAATCACTTAACAAATGCCAGTCAAGGCTTTCAAAACCACACCCAATAGCAACTTACTAAAAAGGATTCCGCTCCAATGACGTAAGTTACTACAACAAAAACTCTGTTCATTCACAAAAAATTAAGACCTTCCCCTCAACAAGAGAAAAATCACGGGAGGTGCTCTTTTATTACTCAAACAGAAGTGTGCCCCTTGCCAATCAAGACAACATCATGGGAAGGCATACAATCATCAATGAACCATAATAAGCGTACAACAAACAAATTCAGGCTATTTTTAACTAATGGACAGTGAAAATGCTTACCAAATCTTTTTTTAAAGTTTTGAGACAAGCCCCCAAGTCATTATGACCTGGCCCTTGGCCACAACAAACCTTGTAGACACACACGAGGATCAAGGGGAAGTGGAGTCTTTGAGCAGTCAATAAAAACCCCATGTTTGTTTCGATGACATTTACTATTTTGTGATTTCTCAAGATTTCATTGGGATAACCCATATATAATATAAGGTAAGATGAGACTTTATTAATCCCCCGCCAAGGAAAGGCACTTGTTACAGCACCAGCAAGAGTCAACGGCAGCAAGGAAGAGATAGAAAAATACACAATAAAATTTGAAAAAATTAAATATTTTGAAAAGAGATGAAAAATATGAAATTATGTTTTATTATGTTATGTATTATGAAAAAGTAATAGACTATATGTACAAGGAGTGAAAGTATTGCTTTGTGGAAGAAGGCAGAAGTGTGCAGTGGTTAGACTGAATAAAAAATATGACTGATAAGTGTAGTATGATTGTCCTGTAGAAAACAAGTGATAAGTATAAGATACATATACATATATTTAAATATATTGCACAGGATGAGAAATAAATTCACAGATTGGGTTGATATAGAAAAATATATTAAAATGAATATGAAGGATGATAGTGATGTAGAATCACTATCATCCTATGATGCAGGGAGTGCAGGTTTGTTGAGACAACATCAGAACATGAAATTATGTAATTGCACAGTCTGTCAGCTGCTGGGATGAATGACCTGCAGTAGCACTTCTTCTTACACTGGGGGTGCAGCAGTCTGTTGCTAAAGGAGCTGCTTAAGGCCCCCACAGTCTCACAGAGGGGCTGAGTGGGACCGTCCATGATTAATGTTAGCTTGTCTAACATCCTCCTTTCACCCTGCTCCTCGATGGCGACCAGAGGGCAGAATAGGACTGAACCGGCTGTCTTAACCAGTTAGTTTATTATTTTTCTTTCTGAGCTTCCACAGCCCCAGCAGACCACTGCATTAAAGATGACAGATGCACCAAATTACCTCAGTCTTCTCAGCAGATGGAGACGACTCTGGCCCTTCTTGTACAGGACATCCGTGTTGTGAGTCCAGTCCAGTTTGATATTTCCCACGACCTTGATGTCCAAACCCTGGATGTTCACCATTTGGGAGTCTTTGATACGTTTCCAAATCAGGTGCTCAAATAATTCCATTAAATTTAATTTTGTATTGCGCCAAATAGCAACATACATTATCTCAAGGTACTTTGCACGGTGAGGTCGAGATCTCACAATATTACAGAGAAACCCAATAGTTCCAACAATAAGCAACCGCTTGGCGACCGTGGAGAAAAAAAACTCACTTTTAATAGGGAGGAATATGCGCAGGTTGGACATGTAGATGTTCTGAGGGTGGGACTGTTATCATTCCTGACAGTTTTGAGTTCGATCGGACCATGTACCTTCGATTAGTACCACTTTTCCTGTTTCATGGCGTGAATCAGGTATTGTAAATTGCCCTTGAATCAGATAAACCTGCAAGGCAGAGGAACGTCCCACATCCTGATTAGGAGCAACTTCCTGTTTCATGGCAAATGATCGAATAATCGCCACATATTCGCCATGTCGTCACGGCAAGGGCCTCTGATTAAAATTCAGGATTTTGATACCTTTTCATCCCATACATCTTGAGATGACACAACAATTTGAAGTTGCTCTTGTGCAATCTGTCAGAGACTCTCTTAAAGTATGATGTAAATGTACAAAAATGTGCCCAATTTGCTCACTAAAATCTAAATGGCTGACTTCCTGTTGGTCGGAGGTAATGGCGGACGGGGGCATTTTTGGAGGTCTTGACATGATACACAATTTCATTCATCTACATCAGATTTAAAGCTGGGGGCCTTGACTTGTGGTAGGGGGATTTATTGAGTCATTTTGGCACACCCATGCCCAAGCCCCCTAAAATGTAAACATTTTCACCAGTTCTGCTGCCAGTGCAAATTCTAACAACTTTTCGAACATGTTTTAGGCACTCCAAATAACAGATTTGGATCCTGCTGCTCTGAAGTCAGAAATTCCCAGAGTAAGTGAAATGTAATGTAAAAATGCATGGGCGCGGAGAGAGGGGGCATCAAGGGGCATGGTAGAACAGAATTAGCATATTTTCTAAATATTTAGCTTCACACCTGCCGACCCATCTAGATTTAACATTTAGGTTACACATTTAACATTTACATTGAATATTTAGATTTAGATTTAACATTTAGTTTTACATTTAGCATTTCGATTGTAAATTTAGGTTTAACATTTCTATTTATATGTAACATTTAGCATTTAGATTTAATATGTAGATTTAGCATTTTGTTTTTGTGTTGTTTTTACATATAAAATAATTTTAACAATGTATGTATCAGATGTGAGGAAATGAGCCAAATGTGAAGAAAAGCCAACTCAATATTGAAAAATATATCAGTCTGAAAAAGCGCCCCGTGGAGAGATGGAGAGAAAGAACGTGGGCGAGAGAGGTGGGCGGGTGTTGGATCAGCTCCCTCCCCCCTGGACAACCAGGTGCTGCAGCTCCCTCCTCCCTCTGCTCCCCGATCACAGCCCAGGATATTGGTCGCAGAGCTCCGTGCCTGTGACGGGACTCTACCTGCGGTAAACCCCAGCGCAATCGGTGAAACGATTGCATGACCCCCGATCGGCCGGCCCGGACGACAGACTGCCCGCCTGCCCCGCCGCAGCTTCTCCTCTCCACCCAGGAGCCTGCGCAGCGCTCCCCGCGGGGTCTAGATGGCCGGACACGAGTGGGAAGGCTGGTTCGAGCGCGAGGAACTCATCGGACAGATCAGCGACATTCGAGTGCAGAACCTGCAAGGTAGGAGCCGGAGCAGCCCGACGGGATCCGGCGATGTCGCTGCTGCGTGCGTCATAACGCACCGAGCAGCGGCAGCTCACCGTGGCGTCTGCGTGCATTCGCAGTTCCGCGCGCTGCGCGTGACTTTCAGAATTGAATTTTCGGAAGTTTTGATAGTTTGTTGTTGCCTGAAGACGACGTAGACTGTCAGCGATGGACGCAACTTTGCTTTGCTGTTTAAACATACGTGAATTTCGAAGCACCGCTGCAAGATTGCACTCTGTGGTTACACATTCTTTTGCAGGGCTGCAATAACTGGATGTCTTTGGGCTCATCTGAAGCAATCTGGGCAGTTCATGGACTCCTGTCGGTCATGAAGCTCTTGTGTAACTCGATCTCGCTCCACATGCAAATACACAAACCTACGTAATTTGTGTGCGAAGGTGTGTGTGTGTGTGTGTGTGTGTGAGAGAGAGAGAGAGAGAGAAAGTGGGGCGAGGAAAAAGGCTGAGTGAAGCAACCTGCTGCCCACAGCTCTATAATTACATAACATTTTACTCTTATGAAATGGTGTAAAAAAAAAAGAATGTCCATCCATTTTCTTTTGGTTATGTGGAGTTGGGTTGTGGTTAGAGCTGCAACAGTTAATAGATTTATCAATTAGTAATCCACTACTGAATTAAACACCAACTGTTTTGATAATCGATTAATCGATTAATCGTTTTTTTGTTCTGTCACATTTTTGTTTCGTGTGGACAAAAGAAAACATCATCTTGGAGTTTTGGGAATCACGATCGATCATTTTTCACCATTTTATGAACCAGTCAGCTAATCGATGAATCAAGAAAATAATCGACAGATTAATCCAAAATGAAAATAGTCTTTAGTTGCAGCCCGAGTCGTGGTGCTGTCCCTCCCTGAAGAGGTCCAGAGAAATTCCCTGTCCAGATTAAATCTATATCCTGCGTGATGTGGGTCCACCCCAGGGCGGCATACCAGTTGGACCCACCCACAAAATACCCTGGAATAAAAACCTGATCAGATGGTTGTCTCCAAGCTACCTCCCTCCCAAGTACAGAAGGAAAGACAAAAAGCATGCATTTTGATCAACAAATACAAGCCAGCAATATGTTTAATGGCCTTTAAATGGTCTGGTGTTAATGCGTATTGAAAACTCTCTGCCCAGCTTTTTGAACTGGAGTGAATCTGTACAGTAAGTCATGTGGGAATATCAAATATAAGTGTTGCCAGTTTGCCATACAGGGCTTTGCAAAAGTTAGAGGAGCAGACGAGCAACAAGTGCTCTTTAAAGTGGAAGTAATTGATTTAATGAGCGTGGTAAGAAAGAAAGCTTTGTTTAGTTCTAACCCACGTCACTCCAGAGCATATGTCCTGATGCATTCAAACATCTCTTCATATTATGTGTTTGTATATAGAAGACTACAAGTGGAACAGTTCAATAGCAATGTTTTTTTAGGGCATTTTAAAGCCTTTATTAGACAGGACAGTACGTAGCATGAAGGGGGGAAGACATGCAGCAAAGGGCCGCATTCAGAGTCCTCCTGTCGCTGCAGGAGAACTCAAGACAAAACAAACTATATTCATTAAAATTATTTTCATAAACTATAGGTGCAACGTTTTTAAAATACCTCGACTTTTCAATTTATTTTTTTGATTTACATAAACAATACCTCAGTGTTCTCTGAAATTATAGCACAGGACAAATAATCAATTAAAGATTAGAAAAAGAAACGAAGAATCATTTTATTGAACAAAAGTGAATTCAAATTTTTGGCTTATTATAACAATGGAAGTCAAATATTGTTCAAACACTGTTGCAGACGTTCCCACAAATGTGTTGCTTGTATGTCGCTTTTCTTTCACCTTCGGTCCAGTTCATCCCAAGGCAGCTTATTCAAGTATGAAGACCGTGCTGCTCTTCCATCATGTGAAGCCACCATCTTGGTTTCCCCTTTTCATTTTTGGGGGGGATCATTATCCCGCTGTTGGGATGAACCTTAAGCCAACTAGACAGATTTATGTGGTTGCTTACCTTTCTCTCATCATTCTGATAGCAATACAGAGTGCTACTTTCTGCAGTGCAGTATTGTCCAAATAAGGCTCCAGAGGGTTTAATAACACTAGTAGTACTAGTAGTCTTACCAGACAGGATGGCTGGTAGATGAAAAAAAAATCACCAGCCAGACAGATTGTTTACTTGATGATGAATTAAACATATGCTTTAAGTCATTTTAATCAAGTTTTGTGTGAAGAGTTTGTATTATTCTAAATGTTGACACCTTTTGACACTTTTTTACTGCAGACAAATATCAGAGATGTTCACGGTACGATAGCCGCTTCAGCAAATATCACGGTTTTCACGGTATATGGTAATTTACCAATATTGTTATTATTATTATTATTATTATTATTATTATTATTATTATTATTATTATTATTATTATTATTATTATTATTCACTATCAGTTATAATGATCCTTAAATTAATGAAAACAAAAAGGCTTTTTTTATTTGATCAAATAAATACTTTCTTTTTTGGAAGTGTGTGTAAGAAGTCTCCCTTTTGACAATAAATAACGAAGCTGTTCACCTCCCATTTGAACAAAAGAAATTAGGATGGAAAAAAGGAGCAGGATCTTTGAAAAAATAGTCTCTCTTTAGGAATGAATAAATCAAAAGCAGGCTTTTACAGTTTCTTTTTCAACTGCAACTAATAGTTATTTTCATAATGGATTGATCTGCTGGTTATTTTCTGCATAAATTGATTGATTGTTTGGTTTATAATATTTCTTAAAATAGTGAGAAATGTCATCACGAGTGCTTTAAACAATTATCAAAATAGTTGCCAAATTACTGTAGGTGCGCAACAGCAGACTGACCGACCCTGTCTCTACCTTTATCTCACACACTGTCATGTCTGCCCCGTGAGCCGGGAAAGTTTGTGTTTGTGTTCATATGGTCAGATGTGTGGGTGTGTGTCTGTAAGTTGGAGTTTACAGAGTGGACAGACAACGCAGATATAGAATCATAAATTATTTTAAGGACATTTAATGGCCGACGTTTAAACGTTCACACAATTGTTCGTTAGCAACTAGAGTTATAAAAGGGACACATGCTTTGATCTGCACAGAGGGATGTGTTCACGAAGATGGGTGAACATGTTGGATGTGTCCCTCCTTTAGCAGCCACTTAGCGTCCACATTTCTCACAACACAGCGTTCATTTCTTTGAATATCCAAAGTAATCCCAAGCTAGTGATGTTACTTTTTTGGGGGGAGTGGAGATCAGTTGAGTCGTCTCTCTCTGCCATTTCTCTACTCTGACTCCTGCAGCGTGTTGCGCCGGTTGCCAAGCAGATGCACGGGTGAGATTCTCCGTTCGTTACTATTATTTTTACAAAACTGGTAATTAGCAAATGTTTATGGTATGATAACTGTCAAATTACATACCGTGGTATACCCTTAAAACCCTAACCCTCACGTCTCCTTGAATTCCAAAGATGGCAACGAAGTTATATCGACAAAGTTGAATCTCACGTATTTTCTTTGATTTTACTTTGAAAGGATTTAAATGCTACATTTAACTTCAGTTGGGTTAGGGTTGGAGAAAGGGAAAAACTGATAAAGCATAATATTTCTCCTTTAATTTGCTTCCAGTGCTGTTTGCTTGTTCACTGGTTTAGTCAATTTACATGCCAACCAATGCTGCTACTCTTATAGATTGGCCAGCAATCACTGAAACTGTTGAAGGCTCATTAATATCAAATAGATTAAGAACTTAAATTACCAGCATGTGAACAAGGCACTGTGAAAGTAGGCCTGGGTTTTCAAACATTTTGTAGGCTACTATTAGAGTATGGCTTACACAGCTTGTGCTTTAAAACAATGGCCTGGAGGAGGTTACATAATACATGAATCAAGGAAAGTGGGAGAGAAGTTCCCTCTGCATGACAGTGCTGCAGTCCCTAAACATTCCCACATCCCATCCCTTTTATGTTTGTCGACAACTTTAATTTTACAGAATAAATTCAACTAAATAAAATGTAATTTGTATAGCGCCAAATCACAATATTCATTATCTCAAGGCACTTACAACCGGTAACCGGTTGGGGTGAGAGGAGAGAAATGGGGGAGAGAAGAGAGGAGGGTTGAAAGAGGGGCAGAGAAAAGAGAGAGAGAGACCAGGAACAATTGTGTAACCGTTGTTTAATCTGTCAGACTGATTCTTATAATGACAATGATAATTCTGATGAACTCAGTAGATGTAATGACCTTGCAGAAATGCAGAAAAACACTTACGCTGATGGAAATGGTTTCATGACGTAGTTAAACGACTGCATTAATATAGCACTTTTCCAGTATTAACCCAAAGCACTTTACAATAGAAGGTCACATTCACCACCATATTCATACAGTGCTTCTATATGCAGCGCCTGGCCGATTATTGGTGCATTTATACACCATTTTTATGGTTATCAGGATTTGTATTTTTTTCAATTAAGTTATTAATTATTATTAATTAAAGATAATTTAATTTTAAAATGCACTATTTTGGCTCTAATACTGCCACAGTCACTACGCTTTTGACTTTAGCAATGTCCCGCCCACAACACTACCTGATTTGCTAGGTGTCACAAGTAGGCCTGCAACTAATGGTTATTTTCATAATCGTTTAATCTGTTGATTATTTTCCTTATTAAGCGAATAGTTGTTCGGTCCTTAAAATGGTGAAAAATTTTGATCGTGTTTCCCAAAAACCACAAGATGACGTTTTGTTTTGTCCTCACACCAAAGATATTTAGTTCACTGTCATAGAGGAGCAAAGAAACCAAAAAATATTCACAGTTAAGAAGCTGAAATCATTGAATATTGACTTTTTTTCTCATAAAAACTACTTTAACCGATTATCAAAACAGTTGGCGATTACTTTAGTAATCGATTAGTAATCGCTAAACTGTTTAACTGTTGCAGCTCTAGTCACAAGTTCATACTACTGTCCCACAGACTGGCATAGAAGAAAGTACGTGCAGACTGGAGCTGTCGGTGTTGCAAAAACAATTAGTTTTTGCAACTTTAGTGAAATAGTTGTGCTGCTTTCCCAGACAACATCACAGCACTTGCCTAGTTAACATAAAACTTGACCCCGGTGGCAACACACTACATGGCTCTGGCAGTATGTAGTAATGGCCTACAGTAGCTAGTAGCTACTCCAACATGAGTCAACGAGACAACAAAATGCCTGAAGCGAAACAGTCCAAAGTGTGGCTGTTTCACGGGATTCCAACACCGGGATGTATGGCAGTGTTTCCTCTAGGATTTTTTTCAGCAGCAGGGACAGGCCAACCCCCTCCCTAGACAACAAAATATATATATACTTTGAAGTGATAGGTGAACATTAACATTACAAAAATTTTTGAGCTGCTTGTTGTTGTATGTCATTATTAAAGGAAACTAGGAAAACATTTATTTTTTAATCATTTATAATTTTGTGTGATTTAATATTGTACCGGCTCTCATACAAAAATAGTGCTTTCTGTGGAATATGTGGTACAACAATAGACAAAAAAATAACATAAAAACAGGGCACAATTAAATCATGACAATGCATGACCACAGTGCAACATAGAAAAGCTGCTTAGCTGGTGGATGCTGAACATGTAAGAGCAGGGGGGAGTCTACGTGCTCTGGTGTAAATGTGCTCCGCTGCGCAGTAGAAAGACTCTTTCTGCAGAGACACTGCTGCCTGGAATATTCACGTGTCTCTTGGCAAACTTGGAAATCGGAGGAAACAAGACAAAATGCTTGATGACATTGGTTTAGATGTACAGTATAGTGATTGGTTTTAGTTTTATTTGTGATGGTACTTGCTGCTCAGATTTTTATTTTTATACTGGATCTTACTAATATTGCACTAGTACTTTATGATATAAAAAACTGTCACTGCCTGTCTTTAACTATTTTTAAATTATGAAGATTTATGTGTTTTCCATGTGCTTTCTATTCAGTGTCCCACTTAATGTGGATCTCTTTTAAAGACCATAGATTCCAGTGGGCATGCCTTGAAGTTGGTAACAGGGGTCCCTGGTGGTCTAGTGGCTAGGATTCTGCACTTTCACCAATGCTGGTGCTTAGTTGGTCAAAGTGCCCGTTTAGTAAACAGGGTAAACTAGAAACCCCCTTGTTGGTGCAAACAGAGGGAAGAAAAACAGTGGCTGTCAGGCTCTGTGGCTTAGTTGGTCAAAGTGCCTGTCTAGTAAACAGGAGATCCTGGGCTCAACAGTTTCTAGATGTTGTTAGAATCTCTCAAATGGCAAGGAAAACACTCTTTTTCAGTCTGGTGTTGAAGCAGGATTCACTTTATCTTAGTGTCGGCAGCAGCTAAAAGTAATTATTAAATAATAAGACAAATGAAAGAAAGATAGAGGAATGCAAATTTTCGGAAGATTGCATGTCAATCCATTTCATTTAGCAACTTGACATCCAACCCGTCTACAAAGTCCAAAAAGGGCTTCCATGGCAAGTAACATTTTGATATAGATCCTCTCATGGTGTATCTGATCTTTTCTACTTGCAGTGACTGCATAACGTCTCGAAGCAAACGTGCAAAAGTAGGAGGAGAAACCTCCTTCCACTTCAACCGTATTAATCTCCTAGCTAATTAAGCTGAGTCCCTTTTAAAGACCATAGATTCGAGTGGGCATGCCTTTTGGATGGTAGTAGGTGTTGCTGGTGGTCTAGTGGCTAGGATTCGGCGCTTTCACCTCCACGGCCCGGGTTCTATTCCCGGTCGGGGAATGTTCTATTTGCTGTCAACTGAGCTATAACACCAAAAGTATGGTAATGGTTAAGATCTTGAGGGCTGGCTTGTTTGTACACAGGAAACCCAATTAGTGGTGACCATATTGCTCACGGTTGATCTTCTGGTAAGAGATCTTGAAAAATTTGATTTATAAGCTGTTAACATGAGACCGACGATAGACCAGACAGCCGTAACAGCTAACGTGCCTATGTCCACCTTACAGAATGCTGATTCAGGTTAAATTTAACTGACCAAATGATGTTGTTACTATGGAGTGCTGATTCACATTACATTAAAGTGAGACAGAACATGGAGAGAACCCACACATACACTGGGAGACCAGGCAACCTCCACCCAGAAACCCCCTTGTTGGTTCATAAAGAGGGAAGCAAAACAGTGGTAGTCAGGCGCTGTGGCTTAGTTGGTCAAAGTGCCTGTCTAGTAAACAGGAGATCCTGGGTTCAAATCCCAGCAGTGCCTAGATGTTGTTAGAGTCTCTCAACCCAACTGGCAAACAGAACACTCCTTCTTAGTCTGTTGTTGAGGTACTCTTTCAAGCAAGACTAACTTTTCTAGTTATATACTAAAAATGATTAGGGGAATAAGATATTAAACAATAACACAGGAAGGAAAGAAAGATAGAGGAATGCAAATTTTCGGAAGATTGCATGTCAATCCATTTCATTTAGCAACTGGGCATCCAACCCGTCTACAAAGTCCAAAAAGGGCTTCCATGTCAAGTAAAATTTTGATATAGATCCTCTCATGGTGTATCTGATCTTTTCCACTTTCTGATAACGTCTCGAAGCCAATGTGCAAAAGTAGGAGGATAACCCTCCTTCCATTTCAACAGTTTTATTATCCTAGCTAATAGAGCGGAGTCTCTTTTAATGATCAAAGATTCCACTGGGCATGCCTTCTGGCTGGTAACAGGCTTCCCTGGTGGTCTAGTGGCTAGGATTCGGTGCTTTCACCGCCGCGGCCCTGGTTCGATTCCAGGTTGGGGAATATGCTATCGTCTGTCAACTGAGCTACAACACCAAAAGTAAAATGGTTAAGGTCTTGAGGGCTGGCTTGTTTGCCCACAGGAAATCCAACAAGTGGTCACCATATGTGTTGAGGTTGATCTTCTAAAAAGTGAATCTTGAAAAATTTAATTTATAAACTTTTAAAGTGAGACCAACAGACCAGACAACCGTAACAGCTCAAGCAACTATGTCTGCCTTACAGAATAATCACATAAACTTCTCCTGACCAAATGATGTTGTTATTATCGATTAGGGGCTAGATTTTTGGAAATTTCTAGTAGGCATTATCGAGCCATTTTGCAATATTCAAGCCATCCAAGATTAAACTACTTATCGTTTGTAATACGTGTACCAAGTTTCATGCCTGTTGAAGCATCCCTAACCCCTTAAAAAACAACTTCCTGTGTCACAGCGATTCATGATTCGCCACAGCCACGCCTTTCAACTTAGACTAAAACCTTTAGTATCTTTTCTGGGTAAGGCCTTTTTCTATATGTTGCCTAAGTTTGAGATTGATTAACCACCTTGTAGGAGTTCATTGAAGAAGGACTCCTTCATTTAGCCATAAAAACGCCAAATTTGCACTCTAAATTCAAGATGGCCGACTTCCCGTTGTGTAGCAGAAAGGAAGTTATGCAGGAAGTACTTTCTACCTGGACAGGAAATGAAGGGTAGGAAGGAGGGGGAAGGGAGATGATAAATCAGGCACACGAAAAAGGCTGGAAAGACTACACAAAGTGTAGACTGTACACTGTGGACCTGCTGGAACCGCTCTGGGAGCCCTGACTATGGTGGAAGAAAAGAAAGCGAAGCTAAGTCGAGTCTCCAACCTTTAATCTCTCCTGGCTGCCTCTATATACCTACCTCCTATCATCCATGTTCATCTCCCTCCTCGGACCTCCCCCACAAACAATTAACAATTGAAACACATGCATCCTCTAAACACACACCTTCATATTTTCAGGAACACACAACCTCACACACACTCACACACACACACACACACACACACACACAAACACACACACACACACACAGCGACCTCATGCTCCGTATTAACAGAAAGACTGATTCTATTTGAAGTCCTTATTTACCTTTGTTTATTATTTGTTAAAGATAAGAGAGTGATTTGGACTCTGAATTTAATTTGTATTATCATTGTTGTTGGAAAATCTTAGTGATTTAACTGTTTGATCATATTGTTATCGAGTTGAATATACTTTATTTGGTGAACCTTCTTTGATGTGTTGACTTATGTTTTGTGCCTTTTGTAGCCAGGGTTAGTAGGCTGGGCTTTGACCAAATTATTTAGGTAACATATAAAAAATAGCGACAGGAAAATAACTTATTATTTCTCCTGTCTGGCACCCGACGAGCAATCTGGTCATTCATAGTTTACCTACACTATAGTTGGTTGGAGGAAATGGCTGCCAGAGGCTTTTTTTTTTGTAGGTCCTGATATTAAGTGTCTTACAAATTTCTTCCATCTACATCAAATTTAAAGGTGGGGGCCATGAGTTTGAAGCATCCCTAACCCCTTAATACACAACTTCATGTGTCACGGCGAATCATGCGTCACCCCAGCCACACTAATACTTGAGTATCATTTATTCGTTAAGGTCTTTTCTATATGTAGCCCAAGGTTGAGGTGAAGTTGAATAAATTGATAAATCGACCACGGATTTGAAGTTAAAACAAACATACTCTTGCCTAAAAAACGAAACGTGAGAGCGACGAATAATGTGACGTCTGTTGAGCGATGCAAAAAATGTCAACAGCCTAGAGCAGAGAGGAGAGGCCTGTGATGATGATTCCACAATGTCTGTGAACCAGTGTTGCCATTTTTGTGGGAGACATTTGAAAATATCAGGTACTTTTAGTCAAATGCTCATTCATCAGTGGCAGCCTTGGTTGTTTACAAAAGTCGCTTCTCTCCCACGTCACGGTATAAACCCCGCCCATTATCAGATAATAGGTTGTGGTTGGAGTGGCAAGATTTCTGCTGAAGGGAAATCACTTTCCAATGGAGGAGATCCAGGTCGAGGTTAATTGGAGACTCTAATTGACCGTAGGTGTGAATATGAGAGTGAATGGTTGTTCGTCTCTGTATGTTACCCTGCGAAAGGCTGGTGACCTGTCAAGGGTAAACCCCGCCTCTCGCCCATTGTCAGCTGGGATTGGCTCCAGCCCCCCCTGCGAACCTTAAATGAATAAAGCAGTTGATGATGGATGGATGGATGGGATCCAGAGTGTAGTCTGGCAGAGCAAATTAAATGAGCTCCCAGAATTTGTCTGGGTCCCAGGCTTAAACACAACAAGAGTTTTATTTCAAAAGTTATAACTTACAGTTGAGAGTTTTGTCAATCCCCATTGCTGCCTGATCAAAGGGGTGCTAACAGATATTCAAAGTAAAGTGGTGACATTTATTTTAAGTTTCACTGGGTTTCACTGTACTGTAATAATGGTATGAACGGTATAAAACGTCAAATGTCTGCCGAGTCAATTTGGACACAAAGGATATGCTTGGACCAGCAGCTTCGAGCTCAGCCAGCAATCCACAGCAGGACTGGGATCAAATCGCTCTGTTGAAGGCCCCTCTGAGCTGATCGGCATCAAGTTTTCAGTTGTGGACACTCCAAGGCAGCTGAATGTTGTTGAATTCTTGATGCAGTTTTGGGCAGAAAAGCCCCTTTCACATTGGTCAACTGAGATGGGCAGCACCAACATGTTCTGCACCAACTCCAGTATGTTCTAAGGGAGAAAATGACATCTTTTAAATTCATTTTAACTCATTTTAACATATTTCACTAGTGAAAAACCAGTGTACAAATACTACAAATTTGTGCTTTTGTGACATTGAAAACTCAGCCTAAAAAAACATAGACAAATATGTCTTGACTATTTGGGACTGCTCTGCCTTACTTTGTAGTCTTGCTTGTAGGGGTCCTTTGTCAGCAGCATCTCCCACAAGCCAGTGTAGGTTTTGTCTCTGAAGTTCTGGTTCGTTTGCCGCCTAAACTGTGGATGTGTGAGGCCTGTGACATTCCCCCTTCAGTGTCAATCCCTTCAAAAGAAGGGACACACACACACACACACACACACACACACACACACACAGCCATCTGTTAAATTATCACAATTTATTCTTCAAAACCACTTGAACTTGATTTAATTACATTGTCTAACAGTTATGGCAAATGATCATCACCTATCAGAGCATGCAAAACTTCAAGAATTAATTTAAAATCAAAATATTAAACCTGAAGATGAGCATATTACTGTGTCCTTTAAATGTTGGGCAGAAATGGTTATGTTTGAAATATGGAGATTAATCTTGTTCAATCCTTATGCTAAAAATACCCACTGTGTGCCCACTGTTGTGAGCGACTGTGGCTTAGGCAGTAGAGAGGGTTGTCCAGAAGGGCTGTATGAATGTGTGTAAATCGGTGAATTAGATTTCTACTGTTTAGTGCTTTGGGTGGTCAAAAAGACTAGAAAAGCAATTTATAAATGCTGTCCATTTACTGTTCCCATGCTGTTTCTTTGTTATGGTGACCTGCCATTGGCAAGTGCTTCTCCAGACTCTCTGATTAGAACAGTGAGACCATGGTTTAATTGGTGAAATCTTTTTTTCTTCTCCTTCCATGTTGCAGTTGAAAGAGAAGTGGTTCAGAAGAGGACTTTCACCCGATGGATAAACCTGCATTTAGAAAAGGTTTGTTGATAGCGTCATAAAATGGTAGCCACAGAAAATACACTGAGGAGAAAGAGTAATCATTGTTACTTACTGGGTGGATTAAAATTATTTATTTTATTGCCACTCCAACCCAAAACAGGAGCTCCAACTTCACTATTGACAGCATCATGAAACGGAGATTACCTCACCATGCTCACTGTATGGGTTTTGAACTGCACCCACCAGAACACCATCCTTGCAGTTAAATATGCGCACCTACTTTGCTATTCCCCCAAACCACTGCAAGGCTAAGTAGTATGTTTCATCAACATGTGTACCCACTCACTCAAGTAGAAGTACAAGTAATTGTAAAAGAAAAAGATCTGCTGGAAGTCAAAGTATCATTCCAAATTTTTTAATAAAATGTAAGTATACCCTTATGGATGTGTTTTCGAAGAGTAGGACTTCTAGATGGAAGATGTGCCAAGTATCAAACGTTGATGATTTTGATTTTCCATTGACCGTTGAGAACAAAATTGATGTTCCCAGCAAATTACACAATGTACATCAGTAAAAATTTTCAACCTGAATAATTCATTCATCAAGTAGTTTTGATGGTGTGGTTTAGGTGATCCCTTCATTTTTTTGAGCGGTGTATATTATAACCCATCTCCCATAAAAAATATGTCATGGAACCAGCCTAAGTGTCATCACTGTCATGCAATCTGCCTACAATTTGTCAAGCTGTATGTCATATACACCTAAACATTGGTAAGCCATCATGGATCACTTGAATAAAATGACTACATAATGAAACGAAAGTAATGAGTTCACTTTCTGCTAAAGTTACCATACACCTATGCTTTCAGAAGCTGTGACTTCCCGCAAAGCCTTAAATCACTGTCTCCACTGAAACTCTGTTTTGGTGGAAAATTGGTCACGAGCTTAGCTTTTGTTTCTGTTTTCGCTCTTCAACAAGGGGTGAGTCAGGGATAGTTGATAGTCTGATCAAGTCTTCTTTTTTTCTCTCACACAATGAGGCTTTCTTCTCTTACTCTCTGTTTGGCTCTGCATCAAATATCTGACCCACTCAAAGACAATCATACATTTGTCTTCTGTCATCTGGGAAAGTTACAGTCACTTTAACCCTGTCGCCCTCCTGCCAGTGTTCACCTATTCACCAAGTTCAGAAATGCTACGAGTTTGTAATGACTTGTGATAACAGGGCTAAATATTGGCTCAGGCAGTGCATGCTGTGGGTTACTAGATATTATTTAAAGATCATTCTGCATAGTTTACACTTGCACAATTTCACATGATGAACATCTTCATATTTTGTCCTTTTAGTAGTTATTAAACATGTACAGCGCTTAGTGTCTGTGTCTTTTTCTATTTAACAGAGACACTGACATTTAAGCTTTATTGACAGACAGACTTGGCGTGAAGGGGAGAGAGTAGGAGACGTCTGCTGCAGAGGAATCACTCCTCATGGGGCGCTCGCTCAACCAGATGAACTAATGAGTGCCCCCACTTGTCATGGTTCTGCCCCAATGAACGCTGAAGACCATGAACTTTAGTTTTTTAGTGGACTTTTCTTTATTCCTTTCTAGTCTTTGCCTAAGTTAAGTTGCCTTTGTTATCCCGTTTGTGTTTTGTTGAGTTCCGTTCCACGTGTCTGCACTTCCTTTTCCTCTGTCTTGTTTCTGTTCACTTTACCTTTCCTGTGTCTCCTGCCCCTGTGATTGATGTAAAGGTGAAAATGAAAATTTAATTCCACAATAGCATTATGATTTTGTCCACCGAAGTGCAGGTTAAGGTCTTTGGAAATTGAAAGTCAAATGGAGTTTGCAATTTCATTTTCAAACGGTTAGAAATGCATTTTATTTTTAATTGTGACCTACATATTGCTTGTAAATGCAACAAGCAAAATGGAAAATTGGGCTTTATTGTTTATATTGCATTTACATTTGAATATTTTCCAGGTGCAGGTTAAGTCTTTGAAAATGAAAAGTCAAATGGAGTTTCCATTTAAATGTTCATATTGTTATCAAATTGCATTGTCATTTTAATAGTCACAGAATACCCAAACAAGGATATGAAAATGAAAATTGGATTATTGCATTTTCATTTAATTTTTTACACAAAAGACATGCATTTGTGGATAAATTATAATGCTATTGTAGAATTACATTTTCATTTTCACCTTTACATTATCATATTAATTAAGTCCCCTACAGGTTTCCATAGTCGTTCCCTGGTTACCACCTGAGACTGTCAGTCTGTTTTTGGTTTCCGTTGATTAAAATTATTATTTAAATTGCACTCTGCATTTAGGTCCACTTCCTGCACCACCATGACACTTATTCCTAAAATATACTAAAATATAATTCCCCACTTGCCTCATGTGGGTGGTCTTGTGTATTCCTCCTTCACGGTTGGGTCCTCTACCCGATGCCTGGGAGCCTGAGGGTTCTGCACAGTATCTTAAGGGGTTTGAAGGACTGCGCACTTCTGGACAGAGATCAAAAAAGCCTTTTTCTGCAATCTGCTGGAGCCAGTGCTCCGATTATTGTTTGTTGAACACCATGTTGTCTGGTTGGTTAGCCATCAATAGTTTATCAGTCTGGATCTGGAAGTTCCGCAGGATCTTAGCTTGATCATTCTAGAAAACAAGCACTGTCCCTGGCCTGGCATGTAACATTTAGGATCAGGTTTACTCAAATCTGGCAAGAATGGAGTTGGAGCTCAGTCTGTCTCAAATACTTAAGTTGCTTTGCTTTCAATTTTAAATAGCTATCTGAACTGCCCCTAACTGTGTTGAGGACTTTGGAAATACATCCCTGTCATGATATTTATATTGAGGAAATGTCCCATATTATCTCTTTTCTCCTCTCCAATTATCCTTCCCTCTTTCTTTCTCGTCGTCCTCAGTGTGATCCAAGCATTGAGGTCCATGACCTTTTCAGGGACATCCAGGATGGACACGTCCTCATGGCCCTCTTGGAGGAGCTCTCTGGCTGCAAACTGGTCGGACTCTTACACTTTGTTTCTAGAACCAGATATTTTTCACACGTGTACACTGTCGGGAATTTTAACTACATGACTATATTAACTACATTACTGTGTAAATAATTCTTATTCTAAATAATCTTCCAGCTCCATGGATTCAAGAAGTCCTCCCATCGTATTTTCAGACTCAACAACATTGCCAAGGTCCTGACTTTCCTCGAGGAGAGAAATGTGAGTACCGCAGTCAATCAGCTCATGTACTGCTCGGCCAATGGCTGAACTGTTAACACGTGTAGAATGTGGGTGTCCTCAGGTAAAGCTGGTCAGTATCGACGCAGCTGATGTTGCTGATGGAAACTCCTCCATCATCTTGGGTCTGATCTGGAACATCATCCTCTTCTTCCAGGTAATTTAATTAAAATGTCTCCATTACAATCTGTGCCATACAATTGTGCAATCTATCCAACAAGCTGGAGCCATTCCACTGATCTCAACTGGCTGAATGGCATAGACTATTAAGTTACAGTATACTGAGTTTATTTACTGGTATTTTTTACAGAGGTGTGGTCTTTAAACTGCCCAGAGGTACTAATGGGTAACCTGACTAAAGCATCCTGATAAAATGAAATCATCCCAGTTAGAAGTAGCCCACAATTAATAGCAACTGTTAGCTTTGCCTTTATCACTTAACTCCAACAACTGAGCTCTGTCATTTACTTCAAAAGCAGCTGCTTGTTTTGCCGATGAAGCCTTTAAGATCTAAGGCACCCTCTAAAAATTACTAAGCATTGTTCAAAAATAACCTCCTAAAAATTATGGTTTTCTCAATTTAAAAAAATTGATGTTCACCAGTTTTTTCCCTACCATTGGTAGTCAGTATTTTACATATAATGCCAAGCAGAAGTCATTTAAGATCACTTCCTTATACAGCTTATTCCTCATTCATATATAAAAGATTGTGGATGAAAATTAAAGCGATTTGTGAAACCTAACCCTAAGGAGAAGTTTGTTATGCAGCATGAAGCAGCTGTGGACAACAGATACTGTCAGAATCAATCAAATTACTTTATAAATCAGTGCAGACTACTTTAACTACATTGGATTTTCTAATCTTATGTCATTTTGAATGCACTTAGTGTTTGATTTACACTGAACAAAATTATAAATGCAACACTTTTGTTTTTGCCCCCATTTTTCATGAGCTGAACTCAAAGATCTAAGACTTTTTCTATGTACACAAAAGGCTTATTTCTCTCAAATATTGTTCACAAATCTGTGTTAGTGAGCATGAGATAATCCGTCCAGCTCACAGGTGTGGCATATCAAGATGCTGATTAGACAGCATGAATATTGCACAGGTGTGCCTCAGGCTGGCCACAATAAAAGGCCACTTTGAAATGTGCACTTTTACTGAATTGGTGGGGTCCAGGGGGGGGGTCCGAAAACCAGTCAGTATCTGGTGTGACCACCATTTGCCTCACGCAGTGCAACACATCTCCTTCGCATAGAGTTGATCAGGTTGTTGATTGTGGCCTGTGGATTGTTGGTCCACTCCTCTTCAATGGCTGTGCGAAGTTGCTGGATATTGGCAGGACCTGGAACACGCTGTCGTATACGCCGATCCAGAGCATCCCAAACATGCTCAATGGGTGACATATCCGGTGGGTATGCTGGCCATGCAAGAACTGGGATGTTTTCAGCTTCCAGGAATTGTGTACAGATCCTTGCAACATGGGGCTGTGCATTATCATGCTGCAACATGAGGTGATGGTCGTGGATGAATGGCACAACAATGGGCCTCAGGATCTCGTCACGGTATCTCTGTGCATTCAAAATACCATCAATAAAATGCACCTGTGTTCGTGGTCCATAACATACGCCTGCCCATACCACAACCCCACTGCCACCATGGGCCACTCGATCCACAACGTTGACATCAGCAAACGGCTCACCCACATAAAGCCATACACGATGTGTGCCATCTGCCCTGTACTGTGAATTCGGGATTCATCCGTGAAGAGAACACCTCTCCAAAGTGCCAGACGCCATTGAATGTGAGCATTTGCCCTCTCAAGTCGGTACGATGATGAACTGCAGTCAGGTCGAGACCCCGATGAGGACGATGAGCATGCAGATGAGCTTCCCTGAGACGGTTTCTGACAGTTTGTGCAGAAATTCTTTGGTTATGCAAACCGATTGTTGCAGCAGCTGTCCGGGTGGCTGGTCTCTGTTGGAGGTGAAGATGCTGGATATGGAGGTCCTGGGCTGGTGTGGTTACACGTGGTCTGCGGTTGTGAGGCCGGTTGGATGTACTGCCAAATTCTCTGAAACGCCTTTGGAGACGGCTTATGGTAGAGAAATGAACACTGAATTCACGGGCAATAGCTCTGGTAAACATTCCTGCAGTCACCATGCCAATTGCACGCTCCCTCAAAACTTGCGACATCTGTGGCATTGTGCCATGATAAAAGTGCACATTTCAGAGTGGCCTTCCAATGTGGCCAGCCTGAGGCACAACTGTGCAATAATCGTGCTGTCTAATCAGCATCTTGATATGCCACACCTGTGAGGTGGATGGATAATAAGCCTTTTGTGTAAATAGAAAAAGTCTTAGATCTTTGAGTTCAGCTCATGAAAAATTAGGGCAAAAACAAAAGTGTTGCGTTTATAATTTTGTTCAGTGTAGTATGCTTACTTTAAGCATTATTTTTGTATTTCTGTGTATTTGCTGAAATAGTCATCACTGGCACTCCAATCACTTGAGTGCCAGTGGACTGACATTGCCTCACAAACAGACTTGGTTCTTCAGCACACGGTTGTGATTACCACCCATCTTCCACCTCATTTTTTTCAAAAATTCCTATTAAATCAACGGATAACTGCACCAGGAGTAATAGCACCCATTTTGCGCTCTACGTTTTAGTTTGTCAAACCATATTTCACACTGCTAGCATGTGGGACCACTAGAGAGAGAAAAAAATCATAATAATATACATACATATATATATATATATATATATATATATATGAATACATGGGTGAATTAGGAAAAAGAATCCAACTTTCTGTGCCCCCCCAGATTAAGGAGCTGACTGGGAACATCAGGAGCCAGTTCCCCTCCTCCTCCAGCCTGTCGTCTATTCCCACCAGCTCCGATTCGGATACGTCCAACTGCAGCTCACTGTCGGATGAGAGACAGCTGGTGTCCGTGGCCATGCGAGAGCACAGCAAGGCCATTAAGAAACTGCTTCAGTGGGTACAGAATCGAACACGCAAGTGAGTGTGGCCTGCCATTTCCAGTTTCTAATTGTTATCACTTGAGAGATGTATTCTGGTGTTCTGTTTTATTAAATGTTTTGTGACTATAGAGCACATATAGGTGTTGTAACACCCTCAGCTTTCAAAATTTTTAATAACTTCCCACAATATCTAATCTGTTGTTTGTTTAATTACTTATACTACTCAGCTCATTTGAAAATGTCAGGGATTTGGGCAGAGCGGATCAAAGCGTGTCAAAGCAGCACTGTGAGTAAGTTAATAGCTTACAGAAACACACAATTAGATAGTAGGTCTAGTGAGGAAAACTTACTGTACTCGGTCTATAATTTACTCCTGATATTGTAGTTTTCTCAGTGCGTCCTCAGTGCTCAGGGACACGAATTTCAGTTATTCCTGAACCATAAATAAAAATTTTAAAAACAATCATCTGCCACTGGCATTGTTTTGGGAGTAAATGCACTTATTAGTCGCTTCACACTAATTACCAAATATATATATATATACATACACACACATATCTTTCTTATTTTTTACTACACATCCATACAATGCTGTTCTTATTGGTCATATTTGTATCCCATCCAAACCATTGCACATTTTAGCCTCTTTTTCACAAAGAAATTGTGCACTCTTTGTATATAATGTATATAGCTTTGTATAGCTCTTTTCTATTTTTATTGTATTTTTTTTTTTTTTGCTATATTTTATTATCCACCTCTTCTCTGATACTGGTTGCTGTAACAAGTGACTTTTCCCTGGTGTGGGATTAATAGTCTTATGTTATCTTAATGCTCATTGTTCAGTAAAATGGTCCCTGTCAGTGTTTATAATATTATATATGTATGTGTATGTATGTATGTAAAAGTGACATTCTACAGTCAAATGAAACTAATATGATCAAACAACTACAACAGAAAAGAACCACTCAAAATATTTTTTTTTAAGTTTGCCTAAAGATGATAATGTAAATAAGTAAAGACATTTATCAAGTTTACTATTGAGAGAATATTTGTGCCCTTTTGTCTGACGAGGGTCAAATGATGCAGGACGGGCCTCTGCTTCCTCTGTTTCCCATGCTGTTTGCTCATTCTGTTTTCCCCAGTGGATTATTTTAGATTTTCTCTTCATTAGATTGCCTTTTTCCTGCAACATGCACTTGGGTCCTGCTTCTAAAACCGCACGCTAAAGAACTAATTTGCTTTAAAACTACCCAAGTGTGGTCTGTGTCATAGGTATGGTGTCGCAGTTCGTGACTTTGGAAAGAGTTGGACAAGCGGCCTGGCCTTCCTGGCTGTCATTAAGTCCATCGACCCCAGCCTGATCGACACAAGGAAGGCCTTGCTGAGGAGTGCCAGGGAGAATCTGGAGGACGCCTTCAGGATAGCCCACTACAGCCTCGGTATCCCACGCCTTCTGGAGCCTGAGGGTAATAAGAAAATAGTTATTTTTATAACAAATAGCTAAATCTGTTATTACTTTCCCCATGAAATTGTTATTTAATGCCTAGTTAGCACCACTTTTCTCTAGAAAAAGTCTGTTGATGTCATTGCCCTTGATCACATTACCTTTCAACCTGAAGTACTTACTCATTCTGGATATTGCAGGAAAATGAGCAATACATAATTAAAATGATCAGGCACAGACTGCACACATTTTAACTTCTTAAATCTTCTTTAATTAACCTGGGGGCAATTCTGTGAATTGCCAGTACAGTAACTGTTCTTTTTTTGTTTGCCCAGATGTGACTATCAATGCACCAGATGAACAATCCATTATAACGTATGTGTCACAGTTCTTGGAGCACTTCCCTGGCATGGAGAAGGTAAGAAGCCCTGCTCAGTGTGTTTGCCCTACCACACACTTTATGTATATTTCTTGTCTTTCATATAATCTATCTATAACTTGTTTATTGTGTTTTGTTTCTAAATAATAAGCACAATGAGCCTCATGCAAGAACATTTTTGTACTCTTGTATTTCTTGTACATTTGTTCGCACTAACAGGCCACGTTCATCAAACGCCTCTAACTTCAGAAAAGTGTTTAAATCACGTGCGTAAACATGATGAGCACAAGGATGGTAAATTAGCATGATCAGTGCCCAAAAAAATACCATATAAGGCTTCGCTTCCTGCCCCATATCAGGAAGAGTTAAAGAGGCAGTGTGCTGGATCGGTGCACCTTCGTTCATTACAATATTATGCAATATCCAACAGCTGTGTTAAGGCACCTCCACTCATAACACCAACTGTTATTGCACAGCACGAGTGTGCATATGACACTTGTTGTATGATCTCTCCTGTCTCGTCTACCAACTGCCAAAAATGTCCACACCCCTGGCCATTGCGCAATAACTTTTGACAGGTACATGATTACATCATATGCTTATAATTGCTTCAAAGTGATGAAAAAATGACCTGAAAGTGGAAAAAATTGCTTTGATTAACAGCAGACCAATTTAATCCTCCGACAGGTCTGGACCACTCGTAAATTCTGTGCGTATTTGAAATAAATCTCAGAACATGAAAAAAATTGGTGAATTGGTTGAAGTCACTGGTACGCACAATTTAAGAACAAATATATTCTTATGAACGGTTCTTGTATGAGGCCCATTTTCTGTATGTAGCTTGAGTCACAAATATCTGGAACCAAATTCCTTGTGTTTGTTAACGTACTTGGATAATAAATCTGATTTTGATTCATGGACGGGTTTTGAGCAGCATCATCTTTGGACAAAGCACTTATTTCTGGATGTGAGCACTGATAGATTTCTGCCCATTTCTCTGTCCTTAACTCAGCCAGAGGAGCCATGCCAGCTGATTGAACAGAGTGTCTCTATGGCCCGTCTGAATTTCCATGACCACATAAGGAACGGCCCTCAACAAAGCAGAGTGAAGGAGAGATCCTACATGTTCCAGGGGGATTATGCTCCTCCCCCACCCAACATGTTCATTTCCTCTGTCTCAGAGGTCAGGAGTGCCATGTCACCCCCTTTTGAGCCAGCTACAGCGCGCTCGTGGTCCACTAAAGACTTGTTAGCAGATTCGCCCCACATGGAAGACATCTCCAGCAGCTTGGTTGAAGATGCCAAGGAACCTTTCAGTGAGGTCTTGAGCAACTCAACCTTAAACTCCCCAAAGCTGTCTGACACTCAGTCTCCAACTAGCTATTCAGTGCATGAGTGTGTGAACACTGAGTCAATACTTATCGACTCAGCAGTAGGTTCACCAGACTCCTGGATGGAAAGCGATTTTGAGGGGATGTCAGGGAGATTTTGTGAGAACCGAAGTGACAGTTCTTTGTGCGACAGTGGAATAGTCTGGGATGTGTACCGTGCCGACCCTGTGGAGGTTATCACTCTTGATGATGACACGACAGATAATATAGCCCATGATGAGCAGTCACAGAACGAAAAAGGGATTTACTCAATGATATCAGTGGAGAGACCACAGGAACTAATCCTAGGATATTCTGAGAGAAAGCAAGTTGAAGTACTGACAGAGACAAAGGCAAACCTTAAAAACCATAACCAGAAATTGGCACTAGAACAGATACTGGATTCGAGCAAAGCTGAGACAACAGAAGAAGTAGACACTAAACGGATTGAGACAAGGCTGGAAACTTCTTTTGGACTATCTGATGTAGAAGTGGTGGCCAAATCTGATTCTGACAATCTTCTTGAAACCGTTAAAACTAACCAGTCCTATCTCAACTCCAACACTGAACTACCATTCTCTGACCTGGTCGGAGGCTGTGCTAAGCAAACTAGCGTTGAAGAGAAAACGCCCAAAGAACTGGAATGTTTACAGACAACTGTGGATTCCATTGGGGATGCAAAGGACCACGAAGAACAAATTAATGGTCAAACTGAAATTCTAAATGACAGAAATAATTGGGAGGAAGCTGCAGTGGAGAGTCAATGTCAGAAAACTGATGATCTTTTTGTGGAGAAAAGAGAGGGCCAAAGAGATAGCTCATGGATTGTTAAGGAAAGGGATGAAAGGGTTCAAGATACAAGAGATGAAGCATGGAATACAGTTCAAGAAATCCTTACCACAGAGACTGATTATGCTTCAGTAAACACAAATCCAACCAATCGGGAGGGATCTCCAAGCAACAGGCAAGCTCACGCCAGGGATGGAGAGGTTCACCCACCAGAGACGACGGGAAACAATGGAGGTGACACAGATGTCAACAGTGCTCACCATGAAGATGAACTGAGTTGTGACTCCTGTGACAATCATGACAAAAAACCTGTTGAGATTTCTTCAGAAAATGTTAAACCAACATCTTCAGAACAAATACGGGACACAGAAAATTGCCATCTGGTTGATACAGATGAAAAAGACTCATGGAAGTCTTCAAATGTAGAGACATGTGATCCATGCAAAACAGATAACATGGAAATAAGTGAAGCCAAACAAGAATGTGAGTTCCCTCAAAATAGTTCTCAGACAGATAACCCTGACAAGGACAATACTGGTCAGACTTCTTCCACAGATGACAGATCTCTACCTGTGACGAATGACCAGGACAAACTGGAAGACACCTTTTCTGACAGTGAGACGACCGATACACAGCAGAGCACATTGAATCCAGTCAACTCAGAGCTCCACGGTAAGACAGGGATTTCATGTTAAGAACCAGCTGGTGTATCTAGGAACAAAACTGTATTTCATTTTGATTCATTGGATTTGTTTTACCACAGAGGATGAGGTTGGTGTCCCTATTGAACCCATGGATCTGTTCTACCCAGACAAAGAGGAGCCCATGTTTACTGAGCCGTCTTACACTGAGATGCAGAGTTGGCCTTGTGTTTTGAGTGTATCAGCTCTCCAGCCAGCGCCAGCTTCAGAGACTCTGCCAGACGACCAACCACTCGCCCTGCTGCATGGAAATCTCAGGATTGGAGAGGATTTGACACACAACAAGGTGAAATGATTTTATAAAAGCCGCGCCTCTGTACAATCAATCTGTACAACCAAGGTTAATCAAGTTCAGTTCATTTTCGGAGAAACAGGGCCCCAGTGATGGCAGTAGTTGATCAGTCAGATGTCCCACCGCTTTTGAGACTGAAATATATTAAATAGAGGGCAATGAAATTTTGTACAGTCTGAACGAGCTCCCCATTGACATCAGGACAGCAGAATCCCTTCAATGCTTTAGTTACAGGCTGAAAACTCACCTGTTCTGACTGAACCTTACTCCCTGAATTTATTATATCAAACAGTAAAAAAGAAAAGAAAATTGCACTTAATCACAAATAGCACTTGAAGCGGATTTTACCTGTTTGATGAATGTTTATGTACTTAATCATTCTTGCACTTTTGAGTAATATCTTCATGGTTGAATGCACTTATTGTAAGTTGCCTTGGACAAAAGCGTCTGCTAAAGGAATGAAATGTAATGTACAGACATTTAGGATTAAAATAATTTGTAGTGCCAAATCAAAACATACACGATCTCAAGGAACTTGACATAGTAAGGTGACCTTACAATGTCACAGAGAAACCCAACAGTTCCCATATTGTGACCATGGAGGGAAACCTCCCTTCCCGCAGAACCGAACTTGTTTTTAACAGTACATACAAGAGACACTATGCCATCCATACACAACCATACTGTCTAACAGACATGTACATTATGACATGCAGTCAAGAGATGTCTATACAGCACAACTTAATATGTAGGGCAGGGGGCACTAAAAGGCGGACCGCGGTCGAGATCCGGACCCAGACGCCGTCCTGTCCGGACCCGGATCCACAACTGATAGATCATTGAGAATAGCAAATTTTGACTGGCGTTTCCATTTTACTGGTGGAGCGTTAGCCGTCACTGCACTGCTTGGCGTCCAACGTATTACAACTATCCGCGGCTGGCGCTAGTCGGAAAGCAGGGGATACGTTTCACTTTCTCCAGGGCTAAAGTGCCGTCTCGCTCCGGGACCAACCACCGGACTTTCCTTAGCAGCGTGACTTCTCTTTTAACTTGATTCAATTTTTTTATTAAGACACTACTGCAGCCAACTCCGCTTCTCTCCCCCTGTCGCTTGTTGTTTTCATGTGCATGAGTATCAGTGGTCCAGCCAGTCCCCCCCCCCCCACGCCTTTTTTACGAATTGCACCCTACACAGACACTCACAGATGGTTGCATGAGTGTGAGAGAATATTGTATTTCAGTGTTCTGATTTCTCCACCCATGTTTTGTGTTCTGAGACTGTTAAGATGCACATTTTCAACATTATATGTTTTTCTTACTTTACTTGAAGTGAGACGAGAACATTATAAGAGAACTTGTTATTTATATTTGCTCCGGTTCAATATGAAACCCGACCGTTAACATTGTTGAAATGTTATTGAATTGCAGGTCTTTTTTCTTTATTCGATTTGACAGTCAGTTATTGACAATCAGGCTAGATGTCGATACAACTAAGCTTCTTCAATATGGCACTGAATCATAACGCAAGTTAGACATTATGGTTCCGGAAGCGCTTTACAGAACAAGTCACACACACACACACACACACAAACACACACACACACACACACACACACACACACACACACAGCTCTGCTATTTACTGCGCTTTTTCTGTCACATTCATAAACTGCCGGCAGAGTCAATTTAGGGTTAAGGGAGCGGTCGAAATGTCCTTCCTATCTACAATTCCTATCTACAATTCCTTGACCTCAGTGGAAAACATCATGAGGTCAAGGAAAGGTGTAAAGGAGGACTGATAGGTGCAGGTGACCGCGGCGAACGTTTTTTTTTCTTTTCTTTTTTCTAAAAATGTCGTTAGGTCAGTTTGAGGTGTGTAAATCAGCTGTAGGTTCAAGGACTCGCTGTAGAATTGGACAAAACAGTTTTGATGTATTTTATTAGGAGAATCTGACTTGACTTTCTCAAAACTACGTCATCACGCGACAGCGGATGTCTTTGATGCGTCTGCCGTGGTGAAACTACACATTTTCCGAAGATGAACTACAAAAAAATGCAGCGGCTCCGTCAGCATGTTTCAGTGTGTTAAGCCACCGTGTGACATCAGATGTAAATGATTCATATGTAACAGTAACTGACATGACGTCCCTTCTTGGTCATATTCATACTCTTCTTCTTCTTCTACTTCGGATTCAATCGTTTACGTCCGTGCATGGCGCGTCATGTTAAATATCACTGCCGCAATGAATTGTGGGGCGTCTTTTTCTCCTTTCCTTTCGTATAGGAAGCTCCAGCGTACCCTCTGCTAAAGGAGATAGGAAAGGAAGCATTGAGGCTCCTTTCCATTGCATTTAGAGAATCCGAACAGCTCTTATCATGGCTGCTGATCAAATACTTCCGGGTGACTTCAAGATTTAGGAAACTTTCCAAGCCAATTTGCCAATTCGACCTCACCCTAAGTGTATTGCCCAACTACACTAGGGGAAGCTGGGATCGAGCCGCCGACCTTCGGGTTGGTGGATGACGAACTCTACTACAGCCACCCTAACTTTTTGATTTAGGTGCACCAGCACATAATTTCATAATTTAGATGCACCCAAAAATGTCTACGCCACCTTTTGGCACCACAATAAAACACCTATTATACTTTTCCTTGACAGTTCCCATATACATTGGTAATTTCCTAACACATTATGGAAATGACTGTAAACAGGAAAAACTACTGATGACAGGAAATGACACGTTTCTATAGTTTTATGTCCGTCTCCTAGGAGGTTGACCAAATTCACCACAAACTAGGTCAGGAAAGCCATAAGATCTTGATGATTAGAACTTGAATTCATGAGTTTTCATCAAACATCATTTGCATGGCGGCATGCCATGTTTAGATGTTTCAACGTGAAAGAGGAAGTTGTTGTCATTTACATATACATTGTCCAATCTGTGTGTGTGTGTATGTGTATATATATATATATATATATATATATATATATATATATATATATATGTGTGTGTGTGTGTGCATGTATGTGTGTATGTATATGTATTTACAGTATATCAATTTTACTTTGACAACAGTCTTTCTTTCCTGTACATAACTATACTGCTCAATGTTTTCTCCCGGTTTCATGCTGTTTTTAAGGTGGCTACAAAAATTCAGAACACCGACAAAGCATCTGAATCCCAGGAACTGTGTTTGTTACCTTGGGAGAAGAAGGGAAGACTCTGGGGTGACGATGTTGGAGCAGATGGCAGTGATATCGACGAGGCTGAACCACCGAGCCCAGGCTCCGTCGGGGAAAACACAGAGCCTGTGTGGTAGGTTTTTCTATTCTTAGTCATCTTGCTGGTCCACCGAGAAAAACACACTGAGGGTGAAACCAGTGTCATGGCAATGGATGGGACTGCTCTGACTCAGAGTCTTTTGTTTCCCCAGATCTTTCCTTTAATGTACAGAACAAAGCTATGTCTTTGGTTTGTCGATGGAAATAAAGACAGGCCTCATGAGGTTAGAAAGACTGGTGCTTGAAGAAAGGGATGAGGATTCCAGACATTCATTTCATTGAACAATTAGTGCACGACAGCCAACTTGTTACGATTAGCACTTAGTTTGGACCCCAAAAGCAGATTTTGCACCATGGATAGGAGGACATAGTTTTATTTTGTCCAAGTATTTGCAAGTGAAGTGAGTGAAACGGTAAACAGGTGCGGTGGCTTTCGAAATCACTTTCTTCATCACCACGTAGAGAGCGGAACAATCTGGCGATGAGTGAGTGGAGCCGGGTTTCTTATACTGAGCTTGGTGGTTAATGGAAGACAGTTTCCCTGTCTGTGTTTCGGACAGGGAAACAAACAGGAAACACAGGGGGATTCCAGAGGTCACAGACCGGGCTGTGACAAGTCACTGCAGCTGTGCCAGAACCATGCCCACCTCCACAGACACGCTTAATGCTTTGAATTTTTTCAGTTTTAATTTATTTATTTTAAAGCCCCGGTGTGTAATTTTTGTAATTTCCTGGCGGCATCTGGTGGTGAAGTTGCAAACCGAAACCAACTGAGAAGAATTTCTGTGAATAAGTTCTTCTAAATATTACACACTGCAGCTTTAAGTTTTATTGTGCTCCGTTGGTATAATGTCTCCTGGAATGTAAAAAAAAAAAAAAAAATAAGTTCAGTGTTGTATAAATATTTATTGATTGTATTTTGTAATAGATTTTTTTCCCTTGAAAATCACGACAAAAAGGAAAATGCACATTTTCACATGGTGAAAAATTTGGCGAAATAAATGAAATACCCTGTTTTTGTGTTCTGGAAAAGTCATGGCCTGTTTAAGAAGTTTAAGACCAGGAAAAAAATTGAACAGATTAAGGCAGCTATGAAGTTCAAACATCAAACTCTGGCTGGTAAATTGAGGAAATGTTTTATTTTTGCTTTCGACGATTGAAGAAATCTGAAAATGTGTCGCTACTCATAATGGCTACCACTGCATGTCCTGCGCCTGACCTCTCACGTTGAGAACTACACTAACTATCTTATTTGTCCTTTCAGGGGTCACACAAGACCAGATGAAAGTCCGATCCCTCCAGTTCTCCGTCACAGAAAGACGGCCGGCATCACTGAGTCTGTGGTTAGTTTGACACTCCATCTCCTTCTCTATGGAGATTCTACCATCCTTGGATAAATGATCTCTCTGATACTGTACACTGTGACTGCTATTTTCCCCACTCGCAGGACAAACGGGAAACTGTGACTGTGGCAGCCAGAAACGATGACAACGGTGACTTCTGGTAAGAACATGGATACCTGATAAATGTATATATCAATTTATATATAGATTTATAGAGTGTCCTCCACTAACCAAAGGTCAATGGTTCGAATCCCGGCCCCTTCGGTCCCCATGATGAAGTGTCCTTGGGAAAGACACTTACCCCTAAATGAATGATGATATCTGATTTTATAGAAGCTCTGTGTGAATGTGACTTGTACTGTAAAGGTAAGACTAGGAAAATGCTGTAATCCTCGAGTGTGAAATGCAAAATAGATCAAAATTTGCCCAAATTCTGTGATGTCAGGCTTTCATTAGATGAACTCTCCCAATGGTAATAGTTTGTTTCATTACATCATTCATCCAAGATGGGTAACGTGTTGCAGTCAGGAGCGCAGAATGAAAACGACACAAATACAGGAAAACAAGAACAAAACCACATCAATATTTCCTGTACATACAACACAGAGCACAACAAAAACTCAAAACTATTTATAGAATACTAAATTACATGTGCAAATTAAGCTGATTAATTAGACAGGGAAAACATTTTAAAAAATGTGGTTGCATGCTGCACCAGAGCCCCAATTGGTTCAAAATATTACGTTACATAGAACATTACATGCAGAGACATTAATAAATGGAAAAACTAATGCTTGCATTTCAATTTTATTGTAAAACTAAATGACTGATTAATAATTTAAAGACATGATAAGGAAATTGATAACTTGGCATATAAATATTAATGGAATTATTATTGCCATCCCTTCACACATGGCAGTCACAGTCAGGACTGTTCTCACATGTGGTTCCCCAATGGTGGAATGAGCTACAGTACCAGAGGAGGGTTATCCCTCTCTAGCTTCAAGAACCTCAATTCAATTCAATTTTATTTGTGTAGCGCCAACATACATCATGGAGGTCGAGACCTCCCAATATTAACGGTTCCCACAATGAGCATGAGGAGGAATAACTCCCTATTAACTGGAAGAAATCTCTAACAGAACCAGACTCAGCTGTGGGCGGAACATCTGCCTTGACTAATATTACTTTGATATGTGAAAATGCATCTGTCCTGTGTGACCTAATGACTAGAACCTGGTGGCTTCCTTTATGGTTTTTGTCTCGTGTGTGTGTGTGTGTGTGTGTGTGTGTGTGTGTGCGCGTGTGTGTGTGTGTTCGTGTGTGTGTTCGTGTGTGTGTGTTCGTGTAGGTGGAGTGAGAGCGGGGGGCTCCATCTGCTTCTGCTGTTTTGGCTGCTGCTCTACTGTTTCTGGCTCCTGCCACAGATGGACCTGAAGACACTGCCCAGCCTGCTGCTGAACCTCAACCACTGAACACGCAGAGCATTTTGTTTTCAGTGACAGATAAACTGTCACTCATCTCAATTTTTCATCACACTGTCTGTACTCTAAGTAAATTGAAGGCATTTGAAAGATGTATATTTTAACCGCTAAAGCTTTTTGGGGTTTTTGCTTTATTATCTTTCCATGTTGCTTTAAGTGATCGGCGTGTAAGTATAAAGACCTACTTCAGCATAAAAGGACATCTGACAAAAAGTCCTAACACTTTGAAAAATATAGAAGTTATTTTTTCGTAATTAAGACCATTCTCATAAATGTGACTTCCGGGCAACCGTGGCTCAGGAGGTAGAATCGGTTGTCTACTGACCCGAAGGATGGCGGTTCAATTCCCAGCTTCTCCTGGCCTGCATGCTCACGTGGCCTCGACCAGGACACTTGACCCTAAATTGCCTCCAACTCCTCCGGCAGTGTATGAATGTGACAGTAAAAGCACGGTAAATAGCAACGCTGTGTGAATAGGTGTGACTTGTGCTTTGAGTGGTCAATGAGACAAAAGTCAATTCAATGTAGCAACTTCACTCCCAAAGTATTGACTCTTTCCTCATGAATTTATTTGTGCAACTTTTTTCCTCAAAATGACTTCTTACCATCTTACTTCATCTTACTATCTTAGCTGAGGACTGCACCTCTTCTGGACAGAGACTTCAGAATCTTTGATGGACGACCTCTTTGTTTCATTTCATTGCACCTCTGTTAGCTGACGAACGTCGCTGCAAGCTTTCTTGATCTTGGCTTCCAGCCTTCTTCTCCGTGGGGGGAACTCTCTGCATGGTGCCTTCTCGATCTCATAACCAAGTATCTCCAGCATCACTGTTGCAGTGGCAAATCCGAGGTCATTGGTTTCTGTGACCGTAGTCGAGGAGACAGTTAGTAAGAGCTGTGTTAATATCTGTAATTTTCTTTTCTGATGGGGCTTTGTCATATACATAAATATACACTGCTCCAAATAAATTAAGGGGACACTCAAATCACACATCGGGCTCGATGAGAGAGTTATTCAAGTTGAAAATCTTTACTGGTGTACATTGTATAATTTGTTGAGAACAAAAGGACATAACGGTCACAAAATCACGGTTCAAATCAAAGTAAAAAAATTAAATCACAGGTTGATCCCATATGTTTTTTTAAAAATATATATGAAGTCACATCCACCCATTCACACACATTCATACAGCGCTGTTATTTACCACACTTTTTTCTCTGTCACACTCACACTGCCAGGACAAGTTAGGGTCAAGTGTTTTGTCCAAGGACACGTTTGCATTCGGACTGGGATAAGAGTGGATCAAATCACCGACCTTCGGGTTAGTGGACAACCGTCTCTACATCCTTAGTCACAGCCGCCCCAATATATATAGTCTTATTAGTCATATATAGTAATGGAAGCGCTAATAATACCACCACAAGCCTAATAACTCCTAGGGGTCTACTATAACTCTTGTACTAAAGCAGCAGCCCATCTTCCTGTTGTGTAATAGTTGGGGTTGAATATGTATTTGTAATATTTCATGGCTCAAGGTTTATGAATAGATTTTTTTTTAAGTTTTATGATGAAGAAATATTTTATGTGATTGAGCTATGCTTGAATTTGTCCAAGTATGTCAATAAGATTGCTTAACAATTGAATATATTTCTACATTATTTTTGGATAACGTCTGCAATGAAGGGTTGTGGTGTACTAAAATGTGATACTAAATATTTTCGATCATTGTAGTGAAGGTCAAGGTCAAGTTCAAGTTACTTTATTAGTACCAAGAGGTAGATTTTTTTTTGCAGTGGAGTCCTCATACACACATATGGGAAAAAACAAAGAGGCACATATCGCACATCATTCAACTTAAGACAGTGGAAATTAAGAAGAAATGGCAAAAATTTAAATTAAATTTAAAAAGTTCTTTCCGGTCCAGATAATACTTAAATATTGATGTGAACTAAATACTAATAGTAAAAAGAAAGTAAAACAAAATGAATAAGTAAACTTTTGTTTAGGTTATGAAAACATACAGAAAGGTTAAGATATAATAAATAAATACATACATAAAAGCAACAATAAATGAACACCTGAACACCTGTGCAAAGTACAGCTATGACTTATTCCTCAGTGTAATGGCTGCAGGGACAAAACAGTTTTTGTCTTTTTGTTCTACACCTAGGGATTGTAAAGCTACGCCCAGAGGGGAGAAGCTGAAACTCTGTGTGCAATGGATGGGAACTGTCGTTTAAAATGTAACCAGTTATGCGCTGTAACTGTTTTGTGTACATCAGTCCTCCATCACCAAGCCTGATTCTGCTTTCATACTAGCAGAACAGAGGGTAACTGTACTGAATTTGAATACAACTTGTTCAGCAGAAAAGCCAATTATCGCGTTCAGTACAAACTGGGTCATCCCTCCAACACAGTGCTTCACAATTATATCTCAAGTGTGTGTCCTAATGTGTTCTTGTACTTTTGTCCTTGTGATTACTAGAGCTGTGTCCCAGTTCCATCCTATTTACTAATTGCACACAGTATGGATTATACCATAATCCTGATATGCTGCAGGAAATCACTATACTTTTTTGTGTAGTACAAATGGGAACCTGCCATCAATCAAACTGTAACTGAAACTTCACAAAAAGACAACAAAAATGTTTAAACTAAAGATTTAATATTTATATATGCATTATGACCGTTATTATATAATACTGTTTTACAATGTAATGTTGGTTTGACATGACAAATAAAAGTCCACCTACTTGCCGTTTCTAGGTAATTTCTGGTATTTATTTCCAAACAAATGTAATTATTACCAAAAATCAATGCTCACACAGTGATCATAGGGTTTTTGAGCATCTACCTTCATTATCTAACTTTAACCGTGTTTCAGCTCCCAGAACAATATTAACATTACTTTTGCTTTTAGTTGCCACAAGCAGATGTACTCAGTACTCTGTATGTAAAAATGTGAATACAACATACATAAGAAAGTTTTCAAATAGATTTAAAATGCTTCATGCACATCATACATCCATAACCTGCCAGTTATCACTGCCAAGGAGGTGGTTTTCACTCGCATCTGTTTGATGGTTTATTCGTTTATTCATCAGCAGGAGTACAGAAAAAATACTGAACCAAATTGCACCAAACCAGATGGAGGGTTGAGGCATGGGCCAGGAAAGGACCCATCACGTTTGGTACGGATCAGGTTAAAAAGGGTGAGCGAGGACTTATGACTTATATGAATAAATTGGACACAAAATAAATAAATACATTTTATTTATACTGCCCTTTTCATCAAAAGATCTCAAAGGGCTACAGGTCAAAAGCAGTTTTGTTAAAAATAAAAATAATTTTAAACCAAAAGTTTTGCTAAATGTCTAAAGACCATTTTTAAAACAGTCAGTGGATTGTGGTGCCCTCAAGGTGTCAGGGAGGGCATTCCACAGGCATGGGGCAGCAGCACAGAAGGCCCTATCTCCCACGGTCTTAAGTCTGGTTCTGGGTAAGTGTAGGAGGTTTGAGTGAGTGGAGCGGAGGGAACGTGTTGTGTTTTGTGGTTTTAGAAGTTCTTTGAGGTAGAGGGGGGCATGTCCATGGATACATTCGTGTGTGAGGAGGGAAACCTTATACTCAATCCTGGTGGAAACGGGAAGCCAGTGGAGTGAGTGGAGGATGGGGGTAATGTGCTCATGTTTGCGCACTCTCATCAGGATCCTAGCTGCAGAGTATTGAATGTATTGGAGCCTCTGCAGGCTCTTGCTAGGGATCCCGATGAGATGTGCATTGCAGTAGTCCAGTCTGGAGGAGATATAGGCATGGACCAGTTTTTCGGCGTCTGAGAGGGAGAGAATGGGGCGGAGTTTGGAAATGTTGCGGAGGTGATAGAAGGAGGTCTTGCAGAGGTGGTTGATATGGGATTCAAAAGTGAGTTGGGGGTCCATTTTTACTCCAAGATTTGTGACTGCTGATGAGAGGGATATTGGAGCCAGAAAAGGTGATGCTGGTTATGGGCGATGATTTGGTCTGGTGGGAAGTGCCGACCAGGATGGCTTCGGTTTTGGAGCTGTTGAGTTGGAGGAAGTTGTGCTCCATCCATACCTTTATCTCCTCCAGACACATGGTGAGTTTTGACAGGGATGGCGGTGATGATGAAGGTGGGGTTGCAGCTGTAGCATTGACATAGACCCGTGTGTCATCAGCATAGCAGTGGAATGAAAGTCCATGGCGGCTGATGACCTGACCAAGGGGGATGAGGTAGAGGATAAAGAGGATGGGGCCAAGAACTGACCCCTGGGGGACACCGCAAGTGACTGTGTGTGGGTTTGATTTTGAGGGACCCAGGGAGATGTATTCTGTCCGGTTTGTGAGGTATGACTGGAACCAATTGAGGGCAGTGTCAGTGAGTCCAGTGGTGAGGTGGAGCCGGTTTAATAGAATGTCATTGTCGACTGTGTCAAATGCAGCAGATAGGTCCAGAAGGATGAGGAGGGAGGGAGAGCCAGCATCGGATGACATCCGGAGATCGTTTGTAACTTTTACGAGTGCCGTTTCTGTGCTGTGGGCGGAGCGGAAACCGAACTTCGTAGAGGTTGTTTAGTTTGAGGTGGTTTTCAAGGTGGGTGGCAACTGCTTTCTCAAGTAATTTGGATATGAAAGGGAGATTGGAGATGGGCCTGTAGTTTGATAGGACTTCTGGGTCGAGGGTGTGTTTTTTGAGCAGTGGTCTGATTATGGCTTTCTTTAAGACTGGGGGGACGTGACCAGTTTGGAGAGAGTTATTTATAACAGAGGTGATCAGGGGACTTAAGACAGTGATATGGGTTTTTACCAGGGAGGTTGGGAGAGGGTCCAGGGCACAGGTGGAGGGTTTCATCTTCCTGAAGATGTTCTGCACCTCTTCTGATGAAACCACAGGAAAGCAGTTAAGGGGTTGTGAGATGGCATATGTTGGGGGAACAGTTTGCGTGGGAGGACCGGAAAGGGCAGAGCGAATATGTGCAATCTTTGAAGTGAAAAAATCCATGAAGTGATTGCACTGCTCTTCTGTGGTGCCAGTAGGTGGGGGGAATTGTGGTTTGAGAAGATGGTTGACAGTGGAGAAAAGCTGTTTGGAATTGCCTGGAATTTTTCTGATGGCATCAGAGTAAAACAGTGACCTTGCCTCTTTAAGGGACTTTGAATATTGTTGTTGGTGCTCCCGGTAGATTTGTTTGTGAACAGTGAGGCCAGAGGTTTTGTAGCGCCACTCAAGGACCCGCCCTGCTGCCTTCATCTTCCGAAGCCCATCTGAGAACCAGGGCGCTGAGCGGGTGAAGGTGACTTCTCTGGTTTTAACAGGTGCATGGTGATCCAGGAGGCTACTCAGATGGCTGTTGTAGTAGTCCACTGCTTCGTCGGCTGATGAGAAAAGCTAAAACACTCCTCACTTCAGCCAGGGGCTGATGTAGATTTACCATGTGTTCGTAGGGCTGTACAGAAGATCATTGATGCTGTTTGAATTATGATTAAATAATTGTTATTTGATATTGTCATACTTTAGACATTTCTCCACATGATAAAATGTGTGCAGTGTGATTTTTTTAAAAACTGAAACATGAAAAAAGTAAGTTCATTCACTATTTTATAATCATGGAAACAATCTTATTCAAGACTTTTTTCACTTTAAATTAGTGTAATGCCTCTCTACTACAACCATTTTACAACTGTTAATGTCTTTTTGAGTCCTTCTGTGACTCTACAAATTCAACAGGGTTGTATTTAGGGTTGTAGTTATTCTCTTGATTAATAACGGGTGTGTTTTGGCGTAACACGCCCATTACAGTGCCATCTTCAATTCCCTTTAAAAACCAGGTGAGCGTACACATTGGTGGGTCGATATTAAAATGGTGGATTTGCCAGATCGTAAGAGACAGTTTACGACAACCTTCTGGGGAAGCAGAACTCCCCATGGAGAAAAGTGAAAGCATGTGCATAAAGTAAAGCAAAACGAACAAACGCTCTGTGCATGTTACGAGCACAGCGGGCCCTTTGCATCTGCCTAAGCAGGCTCATATTACTGTCTTGGGTGCTCTTAAATTAACAGCGAACAGCTGCATGACTGACTTCAGACCGGATTTCAAAAGTGCAATAACTTTCCACTGCCTCAAGACAGCGATGCTGAACATTTGTCATTAAAAAGTGGGCACTGGATGGGAAATGAAAACAAATGGAGCTGCTCCACTTTTTGCTGGGTGTAAGATAAGGCCCACGGTTACCATCATCTCCGAACCTTGTTAAATGGAATGGGAACACTGTTGACTTGTACTAGATGCATCTTTGGATTACAAATCCCTCCATCTTTATAGATGGGTGGATAATGCTTACCAGTGCCACCCACAGCAACTTAACATACTGTATGTTTAAGAGTTAAACCCTGTGTGTGTGTGTGTGTGTGTGTGTGTAATTAAGTTAGTAAGTAAAGTGTATTTAATATAGAACTTCTGACAGACCAGGTCACAAAGTCCTTTACATCCAAGAATACAAAGGCATACAAGGATAATACAAATTTAACAATAAATGGCCCAGACAATAGGTCATTTGTGGTTTGAAAAGGTGAGTTTTGAGCTTTTTCTTGAATACAGTGACAGAACTTGCTGATTTTATGTGAGCCGGAAGAGCATTCCATAGTGACGCAGCCATAGTTTCAAAGGCGCGATCACCTTTAGTTTTAGTTGTGTGCGGGGTACGGCAAGTAAGTCCTGGTCGGAAGACCTAAGTGACCTGCTGGTCGTGTAGGGTAGCAATAGATCAGAGATGAATTCTGAATTAAATAGGAAGACAGTGTGAGTAGACAGAAGAAAATAGAATGGGTGTGATGTGAGTCATTTTGCTGGATGCAGTGAGGAGCCTTGCAGCAGCGTTTTGGACCGTGTGTGTGTGTGTGTGTTATGTTTCCCTTCTTTTGGTACTAGCAGATCCTTTAGTTAGCCTTGAACATGTTTTAGTTTGCTTCATTCTCTCATCCCTCTGGTTCTCAGCTGCACCAGGCAGCTGTTTTCAGTGAAAAAGCTCTGATAACCCAGAATGAACTCTCAGCAGCAAACTTGATTATGGTGGATCTTTTAGGATCTGGGGAGACTAATATTTCCCCTTGAGAATTAGTGGAGCACCAAACCTTTACAAAAAGAGTGAATACTGGTGTGTGCTACAATTTGTGAAATGTATAATTTCATAAATAGCCAAAACTGGTCAATGCAGCTTAAAAATTTGATATCAACATGAGGAAATTCCATGTAGTGATGAGCTATTTGTCAAATATTTAATTAATATGAACAAAAAAAGGTATCACTTAATGGTGAATGATGCTGTGTTTTTATACAGCGCTCAAAGCAAAAGTCACATTCGCCCATTCACCTATGTCCCGATAGAGCAGAGCCTCGCTTCTGCAAGAAACTCCTTAACTCCTAGTCCAGGCATTGCATTAACGTAACACCTCTGGACCACCACGGAATGATGCTCGTCTGAAGGTCTCAGGTGCAGGGACAGCGTCCAGGCCGGTGGCCGCCAGCAGAGTTCCAATCACCTGCTTCACTTCTACACTCGCTGCATTATAACCAGTACAGACACACAACAATCTGCACACAAACCCAAAAGTTTCCATCCACTTCCACGTCGGAGATGGAGTCATTGGCTAGTCAGCGAAAGAAATGTTGACTGTCATTTAGCTTGACCAATTACATATGTGATTCCAGACAGGAGGCTGGGACTTACTTATCGTTGACCCACAATCAGAATCAGATGACATCCGACTAGTTAGTATTTTATATGCATGCTATACTTAAAAAATGATTTCTTAAACTTTCTAGTTTGAGGCATTCCCTACAGAAATGTGGCAATAACATGACCTAAACTAACAAAGGATTACAATAAACAGAAGAGGCTTTCTGTTTGCTCAATTACAAAATCAACATATTCTTTACATTTTTTTTTACATTTTAACAAAATCCAAAAAGATTATTGTCATGCTTCAGGTGACAAAGTTCAACCAAGAAGGTGCCAATGTCGCATCAACAGCATTTATTCAAAAATATTATAAGTCATTAAAAATCATACACATCTTACAATTTTAAGAAGAAACATACCCAAAATAACTGAAAACTGAAAAATAAATTAACAAACATTGGTCATTGGTTTTTGCCCTTCGAAATAATAGATATTACACATTATAATATTGCATACTCATATCAAATCTGGATATAATCACATTTGAACATATAGCACATGACATCAGTATGACAGTATAAAGCCAGGACGATATCGAACAACACAGTACCAAACAGAGCTGTGCAGGTTTCTTGGTCATGTGAGTTTTCCCTCTTATTTTTGTTGGCTGAGAGGGCTGTTTTAATGTAACTGTAGATGACCACTTCATGTCCCATGAGAAGTATAGTACACACACAAACGTAACCTTTTATTTTAACTACTACTACTGCTTACTACCATCGATTTCAGCTAATCCTGAATTCTGATAACAAACAGGAAAACACAGTGCGCGGTTAAAGCAGCCTGGCAAGATGTAACTATTTAATGGATTTTTAATTTGTGGTTGACATAAAATGTCACCTCTTTCCCATCAGGTGCTCCACTGTTTGGTCCAATGTCATGTCAATGTAGCATAATCCATTTTATCTTAATCTGTACTTGGCCATTTCTCCACAGAGGTCTTATTGACTGAGAATCAGTGTCAGGTATTTACAGTCAAGTCCTATTAGGCTGGAGAAGGTCCAGCAGCATAGAGTTAGTTAATAGTTACCTGATCACTAGTCTGTGTGCGACACTGTGCTTTGGTACTTGGTAAAAGAACTAAGATGCATATAATATCAAAGACACTATAAAACAATTGTATAAGCTTCAATATTAGGAAATGTGCTTAAAATGTAGTTCCACTTAAAGGCTCTTGAAAAAAACCCTTTTCTATTCCCAAACTCTCCAGGCCGAAGGTATTGTCAGTTTAATATACTTTGTTTTAAACTCTAAAACATACAAATTGGGCCTCATGCAAGCGTTTGTATTCTTATCCTAAATTTTTCTTACATTTGTTCGTACCGTGAGTTCGTATGAACAGGCCACGTCGGATTTAACAAACAGTTCTATCTTTCGAAAAGTGTGTCAGTTACGTGCGTAAACAAGATAATCACCTGTGCTTATTTCAGCGAGCGGGCACAAGTATTCCAAATAAGTGTAATCAATGCACCAAAATATCATACAAGGTTTGGTTTCCTGCCACATGTCAGGAGGACTTCATTCAAGAAAAAGGCATTCAATTGTAAAAAGTAGAAGTTTACGAGATCGGAGATTGAAGTTCTGTTTTCACAGATCCTGAAATGAAAGTGTACATCTTAGCAGCGTCAGTAGGAGTCAAGTGACGGACTGAAGCAGAGCTGTTAATACTAAGTCACCTGTGAGTCGCACTGCCAATGAAAAAAAGATGAAATGAACCGATATGAATTTGGTTAAAAAACAACAACAACACTCTCGACAAAAAGGCAATCGATGACTGCAAGGTCGTCTAGGTGAAGTCTCTGTCACTGTTATGGATGAAGTGCGCATGTACCGCTTGTTGTATGAACCCTCCTGTCTCGTCTGCGGGTTGACTCATGATCAAATTTGAGTGAGGTTTAAACAAATGATCTGAAGTTGGTATGGTAATAGTTTGAATGGCGACAATTAACAACTGACATGTCAAGCCAGCAACTCCGTGCGCCCCTGCTCAACAAGCATGCCAACTGCCAAAGACGTGCGCTCCCCTGGCCATTGCGCAACAACGTTTAACAGGAATATGTATACATGTAGAAATAAATTCTAATTCTAATTGCGGAATTAAACAGTATAATGTCAAAATAGTAAGGTGAAATTTATATATTTTCATTAAATTTAATTTATATACTTATAATTGGTTCAAAGTGACAAAACCATGACCCGAAAGTGGAAAAAACTTGGTTTGATTTACATCAGACTAATTAAGGTGACTCCTAAATTCTGTGCTAATTTGAAAGAAATCTCAAAATCGGAAAAAAATGGTTAATGTGGAAAGTTCTCCTAAATCACTCGTACTCACGATTTAAGAACAAATCTGTTAGTACGAACGGTTCATGCATGAGGCCCATTTTGTGTATTTGTTGGTTATCTGTGCTTGTTGGTCTACAACCGAGTCTTTGCTGTTGTAAAAATCATATTCTATATAAAGAAAAGCAACATGACAACTTCTCAGGTCTGTTAATCTGCTTCACCCTCTTCCTGTCTGATGACTGGAGTTCCTAGACAGAACAGAGGAAAGAGATCATTAACCTTTTGCGCCTTGTAATCGTAAAAGTCAGCAACTTTAGAAACATTCACAGGTCCATAATTTCCTCAAGGTTTTCAAAAAAAGTGTCAATTTCTAGGAAGTGTTCTGGAAAAAAAGAAAAATACAATTTCCCTACATGGCTCCATTATTATAGTAAAAATATAACTATCCTTCGAAACTATGTTTCATTTTAAACCCAATACTTATAAACGTAGTATTGGAAATTTATTTTATACATTCATACTCAATTGTATGTTTGCCTATAGACAGAGTTTTATATTCCTTCATATTCTGATGGCTTTCTATGAACTGACAAAAAAATGAGCCTTGGGGCTTTGCTAACAATTCATTTTAATTAATTCAAATTATTGAAAAACATTCAGAAAATTATTGACCTGTAAAGTGTTGGTGCAATATTTTCAACATGCAATTTACTCTTTTGGAACATAGGGCTGTGCCATATCAAACCGTCCACAATAATACCGGTATCAATTTTTACGTGATAAAAATGGGTGATATAGCAATGCAATGGCATATGCCGCATTTTAATTCCCTAGTGTGCATGAGCAAAACAACGACACAAGCCTAAAGATGTTTAAGAAGAGAGCAGCGTGTCAGAGTGAAACATTGACCGAGGTAGTAAGATTATAGAATATGAGTAGCCACTTTTACAAACACTGCTGCTGAAACACTATTACCGTCTATTTTCTTCAGTTTAGGAACCCTTTTAGAGGCTTCACTGAGCCAAGTTCCCTCAGCTGAATACTTCTCCTCCAGAGGGTTTCCAACAAACACCAGGTCCGAGAGACATGGTAGGTCAGCTAGCCTCACAAACTCTCCTACACAAAACAGAAAAGACAGCGTCATCAAACTGATTGCCAACTTTAGAGTAAGGTCATCCCTCAATGTTAGGAACCTTCACTATCCTACATTGAGCGTTTTACATTATGTGAAACATTCACCTTTGGTAAGAATTTAAAGGGCCCATATTATGCCCCCTTTTACACAAGTTACATTGGTTTTCAGGTGTGTGAACTACATGTCTTTGCCATTCCATGTCAAAACACCTCAAGGATCAAGCCACACAGCACCCTCCTCTTTCTGTATAAACAACCCTGTGAGACTATGGTCGATTCCAGCGCTTTCCTGCTCACTCCTCGCCCCCCTCCCTTCGTGTTCCGCCTCGCTCCGCCTCGCTCCGCCTCGCTCCTCCTCGCTCCTCCCCGCGTCTGCTGCGAAACTACGGCGTTGCGCTGCCATGACAACAGTCGCACGTAACAAGCCACATACACGACGTAGAGACCCGGGAGGCCCAGCGAACACGTTCTCCATAATTACACACAGAGCACAAGGGGCTGGGCGATAGAACGTTAAGGACATCCCGGCCGCGAGTCTAGCTACGCCGGCCGGTATCCGCGAGCTCTGCCGGTAGCCACGAGCTCACGGCGTAGCTCGCGGCGTAGCTCGCGGCGTAGCTCGCGGCGGAGCTCGCGGCGGAGCTCGCGGCGGAGCTCGCGGATACCGGCCGGCGTAGCTAGACTCGCGGCCGGGATGTCCTTAACGTTCTATCGCCCAACTCCTTGTGCTCTGTGCTCCGCCGGCTACCGGGTTGCGAGTCTAGCTTGGCCATGCCCGCGGTCGTCGTTCGCTTGCGGGGAGAAAATTATAGCGTAGTCGCGATCTGTTTTTCCGCACTTCAAGGGGGGAGGTGCTGCGTGGTCGCCCCAGTAGCAGGAGTCAACTTACGTCACTTGACGCCCGGGCTGTGAATGGCTCGTTTACAGACTGTCTGCACGATCAACCCAAACCACGAATCAACGACTCATTGTTTTCTTTTCATTCTCCGTGGGCTGGCAGACACCCCAGATAACCAAATATACGAGGAGGCAGGCTGAAAAGGTGCCTGGAGCATATTATGGCCCCTTTAACTCCCGGCAAAATCTGAAGAGCCTTGTGATTTCAGAAAAAAAATGCAGCTTAAGCTTACATAGGAAGGAATACAAGCCTGAAATAAAAGTTGTTAGGCAGCAGGAGTGTTTAAATTTTCAGGTCACTTAATCTGTTAAAATTACCATGAATAAACACAGGACAGCAATTTTGCAATCTGATTAGCTTGTTTTTTCCAATTTTAATGGTAAATAGATGCATTTATAGAGCTCTTTTCTAGTTTTAACATCCATTCACATGCACATTCACACAATGCAAACCACCATACACTGACAGCTCAGCCATCAGGGGCAATTTGGGATTCAGTGTCTTGCCCAAGGACACTTCGACATGCACACTGCAGGAGCCAGAGATCAAACCACCAACCTTCATATACTTCATGTATTTCTCACTGTAGCTTACCCCAGTCTTTCACCAGGTTGTTGGACATGTAGAGGACTTTCAGGTTCTTCATGCAGTTGATTCCCTTCAGTTTTTCTATCAAGTTATAGGAGATCCACAACTCCTCTAGTGTGTCACCGACTGCATCCTACACACACACACACACACGACCAAAATCGTGTACATTCAACATATCTGTTTATGTGTTAGTAAGAAAAAGTGACATGAAAATTGAGAGAAATTAGGAAATAAGGTAAGATAACATAACATAAGGTAACATTTTGCCAACAAACTTGTTGGTTAATTCTGCGCAGGGTTTCCCCTACATGATTTCAGTAGCGACGGTGCGCCGCTCCTTAATTATTATCTTTTTTTTTTTTTTTGGAGACTGGGACATTTTCTTATCTCAGAGGCGTTGCACAATGACTTTAGGTCTTGTGGTGTATGTAGATGGTAGATGTTGCGCGTGGTGGGCTCCGGACTTTCGGCCTGCTGGTGTTTGTATCGCAGTTTATCAGATTTGCTATACTGCTTGTTGGTCGGTTCAGGTACAGGGTCTCGGAGATGGAACTCACCAAACAAGTGCTTTGTTCAGTCACTTTGGGCATACCAAATGCTGCTGGGTCATGCCTGGTGTTGACCTCATGAAGAACCTCAAGGGGCCTTCTGTCACACTGTTTGCACTTTGCTTTGAGGGTGCACTGTGCTACTTGATGCTCAGTCGGGATCAGCGCTCGTTGCCACGTGTAACAAATGTTTTGCAAATAAAGGCGGTTACATGAGCGACCCGTCGAAACATTTGGTGAAAGTGAAAGTACACAACAGCCTACAACAGTATGTCCAAAGGCTTTAGGTAACAGGCTGTATATATTGAGTTGTGTTACTTTTTCACTCTGACAGGCTTTATGTGAGTCCCATCACTCAACACACAACATTATGTACTTTATATTTGTAATTTTTTCAAAATAGTGCTGTTCGCTGTACAAAAATTTAAAGTACAGGATGAACAAAACATTTGTCCTTTCCATTTTATTCTCATTTTTTGTTAAATTTTTTCTACTAAAAAAGAAAAAAGTACCGGCTCACAATTTTTCCCCCCCGCACACGCGCTTCACCTCCGCTGCTACAACTTCATCCTAGGGGAAACACTGCTGCCTCATATCTAACTTACCAGCCCTGAGATTGTCTTTATATTGTTTCTTCCCAATGACAATATTCTCAGTTTCTCTGAAAGGACACAATGTAACACCTCATTACAACACCACATTTCTGTGCATGAACAGTATATGTATGTGGCTGTTTTTATGTATTTAGAAAGTCATCACTCACTCAGGCCGTTGAGATTGGTTATTTTCTCAATGCAGTTTGTGGACAGAGACAGCTTTCTGTGGGGGATACAGAACAACAACTCCTCAGGTATTTCAAGGATGATATGCTAGTCTTGTTCTGGTGACTTAACAATATGTTAGCTATTTAGTTACTAACCCTTGACTGATCTACAATCGGAAAATTCATGCACAGCTCATGCACCGAGATCTGAATTTTCTTTTGCGGGTAATATATACATACAGTAACTGACCTACTGAAGTATTGGGTCTTTGAGATGATCTATGAGACCGAACGATGACCGTCCCTGCGGTCTTCACCTTGGATGACTCACACCATCAGGATCAACAAAAACGAAGGATAGCATAAGGTCTCAAGGACAGGTAGGGGAATGGTATTATTCAAGGTGAAGACCGTGGTGACGGTCTGAGTGAAGTCGAAAGAGATCACACATTATTCAAGGCTTATCACAAACATTTTCAAAAGTTTCAATCCAAATTGACAATTATATTATAGTGTGGAACTATTTAATGTACATATTTTTATCTATCACAGGCACAGTTTCCCTCATGCCGCTGCACTGATCAAATCCTAAACATAGCCATGTAAATGATGCAGTATAACTTGTGAGGGACTGTACGCAGCCTGGCAGGAATCATGGCCTGCCATTCTGAGGTCCAAAGCTTTCACTACCATAGTGCAAATAATCAGGAACTTCAATCTGTTTTTAATGTAAATTAGCTGATTGAAGCCCTCAATTTACTACAAATTCTGAATTAGAAAAAATTAGCCTTAAAACTGCATTCCGACTACACTCTCAAAAAGTGGAGTAACATTGTTTCTAAGGGGAAAGCTGACATACATTAACAACTTTCAGTTAATACTTTTCAAGTTGATAATTTCATCTTCAATGCACCAAAATACAATACAGTGCCAAATAGTTAACTGTAACAGGTGGTCTAGAACTGTATACCTTCTGCAGGTAGGGGGAATCTTTACTGTTCATTTTCTTGAGGTTGAATTGGTCCAGATTTGTAGCTTCACCAGAAAGTAATTCATATCTTTATACTGGATCAGATGGTAGGGGTATGCTATAGTCAAGACACCCATCTGTCCATTAGAGACCATTTATTTTTCATTTGGAAAACATCTGCTACTTCATCCTTGACACATGACAGACATCCAGGAATAAAATGTAACGGATGCTCCCATCCTCCAGAACACAGTAAACACACAACCGAACGTGTTGAAGGAAGCCATGGCGTCGCCACCGGACTCACTCGCAGTTGGTGAGCGTGGCGAGGGACGCATCCATCTTCTCTATAGGAGGGAGCTGAGAATACAGCTTGATCGCTATCGCGTCACTGGCCTTCTCCCCCGACTTTTCCTCCTGTAGACATCAAAGCCAGCGCAACAGCCATTTTTACAATACGGTTAAAACGACTACACAGCGAGCTGACAATCACAAACTACGAACACGAACACAAATGAGCACTGGAATTCTGTTACACATTATTGCATCGCATTCTGTCTGTGTATTCATGAATTTGTGTTTATCTGTGTGTGTGTGTGTGTGTGTAGGCCGATATGTCACTCACCCATTTGGCCAGGGCTTCTTTCACAGTCGTTGCTTTTGCCTGGAGACAGAAGATGACATAATAAATGAGACAGGCAGCGGCCGGGCTGTACTGGGATGACCGAACAAGATGCGGGCACTGTAGATGAGCTAGCAAAAGCGTTATATTTACAAACATATTTTTAAAAACTGAACTGTAGGCTCAGAATGTAGACTATCTTCATTATCATATTAGGTGTTTTGGCTGCTGCACTCTTCATTCTGATTGAAATATCCAGTCGAACTAGTTGACTTCCTCCGCGTGTGAGATGATTCAGAAACGAGAGAAACTACAAAAAACGACACAGTGTTGGCCAGCCATTGAACGCACCATTAGCTGTCACACATAGGGTTAGCTAACAGGCTACTTGAAGGTAGCTCATATTGGCTCACGGCGACCACCCCGGTGAACTGTGGCTCCCGGACACGAGGTCACTGCGTGTCGGGGACATGTTCCAGTTGACACCGTACGAATTAGCTCGAAAAATACCGTGTAACAACGACAGAAATAACCGACAACACAATCACTCACCATGTTGATGGCTGACGCCTGCTCCGGTTGCTATGGCACTGGATATACAGGGGGCGGCAAGTCTGCGCATGCGCAGCGCCACTCGCTGGGCTTGACCCAATTTGGAAAACAGAATGTGCAGATGAGGAAGATGGAGCCCCAGCTCCTTTCTAACCGACTGTATCACCATCATCATCATCATCATCCCGTCTCACAGATTAGAGTCACAACATGTAGACACACTTTTTGAATGTGCAGGGGCGAGAGTGAAAGAGGAACCCTTGGTAAACTGTTACAAGGTGATGTGGAAGGGGGTGAAAATGGCACAAATATTAAACAATATTATTGTCTCCAGATGCACCACCCTCATCTGTTTGTATCCGTCTATAGATGTACAGGCGGTGTATGCCTGCATATGGAACAGTCATGTCTTTGCAGCGTTTTTAATCTGTGACTCCTCGCTCCTTTTCTCACAGGATTCTTTTCCTTCAAACCTGACAACCTTAAAGCAGATGTTTTAGATTCTGAACCGTATGATTCTGAACAATGTGTTTCTGCTTCACTGCAGCTGATGGACCTTCACATGGCAGGTAAATACTGCCCTCCAGTGATAAAAAAAAAAGTGTTGCAAAATCAAAATCTATTGAAAAAAACAATACCAATATAGTGCATATAAATATAATAATCTTGCGATAATTAGCATATTTACAAAATAGATCATATTATAGATCTCTACTCTACTTTAGTTTGCTTTAAACTGTTTATACCCTTTTTAATGCGGAATTGCAGTGTTTTGTAACTGCAGTTATTGTTATTTCGATAAGATTTCACTAGGCTCTTCCTGGAGCTTGACATTTGTTGAACTGAACTAGAAAGGTTTGAGAAACAACTGGAATATTCTGTGCAAATATCCATTATTCTGGAAGTAGAAGTAGAATATGGCTTGAATGAAGAGTGTAAGCTTCTATGCTGTATATGTTCATAATATTGTCTTTACTAACACATTCATTCTGATTTAATTTGAGCAGTCAAATCCACAAGTCTGGCTAGCGATCGCTGAAATCCATCCATCCACCCATTTTCTGCTGTGGCAGCAGGTTCAGCAAGGCAGAGCACACGCCTGTCTTCAAAGCAACATTCCCAGGCCCGATGAGATAAATGGTCTCCCTGGCATGTTCAGGGTCTACCACCAGTTTCACCCTCATGTGTTTGCAATCTCAATTCTTTTTACATTTATTCTTCATTTCTTTCAGTCAATGCCCAAAGCTCATGACCCGATTCTGAATTTTGAACCCTCCTCCCGTTACACATACACTTCTCTCACCGGCTGTCAGTGGAAGGAGTGAGCTCACCACAGCCAGCCGGCTTGTCGGCCTGTGCAGGAAGTTTACAGTATCGCATGCCGAAACACACAGCTCACGTGTGCAACTCCAGAGCTCAGTGTCAGAGACATTCTTTACAGTGCTCACACGTTCAGTGACGTGCACGTCTGGATAAACTGAAGTGACATTTGTAGTGAACAGTATTTGTATGACGTACTACAATTCAAAACGTAATAGATTCTGTCAGGATTGTTTCCTGTGAAACTCAAATTTCATTAATTCCAACTGTATGCTGCAGTAACTGCACTGGGTCTGTTACAGCTGCTAAAGAGTCCCTTCTTCCATTTGTCCATTTGACAGAGCTTTAATGATATAACCAAGAAGTGGATCTAGATGGGGTCATTGAGGAGCTCCTCAACAGAGAACGTGACTTGTAACTGAAACCTCAGCTTAAGGTTTGCAGTAAGTACCAGTCGCTTCCTGCTCTGACTATCTTTCCACATATATATGTAGAGACATATCACATACCCTCTGTGGTGAATATTTTACAGGAGGCTTTGGGAGACTGTTCGTCAGGTCAGGTGAACCAAATGCATCAAAGGGAACAGGACAATGAATGACAGTCAAGGAACTGTTCAGTATTTGGACATTAACTTATTCTTTTAATTATATTTTAAAGAGCTAAGATGAGAAGATCAGTATTATTATCATGTCTGTGTTAAGCACAGAGCTGGAGTCGTAACATTAGCTCAGATGGACAACATGATGGTGTCCCCAAAGTGAAGCCAAATGATCTTGATCACCCCCTAGTGGCTGGCTGCAGTAAAGGTCATAAACAAAGTATACTTTGAATACAGTTTTCACAAAGATGGTGTCTGTCATTTTATGTAGATCCAGTGTAAATGTTCAAGATAACGTTGGTTTTAATGAGTTATTTGATGCTATAAAACAGGGTGAGACGTCATGATTAACAGCTGAGACTGACTGACTCACGATTGGTCGAGCATGTGTATTGGGGGGACCTTGATACCGCCGCTCCACACCACGATCTCTACTGCGCAGACTCTGGCTTGAAATTATGCCAACAGCACAAGATGGCAGCAGCTGTTTACGGGATATTTTGGCTTCATTTTTGTACGGTGGGGGGAAGTGGGGACGCATCATCCATATTTATATACAGTCATTGGTCTAAGATATGGTGTTTGCATCTCCATCAATCTGTTTTATTTGCATTTCCATGATGGAAAAATAACTTGAAATATTTCACACAGAAAAAAATTATTGAACTTTCTCAATGAACAACCTCATAATATTTTCACTCACGCACAGATATAAGATTGGTGTTCACATCTCGCTCCTGGAAACAGTAGTGCATCAGCATATTAACTATAATGAAATATAATTTTACATGGTGGATTTATCAAAAAAATCGAAAGTAAATGAATGCACCTTCACAATCGAATATCAGAAGGAGGTTTAGTCATACGAGGAAGGTGCTGGTCCATGCATCTGACTTTTCTCCAAGTGGTGAAAGTAATTTAATTATCAGGAATCAACCCTTCCCACTGACTGCTGTGTGTCAGGGATGTAAGGCTCTTCAGCAACTGTGAAAAAAAGGTTTGGGTCCTGAAAGGTAACAAATAAGGGTACTGTTACAGATCAAATGACTGCCCGGGGTTGTGTGTGTGTGAGTGGGCGGGGAAGGGACAAGCACTATAAAAGAAGGTTGACTGTCAGATTGATTTCTGTCCAAGTGCAACAAAGATGGATGCAGTTTGTCACACAGAGGATGAAACAAGCTGTTGAAGCTATGAAAAGTTCACATGCAGATGTTCTCAACAAGCAGGATCGGTCGGATCTGAACAGGAGCCGAGGGTCCGCAAGATGGGAACTTAATGTTACTGAAAGTAAACCATTGGAGATCAGCGTCCAACGGATTGACAGACCACCTGCTGCAAACATCAAAATGCGATCATCCATGTATCTCCAAGCGGCAGCAAAATTAGCTGTCACTGCTCATCCCCTGACCAGGCCAAAAGGTCTCAAGGGGTGGTCGAAACCAAGACAAACAAGCGTCCTGCTACCACCGATCAGCAGATCAAATGCCATCCCTAGCAACGTGGATCGTGCTGCTGCTCTACCACCACAAAGAAAGAAGCCAGCCACACCAAAAGGATATGGTACTCGTATATCGACTGGCAATGTGATGATGGAAAATACAATGTTTCGTCTGTTGGTTACACAATGTGGTAAAGCAAATCAGGAGTCTAACATGAATAACAAAATCAGTGCTGCTGTTGCAGCAGGAAACAGAGCAGCGTTCATTGATCCGGAGTCTCGCAGCAGACTGATTAAACGGTCTTTTGATGGTCAGCCGGCTGCAAAATTGACTCCAGCACTAGCGGAGCCTCCAGTACGTCAGAAGAAGAATGACTCTTGTGATCCCGGTGCCAGTCACAATAGTACAATGGCGGCAGTCAAGGTTAAACATGATGCCAGTCTCTGCGAAGCAAGGCAACAAAGAGGTTGTTTCTGCTCCAGTGACTCAGCGATTGAAACAGAATCTGAGGGCTCGGAAGGCAAAGGTCATACGGAATGGCTGAAGGACACTGATGATGATGAGTACTACACCGACCAGAGGATCACAGAATGGGTCCTTGAAGTCAACGCCAGCCTCTTCCCAACAGGAAATGATGAACTCAAAAGCTCAAAACCTGCAGAGGAGCAAGATGTGGCAACCATAAAGATAATCTATACTGGATATTGAATCTATAAAGTATTAGTATGGTGTGTTTTTCTTTCGTGGAGATAATTTTTTCCCAGCTACTCTTTAAAAGGTCAAGAATGAACTTTCATGCTGATGTTTAATTGCTATTGACTCTTCATTGATGCATAATACCATAGTTTCATTAGGTTGAAAGGTCAGAATTAAAAAACAAGTTACATAACTTTATACATCTATTAATCAGATATGGAACCTGGTGATATGGATGTATTTGGTTAATGAAAGGCACTTAACAGATTTGTACATTTAGCCTTAACAACGTTCTGAATATCAAATGAATGTAACTGGACAAAAACAACAGAAGGAACTGGAGTTCTGATGAACTTCAACACAAATTTGTGCCCCTGTGTCCAAAAGCAAGCCACCTTGCCAGTGCTGAACTTTAAGGAAACAAGTAGAGGAAGCTGTGGGCGTGCACCAATAACTGGGCTAGTGAGTGTGCTGCAGTTGGCTTGACAGCTATAGTAGTTTACGAGTAGTTGCTACGCCACCAAGCTTCCGTTTTCTGAAACACATTTAATTTTCTTTCAGCATTTAAAAAAAAAGGCGTACGGGGAATTTTAGTCAAATTAAATTCATTAATTTTAAGGGCCAGTCTCCACTGTCAGCACATAAGGACAGATAATCATTTGTGTCATGTAACCTTGGATGGAAATGGACAATAGGACACCATAGCATCTCATAGCATTCTGCCCTCATTACTATTCAAGTGTTGAAGTAACACCATGTGACAAACTCCTATGAGGGCAAGAGAGAAGACGCTGGGGTCAGGTTAAACTGCTTGTTGGACTGCCGTTCTACTATTCAATGCCCTGGTTTCACCGCACTATCACAGCGGTACATTACATTTCCATTTGCCTCCAACGCCTGTCTAAAAACTTCATTTTTGAAAGGTTGAAGAAAATAGATTCCACAACAAACATGCTTGACAAACTTTACCCGTTAGACCAAAGCCATCTCCAGGGCTTGGGGGCTTCAAAAGGGTCTTGGAAAAGGCCCAGAAGAAGACAGGTCCTGTCTCAGGTTTGCTGCCCTGTCTTAACTTTGGAGGTCCCAGAGGAGAGGGTGGCCGTCTTTCATTAACCATACCGTTGTACACTGCTGCCCCCCAATGGGCAGCCATCACGCAACTCTATACTCCTGTATGTTGGAGGCAAGACTGACTTCTTCAAAGATGTCATCCTTCCAAATGAGTTGCAACAGGATCTCTTGGGATTGCGCATGTGTTTTTCGTAGAAAATATATCAACATGACAAAGAGCACATCAAATAAAATGGGCTTCATTAAAGAAAAGTCAGGTTATCCAAAATTTCACCCACAGGATTGTTCTTTGGACAAGCCTGTGTATCGCTCCATAATGCTAAGATTACGAGGCGGTTTTTGGACTCTATACTACTCTTATCTCTGATCGATAGGAAGCTGGGTAGACCTGCATAATGTACCCCTAATTCCCTTTTTTGATGTGAACAAGAAGATGAGGGACTTTTGCTTGAATTTTCCCCATGATATAATAACATTGGACAGCCCTGATTGGATTCTGACTTGCAAAATTGAAAGACTCTTCAGTGTCTGACAAAATTAGGAAGGGTGAGACTTACTACACAGTCAGGTAAGTTATATTTAAGTTCTTAGCCCACTATGTTTACTAAGTACTCTTTTTAACTTCACTAATGGGGGTTATGTGATTGGTTCAGTCTGTCTGTTTATTTGTTATCTGGATTACTCAAAAAGTTATGAACATGTTTGATAAAGAAAACTTACTTTATCAAAGATAGATCACAACCATATTAACAGGTGAATACATTTGGGTGGAGATCCATATCCGGATCCAGGAATAAAAATAAAAAAAGGTCAAACCTTGACAGTTTGAGTGAAACCTTCATAAATACATAACATTTTAAAAATGTGGAAGTCAGATGAAGATTGGAATGTAAGTTTTTGGTGAAACAGCATTTAGGCTGGGGATTCCTCAGCCTTGGTGGAGATCTGCGCTCTTTGAGTGCCCTTGTTTGATGCATGTCATTAGTGGTTAGCAGAATATTTGTGGTCATATCTGAAATTGAGTCGGTTAAGATTAAACTGAAATAAGGGAAAATGGACTTTTATTGACTTTTTTACCGTTAAAAACACCACAAATCATCAGGTCAGCTGCAACTGGAACCAGAAGCGAGTACCATACATGATGACGATGTACAAATCGTACAAGAATACAAGTATTTAGGAGCAGTTTTTGACTGTCTGTGTGGATACAGACAGTATTGTCATGCGGAGACAGCAGAGAATTCATTTGCTAAGGAAACTAAACTTTGGTGTCTGCAAGAACATTTTATGAAACTTTTAACACACTTTTTATCGAGAGTCTTTTAAAACTTTTTCATTTGTGTGATTGTTTAATGGGTTTTCTGTGAAAGACAAAAACTCTCTTCAGAACGTCGTTATGGTCTGCTCCAAGATCACTGGAGAACTGGAAGAAACGAGTGGTCCAGAAGGCTGAAAAAATAATAACTCAACCCAACCATGCACTTTCCAGTGAGTTTTTTAATCATGCTTTCAGGCCGGCGCTATTATGTGGCCGTACGGAAAACTAATCGTTACGCCAATTCATTTATTCCTTCAGCCATCAGGCCACTAAACGCAACCCGCTGATCGGTGCACTTGTTGTCCTGGCTTGTTGATGATGTTGGTGTTTGGTTGCTGTTGTTAAGTTATGTATCTATCTATTTTATTTATTTACATGGATGGGAGACACTGTAAAGATGAATCACCCCTTTGGGATTAATAAAGTATTCTGAATCTGAATAAGGTTCAACATATCATATTCCATACAAGGGTGATACTTTGATCTGAGAAGTGGGGGGGACACATCAGGTGGTCTAGGGGTCCTCCGACAGAATTTTTTTTTGATTGAATCCCATTTCCTACATTTCTACATACATTTAGGGACTCCTTTATAGGGTTCAGTGTTTCCTACAAGATTTAGTGGGACTATGGTGGTGGACTTCAGACCCTGTAGGGGGGTCCGGGGGCATGTTCCCCCGGAAGCTAGTTTTGTACCTAATCTACTAAACTAAACAACTGATCTTGCAAGATTATAGAGTGTGTCTGTAACACCTTGTTGTTTACGGGCCGAGAAAGTGCAGTGTTGAATTTGGAGATTCTTTATGACCATGATACATTTCAAATAAAACAGCTGTTCATCGCTCTGGAGCAGTGGCAGTTGGGACTCATCAACGAGAGACAGTGTCAGTCACGACAAAGACAAAGTGTTGTTCTCCGGTTCACGGCTCGAGTTTCACCGAACTCCGAATTATCAGGTGAACAGCTGTTTGTGAAGCTAAAGAATAATAACCAACAAATTTGAAAGTGTGTGTGTGGGGGGGCACAAATGGGATTTTTTGAAAAGTGTGTTTTTGGGGGGGGGCATTTCCCCCGTCCCCAATGGATATTGCGCCCTACAAGTCTGGACAACTGACAATAACCCCGTAGAGACTTTTAGACACCTACCATTATAACAAAGTTGATATTGTGTGACCCCAGTTGACTGTGGAGCCCGGTCAATGATCATGCCCTGGTGTGAATGAATATGTGTTTTATGCCACAAAGTGCCAAAAGTCTACATATGGACAACTAGTCCTTGTCCTGCTGCCTTGACAAAGTGTCCTGCTGAAGTTGGAGTCAAATTGGTACCAAATAGAGCAATGACTGATCACGCGCGCGCGCGCACACACACGCGCACGCACACGCGTCCTCCAGAGGTGCAGCAGAGCCCCGCGCACCACATTGTTTCTATGTACGTGCCGTCACAGTGCAGACAGAGGTTGTAAATATGGCGGCGGACGGGATGGTGCTCACCAACCACGACCATCAGACCCGAGTGGGGATCCTGACGGGTAAGCTGACCGGCGGCCCCAAACGTGACACGATGCCTCCGAACGTTGCACCTCTGCGCTGTTTTGCCGCGGGTCGCCCGCGCGCGTCGGTATCACGATACGAGCTGTCTCCGCTGCAGAGGCTAGCTAACGTTTTGGCCAGGATGCTAACCTCGCGCTAGCGCCCGCTGACAGGTCGGTGCAGATGTGGCCGTTTGCTCGTGGATCCACGTTATTTGCAATTCGGAGTCGGAGTGCGAGACGCACGCGTTCTAACATGGGAGCACTTGGCCGTCATTGTTCGGGGTTTGTAACTAAAGTAGCTCACACGACAGTGCAGCGAGATGTTTTATGTGGCGTCAAGCAGGAAAAGGAACGACCGGCGAGGACTTTCACAATTGGGGCGATATTCCCAGGGCGAGCGTGTGCTGCAATGGGTTTGATCCAAACTGCGCTTTTATTTTGAAAGGGGAGTCGGCGTTTTCCAATCCCCTTGGGCCGAATGCCGCAGGCTCGACGCGAGGGGGACGTTATATTCTCTAGCCTTGTGGCGTTAACCGAGCCTGTATCAGCTGCATTATTCATTTGCTCTTTGCAGAGCCGACACGTCGGCCGCTGTTCAGGGTGTTTTTAATTGACATCTATTCAATGGCTCCCTAAATAACCATTTCATTTCGGGCTCAGTGTTTTCGCGTTTTAATCCAAATACACGCACGAAAAGTACATGTTGTGAACCACGAGTCGTGCGTTCGGTTGCCCGTCAACGGCGAGAGGAAGTGCGCGGCTGCAGGCGGAGTCGCTGCTCCGATCGGCGCGGCGGACGCTCGTCTGCGCGAGTCGTGCAGAGGAGGACTGGGACCAGCGACGGTCGCCGGGGTCCGCGCTGTCTCCTCGCCGAGGGGGGAGGGGGAGGGGGGCGGGGGGGACGTGAGAGTAATGCCTAAGAAGGATGCGAGGCAGCAGCTGGACGGACGAGGAGTCCGCCGCGCTTCCAACGAGCTAGCATCGTGTCACGTCCACACACGACCTCAGACGGAGTGTGTGTGTGTGTGTGTGAGTGAGTGAGTGTGTGTGTGAGTGAGTGTGTGTGTGTGTGAGTGTGTGTGTGTGTGAGAGAGAGAGAGAGTGTGTGTGCGTGTGAGAGAGAGAGAGTGTGTGTGTGTGTGTGTGTGTGAGAGAGAGAGAGTGTGTGTGTGAGAGAGTGTGTGTGTGAGTGTGTGAGAGAGAGTGTGTGTGTGCGCGCGCGCGTGGTGGGCACGTGACGCCGTCCCGTTCTCCACATGTATCCTCGGTGAAGACATTTGATGTCGCGTTCAGGGTCAAATATGGATTTTCGGACATTCGACCAAAGTTCGCTTGAGCATTTGGAGCCGAAATGGGTTTCGATAAGGTGGAATAACATTGACATGCACAGTCACATAGACTCACGTTTGGCTTGGCATAGAGACTGGGAGACAGGGGGCGGGGCTAGTCCAAAGGCAAATCAAATTACCTTCCAGGAGGTTTAAAGCGCAGTAGTCAACACGTTACATCTTTGTTGAACATTCGTACACGCCCTGAGGAAGAACCACATTTGCTGTAAGCAGTAGCACATTTTTGCCAAAGCGATTCATTTAAAAAAAGAAAAGAAAAAAGAGATCTGCTTTTTGTAGGCAGTAAAGGATCACTATTATAACTTCCTGCAATAATTCCTGTTCTCAACAATATTGCGTGCAACGGTTCCCCTCACATTTTTCGATATGAAATGTAAAGTGTGTCACGTTCATGCCGTCGAGAGGCCTCCTCCTCTGTGACCTCAACTCCTCTCCTCCTCAGTCAGTGACAGCTGTTTCAAGAACCTGGCCGAGGACAGGAGCGGAGTCAACCTGAAAGACCTGGTCCACGATCCCTCGCTGTGAGATTACATTGCAGCACATCTATGGTGTTGCATGCACATGCTGACATATATACACATGCACACGCACGCATTCCTCTTACTGAATCTCTGTCACCCCTTGCAGGCTGGGAGGAGTCATAGCAGCCTACAAGATAGTTCCAGATGAGATCGATGAAATCAAGGTGCGTGTCTTTGATTTGAGCTCACTCTCGACCATATCACTCACCGACTCTATGAGACACACAACGGTTTGCTGTGGAAGAATTTGGGACGCTTTCCCACTGGCTCTCAAACACCTGTCATACTCGGCCAGCAAGATACAAGCTCTGGTGCAACAACGGCGGCAAAATTTCCCCTGCAAGTGTCTTGAATCTTTGCTTGTCTCGCTCATTTGTTTTACCAGAAGTATGCGTGCGACCATCTTTACATTTGCACGAGATTTTACTGTAGTTTTAGTAAAAATTTGTTGTCATTTGCTTTTTGTTTTAATCATCACCAAAAACTAAAGACATTTTTGTCAAGCATACAATTTTATTTGTTATGTTTACAGGTGTCTGTGTTGAGGTGTCATTGTCACTCTGCTCTGCTGTAGTTCAGACCGACTCTCCTCAGTAAATTATGTGTAACGGAACCCCTGTTTCTAATCTTATCTTGTACAGTAGTTCCCACTAACCCAGCATCACTGCAGCGCACTGTGCTGCAAGCCACTCAGAAGCTGGATTCACTCTCTTCCCTAAAACACTGTTCCTTGTCTCGGGTTTAATTCACAACATCGAATGGGATATTTCTTTAGTGAACACCAAGAGGTGCGTAGGTTGTTAGAATGAGATTCCTTTTGGTAATGACAGGAAAGCTAGTCGACTTGAGGTAGCGTTAAATGGGCAGGAAGCGATTATGGAGAAAGTTTTTTTCTCTCCTTGTTGTTGTTCTGATCTTACTGCTCTGGTCGGGACGCGAACCCGTGAGCTCCAAGAGTCCGACGCACTAACCACTAGGCCAAAGCCGCGGCATTGCACCACCTGCTAGAACGTCTCTTAAGGAGTCGACGAGTGATGTTTACAAACTGCACTCGCGATGTTGTGTGGTGCAGTCCGCACCATTTTTTCGTTTTTTCGATTTACAGAGCCAGGGCTGAGCTGCAAACCCTGGCACACACACAGAAGTGGCAGCTAACGGACGGTGTGTAGAAATTCAATGATTTTTGTGTATTGCTTTAAAATCGCTTCTTGCCCCTTTAACATAACATCCACATTAGATGGTGGATACCCAGCCTGAGCCCAAAGGAACCATAACCCATAAAAATGTTGACATGATCCTTGGGTTTGGATGGGATTTGATCATGTTGGCCAAATCATTGGCTATCTAGCTCAAGTCAATATAAAACAAGGCAGTCAGAGATGGCAGACTTCATCCTCATTCACGTAATGTTGCATATGGCATTTGTAGAATTATTTTTCATGACGTCGTCATCGAGTACATAGGGGGGCTATTGTACAAGGGCCTCTAAGAAAAATTCTGTCAAATTCTGTTTGCAATTTCCCAAGTTATGGTCATTTGAAATATTTTCATGAAACTTACTTACTGTGACCTTTAACCTTTAAAGGTCAAATGTGTTATATGACCTCCAAATTGACTCTAGCATTTGTCAAGTGGTTGATGGGTCACATGTAAATCAACTTTTGATAGATAGGTCAAACTTGATGAAAATTCCTGAACGTTGACCTCCTTTTTCTGCAAGAAGATGACATCATGGGTATATAATGTATTTTGGGGTATATTTGGCCCTGGTGACCTTGACCTTGGTGACCCAAAATAGATTTGCGTACAGACAGATAGTATGCACAGTAACTTGTATATCAAGTTTCATAAAGATCCGTCCACCCGTTCATGAGTTATAGTCTAATATTGTAGATATGGAGTCGTGTGGAAACACACGCAGACGCTCATAAACACAGACACCTAGAAGGATACTTCACTCACCCTCTGGGGATGAAGCTACAAACTCACTGCCTCAGCTTGCACTTAATGCGTTGGGCTCAGGTCTGAATGCCTGTCAGTTTGGGGTCAGAGTCATTTACTACTCTCTTGGACTTTGTTTGGGGTTCAGAAGAAACATGTGACCTGCGCTGCATTCTGATCCACATCAACAGCTGTTAATAATTTAGTTACATTTTTTTTTTCATAAATGCAGTGTGCTGTCTTGTGCTAACCCTGGATTGTAACTGAGCTGAGCTCACAGCACTGCAATTTAAGAAAACACATGCAAATACACAAAACTCAAGCAAATTAAGAAAACATCTTCATCAGTTTGACAACACATGCGCAGCATTAAGAAAAATGGAGTGTTTCCAGAGGACACTTCAAAATGACGCACACACGGCTGGACACGCTTGTTGTTGGCGCAAATTTTTTACCTTAATAGCGCTGTGAGTTGCATCACCTTTAAGTGTCATCTGGAAACGCATCCGGTTCGTTGCGGTCTACAGTATATGCAGCGGTTAAAGGGATAGTTCAGTGATGTTGAAGTGGGGTTGTATGAGTTACTTATGCATAGTTAATATGTTACCTTATGGAGATGGTGATCAGCACTGTCATTTAATGGAGTTTGGAGGAGAAGTGGAAGTAGCGAAAGTCACAGTCCCACTGTTGCAGAGGGGACCACCGAAAAACGTATTTTTCGGCCCATTTTTAAATGATTACCTAAGAAAAAAAATATCCGTTCAATTGTACGCTGAAGGATGTATTTTTTTAACTGCTTCAGTTTGCCGCCAGACAGCCGTTTAAATTTGCAATTTTTTTTCAAGGGTACTGCGGCCTTTTATTACTGCGCCAACTCGTGTCGGTGCAGAGAATCAGTGTATCATTCCGCAAATCAGCTGTTCATCTCAGAGCAACCGCGGCAGATATTTTTTCTTTTAGGTGACGTTTCAAAATGTGGTGAAAAAGACGTTTATCGGTGGTCCCCTCTGCAACAGTGGGACTTAGACTTACGCTACTTCCACTACTCCTCAAAACTTCGTAAAATGACAGCACTGATCACATCTAAATAAGGAAACATATAAACTATGCATAAGTAACTGATAAAACCCCACTTCAAAATCACTGAACTATCCCTTTAATGTGTTGTGTTGTTGTGTTTGCAGCCAATTTTCTAAATGCTCCGCATGCATTGTCAAATTGATGAAGACTTTTTCTTAATTTGCTTGCGTTTTGTGTATTTGCATGTGTTTTCTCAAGTTGCAGTGCTGTGAGCTCTCAGGGCCACCGTAGTTTAGTTCATGAAAATGTATCCTCCAAGAACTGACAATGTTGGACAATATTACTGACGGACACAACTTTGCAAGGTGTTTCTGTTTTTTTAAGGATTTATATTTTAGTAAGGTTTTCGCAATTTTAACATAAATTAAATAAACATGAATCACAAACATGAAAAAACTCTTAACTCTTTACAGAAAATAAATAAATCAATAGAAAATTAATAGAGTTATTTTAATAGGAGGTGCATACAATTTAATTATAATAAATTTAAAAAACTAAGACAAAGACCAAAAAAACAGAAGAAGACAGAAAACAAACAAACACTGAGGAAACACCATACACAACAGTGTATGGTTCTGCAGATGCATGCAGGTTGTTGAAAAAGACATATCAAAATATAGTCATTGGTCTGGTCAGTTGGCAAAAATTTTATACATTTCATCATAGTTCCTGTTTTCGGCTGGTTTATTTTTTGAGAAAAACAGGTGGCCCATTGACCATCTTTCCATCATCCTACACTTTCCTCAGTTCAGGGCCTGTGAATGCAGTGAGAACATGATCATGTTCTGATCATAACGGGGACATTTTCTCTCGATTTACTCAGCAGAACCTTAGAGCTGCTAGGGATTGACTGGTTTAAGGACACTTGAACAGGACATGTATTTGTCATCACTGGAATCTGAACCCAGATGTAACCCATAGTATGACATGAGAAGGATGCATGATATAGTTTTTTACTTGTGTTTTTTTTTTACGTGTGTACAGGAAACTCTTTTGGAGTGGTGCGATGAAGAGGAGCTGAATCTCATTCTGACTACTGGAGGAACTGGCTTTGCACCGCGAGATGTTACACCTGAGGTATCACACATACAAACACTGATGGCCAAAATTCAGTAAAAAAAAAAAAAGAATATGTTTGTACTGATCAAAAACAAAGCAAGTATTCTTGTTTTAGGAATATATTCTGAATCAAGACAAAAATCTTTTGGGCAACTAAATGCCTGGAATGTCTGAACCAACCGAGTCCTTGTGCTTGTGTTGTAGGCCACCAGAGAAGTGATCGAGCGAGAGGCCCCAGGTATGGCTCTGGCCATGCTGATGGGATCACTCAACGTAACACCGCTAGGCATGCTGTCCAGGTAAAGACTCAAGCTGTCAACCTCAAGAGCTGTGATACTTATGCTTCATTTGAACTAAATGAATGTTTGTGGTGTCCTCTTGTGGTGTCATCTGCTTCCCCCCTTGTTGTTTCAAGGCCGGTGTGTGGTATTCGTGGTAAAACTTTGATCATCAACCTGCCAGGGAGCAAGAAGGGCTCTCAGGTGCGATTCTTTGACTTTACTCACCGAGTTTACGCTGCACCTTGTTAGAATGGTTTACATCCTCACATATATATAATATATGTCCAAGTACAGTTGACTCAACAAAAAATGGCATTACATTTGGTGAAAAGCCGACACTGACTTACAATTTAGGACTTAAAATTTCCAAAGGGACTATATCTTGTGCAAAAGTCCCATTACTTGACAAAACAAGTGCTTTGTCCAAGCAGACAGACATAGTTAGCAAATCGCCATGTTAGTCTGGAGCCTTGTAATGATATAAATATGTTGTGATTTCAGTTTTGCTTGTCCCAAGTTGCTCGAAAATAAAATCAATCAGTGCAGCTCATCTACCGTTTACATTGATTAAAATACTCTTCCAATCCAGCTCCAGCACAGGTCAGGAAGTGAATATGTCTCATCAACCCCAAAGTGAATTCTTATTAGCTAGTTCAAAGCTAACTGTAACTGTTGAAAAGTTTTTTGGTGGTAGCATTTTCAAAATGGTCTCAGATAAAACTCTGCTGTTCTCTGCTGCAGGAGTGTTTTCAGTTCATCTTGCCCGCTCTGCCCCATGCCATCGACCTGCTGCGAGAGGCCACTGTCAGAATCAAATCCACACACGCCGCCTTGGAGCAGCTGCCCTCCCCTTCCTCTCTGCTGGCCAACACGCACACCAACGCTCACTCCAACATGCACACCATGGAGCGTGGCACCCAGTGCGAGGAAGAGGAAGATGAGGAGGAGGACCACAGTAGAGGCCACCATGTGCACAACCACCACCATCCCCAGCATGGCTCCTCCCACATCACCGCAGCAGACATCGCTGCCAAGGTAACCGGTCGACGGGACGCGAAAAGACCAGTGCTGCTGCTGAAAACTTGATAGATGAAACTTTAATGATCCCTGTGGGAAAATTGGGTCATTGCAACTGTGGGCTGCTGCACTATAAATACTGCGCTAGCGCAAGAGGCTAAAGCAGGTCTCTCCAAACTGAGAGCACAGATTACTAGGAATAAAAATTAAAATGTTACTGGTCTTAGATGAACTGAGGAAAGGTTGTGCTTGATGAAATATGACTCACATGACCACAGGGGTTAGCAGAGTGAGCAAGCTTTCCCACGTGCCTTTCGTCTGGACAAAATATTAATCCTGGCTCCTTAGCTCAATACACATTTATTATTCTGTTATATTATCCGCCAAGTTGTGAGGCCCGCTGCCTTCTCTGTATTCACACAAGGATGCAAGTTGAAGGGATCACAACAATGAAAAATTTTACTGTATTTCACCAACATGCACTTCTCAACTTCAGTCGTTTCTTTTCACTTCACAACTTAAAAGATCAACTTTTCCATTATTTTAGCATTATTGATTGGGTCTTGTGACAGTTGGCTTCTTCTTCTGGGCTTTTTCCCAATAGTTTAGGGCTCCATGATCTCACCATTACACCAAAAAGCTCTAAGATTATATATACAAGATAGTAAACATTAATATGGCAGCAACTAGAAAAACTAGTACACTGTTTATATATGTAAAGATATAGTGGAGCAGTAGCGGAGAAGGAAGTTACACTCCTTATTGTTTTCTAATGCTACTCGTTGAATATGTCAGAAATTAGTTTCAGAAACATACGTGTCTTATAAGGAACCAAGATTTATATTTTGTCCAGACACATAAAACCACTGGATGTATTCACAGCCAGTTTAAAGTATGAAATAGTAATTTAAAAAATAATTCTTCTTTAATTTTTTCTATATATCTGCAATCAATAAAAGCACCTTCCCATGAAAAAAATGTTTCAATGAAATAATTGGAATCCATTGATTTTTGATTGACTGGAAAACAGCAAGAATTAGAAGTCTCAGAGAGTAACTCAGAGTAACTCAGGGGCGCAGGATTAAAACTGGGAACATGTATTTTTCATGTCACCAGGCCTTTAAACCTGGTGTAAGTTGGGTCTTGTTTTAATGAAGATAACTTAGACAATCACTTGTTTGAGTCGTATGTGTTCACAGTTTAGATGACAGCGACAAGCGTCTCAAGGAGAAGCTGGTATTTCATTCAAATGTGAACTTTTTGTAACTTCTCACCATTTCATTTCATTCACCTGTCTGTCTTTGCCCACATGCATCTGTCTGTGTGTCTGTGTGTGTGTGTGTGTGTGTGTGTGTGTGTGTGTGTGTGTGTGTGTGTGTGTGTGTGTGTGTGTGTGTGTGTGTGTGTGTGTGTGTGTGTGTGTGTGTGTGTGTGTGTGTGTGTGTGTGTGTGTGTGTGTGTGTGTGTGTGTGTGTGTGCGCCCTGCATGTGTGTGTCCATCAGACCAGCCATGCTGTGGTCATGGCTAAGGGGAGTCCCTATCTGCCTGGTACCACACCCGCCCCACCCACTCATTACACGTGCTCCTGTACTCATGACCAGCAGGTGAGACACTCGCACACAAACCCATCCTCCTTGTGCCATTGGTCAGCTGATCGTGTCTGTCTGTAGCACACTGTTGGGCCCACACATGAATACGTTTTCAGATGCGAGGAACCATTTTCTTTACTCAAGAGCCTCCAACATATGAGTGTCTGATATTATCATTTCTGATGAGAGCATTATGGGTTACTGATGAAATTGAGATAGCTTGGTTTAATTATAATAACTTAGTTTTCACAAGACGTTAAATAATCTCTACATGCCCCGATTTACATTATATTTAGTACTTTTAAAGCAGCATTAAACCTATTTTTGTATTAATTAATGATTAGCCTGTAAAGTGAATTTGTAACGATGAACCCACAGATGACCCACGAAAATAATGAAACACCGAATACGAACATGTTTTTTTAATATATATATTTTTTTTTTACAATGTTTCATTTATTTTGCCATTTTTTTCACCATCGCATAAATTAAATAGCCTGAATTTGCCTTTTACTGCCTATTAAGGAGAAAATCAATTACAAAAGTACAATTTATAAATGTTAACTTAAAATGGAACCTTTTTTCTACATTCCAGCAAACATTACACCAGCAAAGCTCAATATAACTTAAAATAAATACATTTGTAAAACAAAATCAAATGAGGCGAGTTTCTCCATTAACCACCGCTGGTTTGCGGTGAATGTCGCGGGCAGGTCAGAAGCTCTTTTTGCGTCATTCTCCGACATTTTCTATGCTTCCACACTGCACCTCATTCCATGCTGGCAGCTTTTTGATCGCGTCATTCACTTATTCGGCCGAACACCAAAAGTGCATTTTCTTTTGCTGTTTTCGGCCGAATAATTTCAGTGGCCGAACATTCGGTGCATCCCTAATCAACTTCAATCTTTGTTGTTCCCCTGAGCTCAGCGGAGCTTCATCATCCCACAGATCATTGTTTCTGTTTTCACCACGCACATTTCAAGTGCTTCGTTCATTAGTCTCGTTCCAGCAACAGTAGGAAGCAGTTGACAGTGTTTACTGCTCTACATAGTCAGAGTTAGTGACTCGCTGCTGAGACTGGCAGATAAGAAGCCAGATATTTTTCTAAGGAGTTGATGGAGACCAAAGCAGAGCTACAAGCAGAGTGAATATTAGTCTTAAAATCACCAGATCACCAGAAACAAGACCCCAAATAAATGAATAATGTTTTTCTCAATGTCAGCTTGATGTGTGAAGAGGCAAGTTCATAAGTAAACCAAGACTTGTCTAAGAAATTGTACAGTAGGTTTAGGTCACTTAGGTACCATGCAGGTGCAGTGCAAAAGCTTGCTTTCAACACGTGTTGCCTTTATTCCTTCAATATTCTGACAGTTTTCCAAGGCATACCATATGTTTTTAGAACGATTTTCTACCTTCCATAGAGCCATTGTTTGCCCTACGATTAGAGAAATCAATTTGCAGAGACTGGAAACTTGCAGCAGATCACAGTGAACTCTTAAGCCCTGTTCACTTAGAATCCCGGAGTCCTGATTTGTTGTTTAGTAGCCGCAGAGCTTCTCTTGTTCCTAACTCCACACAAATGTTCCAGTTTATTTATGCAGTGTGTCTTTAATTCCAGTTCACATGACCCATGAAGAAAATCTCAGACAAACACACATTGTGAATATGCCAAACGTTGATGTGGTTTTTAAATCCTAAATCACATGAAGTCATTCTAACTGTGCTGCCACAACTACTTTAATAAACGGTATTATTCAATTACTAATAACTTGAACTGAAACGGTTAAAAACCCACTGCCTTGTACTGGAGTTGGAATGGATCACATTAGGTTGGTATTGTAAGGGCCAGCATTATACAAATTGCGCATATATTATGTCACCACTTATTAGTCAGAATACACTGTGGTCATAGAGCCCAGCCACCCACCACAAATATAGTGTTAAAGGCAAGTATACTTTTTATTTGTTATTTAATCTGTGCCGTCACTCTTACCTGAAGCATCAGCACCGTTGATCTTTTTCGAGAAACACGGAAGGTGCTGGTGTCCTTGTCGCCGTAACTTGTGGACATGTATGTAATATGTAACGTGTAAGCTCATAGAGCTTATTGGTTCCAAATCAGAGGTGAAATAAGTTGTATTCCAAAATTCCAAGTGTCATGGTAAGACGGCTGCAGCTGACAGTAAAACAACTGAAGAAATTTCTTTTAGCGGCATTAAGTGTGTGTGTGTGTGTGTGTGTGTGTGTGTGTGTGTGTGTGTGTGTGTGTGTGTGTGTGTGTGTGTGTGTGTGTGTGTGTGTGTGTGTGTGTGTGTGTGTGTGTGTGTGTGTGTGTGTGTGTGTGTGTGTGTGTGTGTGTGTGTGTGTGTGTGTGTGTGTGCTTGCGTGTGCGTAGATCCCGGACTCGATCACTTCTCGAGGCGTTCAGGTGCTTCCTCGAGATTCGGCCTCTTTAAGCTCCACCCCTTCCGAGTCACCACGGGCGACACAGGCGACCTCCCGCCTTTCCACCGCCTCGTGCCCGACACCCAAGGTACACACTAACTTTCACACATGCACACACAGAAATGGGCACTGACAAATCTGAACTCTTACAAATAAAACCAAAAACAAATTAGAACGAAAAGACAGTTCCTGCATGATTAGAGTTTCTGCTTATTTCATTTCTTTCTGTCTCTGTTTCCTCTTCTGTTGCTAAATTTATTTCCCAAACATTTGTTCATTTGCTCCCAATGTTGTGCATTAAATGTGACTCCCAAACATGTCTCAATTTGGCACTCAAGTTCATATAGCACCATAAAGTAGTCACACTTTGTAGCAGTTGGACGGTGTATTCCTCAATCTCAGTCGTGCCTGTGGGCCTCCTGCTCACAGTGCTGCATTACCGTTATTTAACAAATCAAAAGTCTTGGGACTTGTGTGGTGTTTGCAATTGAATGGGAGTGAATGGGACTGTGAGGTTTGGCAAAACTGAAATGTAAATATCTTCAGTTGTTGTACATCAAAATACAATTGTCCCAATTAATGAACGTCAAAGGGGTTTTTAATAGGAAAAACTGCACAAACTCAAATTACACTGGAATTGTCTTTTTTTTTAATTAATCTAACTCAGTTGCAGAAAAAACGCAGGTCTTTATTTGAAGTATATAATAGACGGGTTGTATTTCTACTTGTTTATGTTATCAGACTTTTTATAGAGAAGCCTCCCTCCTTTTTTCTGACCTGCTCCTGTTTTACTCTGCTACTCATGCTGTTTGTTGTAAATACAGGTTCAATACTTTGTCGGTGTTGTCTTAATAAAGTACATTTCCAGATCAACAGTCATGTCATACTCACCTCCACGCAATATGAAATGATTCTGATTCCGTTCATGCTCTGGGAATGTACTTAATACTGAAATTACTACACTGTACATAGACTTCTCCACTAGTGTCAACTGGCCTTATGTGTTTGACATTATTAGAATACTGACTTTATTTTAAGACAGTATTTTGGTATTTGTTGAGGTTAACATCTTTCATACTTGAATAAAGACAAGGTGACATGAATGAAATTATAAAATGCAGCAGCATGAGAATTGATGAACTTTTGCGTGAACAAATAAGAGAAATTGGAAAAGTAAAATTTCACCATAGGCTTTACAAAGTGCGTTAGGAACCTCCTTCATGGCAGAGATGGATAAAACACACTGACTGATATCTGTTGTGATTAAAGGACAGAATGGAGCTGATAGACCTGCACTCATTCCTGTTTCTATTAATCCTGTGTTGTACCGTGCAGTCAGGGACAAAGAGCTGGAATTCAGGTTATTCATGTTTCATGTGCTGTGTATGAGAAGCCTATCAACATGAAGATCTTTGCCAGACTGTCCTGCCATGAAGGAGAAATGAGCAAATACTTTTGCACCAAACTATGACCAAATGTAGAATATCTGTTTGTCTCTCTGCAGGTTCAGTCACGATGTGGCAGTAATGAGAACATTCTGAGAGCCAGTAAGTTGTGTGTGTGTGTGTGTGTGTGTGTGTGTGTGTGTGTGTGTGTGTGTGTGTGTGTGTGTGTGTGTGTGTGTGTGTGTGTGTGTGTGTGTGTGTGTGTGTGTGTGTGTGTGTGTGTGTGTGTGTGTGTGTGTGTGTGTGTGTGTGTGTGTGTGTGTGTGTGTCTCAAAGGGCTGTCCTCTAAAAGTCAATTACTTGAGACACCTCTTTGCAACTGCCAGCAAAACAGAGAAATGCATGAGCAACAATGTAGCAGAGTGTGAGCTAACACACTGAGTTATGTCTTGAAACGACCAAAGCACAAAACCAACTGTGAAGCCATCTATAGTAACAAAATCATTATTTGCTCACACCCATTCTCTTCAATCTGTGTGTGTGTGTGTGTGTGTGTGTGTGTGTGTGTGTAGGCCACAGTGCAGTGGACATCAGCAAAGTGGCACGTCGTCATCGCATGTCCCCGTTCCCATTGACGTCAATGGACAAAGCCTTCATCACTGTTCTGGAGATGACACCTATTCTGGGAATTGAAGTCATTAACTACAGAGGTGAGTCCTCCGATGTCGCCGGTCTTCTGTCTGGTGCTTATTCAAGGACCCAGAGGAAAATAAACACACACGAGCAGTCTGCAGCAGTTTGGTGCTCAAATGGTCAACTATACACACATTCAAGTCACTAGTGAGTGCATCTAATGAAATGTTTATTACAATCTGGTTAGTACAAAACTGAACTGGTTGGTGGCTGCTCTCTGCAGACGGTTTGGGTCGAGTGCTCGCTCAGGACATCTACGCCAAAGACAACCTTCCTCCGTTCCCCGCCTCCGTCAAAGATGGCTATGCGGTGCGAGGTGAGACCCTTTAATACGATGTCATATATTTTACACCCGGTAAACATTGCGTCAGAGACAAAAATATGAGGAAATACGGTTAAAACACATGCGTTCATCTATCCACTTGTGTTTGCTTACCTGCTGGCATTGAGGAAATGAAACCGTCGACTTGGCTGCAACTTCAATTGTCGTGGTTCAATTGGCATGATTAACTTGATTAACATCATTTTCATTGACCTGTAGCTGCTGACGGCCCAGGAGATCGCTTCATCATGGGAGAATCCCAGGCTGGACAACAGGTCAGCTCTAACACACTAACATCTAGCACCATGCATTTAGCAGCACAGCTACTCTCCTCGTCATTACCACTTGCTAATCTGACCACTACAACTCCCGTGAGTGACACTGCTGAATACACATTCAACCTTCACTAGTAGCAGCACTACTAGTAAGGATTCAAACAGCACTATTAGAAATATTATGGGCCCTATTTTAATGGTGCAAAGTGTTGGGTCTTGTACGCACAGACCATTTTTAGCTCTTTAGAGTAGAGTAGAGCTGAGTGAGGCGTGAATACAGATCAAACCAGTCACATGAATGGTGTCCTTGTTCGGAATCAGCTCAGGTGATCCCACTGGAGCTGGACAAGTGAAGAGGACGAAGCGTGAACGTGCAACACTGACTTTCCCAGACAGAGCTCATGTCTGCAGAGGGATTTAAAGTCTGTTTATGTCATTGCACCATATTTATGTTACCACACAGACACAAACACAGAGATTTTAGTATTAAAACATGCATCGTGTGTACTACATGTTAGGCCTGTCACGATAAGGTCTTTTAGTTGCACAATATATTGTCCCAGATATTATTGCGATAAACAATATTCTCGTCATTTTGAAGACCATTTTTTGATACCGAATCATGTGAGCTTGGTCTTTGCATCCTACACGATCAGGGTTGCTTGCTGAGAGATATGTTATCCAAAGTTTAGACTTGCCCAGACGAAACAAACAATTTGAAGACATGGTGTCTATAGAAAAATATTATTTAGAAGTCTAATATCCCTATTTTCTGACATTTAATAGACCAAACCATTAATTGATAAATCTGATGAGAGGATAGAGACAGGAAGACTTGCTGGACTTATGTCGTTGTCCCGGGAGTGAGCGAGGCGATTGAGTGAAGTTGAGGAAACTTACGAGAGCTAAAAGCACACGGTGAGGTTGAATGGTTGTAATGTTGTCGTGTGAGCTCCCGTCTCATAGCCTTCTTTCTGAGGAACGCTACAGCGCAGGCAGCCAGGAGGGACGACTTCTATGTATTTGTTATAAAAAATTCAAGTCGTAGTGTGTCTATTACCTTCATTTCACAATTCCTGTAACTATGTTATAAAAGCTACTGCTGACTTCAGGCCGTGATATGCGCTCATTATGTCACAGTTAAGGGGGTGTTGTTAGGCCGGACGCTAAGGGGAGCAGAGCTGTTGTGAGGTATTGCTTGAGTAATTCATTGCAAGAATCAAAAACGACACACTGTTGCTGCCATTGAAGACTGAGACGCACGCGATGAATGAATCCTGTTAATCAGACGTCTGCTGCAGAAACCGTCGCCACACGTGAGTCATATCTGACCGGTGGGGTTTGTACTCTGGTGCGCCTGTGGTTTCTTTGTAGCAGCCTGGTGTCATTTGCGCACGATTCAATCAGGGAACACAGAATGGTCAGCTGAGCACAACACTTCTCAAATGAAGGCCGCACATCTATCCCATATATCTGTCCTACTGCCTTCAGGGGGCTGAATGGGAGGAGGAAGCTATTCTACAGTGTAATTATAACTATACAGCTGTGGATAACAGCTGCCATAAGAATCGCCCACATTCATTAACCGACTCATTTCCTGACGGTCCTGCTGTAATCACGTTCATCTTTGCACAAGTCTGGAGTTGATTCATTTTGCCCTGAGATACATTCCTCTGCTTCAGCACTGTGTCGTTGCACTCCTCTGACAGCAAACGAGGCCACCTCAGGTTTCGTTAGTGACTCGACCTTTATTTCAGTTGGATTGCACTAGGGCTGCAATTTACGAATATTTTCATAATCAATTAATGTGATGATTATGTTATCCATTATACGTTTGGTCCATAAAATGTCATAAAATGGTGAAAATGCAGCTTGTGTTTTTTTCATAGAAACTACTTGAACCGATAATCGATGATCAAAAAAGTTGGCGATTAATTTAATAGTCGATTTCTAATCGATTAACTTTTGTAGCTCTAGATTGCACTGATCTCCCTTTGTCGCCAGCATTTTGTTGCTCATGTGTGTCACCTCTGATTCTATCATGACTTCTAGATGATTCTTATATTTTAGAAGCTAGATACAGAGGAGAAAGATACAGATTCCGTCAGTGATTATTGATATTGCCATAGTGCGAAAATTCAGTACCTCCAACCTCCAACATGTTTGCACATTTTCTTCCTCTGGTGAATCATGGGTACTACACAACGGTGAACTTCAAAGTGAAGAAAATACCAGCCTATAATAACTCTACTTAGGCCTGTTCTGATGATAAACTTATCGACTTATTGTACGTTTCATGAACTTGATCATATTTATTGACCTTGATAATAGCCAATGTGTTTGCATGCGTGTTCCAGCCAATTGTGCTCGCGACCCACCAGAACAATCAGGCTGGTGCTGGTGGCCCCCCCTACCCCCTGTGAGCGAGCGAGAGACAGAGACAGAAAAGAACAGCTGTCGTACACACTTTAGACAACAATGCTTTGTTTTAAATGACACTGCAACGTCACCGCACCTTGGGTGCGTAATTCAGTTCCGGTCTGATAAGATGTAGAAGCGGAGGTGTCAGATGTTTCTGTGCATCGTAGCTTTAGGATTAAATTGTGCTTTGCTTGCTTCATGAGTGTATTCTCAATTTAAGAGCCAATTGAATGTAAGGAAAATGATACATCCTGTGATGTATATCTATATATAATTTTTTTTTAAAGAAATTCTTCCCCTGAGCCGCTAGGCAGCTGTTGCGCAGCCAGAACACCCCAAACGTGACTCTCTCAAACACACTCATTAACATCCAATTTATTCTAAAAAACTATTCCCAGTCTAAAAAATGTTTTTGGATATTTTGGATATAGTATGTTTATTGTTTTTTTTCTCCACAACAACCTGCTGGACCCCAGAAGATATCTCTCTCAGCAGCGACACTAATCGTGACAGGCCTATACTGCAAGCTCACATGATTCAGTAGCAAAGAAATTGTCTTCAAATGAATATAAGGTTAACGCAATGATGTCTGGGACTATATCGTTATTGTGACAGGCCTAAATCTACTACAACCACAAAGACCTCCTGCGATCTATGACGATATCTACCACTAGTTCTACTTAACCACCATAGCTATTAATGTGACGACTGCTCCTCATTATCACACTTCTCATCAGTGCCCATGATTTACTGTGGCCTAGGCCCCATTGTGACTTCTGCCGTAAACGTACCCTAAATGAAATGCATTACATCCCAGTGAGCACTCGATAAACCGTCTTTCTTTGTGTGTATCTGCAGCCCACCCACACGGTGATGCCCGGTCAGGTGATGAGGGTGACTACCGGGGCTCCGATTCCATGTGGAGCTGATGCTGTGGTCCAAGTTGAAGATACGGAGCTGCTGAGGGAGTCTGAAGATGTAAATACACCACTCAGGATGTTATCTTGTACACCGGCTGCTGTTAGGATTTGTTGTGTTTGTGGAGATATTCACATTTTGTCTCTTACAGGGCACCGAGGAGTTGGAGGTGAGGATTATGGTCCAGGCCCGGCCAGGGCAGGACATCAGGTAAAAAAAAAAAAGGACTTTCAAAGCTGCATTTGAAAGCCACCCGTTATCTATGAGTATAACATGATTGTATGTGTGTGTACGCACAGGCCAATAGGTCACGACATTAGGCGAGGGGAGTGTGTGTTGTCCAAAGGAACACACATGGGCCCGTCAGAGATCGGCCTGCTGGCAACAGTGGGAGTGACCGAGGTCAGCGTGCACAAGTTTCCTGTGGTGGCTGTCATGTCCACTGGAAATGAGGTACGGATGAAAACACACGCAGAGGTTTATTTTAGTATTTGTACTCCAACTGAATCGAGATGCCAGTTGAATACATCTGTAATGTGTGTGTGTGTGTGTGTGTAGCTGTTGAATCCAGAGGACGACCTCCACCCAGGGAAGATCCGAGACTCTAACCGCTCCACTCTTCTGGCCACCATCCAGGAGCATGGATACCCGACCATCAACCTGGGCATCGTTGGAGACAAGTATGAGCTTTGCTCCGCCTCTTCCCTGTCCGAGCTTTTATTTTGACAAAGCACATGGTTTCAGGACACGTAGCTCTTACAGTTATTCAACCATTTACAGTTCTGGGCAATAACGTTTTGCCCAACATTCATTCTTAATCTTTGGATCCTAGAGATTTTTATGCCTCCATGCCGGTGACGGGTTGTCCGTCCGTTCGTTCCGCTCTCGTGAAAATCATATCCCAGGAATGTCCTCAAGGATGACCTGATCAGATTTGGTGCTCATAGGTCAAGGTCACTGTTACGCCGATCATAAGATTTCATACACCATTTTTTAACAAAATCTAACCCAAATGTCTACTAGGTTAAAAATGTTAAAGTGATGACAAAGGTCAAAGGTTGTGATTGTAGTTGTTGAATTCGCCCTCATTTCTAACCTGTTCACATACAATTCATTTAAAAGGCCTAAGTTGTAATTTAATATTGCACATCTATGAAGCTGGATGAATAAGGAGATACTTGGTTTTAAAATATATCAAAAATGGGTCAAAACTGAGAGGTCCTGACGTTTAGTCCCTAGCTTGGACCTCCCCCTAAAATGCCGTATCCTGGTAACTCCCCACATCTTTCAGATTTCTTGTCTCCAGTTCGCACCACAAGTTTTCCACCAGCAGTCGTAGTTGTAGTGTCGTTGTCGAGCTCAACCCAACACGACCCTGCTGACAGGACTGTGACGGCAACTCCTCCACCGCTCCAAAAAACATCACAGAGCTGAGTAGGATAAGTGGGTCAATGGGTTTGACGTGTCACACTTGTTTGTTTGCAGCCCCGACGACCTGCTTTCAGCTCTCCATGAGGGAATCAGTCGCGCCGACGTCATCATCACCTCAGGAGGAGTGTCCATGGGAGAGAAGGTACCTCCAACTTTATCACAACCCACCGCTTCTAACTAAATGAAGAATTCACCAACATGTTGACTAGATATTCTGATATTCAACAAGGAAGCAGCCAGATTGTCACCATTCACATTTATATGTACCTAATCCAAGTAAAATTTTTCGAAGTATCTCTGCATCCTTAGATGAATGGAAAACTCATATGATCGTATGACGTCATCACAACATCAGTATGAAGTCAGAAGATGATGTCATATAGTGTAGAATTGCATGAACGTTTGCAACCACTAAGATTTGAGACACAATCTTATTTAGATCAACATTCATTTTCATCTCCGTTGTGAAACCGGTTTGAGCGTGTCGTTTTGTGTCTGTGTGTCGGGCAGGACTACCTAAAGCAGGTGCTGAATATCGACCTTCATGCTCAGATCCACTTTGGACGAGTCTTTATGAAGCCAGGGTAAGACGGGGCAGGGGATAGAGTCTGGCAGGGGGAATATATGATTAGATATTCAAGCTTATTTTCTATTATGGACCCTTGGTGAGAGCATTAATCTCCCCCTGTTCATATGATTCATAATGTAGCTTTTTTTCTGCTGATTTCACTTTATATCCTTCCTTTATTCATTCTACTTCTATGACTACTGATGTTATTATTACTCCCACTTCTACTGCTCCAACTACGACACTTGTAGTACGACTACTGCCATGTCTTGTACTTCAGCTACTGCATTTCTCCTGCTGTCAGTAGTTCTACTACTATTACAGTACGTCCACAAGTAATGTCAATGCTGCTACTACAGTTACAACTAATGTCAGTTTGTTGTGTGCCCACTAGTATTACTATTCATACTACAACAGTTTTTTACACTTTTAATGATAATAATAAAATTCTAAATCTTTATTATTAATCCTTATTGCTCTCGATGGAACTATTATTTCTATAGCTACGTTTTTTTAATATGAAAGTATCATTTTATTGTGTTTAGTACTGTTCTTGCTACTTCAGTAAAAACAAATGATAATTATACTATTACAGTGTCACTACTAATGTAAGTAGTACTATGATGATGACGGTACTATTACACGATCAGAGCTACTAAAGGTAAAACGGTCCCCTGTGTTTCTGTCCTTCAGTCTTCCTACTACCTTTGCCACAGTTGACATTGATGGAGCACGGAAACTCATCTTTGCTCTGCCAGGTATGTCAGCAAGTGTGTATCTCTTTATTGTCCAGTCGCATTGGATCTGCTTTGATCAGCAAAGGACAAGATGCAGATTATGTTTACCTAGATGTGTTTTTAAAATTTCCTGCATGTGTTGGTTCAGCCATAATCCAAATATGTAAATCCAGAAGTTACATGACGCCTTACTGAAACTTTATTTTAAAAACAGATGAGGGGACATTCAAGTTTAAGGGTGTACAGGACTGTTTGCCTTTGTTTGGGCCACATTTCTTTAGTGTAACCTAATAAAACCAACGTCAGCTCAACACGTCTGTGAGGGTTGCATCTTAAATTTCATCGGCCAGAGCGACTTCTGCTGTTCGGGGTTGGTTCTGACAGAAAAACACGATGGAGCTTAACTGCGCCCAAACTTCCACAGTGACGTATTATAACTTGCTGCTCCTCGTCCTCTGTGTGTAAATTAGATTGGTCTATTGCAGAAATGTTGGGCTTAAAGTGATTCAAACCAAGTTTTGCTGTCAGTAGCTCTCGCATCCAACAAGAGTTTATTTGACTCACGCAGCCTCAGGCCCGGCCTGTGTTGTTGCCATTTTCCATCACGGACCCTTTGTCTCTTGATCATTATCTGGCACACGGTTAAATTCTGTTTATGTTTAATAGCATGTGATTCACAAAGAATTTAATGAAGGTCTTTGTTAACTTATTTTGACCTTAAGGGGACAAACACCAGTCTAGTCATCTTTCACATCCCTGGACACAAACTGAACTGCTCTTTACAGACAGAAGAAGTCAGTGCCTAACTTGGAACCTCAGATCTACTGCAGCGTTAATGGACATCAGGAAGTCACAGCAGCGCAGCCTAACATGTCAAGATGCAACCAGAGTGGGCTTTTATATAGACAACAAGAGGATCAGCTGTTTTGATGTGTGTAGCAGGGCTACAGAGTGACACTATACTGTCACCATTTGTGAAATATCTTTAACCTTAAGAATGTTTCCCCAGTGATACCGGCTCAAACTGCCTCTGAAATACACAGGGACAGTCTCAGTTACCTCTCCTCTCACCGTCCAGTCTCTATCTGACCACATCCACTAACTCGGCGTGTTTAATCTCTGAAGAGGCAGTGGAGTTTTGCTCAATTTGTGATAGTTTCCCGGTTTTGCTCCTCAGTAACCATGTGTTGTGTTGTTGTCAAGGTAACCCAGTGTCTGCAGTGGTGACATGTAACCTGTTTGTGATTCCTGCTCTGAGGAAGATGCAAGGCATTCTGGATCCTCGACCTACTATTATTAAAGCTCGGGTAAGACGCACACAGGCACACACACGCGGTTGTGAGGACCAGTCAAAATGTCCTCACAATGATGGTTTTGTACCAAAATTGGTCTTCGCCAAAGATAGGTACACACGCATACAATTACGAAACCATAATCTTGAATTGATAAGATATTACAGTGTGGAGACACCCTGTAGTGTCCACCTGGTGACTTTTTCCATTGAACCTTTGACTTTGCTGGTGGGAGGCACAAGAGGACGTGGGACTTCTCTATGGCAGATCATAGCATCACAACAACAACATACATTACTTAAATCCACAGTATGAAAGAATTTTATCACAGAACCCAACAGCTGTTCAAACCCTTTTAACAGTAACATGAAGGCTGGTGGTGCCTGGAACATGTTTGCCCACAGATGTGTGAACCAATGCAGACGTCTGTTTATGAAGTGTTACCATTTGGCAAACATCAGCATATTTGTGGCTGAAAGGATTGGGATTTTTTTATTGATATATTAATATTAATAGATTCTGTGTCTAAGCCGACTGACTTGGAATATGTAGTAACTGTTAAAGCAGCATGTAGATAGTTTGGGAAATGTGCGGATTTCCTTTCTTGGTGAGAGTTAGATGAGAAGGTTGATACTACTGTCGATGTAAAGTATATGCTTGTTTAAAATATTTCATATATAGTGTACAGACATGAGAACGGTATCATCTTCTCGTCACATTCTCAGGGAGAAATTACATTTCCTGTTAGCTATTCCTTAACATGTGTTTAACATGACATTAACTCAGTACCCTTTTTTTTTGTGTGTGTGTGTGTGTGTGTGTGTGTGTGTGTGTGTGTGTGTGTGTGTGTGTGTGTGTGTGTGTGTGTGTGTGTGTGTGTGTGTGTGTGTGTGTGTGTGTGTGTGTGTGTGTGTGTGTGTGTGTGTGTGTGTGTGTGTGTGTGTGTGTGTGTGTTTCAGCTTTCCTGTGATGTTAAACTGGATCCCAGACCAGAGTACCACCGCTGTATTCTCACCTGGCATCACCAGGAGCCACTGCCCTGGGCACAGAGCACAGGTATACACACACACACACGTACGTGTACTCTCAAGTCTCCATGAACTCTTCAAAGACGTGATTCAAGAGGATTGCCGACACGTCGAATCCTCTGACTAAATTTCTAGCAGGCTTAATATCAGCCTACCAGAGCACAGGACTATGGCGTAATCAGAGGTTTCTCCTGGTAAAGGTCGTGTTTTGTGTGTCATTTTTCCATTGTGTTTTTTGCAGACTTGCTTTTTGACCTCATAAGGTCGACAAGTCCCCAAAGTGTGACCGTGTAAACAGATTTTGGTCCCCACAGCATGAGTAATACCCAGACCACACACACAGACCCACACGTGACTCACGAGCATGATCTCCGGCCCTCCCTCCAGGCAACCAGGTGTCCAGCAGACTCATGTCCATGCGTAGCGCCAACGGCCTGCTGATGTTGCCTCCTAAAACGGAGCAGTATGTGGAGCTGCATAAAGGAGAGGTCGTGGACGTCATGGTGATCGGACGGCTATGATGCAGGTACATCACACATTTTCTACACTTGTATTCACCTGACCGAGTGTTTCCACCACACCCCACTGACACTCCTACAAACTGCTCTCATCCCCAGACTTCGATGTCACTCGCTACAGATTACCAGGGCAGTGCCAGGACTTCCTGTCTGGACAGGAAATGGACGGGGGCAGGAAGTGATGCATGTCTACCTGGTTGCCATTAGCTGTGATGTCATATGCAACAGCCAATTGGAGCCAGCGCAGGCTGAGTCCTCATTGGTCTGCTCTGAGGAGATCACTGTATTTCAATGGAGAAAAAAAAAAAGTGAAAACAAATATATAAAATATGAGATTTATTCTGTAATATTATTATTACTATCCTGATGATAATGATTATTAATATTCTTAATTAATATTCTATTTATTATTATTGATTGAATATTATCATCTTAGTAGTAATCATTCCCTCTTCTTTCCTGTTCATTTGCCTTGTGCTTTTCCCTGGTAGATATAGAGATGTAGACTTCCCCTTCCTTACTCCATTTCTCCTGAGCCCTTTGCCCTTTCTCTCCCCTCCTTTCTCTTCTTCTTCTTCTTCTTTTTTCTACTTCCGTCTCTGCTCTGGCGCCCTCTATCCAGATATAGAAACTCTGATAACCCTTCCCCGCAGTTATTACTACATCTGCTCCTAGAACACACTGACCCTGACATCAACATTGACAGACGTGTGAACGAAAAGGCTTATGAGGACATCTGTTAATGAAGCTGCTGGTATAGTTTGTGCCAGTACAGAAAAAAATACAACTTTTTTGCCAAAAGAGGGAGAAAAAAAAATGCAAGGATGCTTTGTATTTGTTTTTTTATAATTTGTTTTTTTGTCCAGATACAACACTTTGAGACCATACTGAGACACATCATGTCTCATCATGAGTCTCAGTGAAAAGCCATGAGACTCTTGTCAGTGGGTGATTGGCTGAGCTTTAAGGCGGCAGGGTGAGGCAGGACACTGGAATTCTCTGCTCCAACATCAAATCTGAAAAAAATCATGACAATAAGGTACACAACACAACCCTAACCCTAACCCTCACTCCAAAGTGCTGTTTGATTTACACGTGTTTACACCACAATACTACATTACAAAATTGAAATACTAAGTATTTGGTAAATATGCTTTTTTGGAATTCCTTTTTAAAACTATTAAAAGATGAGGCGGACTTTTTTTTTCTCTATTTTTCATGTGGTCGCGAAATCCCACGAAAAGTCTAAAATCCACATTGTGTCAGTGACTGTCGCTCTCTATGTTCTGACTCCGAGTTGTTTCCTACTGAAGGGAAAAGTTAAATTCCCTTTCTTCCTGAGAGATGAGGAGATGGACCCCCCATGTGTCTGTTAAATATAAAACTACAACAAGCCGACTAGACTCCATACAATTGGAATGTAGCCGGGGTTTAGCAAACGTTACTCCAGTATGAGTTAACCTGCACCTTTATGTTTGGTGCTATAATTGAGTATTTCTGGCAACGAGAAGGCGTGTGCGGAATGGAGCCGAAGCAAATGTGTGTGTGCGCGTGTTTGTCTTCGTCTTCATTACAGTGAAGAAATGTGTCACCTAGTGCAACGCGTGGCTCCTGGCGCTTGCAAATACGACGTGTGGGACTTTAGATGCCACAGACGTGAACACGTTCTTTGTCGGTTTTGGCCTTTTCATGGGATTTGGTAACGCCAAGGAAAATGTAGAGTATTACCATTCTCTCGGTGGCCAAAGAGTACAATACTTAGTTGAGAGCGAGTTTCAAAGGCAGGCTTTGTTTCTCGGCCAATAGGGAGCCTCCACCCTTTTCCCCGCTTTATCCTGTAAACCACACGAACGTGGATTGAAGAAGTCGAACGAGCGGTGACGTGATATATTCCTAACTCAGAGAAACTCTGACGTGACATCGCTCGATAAGCAGGGTGTCGCATTCAGGTGCTCATAAACTGTACAACTAGTGTATTTCTACCATGACAGTGTTAAGGTGCTTGTTGAAGTCAAAATTATCGGTGCAGTTCAAGGCTGTAAATCAAACGACATCATTTGACTGCTTCTCTCTCTCTCTCTCTCTCTCTCTCTCTCTCTCTCTCTCTCTCAATGTACTGTAAGTAGTCCGAGCAACACGGAGACATCTAGAAAACCTTGTGTGATGCTTAGCCCATGACGAGATCTTATTTTATTCAAACAGAACAGTAGACCCGCGGTATCCTGCTGATCAAACACCAACCTCCAATTGTTTACCAATGAACAAGGAACATTCAAATGCATCATATGCAGTCACCAGTGCACCATACCTCACCCCATCCGGTTCCTCTAATTCTTCCTATCAGCGTGATCAGTGCCAAACAAACCCACATGGTCAAAGGTCTAATGCTGCATTCAGGTCATATTGGAATAAAGGTCCAGAGCTGTGACACGTATTTGAATTGAGCGGTACTTTACAGCTCCAACCTGACGTAGTTGTGTTTTTTCTTGATGTCAGATCTTCCTGCTGATTGTCTTGTTACAGTTACCCCAAAGAAACATGAGGTGAATATTATTGGTCGAAGCTCGTATCTACTGTCTTTCCTCTATGACCAGAATGCTGCATCAGTCGGTTTCCCTGACCTTTGACCCCTCTCCTCATAGGCTGACACAGTCTTTCTCCGCCTCTCCCTCCATTCCTCCCTCTCCTCATATCCCTCTCATCCTCCCCACTTTCTTCACATTTGCACGCCCATCAAGGGGGTGGGGTAGGGGCGTGTCTTTCTCTTTGGGCAGGATCGGTTCCAGGTGTGAGACCGGGGTGCAGTATCTAGGCGTGGCTTCTGCTCTGTCGAAATGCTCCATTCATGCCAGTTCTTGATGCGATTATTGGTGCGCAAGACAAGTTTTCAGAGTCCAGCCTCTGGTACCAACGCTGTCTTCTCATTTACTCCTCTGGCCCAGATGTCAGAAACTTCCCAGTTACCTCAAATGCACCATACATCTATCAGTGGCTCATGCTGCGTTCACGTCACCGAATACAAATTGTGAAAACAGGAGGACATTTGTTTTGAAACAGGCATTTATTCACTGGAAGGCCCACATCCAAATTAAATTTTTAAAATAAGCACTGAATTGAAACGCCACCTTTTACGCTATTCCACATTCGGCAGCTCATATTTACGGTACGACCACGATGACGTGAACACAGCATCAGAGCGTGTCCTGGCACCTGCCCAAGGAGGACCAGTCAAACCCAGATAGATTAATTTGAGTAAGAAGAAGCAGGTTATTGTTAAACTGCCTTTGTACTGAGTGATTCGTAACACTGGACTGAACTCAGTGTCACACTGCACATACTATTAACTATGACCAGCACTTGTAATGAAGCAATGACACAGCATTCTACTACTACTACTGTATAAATATGATGAAGAGGATGTTTTTTTCTGTAATATTATTGAAACTGAAGATGAATTAATAAAAATAATCCTGATTATTCTGTACCTTTTGTTTGGTCTTGTGTCGTTTGTCTCAATTAATTGTGACAGACAAAGAGCTACTGTACATGATGATTGTAACATGTTTACAGAAGGCTTGAGGTCGATTAGATGGTCCAAACTGATTCAATCTGACTTTGACGGTCTATTTATAGCTTGGACAGTCCTTTACTCAGGGTGTAAACTCAACAAAAGACACATCGTGTTGAGACGCTGCAGTGGAATTCACCCTTTTGAGGTTTGCATAATGTGCGATGCAGTCATTTCAGATTGACAGCAAGGACAGATTACTTGTAAGGAAGGCAACATTGTATGACAAAGTCAACTGACTTAATTGACTAATGAGAGAATGTGAAGCATATTTTTCCATTGTATACTTTAGCCATCAATTATAGAAACATATATCCCAAATAAATATTCACTAAAAAATTAATTGAATTGAATTTTATATTGAAAATGTGTTTCAACATCAAAAGAAAATAATGAAACAAGTGGACAGACATAGAAAAGCAATATTGACAAACAATGAAAGCATAAAGCAAAAGAAACTGTCCAACACTTGCTTTACATGTTCTCCCCAAGTCATTCTGTATCTATCTTTATCTATCCATCTATAATTAATAATTAATCAGCTTCCTTATTGATTTAAATCTATACTTTAGTTAATATAACTTTGATATTTTTCTCTAAAATCATCAAAAGTCTAAATATACACTTTTTTATAGATAAAAATAAATTCCGTACCAATTTCACATCTTAATCATATTGTATAGTTATCTTTTTATATGGGTATATTATCATATAAAATACACATCTAACATACAATATATACATCTAATATAGAATATATGCATTCAAGATATATTATACACATACAGCAACATATATATACACATACATATACGCATGTGCACATACAAACACATGAGCATATATACACATATTTAACACATTTAAAAAACACAAAGAAGACTGTTTTTGTTTTGGAAGAATATGTATCTTGTTGGGCTACATGGGGCCAGGTTCTAAATCCAGCCCAGGCCCTTTGCTGAGATCTACTCCTGCTCCTCTTTACTGTCTGTGATAAAGCAGAAACGCTGAACCTGAATGAAATGTGGGGCAGTCAGGAGGGATGCTCCAACGCAACACTTTGGACTGATACAGGTGCTGATTCTAACCTCGACCCAGTAGTCTCATGATTGTACTACTGCACTATTTCCACTGTTAATATTACATGTAAATTCTTTATATTCATTATTCTTATTCTCTATATGTTTTTTGCAATTCGTATATTTTATACCTATATATTGTACCTATTTTTAAAAGTATGCTGTGTGAAACGTGCTGCTGTTACACCGGAATTTCCCAGCTTGTGATAAATAAAGTAACTATCTATCTATCCATCTATCTATCTATGTCAATCACCGTCAAACATCTTGATATAGGCCTCCAGCTCTTCTCATGATTACTTCTTTTTTGTCAGTGAGTCATAGCTCCGATTTGACCGTGTTTTAAAAAGCCATTTGAATTAGGGAATAGTATGAAAGTTTGGGATGCACCTGTCTTTAATAAGCTCATGAGGTCAGATGGTTTCTTTTTATGGTTTCCCACTCCCACTCACTAGTCAGCAGCGATGACTCCGCTGTTCGGGCGTTCACGCGGCTACATTCCTCTGATGTAGCAGCGCGTTTGATTGGCCTAGACGCTCGCCGCGTCCAATCAGAGTCGTTGTTTTATCTCCCGTGCGGCATGTTGTCTCCTCCCCCCTGTCTGGAGCTGGAAGTGACAGTCTGAGTGCAACGGGGGGGAGGGGGAGGGGCTGGGGGGGAGGAGGAGGAGGAGGGGCGGGGGGGGCAGGGGAGAGGTCTGCGCCACTGGCTCCAATAGACCAGCAGCGAGGCTGTCAGAGTGGAACCCCAAATACAAGGAGCCGGACGAGCACTTCACGCTCGTGTGGGACTTCTCTGTTGGATTTAGCTGCTGCGGGAGAGGGGGGTGGCAACGACGCGGACGTTCCCCGGAGACAGAGTGAGTAACGCCGGTGTGCTCTCTCTCTCTGCTCCGCTCTGCCCTGAAGTGGCTTTGTTATCAACAGGTGCTGGCAGGAAGGAGCCAGTCAGCTAGTTAGCTGCTAACGCTAGCCCCGAGAGCGTTCGGTCAGACCGACCCGCCACTTGCTGTCTCCTCCGGGGTGGGGGGGGTACTCGCTCGACTGCCGCGGAAGGTGTGAACCAACCGAGGCTGCGATGTTCCCGCTGAAGCCCGAGCTGGTTAGCTCCACGTAGAGACCACTTGTGCGACTCTTTGACAGCGGAGCTGGAGTTCCTCCGAGCCGACGTCCCTCGCCCGACACGGTCTGTCGGTCAGAGAAACCACTGTACACACCTTCTCTTCGTTTTCATTATTTAAAATGTTTTCAAAATACTATTCGCGTTACCTGCGGAAGTGGCGTGCTGTCGTGCGAGTTTGAGTTTCCATCGTCTTCTTGCTTGGCTATTGTTATTGTAAATAAGAAGTTGGTGTAGCGTTGAAAAAAGCTGCGAAATCACCGTTTATTAAAAAAATAGCATTTTCACAAATATAATAATGGTTTCCCAAATCTGAAAAAGGCGTTTTGCCGAATCATTGGCCCTACCTGTGGCCATCTGGTCCAGATTCGACAAGTCTAGGTATCGTTGTTGTTTTCTATCTGGACCTGGTCAAAAGACGGAGGACAGGTCGCTCGGCACTGTTACTTAAGTTCCCCTTAACTTTGCCCTTAACTGCCCAATCGGAAGCCGACTTCAGCGTCGTAGTTAAGACCAATCCAAATTGTTAAACTGTAATAAGAAGCCTCCGGGGGATCAAGGGCGTTTTTCTTAACTGCCGTTTTTCTTAACTGCCGTATTTTTCAAATGGAGTATCCATATCTCTATTGTATAAAGGCATAAATTGGGTTGTGTCAGCATAAGAGCACGAATACCATTGAAACCAGTACTCGTGGCAAGAGTAACTTGTCTTTGCACGATTTAGTTGCTTTAAGTATTTATCTGTTCTCATCAGATTTCTCCTCCTCAGATTATTCAGCATCGTTCTCGTCAGTAGTCTTGCAGGAGTATCACACAGAAGGCGGTGACTGTTTCCTTTTGAGTTGGCTCAAGGGTTCAGGGTTAGGAAGCCTTTCGTTGTGTTTCTCTGACACACATTTGGACCAGGATGTAAAAAAGGAGGATCAGTTTGAAGGGATACAGACACCGAGATTTGAAGATTGCAGAGGAAGGGCAAAGGGTTTGGCTCATGACCGTGTTATCAGTGACGACGCGCCGTCCCGACAGACACTTACGTTGAAATCACCTAAAGCCAGCGAGGTTCTTCTCTGTCCGCAGTGTGACGCTGTGTGGCCCGCGGCGGCCAGCACAGATTCGACGATACCACGTGCTGCTCTGCCAGTTTCACTGACACGCTGCCTTTGCTGACTCTTCTCTGTTGTAGATGATTCGTGGAAAACACACAACTTAATGAGTAGTTAGATTCAGACAAGCACACACACGTCGACCAGCCAGGTTCAGGATCACAAATGTGGTGGCAAACAAAGTTTTGAAATACAACCCTCCATTTGTTGCATTCAGTACAGAATTTGTGGGTTTGCACTACATTCCAGGTACTGGGATGCATTTCTGTGATAGCTTAGAGGTGCCATTTGGCTGCTGCCCATCATAGTTTCTTGCCAGGAGCGGGTAGTGGTGATGATGACTTTCACGAACTTCAAGACAAGAGGTTTACAATACCCCCTGCTCTGAGCGGTTCCTACCTCTTTAGGGCAGACTGGATCTACACTGACTCGCTATTGGAAAGTGTGAAGACATCATTTTTCGGCACTGGGGAGTGGGGACGCTGTATCGAACGGAAACTGACCCTAACCATGAAGAAAGTCTGCAAGTACGTGACATGGCAATGATGGAGTAGAGCAACTTAAAAATAAAAGGAAGAGCACGGTGGAAGTATGACCAAAGGACATGTTATTGAGTGGTGTTTTCACTGATAATCAGGTGAGGGGGGATTAGCTTTGTTTTTTAAATGACAGCAGCACCTGTACAATGAGCTACAGTGTTTGCCGCAGGTTCTCATTTGTGGTACAAACAACTCATTTGTGGTACACCTCGCATCCCCAGGCAGTCCCAGTCCTGCAGTCGAACTCTGGCCTTCTGACCACCTCACAAGTTGGAAACATAATTTCATTGAGCGATGGTCAAGAAAACGAGGGCTTGTTGCCATAGACTGTATATATAAAAAATGGAAGTAGTCCCGGGTGCAGTAAATGAAGGCAATGTGGGAGTGCCTGAAGCCTGTTTTCTCTGGAGTCACCATCAGAGGGCGACTCCCTGGTTGGAAAAAAAGAAGTCTATAGATTCTATAGAAGTCTATGAGAAAATGACTCTACTTCTCACTTGATTTATGACGTCAGTAAACAGTTTATGGTCTCAAACGCTACTTTCAAGTCTTCTTTTATACAACTTGATAGTCATTTAGTAAATGATGGTCTCATTTAGAGTCAAATAGACGATAAAGCATGTTATGCATTGTAGCGTGGATACAGTGTAATCGACAGCTATTGTCGTCCAGTCGGTGCATGGTTGCAGGTGTAGGTGGGCATGCAGTGGACGAGCTCTCAGTCAGATCCAGAAGTCGCCTTACAGCAGCATCAGAAATATTTGGTTCAATGGAAGGATGAATGTTTCAGCAGGTGATTGTTTTCAGTTCACCAGCCATTGGCAGACAGACCAAATATTGAGTCCTGCTTATAGCAGGTTTTCTGCACTGTGGACATGAAAGAACAGATCCCAATGAACACCGCCCAGCTCATAGTGTTTCAAACCTGTCAAGCATGATGCTGCTGATAACGCTCCACAGTTTTAATGACATGTTGGATCAATATATTCATACGCATTGGTCCATTCTGTGTTTATAATTAGCGCTGCAACAACACGCCGACGTAATCGTTTACGTAAAGTCGTCGATTTGCGTAGAATGCTTCGAAGCGGTGAACTGTTTACGTTTATCCCCAGTGATCATGGCGAGGTCCGGTGAAACGGAGTTGGGTTGCAGCAGTGAATCTGCAGTGCAGGTTATACCGAGTTCACACTACACTATTTTTAAGCCTGGTCTGCCGACAAATCCTGGAGTTGCAGCAAGTCGGAGGAAAATCAGCATGAAATCTGGGCATGCAATTCGGCACTCGATCCCTATGTGTGAACTACCAACGACGCATCAAAGTGACTTACCGAGGCCTCGCCGACGTTTTTCATATATCTAGCAGCTAAATATCTGGACGTTTGTGTTTTGATCCGTAAATCTGCTGGCGTTGTCTAGCACAGAGGCTACCTGTCACTCCCCTACCGGCAGCGCTCACGTCATTACCAACACTACAAAGAGTGTTGGTAACAGCCGACCATGTCCCCATAGAGCTGTAACCTTGCTCTGCTTCACTTTATCAGCATGACATTTGGCACAGATAATGTTCAGATGTTGTGATATGGATTGTGTATGGAAGTGTTTTTTTTTTGCTTCATCTTCATTATTACATAGAGAATATTTACTCTAAATGTTTTCTTTTTTTAGGCAAAAAATTTAATCTTTTATTTATGTTGTGTTCCATATTCATTTATTCTGATCCACGTATCTGATTCTTAACTATATAATTTATTGGTAAATTAACCAAAGGATTAATCGACTAAACAGAAAATAATGGTTAGATTAATTGAAAAAATAATTGCTAGATTAATGGATAGATAAATAATCGTTAGCTGCAGCCTAATTTATAATCACAGCAAGTGTTTGTATGTTGCGTCTGTTTGTCCTAGCATGAGGACTGTATCTATTATTATCAAATCACACAAATTCTTAGAGCGAAAAAGCTTTTTTTGTATTTTATAAATGAATATATTAAGTGTTGTTACAAAGGGATGAATCTGTCTTCATTGGGATAGTTATATGTTTTGTGATACATGGTAGAGATATCTATGTTCCAGAAGGTAACTTCCCTTCAGTTGTTGTCTGTGGTGCAGGCGGTCAGTCCAGCCACGGACCTGCAGGTGCACGTTGTTCATCGGTCTACATTGTACAGTATGCAGCACAGGTCGGCATGTGATCATTCTGACGCTTTGAAACTCTATGTGTTTCATATAGGCTCTCAAGCTAGATACGAGGTAGCATCGCTATGGTGACAAGGTCAACGCCGACTTTCACTGAGTGAGCTAGTGAAGCAGAGAGGTGAGGACGGCCAAAATACAGACGTCCTCTGTTCTCTGGAATGCTCTCTTGCTCTCCATTTTCGCTCTGGCTCTGTGACCCAATTGGGACCCAGCGCTCGGCTGCAGATCCAACACATGTCGCCAAATCAGGTTTGGACCAATGTGGACTCCCACACCGGGGCTCTTCCACCTCGGATCTGCTGAGGGTCAGTTAGTGGAGCCTGTGTCAGCCAGATGAAGCGAGGGGCTGGGTGCCCCCTCATCCTGGCTCTCAGGAGAGTTGACTGTAAAACTAAAACCTCTCTCCGATGCTAGTCCACCATTCAAACACGAAGACAGAAACTTTGTTTGTCTTGTTATTTAGTACATACAGAGTAGTGGCCCTTATATTTCACATTTTCCATTACGGTTTATTGAACCATTGCTTCATAGTTGAAAATGTTCCCACTTTTAGCACGTTAAGGCTTGTAGATATTGCTGACAATCTGTCTTCTCTGTTCATCATTTCTAATTCATGCCATCATAACTGATATCAATGATTTTAAGTTTGTGTCCATGCTCCTCCCTCTCCCTCATTTTGGCTCTGATTCTCGCTGTCTGGTACAAGGTGGTACAGCCCTTCTCTGTGTGTGTGTGTGTGTGTGTGTGTGTGTGTGTGTGTGTGTGTGTGTGTGTGTGTGTGTGTGTGTGTGTGTGTGTGTGTGTGTGTGTGTGTGTGTGTGTGTGTGTGTGTGTGTGTGTGTGCCCTGTTAAACACAAGATAAGAGTGGGTTCTGCTTCTGCTCTCAATGACATTCACAACACACACACACGTACACACAGTCTGAGTGACTTCCACATAGTTTTCGACATGTTGTCGTCCTTTTTTTAAGATCCACTTTATTGCAACGGTTGAAACATAAGGCGTGAGCATACAAGTTGTGTGAATAAGTTAATGGCTAACTAAATGTTACCTGATGCTACAACACTTCTTAATCTTACACATTTATAGTTAGCTTTTGCAATCTGTTTGTAACAGTAACATTATAATATTCTATAGTTTGTTTTCTAGATCATTTAAAGGATAAATAAAGGATTCCTATTGTATTCATACAGAAAACACATCATAGCTACACCGCAACCATCATAAGTCCTCAGTTATGTTTCTGAATCAGAAAGACTTGGAGCAGATTTTGATAATTACGTTCCCTTTTTTCACTGATCTCTTTGACTGCCTGTCTTGTAAAATTTAATTTTCTGTTCATAACTTTTGATACCATTACATCCAGAATGTGGCAGGGAAAAATTCATCACAATCAACTGTAGCAGACCTGAAGGCTTTTTCAAATGATTAATGGCAGGGGTGAGCTGTTCTGGATTTAAACCTGATGGTGTGGGTCTTCTCCAGGTACTCCAGCTTCCTCCCACAGAACAAAGACATGCAGCTCAGGTCAATTGGAGACTCTACATTACCCGTCGGTGTGAATGTGAGCATGAATAGTTTTGTCTTTTGCATTTTGGCCCTGTGATGTCCAGTCTGTACCTCGCCTCTCTCACCCACTGTCAGCTGGGATTTGCTCCTGCCCTCCCACCACCCTCAGAGGATAAGAGGTGTAGATAGTGGGTGGATGGATAATGCCTTAGGCACAAAACTTTCTCCAAGCCTATCACTTTAAGTTAGTAAGCTATGCACCAACTGACCGGCGGTGACCGCACGTGGACGTAACTCTAGCCAATTCGATTAAGTTTTTAAAGAGCTGAGAAAACCAACAGTGTGAAGATGCTCTGTACCAAGATTTATTAATAAACCTTCAGCCTTCTGATGTAATAGATTTATAAACAAGATAAACCTGGTCTAATTTTACTGCACTACAGTATTTGTCCAAGTTGCCCTATATTACATTTAGATATGCTGTCAGTCCATATTGTCTGAAAAGAGTAAACATGAGCACATTTAATGTAGTGATGTAGATCTGGAGATATGCAGGTTATGAAAATAACAATCATACAAAGCCCCTTTTGTATGCAGTGTTGTCTTCCTCTTATCCAAAGGTTATTAAAATGGATTTTGAAGCTACATTGAACTCTACAATGCAACGTATTTCACATAAGACTATATGATTTTTGTCTAGAGCACTTGAGCTGCTTGCTGTTGTGCTCCTTGTATTCAGTGGAATCACGGACTACATCCCTAAAAATAATTATATCAATAAGAAAAAAACTGACCTCAGTGAAGTTGGTCGGGGTGAGGCGATTTCAGTTGTGTGCATTTTCAACACAGTCATCACAGAGAGTGTGTGTGGCTAACTGAGGTACCTCAGTTGAAGCCGCCGTCTCATTCCACAGCTCTGCGTTGGAACAGTGAGGTTCCGGAAGTAAAAATCCCATTCATATTCTCCATTGACATTTTGACTATTAGCCATAATGTTGTAACCATCCAAGGTCAACTCACCATGAACTACGGAGTTGTGAAACGATAATGTATGAACCTGTAGAAGTTATAAGTCCGTATGAATTCAATTCAGTTTTATTCGCAATGTCATCCAGAAATATTACACTACCCACAATCCTAAAGTTCGGTTAGTGATGCTGCATTCCATTGTACTTGGAACTCGGACGTCAGCTTGTCGTTCCATTATACCTAAGATCTCGAAATAACAGACCTCCGAGTCGGAGGTTGCAACTCGAACGCGAATGGAATTCTGACTCAGATGGTCGCAGTACCAACCCTGACTTCAGAGTTCCGAGATGTAATGGAACGCAGCATGAGTTACTGGTACCCGCTGCTACCACTGAACTCTATGGTCATTACGCACACAAAACACAAGCTGCAACACATTGCAAGACTCTTGAACAATATCATCACTATAGTGATGATGATGAAGGTTAAATTCAAGAAGAAGCTAAACTGTCGTTGGAAATGCATTCGCAATGGCTTATGGGATGCGTAGTTCCTTCGCTCTTAAAATCATTATGTTCACAGTCTTGTACCTTTGTCCTTTCTTCCGTTGTCCACTTTTTGCTAGCAAGAGAACCACATCGTCTTTGCTTCCTGAGTTGGGACATGCCCTATGACTGTCCTTTGAGAATAAGGAAGTGCAGCTCACCATCTGATGAGGTTGAAAAACTCCTACCTATGACATCATCTGAGGGTTAAAGACAGGTGATATATATGTATGTATATATATATATATGTATATATATGTGTGTATATATATATATAGGTGTGCATGTACATTCATTCATGGGAATCAAGTTGCAAATTGGTGACGTAGCCCTTTAGTTCTGCCGTCACTGCTTCTGCTGAGCGTTTTGCCAGAACTAACAAGTGCACTCCACCTGTTGGTGGTGTGGTCGGACACGGAGGGTTTTTGTTGTCAAGCAAGTTGCTGCTAACAAAGTGTAAATAAACACGAACCACACTGAGAAAATCCCACCATAAACATCAGACCTTGAGTTTACACATCAGTATATCACCTGACACCCTGAGGAGGAAAAAACCGGCCTGTCACATTTGTCTCATCCATGTTTTTACTTTTTTTGTGTCCTTATATGTTAATATGTTAAAAACTATTTTAGCTAACGGTTATGCGAACACTGCAGGATGTATGGCTGTGTATACTCCATGTGGGACCTTGTACTCTGGCACTGACAATGCTTAAATTAGTCTGAAGTGGTATTGTCCTGTTAAACCTCTCAAGGATTCAGAGTGACAGTCTCGGGTGTCTCAAGTGCCCGAGTCTGTTTTGAGCCCATCATTTACCTACACAGCTTTCACTGGGAAATAGTTTTCTTGCATCTTATCATAACCGAGCATGACGACGTACTTCATACTCCGTGTGATGTCTTAGCACATTGTTTTCCTTTTCGCCTCCGGTACGGTAAGCCGTTGACTTGCAGCCACCGGCCTTTTCTTCCCGGTACTTGGAGAACTAGTCCACTTGGTAGTTGAGTGGATGTGAAAACAACTGGGATCCTGTTTCCCGGGGCGATCAAAATGAACACAGTTGGTTTTCTCCAGGTTGCCGTTCCTTCTAACCATTTGCGTGAAGTTTAACCTTTCGCCACTTCCCTGTGTTGTGCTGCTGAGTGAGATTCTACTTAACATTACACATTTTAATATAAATGTTACTGTCATTTTACTAGCATGTCAGCATTGGAATTTAAATATACTGTAGATTTTACTGACTAATCAAGTTAAATCAAAGAAGTGTAGTAAAAGAACTGTAATTAGACTGATGGCTGTTGAGATTAACTATTGATAATCTTTGAACTTTTCCAAATGAGTAATAACAGCATCACTAGAGATTTTGTAGTGTCCCAACCCGAAGAGCTTTTTGTTTCCCCACAGCTTCGCCTTGAACTGTTAACTCAGCAAGACACGCATGCATACACACATTCATGAACACACACCAGGGGGTAAGCCGCGGCGACAGATGGTGTGGTGTATGTTTTTGCGTGTTGTGTGGGGGGTTCCTTGTTTGAGGTTACAGCTTATCGATCCAGTGCGTGTCCCCTTGCACGGCAGCGCACAGTCCAGCGGGTAGACAGATAAAGGTTTATTTGACCAAGTCACAGGTCTGACGGCAGGAGTTCAGTCAGAAACGGCTGCAGGTCTTCCTCAGCAACAGAGCACACTTTTTATTTTTCAGCCTAAATGTGTTAAGAACAAACCTCACGTCCTCCTTTTTACTGCATCTGCAGGATATTCAGTCAGAAACACTGATAGTCAAAGAGCGCCGTCTGTCAGACTGTATGGATCACTACTTCAGGCAGGTCGAGGTCTGTGTCCGTCAGCGTTCCACATCATGAGAACAACAGTATTTTAATGAGTTGGAGAAAAATACTTCCATTCAGTTTGAACCTCTGTCCGTTTACTTCTCTGACAGTGCTACTCGTAACCTCGCTCTGATGAGAATCCATTTTAAAAGTGTCATACGTAGGCATTTAGCTTCAATATTGCTTTGTGTATAAAATCATTTATTTTTCATGAAAATGACAACACTTATATATTACATAGCCATAAGTATTTATAATTTTTTATAGCAATTGCCCTTTGCCCTACTGAGCAGCTCTTTTATTGTGTTATTGTTGTTGTTTATGTCTGTCATTGCCTTTGGGATTAATAAAGATGTATTGTATACAGAAGGAAGGTTTGACATTTTATCAACACTGCACCATTATGCAACCACACTGGAGCCAATCAGATGTCCTTCTCATAGATATTCTGCTTGAATGTGATTTTCTTTTGCTCAGAGCACACGCAGTGGATTACAGAGACTCCACAGGCTTTACATAACCGAGCCATGCCATTGTTATGCTAATGTGATTTGTGTTGATGTCAGACCGTGGACTGGTTACTCGGGTAACGGCTCGTGTCAGCATCATAACTGGGATAGATAAACCGTGGAAATCTTGTATTCCAGTTGCAGTTTGAACTCTGTCACACTGGTTTCTGTGAAGTGAAAAACTGCTTTTCACCTCAGGTACAAAACCTCAACCTACCTTTTAGTGCAAAGACAGCATGCTCCACACACTTGCTGTTTGAGAGGTATTTAGGAAAGGACAAAATAATGATATGATGAAATAATAAGAGTGGTGAGACATCTGCCAATTCTGGAGAGAGCTTGTTTCTCTCATTGTTGTTGTAATTTTACTGCCCTGGCCGGAGCCGCCAACCCGGGTCATCGTGTACGTGAGTGCGACGCACTGACCACTAGGCCAAAGAGTTGCAGCGTCACCCGCTAGCACGTCTCCTAAGGTGTCGACCAGTGATGAGTATAAACTGTCAACACAGTGTTGTTGGTGCGGTCCGCCCCATTTGTTTGTTTTCGATTTACAGGGCTGAGCCCAAAAACCCTGATTTTTTTCCGGTGCGCGCACACTAAAGCGACAGCTAGCGGAGGGTGAGGAAATATTCGCTGACTTTTGCAAAGCTTGTATTGCTTTCGAAATGCTTACTGCCCCTTTGATTAAAAAAACAATTTAATAGGACTTTTTAATAGCAGACATTTTTATTTGTCATAGCAGGAGAGGCACAGGTGGACGTGTCATGTCAGTTAAAAAGTGATTATAAGCACGTTCACGTTAATCCAGACGTGGGTTGGTATTACAGATTTTGAGTTTGTGATATTGTGATAATAACCTCCCACTTCCCTACCTACCTTGTAATGCATATTTCGGTTACATGTCTCTCTTCTGCATTTGTAGTACGACTAAAAGTGTTCCTCCGTCGAACCGGTGCGCCTGACATTAGGGATGGGCACCGCAACCCGGTATTAAACGAGCCCCCGGGGCTAAATTGTGAAAGATCAAAGTATCGATAAGCTCCGACGTTATCTGTGCTGCTAACGGTGCTATAAATGAATGCATTCGTCTATGATGAATCTTCACTGTTCCCAATCCTGAGGACAGATCTGTGTGTCTGTGTGGGGGCCTGTCCTGTGCAGGGGGCGGGGCCAGCTCTCACTGCCCGTCACTCACACAGCACATTAAAAGTTAGTCTGGAGCTCTGTACAGTGATGAAAATGTCACAGTCACATTCATACAGCGATGCTATTTCCCACGCCTTTTCTGTCACATTCGTACACTGCCAGAAGAGCCGCCAGAGGCAATTCAGGGTCAAGTGTCTTGCCCAAGGACACATCGGCATGCAGACTAGGGGAAGCTGGGATCGAACCGCCGACGGTCGAGAGGAGCCGCGGTATCGACGTCCCACCTTTTAATGCTCACCCACTTAGTTTAATCGGCATTCACGTTTTCATTCCTGTCAACATAGACTAACACTGGACTTCAAGCGTTCAAATCTACGACTTAACCTGAACAGAGTGGTCAGTGTGACTATCATCACAGGATTATCCCAGGCTGTGGGATCTTTTTAAGAAGCCATTGAATTAATCCATCAGGATAGTTTCCAACAGTTTTCAACTCTGGATGAGTTTCAACGACATCCTCATTTCATCCCAACGCCGTGGTTTTCCTCGTTGCGGCGTTAGCTTCGGGTTTAACGTTGTGAGGAGACTTGTATCCTCGCCTCTGTGATGTGTGAGCATCAGACACAGCTTCTCAGACTGCAGAGCCTTTATCTGTCTCGTGGCTCCACCGTCTCTCAGACACGGACCTTATCAGGCGCTTGCTTCACCTCCACTTGCCTGCTGCTCAGTCTCGTGTCTGCATTTTAATTTTCACTCTGTCATGCTATTTTTGTCTTTGGCTGGAACATATTTATCTTTTGAGGTCTGCTCAACTTGAAATATCCTTACAAATGAAAAAAAAGGCACAGATTGTAGTGATCATTATGTGTCAATAATAACTCTATCAATAATTAATTTCTATAATTAGTTTTAATATTTTCTTTTTTCTCTTTTTTTGAATAATTTTGGACTGAAACAGAGAACAATACTTTGCAGGCATGAGAGAAGACATTAAAAGATATAACTTGGTCATGTGGACAAGCTTGTGGTTGTACTGATATATATTATTTGTGACTATAAGGAACGCATGAAAATGTCAAATGGAAGGCAAAAGATTTTTACACGCCAACATAATTTTTTCCCTGATATTTTAACACTTGCAGGTTCGTTGCGAGTCACACTGCCTGGAATGTGTCTGTGAAATCATTATTCTATTCTTATTAGGGCTGCAACTAATGATTATTTTTATAATCGATTAATATTTCGATTATTTTCTCGATTAATCGATTAGTTGTTTGGTCAATAAAATGCCATAAAATGATGAAAAATGAAGATCCTGTTTCCCAAAACACCAAGATGATGTTTTGTTTTGTCCACACACCAAAGATATCCAGTTTACTGTCATAGAGGAGCAAAGAAACCAGAACATATTCATATTTAAGAAGCTGAAATCAGAGGATTTTGACCTTTTTCTCCATAAAACCGATTAATCGATTATGATATAATATAATAGTTGGCGATTGTTTAGTAATGGATTACCTGTTGCAGCTCTAATTCTTGTCCTCAATGCCTTGTCAGATTCAGCAAACGCTTCTAACTTCTGAAAGGGTGTAAATCACCCGTGTAAACATGACGCCGCTTGTGCTCATTGGAGCAAATGTTCACGATGTTAGCACGATTCATGTCCAAATATTACCATGTAAGGAAGAGTTCAATCATGAAAATGGCATCGAGCAGCAAAGAGAATAACTGTTTTGAGTTCTGAGATTGAAGTCCTGCTCACACGTGTCACATACACAAACATATGGATGAAAAAAATACCAGCCATAAAGGGCGATTTTGCACCAGCATGGTTTCTTCTGGTGCTGGATCAGTTTATCTTCAACCATTATATATTAATATTGTACAATATGCAACATGCTGAAATAATTTGACACTTTTCTGGTGTGTAGAGCAACTTACCACCATCCACCTGACCTCCACAACAACGTCTGTATGCACATGGCGCTTGTTTTATGAACCCTCGTGTCTTCTACAACAACCCGCCACACATAGAGGGGTTTTATTTTCCTGCATATCTAACGAAATGCTTTTCTATATAAAACAACTAAGTACCGCACGTTCTCTTAGAATTTCCCTTTGGGCACAAACCGAGCAGAAACTGAAGGTATGCTCCACGACTCATTGTGTTGACAAAACATCAGCCTGACATCTGCACACAGCGGAGCGGCCAACGTTAGCCCCTCCGGCAGGGAGAAGACTGCCAGGGACGATACGTCGTCAACCAACACAAACCGATCTGCTTTGAGATGGAGTCCGCTAACCACCCTGAGTCATAACTGTCACAAACTGTGCAGTAATAATAATAATGAGTCCGTATACAGAGACTCTGTCATGACTCCAGGCAGCTCATACTGCCAGTTATCGTCTACATTACCTTCAGACCTCAAATAGCCTTTCTTTTTGTGAATACTGTAGTAACTGGATTCCACAAAGGGGACTTCACTGCTGCCTCCGCTCAACATTTAGCGCTGATTCCAAGGATTACTGAGAAAAGATAAACATGCAAACATTCGATTTGGGAATTTGTTGAAGCTACATTGGATTAGTCAATTAAAAATCATGATGTATCTATTTTATTTATTTTTAATAGATGGAGCCCTTGTATTAATGGGTTCCTAATATGTTGCATTAACCAGTGTTTTCTGTCATGTCAGAATTTGAAAGCTGTCTCTGCAGACTGTCTTTTGTCACCAGAGCTGTAAGTCGATTTGACGGTCAAATCCAAAAGAGCCCCAACACATCTGGGAAAATCATACAGCCATTAGTTTGTATTTTCTATTATAATGCTTGTGTAGTTTACAGCATTGCTGCTCTGCTCCAATGGACAGGATCTGTGTCAGTAACCGACATGTTCCCACACTGCTGACTGGGATGGACATGGTAGGTCTGCAGTCTCAGGGTTATCATCCATCTGGAGCTAATTAAAAGCAGCCCGATCTTTGACCTCTGTCGTGATTGTACAAGAAGAGTCATGTGACCAATGCAGCGGGAGGACAATAAAACGGTTCACGTGTGACATTTACACAATATATAGCAGCTTGCCCCGACGTTAAACAGAGGATTTACACGTTTCCAGTGTTAATTGTGAGTTTATGTGAGTTAAGTAATGAGAGCTCCACAGGGTGCACCTGCATCCTGATCACGGACGTTTGAAATAACATGTATCAAATATGTATCAAATTTGCACAAGACTAAACAGGTTGTTGGTATCACAACGTCATTGATTATATGTGATATGCAGTTTTGGCCACATGCTATTTTACAGGTAGAGTTATAACCCTCATCATAGTGTTGGAACTGATAAAGAAGAGAAACTGATGTGGTCCCAGTTGTTTCCCTACAATTAAAGACTTTGAAGGAGATCAGTGCAAATATATTGAGATCATGCAACACGCACATATTACACGGTATCCATACATACACACACTCCCTTCCCCCATCTATGGAATCTTGTTCTCAGGGCTGCCTGGCATTCCTCACTGCTGCATCATGGGACCTCTCTCTCTCGTGTGTGTGTGTGTGTGTGTGCACAGTCCTGTTGGTAAGAGATAGCTGCTATTGTGTCACTCAATGATAAGGCTTCCATCAATCTCTTGTGTTTATTTTTACTTCTCTCTCTTCCACTCTCCATTCATTTCCACCTTGCTTGCCCTCTGTTGTCTCTCCCACTATTTTATTACCCATCCCCTCTTCCCACCAACCACCTAACTACATAGTACTCTGATCATCTTGTGTGTGTACACAGTCCTGCTGGTTAGAGATAGTTGTTATTGTGGCACTCACAGATAAGGCTGCAATCCCTCTCTCTCCTCTCTGTATTCATTTCTACTTGCTCGCCCTTGTGTCTTTCCCACAATTTTATCATCCATCCCCTTTTCCCGCCCACCACCTCCCTACATAGTACTCTGTTCATTGTGTGTGTGTGCGTGTGTGTGTGCGTGCGCGCCCGACAGGGGGACCACCCTGCAGCTGACAAAGCCGTTGTCATGGTTATGTGTGGAGAATAAGGGGGGGGGGGGGGGGGGGCTCTCATGACATTGTCGTCTCTGAACTTGTAAAGAGCGAAACAAGGGGAGAGGTGGACAGTGAACATATTGTAACTTGTGTTTAAGTGGTTCATCAGTGAACCAATCAATCAGGAGTAAACCGCTCATCCACACACACCAAGCACTTTATTAGGAACACTATACTAATACTAGCTAGTTCCACCCTGCTACCTTTGATACTGCCGAAAATACCGTATCGGGCGTCTGCGAGTACGTGAATGTGTAAACCGTTCCGATTCCATGTCTTTCAAGTAGGTTCACATGTTTAAAACTGTACTTTCCAGCATGAAATATTCCCAAATCCCTGATTACCGCAAACCACTTCTTCTTGCCAGTGAAAGTACAGCACAACTGCTGTTTTGCCAAATATTGCCAAATTGCTGACTTTTTCTCTACAGCTCTGGCTAACGGAAATCGGTTCTTCTTTGTTGCTCCAGAACAGCAGCTGTGCTGTACTGTCACTGGCTAGCTATGGTTATAGAGCAGTGAAGAAGAAGGGATTTCCGGTAGTAGAGTGATAGCCAGAGCTAGACAAAATGTCAGCGATATTTCACGTTGGAAAGTCCCACAATTCCCACATGTACCATATTGTTGTTTTATACCCTTACTTTTCGAAACTGACGTTGCTGTTGCTTTGTTTTATAAGGTAAACCTTCATTCTCTGTATGCATCAGTTTTTCAAAGGGTTTAACCTGAGCCAGGCCAAACAACAATGATGGCAACCATCACTATTAGTCGCAAACAGCTATGTTATTAAAATTGTTATTTCTATAAATGCACTGGTATCGATCGGTTCTCTCAGTTTCAGCCGATATGCAAATTCCATGTGTCCGAATTGCGAGGGGAAAAATGGTATCAGAACAGTTTGTGAGCTGGCTCAAGTTTGGCACTTTAGCCAGCACCATCTTGGTTTTTTGAAACAAGAAGTATCTGTATTATTTGGCAGAGAGGGGGGCAGGTCTTACTGAGAGCTTGGGGACACTGCACGTCCATCTCCACCTGCACCCACTAGCTGTCAATCACACAGTAATGTCCCAATGCACACTGTGCTTTATCTTCTATCTAACTCTGAATGGGAGGGACCACGATTTACTAAATTAACATCGTGCTGTATAGAAGAAGACTTGAAACTAGAGATTGAACCATAAACTCCTCAGGAACACGTTTACTGACGTTACAAATCCAATGAGTCAATTTTTCATAGACTTCAATAAAAATGGACTTCTTTTTGCGACCAGTCGCGTCGTCCCCCTGCTGGTCATTCAAGGGAATACAATTGTCAGCTACTTCCGCATTCTATGGAAGTGACTAATAAGAACCAATCAGGAAGTGAATGTTTCCAAACATCTCACTTTATGCCTGTCCACACACATTACAGCACAGCCCCAGTTTTCAAACAAAAATTGGACCAGCTGCGTTTCCAAACTTCTCCGTCTTCGGCACTAGAAAATTAAAAGTGGAATGTAATGATGTGGATGTAGCCTGAGTGACAGAATCCTTTCTGTCTGCTCCAACCAGTCGGACAATTCTCCTTGTATTTCTTTTTCAAATGCCAGTCAGGCCCCTCCGACTCTTACTGCTCTGATCGATTGACCGCCAATGATCAGGTGATCGGCAGATTGGCATTTGTGCTTTCATGATCACCTCATCATGTTCGTTCCTGGCTTAACACATGCGTGCTTGTAGCTGAGAGCTAGCGACACAGAAAAAGAATCAAGTGCTATACTAGCTACTATAACAATACAAACAAAAGAATGATTGTTATCAGCAGATATTGCTCAAGAAGAATCGGCAATCGGTATCAGCTGCAAAAAACTTAGCGTCCCTAGTGGTTGGTGTCTTGTGGCCTGGCTTCTCCCCCGACCCTGTGGTGGTTGCTGGTGATGTCACTAACCGACTGACTCTCACAATGTTTGTCATCAGTGGCCGACCTGCTCGATGTCTGTTTAATGTCTGTCCACAGTCAGTAAACCTCACCGGTTAGTTCATGGTGACGGTAACAGCTGATTATGAACGGAGGAAATCCACAGGTCAGTTGAGTGGTGTGCTGTAAGTGCTGGTGTTGAACACGCACACACTGCACGTTTGACCAGTCCAGGACCAGGCCGATGAAATAATCTATGATTCACATGGGGGATCAGGGGCGGCGCCAGGCAACACCAAGATTTGAACTAGCAACACCTAAGCAACACCTATGATTTTTTTATGAAAACTAAAAAGAAATTCATAGAAAACACATCTTTAAATAATTTTGATAATTTAATGATGGTTCCGGAGAAATAATTATTTTCACTGACTTTCAGCAAATATATCTATAACATAAAACCCAAGTGGTGGTCTCGCGTCAAGGGTCCTGCGATAAGGAAATGGCCTTGGGTGTATACAAGCTGGCGTTTGACACTATTAGCTCTAAGTTCAGCTTGTGACCAGTGTTGGTTGAAAATTAACCAGCAACACCATGCTGTCATATAGCAACTACAAAGCAACAGTAGTGGAAAAAATCCTTGTGATCAGTTAACGTGAATGTGAAATGACTATGTGAATGCCTCCTACAGAATGGCACCAGTCAAACTAGATCGATGACGTCATTTTCTTGCTTTTTCCACAGGTAACGTTATCATGGCTGCCCTGTTCTCTGAGCCGCCCTCCTAGAATTCCTTCATATAGAGACACACCTAACTAAAAATCCCTGGAATCCACACACACACACTATTGACTTTAGCTGTGTGTATGTCTGAGGGATGACGACCTCCCATTTGAATGGCCATGTTGCTGGGGAGGGAGGAGGAGGAGGAGATGAAGAGCAGAGGGGAGGACAGCAGCACAGAGAAATGGCCGTTGACTGTCCGGGAGAGCTGGGGGGTCGAATGCTACCACTCCGACGATCTGCACAGCTCGAGAGGATACGACAGCACCAGGTACACACACAACACACACAAGCAGCTCAAGTGCTCTAGACAAAAATCATATAGTCTTATGTGAAATACGTTGCATTGTAGAGTTCAATGTAGCTTCAAAATCCATTTTAATAACCTTTGGATAAGAGGAAGACAACACTGCATACAAAAGGGGCTTTGTATGATTGTTATTTTCATAACCTGCATATCTCCAGATCTACATCACTACATTAAATGTGCTCATGTTTACTCTTTTCAGACAATATGGACTGACAGCATATCTAAATGTAATATAGGGCAACTTGGACAAATACTGTAGTGCAGTAAAATTAGACCAGGTTTATCTTGTTTATAAATCTATTACATCAGAAGGCTGAAGGTTTATTAATAAATCTTGGTACAGAGCATCTTCACACTGTTGGTTTTCTCAGCTCTTTAAAAACTTAATCGAATTGGCTAGAGTTACGTCCACGTGCGGTCACCGCCGGTCAGTTGGTGCATAGCTTACTAACTTAAAGTGATAGGCTTGGAGAAAGTTTTGTGCCTAAGGCATTATCCATCCACCCACTATCTACACCTCTTATCCTCTGAGGGTGGTGGGAGGGCAGGAGCAAATCCCAGCTGACAGTGGGTGAGAGAGGCGAGGTACAGACTGGACATCACAGGGCCAAAATGCAAAAGACAAAACTATTCATGCTCACATTCACACCGACGGGTAATGTAGAGTCTCCAATTGACCTGAGCTGCATGTCTTTGTTCTGTGGGAGGAAGCTGGAGTACCTGGAGAAGACCCACACCATCAGGTTTAAATCCAGAACAGCTCACCCCTGCCATTAATCATTTGAAAAAGCCTTCAGGTCTGCTACAGTTGATTGTGATGAATTTTTCCCTGCCACATTCTGGATGTAATGGTATCAAAAGTTATGAACAGAAAATTAAATTTTACAAGACAGGCAGTCAAAGAGATCAGTGAAAAAAGGGAACGTAATTATCAAAATCTGCTCCAAGTCTTTCTGATTCAGAAACATAACTGAGGACTTATGATGGTTGCGGTGTAGCTATGATGTGTTTTCTGTATGAATACAATAGGAATCCTTTATTTATCCTTTAAATGATCTAGAAAACAAACTATAGAATATTATAATGTTACTGTTACAAACAGATTGCAAAAGCTAACTATAAATGTGTAAGATTAAGAAGTGTTGTAGCATCAGGTAACATTTAGTTAGCCATTAACTTATTCACACAACTTGTATGCTCACGCCTTATGTTTCAACCGTTGCAATAAAGTGGATCTTAAAAAAAGGACGACAACATGTCGAAAACTATGTGGAAGTCACTCAGACTGTGTGTACGTGTGTGTGTGTTGTGAATGTCATTGAGAGCAGAAGCAGAACCCACTCTTATCTTGTGTTTAACAGGGCTCACACACACACACACACACACACACACACACACACACACACACACACACACACACACACACACACACACACACACACACACACACACACACACACAATTCATTACTTTACTCAAGGTTAACGCTCCTGCAAACATACATGGCTACAAGTTAAGTTTATGTATGAATTTAATTTCAGAAAACAATCAGGGTTGATCAAATTGCTGCTTTAGAAAAATCTAAACGGAAGCAGAGAGTGCCTCGGTAGTAAGATGTTAAGAGACAAACAAATGTGATGTGTGCTTTTTCATTTCTCAGTTCATCACCTTCATCCTAAGTGTTAACAGAGGAAAACTCTGAATCAGTTAGTGGACAAATGAATCGTATGCTTCCACACAGGACACTACATGGTACATTGAATCATTTTATCTCTATCTGCAGGCGTCAGCTGTCTGACTAATGATGCAGCGTAAATGCACAGAATATGGAGACAAATGTGTCTGATGAAAGAACGAAAATCAACACACCTCAAATAATAAAAGAACCTTAACTGAGGATGTGTGGTGTGACAGTCATAAAATAATAGTGTGATTAGCAGACTTGGTGAAACCCACACGTTGTCCACTTTATTACTGTGAAACTACAATGAAATGTTCCTGTGTGTGTGTCAGGAGGACTTTCGGCGTCGCAGAGAGGAGGAGGGTCGGCAGCTGGACCTGAACGCCTCGCTCAGGCTCAGGAAACTCTCTCAGAATCCCCACATCGGCATCGACAACCCCACGTTCCTGGAGGACGCATACATATCGCAACAGCCGTCGCTCGGCAGCCAGCACACACACGCACTGCTCGGTAAAACACACACACGTTCACTCAAGTGTGGAAAAGCAGGTTGTTTCATTCAAGATCTCAGAGGAAAAGAATAAAGAGCCTGAGGTGTAAAGGATGTTGGAAAAATCATTCAAATTTAAAAAAAAAACAAGGGATGTAGAAAAGGAGGTGAAGGATGAAGGAAGCTTGAAGGGAAAGGAATGTAAAGAGGACATGTGTGCCGTCAGGGAGGGAATTCCTCAGGGAGGGAGAGAAGGACAGGAGAGGCTCTTGGGACGACTTAATTAAAACTTTGCCAGGGGTGGTAATGTTTACACGCTCACATAATCGCACAAACAGGAACACACGCACACACACACACACACACACACACACCGTAGAACTCAGTAACACACACATTTATCTGAAGCCAGGACAAGGAGGCCGTCGCCTGCCGTCATCCTCTGATCATTTTTAAAGCAAGTGTGACTTGGAGCTTCTTCTCACTTTCGTCTCTTTCTGTTTGATTCTGTCTAAAATCTGAACGTGTTGATGTGGATGTGTGTCTCTTGCAGAGTTGGAGGAGTTGTTGCTGTCACTGAAGCAGGTCCGGGGCTGCCTGTCCGACCAGCAGAGTCAGAATGACATCGAGCTGGTTCTTGCACTACTAAACAAGGTAATATAAATGGAATTAGAGGGGAAAGAGCCTTGGGTGAACATGTAATTGTGGTATTTTTCAATACTTTCTGACCTCCGAGGTAAAAAAGAGATTTACAAAAATGGAGCGGTGTCTTGACTGCTGTCTGAGCCGGAGCATCCGTAGCGACAAAGGCCTCACCAGGTTCCTACAGCTGGACCGAGGAGTGGGGTGGAGGCCACTGTAAAACAATACCCGTTTTTTTTTGCTCAGCGCTCTTTTCATTGTTTCCCCCGGTACTGTTGAAGCTCATGAATATTTTCGCTTTTCAAGCTCTGAAACCGAGAGGAAAAAATACTTTTAGTTTTGGTTTCTGGGGGATTTTTTCCTTCCCCTGGGGTCCAAATGTCTGACGGTCCAGAAACTCTGTGGGTGGAATATGAACTGCTGAATGTTGCTGACGAGTCAAACATGAACAATAATACACCACAAATGTATATTATTGGTCGTTAAACGGTTGCAGCTGCAGTTTTGGTGTCAATCTGGAACCAGCATTGGTCTTGTGCAATTCGTATTAATACGGCCACATTCATGCAGTTTACCTTGTGATTCTCAAAGGCATCCTCAGACTCATGGATCTTCTACCCAAAATGGCCTGAAACGACACGCACACACCAGCCTGCGAAATCTGTGTCCCGCTTTTTACCAGATGATGTTTGCGATGCACAATTGTGTCATTTGTCAACCAAGAAAGGAAGAAGAAGAAGAAAAGAAGATCCTTTTAATATGATTTAGTTGTTCCAGTAGGGATGGAAATCTTGTTTATATGGATTGAAGTATCTTCAGATGCAGCTGTCTCGTTTGCAAACCACTACATGACTCCAACATGTCTGCGATGGGAGTTGGTGCGTGTTTGGATTTTTATTAGTCACTCTGTTGTGTCCACACCACCTGATCTACTCATTAATCAGTTTGAGTGACAGAGAGCTGGCAGCATTTTTTTTTCAGTCCCGTTAGTAATAAATGCCCCTGGCAACTGTCAGTTATTTTTCTAAACCAAGTGTACATGATGGAAATAAGTCTGTGGTATGTGTATGTATACCGGATGGTTGCAAAATGCAACTACTCAACTAATTTGCAGAAGTTTTTTTTTTTTTCCCCATGGTGAAAAACGAGGGAGCGAGTCCGCCATTGTAGGAAAATATGTGTGAGACGGGGAGGGTCCGTGAGTGATTAGTCAACTGCGGGGGGGTCACGTCATCTGCATGAGTGTAATTGGATTCAAGGTGTGCCACTAAGGAATAACGGTTTCACAGAGTATTATGTTTTAGTTGGAAATCATTTCAGTTTTAACTCATGTAAATGCTTTTCATGTGGAATCTGACAGAACAACCTCCTCTCTCTCTTTTTGTTTATTTTTTACCCTTTAGTCTGACTTCCAGTCCGCTCTGAAGATCCATAATGCCGTGGCCTCCAGCATGCACCGACCCTCTCCTCCATACCCACACACACACCAGGCACTTCCGCTGGCCATGGAGGTAACATGGGCTCCTCCATATAATGACTATATCATTATATAATGACTCGTTTACTGATGATCCTTGTTGCATCATGTTCATCTGAGACTACGCCACACACACAAACACACACACACACACACACACACACACACACACACACAACACACAACAGTCCGGGTCAGCGAGTGTGTGATGGGGTTGGAGACAGAGCGGCTCTGTTCCAGATCAATTAGAAACACTGAAAAACTGCTGCTTCACAGTATGTGCACAAACAGGTAGTTTTAGTAAAACAAACTCTTTTGTTTTGTGATTGTATTAAAAAAAAAAAGAAAAAAAAAAAGACACACTTGGTATCAATGGACGACGATGTCAGTTTCAGCTCAAACTCAATCTGAGACCGATCCAAAGCTGTTGGAATGAGCAGAGTAAAGTAAATTTCAATTGTTCTGTGATTGACTACCAAATGGCCCCTTGTTGATCATAACCAGTACCCAGGTTGCTATTACTGTCAGGGCTGCAATTATTTCCCTGCTGCAGTGCTGGGCCGGCTGCCTGTTGGAGCTATTCATGGCTCATTTCAGTGGAATCTCATTAAGGCGCAGCACATTATATCTGCTCTGTGTCGGCGTCTCCACCCCCTCCCCTCCATTTGGCTTCCAAAAGTTCACACGAACTCCCATAAAAATTTTCCTTTGACATTCTTAATGAAGCTCAAGAGAGAAATATAGCCACGGTGGGCAACTCTAAAACAAGAACAAAGAGAAACCCCCTCAGAACTCCTCTCATTTTAGGTTCGGCCAGAGTCAGATCGAAAGACATTTAAGTCTTTACTCATTTTAAACTTGGTTGGTATGGCAGACAGATTGTCTTTTCTCTAATCAGCCACTTACTCCTACTACAAAATGAAAAAAAATGCCAGAACATTTATCCTGTCCCAACAAATGTCTATTCCAGCACCTTGTCCCTTCGCTCGCTGTCTTCTTCCTTGAGTCTCTTGGCTGTGTTGCTGTAAAAGGACCACATGACAGAATGTGCCACAGTGATGATGTGCTGCATCATAACTACTGTCGTGTTTCACATTGGTGATGTTCTTGTGTTTCAGGTCCGGAATCTCACCCAGTCAAGTCAGAACAAAGAGGGCCTCGAACTCAACAGCCTGCTGTCAGACACACACATCCAGGTACACGCGCGCACACCTGTAGAAGCAGGTTAAGAAAAGAGAATCTCGTAGTGACTGTATATGTATGTGTGTGTGTTTTGCAGTCGTTGCTCCTGGCCCATGACAGCATAGCGGAGACAGAAATGCAGCCCGAGCCGCTGCCCGCTCAAGGAGAAACACTGACCCAGTGGGGAGGAGAGACTGTGAAGATAGTTCGCATCGAGAAGGCCCAAGACATCCCACTGGTGAGACACACACACACACACACACACACACACAAAACACACACACACACACACACACACACACACACACACACACACACTCACTCTGAACCAAGGAGAAGATGGTGGCCCACTACCACACTTCTAGTTCAGCTTGTGTTCCACTACTTCTCTGTGTTTTCAGGTGTTCATGAGCACTTTAAAAAACAACACTTTGTGTCACTAGCTGTGTGAAGCCCTAAGTGATGTCCATCCACTGTGGGTCTGTCCAGTGTAAATGGACATCAGCCCCCTCAACTGGCGAGCAGAGATGAAACACTTCTTTGATTTAACAAATCAAATTTTGGGTACTTTTGGATTAAAAGGTACTCTGCCTTTTTGAGCAGATCCACTGTTCAGGGCCGTTCCATTTGCAAATGTCGATGAGAAAAAGGTGCCCTGTCAATCACGTGGGTACATTTTACATTGTGACAAGAAATTAAGCTAAAGCTAAATGTCAGTTGGAAAATAGTGGCAGCTTCAAAGTGAACTGGAACAATTTGTTCCATAATTTAAGACACAATCTTAACAATCAACCATACAAAATGAAACAAACAGAAATTTATTTAATGCTCATCTTTCACAATAACAGAGGCTAGGGATTCAAATGTTTTTTGTTTTATAATCACATGCGATATATTGAAATGGAGCTGATTCAAATTGGCCTTTTCTGTTTTAGTGTTCAAATGTTCAAAGGACCGATTCTGTGAAATAAACGCTGCCCAAGGTCAAAATCTATAACTTTATTTTTATTGTTCTATACAAAAGATTTATGAAAATTAACTTTTGCTAATTCTAAAAAAGATATTGGTTAATTGGTTATTACAGAGATGGAGGTCAACACCTCCAGCTCCAGTAGATGTCAATCAATATCATTTAAATAAGGATATCACTGTGAATACTGACTTTAGCCTCTTCTTCATATTAGGCTTTGTTTTTATGCTCTCTAAATCTTTTAAGCTTCACTTTAGAATAAGTTTATCTAATGAATGTGCCTGTAAAGAATTGTCTTCTTAAACAAAGTATTAGCGATTCTCCTCGGGTCTTTATACTGTAAATAATCCAGTGTAAATCCCACAGTGATGCAGTCATGTCCCTGTGTGTCCTGTAGGGGGCGACTGTTCGTAATGAGATGGAAAGCGTGGTGATCAGTCGCATTGTTCGAGGCGGAGCGGCCGAACGGAGCGGACTGTTGTCGGAGGGAGACGAAATCTTGGAGATTAACGGCATCGAGATCAGAGGGAAAGACGTCAACCAAGTCTTTGACATTCTCGTGAGTATTTTTATCATTTGCAAATATTTGACAGTCCATTCATGCAGTGATAAATAACACTATTCTACTAATATCAGTCTATTGAACTATAGTCAGTTCCAGTTGATTACCTGTTACAATTTACTGTAGGTGTTTACGTTGACTAATGTAGGTATTTAATTTTGAGCTGTTGTCAACCAAAGTCGACTATTTTGTCATGTTGTTAATGAGTCCGGAGCCGACTCTGGTTACACACAGTTGGTCCCTCCGGCCACCAATAATAATGTCCAGGAAGGTCATTGATGGAGCATTTTTTTCCTTATGAATGAAACACCAGCAATGAGAACTTTTAGACTCGAGCAACCAACAAACTGTAGGTTTTTTACGACCCAACATTTAGATTTGACCTCCATCCCACTGATCTGTGATGTGAGTTGTTGGTCCTATTAAATGATTATTAGATTCCACGGGGCACAATGGTACAAATTCAAAATATTCAGGTGATGCAGGCAACTGATAAATAATAAGTACATTTCTCTTTCTGCGTGTGTGTGTGTGTGTGTGTGTGTGTGTGTGTGTGTGTGTGTGTCTGTCAGGCGGACATGCATGGCCTACTGACCTTTGTGCTGATTCCTAGCAATCAGAGCAAACCTCCTCCTGTCAAAGAGAGTGTGGTGAGTGCTGAGTCCTCAACGTGAACATTGACCAGGAACAAAACCAACTTTTCTTTCCTTACCCTTCACCAGACTGACTAATGAACAGTTGCCTTTGGTCACGTCTCCTCCCCCCTCCAGGTCCACGTGAAGGCACATTTTGACTACGACCCCTCAGACGACCCCTACGTGCCGTGCAGAGAGCTGGGCTTGTCCTTCCAGAAAGGAGACATTCTCCACATTATCAGCCAGTCGGACCCCAACTGGTGGCAGGCTTACAGGGACGGCGATGAGGACAACCAGCCGCTCGCTGGGCTGGTACCAGGTACTACTGTCTGTCTGTGGCTGGAACCTTTTGGGCTTTCTTCTCTTCAATATTGCAAATTTTTGGTGGAACATGGAAAGAATGCTTAGTCAGACTTCTGTGGGTAAATGCACAGGGTGGTTGGTGGTTAGCTGCCACACTCCACTTCATCAACTGTTGTTCAGCTCTGTATGTTATGATATGACTTCTCTGATTGTTTCCCCACAGGCAAAAGTTTCCAGCAGCAGAGAGAAGCCATGAAACAGACCATAGAAGAAGACAAGGAACCTGAGAAGCCCGGTCAGTTGTGTGTGTGGGTGAATGTGACTCTTAGTGGTAGCGTGAAGAGTTTTGAGTAGTTGTTAACGCTTGCTATATAAATGCAGTCCGTGCACCATCTCCCATTCCATGTACAAAAGAATTGATTGATACATAGTCAGTGAGCCTGAAGGTGTGTGTGTTTGTTCCCAGGGAAGCTGTGGTGTGCAAAGAAGAACAAGAGGAAGAGGAAGAAGCTGTTGTACAACACTCACAGGAATGATGGTATTACCAGTTTTCCTGTGTGGCTCTTAAATCTAAAGCGTAACACTCATTGCATTTAAAAACCCCCAAAAAAGACTGAAAAAGATCACTCAGAGAGCGCAGACCTCTGTCAAGGCTGAGCAATCCCCCACCTATATGCTGCTTCACCCAAAATATCCACGTCCTGATCCCTCCTAAGATTGAATCAGCTGTTGCCAGGGCGGACACCTATCTTTATTCAAAAGTTTTCATGCAAATCCATTCATAACTGTTTGAGTGATCATACTAAGGAAACAAACAAACAAACAAACAGATGAACTGAACCAGTCACATGATACTTGTCACCTCACCTCACATTTCTGAATAGTTGCTCCATGACCAAACTAACTTGACCATAAAAGAAACAATAATTTTGCCTATTTGATAAATGTTTATGTATCTTCAAGGTTGAATGCTCTTATTGTAAATCGCCTTGGACAAAAGCGTCTGCTAAATGAATGTAACGTAATGTTACAATAAAACAATTAGTGTTTCTATATACACGTGTGTATCAAGTAAAGAATGTATATCCAGGATGAGTTTGTTTTGTTTTTGAGCGTGAACAGCTGACCTGACTGAAGACTAATAAGTCACTGTAAATTTTTTTAATATATAGCAAACGGTGTCATGACCGCTGCAGTCACAACACATTTGTTCTGTCCTCTCCATTGGTCCAGATTTTGATAACGAGGAGATTCTCACCTATGAGGAGATGGCTCTGTACCACCAGCCGGCCAATAGGAAGCGTCCTATCGCACTGATTGGTCCGACCAGCTGTGGACAAGGAGAGCTTCGACAGAGACTGCTCAACAACCAACCAGAACGGTTCGCCGGAGCTGTACCTCGTAAGACACACACACACACACACACACACACACACACACACACACACACACACACACACACACACACACACACACACACACACACAGTAGACACTTTTCTGTTTGTCTGTGATTTAAGAACAGTTCTTTGTGCCTGTGTTGCAGACACCACGAGAAGCCGTCGAGAAGGCGAGCTGAGCGGTCGAGACTACCACTTTGTGTCTCGTCAGACCTTCGAAACAGAACTGGCAGCTGGTGAGATTTCATATTTTGAACCTTCAGTCAGTGTCATCGTTTTCGGTTTTCCAAGAGGCGTATCCAACGGACGCAGAGCAAAATATCAGGAACTTTTAGTCAAATGCTCGTTCGTCAGCAGCCTTGGTCGCTTCTCTCCGCCCACCATCAGATAATCGGTCGTGATTGGACTGGCAAGTTGTACTGCCAGGGGAAGTCACTTCCCACTGGAGGAGATCCAGACCGTAATCTGGCAGAGCAAATTTTAATGGGCTCCCAGAATTCATCTTTGTCTCAGGCTAACTTCAAGCTACATTGTGTAATATTTAGAATAATAGAAATTGAATATATTGTCCATAACTGTGTGTTTATATTTGTTCAATCACCTGGAACAAAGAAACCAGAGTGTTTTCATAAACTTTGAATAAGTTAATTGTAGTTACATAGGTGGACTGACTCCTGTGTCAGGTTGCTCCACCATGTTGACTATGGGCGCCCTAAGCAGACAAACTTCCGGAAACCAAAAGAGAAATTGGTGGTCACGTGACTTTAAATGTCCAGTGTTTCCCATTTCAACTTATACCCGCCACAGTCTCATATGTCCCGCCACTGTTTCATTATTAACCCACTTTTTTATGACACACATAATAAGATTCCGCTCACTCGCTCCAATTGGCCTGCTCTCTCTCTCTCCCTCTGTCCCTCCATCCGCCGCCCACGTCTGTGTGCCCTCAGAACATCCATAAAGTTGTACCGTCCTCGCAGGCAGCCCTCGTCAGAGTTTCGACTGCAGGCATGCACGTTGCCGTGAGGCTCATGTCGTTTTCTGCAGTCTGAGCTGTCCCTCGGCCTATTGTCGAGCACCAGAGTGAACGGAGAGCGAACGGCAGAACATCCCTGCTCAGCTAACCGCTACAGATTGATCTAGTTCTGTGGGAAACCGTTTGAAGAGCCAGAGTTTGAAAACAGTTGGGTATAAGGTGAAAGAGAAAACCCACAGCTCACTTCACCAGCTGTATCCCAGCGCTACACCACATGCTGAATATCAGTGGGTGTTGAAGATGTAGTAAAAGAGTGCAGAATTCATATTGTGTATTTAGACATTGAAGGCTCTTTGTGGAGCTTTTAACCACTGGTAGCACTGGACTCAAGGCAGTGATACAGTGATACTCACTGGCTGATCATGTTCTTTCATACTGATCAGTAACATAAAGGATTTGGCCCCAAAGTTTGATTGATGCCGAGATATTTTCTAACTTTTTATCTTTTTGTACTTTTCTCAGGGAAGCTGATCGAATCCGGTGACTTTGAGAAGAACCTGTACGGGACTAGCACCGACTCTGTGAGGCAGGTCATCAACACTGGGAAGATCTGCGTGCTCTGTCTGCACACACAGGTCGGTAGAGACACACACACACGCACGCACGCACGCACATGCACACGCACACACACGCACACACACACAGGCACACACACACACACACACACACACACACAGGCACACAAAATTTAAATAATCAACTGATAAACAACGAGTACATGTTCTCTCTCTCTCTTTGTCTGTTTGTCTGTCTGCAGGCTCTGAAGGTGCTGAGGAGTTCGGACTTGAAGCCTTACATCATCTTCATAGCTCCGCCCTCCCAGGAGCGACTCCGAGCCCTGTTGGCTAAAGAGAACAAGAACCCCAAGGTTCCCGTCTAACTGTCGACACCGTCTCTTTGCACTCACTCAAAGATAAATATCACTAGTGTTTACACCTTCAAAAAACATTTGCCTTAGTAACGTGTGTGTGTGTGTGTGTGTGTGTGTGTGTGTGTGCGCGCGTGTGTCTTGTGTGTAGCCCGAGGAGCTGCGTGACATCATAGAGAAGGCCCGGGAGATGGAGCAGAGCTGCGGTCACCAGTTCGATGGTGTCATCGTCAACACGGACCAGGACAAAGCCTTCAACGAGCTGCTGCGACTCATCAACAAACTGGACACTGAGCCTCAGTGGGTGCCCTGCTCCTGGCTGCGCTGAGCACACACACACACACACACACTACACCACACCACAACACACACACACACTACACCACACCACAACACACACACACACACACACTACACCACACCACACCACACACACGGAGCCCATTTCAAAAAGTGGAGCCTGTTTTACTGGGTGTGCTGTGTTGTTGGTAATGACTTAATATTAGGGTTGATGAGAATGAGATTTTTTTGAGAATAAAGTTGTGATATTATAATAGTTGAGTTGTTATAAGATCAAGTTGTCGTTTCATACTATGCAGCGCTGTATTGCTGTGTTATTGCCACAATATATAGATAAAAAGTCATCATATTTTCAGGTAACGTTGCAATTTCACAAAAAAAGTAATGGGTCTAAATCTTAACACTTTGAGAATGAAAGATGTAGTTTCTCTATAGAAATATGATATTTCAAATCAATATTACAAGAGAGAATATTGTGATTGGATCTTAACATCTCCTGACGACTGGTGTTTGGAATGTAGAAACAAACACACGACCCGACAGTCCTCACTCGTCACGTCCCCTCACTTCACATGTACAACTTTAATCAAACGCAGCATTAAATCATTCTTTTTAAAGTCAAATGTTACTTAAATTTTTTTTTTTTTTTACTATTTCTTGACTCTCTATTGCTTTGATCAATACATAGGACATTTTCTTTTGTTTATGACCTTTTCTCAGGAAATTACAATTCTACCTTCAACTTCCCTTCACTCTGTCGGACGAGAAGACGCCTTGTAATATTGTGTCTTGTTTTGTAAAAAACAATCACGTCACAACATTTGATTCTTAAAACGACAACAAATCTGTATAATACAACTTCATGACTTTTTAAATCGACAAATGGTTTTCCTAAACTAAGACTATATTCTGCCTTAAAGCACAACATAACTTTTATTATCTTCCAAAAACAAACATTTTCTGCTGATACTATGACTTTATTCTCAGAATTCTCTTATACTGCGACGCCTAACCATAACTTTATTTCTGTATCATTTTTTTTTCTCATAAAATCACAACTTTTTGATGTATAGTCCAACTTCAACAGTTTCTCTGGACGTTGGCCCTGATACTGTTACTGGACATGAGCAACGTCTTGTGGAATGTACCCATCGTCCTGGAGGCTCTGGTGATGAACATAACCATGAAATGAAAACCTTTTTGTTTATTGACCGTCCTGAAAGGGAGAGAGTCCTCAGCAAGATGAACGTGGACAGTGCTTCACCGATCCTCGTGTTTGTGTTTCAGCAGCATCACCACTTCTGAAACACTAACAATGTTCTTTTCTTTTGGTTCCTTGTTGTTTTTCCTTTTGGAAAGTTGTTCCTTCTCTGAAATGTCTGGCCTCTGTCATGGTGCGTCCTCTGACGACTTTATCCTGTGAGCATTGAAATGATGATGATGCGCAAATCATTTGAACTTTTACAGTGCAGATGATCAATGTAAATGTTAGGATTTGAACTCGAGCTTCTTGATTCTTTTTTAGTTGTTGTTGAATAAGTCTGCCTTGGCCTCGGCCCCAGGCACAAAATGTCTCCCACACAGATTCACAATGAGCCACTACAATTTAATGCTATGAAGAACACACGCGCATCCTTTATGTACACACCACAGCAGTGCGTTAGCCGACTTCCCGCCGTACGGGGGCGGCGTCTAGTGACACTGCAGCCTTCTGGACCCTGACTGACCGACCGACTGACATATGGACCGACTCGCTGGTTAACGTTCACACTATTGTAATAAACACTAAAGTAACAGACACACAGCACTTGATTTCACTTTTTACTGGCTGACTTTTCATTTCTGTCTTTTTCTTCTTAATTATTATTATTATTATTATTTTTTCTGACTGACCAATGACCTGTCTGATCACATCTAAGTAGACCTCTGAGCTCGAGCCCTGAGGGGCGGTGGCTGAAGGGAAGTTGTAGTTTTTAGTTGCGTTCCTGATCGGCACATGATGCTGAATTTATTATATATTTAGTGACTGAGTGTGTGTGTGTGTCTGTGTGCGTGTGAGCGAGCGAGCAAGTGAAGTTATTATTATGATTATGATTATTATGATCTGAAGTAGGCCCGATACCATATCACTGTTACAACTGTGTAGAGCATTTATATATATGTATGTAATGCTTAAAATAGAAGTCCAGAGTGCACCAATAGAATTGCAGGTTTCACCCCCATTGCCTCTTTGTCATTGGTCCAGGAGGAAGGGGGGGGGGGGGGGGGAGTGGATTCAACTGTATTGAATGTAAGTTAATTGTTCCTGTGTATCAGACATCACGTCATCTTCCTGAGAAAATCTGCCTTTTGTATAAATATTCACAATGAATAAATAATTGATGATTGATATAGGACTGCTTACCGTGTGCTTTTCTTCATGTGTTTTTTAGACAGTGCCATTACCATGGTAGAAAACCAAATTTCCTAACAACTTCAAATAACTGCCATAAATGAATAGCAGATGTAAAGACTACTGAAAGTGTAATGGAGTTTGATAGTTCATTTGTGTTTTCTGTCAATCATAATTCAATCTATTTTAAATGTCAATGTATTTGCTTATTTTATTTATTTTCAAGCTTTCAGTTGCATCTCCTGGTTTTCATCAGTGAAAGGAAACGGCCCAGGAGTCATTTCCCAATCTTCGCTAAACACGATGACCCTGAAGCCGCTTCTTTTTACTGAAGAAGACGTGGTGGTGTGGTTGAAAGGTAAGAGAAAAACGTAATAAGGGGAACTTTGGATTGAAACATTTTGGGAGTCACGCTGCCCTGAAGGGCGAGCATGAACTTCCATGCTCGAATGCCAACAAGGTTTCCTGAACTGTTGTCAAGGAGACCCTTCCGTCGTCACACAGGTGTAAATCATAGTCATGGTGGAAACGTTGCCCTCTGTAGGTAGAGTCAGAAAGGGCACCCTGCCTTCACAAGGTCAAGTGCAGCCATTCAGGGCCTCTTGGCCTGAATCCTGAATCCTGGTAGACATGTGGCAGGACCGACTGCAGGTAAGGGGGTGTTTATGTGTGTTAATTGAATAGCCACCAGAGCCCCTGTAGATTGGATGGAAGTGAAGCTTTGTCCTGGTGGATGTTGACAGATGTATGCTCTACCAGCCCCAGGTTTAAAGAAGCAATTCCTCCTCGTCTCTCCCCTGTTTGAGCCAGAGAAGTCGACCTGCAAAGATTTCCGGTGTCAACTCTAATCAGGGCCCCAGATTGAGCGAGGTGAATTAAACTTGCATGGTTAATGTAGGAGGGTTATTCCCTCTGAGATTCATTATTTAGTTTTTATCTTCTATCTTATGCTCACACATATTCCTTTATTGCAGACCTAGTGCCAGACTGCTGCTTTGCTGGATCCAGACCATCCTTGTCAGGCTCGATGTGTCTGTTTTCTTTGGACTCGGCAAAAGATGTTGTGGGATATTCAGTGACTTTTGTTAGATGGACTTCTACATTTATATATTTTGTATTGTGATATGACCTTTCCATCTTTGTGTAGCTGAACCAACTGATGTTCATTTAGTTTCTTTTGTTTTCTTTATCAGCAGTTAGGAGACCTGCAGGGAATACACGAAATTGACACCACTGTGGTCACTTGATTTACTTTTTGATGTGCATTTCTTTCACAGTGTAGCTGCTGTGTGGTTTGGTATTAGTGAACAGTGGGCTCATGTGGTGGTATCACTGGTGCATGCGATAGAATCTCCCCGCGGTAAGAACCCTGTCTGATGAAGTGTTGCCATCTAACATTGTCTCATTTTATACTTTGGCCATTTTCCTTATTGTTAACTGTTTCATTATTGTGAAATAAAAGCTTTTTCTCTCCTTTCTGAGGTTTTCCATTTTTCGAATTTTAAATAAATATCTGTGTGACCTGAATGCAAATCTCCTGCTCTTTGAACCTGAAATGATATTGTGTCAGCCCTTTGTGGAGTTGGGGCTATTTAGGCCCATAGGTTTTTATAGGGACCTCATATCTGCCTCGCATACGATGCCTAGCCACACAGAGAAATAATGTCGGCTGAAGTCCATTTAGCTGCTCCAGTTTCAAGGTCAGCTGCACAGTGGTGTGGTGGTCAGCACTGTCGCCTCACAGCAGGAAGGTCCCTGGTTCCAATTCTGGTTCGGAGCAAAAAACAACAACCAGGGCCTTTCTGTGTGGAGTTTGCTTGTTCTCCCTGTGTATGCGTGGGTTCTCTCTGGGTTCTCCAGCTCCCTCCCATAGTCCATGACATGCAGATTGGGATTAGGTTAATTGGAGACTATAAATTGACCATAGGAGTGAAAATTCTTTAAATCGTCTCATTATATTTTACTATATTATTTTCTATTCATACACCAGCATCAGCCTCCACATCCGGGTGCAGGAGCGTACTACGTCCACTTGGGGCCGCTATTGTACCTTTTTTTTAAATCCCCCGAAAGGACTTAGGAGAAAAGATGTTTTTCACGTTAATACAAATGAAGTAATTTAAAGGCTTAAAAAGATGAAATCATTTCCGGACCTTGGTTTTTGGACTCGTTCATTGTTTTGATGAGATTTGAACTAAACCTTATTTGATTTGACACAGAATGACGCATGTGGCCTGTCGCTCTCCGCTCTGATCAAACGCCTGTTCCGGAGAGGACCCACGCAGACCCGGGGGGACATGCGCAGCGCCAGGCCCCGGTCGGTGCGAAGCGGGATGCGACACCAGAACCTTTGTGCTGTGAGGCGTCAGCTCAAACCTCTACATGGAAACTTGCTCCATCTTTAACAAAGGCATGTTACCATGGAAACACAACTCCCTCCTCCAGCCCAGTAAGCAGTTAATTCAAATATGCTTCTCATATATATAAATACAAAATATGCTTTGCGGTTTTCTTTGCACGTGTCTTTCTTATTTTCCTCAGAACTCCCACGAGTCACAGTGAGATAAAGTTGATTTCCTTCTAGTTTCCTTTTGACTTTTATTGAGCATCATTGCAGATATTAAACCTGTTGTTCCTGACTCCTCCTGTGGAGGCGCTGACGCACCATTACGCATCAGTGAAGAACCACAGAGGAAGAATATGTCCGCCTCTGTCTTCTATCACGTCCTCACTAAGACTTTGAATAGCTGTGACTGACTGTAACATCATCGACTAACTCTCAACCGACCAGAGAAGATGAGCGGACGCGGCAAGGGAGGAAAAGGACTCGGTAAAGGAGGCGCCAAGCGTCACCGTAAAGTTCTCCGTGATAACATCCAGGGCATCACCAAGCCCGCCATCCGCCGCCTGGCTCGCCGTGGCGGAGTGAAGCGCATCTCCGGTCTGATCTACGAGGAGACCCGCGGTGTGTTGAAGGTTTTCCTGGAGAACGTGATCCGTGACGCCGTCACCTACACCGAGCACGCCAAGAGGAAGACCGTGACCGCCATGGACGTGGTGTATGCTCTGAAGAGGCAGGGCCGCACTCTGTACGGCTTCGGAGGATAAACCACCAGCACCTGAACGCACCACCACCACCAACAACACAACGGCTCTTTTAAGAGCCAAACACTCAGTCCCTGAGAGCTCTCATCCTCTGATGGACACACACACACACACACACATACACACATACAGTGGGAAAATTATATATCAATACAACAATGTGGCTCCATGTGACCACTGCCAGTTTACCAACATACTAGACACGTCTATTATTTTCTACATGTGTCAATAGGGTGTTTAAAATCATCTATTCTGTATATTTGTGTATTCTACCACATGCCGTCTTGCATCACATCAATCCACTTTGCTTTTCTTTCTCTGAGCAATATTTTTACAGAAATGTATCTTTAACTCGAACCCCAATTTATGGTCAAGGCCTCCATCTTTCCTGTTCCTGTACATGAGATTCCTTCCTGTAACTTCATTTAATGTTTTGTCTGTGGCAAGAAAGACTGTAAATAAAAAAATATGAACAAGAAAAGGATCTAATTTATTAACAGTCTAGTTGTGTATCTTAGTAGAGATCTACACTATACTAAGTGTTTTTTTTACCACAATCAATGAAGTTTTCAATTTTACCTTTAGTTTTTATTTATTTTTTTCCCCTCAAGTTCAATTTCACACACTCCTTACTTATACTGCCCCTTTTATGGTTTTGATATAATTTTAGACTAATAAAAATGAAAATTACAATACATTTCCAATGCTCTTTCTCAATATTAATTTCCATAAATGACAAGACTTGACCACAAGTTTGTATTTGAGTTAGAAAATGATTTTTTCTTCCCACTCCCCTCCTCCCATTTTTCTTTTTGTTTCTTTGGACAAAATCATTTTGTTTTCAGTTACAAGCTCTGTAATCGTATTAGTTTTACAGACGATATCAGAAAGAATATGTACACTTGTTTCTCCTTTATACATTTATTGGCTTTTCTATCATTTGAATAAAATAAAAATATAATTAGTCGACTTAGACAATAAACCAGTTGCCAGAGATAATGCATTCAGTTTGGTGAAGGAACAATACTGATGTTGTTTTCTAACAAGACTTTGGAGAAGTTGTTTTTCATGTTATACAAATGAAATAATGTTAAGACTCAAAAAGAGGAAATCGTTTTCCAGACCTTGGTTTTTGGACTCATTCATGATGTTGATGAGATCTGAACTAAACCTTATTTGATTTGACACAGAATGACCCATGCGGCCTGTCGCTCTCCGCTCTGATCAAACTCCTATTTATCACAATGTCATTTGATCCTGAGGCTCCATCACATCGACTAATATGATACATGAAAATGTCATTTTCCAACACGCAGACTGGGGCCATCTTTAACAAAGGCACGTTACCATGGAAACAAGAGCCCCTCCTCCAGCCCAGTGAGCAGTTAGACCAATCACAGCAGAGGAACCACACAGCCGTGTTTGCATGGAGCCTGAATAAGTAGAGTGGCAGCCTCCTGTACTGGTTCACTCACTTTTGTGGAGACTTGGATCATCAAGATGCCTGAGCCCGCGAAGTCTGCGCCCAAGAAGGGCTCCAAGAAAGCCGTGACCAAGACCGCCGCCGGCAAGGGAGGCAAGAAGAGGAGAAAGACCAGGAAGGAGAGCTACGCCATCTACGTGTACAAGGTGATGAAGCAGGTTCATCCCGACACCGGCATCTCCTCCAAGGCCATGGGCATCATGAACTCCTTTGTGAGCGACATCTTTGAGCGCATCGCTGCTGAGGCGTCTCGTCTGGCTCACTACAACAAGCGCTCCACCATCACGTCCAGGGAGATTCAGACCGCCGTGCGTCTGCTGCTGCCTGGTGAACTGGCCAAGCACGCTGTGTCCGAGGGCACCAAGGCTGTGACCAAGTACACCAGCTCCAAGTAAACCGCTCTGCTGCTGCTGCAGTCATCCAACACAACGGCTCTTTTAAGAGCCACACACTTCATCTGAAAGAGCAAACTGTTCACACTCCTCAGTGTTTAGAGAGATTATTATTGATAGATCTCAAACGTGACATTGATGTGAGGTCACATCTGTACTTACAGATGTTCACATGTGATCAAGTCACTCAGTTGTGAACCTAGTAACATCTTGGATAATGTAGCTCGTTAATAGTTCCAGTTACGTGTTAATTACTCGTTCGCCTCAGGAGGGAGAGATGACGCAGTCACATCCTTCTATACGAGCTGTTTTTTCAGAATCTTGTGACGGTTTGGTTGTATGGATGTATAGCTCATTTTACCGATGACTGCATGTTTTGTTTCCATTTAAAAATATTGCTCTGCTCTTTGTTTCAATTGGTTTTAAAACGTTGCACGCGGACTTTCCGACTGCCCCTGAACTACTCACGACACCGTTCGTCGTCTGAAGCGCAGTGAGGAACAAGTGAGCTGTCACCACACATTATTATAAATACAATTATTAATAACTGAAGAGAAACCAGTTTCAGTGAAGAGGTTTCTTACATAAGTCACTTAATAGTTACAAAACAATCACATACAAGTGTAAGAATATTGACTGAAGATGTCCATGTTTTTCTTCCGTTTTTAACATGATGGTTCTAGAATAGTTCTCAGTAGAACACAGAAGCCTCTTCTGGTAGAAAGAATAAAACCGGAAGTTATCTGATGACATAAATTATGAAGGTTTCAGTTCAAAGATTCCACAACACGCACATTTAAAATAAAAATAAATACAGGTGAACAGTTTAGTTTCCATTACAACGTGTACAGTATATACACTGCACTAAAACGAGTAATGTAGTGTAGTTGAGGTTTTATGAAAACATGAATATTGTGTGGATGACGGAGCAGAGCCACGTTATTACAAAGACACGTTCTACAACGTTTCACGTGAAAAGGCTGAACGTCACTTCATGTGGGATCAATAATCAACACGTTTCTCATGTCTTAACCATAATCCTATGATTATTCACAATACATTCTGTATGATCCCAATCTAACTGTCATAGTAGGGAAGTCTCACCGGGGACAGGGGTATGCAACACATCTGTATCATGTTATTATAAATAAAGAAATGTATACAATATATGACGTGTAGCCTTTCCACCATTATGGGGTTACACCAGGATGCAGCCACAGGAAGTTATTCATTCAAGAATCATCAGTGACTTGAAGTTGATTTCCTTCATGTTTCCTCTTGACCTTTGTTGAACATCATCAATGGGACTTGGATGCAGAGAAATACGTGATGCTTGATGAAACGGAACCTAACTTTAAAAAGCGACCATGTGAATAACACGTGGTCCTGATGTGAATGTTAACATTATTTTTATTGTTATTGAAGATACAGGATGACGATGAAACACGAGGAGCTTTGCTGCTCATCAGAGGAGTGTGTGGCTCTTAAAAGAGCCTTTGTGTTGGAGGGGTCCAGCAGCTTTACTTGGACTTGGCGGCCTTCTCGGTCTTCTTGGGCAGCAGAACAGCCTGGATGTTGGGCAGCACGCCGCCCTGAGCGATGGTCACTCCGCCCAGCAGTTTGTTGAGCTCCTCGTCGTTGCGCACGGCCAGCTGCAGGTGGCGGGGGATGATGCGGGTCTTCTTGTTGTCGCGGGCGGCGTTTCCAGCCAGCTCCAGGATCTCAGCGGTCAGGTACTCCAGCACAGCCGCCAGGTAGACGGGGGCGCCGGCGCCCACACGCTGCGCGTAGTTGCCTTTGCGCAGCAGCCTGTGAACACGGCCGACTGGGAACTGGAGCCCGGCACGGGAGGAGCGGGTCTTCGCCTTCGCTCGGGCCTTTCCGCCGGTCTTTCCTCGTCCGCTCATTGTTCCTGGTCTCAGACAATGTGGCGCAAAGAGCGCAAACCCCCCGCTTTATGTCCGCGGATCGAGCGGGACCAACCAGAGAGGAGGCTCCCAGCAGCGCAGCGTCACCACGTCACAGCGGCCCCGCAGATAAAGAGCAGAGTGTCGCGGCCCTGCGCTCCACTTTCCTCCTGTTCAGAGAATCAAGCAGCAACATGGCGAGGACCAAGCAGACCGCTCGGAAATCCACTGGAGGCAAAGCTCCCAGGAAGCAGCTCGCCACCAAGGCTGCCCGCAAGAGCGCGCCGGCCACCGGCGGCGTGAAGAAGCCTCACCGCTACAGGCCCGGTACCGTGGCTCTGAGAGAGATCCGTCGCTACCAGAAGTCCACGGAGCTGCTGATCCGCAAGCTGCCCTTCCAGCGGCTGGTGCGAGAGATCGCTCAGGACTTCAAGACCGACCTGCGCTTCCAGAGCTCCGCGGTCATGGCTCTGCAGGAGGCCAGCGAGGCTTACCTGGTCGGCCTGTTCGAGGACACCAACCTGTGCGCCATCCACGCCAAGAGGGTCACCATCATGCCCAAGGACATCCAGCTGGCCCGCCGCATCCGAGGGGAGAGGGCGTAACCTGCTGCTGCTCCACTGACCACAACACCGGCTCTTTTAAGAGCCACTGACTCTGACCTGGAGACAACGGTCCTCTGATGCTCTCACTCCTTAGTAGCTTCAATTAGCCAATAAATGAAATATATTAGGTGGTTTCATTTGTAAACTCACTAAGAAAACGGCAATGACATGAACCAAATTCAATTTTAATAGAGCAGGAAACCTTTTATTATATTTTTATTGAAAGATATGGCACGAGACAACAATAATATGGCATAGTTATCACCATTGTGCATCGATGTGCTTGAAAAACAGTCCAGCTGCTCTACATAGGATCACCAAAACGGTGTTGTTGTTTTTAACAATCTCTAGATCTAAAACTTACATACACACAAATAAGCCAACAGACAAAAAATAATAAAAGTGGTAATGATAAAAAAATAACAAAATAAAATTACTCATATCAAATAATAAACAAGTAATAATAAAATCATAGCAAATGATAATGATGTTAATAACAGGTCAGGGGTTTGCCAGTCTGACAGAAGTAAAACATGAGTTAAATTACATGGTGAGGTTTGACATTTATAATAGGTCTATAATAGGGTTTTTGTGGACCGACGAACCCGTAATAGCACCTTAAACTGTTTGAGTGCGAGACGAGTACAAGTAGAACCTGTGTGGCCTCCCATCCAGTCATCGGAGCAGGGAAACCTAGAACAAAAGGAAAACACTATGAAGTGTACAAATATATTCATCTCTCCATGAGTTAAATCATCATGAGGTGACACCTGAGGAAAACTTACACAACATGAAGACTCAGAAAATGTGTGAAGACTGATTCATAATAATTAAAGCCACTAAGAAACCTTGACATACTGTTGATGGACGATCCGCAGCTGAACCGACGCATGACGGGTTGATGGTCTCCTCATCAAGTGTCAATGTTTACAAGACACTGTCCCAGATGGACTTTCTCCATTTCATGTGTTTACGTTTAACATTGAGGATTTTGAAATGTAGTATTGGAGAGACGGGTTTGACTCCGAGTCTCTTGGTGGTCGTCCATGACCAGACTGCAGCGCAGGTGGACTCCTACAGGCACCTGAGCATCCACATGGATGAACAGCGAGTGTGGAAGGTCCATGTGGAGGCTGTTTGCTCCAGGGCACAGCAGAGGCTGCACTTTTTCACAAGGCTGGAAGTAGAAGCCTCCTGTGCCATAGTATCTCTATGTGGTTTGATGACTTGACAGTCAAATTTCAACCGACTTAGACACAAACATTTAAATCACAGGAGTCTGTCAACAAGCTGCACTGCTGGTTAGCACTTTCGCCTCACAGCAAGAAGGTTCTGGGTTTGAATCCCGGTTCAAACCAACCAGGGCCTTTCTGTGTGGAGTTCGCATGTTCTCCCCGTGTATGCGTGGGTTCTCTCCGGGTTCTCCGGTTTCTTCCCACAGTCCAAACACATGCAGAATGGGGTTAGGTAAATTGGAGACCCTAAATTGACCGTAGGTGTGAATGTGAGAGTGAATGGTTGTCTGTCTCTGTATGTGGCCCTGAGATAGGCTGGCTGGCTGGCTCTCGCCCAATGTCAGCTGGGATTGGCTCCAGCCCCAGGCGACCTTTAAATGGATAAAGGTAGACATGGATGGATGGACTGTGTCAACAAAGTCATGTGGAGCGAAGACAGTCTTATAGGAGACATGCTGTTCCTGACTCCTCCTGTGGAGGCGCTGACGCACCATTACGCATCAGTGAAGAACCACAGAAGTAGAATATGTCCGCCTCTGTCTTCTATCACGTCCTCACACAGACTTTGAATAGCTGTGACTGACTGTAACATCATCGACTAACTCTCAACCGACCAGAGAAGATGAGCGGACGCGGCAAGGGAGGAAAAGGACTCGGTAAAGGAGGCGCCAAGCGTCACCGTAAAGTTCTCCGTGATAACATCCAGGGCATCACCAAGCCCGCCATCCGCCGCCTGGCTCGCCGTGGCGGAGTGAAGCGCATCTCCGGTCTGATCTACGAGGAGACCCGCGGTGTGTTGAAGGTTTTCCTGGAGAACGTGATCCGTGACGCCGTCACCTACACCGAGCACGCCAAGAGGAAGACCGTGACCGCCATGGACGTGGTGTATGCTCTGAAGAGGCAGGGCCGCACTCTGTACGGCTTCGGAGGATAAACCACCAGCACCTGAACGCACCACCACCAACAACACAACGGCTCTTTTAAGAGCCAAACACTCAGTCCCTGAGAGCTCTCATCCTCTGATGGACACACGCACACACACGCGCACGCACGCACACAGATGATGATGATTGGTTGCAGGTCAACACTCACCAATCGGGATGAGATGAACGTTTTAAGTGTGACTAAAATAATAAACATTTAGGAATGTTGCTCCTTTTCCATGTGGTAGAAAACATGTTGAATCATTCTTGGCGACTGGTAACTCATTGTTATCACACTACACGATCTTTCACCAGGAGAAACCCCAACTAAAAAATTCTAAAATCATTATCCTCTGCAGCTCTACCTCTGTCAGACCTACCCATGATTAACAGATTACTGTATGTATTTGTGTATCACTAGTACATTTGCAGATTTTATTATACCTAAAAAAAAAAAAAATTAATGTGTAACTATAAGACATTGTTTTAAAATTGCAATAATTAGCTTTTTGGCATTTGATGCTGATACTTGGTTCCCAGTTAAATACTGGTTGCAGTTTTGCTGTAATTAATAGTATCACAGCTCACATTTGTCATAGTAAGGCATGTAATAAAAAATATTCTATATATTCACGTGCACTGTTCTGCGAGAACCAGATAGCTTATGCCCCCCTTACCTTGACCTCCTGCTCCGACCCCTGGCCCCATTCCATTACAATATATCCTCTCCCCTCACTCCCATTATCACATGTATCTTTCCCATTGTGCCATATATCTTTTTACAGCACTACACTGCTTGTGGGCAGGCCTCCATCAATGTGGAAGCTCCTCTTCTTCTTATCACTATAAAGCTCCGCTGAGAACAAACCTCGGCGCAACACTTTTTCAGACTGCCCTGAGCACTGTGTGCTCTGTGAAACCTGTTTGCCTTCTGCTCGCAACGGAATAAAATACTTAGACAAAATCCACTTTGTTTTCCACTACAGGCAACATGTCTTAAGCAGTACACCCACATTTTTTTGTTGAGAATTTAGACCCCACTGTGATGGGGTCTGCGACTCCCCCCCCCCCCCCCCCCCCCGCGCTCCCACCTGGAGCCCTCAAACAATGCCATCATGAACTCTATGGAACCAGATATCATTCCCCTAGTTGCCGCATCCTTAAGCTCAGCGCCGTCAGCATCCTCTCAGTATGAGGCCATGGTGGAGAGCTGCAGATGTAGGTAGCAGGAGGAACGTGGGTTGATCTGATTGTTGCAGAATGGACTTTGGTTGGAACATGGAACATTTATCTCTTTATATTCATTTGCCTGTTTTTCTTGCCAAGTTTGGACCGCTGGTCAAACTGACGACACATCTGACATATTATGGGTATTAAATTATGTCCCTCTGCAGTTATTATTGGAGTTGGGCAAATTTAATGAATCATATTAAACATGTGGTTTATACAGATCTACATGGTAACATACTGTATACGTTTATTCTTGTCAACATATTTATGTTTGAAATTATTATGAAAAAAAACTCAAGTTATAAGCTTTTATTAAGCAGAGAATACAGTATATTTTTTCTTTGTATGAATAAACATTTAAGTAACTTTTAGTTCAAAATTGGAATAGGTACTGATCCAAAAGTTGCAGTGAAAAATCAAGAAGGAAAGATAGAAGAGATGGACATACGTTAAGTTTTGCTTTTTTATTAAAATTTTCTTTAGTTAATCCAATGGAAGTTAACTCAACCACAACATCTTCGCTTCTACGTGAGAAAACAGCAAACTGATGTGATGACCAGTGATGATATCCTGTGCTTTAATGCACCAGTTAGACATTTGTGTTATGTCTTTTTTACCGGGTCAACGGCTGAGGGATGATGGGAAATTGAAGGGTGAGAGACACAACAACATGAAACATGAAAAATAGGATGTTAGCAGTTTTTCACACAATCGCAATATCTTTCCTTTCTTTATTCGGTATAACAAAGTCAGTGTTTCAATTACAAGTTACATATATATATACACACACACATACAAAACGGCTTGGCTATAGCGTTTGACTAGCACGTCTCTTAAGGTGTCGACGACTGATGTTCACAAGCTGCAGTGTTCTGAGGTGCGGTCCTCACCATTTTATTTGTTTTTTGATTTACAGAGGCAGGGCTGCGCTGAAAACCCAGATTTGTTTTTGTAAGAAAATATTCGCTGATTGTTACAAAAAGTGTATTGGATTAAAATTGCTTACCGCCCCTTTAAATGTCACTACTACTTATGTATGTATATGCACAAAGTAAGCCGTTGATAATAACGCATCGTTTTTAAAATTGGAATGATGAGGTTTGGCCTGGGGCCCTCAATGTCCCTTGAAACACTGCAGTGCATGAAGACTTTGTCATATTGTTTATACTGTTTAGGTTGCCACACTTCACCAAATGACATTACATCATTATATAAATATGATATATATTAAAATTCATATTTGATATCCTCCCACCACTAAACCATTTATATTCAGTCATTTGAAGTCAGTTCACGTATCACAGCTAATTAAAAGAGAAAACGCCATCTTTTCCACTGAACAGTGTCGTCGCGGTAACCAGAAGGCGAAAAGATTAAAGATTTGTCAAATCCCCACGGATCCATTCTGCCACCATTCTGCCGACTTCTCTCCCTGCATCCAGGACAAAGGCGTGGCGGAACCCTTTTTCACACAGTCTGATATCTCCCCGAGGAAAGTCCCGCTTGATGTCATGATAATACTGCACAGGGCACCAGTGGTCCGTGCTTCCATGATAAAATATGAGCTGAAATACAACAGATACATGGTTTACTACGCAGTAACATTCACAGGAATCAGCTCAGACTGTGCATACAGGAGGCGTCTCTTTTACCTTTTCAAGATTGTTCGTGATGGTTAAATTGTCCCTTTCCAGAACTTTCTTCATTTCCTGAGCACCCATGTACATCGCATTAGCTACAAAAAGAGATTAGCTTTGAATCAGTTGTTAATTTGTCACATACTCAAAGACACGTCCTGCGGTTAGAACAACAGACAGGGGCTTGGTGCCACCGTCTGGCGATAGATTCACACTTTGAAATTGGTAGTCTGCCAGCAATGACAGTGGCTAGCTAGTTGAAAAAGAAGGATGGAAAATGCATTAATAATATCTGCTGCCTGCAAGCTGCAATCGCCAATAAAATGTTGTTCGGTATTTTTTTCTTCTATATTGTCATACATTATTGCAAATTTCTTTGAACTATCGTGATCTAATTTTAAGGCTATTATTGCCCACCCCCAAAGGGCACCATCACGGTGCTTTCACACAGGACACGATGCAAATTTTTGCGTCGTTTTGCACAGAAACAACAGTGATCCTCAATTAATGATACAATGACAGGACGTCTGACGACAGTGACGGAGGGAGGATCTCAACGCTATCGCTTCAATGCGTAACGAAAATTATTCACTTGAGTTCAAATATTAGAACTCAAGCGACTGAAGCGACTGAAGTGACTGAAGCTAATTACTCTCGACTGATTAATGCGAAGTTACTCGCGTCTACTCGTGTCTTTGCATTGACTTTGTTTGTAATCTACTCACGTGAATAATTTGCGCCGGTGTGACTGCACCATTACACAGTACAAACTGTCCACTACGACTGAATGTTACCTCCTTGTGTCAGATAAAGCAAGAAGATCAAATCCGAAGCAAAACAACAGTAAAATGTCTCCCACATGAACAGAACTGATTCAACGTGTACATGTACACACCGATCACGGACAACAACAGAGCTTTACCGACCTGCACAGTCTCCACTGAGCAGACCGACAGTAGGCCGGAGCACGCTGAGGTCCAGAGAGTGAATGCCACCAAACACCAGTTTGACCAGGCTGCTTTTCAGCGTGTCGGGCAGCAGCGAGAGCAGGAAGAGAGGCAGGTAGGCCACATAGCGCATGTGACACAGCACAGGGGTCATGACCTTCCCCTGAGGGGTCTGAGCCATGCGCTCAATGGTGGGAAACAGCATGACAGCCTTCAGAATCTGTATGAAATTTTAAAAAAGGGGAAATTGTAAGGGGTGAAAGAGTCACTCTGAGGGTCACTAGAGCTACTTGTAAATTATGGAAACCCCCTGAATAGAAACAGGGAGTTGTCCCATGCCATTCGATCGGCTTGCTTTTCAATTTGCTGGTGTTTGAAAATCATCGTCTGACATAGGTGTATGTTTGTGACATGGTGACGTGCGGCGATTAACCTTGAGGTCAGGATCTCTCTTCATCATCTCTAGAATGACGTAGCAGCCGATGGAGTGCCCAACCAGGACCAGGCGGGTCTCTCTGGGAACATGTTCCCTGAGGAAGGCCAGCTTGTGTTCAATCTGCCCGTTCAGACCAAACACATCTCCCTCAGCTGCGAAGGAGGCATCTGTGGAAAAGACAGACACGTGATATGTTCAAAATACAGTGCGATATAAGTCTAGTACAATCACTGCCTACCAGTGTTGAATGCTGGACAGTCTACTAACTCAGCTGCAATACAGTAGATTCCCCCCATTAACCATGTTTGGATGGACGGTGCTTAGTACAATAACTCTCTAGACAATAACCTGTCAGGGTTCCCACTCTTTTCTAGAGATCATTTTCCAGGACTTTTCCAGGGACATTTTCAGTGATGATCTAGCTGGTACCACAGACATACACTGTTCCCTATGGAGTTCAGTGTAGTCTCTCTTGACAGTTGTTGCTAGAACTGCCAGCTCTTCCCTTTTCTCTAACACTTTTGCAACAGGCATTTGGTTTTGACAGTAATTTGAAGTCCTATTTTTTATCTGTCCAGATTGTCAACTCACACTCACACACACTATATTGCGAAAAGTTGTTCCGTCTCGAGTCCCACAAGCCTACACAATTTGATGCATGTAGGTGATAATACTGAAACTATATGTCAGGTTCAACACTCAATGACAAAGGGGGCACTAACCCCTGGTACACAATCAGGGCCTTGTCCCTGAGTAGGGGGAACAATTTTGTACATTTTAAAGTTAAATCCATCAATCTGGTGAACTTTCAGTTGGGAGCAGTTCATTCTCAGCTAAAAGCAAAATTGGAAAACATTTCCGGGACAACACAAGATTTCTCCAGGACATTTAAATTTTTCTCTCATTTTCCATGTATTTTCCATGACTGGAAAATGTGTCACAATTTTCCAGGTTTTCCAGGACGCAGGGGAACCCTGTACGGTGTGTCATATTCAACTGCCACAAATTACTCCTTAAAGGGATAGTTCAGTGATTTTGAAGTGGGGTAGTTACTTATGCATAGTTAATATGTTACCTTACGGAGATGGTGATCAGCGATCGATATGTTACCTTATGGAGATAGTGATCAGCGATTTTACGGAGTTTGGACGAGAAGTGGAAGTAGCGTATGTGTGTTGCAGAGGGGACCACCGGAAAACGTATTTTCGCCACATTTTTAAACGTTATCTAAAAAAAGAATATTTCCATCAATTGTACGCTAAAGGATGTATTTCTTTCACTGCTTTAGTTTCCGTAGAAAACTGTTTTTTTCAAGTGTTATTTGGCCAGGTATTATAACAGTTAAATACATCCTTTAGCGTACATTTGATGGATATATTTTATTTTTTAAGGTAATGTTTAAAAATGTGGCATAAAAAGACGTTTTCGGTTGTTCCCTCTGCAACAGTGGGACTCCGACTTTCGCTACTTCCACTTCTCCTCCAGACTCCGTAAAATGACATCACCGATCACCATCTCCATAAGGTAACATATTAACTATGCATAAGTAACAGATACAACCCCCACCACCCCCTCCATATTCTCATTGAATACAATCATTTAGATCAGTGTGGAAACTTGAGAACAAGAAAATACCTTCGACCATGTCCATGGAGTCCGGAGGCACACAGTGGCCAGCGTGGCTCACAGCCCACACCGGGTGACGGTAGCCAAACTTGCTATGAAGCGTTTGCATGAAGCTTCTGTAGAAGCCCACGATGCCAGGATTACCTGTACAGAGGAGGAAAACCTTGTATACCTCCTCATACCATTAGCTATCGTGAGCAAATGTTGTTACACGGTGCCTGATGAGATCAATTCCTCAAGTAACACCTACCACACAAAGAGGCACAGCTAGTTAATAGGATGATAATAAGGAGAACGATGACACTAGTGAAACTGTACAAGGAACAGGTGATTGACTGTTGGTTCGCTGTGATATGTTGGCGTTGGCGACCAGTCCAGAGTCAACCCCGCCTCTCGCCTCTGTCAGCTGGGATTGGCTCCAGCTCGAAATGTTGCCCTCCATCCTAATTCTTCCCGTTTGGAGCCACGATTGCAGTGTTCTGGAATTATTCATTTTGCCGCCGCTATCTCTGCCATCACAGTTTTTTCTAGTAGGCCTACATGGTGAGCGCGTAACGTTCATGGACGTAACCTTAGCAGGTGGATATCTAAATAACAGAGTTTTATAGCAAAGGCAAAACATTTTTAAATAACATTTCAGTGACCTAAGTATTTTCATTCGAATTTTATAGTATTAGGCCTGTTTTTAATTAAAATTTCGGCGGTTCCTCCCACATAACACTAGAGGGAGCTCACGTACCACCACAGTTTGAGAACCAGTGGTAAAGATAATGGATGGATGGAGTACTGAAGTGTTAAAGTTCAGTTTGAAGACTGCATGTCACTAACACACACCTCTGGTGCACAGTGGCGCAGTACATGATAAATGTTGCAGAGTGGAGGCATCCGTGACATAATCTCATTCTGAGAGAAATAATGACCTGCATGGTTTTCCAAATTAAAACTGAAATGTGCACCTCCAGGTGGTTCAGGAGTACAAATCTATAATAGTAGAAACTCTCACACGGCTACTTACTGGTTGGAGGAGCAGGCTTACAAAATACAAATCATAGCTCTTGCCGTCCAATGAGTCGACAGCCACATTTTCCCAGATGACCAAAACATGATGGATAAATGACCAATTGTTTACAAAGTTAGCAAACAACTGGTCACCACGAGGCAAATGAAACGACCATTATTAGTCCAACAGAGTATTAGTCCAACTCACCCGGAATGATAAGAAACAGGAGTTTGTGTCCGGAATGTAACTGGCAGGAGCCAAATTTAAGGACCTCTGTGTTGGCTCCAGAGCAGTAGGTGAAGTCGGTCTGTGGTTCATCCCTGATGTCCGTCACCATGTTTTCCATCTCATCAGCTTGCAAGAAAAGGGAGGGGGTTCAGAAAGCCAACGGTCATTTGATTTAATTAACTATAAAGGTCACATTGTAATGCTGTGTTCAGGAGCTTCAACCCAAGCTGCTGTAACACTGTGATACCACAGTGAACTCACAGCTACGACAGTTTGTCAGCACGGTCCAAAGGTGGTGCACTTTGTCTGCGTCAGGGTTTCAAGAGCAAGTGGGGAATAAAAACCAGGCAAACTTAGATAGCACTGATACTGGGGATTCAACTGTTACTGCCCCCCCTCATGTACCCACATGAAAGAATGACATCTCAGATCAAACATTGTTTCACATTGATGTGTTCATCGGCGATAATATAAAGTATATAGAGGACATTTAATTAATAATTGACCTTATCATAATAATCATTATTATCATTATTCTATACATTGTGAATGTGTGTATTATTCTATTCATTATGAATGTATGTATTATTCTTTTTGAATGTGTGTATAATTCTATTCATTATGAATGTATGTATTATTCTTTATGAATGTATGTATTATTCTATACATTGTGAATGAGTGTATTATTCTTTTTGAAAGTGTGTGTAGTATTCTATTCATTATGAATGTATGTATTATTCTTTATGAATGTATGTATTATTCTATACATTGTGAATGTGTGTATTATACTATTCATTATGAATGTATGTATTTAAAAAAAAAGTGTGTATTATTCTATTCATTATGAATTTATGTATTATTCTTTATGAATGTGTGTATCATTCTATACATTATGGATGCTGAACATGTTTGTGTCCTTGTCTGACAGTACTGATGGGCTTTCAGTGTCTGTTGTAGCTTCGTGTATGTACGCGTGTAAAATAATGATAATGATAATAAAGCGAGTGCTGCGTGCAGAAGCTCCCTTCAACAGTGAACTCTATCCTACACAGCTTTTACATAAGAAGAGCACGATGAGAAGGCCAACATGTGATCTTAAAACAATTGGCATTTCAGGTTATTGCAGATTTCTTGGCACCGAATAAAAGATCAGTTGTTTAATCTGACACATGCGGCGACATGTAGCGTGTCACGGTGTCCTCCTCTTGTTAAATTGATCCGACTAGGTGTAGTTTGGTCTCAGAGTATCGCTAGCGCTCACGATGACTTCAACGTGAAGACAAGCCACTGGGTGACACTAGCTTGTTTCCGCGCAGCTTGATTTCTGTCGCTGTGTGACACGTATGATGTAGACCGAAACATGTTTTACCTCTAAGTTACGGAGAAAGAAGACATTAAGGCGACATCCTCACTGACCGGTGCGAGGACTTCCGGTGGCGCTCAGGTGGCGCTCGGTGCGAGGACTTCCTCACTCGCACAGTGCTGGGTTGTGATTGGTCAGCCGAGCCGTCTTCCCACAATACCTTTCTTCTTTTTGTTAAAAGGCGGTTTCCATCCGACATTCAGCTACAATACTGCCCCCTACAGCACTGGCACGTCGGCAGGCAAGACTCAATAGTGCTTCACATGTTACAGTAACGTGGAGACAGGCTAACAGTTGAGAAACACAAAAAGACTTTACAATGAATAATATATGACAAGAAATCGAATAAATTATAGAGAAGAAAACCTACAACTGAACTATATCTATTACAATACCCTAAATCATATAATTTGAGCAAATACCACAGAATATATATTATATATAAGTGTGCATGTGTGTGTATTTTTTGTAAAAAGGAAAGAAGTAGATGAGTAGTCCGTAGGTCTGTGATATTACTGCGAGGACAAAGTTCCAGCTCAATGTCATTGTGCAAGAATAATCAGACTCGTCAGAATCTCTTCTCAGCTCAGTCAAAAGATGTGGAACAGTGAAAAGCAATAAAATGATCTTTGATTATTATGCTAATAATTGATAAGTAAATAGACAAAGTAATGCTATGTAATGTTCAGACTGTGTAGCCACATATTTTAGAAAATATTTTGAACCAAAATTATAGGTCACAAGACCTATATAACCATTTCCATAGCCATTAAATAGTTCTATTAAAATATAATTTATGAATGTACAAAGTACTAATGTCTAATGATTAAAGAAGCAGTAAGCGAATGTGGAAAGAGCTTGTCTCTTTCTTTGATGTTGTTGCTGTGATATTCCTGCTCCTTTTCTGGGCCGCGAACCCACAACCTCGGGTATGGGAGACCGAGGCACAAACCAATAGGCCAAAACCTCAGTGTTGCAGTGCCACCCGCTAGCACGCCTGTCAAGGTGTCGACGATGGATGTTTACAAACTGCTTTTGCGGTGTTGTTGGTGCAGCCAATCAAAGTGTCTGCGCCATTATCTATTGTGTTTGAACACTGGGTCACTGGGAGATTTTGATGAATAAAGTAGGCCCCCAATATCCAATATCAAGTGGTGTGTGCTAAATGGAAATCATTTTTCAAGATGGTTTATTTTTAACAAACACCCTTTTAAATAATACTGTCTGCTGAACATCCGACTTCAAACTGATTTGACGGCAGTAAGGTGATTCTTTCGTTGTCTTGTGAGCATGTGAATCCTCTTTGATTTAGCTTATAGTAGAGTTGCTCAAGTGAGTCCTGTGAGTGGGTCTCTTAGTTATGCTTCTATAGGCCTATAGACTCCTGTTTTCATACCAAATGTAATTCATCACAAGTCAGTGTTTTTCAAAGACAAAGAGAAATTGGAGAATGTCACAAGTTCTCTAAAATCTTTTTGCACACGGCCCATTGTTTTTCAAAAGGAGGTGAACGTTTTACACTATGTCTATTGTTTCATCTGGGTTTAGTCATGATCCCATCCCAGTGATGACCATCCACACCTGACAAGGACAAAGAACATAATCCTGCACACAGTTCATAAAAAATTATGGTTTACTTTTCCAGTGACTCATGATGACAATGTGAGGTAACACAAGCAGGACACAGACAATGTAATAAAAAACATTTGCAAACAAACTATAAACAAACTAAAATCACCTGTTCAGACTACACCTTAGTCCTTGAATCATTACCAAAAAAATGTGAACAAAAGTGAGAATGGAGCACTTGATAAATGTCATGTACTCTCATGATTCTTGCACAAGTCGCTTTTGTAAAAAGATTTCAGCTTAATGAATGTAATTTAATGTTGTGTGTAATAGGCACTAAATTAAAAAAAATGTTTTAATTAAAAAACATAAAAGTATACTGAGCAAATTCTGGCACTTGAACTTGAACATTAACTTTGATTTAATTTTCAGGCATCACAGATTTTCATATTGTTAAATAAATGTCTCACTACCTTCTTTAAGACGAATCTCTGCTACTAATATTTTTTTCATAATCAGTATACAGAATTGTCGAGACAGTTTGTGTAATCAAAAATCCATATTTATTATTGTTTAATTGAACACCATGATCAAACAGTGTCTTTCAGTACAGGCTAAACATTTGTAGGCCGTAACTGTGTGAATTAACAAATAAAAAGATACATAAAAGAATAATTAGTACATGTTTCATGCAAGTCAAATCATATACAAAAATTTTCCTTGGCATCATACAAAAAGTAATTTTTTTCACGCAGACAAATAAATCAGGTCAGCCATTATTAACAGATGAATGATTCACTGACTATATTGCTTTGGGAATTCGCTGAAAGACTTCCAAAGAAAGGGTAAAGGGATTTCAATGTCAGTCTTTTTATTGGTCACTCTAATGTACGGTGCTGTGCTCTGGGATGCCCTTCTCATTAAGTCTACACCTTCATTAAGTCCTCCATAAAGATGTGACTGCAGAATACTGATAAACTCCTTGGTGTTGTTATTTGAAAATTCCATATTTAAAGCATTATAAGCCTCATGAATCTTCCGTTTGGTAAGGTCTTTGTATCCAGCCATGTGTCTCTTTGCTTCGTCAATGTGGCCTTTTGAAGATTGCAGAACCTCTGCATAGGCAACATCAACCTGAGAAGCAATTTCGTTGTTCTCATTTTTTAGGTAGGTAAGGAAAATTTCAGCCTTTTCAATAATCACCTGGAAGGAGTTATTGACCGTCTTGTGAAGAAAACTGAAAAGTTGGTCCATGATCTCCTTTCCATTGACAACAACTTGAGTTCCAGGTATGGTGAACTCTATTTCTCTGATGTATCTAGAAACCTCCCTAACGAGTCTGGTAAACCTTTGGATTGCCCTGTCAGTGGCTTTTGATATAGTCCGACGAGCTTGATAGAACATCTCCAGGCTCGAAAGCTTCTCTTCAGATCCAGGCACTGTAAAATTTGTGTCACTCAAGAACTGTGTGAGTGCATCCAGCAAGAAAATTATCTGGTTTTCACTGTGTTTCAAGACTTGCTGAGCCGCGTGAGCAAATCTGTCTTTAACATCATGCATATTTATTAACATCAAGCTGTCAGAAGCCTCCCTATACATGTCTTTTCCTTGATTCCCGAGATTTTGGATTGAACTCTGCAGTGTGCTTAGAGACATAGGAACCTCATCATAGGCCCTATCTATGACATTAGAAACCTTGGTTTTCAGCTTCATGCTACCTCGGTTGAGGTCAAAACCAAAGTGGGCAGTGTGGTACTTGTTAATGAACTTGAGCATAGCATTGTTCATAGCAGGAATCCTGTCCTTGGTCCCCTCAATGACATCATGGAGAAAGTCCAAATTCCATGACATCTGTAAAAGTAACTTCTGGGAGTTTTTCAGCATGGCTTTGGCAGTGAAAACATCTGTATCCTTCTCAGGAGTAGACTTGAGTTGAGGAAAGAAATCAAGAAGAACACAGTTAAACCTGTGTCAGGTTGCACTACATCATTTTTTTTAAAAAATAGTTTGATGTTGATAAACAAGATGCAAATTAAAGATCTTAGACAGTTACCAGGTAGCGGCTGAATAGTTTTCCATACAGCTGTGATGGAGACCTGTGCTGAAAATGCAATCCAAGGAAACCAGATGATGGAGAAGACATGGATGTTGTGATGCCATCTTTGCGGCAAGCAAAGCGGAAGCTCACATCAGTGAATGTTCGGCTCGTGATGTCAACATTGAGAGTATGACGCGACTCCCTGTAAAACAGACAAACAGGTTATGGAGGTATTTTTTCTAGTGTGTGTTTGGTTGAACCAAGAGTGAAAACACTTTGGGAGCTTCTTAAATATGCAGGGAAAAGCAGAAAAAAAACTTACATTAAATCAGCCAGAGGGATATGGCGTTTCACCCTGAAGCAATAAAAAAAGTTGTATCTATACTACAGTAATATTTATCTTGTTCAACCACGGGTAGCAGCTTAAAGAGCATTACATTAGCTTGAAACAACACCAAATAGACTGCTTACCTAAGAATAGGATTCCTGTACTGATCACCTTAACTAGATGTTTACTGGTGAAGTCAAGACAGATGAATTTACATTTGTAAACTGGATAGTGCTTTTCTTGTCATGGTCTGCCTGAAATAGTGAACTCTCCGAATACTTTTTTGTGATCCCTTTTTTTTGTTCATCTTGAGATTGGTATTTCCTGTGTTACTTTGCATTCACTTCCTGTTCACTTCCTGTGTTGAATTATCTCTGGCCTCTTGTGTAATTAGGCTGCCATCAAATTGTCAATTTTGATTAGGAAGGTTCCTAACTGAGTAAAATTTTTAAGGTGGACCCGGAAGTATTTCATCTTCAGCCACGATAAGAGATGTTCGAATTCTACTTTCCTTTCCTATGCAAAAGGAAAGTTGTCAGTTCTTCTCTTTGCACTTTGTTTGTTCCTGCTCCGTTCCCTGGTGATTTCTATCCATGTTCCTGAGGTTTTGCCATTGTTTGGGTCCTGCTCCCGAAGCCCTGACCCCCCCTCTCAAATAAATGCTGTTTAGAGGCATTTTCATTTATCTTTTTTGAGATTGGTTTGCATTGCTACCCATAACTGAAGTGCAAATGGGGTCAGAATACTGTGTAATACAATTTGTCTTTGGAAATTAAGATGTATGAATTGTATTTCACATGTTTTGATTAAGTGGAGAAAAAAAATCTCAATTTCGAATACAATTTGATATCCAAAAAGCAAAAATGTTATACAACACTTACCTCAGGTTTTGTGCCACAACATGTTGCCAGTTGACATTTACATCATTGTGAATTAGGTTGCATTTCCCATCTAAATTGATAACTCCATTATCAAATCCAAGGGTTGCACTGGCTGAGGAAACAAAGGCAAAATTGTATAATATATATATATATATATATATATATATATATATATATATATATATATATATATATATATATATAATGCAGTTTCTTAAATGTAGTAATTCACACAAAATACAAGTGTTTTGAGACAGTCTTACCAGATGAGTCATATTCCAAGAAGATCATGGTAGAAGAGCAGATGGAGTTCAACATAGTTACAAGGCTATGGTCCTTTTTCTCCAGATTAGCAGTTGTAGTTATGTTGTAAATAGGGGAGGAAACCTTTAGAGTGGCACTGAGGGCACCAAAATCTGGGATAAAGACACTTGAGGGCAGATGTAGGGCAATGTCTGGGATTTCAATTTTTTGCTCTGGGATTACAATGGTTGGAAGTTCCAAGTTTGAAATCTGGCCTGCAATTTCTTGTAGATCGATGGTATGCTCTCCAATAGTAAAAGATTTTGGCAGTGTGAAAGATGAGACTGTGATTTCATACTGTGGCATGTTGAATGAAAGGAATGACATTTTCCCCTGTATATACTTTGTATTAATATTGTAACTGGGCACTGACATTATCGGCAAACCGGGCACCATGATTTCAAAGGCCGTGGTGGTGATAACCCTAGGGATGTTAAGCTTCTTTGGATCAATTTTAAATGGGTCCACGTGCAAATTGGTAAATGGCAAATCAAAGGCTGGAATTGAGATTACAGGAGGAAGGCTGAGATGATTAGGGACATCAGAGGTTTCAAATCGCATGTCTATGTTCCTTATGGAGTGTGAAATTTCTGCTACCCAAGATGGCACAGCAATGCTAATCTCAGGGATGCTAAAAGTGATTCCATTTTCAAAAAGCTTAGATGGTATTGCATACTCCTGGCCTTCCATGGTCTTTGTGTACACAATGCTGTAAGTCACATTAAGGAATTGTAAGTTGTCCATATTTGTGACCCGATCAAATTTGAGCACATCCCAAAGGGTCTTCTGATATACAGGAAGCTTAACTGCCTTCAAAAAAGCTAGGTGGCCTTCTACTGATTCAGTCAAATCCATGCGTACCTCAGATTCATCATTGGACAAGAATAAATCACAAGCATGGATGAGAGTTGACAGCTCTTCCTTACCACTCCAGGAGAGGGACTGCTTCTCTGAGCTGATGGCAAGGTTGATGTTCTGACTAAGTCCAGCATGACACAAACAATTTGGCTGACTTGCATCAATGTTCAACATTGTCTTGAAGGTTGTTAGAGGAACAAATTCTAGTTGTCCTTGAACAATATGTTTTCCATTTGTGTTGAAAAATGCTAAATCAATATTGTTATTGGTTATGTAATCAATTGTTCCAAACATACGCTTCAAGGAAACCTCAAGAGCAAAGTTCTTATTCAAGTCGAATAGAAGGATGTTACCATTTGAGCTTCGTTTGTTCCTTTCCTGTTTATTAATGTTTGAGTTTATGACAGTCCTGGCAGTTGATCTCAGGCGATTGGCATTAAGGTAGAAATTTGCCTCAGTCTCTAGGTCTCCAGCAAAATTACAATCTCCCATTATTGTTATGTCTGACTTCCCTTGGGTAGAGGTCTCCAGTGACACATAAGAAGAAAGTGCTTCCAGTGCCCAGTTTATATCAAGGTTTCCTTTGCCCACAGACTCAATCAGGGGAATGTTAAACATGTATTTTAGTTTTTTCTTGGAAGCAACAGTTGGCTTGATATTGGTATTTCCAATGAGTTCCTGATTCACTTCTAGATTGAGGAAGGGTAGATTGATTTTAGCGGTGTTAGCAACAGAAGCTTCCATGCTTCTTTTTGTGAGACTAACAGCACATTCATGGTTTGCTTCTATATTGTTATGCTGAATGGACACAGTGCTAGCCAGTTTCATTCCACTCTTCCTCGTCAAACTAGTTGTGCCATCAATTTTTCCATTCAAAGGATCAAACACAGATGTTAGGGAAGCACCAAACCGAGCAACTATGTCAGACTGGTTGTAGAGGCCTGCATTAGCACTTAAGGTTACCACAGTGGATTTGAAAGATAGGTCACAAGTTATGTTACCCATTGCTGGAATCACAATGTTGTTCTGAATGGCTGGTAGAGTTAAAGTGGGCAGCTTTATTTCACTTAAGCTTTCTGGAACATGGATGACAGGTAACTCCAAAGATGGTAGCACAAGGGTATAAGATGGCACAGAGAAACCCAGTGCTGGGACTTTGAAGCTTGGTGTACTGACCTCTTTAGGAACAAAGTAGCTAAAAGCTGGCATCTCAGCACTGAACGCAGAAACATCAATATTCAGAATTGGTATTTTGTATCCAGGGACGGTGAAGATTCTTGGAGGCAGGCTAGAAGTGTCAATTTTGTGCTTGATATACTGCAACTTTGCTCGATAGTAGGAATCTTTTAGTAGTGCAACTTCTTTGTCTCTCCATTGTTCAAATTGGACCTGGATGATGTTAGTATTGTCACTGATTGCAGTGTAAATTGGTTCGAGGTGTAATTCAATGCTGTGAAAATCAGGATTCTTGTAGTAATGAAGCTTCAGGCTCATATCAAATGACTGGTGAGGAGTGGTAAGCAACGTTTTGAATCCAGCCTGTTCCCACAGAGAGAAATGTCTTACCTCAGGGGTTTTCATTTCTATATAAGGTACTTCTATTTCTGGGATAGAGAGCGGAACAGTCAGAAAGTCTAGATTAGCCTCTCCAGTGGCTGACGAGTGAAAGAAGATGTCTTCTTCGTTGTTTTCTGCTGTGAAGTTGTGATTGAACTTGTACTGGTTGAATCTTGCCAAAGCAAACCAACAAGCACGCTGCTTCTCAGAATTTAGTATGACTCCATAGTCATGCAAGAGATCCACCTTGCCAGTGAGTTTCAGGGGGAGGAAAATCCTTGAGTTTACTTTATGCTTAACATCAAGTACAATCTCAAAGGGATGTGCTAAGAATTCCAATGAGTTGGACATGGATCCAGTAAGACTTCCTGTGAATTCAGCATCATGAGAGGCGGTCAATGCAACTTTCAAGTCCCCAATATGTGTCTGTCCATTTAAAACCATGAGACTCTTTTTGACAAATGGAACTTCAGTTTCACATTGTGCTTCAACCGTGATATGGCTTAAGATCACTGATTCAGCACTCAGTGTTTGCTTTGATTTCAATGCCTTAAAGTCTGTTTCTCCAACAAAAGTTAACCTGGCAGTGCTGAAATTGATGTTGAAATCTACATTGCTTGTGTGTGTTCCTTCATCAGAGTAGTCTTTAACGGACCACTTTCCATTGCCAGAAGTTTCCCCAGTCACAGTAATTCTGCCAGATTCCATTGTTGCTGCCATATTGTGTTTCATTGATGCTTGACTTGACGTTTCAATTGATGGGATGTCCAAGTTATGGTTGTAGGTTGTGTCTATGGCTGCAGAGATTCCACTTTTCAATGTCAGTGCCATATTGTTGACCAAGTCTGCTTTGTACATATGGGTTGTGGCTTTGCTAGTAGTCTTGGCAGAGGCCTCAGCAGAAGAGCCAGTGAGTGTTAAGGATCCCTTATGATCAATGGAAAAGGCCATGTGTGTAGCTTTCACTGCTTCTGTAAACAGCAGCTTCTTCATTCTGGGGGCACCCAAGTCAGCAGTGGCTTCAAATGTGTATTCAAGGGGCTCAATGGGAGATTTCACTTGAGAAACAATGGTGGCTGTAAACTGTGGGTTTTTTGTTGTGGATGTTGAGTTCTCAAACTTTCCTGTGGTTACAAGAGTATACAGTGGGGAATTCACTGTAAATTCTCCATGGAGTTTACCGAAAATTGGGATACATATGTCACTGGGGATCGCAGGCAATTCGATCTGTGGAACTGGAAGCATTGTGATTTCAAAATTAATGAGATTTAATTTGGGGATGTTGATGGCTGGGAATTTTATTTCTGAAAGAGTTATTTCTGGGAAGGATAGATCTGGTAGGTCCGGAAGGTAGAGAACTTTTAAGTCACCAAAGATTGCCTTAGGGTCAGGCATTTTGATTTCATATTCTCTGATGCCATCTATGATTGCAACAATCTTTGCTTTGATCTTATCAAAGTCTATGGTGAAGGCAGGTATTGTGTAGGAGTCGAGAATTGTGAACTCAGGGACTGAAATTTGAGCTGGGATATTGATCTCCTGGAGGTTGTTCAGGTTGATTACGAATGCTGGAATGACAAGGTCAGTGAGAGGTACGGTAAAAGTACCAACTTCAATCTCTGCTCTTTTCAGTGCATCCACAGCTCTACCTACATCTTGCATCATCTGGGTGATTGTCTTATTGTCTTTTACAATTTGTCTAATCTTCTCTGTCAGTTGGTTAAAATGCGAAGAAATGTAGGCAACCATATTGCTGTAAGATTCACTTGCTCTTTTAAGGTGAATGTAAATTTCATCTCTGATATCCATGTCAAGGATTCTTTGTCTCAGGTCCTCAAGGATGTCCTGCACTTTTGTTGTAATGTCATTGTAAAATGTAGTGTTGAGCACACTTTTCAGTTTTGTTAGAGCATCGGCGATCTTTGTGTTTTTTAGTTTATCCAGATAGGTGAAAATGGAGCTTTGGATCTCTCTAAAAAAATCCCTAATAGCTTCAATTTTTTGAACAATCTCATATTTCTTAATTTGATCATTAATATAGCTTGTTAGCTCAGCAATCTTTATGTTGGTCTCATCAACAAATGCACTGTATTCAAATTCCTTCATTGACTTCAGCATTGAAGACATGTGTTCATTAAGATCATCAATGCTTTTCTTAAAGTCAGTTGCTCTAAGCTGGTTTGTCACTTTTTCCAAAAATTGTATAATTCTATCATGAACAAATTCAAATTTGATAGATTTCAGAGCATCTACAACTGACTGAACGGTCTCCTCAATTCTGAATTCCTTGATGAGAATCACTATCTGATCCATTAATTTTTTTAGTTTCTCATCAAGATTGTATTTTAAAAGTAGGTCCCTAATATAGGAATAGACAGCATTGAGTTTGTTGGGAATTTCATATTCATCAATCCAGTTGACAATAACATCATTCATAGATTCAATCACTTTAGCTATTTCTGAAGAAGGGATTTTATATGATAGCTGTTCAACATACGAGGCCAAATCAATTGAGAGTAGGTAATCAATTACATCTTGGAAAATCATGTTGATGTCAAAGTTCTCAATTATCTGTCTTATTTCAAATAGCATGTCTTTTATTTGTTCAACTATTCTGTATTTAGAATCAAGCTCTCGTAGCCATGCAGCATTAGTTTCTGTGAGCTTCTGTAAGTCAATCTGTCGAATAATATCCTCAATGGCATAAAGGGCTTTAACAAAGGCCTGAAGCTGATTTCCAATCTTTGAGAGAACATTTGTTACCTTTACGGAAAGGTGTCCTTCCTTAAGATAGTCTTTGACTGTAAGGATTAGGTCTCTAATTTTGGTGGCAATGTCCATCACTGTATTTACCAAGTTATTGTTCAAGTCCTTCATCACAAGCTCCAAGTCATCAATTGATATTGCAAATTCATTGATCAAATAATCAAGTTTTGCTTTTACTTGATTCACTTTGTTCTCCAAGTCAGTGTCTCGCATGAAGTCACTCACTTGCATTGGTAGCAAATCTAACTTGGCTCTGAAGTCCGTGATTAGCTGATTGATGTCTAAATTGTTGATGAACTGTTGAAGTGATTCTACAGCTTGTACAAGTGTGTTCTTAAGTTGCTCAAAACCAGCAGGAACACTCTCAATAAATGGAATATAAATAATATGGCAGTCACTGTTCTTGTCATACTTGAGGAAACCAGCCGTGGTGAATTCTTGTATTTCTGGTTGTGATTGATTATCTTTGCTCAGTTTGCTGAAAACGTCTGTTAATATTGCTCCTGAAAATTCAAAACCAATCTTTTCAGGACTATTGAAAGTACTGATGTCCTGGTTATAAGCGTGGTTGTTCAGTTTGGATTTTACTTTCCAGGTCAGATATTGGTCATTTGGTGCCAGGAGGCCATCAATTTTGTTGTCTAAATTAGTGGAAGACTCTCCATCTGGAAGGAAATGTGTGGTTGACATTCGGCTGTCAAGTGAGTATGCAAGAGCTAATGGCTCAGCTTTCATTAACAACTTGCTGTACAGCTGTCCAGTGTGCTTCGCATATAGATTAAGTTCTCCATCACTATTGACAAGAGCATCAATAGTGACAGTAAAAGGAAGGGCCATGGTGCGAATGGTGCTGTCAAAACGAAGTGGCTCCGAATTTATTCTTGTTTCACATGTTGATTTGGAGGAAAGTCCAGCAAACTCAAGTTCACAGTTGTGACTTAGCTGGGCATCCATTACATCTCCAGACATACTGTATTTCATTGTACCAGCCATATCCTCATAGGTTAGTTCATAGGTATGCTTAATGTTGTGTTCATCTCCATACGCTCCCATCATACTTCCACTCAGATCCACCTTGATTGGCTCAAGTTTCATGTGGCCTTCATTTTTCAAATTGACATCATAAAAATTGAGGTCATTTGTCATATCAAATGACACAACAAATGGCTTCATGTCAAATTTGGTATCTTGCTTGTAGTAAATATCTTCACAGATTTTGTTGTTAGTCTTTGAGCTAAGGGCTAGAGTCCACAGAGTGAGGGTCAGTGTGTGACTATTTTCTGATGTCATCTGCTTAAGTGTTCCCATGGTATTGCTTGAAAAGGTCAGAGCCCTATGGTTCAGTACAATGTCCATGCTGTTTCTTGTGGTTACATCATGAGTGTGGCCCTTGAGAACACCATACAAAGAGGCTTCAATTCCTGTGACTTTACCCTCGATGTTCAGCTCTCCTCTGCTCTCCTCAGCCATCGCTTTGGTCCTGGAGGACAGGGAAGCACCATTGTTGTCTAGGGCACCATTGAAGATATTCTCTACTGTCACAGGGATGCACTGAATGCTGTTTGTTCCACTTGTAGTCAAACCATTTCTTCCAACCATAACAGAAGCTTTGTGCAATCCACGACCTGTGTCAAAGGTAAGGGAACCTTCAGAATTGACCTCAAGTCCATTCAAATCCAGGGACCCTGATATAAGTGAGTATGCCCTATTTGTGTCATCATCTGCCTGGGACTCAATTCGAAGGATTGCCATATGACTGGACACACCTAGCTCAATTTTGTTATTGAGTGATTTATCCATGACTGTGGCAATAGCATTGCATTTTAGGATCAGTTGTGCATCTTTATACTTGAGCTCTGCTACATGCTTGACGAGATCATTCTGGGCATTGGTTTTAGACACAACGTTCAACTCAGAGTTTGCATAGACTCCATGTATCCTGTTATGAATTTGGATAAATGGCGAGTCAAAGTGCAGGGTGGACTCTCCTCTTCCTTCTCTATGGATTGGTAGCAGATTGTAGCTGTGGGTGTAGGAGGTGTTGGTGTAGAATGAATCTATTTTAAGCAATGCATCCAGGGTTCCATCTCCTGAGACTTCACCTGAATCCAGAGTGGAAGTTGACTGAGCAGAGTAATAAATACGGGCCTGTAGGCCTAATGGACTAGAGGCTTCAATCTTATAGCTGGCTTTTGCATTCAGTTTGTTTGTTACCCTTATTGTTTCTAAGACACTGAAGCTTGTGTCAATGAGGCTATGGCTGAAGGAAGTATTTAGAAGATACTTGAGATTGTCATCAGTTCTTCCAGACATCATCCCAGTTCCTTGACACAGACAAAATAAATCATATTATTATCAGTATCTAAAGCAAAGGCAATGCTCTAGAATAAACTCTGAACATAATGCTTCATGTCAAAGCCCTTTTTTGCTGCACCTATTAAAAGCTCTTGCCATCTATCTTTCCAGGTAGATATTTTTTCACAAAGACTTCTTCATCATAGCCATGTTCGCTAAACGAACATAACAAAAGCCTACAGCATTTTTTTTGTTAATTATTAAGAACTGGTCTTTTAAGAAAGTGCTTACCTTCAAGCTTGTATGACAATAAGTTGAGAGGTGATTGAGCCATGGCTTTGTACTGTGCAATGTAGCTGGGGACATCTACAGTACTGTTGCCCCCAGAGATGGAACCTTCCCAAAGGTAGAAGTTGCTGTTAATCTTGGTGGATGCTTCAGCCAGACCGAGGAGGGGTACAGTGAAATCCAAAGACGCTGGTATAATAAAAGATGGTAATGGATAGGTTTTGGCAGGGATATATAGGCCTATTGCTCGTAAATCTATGAGGGGAATAGACAAAGTGCTTGGGATCTTCAGTTCCTCTGACTTTTTGCCTCCAAGTGGAAGAGAAAGTGAGATGGCCATCTTATCCTTGTTGAACTGGTATCGAAATAAGCTGTCACTATTAAGATAAAAAAGGGGGGGGGGGGGGTAGGTGGGTGGTGTTTAGGCACTATTTATTTGAAAGCAATACATTACTCAATCTCTATATAGAATACTTACGACTGCAGATACAGTTTATCAGGCAGAGCTGGCAAGCTGAGATCTGAGAGGCTCCTCTTGCTTCGCAGGTTTGCAAGATAGGGGATGCGTGCTGTTAATTTGTCCAGCCATATGTTACCTGCCTTCAGGGTGACATGAAGATTAATTAAATCTCACTTTAAACAAAAACTATGCAGCATAAAAGCACTCAAAATACACTGAGTTTGAGAGAGAAGGATGCTGAATCTATCTACAATAACTATACTTTACTTTCTTAACATTATGGATTTGTGAAATGATGGGAACTTTTTTCAATTTTGACTCATTATAAATTATGGTATTACAGGTTATTGCCATTCCAATTCAGCATGTTCCTGTTGCAACACCTGCAAGCAAACTTCCAGTTTTTGTAAATTGATAGAGTTGGTATGGGCATTCATGCATCATGTTAATGTGGTGGCAAGTGCACAACATTTTTAAGAATTATGTTGATTTATGTCATTTTTTTTAGATCAAGCTGTGCACCAAACTTTTTGTTTGCAGAGAAGTTGAAGGCAAACTCCACCAATTGTACATATCAAAGTGCTTTTACAGGTCTTGGGAAATAGTACAGGTTAAAAAAAAAGTGAGCTGCATGAGGCCAAATACAGTCACAGCCACAATATGTAATTTGAATCAGCATTAATTGGGGCTGAAAACTCCATATTTGAAAATCACAAGAACCTGAGAGTGTGCACAAAGAAGTAAGCTAACCAAACCTCTGCAGCCCATTTCTTATCTCCGCTTTAGGACAGATACTTAAGGGTACTACATTCACCATTACTAGCAGACACACAATTTCATACTAAGCTGTCGGCTATCAGATGAAGAAGGGATTTAACAAAAGAAATAATATCTCAAATTTTGCGTCATTGATTTAGATATCTTTTCTTTAAACTTTACCAAAATGTTTTTGTTTCTGAAATATCTGGTTTGATAACAGATACACAGAAAATACAATTGTGCTGATAACGGCAATAGTTATATGTGTCAAAAATCAAAGCACTACCTCAATCCCTTTGGTCACTATGTGACGGAGTTTCATATCAGTCTTTGCCACTTTCTGGTCCAGGATATCATCAATGAGCTGTTGCAGTTGCTCATGATAATCCTCATCTTGGATCAGTTTGTGAATCTCCGAATTCAGATCTGATTTCAGTTCCACCTCAAACTTGTCAGCATCTGTAAAGAGAAAGTCCAAATGCACCCACAAACATACAAATGAATGATTGTTTTAAATCTGATTTCTTTGTTGAAGATGTGACTGACAGTTACCATATTTGAGCAAAGCTTTCTGTTGGTAGGATGTCTCAGGGAGGGTGATGATAGTCTCTAAGTCCATGAGCACAACCTCATCCGTCTTCAGGGTTGCAGTGAAAGATGCATCGGTTTTAAGAGAGGGGATGACCATCTGGAGTTGTAGCATGGCATCCTTCATCATGTCAACCCTACATTAAAAAAAAGGACATTAAAAAGACTGCAACTCCATTTTTTTCTCATTCACCAGGTAGCACAGCTAAAATGGCAGTGTTGTCCAACATGAGATAGGATTGGACGATTCTTTATAGAACAACAGTATGTACCTTGTGCGTCCCATAAGAGTTAGCTGTGGGATGTTCCTGTTGGTGACATCAATGGTGATACCTCGCATCTTCTGTCCCTTAGCATCCCTGTCAGTCACAGCCAGCTTGACGCCTGCTTCCACATCATAGTCCGGAATGAGGACCTCAGTGGTCAAAATGTTCTTACTGCGGTCGTATTTCATAGTTGCAGTAGCCTCTGTTGAATCATCACCTAGTAATAGCAGATATTAATTTCATTAGTCCAGGGACAGTGGCAGCTGGTCAATTTGAGATGTATAAAGACCTATATCAGTGTCATAGGTGACATACGCACATGCTCTTAATGCATATAAAAGAATGCAGGGATAAATATGGACCAAATCTTATTGTATGTGCTCATTCAGTCTTAACCATTACATTTCATATACTTCTTTTCACCGAACTGGGACAATATCGTGAAAACCAAGACCATGTTCACTGACATTTTTGTCCAATGCTATCGTTTTTAAAATATCCTTTTTATAATATCTGCATCTATCTATGGTATGGCTAAGGCTAAGTATAGACTGGTTATTGGCTGGCCAATACATATTTACAGTACATGCATCAAACCAATCAAAATCATGTTTTGTAGTTATACCTTCTGCCTTCAGGGTTAGCTTCAGAGTTTCTACTTTGTGACGACCCTTTTTACCATCTCTGAGTGTTTCACTAGTGATGGTGGCAGTGTACTCTGAAATTTCTCCTGTGGGCTGGATTTCTATTGCAAACCTGAGTGAAAAAAACAAACAGATTACATTTAGTCTGGCTCTCAAATCATAGAGAAACCAATCAAGGTAATTAAAATATAAAACAATTAGATTAATATTTACACATTAGCTCTGCAAATATGAAATACTTAAAAATATTACATCCATGATATTACAAGACATTGTAATACAAGACACCACCACCACGCAGATTTGCTGCCTCTAACCTGGTTTCTCCTGTCAGGGGGTAATATGGGGCCTTGTCCATGGAAGTAGCATTAGAGTAACGCAGTATTGTGCAGAATTTCATACCGCTGAATAGGGGCTGGCATTCAGTTGAGTCAGTCCTGTCCTCCATCAGTGATGGCACTATTGTTGTTTGACCAGAGGAGACTGACAGCAGCTTGTTGCTGTATTTCAAGAAGAGAAAGCAAAGTTATGAACACTGACAGAGACAAGAAAATATAAAACACTAAATAACAGAAAGATTTTTGTATCATTTGACACTGACCTAATGCTGAGCAACTCAATGTTTGACTTTGGAGCAGGTATGGACAGTCTCATTTGGTTGCTATTCACAGTGACCTCAGCATTGATGGAACTCTCGTGGTAGATATTAGAGTGCATCTCAAGCCCAGCATCCAAATAGTCTGGAATGTGCACGCCCATTTGTGTGATGAATTCTAGCCCAACAGATGGCATGAAGGAGAAATCAGTCTGCAAGGGAAAGAATACAACTGAATAGCTTTAAACAATCACCCAGAGGTCCATATACATAAAACTATCATTACATTTTTCATGTAGGCTATAATGGAGAAAAGGCAACTTACCATTCCCTTAGGAAACGAGAGGCCTCCTCTGGCACCAGGTGTAAAGACACCAGCCAGTGAGAACTTCAGAGGGAAGCCAGAGGCAGTAGGTAGAGAAAAGGCATTCTCCATGAAGATATAATGTGCAAAGACTTTATTGTTTGTACTGGAAACCAAGGACAAAAGGAACTGTTGGAAAGAAAATACAAAGGTGATCAGATAGATACTTCATTTAAACCATGAGTCGAAACAACATGGAAGTGCACTATGATGAGATAGTGACATCTGATTATAGATTATTTTAGCCAAGCTGATGGTGTGTTTGTGTGTCTGTCCATTACAAATATGAGTGCTTTTTTCTTTTTTTTTACCAAATACCTGGAATACTAATGACATTGGCATCAGTTCTAACTGTAAATGGACTGTATTTATATAGCGCTTTTCTAGTCTTATAGACTACTCAAAGCACTTTACAGGAAAGTCACATTCACCCATTCATAGAGAGCTGCTATTTACCACGCAATTTTCTGTCACATTCATTCACATTCATACACTGCCGGGAGGCAACTTTCAGAAGCAATTTAGGGTTAAGTGTCTTGCCCAATGACACTACAGCATGTGGACTGGCGGAAGCTGGGATTGAACCGACAAACTTTGGGTTGGTGGAGGAACGACTCTATCTGCTGAGCTAGCTCTTATGCACTACTTAGCAAATGTTAGCATGCTATGTTTTGGATGTAAATATAATCTATATCAGACTGCCAAGCATTGGGCGGCTGAGGCTTAGGAGGTAGAGTTGCTCGTCCACCGACAAAGGTTGGCGGTTCGATCCCAGCTTGGGATCCTTAGCATGCCGTAGTGTCCTTGGGCAAGACACTTAAGCCTAAATTGCCGCTCTTCCAACAGTGTATGAATGTATATTAATGTGACAGAAAAATGTGCGGTAAATAGCAGCGCTGTATGAATGTGTGTAAAGCGCTTTGAGTGGTCTATGTGACTAGAAAAGCGCTATATAAATACACTCCATTTACCATTTATAGTGATCACTTTTGCATGCTGACGTTGGCATTCATTTCAATGTACAACTGTGCCTACGTACAGACCCACAGAACTGCTAGCATGGCTGTAGACTCTGTCTAAGTTGATCCAATCACAAGTGGACAGCTTGAAGAACAGGTGTGAACGCACCCAAGACATATTGAGGACACCACTTGAGATCCGATCACTCATGTGGTCGCATTCTTTTAACTGTGATAATGCAATGGCGTCCTGGGCCAAAATGAAGGACTGCCTACTCAACTTTGGTCCTCTGAACCACTACAGTTGTAGAGGGCAGTAATTTGGTCTTTGTAAACAGAAAGGACATATCTGTTTATTTGCACATTGAGCAGGGAAATGAGATTTGAGTGGTCACTCTAGAGTAGACGCATGTGGAGATGCATCTTTCTGCCAATTAAGACCTGACACTCTACTGCTGTCCACTTGTGATTAGATCGACCGAGACAAATGTTTGAGGACTTGGCCTTAGTTTTCAATACTGAGTTGTGGCTTAAATCATCTCACTTAATCTGACCAAAGAATTTAATATTGTTAAAGTAACCATGTACCTGCTACATATAGAGTGAGCTGTAGCCGTCTGAGCAGATTGCCCAGCGTAATCAGATCAGTCAGGAGACTATTGGAATATGGATCATTTGGATTAGAGCTCAAACTGTTAGAAGGAGTCATTTGATAAACCTGTAAGGAGGAAGACTGACATGTGGTCAATATGTTAAGCTAACCCTTGTTTTCAATGATGTAGCCAATACAACTAAAATATTGAATCTTAAATGTCTGATGAAACATTGTGCTTAGATATTTGGAACTCATATATATATATGAAAAAGTGTTTGCCCCCTTGCTGATTTCTTATTTTTTTGCATGTTTGTCACACCTAAATGTTTCAGATCATCAAACAAATTTAAATATAAGGTAACACATGTAAACCGAAAATGCAGTTTTTAAGTGAAGGTTTTTTTTATTAAAAGGAAAAAAAATCCAAACCTACATGGCCCTGTGTGAAAAAGTGATTGCCCCCTAAACCTAATAACTGGTTGGGCCACCCTTAGCAGCGACAACTGCAATCAAGCGTTTGCGATAATTTGCAATGAGTCCTTTACAGTGCTGAGGAGGAATTTTGGCCCACTCATCTTTGCAGAATTGTTGTAATTCAGCCACATTGGAGGGTTTTCGAGCATGAACCGCCTTTTTAAGGTCATGCCACAGCATCTCAATAGGATTCAGGTCAGGACTTGGACTTGGCCACTCCAAAGTCTTCATTTTGTTTTTCTTCAGCCATTCAGAGGTGGACTTGCTGGTGTGTTTGGATCATTTTCCTGCTGCAGAACCCAAGTTGCTTCAGCTTGAGGTCACGAACAGATGGACGGAAATTTGGATTTTTTGGTAGACAGCAGAATTCATGGTTCCATTTATCAAAGCAAGTATTCCAGGTCCTGAAGCAGCAAAACAGCCCCAGACCATCACACTACCACCACCATATTTTACTGTTGGTATGATGTTCTTTTTCTGAAATGCGGTGTTACTTTTAAGCTAGATGTAATGGGACACACACCTTCCAAAAAGTTAAACTTTTGTCTCATCTGTCCACAGAGTATTTTCCCAAAAGTCTTGAGGATCATCATGATGTTTCTGGCAAAAATGAGACGAGCCTTAATGTTCTTTTTGCTCAGCAGTGGTTTTCGTCTTGGAACTCTGCCATGCAGGCCATTTTTGCCCAGTCTCTTTTTTATGGTGGAGTCATGAACACTGACTTTCACTGAGGCAAGTGAGGCCTGCACTTCTTTGGATGTTGTTGTGGGGTCTTTTGTGACCTCTTGAGTCGTCGCTGCGCTCTTGGGGTAATTTTGGTCGGCCGGTCACTCCTGGGAAGGTTCAACACTGTTCCATTTTTTCGCCATTTGTGGATAATGGCTCTCACTGTGGTTCGCTGGTGTCACAATGCTTTAGAAATGGCTTTATAACCTTTTCCAGACTAGGATTGGCTAGAGAAATTGAACTCAGGTGTGATAAACCACAGTTAAGTTATGTTTTAATGGGGGGGGGCAAACACTTTCACAGGGCTATGTAGGTTTGGATTTTTTTTCCCCTTAATAAAACAAACCTTCATTTAAAAACTGCATTTTGTGTTTACCTGTGTTATCTTTGTCTTATATTTAAATTTGCTTGATGATCTGAAACTTTTAGGTGTGACAAACATGCAAAAAATAAGAAATCAGGAAGGGAGCCAACACTTTTTCACACCACTGTATGTATGTGTGTGTGTGTGTGTGTGCGTATGTTTGTCCATATCTTTCTCCAGCAGGAAAGATAGAGAGTCAGGAAACAAAAGATCTAACCTTGGTAGGTAGCAGTACTGTGAAAACCTGGTAGTACATGGACAGAGTCCCAGATATTTCGCTGGGCTTCAAGTATCCAATCTCATTTCCCAGAAGCCGAAGATATGCGATGGCCTCCGGTGCTTGAGAGAAACGTACGTCATTCATGAGCTTCTGGATATTGTTTGTGATATCTTTTAGAAGATTCTGTGGAACCTAAAGAGATCAATGTTTTAGTTTGTGGCCGTGCAAAAGTAATGAAGCTGCGATACTGATCAGACACAACAGTATTCTCATGTTGGGAAGTTACAAAAATTAGAAAGACAAGGTTTTTTATTCATGTCATAGCATTAACGGGCAAAATATGTATGGTGTGATGTACCTGTCTTTTCATTCTGTCTCTGTCGGGGGTGAATCTCTTCAAAACGTCTCTGAGCACCTGGGCTTTGTCCCCTGCCCAGTACACGATTCTGGAGATGGAGTCAGGGAAGAAACCCTCCTCCCCAAAAAGAGCATCAATTGTTGGTTCAAATCCTGATCCCTCAACTCCGACCTAGAGGGGGGAGATTTTGAATGTTTTCTTTACAAAATAATTTGTGTTCCTTTACCGCAAATAAAAAATATAGAATATATATATATATATGTATACATTTTTGAAAACATACCTCAAATATGTCATAGTTGTAATCAAACACCTTCAGTGTGGTTTCCAGCATAAGCTCTTTTGGCAAGGTGTCCCTGCCATCGAAGATGATGTTTGTCCGTGCTGAGCCCAGCGGAGAGTCTACTTTGTAGTTGCGTGACATGCCATCAAATGTCTTGTTTCTGGTAGATGGATGGTCTGTCAAGGCCAGTGCAATGTACTCCCTGAATCTTTAGGAAACAGGATAAAGAAGGGTTTAGATAAACCCTCGGCCAAAACAGCAATAATTCAATTTTCTTTCTCAAATCATGTCATAAGCAAAAGGATTTTGCTATTTTTACCGTTGTTTTTACCCATTACACTTCAGCTTGAATCCCTAGTTTTACAGGGAAGTGTTACACAAAGGAGATTATCTTTAAATCTGCATTAACTGACATTTGGCCAGCTGGTGGCAGAAGAAACCAACAATATCATAATATTATCAACTTCTAAATTTGCTTAGGGCAACCTCTATTTGTGGACTGTAAACTATTTATTGATTGAACATGTAATATTATATTGCTGCTGGCTGATTACTCACTGATGCATCTGTGGCTCATCGGAGTTGCGGATGTTGTTCAGGTGAGAGACCACGAAGCTCTTGAGCTGCTCATCCCTCACATTCTCCAAATTGTTCAAAATGTCTTTAACCAGGCCGTCATGTGGGCTCTTCATCAAAATCAGATAAGACGCTATACGTTTTTCCGTGGAGCTCTGAGTGTTCTGGTATACTTCCACGAGAACGTTTCTGACCTGTGGTTGACCGAAAAATAAATGACTGATTTGAGTTTTTAGAGTCAGGACAGTGGAGGGTTCCGACAACTAAATATGATACTGTATATTCTCACAACATTTAATCATTTAATTCAAGTGTCTTTTTTGCTGTTGCCTTCATGTTGATTTGTCGAAATGTCAAACCCACAGCACATATGTCAATTTTCAAAATGAGAAATGTGTGTGTTACTGTACCTCATCATTGATGTCCATCAACCTAAAGGCCTGTATAGCTGCTTTTTGGTTAGATAGTGGACTCTCTGTTTTCTTAGCACACTGCAAAACAGTGGAAATCAGGCTGGGGCTGACAGCTTGCATGGCTTCACCCATGACACCAACAACCTGGAGATGAAGGGGGATAAAAATTAGAGCCAGATTACCCTGACAAGAACTGACTCATCTGTGAGATGTTTGCATTTTGTTTTGAGTGATTTTCATTACCCTCAGTACAAGGAAGGACCGCTCATTAGGGTCAGTGAGAATGTCAGAGTCATCGTCAAGGGTTTCTCCAGAGCAGTCATTTAAGAGTGTCTCCATGAACTTTGACACATCCTTGACCACAGGTGTTACCCCTCCTTTATGGAACCTGTGGACAAGTGACATAGACGGTATCATCAGATGTTCTGGTTTGAATAAGTATTGTGTGTTTAAGGTTAAATATATCTATTTTACTCACTTCTTGACTGTGTTGGCCAGAGCATACATAATTGCCTTGCTCTGTTTATACTGAGCCATGCTGAGCATGTCTCTGACGCGCGCTGCGTCAGGGTTAGCCTGTAGACTCAGAGCATATACTAGAGCATCCACCTCTAGTGACACTCCATCAATGGCTCTGATAGCCTGGAAGATCGCGCTGGTGCACTCTGGAGTTCCACACTGGAGCAAGGCCTGCCAGGTGAGCCAGCCTGACACATCTAGCATATCAGTGACCGTCTGGCTCAGGGTCTCATTCCTCAGGACACGCAGGCTGGAAACCAGCTTATGGAAAAGACTGGGCCTCTTCTGACCCTGGTTTGTGCCTGCCAGAGCCGCAAGGTCCCGCAGGGTGCTCAGAACAGCGTCCTTCGTCTGGACGTCGTCTTTATCGTCAGGGTCTTCGAAGTGAAGCGGCTTGCTCTGGCGAGTTTTCACATCTGTGTACATACATATATAAGTTCCCAATACGAGATGTGGACTAATACTGTCCATCAGGCTCTGTAGACATGCAAATGATCGCTCACCAAATACTCTGTTGCTGATCCTCTTGGAGCTTTGTAGGCGGAGATCCTGGGTCACCACCGACGATAAACCATTGTCCCTGCAAGACAGATTAGAAAGTGATGTAAAAGGCATAGTAGTGCACACACACACACACACACGCACACACACACACACACACTAAAATGATGACCTACTCATTGGAGAAGGGCAGGTAGATGTGTTTTTCTGTGCACATGGCTGTCATGATGTGCTTTCCCTTGTTGTCAAACTGGTAGTCACAGTCTTGAGTGCTTGATATGGGGTTATGCTGGGAACAGAAATCAACAACGTTTATGTGTAAATGTAAATGTTAATGTACACTAACAAGGCACAGGAAAAATGTGACCTGAAAACATTTAAATGACCCCTTTTTTTCCCGCAACCTACTGGATGCATCCAAATGTCAAATTTAGTGTTTTTAAATGATCTAAACCGCTTTATGTACAACGACTGGCAACACTGGACAACATTCCACACAGCATTTTAATACAATACATCACAAATATATTAAAACAGATCAAATACAATCAACATAAAACTGCCGAATACAAACTACACCTTAAAGAGGCAGTAAGAGATCTTAATCAAATACACATTTTTTAAAATTCAGCTAATATTTGCTCACGCTTCTGAGTGTGCTGACATTTTTTTTAATTCTATTGAAAATTCAATTTCAACACAGCCCTGGCTCTGTAAATTGAAAACCCATGGTGTGGATCCCAACACACAACACTGCGTATTAATTTTGTAAACATTACCCCCGACACCTTAAGAGACGCGCTGATGACAGACTCTCGGGTGAGGTTGAATTGTCCTTCCTCTACTATTCCTATCTAGTATTCTTTGACCTCAGTGGAAAACGTCACGAGGTCAAGGAAAGGTGTAAAGGAGGACTGATAAGACTTAGGAAAAGCCGACAGCGGTGCTCAGAGAATCTGACTGGACTTTCACCCTACTACGCCATAATGCGACAGCGGATGTTATTGACGTCCGTCTGCCGTGGTGAAACTTCAAATTTCTGAAGATGGACTACAATGACGGCAGCGGCTCCATTAGCATGTTTCAGTGTGTTTTACCACCTTGTGACATCAGATGTAAATGCTTCATACGGCACAGTAACTGACATGATGACGTTCGTCTCTTCCGGGTCATATTCATACTCTTCTTCTACTTCAACTTCGGATTGAATTGTTTAGGTTTGTGCGTGGCGCGTCACGTGAAATATCGCTGCCGCAATAAATTGTGGGGCGTCTATATCTCCTTACTCTCACATAGTAACCTCGAGTGTACCCTATGCTAGAGGAGATAGGAAAGGAAGCATTGAAGCTCCTTTCCTATGCATTTAGAGAATCCGAACAGCTCTTATCATGGCTGCTGATCAAATACTTCCGGGCCACGTAAAAATTTGGGAAACTTCCTAAGCAAATTTGACCATATGACCTCACCCTACGACTCAAGGGTTTCGGCCATGTGCTTAATGCGTCCGTCTCCCGTACCCGAGGCTGCGGGTTCCAGCCCCAATCAGTGATGTCAGAAAATCAATCTCCGGTCAGAGGCTCTAGAGGCAGATATCAATGTCTCACCAGTTTTTGCAGCAGGGCCAGGGGGCTGTTGGTTCGTCCCCTGCTGTAGAACTGGTCACACTGGGACAGATCTCTGGACAGTGTCACGTCTGTGGGGATATCCTTCCTGCTGTTCACCAGGTTATCTGTTAAACACAGACCATGCACTGTGCTCTGAAGAAAAGAAAACGAAAGAAAGAAAAGGTATTGAGCTCAGGAATATCAGCCTTATAATGCAAATGTTTTCATAGACAGTCATTTTACCAGACTAGGCCTCAGTCATTAGATTTTACTCTGTATCCTTTGACCTCTCATATAAATGTTCTGCATTTGCTCTATTTGTATCTATATTCTATGCTCGATTGCTTTTCACATGCACACCTTCAGTTTTGCCTTTCATTTCTCCTGGAGAAGCCTCTGTTGGTGGAGTGAGAGCACTCACCATGAAGCTGCTCTGTCCCTCCTCCATGACTGGCGCTACGAGTGCAGAGACGATCCCTCTCTTAATGTTGAGGATGTTGACCGGCTCGTCTGTCTCGGGGTAAAGCTGGACACTCGTGGCGTCCTCCACGGTGAACTTCAGAGGGTTCCTGCACGAAGAAGAGACAAACATCTGAGAGATATTTTGCAGCAAACACGATCATGATATTTAACTTAGGAAAGGTCGCCACGATGTGTGTACAAGAGGGATTTATGTTCACTTCAAATATTGGCTGTCTGAAAGGGTTCCACTCCTGAACATACAAGGTGACGAAGAATCCCTGCAAATATTTTTTGGGTTCAATATCTCTCTGTTCATCCTTTAGACACTCAATCCTATCAAATACCCATGTGAGAAAGACATAAAAGTCTGTTATTAATCTTTTTTTTCTTTATGTAATGTATCAAATTCATAGAAGTCAGAATTGAAAACTTGATTTTTATTTGTTCTTTTCATATTATTAACACCACAACAGACCCTTTATCATACATGGATGGGCTTCGTCAGATTAATTTGAAGTCTTATTCTGAGGGCCTCTCTGAGGGTACCAAAATCTATACACAAGTTAGTAACATTAAATGATGAAGAAGTTATATCTTGTTTTAATAATTCATACAAATGTATGACTGGTAGCTCTAGCTTCATCAAAAGACATACGAGAACTGTATCCATCCTCTAAGTCTAAAAAAATATTCCTCTTGCTTTTTGGGGGCTATTTTGGGGTGGTGATATGGTGAATGTGAACATATTTACTCATATCATATATATATATATATATATATATATATATATATATATATATATATATATATATATTTACTCCCTTTTTTATGCATCGAGCGGTTATGGAACAACATTATCCTTCATTTGGAGTAATGTGTCTGTCCTCCTGCTCTCTTTTATCTCACTACCAACTTTTATTGTCACTACTAACTCCCTAAAGGGAAATATCTTGATCCACAAGTACACTATACTACAAGTGTAGTTCACAGTGAGTTGTCAGTTTCTCACTGAAAACTTCCATCTGTTGCAGCTAAAAACAACACTGTGACTGCTGAGAGACCCTTCACATTGTTTTCACATTGTCATCTGATAGATCAGGATTATAATAACGAACATAGCAGAGCAGTTTAAATCATAATATATAATGAGGCTGTTTTCAGAAGTTTGTTCCAAGTCTTGCAAGCATGATTTAAAAAAAATATGTTAAATACTCCTACTTTGGAGATGCTTATAGTCACTGACCCTATAGAGCCTCAGGCTGCGATAAAACTTATATTTTAATTTGCTTTTATTTTCTTTTGCCTTTATGCTCAATGCTCAAAATGGTACATATGTATCAGATCACATGAAGAATGGTTTGCACTAACTTCTCAATGGCAGCCTTGAAGGCCTGCGAGCCGGGAGACTGCCTGTAGACTGGCTGACCCTGGGGATCCATGGCGGACACTTCACCGAGAACACAGTCCCTGGTGTGCATGATGAACCTGCACGCTTGGGGGACTTCGATCTCGACCTAAAGATATGTGACAGCAGACATGGGGTCAGTGGAGAGACGGGGAGGCAGCTCAGATAAGAACACTATGTTTTCAAGATAAGTGACAAAGTGGGACACATAACAGTCACTTACCTGACAGGAGACTTTAGGGCCGTTTCTCAGGTTGGCAGTACCCACCACGCCATTTCTGCTCTCTGTGGTGTACTGGTACACATATTTCTTGTGGGCCTTGAATCTGGACGCCACTGCGGTAAGATGATTGTGTCACGTGGCTATACTTCAATTGTTTGTCCCTTATGTATAATGCTCTCAGTGCTGATCCACTAATTTCAAGCCAACAGTGCCTTTAAAGATGAAGTCACGTTCCTATATCTAACCTATAGGATTGTTTCCCCCCCCCCTCCGCATTAGAAATGTACTGTCAAAGTCCCACATCATCGCTTGGCAGCAAACCTTTGGACCCAGCAGCAGCTAAACGGTGTTTTCAACAGTGAACAACTGTTATTCTACTGAATAATAAACAGCATGGAACAAGAGTTCATCAGCTCCTGCTGCTATCTCCCAAAAACAGGTCACGTGCTTAGCACGGCAGATCAGTATGTCTGTTTGCAAAATTCCTATCACTCACCCTCCTCTATCTTCCCTATGCACATACACACTCTATCCACAGGTACACACAGCGGCAAGCCAGAGTCCAGAGTTTTTGTAAATTTAAAATAGTTCAAATCACCTTTGGCCTGTACAATATAAATTAAATATAAGCTTTTGACATTTTAGTTTTATTCTTATTAAAATTGTACCACAAAATTCTGATAAACAACCCAATTACAGTCCCGAGAAAATAGCTGTGAGTTGTAGGGTTTTGTTTAATAAGACATCAACTTACACAGACATGCTGAAGTTTGTTCATTAACATCACTGCCTTCCTCTGGAAAACAAAGAGTCAAATATCATATATAAATACAAAACATAAGGTCAAGAGACTTCTGATTGACTTGCGTGGGCAAGAATCATGAATATATTTTGGTTGTTATATCCCTTTAAATCACCAATTGGGCAAGGAAAACAAACAGACATCCTTAATCATATAGTATTTGTTAATTGACAACAGCTAATTAAGTACAGTGTGGATTAAAATTAGAAGGGATTTGAAGAAGTTACAAATTAAGTATAACAGTATCATAAATATCACTAATATAAGTGAAACATATACAAGAGAATCGGGTGGGTTATTTTACCTCTGGTTTTCTATTCATTTTGAATACTTTCATAACACATTCAGAGGATTTCTGACTGTTAAACTGAAAACCCCCAAAACGCTGAACAAAATACTGCATTCACACACAATGCCTGCGTATTTAACCAAGGAATAAATATGTCTTTAGAGATAACTGAAACACAAGAAATACGCGATCATTTTCTCTGCCACATTTTGACTAATCAGCGTGGGAAAAGGAAACGACCCAAGAACGATCACACATTTTACACATAGGCACAATTCCACAGGGGTTCAAAAGCATGCATTGCACCTTCAGATGAAATCTGAATTTTAAGCATGTTGCAATTTGACTGTATATCATGCCTGCGATTCCTACTTACGGGCAAATGTGTAGCTGCTCAGCAGCAGTAACAGACACAGCTTTGTATAACCCATCCTGGGCTATATTGAAGAGTTTCCTCTGTGTTCCTTATCTCTTTCTGTCTTGACTGGTACGGTAACACTTATACCCCAATCTTTTATAAAGTCCCTCCCTGCCTCCAGCCCGGCTGAGAACCTGAGGTACACAGACAGGGGTACACAGGGCCTTGGGGGGCGGGGGCGTCATCCCAAAGTTCAAACTCTGATCGAAGGGCAGAGAGAGAAATAATCCATACTATGATAAAGCAACGTAAGGTTGGTTTAAGGTCAGTATTGCTCCACATTGTACAAGAAATATGTAGGAATATTTTTAAAATATTTCTCTTTTATAACCGCCTTAAACTTGCACATCATGAGTTGGGTCCCATCACGTGCTTCACAAACCAACACACTCTGAGTCTTCTGTGTACTTTTCGTTGTACATTAAAGAAACTGGCTGTGATTCCAGTGCAAACAAAAGGGCAGCCCCACAGCCAAAACACACACGGCTGGAAATCGATTAAACGAATCCAAGCCATGCTCATTTGTGCTGCACGGATAAAGATTATCCATGTGTGTCACACGTTTCCCCTCCTGAATTCAAGAAAATGACCATCCTCATTCTCCATAATTAATAATTATGCTTGAGAAACTATTGTTTTGTTTTCCATGCACACTAACAAATTGATACAAATACCTGGACCACATCCCAGTATAAGTGACGTGTTAAACTGGGTTAACTCCATGGTGCATAAATAAAAATACAAATGAATAACATTAACTTAGCGAGCATTCCCTGTGTCAGCGCCATCTCCAGGCAGCTCTGACAGTTTCACAGGTCAGGGATCATCTTCCGTCAACTATGGCCAAGCAGATGTGTTCAGTCAGCCAATAGGAATGCTACTACAACGTGTTTGGGAATGGAAAAGTTACTGTTGGGGTCGGTGGTGCCTTTTTGGACCGAGCAGGCAGACACGGATTGAGGGAAAGAAGGAGGAACGGGTTTAATTAATATTGTGCAGAATATTGGGAAGAGGCAGGCAGGGGGATGAGGGACAAATATCCTGACGGTTTCTTGGGCCGGGAGACGAATATAGTTTGGAGTGAGGCAGCACAGGAGGAAAGCCAGTCGATGGGTGCCTGTCTTTGGCATAAGTTGGTGTGGGCAGAATCCAATCCTGGACCTCTGTAGGCAGGAGAGACAACGTGGGGTTAGTTCGGAGTTTCACAAAACACAGGCGAAAGCTGAATGTGAAGTTGAGTGGCTGTCTATCATTTTGATGACGATGAGTGCCACACACACACACACAAACATACTACAGAACCAGAGCCCTTGAGAGAGAGAGTCGCGACATCTCCGTTTATTCCAATGGACCAGTTTTTTCCCCCCAGCAATGGCGGATCATGGAGCCTCTCACTAGTTCCCGAAGTCAGCAGCAGCGCATTAGAGCAGCAGCAGAATGAATCAATGGACCGTCTGTGTTGCACTTATGAAGGGTAAGAAGTTTAAATAATTAGATTATGTATTATCAACACATCTGAATCAAATCTAAATGCGCTTCAAAGCGTGTTAGTGGATTATGATGAATGATTATTTATGATTTAAGAAAACGTATTGACTAACTACATAGAGTAACATAGGCATGTCGGTCTGCTATATTGTAAATCGATACATTTATTGACTACTAATTACCAAAAATCTGGTTTCTGTCACTCTGAATAATGGATTTGAATTGTGCGCCAAGTACTTCCGGGAACTATCTGAAGTCTACATGAGTCACGTGACGTGCAACATTTTGGACTTCCGTTGTCACGACTCGCATTAAACGGCGCTGTACAGAACCACAAGACACACAGAAAACACAGACACGGGAAAAGGGGAGGTGGTGCTGGGATCTCCACCGTTACAATAACTTACAATAAATGATTCCACATTTGTGGGGCATTAGCACACATCCAGATAACAAACTTACTTGTGAAAAAATACATATTATCAGTAAAATTTTCCAAAGAGTTAAAGTTGTCATTGTGCAGTAAAGTGGTCCCTGTCAGTGGGAATGTTCATTCTACAGCCGCAGATGTTTAGGGTTTTACTTTATGTACTGTTGGGTAGTTTATTCGACAGCAGTGCATCATATTCTATAAGGTAATCATATATATTTTGGATTGCTGACCCTGTATCTATTAAAACTACCTGTTTTCAGTTTGTGACGATGCATTTTTCCAGCTAATCCAAGTGAGTTTGAGAAAGTGAGACTGAAATCTATCTTCTATCTTAAAAAGCAGGAGGAACTTCTCAACTCATAAAGGAACAATTAAGCTTTTGTTTTATCGCAATTTTTTTTTATAAAAATCAACACATTTGGAGATAAATGGTTTTCACTGGCAGGTGTGAGAGATTTGCTGTCCACAAGTATAAAGTTGCATGAAATGGAAATACTCTATTACTAAAATACAAGTAAAATACAAATACATAAAAATTTGTACATGAGTTCAGTCTGGGTTAATGCACTAAGTTACTTTTCGTGACTGCACACTGTTCGGTTCTTAAAAGAGTCAAGAGGCATGGGGGAGGAGAACGATGAGGATGAAACTTTAAAGAAAACCCTTTCAGAAGCGGTAGAAGTGTGAAACTGCAGCTTCACCAGTCAGTACCAGAAATTCTTATTAAGCTGAGGTCAGAACAAGTTAACCTTTATTTTTCCTTTTGCTTCTAACTTTTTGTCTATATTGTAGTCTATTAGAACCCCTCGAAGATTTTATGTTATGATTACAAAATGCATATTGCAGGATATTGTTCACTACGCATTTCTCTATAAAAGTTATCTAAATAAGTTTGAATGATGACATCTGGCAGTTCAGCAGCACACTGTGGACATGTCCCCGAGTGAATTACGGTTGTTTCCTTGGTGCCGGTCTTGTTTGTCATTTTTTGATAATAAAGTTTATTAAAAAAACAAAATAAAAAAACTATGCACGTGTTGTAGGAAGAAGTTTGGACTGGTCACATGTTGGACTGGTCACACAACAAGTCCAAAGGGCGTTGGAATAGAGCACAACAGTGAGGTTCAACAGTAAGTCATATTCTCCATCAACATTCTGACTCTTAGCCATAATGTCGTGACCACCCCCCAGGTGGACTCACCACGAGCTGCGAGGTTGTGAACCTGTAAAAAAGACGCAAGTCCGTATGACATCGACCTTGTAGTTGAGAAGTACTACACTACCCACAATCCTCTAGTGTAACGTCGACGTCTCCGATCGAACGTCGTGCTCGTGGTGCTGCGTTCCATGACACCTCGGAACTCGGGAGTCCGAAAGTCGGCGTTGTCGTTCCATAGTGCAGCAGAACCTCGAAATTACAGACCTCGGAACCGGAGCAGTCCAGTAGAAGTGTGCGGTCACTGTTGAGCTCTGTAACATCTAACGAGCTGAGAGACGGAGCAACTGTCGTAAATGTGACAACTGCCTAGCACACAGCAAGCACACGAAATGTGACTGGTGCCGTGAAGGCATCACGCGCCCACATCAACGCGGTGCAGCCTCGTGAACTGTGAGTAAAGTAAAGCGGACACGTCTTTACCGGTGTTGTCGTGGAACTTCCACGTGTCCCCAGCTGATTTCATGTCCGAGACGACAGACAAAGTGTCGGATGTTTCCGTCGACGAGCAGAGGTTCAGTCTTCTGAGAACTGAACCGGCCCAACCGCTGTCTACAAACAAAGATCACCAGTGACAATGATCACCATGAGGGATTAAAAGGAGAATTGCTCAAATTGTCCTATTAAATAAAAAAAATAAAAAATCCTTAACAGGTGACAGGATCTTTCAAGTGATTCACAACAACCCATGTTAAGGTTCCTGTTTTATTACTGTACAGTTTATGGGTAATGTAAAGGGGCAATTAGCTCAAATTGTATAATAAATCATACCTAATGACCTTCTACAGCTACGAACCAGACTAGAGCACTTGTGAAACTGTTGTCATTTGTATTTTTCTCTACATTTTTACAGTGACATCACACAAACCTGCCTCCTCTAGACCTCTGACAATACACTTTTAAAACCATCATTGTAGTTCATGTTCAATATAATGTGCCTATTGTCTACTCTACAACCCTTTTGAGGTTTTTGTGTCCTGGGGCCGATCTTAGGCATAAGGGGAACTAAGAGTCTGCTTAGGGCCCCATGGCCCCCAGGGGGGCCCTAAGAGCAATTCAAATGTCCCACAAGAAAGCTTGATCTTTTTTAAAAAATGATTTTATTATAAACATGTAATATTATGTCAATTGCAATCATACAAAAATGCATTCTTATGTTAACAGGCTGGCCTCTGTCAGAGGCCACGTTCATGCTCATGCATGTGCAATGTAACGATATGCACGATACAACCACAGTCAGTTGATGGTATTTGTAGTTGATTGTGCACTTATAATTGCATTATCTGCTGGTTAATTTCGATATTTTTTAGCACACCAAGTTCAGTATGCCACTCACTACTGTATCATTCTGAATATTAAAGTGAAAATCAACCACTATTGTGATTTGGCTACTTTTAAAATTAAAACCATAGAAGCATAAAAGCTGAAATTGGTATAATGTAAGCAACACAGCTACAACTAATGAAGTTGATAATTGGTGTGTTAGATTTACAGAAGGTGTGCGAACGATCAAGTATTGACAATAGTATTGGTGGCGGTGGGGGCCAGGGCCGGCTCTAGGATACATTGCATCTCAGTGTGAGGCCAACTTCATGAATGTCATTAAGTTGTTCCTCTGATTCCAGGTTATGGACTTTGCTGTGTACTGTTTTTTTTCACACATGTAAAACGTATAGTATGGAGATAAGAGACTGTGTAGTAATGTTCTGCACCTGTGCAGATAAATCTCAACTGTAGATCCTCAAATTGAAGTCAGTAGTTTAAAAGAAGTGGCCGTCATTGTGTCCAGTGTGGTTAAATCACAGATTCCTCAGAGTAAAAAGCTGGTTAGTCAGCTGTTTTATTTAACATCCTAAATCCCACAAATACAAGTCAGTCACCGTAGGGGCAAATTATATTCTAAAGCAGTGAAGAATTTCATATTTTGGAAACAAACTCATTAGTGTATGTGTTTAGGTGAAGCATGCTGACTGCTGTCAGAGCCGCAAGATGTTCTCTCTGGTACTTCAGGGGAATCTCTACCTCTACAACGCACTCAGGTAAAACACGCTCACACACAAACACGCACAGACACACACACACACACACACACACAGACACACACACACACACACAGACACACACACACGCTCACACACACACACACACACACGCTCACACACACACACACACACACACACACACACACACACACACACACACACACAGTACTGTTCCCCTTTGTTTGTTGTTGTTGGTGAAAGTACAGCAGGTACTGTAGAGAAAATCCTTTTAGGGGTTTTGTTATATTTCAAGTAAAATTACTGCTTTAAAATCAGCTGGAGAAAGAGTTAAAAGTTGCTTTTTCCTCATCCCTTGTTTTCTCCTGTATATCAACCACATGCAGTGATGTTTTAGAAAACTGACATGTTGTATTTAATAAGAGAAAATACAGAAATGTATTGAAGTATGTTTCTCAGAGCTCACCCCTAAATCTGACATTCATGGACTTGCACAATGTACAGGATGAAATTTGAACCGTTATTCCTCACAGAGCTGTCTGCTGTGAACTGCTCTCTCGAGGTCCATCCACAGAAAGAATCTCCTCTGGGTTAAAGTCGGAGCTCCGGCTGAGTCACACAGATATTCTTTATTTCTGTAGTAGATTTACGGCACTTCAGTGTTAAGGGTCAGTGTCCTGCTGCATCACCCTGCTTCTGTAAACGTCATCCTCAGAGAGCCGCCCCGATAAACCTGGGAAATCCCTCTCCCCTCCGTGATGGTGAGCTGTCAAGGCCCAGTGGCACTTCCACCATATTTCACAATAGGATGATGTTTACACGTTGGTTTACAGTGCAGTTTTACACATACAGTACATACATAGTGCTGTGTTTTCTTGGTAAGCAATTCAGCCATAGTTCCATCAGACCACAGGACATTGTCCCAATAACATTGTCAATGTTTAAGTTGTTCTTTGATTGGTTGGACTTCATACATTATTTGTTGATGACAAAATTCTGGACTGACGCCACGATCTAACTTTACTGTCGATGAACAGTATTGCCTATTGTGTATCGACTAGAGCCCAACATATATAGATTTTGGGGGGCCATGCTGATAAAAAAGTAAAAAATTCCCAATAATGAAAAAGATTTATAAAAGGAAGAAAAAAAAATGTTGATGATTCTATATGTCAATATCAAACTCTTTTGACAAAGAAATGTAATTGAGGCTTTATTCTAAACAACTATAAATAGAAATAAAATCACAAATATTGGTTTAAAAAAAATTTGACATGTTAAAATAAATGCACATCTTACCTGCATTGTTTATTGTTTAAAATAAAGGTTTTCGTATCGCCGCATATCAGAAATAAACAAAAACGCTGATACTTATTTATCTGGAGAAGGCTCCTTACGGCCGATACCATCAGCCAATCGATAAGTGGGTCAGGCCCTAGCGTCTACGTTATCTCTGGTAGAATGTCCTACTTGTTGTCTCCATCACACCTCAAAGCTCACTGACTTCTTCTTTCATCCACTCAGTACCCAGTACATGTGATATGTAGTGCAAAGGACAAACGGAGACATGAGGTTTTCATGGCAATAGACAAAATGTTTACATCAGATGAGCCCGAATGCTTCCAGTGAGGTTAAGTGAGTTCAATGTAAAAGAAAAACAAGCAAAGTTAGTTCCTGCTCTGATGTTTGATGTGAAAAGATGAACTACTAAGCTTCCGACCTGTATCTGCGTGACTCAATAATGTCATGCATAGCAGGTGTACCACATAAAGTGCACAGTGAGTGTAGTTTTCAAAAGTAATTAGAAAAATGCTCATGCAGTCTAATATTTTAATGACTGTCTGAATATTTAAAGTCTGGATTATGTTCTTCTGTCAATGGTCGTGCATTGAGCCCTCTCTGTCTCCTCTATCAACTTGAACCACTCAACTTATCAAACATTAACAACTTTCAACTCTTCTTTACTTAAACATTAAGCCTAGTGTTGAAAGTAAGAGTAGACCAGAGCCACTGCAGTCACCAGTGTCTGTCTCGGCTCTGCCTTGGACCAGAGGCAAGAATCTGAGGAAACATGAGATAATGTATGTAGGCATGTACTGTATGTATCCAGTCGTTGCAGTAGTAGTTTGAGTTGCTACAACAACAGTGTATGTTCTGAGATGGCGCACTCGGTTGATTTAAATAGTCTGAGTCCTGCTGAGTTGAGGCTGTTAATCAGGCGGAACGATTGGAGAATAAGCACCACGACTGGACTAGCTGGAGGTAAGAACCAGTGTCTCACCTGAAGTGCTGCATGTCACACTGTGAACCATGTACTGTACTCGCAGTTATCCACTTACTTGTGAGACCTTATGTCATTTAACACATAGGGACTTAAGGAAAATATCTAATTGGGATTTTTCAAGTTGGAAGTGCATTTAAATTGAATTATTTTGTAACAATTGTAGTGGACATACAACATAATGAAACTGCCCTATAGTTTCAGTATGTGGCATTTGACAATTTGCACAGAAATAACAGGCAATCGCTTGTTGTTGAGGTGTTTCACAGGGTTTTTAACCAGTCAGAGAAAAGTGGCCTTGCAAAGTAAAGAAATTTTCTATAGAGAAACTAACCGAATTAACAGACATTCATTAAGAATGTGCGTAATTGCTGTAATTCACGATACGCAACAAGTCTTCTCTGTCACTTCGGCTCACCAAACACACACCAGAAGACAACCCGCTCACCGGTAAGACTATTTTATTAACCACAACACAAATACACCGCAACATAAATTGTCCTATGGTCGGCTCGGATTCTGTGACACAAAGGGCGGTCATCCCACATCCATTACTCTGCCTGTGTGGGATTATCACATACCTCAGTGAGTTAGACTCAGCGGTCTGTTTGATTTTTATGAACCTATAACACATAAAGACACTGTGCTGTCCGCAGGTTGTCAGACACGAAACATGACGCAGACACTTTTTGTTTCTTCTTGTGCAAAAACTGTCCTGGACATTCAGAGAGTGAGCACATTAACCAGGTTAACGTGGTTCACTAACATAATTTGTGGTAAATAGATACAGTCATTTATATTATTGTAGAACAGCCACTTGCATTTTTTGACGCACAATATGAAGGAATGGTGATTCAGGGGAGATAGGTATTCATTAACATAGCTTCCATATAATATCTAACTTCTGCTCAGCTGAGAGGCTTGTGACTTCATATTCTTAAAGTTCAGCCTTTCGACCTAAAGGGAAATTGGATGCAGTACAGGTATTTGTGCACTTTAAAGGTGACCTATAATGCAAAAATCACTTTTTCAGTTTTTGTGAACATATACGTGTATATCTGTGGAGCCTGCCAGCCCACAAACTGTGAACAAAGACCACCCTGTGTTTTTTTGTGAGCAGAAAAAACAGCCTGGCTCTGAACAACAGGTTCAGATTTCTCTCCCACTGTGATGTCACAGTTGGACTCTTTTTGGCTAACCCTGCCTGCAATCTGAGAATCTCCACTTCTCTTGTGAAAGGGCGTGTCATTTCCTAGACATTTCTAAAGCGGTTGACCATTCACAACAGACAGGGCCAGCTGGCCAATCAGAGCAGACTGGGATTTATCAGGAGGCGGAGCTTAAAGAAATCCAGGTGTTTCAGACAGAGGGGGAAAAGAGGAGCTGCAGGAATGGGCAGTATGAGGTCCCTGATTTATTTTCTGAACATTAGAGCATGCTAACCATTTTCAAGTGGTAACACAAATTAAAAATATGAACCTGAATATGTCACCTTTAAGATATATCTTTGTTCCTTTGTTATTGAAGTGATTGTCATGAACGGGGTGTAGCACTTGGACGTGGTCTATGGCAGCTCTTGTCCTTTGATTCATTAGATCCAATAGATTTGAAATCCTGTTTTAACCGGCTATCCAATGACATTTGTACATTAGTTCTACACGCCTACCCCCTGACTCTGATCAAGACACAGTAGTGTCGAAACATTGGTCTGTTCCCTCTACTCTGTAGGCTAACCCTAATCCAAATCAGTGGGGTTTTTTTTCATTTTAAAAATCGTCCCCCTGAATCAGCCACACACTGCTGGAAGGTGCTCAGAGAACCTTGCCATTTAAAATATCTGTTACGACATGAAAAGAACCTCTGTTCTGACGACTGCAAATGAAGAAACAGAAAGACTTGTTTATCCTCTGACGACTATATAAGCTTTTGAAAAAGTTGAAAATGGATTCATGTTCTGTTTTTTGTGTGTCAGGATACCAGCAGGCTAACGTGATCATCCTGCCCAAACATCTGGCCAATGACTTTGAAGCCTTTTGTCGCAGAAATCCCGCCCCCTTGCAACTGCTTTACCGTGGCCAATCAGGAGAGACTTCCTGTCTGCCTCTTGCTAGACACGCTGACATAAGGTATTCAGGGAATTGTGGAAGGATTCATGTCTCTAAAACATTTTAGAAATGGAAAGTTTGAAAGAGATGCAATTGGCAATGTATAAAAAGATTTTAAGGGGAAGACGCTATAAAGACAAAATGGGAAGACGAATTGGAAACTAAAAATAACAGATGAAGTAAGGCAACAAAAGTTTCATTGGTTCACAAAACTACCAATTTATTGTGAAGACACGTTGCTTGGAAAAGAAATGTTCCCATCTCTAAACATAACAGATGATCATGTTCTACGTGTTGGAGGAATTGTGGTGAAAGTACTTTTGTCTACGTAGTTTTCATTCATGCAAGTCCTTAAATGAAGTTAGCAGTGTTTCTGTTCATATACGCTTTCAAAGAAAACGTCATTTATGACCTTTGACCATTTTCCTTTCTCCATCAACTGTTTGTTTGTTTGCCTGTTTGTTTGTCTTCAGGACAGATATTTCGCAGTACTGTGTGTATGAGAAGGGTCGACTGGTGAAAACAGTCTCCAGTCTGCAGAGTTACACCGATCAACCAAGGTAATTTTAGCAGAGGCAGACGAACACGCTGATGGGGTGCTGAGCGAAATGCTGATTTAGCATAACTCAAAGAAAGAAGTTACAGTGGCTCAAAAAAACCCCAACAACTTCAGACTCTTTCACTTTTTGTACAGTTTACTGTGTTCTAGATTCAACCATAAATTGATAATGGTTATTGATAAATTGATCAAACCTGGACCCCCTCATTCAGAAATGTGTAGAATCCCCTTCGGTAGCATTACAGCCTCGATTCTCTTAAGATCCAGCAGTCTGGGTGGAAAGCCTGTATGAACCACCATCTCCATATATGTCAAAGGGTTTTACACCCTTGCCCTGATCCATGCCTCACCACAACTTTTTATCACAGAGGTCCACAGAGAACTCCTCAGATTCCATGGTTTGATTTTTGTCCTGACCTACAGTGAGAATAGTTTCAACATGTACATAGTTGTGTGTGTCTTTCTAAACTGTCCAGTCAATTCAGTTTGACACAGATCCAATCTATCTTGTCTAGATCCAATCAGGGTTCTAGACCGTGGCCACACTTTAAAGTGTCACAGCAAACACCCTGGATACTTTAGTAAATAAAAGATTTCCATTTTTGATTTTTAATGAATTTTCCAAATGTTCTAAAGAAACGTTTTCACTTTGTTATTATGGATTATTGAGTGGAGATTGAAAATGATATGAAAATCTACAGCAGGATGAAGTTTGTCAATAGTTAAGGGTTCTGAATCCTTGCTGTTGCCACGGTATGCCCACAGTTTAAACTTATACAAACATATTCTGGGTAAACTGACTGACTGCAACTAAATATTATCACCTCTTGTGACTGTCTCAAATCTTTGGTTAACTATTACACCAACCACCCAAGGATGCATCAAAGTGTGACTGTGTTTTACAGAAAACATGTACATATCTCAAAGCAGGGGATTTCAAAGAAAATGTCCATGGCCATACATGTGCTTTAATCCAGAACAAACCTGTGTAGTATTGTAATGTAGAAAACGTCTGAGATTCCCAAAAACTTATTTTTACCGAAGGGGTCCTTCCAGCACTAGTGTGTCAACATGAGAAAATACATGTATATATTTAAAATACGTATAGGTATTTAAACATGTTGTGATATTGCTTTTTATATTTAAATTTATATTCTGTACATCTACAAAAAGGCACCATCATTTGTAAACAGTTAAGTGAACATTTGTTACAGGTTTAATAAATCACTGATTCGTTACCAGACTCAACATTAATCTTCAACCAGCTGGCAGGCTTAATCGTTTTCTTTACTCTTCATTTAATGGTTATGTTTCATTGTGAGGCTATCTTTGTTGATTTGTTATTGGGCTCTCAGGACTGCACCAGAGCAGCAGGCTGTGCATCGCAGCCATCAGTGGTCGTCAGACATGGTGTGTTTCTATCTGGGCTGCAGTTTTGGCTTCGAGGGCAGCCTGAAGACGGCAGGAGTCCCTGTGAGAAACGTGGAGCAGGGAAGAAACGTCAGCATGTACAGGGTGGGTTCCTATTTTCTACAAAGGTCCTGCATCTTCACCAACGATTTGTGTTAATGTGACACTGTTTGGGCACCTTCACTTTCAAAGTCAACGAGGTTGATTGTGAGTTAAACTTTTTCAGAGAACAAGTCATGGGACAGAGTTGGTGACACTATGCAACACATCCAGTATTAAGTGTTAATGCATCACACCACCACCACCACACACAGTTATGTGTTAAAGCTGTACTGTAGGAAGTACTCTGTAATTTACAATGGCTCAGGTCAGTGTCCCAGTAAGACATGACTGTGCACAACACATGGACCCTGAAACTGAATCAGCTGATTGAAATTCATCATTGATTTTATTATTTGCATCCTGCTTTGACATGTGGAAATATCTGCAGTGAAAAAGGCATATTTAGCATTTGGTCTCTCAAGGCCCGAGGTGACATATTAAAGCTACAGTGTGCAATATTTAGAAGAACTTATTCACAGAAATTGAATACATGGTCCATAACTATGTGTTCATATATGTATAATCACCTGCAACAAAGAACCAATGTTTTTTCATCAACTTTGAATGAGTTAAAGTTACATGAAGTGGACCCGACCTCTGTGTAAGTCTCCATGTTTGCTACTTCGTGTTGAATACGGTTGCAGAAAGATGGCCCAGAATACGCCGCATTCGTGTTTAAAGATTTCTTGTTTTGTCCAAGCGACAAAACAACTGTTTGTTTAATGGAACAGAAACAACTAAAAACAATCATCAACCATAGAATTAGTTTAATCTGACAGTGTCGAGTGAACCATCTTTCACACACTTAGACAACAGAAACCTGTTTGTTTCAGTGGTCATCACTGAATTGGTTTCAGAAAGTTAATGCTCTCCTGTGTGTTTGTGTGTCAAGACAGCGGTTCCCTGTATTCCTTCTGGAGCGTTCAGCTGCCCTCTAGTGGTCACTATGCGACCTGTTCCAGCTGCTATGTTGGATGCTGCGGTGGAGGTTACTTCTCTCAACCCAATGGCACATGGAGCACCTGTGCACATTGGAGAGCCAGGTACACACACACACACACACACAGACCCTGGATATTAACATAAACTCGCCAGTATATGACACACGTGGCGTGTGTGTGTGTGTGTGTGTGTGTGTGTGTATAGCTCTCCTAGGCATACAGGACCTGTCCAGACCAGACTATGGGGAGCAAGTTGAGCTGCAGCCTGGTGATGTCACAGTCTTCTGGGCCTGTGGAGTGACTGCTATAGAGGCAATACTCAGCAGCAGTGAGTAATACAACTGCTTAAAAATATGTTCACTTCAGTTAGTAGGAACTGATCATGATGTCAGTTTGAGCCGATCTTTCAAGCTTGAGATCCTGAGACTGAAACACAAGACGTTTATCGCGGTGAACTGACCGTCGCCATGCCCCGTGTCTTTCAGAGCCTCCGTTAGCATTCAGTCACTCACCAGGCTGTATGTTCCTGACCGACATCCCAGACTCCTCTTCTTCCCCATTGACCCCTGAGAGCACAAACACTCCGCACGACAGACCTGACCTTGAGCTGACGCCCCGCTGCTTCCTGGTATCCCATAATCCCTTGATGTACAGCCTGGCGTCTCACAGGGCAGTGGCAAGGATCAGAGAGTTGGAGATGACTATTGGAGATGACCCAGGTAAACATACACAAGAAGTGATAACATATGTGTTTCTGAGTAAAAACATGCGTCGTGTATATGTAGCATTATAATACCATTGTTACGGATTGGTATAGAATGTTCTTATGAAGCTGTTAGGGCGACTGTGTCCACATCCAATATTCACTCTGGCTGATAAATGCTCCGCCATGTTCAGTAGCTCGTCTCTGACTGTGTGTGTGTCCGCTGTGAGTTGTTTCGGTTTTTTTCCTGGAAACAGCTGCCTGCTGTGAATGTAAGCAAGGATGGATGAGACCAGAAACTATAACCATTAGGTCACAGAATGGAAGGAGTAGAAGATTACGAGAGAGAAAAGGTGTAGATTGGTTTATCTGTCGCACAGTGGCAAGAAAGGGTAAATGAAACCTTTCTAATTGCCTGGATTTCTGTAATAATTGCTCATAAAGTTACACAAACACAATATCCTTAAGCTAATAACACACAATTATAATATTTTATGTCCTTATTAAAAACACCCGTAAAAGTAATCACAGCATTGGTGGATAAAGTTAGGGAATCCTTGAATTTGATAAACGGTTTGACCTTTGGCAACAATAAGCTCAAAAAATGTTTTGTAAAAGTTGCTCTAACACACCTATTATCTTGTTTCATTGATTGGACTCGAGGCGCCTTGTTGTTCTCCTGACTCCAGCTGACTTTTGTTGACGTCTGTAGCCTGAAGGTTCACATACTTTCTCCAACCTGCACGGTGGATTATTGATTCAGTGTGGACAAGAGCAATACAATGATTTGTGTGTTATTAGTTAAAACTCACCGACAAGGAATTTTGTTATAAAAATGTTAGTTTACTATTTAAAAGAAACACAACTAAGTTAAAACTTAATTAAGACTTTTTTTCTTGCCACTGTGAAGAGCTGCTGTTTGCGAAACAGTTTTTTTGATTTGCCTTAACCACTGCTTACACAACAATAAGATAACAGATCAGGGTACCAGAGATTAACCAGAAAATAAACAATGTTTCGAATGAAAAATTATAGAGAACTTGTGAATAATTTTCTGAGGGGTGGTGGAGGGTCCCGTTGTCCTGTCAGTTGTAATGAGCCTCCTCCTCTTGGACTCAGTTCCAAGCTGTGGCAGAAGGTGGATCATAGTCTCTTTCTGTCACCAGGTCAACGTGGGATCAGAGTTTTATTCACTCAGGATGAACTGCTGCGCTCCTGTCTGGCCCTCTCCCACTCCTTCTCTGTTGCCATAACAACGGGCTTCCCTACACACTACATGCACAGGTACCTACACGTACAGTAAACACATGCGTTCACCGAGCACTTTATCAGAAACACCTGCCTATTTGTGCAATTGCCTAATCAACCAATCATGTGGCAGCAGTGCAATGCATAAGATCCTACAGACACAGGTCAGGAGCTTCAGCTAGTGATCACATCAAACATCAAGAAGCGTAAAACGTGATCTCTGTGACTTTGACCATGACAGGATTATTGGTTGGAGTGTTCCTGAAACCGCTGCTCTCCAGAGATTTTTAAATTCAAGTTTTTTTCACCTCAGAATGATATGAAAAACTAGAAACTGCAATTTCTGAAGAAGTTGCACTGTGATTGCTTGCTGCTGAAAGGCTGACGCTGAACTGGATTGTTGGCTTGAATTTGGATGCAGAAGCTGAAGAAGGTGTTAGAGTAGGAAAAGTAGGAAATGGGTAGTTGGTGCGTAATTTCTAGAATGATTGCAAAAACGTTAGGAATGTCCTAATTGAGCTGAACATTTTGATGTTTGAACAGTTGAGACCAGGTCAGGTTCCACTTCTGTCAGATTAGAACAGAAATCTGAGGCTGCAGTGATACACACTCACCATGGCATGAATCCATGGAGCCAACCTGCTTTGTGTCAACAGCCCAGGCTGCTGCTGGTGGTGTAATGGTGTGGAGACAAAGGTGTGTTTTCTTGACACTTCGGCTCCTTAATACCAATCAATCGTGGTTTGAATGTCACAGTCTATTCGAGTACTGTTGCTGACCATGTTCATATCACCACAATTTACCATCTTCTAATGGCTCCTTCCAGCAGGTGAATGCTCCATGACACGAAGTCTCAAACTGGTTTCATGAATATGACAGTAAGTTCAGTGACCTCCGAAATCTCCAGATGAGACTCCAGTAGAGCCTTTGGGATGTGATAGGGCAGGAGATTGACAGCATGATGAATCTGCAGAAATGATGTGATGCTGTCACGTTAACATGATTCTCTCAGGAAAGACCAACATCTTGAAGAGAAGAGACAAACCTCTGACCAGAGGTGGAAACACGTAGCTTTAATTGTGATTTTGACTAAAACAGGAATCTATGTTGCAGTGTAACTTTGGATTGGAATGATTCCTTTAAAATAATTGCTTTATTTTATTTTTTGTCATCTGTGATTTCTCTTTAGCCCTCCCGATGAGACAGATGGTCCACCTGGAGCCATTGCCATGGCGACCATGCTGTTGTCTCTAGGGAAACAGGTGACGATGGTAACGGACCGGAGAGCTCTGGAGATGAACCAGGCCATTATTGATGAAGCTGTGGAAACAGGTGGAAGAGAACGTTTAGAGAGTTTGGATTCAAATCTGTGAAACCTGCTGTGAAATAAATACGTCAGCTTGTCTCCAGAATCGACCAAAAATTATTATTTTATCCCTGTTGATCTTAAATGAAAACCACTGTGACTTTTCAAAAAGAAAGCCTCTGCTGGCTCTAACACCTCTACAATTACACCCTCAGGTGTGCTGAAACATGCAATCCCATTGGTCACTTTTGAAGACAGCGGCCCAGACTCTGCACTGCACTTCCTGTGTCACCATGGAGACCCCACCAAGCCCAGGTTAGCTGAGCTGTGATGTGATGTGATGATGTGTTTCTGATATGGGAGTCTTTTTTTTATCTGATTTTCTACATCAGTTTTGTTTGGTGCTCAGTTGTTTCAGTGGTATAGAGGAGATAATACAGTAGTAGTGATTACACAAGAACTAAATGCCTTTTAAATATATAATACAGAAACCAGTTACATTCATTCATGTGGTTGTAATGTTTAAAAACAGGTATGACCACCTTGTGGCCATAGAGCGCAGTGGAAGAGCTGCAGATGGAAACTACTACAACATGAGAGGAGTAAATATCAAACATCTGGTGGACCCCATTGATAACTTGTTCATTGCTGCCAAGGGTATACCTGGAATTATCACTACAGGTAGGTTGCGCTTGTTACAAGTTGTCGGCTGTATTACTAGCTTTGTGTTACCTTTTTAGTACTGTACTTTATTGCAAATTGTTAGGAGTAATGGATCAGCCATGTTCCATATCTATGTGGCCTGTCAAACAGTTAACATATGTTTCTAATTGAAAACGGTACACTTGAGATATATTTTACCAGCACACAAAACAGAATGGTGACACCACTTAGATTGTTTACACAATGTCTAATATGTTTTCAAATGTGTTGAACTGTGTTTACTGTAATGTATATATCCTTTAAATATGGACACCAAGAAGACTAGCTGTGCATTAGGACACAGTTAACAGCGATCATAACAAATAAACACATAAAGGAACTCTGTTTACAGGTGTTGGGGACTCCAACTGCATATATGGGAAAAAAAAGTTGTAAAGAGCCTTTCGTGGCTCCAGTTCGAGCTGTGTTAAATCTGAGAAATTTGTTTCAAGTCATGATCACTTGAGTCAGCATCCGTTGGGACTAAGTTTGAAAATTAAAATAATCAGGGGTTGTGTAGTTTGGAAGGAGTTAACAGGACAGTGCTTCACATCTTTGCTTATGTAGGAGCCACATTTTAATAATGTCCTACTCCAGGAGAGGAATGTGAAAACACCTCTATAGTGACTAAATGTGCTCAGATACTAATCCCTAAAGTCAATGTCAGACATTTAGAGGACAGAAACAGGGGGAAACTAAAGGAGACATATTATGGTTTCCATTTCCTCTAGTGTGTTATTTCGGGTTTTTTTGTGTATGTAAAAGGTCTGAAAAAAGTTTAAAAGCCAAAGTCTGCAGTAAGGGTTGGCTCCCTTACCTTGACAAACAAAACATTGCTATCACGGTATATCACAATGTTATGGAAGTGCATAAGGCACGCCTAGCGGCTAGTTCATACGCGCCCCCAAACAAAGCCAGGTAAAGCGAGATTGGAGACCAACCCTTGCTACTTGCGCTTGAAGTGGCTGACCAATCACAACAGAGTTAGCTACCTGGCAAACCATTGGGAGGGAGGCCTCAAATAAACGGGAGCTAAAACCAAGCGTTTTAGACAGAGGCTGGAAAGAGGAGCTGCAGGGATGGACAGTATGAGGAAAGTGATGTCTTTACTGGACATTAGAGCATTTAAACCTTTTCAAGCAATAACCCAAATTAAAACAATGAACCTGAACATGAGCATAATATGTCTCCTTTAATATTTGCATAATAACGACCAGACATTTGTGACCTGTTTCACTGTAAGTGTGCTTGCTATTGTTATCCCTGGCTATTTTAACACAACGTCTAAACGCTCTGTAAACATCTGGAGTATAGACTCTTGAGATTATTTCTCCCACATTCTTCATTTAGCTGAACAGAATCTCTTCTCTCTGGGTCTGTAGGAATCGGTGATGGCGGTAATGAGCTGGGGATGGGTAAACTGAAGGAGAAGGTGAAAAATCTAATGCCCAATGGGAATCTCATAGCCTGTGATGTTCCTGCGGATTACGCCATCACTGCTGGTATGGATTTACAATCAATATTCATTCATCCATCATTTATACCACTCTAACCTTTAAGGGCCACTGGGGGCTGGAGCCAATTCCAGCTGAATTGGACGAGAGGCGGGGTTCACCCTGCACAGGTCACCAACGTATCTCAGGGCCAACATACAGAGACACACAACTTTTCCATTTAGTATACAAGCTTTACGATATAAAGGCTGCAGAATATACTGCTTCTATAGGTGTATACACAAATGTGCAGTAATGACTAAATACTCTGAAACTCAGGTACACAACCAGCACCCATTGTATCAACTATTCACACTTTGACTGATCACAACTTCACTGATCACGTCGTCAAGGACCACGAGTGTTCAGAAGGTTCCACAGTAGAGCACCTGTCATCTGTGCATGCTAACGTTTCCACTGTTGGCTCTTATCTCTAAAATGTAGAAGTGAAACCTCAAAGAGGAAACAATGAGGAAATAGCATGCTGCCCTTTTTTTCTCAGTGATGTGTTCTTAGAAGATAAGCACAGAGCCACCGGGGGAACTGGTGGCAGCGTGAGCATGGGGCCATTTACATCAAATCACCAAAGCTCCCTAAATATAATCATGATTAAATCATAGTTTAAAAAAATATGGAACAAAGACTCACCAAACTATGACTCAAAATAATTCTTTTGATAATGCTTGAATGAGTTACAGTTGTTAATACATGTCTGATTATTTTTTGTGTACAGCTTTGCAGTTGCACTTGCCAGGGTCTCTGGGCTAACTGTCTTCTTTCATTGACATCCCCATGCCGTCCTGCCTGCAGGGGTGTCAAACTGGGGGGGATACGCTGTGGCCTGTGGACTCTACCTGCTCCACACTTGCCCCTCACACCAGCGGTACCTAAAGAAAGGACTGGGAGAGGAACCCACAACCCGCCAAGAGCAGCTACAGGACTGCACCGCTAACCTTCCATCTGTGGACAAGGTGACACACAAACACGTCTGAATAGTCCACGTTTTCAGCAATCCTTTCAGATTTCTCCTGTCCTGTCTCAAGAAACTCAAGTCTCTTGGACTTTTCTCTCTCTCTGAACCCCCTTTGTGGACTTGTGGATCTTGTGTTTAGTTTGGAAAGTGCACCACTGTCAGCTCTATAGAGCAGGCTCAGATAAACTCACTGTACACTTCCTGCTCAGCACCCAACAGCAGACAGTGTTAGGTGTTAGCTAGTGAACACTGTGGTGAATCCAGCAGCTACAGAGCCAGACGGAGAGTAAAGTTATTTATTTCTCTCTCTACACTACTCTCTCTCTCTTTTCTCCAGGAGGAGTCCTTCCTTTCCACTTTGGTGCGGTTTGGGATACGAAGTGGGAAAACTGGTCACCTGGCCATGGAGGTGGATGGCTTGACCTTTCACCCCACACACTCCGACATGATCACCAGACTACTGGAAGCGACACAAGGCTCCACCTCTCAAAACCATTGATCTACTCCTCCTGTGTATTCTCAGGAGTATTTGATCACAAGTGAATAATCTGTCTGTGAATGTTGAGTGTTACAATAACTTTAATAGTAATCACCTATGTGGCTGCAACCATTTAGAAGTGAATGCTCATCTTGCTCAGAACTTTTTAGACACACTTTGGTAGTCAAGGATGATGGCTGAAAGGTAACCAAGGCAACACACACACCCACACACACACACACACACACACACACACACAAAATTAATGAGCCGAAAGGGTGAAATTCTGTTTCCTCTTTCTTGAGAGCACCAAAAAGAAGTGAGAGAAAAAGGATAGAATAAATAGTGTGTGCCAGTGTGTGTGTGTGTGTGTGTGTGTGTGTGTGTGTGTGGGTGTGTGTGTTGCCTGGGTTACCTTTCAGCCATCATCCTTGACTACCAAAGGCAAGGTAGATTGAAGTACAACAAGCTCTCTTTTCTCTCTTTCCTCTCATTCTGTCTCCGGTCGGCTGAATTATAAGGGGGAATCAGTCAGAGCTCTGATTCTATGTTGATTCCTAAAAGAACAGAGAAGTTTAAAGACACAAATATACACTTTGTAATTTTAGAGATGCATAATTTCTGTTGTCTAGTAGGCTGTGTTCCCTATGAGGGTGGCAGAGTTACAGCAAAAAAATAAATAAAAGGATAGAAGTATGAATGAAACACGTTCTTGTTATATTTTAAAACATATTTAAACAACATGTCATGATGTGGACATCCTTTGGGATGAACACACCCCACTGCTTAACAACCTTTACCCTGACTTAAAATCATTCATATATTGTAGTTTGTTATGTGACCTTGACCCTCAGATGCATAAATAAGCAATACCTTGATTGGATGCATTTCTGTGACCGCCCTCGAGTTCAAGATGAGTCTTCAAAATTAATTTTAAGATAAGATATACCTTTATTCGTCCCACAATTGGGAAATTTTGGTTTTACAGCAGCAAAGTGGACAGAAGAATATATAAAGAAATTTACAAAAAAGGGTTAGTCTGTACAAAATTTAACAAAAAAATAACATTAAGTAAAAATACGAAGGTATATAAATACTATATACAGAGCAGTAGCAATAGTTGCACATGGATACTAAATACAAATATTGCACAGTTGGCTATTGCACTTTTTTTTACAGTGGTTGAGTCCTGTGTGTGTTTGTGTGTGTTCTATTTAGAGCAGTGCTGGTTGTACAGCCTCACAGCAGCAGGAAGGAAGGACCTGCGGTACCGCTCCTTCACACACTTAGGGTGAAGGAGTCGGTCCCTGAAGGAGCTGTTCAGTGCAGAGACAGTGTCCTGCATGGGGTGGGAGTCATTGTCCATCACTGATGATAGCTTTGCCACCATCCTCCTCTCTCCCACCACCTGTGTCCAGGGGGCATCTTCCTGATCAGTCTGTCTAGTCTCCTCCTGTCAGCTGTTGACATGCTGCTGCTCCAGCAGACCACTCCATAGAAAATGGCTGATGCCACCACAGTGTCAAAGAAGGTCTTGAGGAGCGCCCCCTGCACTCCAAAGGAACTGAGTCTCCTGAGCAGGTACAGTCTGCTCTGGCCCTTCTTGTAGAGTCCCATGGTGTTGTCTGTCGAGTCCAGTTTATTGTTCAGGTGAACACCCAGGTATTTATAAGAGTCCACTCTCTCTATGTCCTTTCCCTGGATGTTCACCGCTGTCGGGGGGGGGGGTGACTGCGGCTGTGGAAATCCACCACCAGCTCCTTGGTTTTACCCGCGTTGATCTGGAGGTGGTTCCACTGGCACCAGTCCACAAAGTCCTGAGTCAGTTCTCTGTACTCCCTGTCATCGTCATCTGTGATGAGGCCGACGATGGCAGAGTCGTCAGAGAACGTCTGCAGATGGCAGGTGGCTGTGCTGTACATGAAGTCTGCAGTGTACAGGGTGAACAGGAAGGGAGCCAAGACCGTTCCCTGTGGAGCTCCTGTGCTGCAGACCACCGTGTCAGAGACACAGTCCCGTGTCCTCACATACTGGGGGCTGTTGGTGAAGTAGTCGATTATCCAGGATGTGAGGTGGTGATCCACTCCTGTGTGCTCCAGCTTGTCCCCCAGGAGCACCGGCTGGATGGTGTTGAAGGCACTGGAGAAATCAAAGAACATGATTGTCACAGTGCTTCCAGGCTTCTCCAGGTGAGAAAGAGCTCTGTGGAGGGGGAAGACGACGGCGTCGTCTACCCCGATGCCAGGCTGGTAGGCGAACTGCAGCGGGTCCATCGATGGTCTCACCAGGGGGCGGAGATGGACGAGCACCAGGCGCTCCAACGTCTTCATTAGGTGCAATTTCAGAGGTGAGATGAAGGTGATGGGGCAGGAGAAGCTGAAGCAGTGGGGGTCTGTGACCTGAGTGCTGTGGAGATGGGGGTTGGGCAGTGTACTGGGAGTGCAGATGATGGGGGGCTGCAGCCGGGGTGACTGGGGCGGGGGAGGAAAAGGGAAAGGACAGGAAAGGATTTTCATAATCAAAATAATCATGATATTTTTGGACACATACTTAGCATTTATCAGATTGTGGGCTTATGATTATGATTATGACTATGATTGCAGTAACAGTGACTTATCTCTGTGGGAGGTCTAAATGATGTGCCCACTGGATGCGGTTTCCACATTTTTGTTTGGTCCACAAAACAAATAAACATGTGCCTCCTCTTGCAACCTGAACCAACAGCTTGCATAAGAAGAAAATGAAGAATCACATGCTGGAACAGGTTAAGACTGATGAACACATTCATGTGGATGAATCCCAAAGTTACTGCAGACAATTGCACTAAATGAACGTCAAACAATGCTCGTTGGCAAGACCGTGATTTGAATGTGTGGTCTATACACATCCTAGAGAAAACTTGTTATCTTCTGTAATTCAATTTATGCACATGAATTTAACAGCTTATAGCCACAACTTGTAAAACGAAGGGCCAAGCTGTGATGTCTAGACGACAGGGTCGGAGCATCGCTAAAACTGCAGGTCCTGCTGGGTGTTCCCGGTCTGCAGGGGTTTTTACCAAGCAAAAGTGGTCTAAGGAAGGACAACCGGTGAACTGGTGACCTGGTCACAGGCCCAAGACTCATTGATGTGTGGGGAGCAAAGGATAGCCTGTGTTGTCAAATTGCTGAAAAGGTTAATGCTGGTTCTGATAGAAAGGTGTCACACCACACAGTGCATCACAGCTTGCTGCATATGAGGCTGCATAGCCACAAGTACCGGTCAGAGTGCCCATGCTGACCCCTGTCCACTGTCAAAAGCGCCTACAATGGGCACGTGAGCATCAGAACTGGACCATGGACCAATGGAAGAAGGTGGCCTGGTCTGATGAATCATGTTTTCTTTTATGTCATGTGGACGCCATCCGTATGCTTGTGTGTCGCTTACCTGGGGAAGAGATCAAGCCGGCAGAGGCAGTGTAATTCTTTGGGCAATGTTCTGCTGGGAAACCATGGGTCCTGCCATTCACCTACCGCCTACCTTAACATTGTTGCAGACCAAGTACACTTCTTCATGGAAACGGCATTCCTTAATGGCAGTGGCCTCTTTTAGCAAGTAATGCGCATTGCCACACTATAAAAACGGTTCAGGAATGGTTTGAGGAACACGATGAGTTCAAGGTGATCACTTGGACTCCAAGTTCCCCAGAATTCAATCCAATTGAGCATCTGTGGGATGTGCTGGACAGAGAAGCAGTAGCTTATGGTGGCTAATACCACCTAACTCCAGATAGATATCGCTTACTGACGTCAGTCTTTAATGACTCTATGGCTCTTCTCCACGTGTGCTAATGTTAAACTACATGTTATCGTGAAATGCTACTCGTCACAGGAGGAGTCTTTGATGAGGAAGAGAACAGTTAAACCAGCCTGACTTCGATTTCAGGAAATTCTGCTTCACGAGAATTTAGATAAGTCTGCCCTAAACTGCTATGGAAAACAAACCCCCCAGACTATAGCCATGCCCAGGTCAGGATAGTTGTCAGGTGGACATATCTTCATGTCGGACAAAAAGAAACCTGCCAGACTGAGACATCCTTGGGTTAGTACTGGATTACACAGGCTGCCAGGTGTTTTCTTTTACTGTCACTTCTCAACTAACAAAAGGCAAACAGGAAAGCGCACAAGATGTGGCTGAAAAGCTTCAGGAGAAATGTAGCAGGTGAGTTCAAGGTCATGGATTAAAAACTTGAACTCTGCACTTGTATTTTAGCTTCCCGACCAAATCTGACAGATGAGACAACTTGTGATGTACAACGTAAATCAGATATTTCATTGTGGTGTTTGTAGTCTGCAGTTTACCTGCATGCTTTTTGCCTTTTATCTGGACATGTGCGCATCCTCAGAGGCTGATGAAAACAAAACCCTGACACCAGTTCCCCCCTGTACCATTTCCTTATTTCACAACTAGACTTTTTTGGAAGTTTCATCATTACCAACTACTGATAACCTAACAGGTAATCCAGATAACCCAAGTTAATTGTTCAAACCCCTGTTCTTCTATTCATTTCTCTATAATAGTTCTGCTGGGTTACAGTTAAACCACACTGCAGACACAAACACACAGGAAACATAAAGAGTGTCACTGTTAGCTCGGTTAAATGGATTAGGGTATAGTCTGGAGAAAACTAAGAAAGAATCTAGTAAATATTTGATGAGGTAAAGCCAAAGAATGAAGGCCAGCACACTTCTATTTCCCTCTGTTTTCTATCTCTTGCTGCTCTCTCTTCATCTCCATTCAGCAGTGACCTTCGACCCCAATATGACCCAAGTTTAATGTGACTTCCTGCTAGATGATTGCAGCAGCCAGGAGCAGTTTATATTGCCAATATTAATAGACACACACACACACACACACACACACACACACACACACACACCACACTCTCTCTCAATACACATTCAGGTTCTAGACACTCGTCCTCTTCGGTCTAAACTGTTTACACACGTTGAGCATGTGCGCGCACGCGCAAACACACACACACACAGACACACACACACACTTACTACTTAATAAGTACCTCCACAGGAAGGATGCTGTTACAAAAACATACAAAGACACCGAGAACATTTTTTTCATTTTCTCACACGGTCATTTTTCATTCTCAACTCCTGGTTCACCTGACAACTGAATTTATTAATCTCCTAAAACCAACAAACAGTAGTTACTCACATCCAGCCAACCATAATATCACTCCAACAAGAACTGAAATACAGGGACAGTAGAGCTGTTTACAGAACCAGATTCCCTGAAAAGGAATCCAGGACTCAAACCTGGTTCCTTTCCACATGAACATGGGAACGTCAATGTTAAAAGAAAATGGTAATATGTAACCTACTCATGAATAATACTAATTATAATGTATTAATAATGAACACACATACATTCATTTTTGTTAGGTCTTGCTGTGATTGTGCATGAACATTGGGAGAACTGTTGGGTTTCTCTGTAATATTGTGAGGTCTCGACCTCACTATGTAAAGTGCCTTGAAATAAAGTATGTTATGATTTGGTGCTATACAAATAAAATTGAATTGAATTTGCTATTTTCTGAGATCAAGACTGTAGCTGAGTGAATGCAGTGCATAAACCTGCACCATAATCAGGAGTTAGTCAGTATTAATGACCGTTAAGGTGTCATTTTTACGAAACCATTAATTTCTTCTTTGTTGTCTGAAGCAACAGTTTCATAAAGTTGACATGCAAACTTTAGCTTAATGTGACAGGCTTAGGGATCATAGAGAATCACTGGTTCTAGGTTTTTAAACCTGCAAAATTCTCATGCTATTAACATATGAACTTGATATGAATCACATGTTACTAATATTTTCTTATTTACACATTACACAAACAAGAACCAAAGAGCTCACACACACACACACACACACACGCACACACAATGCTGCAGCATGGCTCTGCACAGCAAGCACAGGATTAAAAACACAAGTAGCTGTCCTGTTGTAGTATACAGTTTCCAACTTTTATAAAAAATATTCTTTATCACATTCATTGCTGTGAAGATGTCATTTGAACATTTATCATTATGACAAGATTCTTTGACCATGATGTAAGTTCTGTAACAACTGAAGCTTTGACAATAATAACATATCTGTAACAATGTCAATGTAAAATTGAAATGATGACAATAGCAATATAGTGCCATTCCTACGCATGCAAATAGCAACATGTAAACATTGGATTGTGTCCACCTGACATTTATCATTTCAGGTTTGCAAAACCACGCGTCTGCTGCACATCCATCTGCAGTCACTGACACCCATGGGATTTCTGACAGAACAGTATCACTTTTGAGAAATTAGGAATATTCATTCATTCATTCATTCATCGTCTACCGCTTTATCCATTTAAGGGTCGCGGGGGGTCGCTGGAGCCAATCCCAGCTAACATTGGGCGAGAGGCGGGGCTTACCCTGGACAGGTCGCCAGCCTATCGCAGGGCCACATACAGATACGGACAATCATTCACTCTCACATTCACACCTACGGTCAATTTAGAGTCTCCGATGAACCTAACCCCATTCTGCATGTCTTTGGAGTGTGGGAGGAAGCCGGAGAACCCGGAGAGAACCCACGCATACACGGGGAGAACATGCAAACTCCACACAGAAAGGCCCTGGTTGAACCGGGATTCGAACCCAGAACCTTCTTGCTGTGAGGCGAAGGTGCTAACCACTACACGACCATGCAGCCGAAATTAGGAATATGAAGAATATAAAGCAACACTTTTTTAAAACAAATGTAAGGTGTGACAAATGTTATCTTCGAGGTTCAGGTTAGCATAGAAGTTAGCAAAGACGGAATGGATGGTCTGGTTATAAATGATTCAGAATTTTAGTTTGAAGCAAGACTTAACGTTTAAACCAAAGAAAGCCACAATCATCCTAATAAATTCATAAGCAGTGAGACACACCAGTAGCTCATGGTGGCTAATGTTAGTGTGTCACAGACATCACGGGACAGTTTGCTGACTTGCTGACTCTTCTCTTCTTGTGCTGCTGTTACATTTACAATTATCACTAATTTGTCAATTATTGGTCATATGATCATATGTTTCATAGGTGCATTAAAGTTAAAGTTGTCTGAATTAATTCTACCATTTTACAGTCAATTGATTATACATTGTACTGAACTAAACACTGTAAAATATTGGAAGTTGGTAAATTGCTGTTGTGTTCTAGATTTTCTTGTCAAGAACAACTTTATTATCCAGGTCCCTAATTTAGAAAACCCCCCACCTCGCCTCATTGGGCATCAAGACCCAGTAGGTTCATTACATTTTCTATATTTCAGTAATCTACACAGCTGCACCACAAGTATTCAACCTTCTAATAGCACAATGTGTTCATGTTTTGATCAAAACAACTGTATGCAATCAAGATGTGTTCATACTGCAGTTATAATGTTAGTACTACTTGTGGTGCATTCACAACTGGACTGAAATTATTTGCGCGAGTAGATTACATACAATTTCGCGTCACTGACGTCGGGCGATGCGTAAAGCCCGAGTAGCCCCCAGTCAGTTGCTTCAGTCGCTCGAGTTGAAATATTTGCACATATTCATACACTTCTCCTCCAAACTCCGTAAAAGGACAGCGCTGATCACCATCACCATTAGGTAACATATTAACTATAAATAAGATCCTCATTCAACCCCACTTCAAAATCACTGAACTATCCCTTTAAGGTCACTCTTGCTGCTGGTAACACACTGTTTTTAATTTTATCTCAAGATTAGCTTCCTGGACTTAATGTTCATATATAAACCTCATATATAGTGCAGGTGTGTGTGCCTTTGTAAACTATGTCTATCAACTCAATTTGCCACGGATGGAAACACATCTCAAGTATAATTAAAGCAAACAGGATACACATTACCACAAGTTGGAGCCAAAGCAAAGGGTCTGATTGATGAGTTATTGAGCATAGATTGATGGGGGAATTGTAAATTTGTCATGGACAGAGTTTGCTGACAAGGCTGAAAAAGGAACACTGGTACGAGTTTCTAATAAGTCGCCCCCTAAAAGTCATATTGCTAACTACTAAAGTCTTAAATAATTGTCCTGCCAAAGTGTAAAGGTCCAGTATCAGCAGAAGAACAATGCACTCCCTCAAATGGATTTCATTCCTTTTGGCCAGGGCTTCAAACAGAGGGTCAAACCTGAATTGCTGAATTCCCTGCCAAAATATTGTTTGACCACTAAAAACAAACATGTCATGTGTTAAGGTCTACAACAAATCTGTTTTGGAATGGTGGCAGCAGCAACATTTTACAAACCTGTCAGTTTTACTTCATCAAACACTGGTGAACTGGTGTAACAAAGTAATGCTATAGTTTTTACTTTTGCAAATATAAAATAAATGAGGTAGGCCCACCTGATTTTGTCCATGCTAACATACAACACTTTAAAGCCACACTACAGCTGACTGTTGTTAATAGCTTAAAGCTAATCTATAAAGCATAAGTAAAATATGTATTAACTATTAATAAAGCCATTACTTACATTTGGGCATCTCATTCCAAAGTGTAATACAACTGTTTTAAAGGAATACTAGCGAGTAGTTTTTCTGGCAGTATTCATTACAGGTACCTGTGACCTCCTGATGAATATTACATTTTTCCAACACATCGAAATGTAAACAAGAAATTTACAAATACAACATAGATGGCAGTTTCATGCTGATTGCTCATATCAGCAGTTACTGTATCCATCTCAAGAGAGAGAAGAGAAAATGGTTTCAATCCCATGCCAGGGGATAATGTACACACATCTGGGTGCTGGGTGTTTGAGCCTTCCAGGCAGGTTAGTTGTGGGTGGTCTCTTGTGCCTTTCTTCACTCAGTTTGCGTTCTGCATCCCTACTCTGGATTAGTCTTGTCCATTTAATCCCGCCACCTTGAGACCTCTGCTTGCATAGTTTCTGATTGGTTTCCGGATTATTTTATATGACGCTTTTGTCAGGCTCGTCAGTCCCCTTTGTCTTTTCGCTCAGCTCCTCTGTGACTGTCACACAGCTGGACTTTCACTGTCCACAGATTTGTCAGTGTCTGTTATTTTGTACGGTACAGGGTTTGATTGTTTTCTCATCAGTCTGTGTGATTAACATTGTGTTTTTGTTGGCAGAGTCTGTTTTGATGTTGTTGAGTGTGCTGGTGTGTGTGAGCAGAGTCACTGTTGGGTGGCCGTTGTTCTCGTCAGTCGCGACCTCGTGGGAATCCGTGGCTGGGTTGGCAGGACTCGTGTTGCCACGGCGACGGCAGCAACAGAGTATCCTGGCAAAGGGTCGAATTATGGCTCTGTACAGGCCGTGGCGGGCACTTTCGCTGACAAAGCAGTAGAGAGCAGGGTCGGCCACACAGTTCAGGGTGGTCAGCAGCAACGACAGGTGGTAGTAGTTAAATATTTCTAGGAAATAAGAATACAGGCCATGCGGTTAAGAGAAGTTTTCAGTCTCATTCACCAGAATACTTGCCAGAGATGATACCGTACTTGCAATAAAGCTGCAGTCCCGCTCCAGCAGGGTGCGTACTAACAAGAAGACATGGTACGGGGAGAAACAGACAAGGAAGATGAGAATGGTGCTGCTGACTAACTGCCTGATCCTTATCTTCTGGACCGGCTGTGTCCCTTCGCTCCGACCCACGGCACGAAGGACACACAGGTAGCTGATCTGGACAGAAAAAGTTACATAGATGAAAACTCCTGTGTTGGTGGAGCAGATGAAGTTTGTAAGAATTTAAAGATAAACAGAGTTGTATTACATTTCAACTATATTCTTGCAGTGTCACAATCTAAAAATGTCATCCTACCGATAGAATGGCCAGTGGGAACACAAAGCCAATAGTGAAGCGGTAGTAGTTGATTGGGTACTCCCACGGCTGCATGGGGTAGTGCTCAAAGCACAGCGATTGGTTGGTGCCGTCTTTGCTCAGTTCTTTGTGGCGGAAGAAGACCACACCTACTGCGATCTCCTTCAGCCAGATGATAGCGCTGACGAGCCACGCTGCAGTCATAGAGCGGAGAAAGGAGAACCTGGAGACATGGACGTTTAAAAGGAAAGAAAAAGGTCATTTGCAGTAAATAAGCAGCTTATGTAACACATTTTACTGACCAATGTCATGAAAAAAGGTGCTGAATGTGACCAATTTAGGAATTTGGTAATGCGTCAGTAAAAAATTTAATGTGACAACATATATGAGTTTTTAATTGAATTTGTGAAGGATTTGTAAATTTATCATTTTGGTGTATCAAATGACATTGTGGTAGAAGAGCCATAAATGTCTACAGTGATGCCAATGGTAGGCGCCACCAGTCGAATTTTTTTTCACAACAACTCAGATTACAATATATCTAGAGAAGACAAATGGCATCATCAGAAAGTAGAAGCCTTACCTTAAAGGATGCACCACAGCCAGGTAGCGATCCAGACTGATACAGCAGAGGAAGCCAATGCTGATGTAGATGTTCTCATAGAGCAGGAAACCACACAGTTGACACAACCATTCCCTGTGCTGCCAATCATCACCCTGACACAACAACACAAGTACACTCATCAAGCACTTTAATAGGAACACCAAACTAACACTATGTCACACCTGGTCCAATCAGAGATGGCACTCTGATTGGTTTATAATATCTTACACTGGAAACACCCATGATTAATTAAACGATTTGTTAGATGCCAATCTCTTGTTCTATCCCAAATATGCTCTACTGGACTCACATCTGGAGACTGGGGAGGTCACTGACTAACTCACTGTCATGTTCTTTTTTTGTGACATGAAGCATTATCCTGCTGGAAGTGCCCATTAGACGATGGTAAATTGTGTCTATAGAGGGATGAACATGGTCAGCAGCACTAATCATGTAGACTGTCACATTCAAACCAAGATTGATCCACTGTAGCTTTCTGTTCTTGGCTGACAGTGGAACTTGACGTGGTCTCTGCTGTTGTAGAGCCACCTCAAGTGGATATGTTCATTCTGAGATGCTTCCCTCTGCTCACCTCAGTTGTTTTAATACGCAGAACTACTTCTCACTTGATGTTTTTTTAGAAATCCTCAAACCAGTCAGTCTGACATCTACAACCATGTCACATTCACATCGCTGAGATTACATTCTGTTGATTAATCAGATCTTTGATGTGAACATTAACTGAAGATCCTGACTTGTACCTGCACTACTAATTGGATAACTACATGAGTATTCAAGTGTACAGTTATTCCTAATAAAAGAAAAGTGAGTGTACATGCGAATAGAGTGTAGATAGATTACACAACATAATATTATAGTAACACATGGGTTAATTCAGATTACATAGATGAATGAAAACCCCAGGTTCACTGAAGCCGACACTGTACGAGTGGTCTAGATCAATATGTATGTATCATTTTATCTGCAATTATAACATGTGCAGCAGTTAGATTATCAGTTTTAAGTCTGATGAGTTTTAGTTATATGGATAGTTTGTTTAGTTACAGCAGGTGAGGTGGGGTTAGAACTGAAGAAGTTAAGCACTATCCAATGCATTCAGGCTGTGGTGGTACATTAAGCAGATTAAAAGTATGACAGTTTAATTTACCTGAAAGATGTACTGTAACCACAGTGGTAATGATGCCAGGTATAACAGATCAGACACAGTGAGGTTGATTAAATAAACTCCCAGCTCATTCTTCTGCTTCAGCTGTACGGCAGCGTGGTACAGAGAGTACAAATTGGAGGGAACACCAACCTAGAATGAAGAAAAGTATTCATTGTTTTTTGTTACACACTGCCCACATCTTCACTGCTACCTCACTAAATCGCATATTGAACACTTTGAAAATCTCAGATCTGAGAAAATATTTCCTCATTGAATGATGGACAGAGTGAGCCATGTCTAACAAACAAGATACAGGAATTGCTTTCAGGGATTATTTTCATGGTGATATTTAAAGGAGATATATTGTGCTTTTTCAGTTTTTCCCTTTCCTTGGGTGCGTTATATAGGTAAAGACAGAGTCCGCTGTAAAGGGAGCTCCTCATACCCAACAGAAAACACTGCTCCGGAAAAACATTGTCTGTAGTCTGGCCGATACTTCCTTAACAGAGGCACACCTAGTGGCTAGTCTAACACGCCTCGCAGCCTTAAACTCAAGACCGTCAGGAAAAATATAATTTGTATGGATGATATCAGGATTACCACCTTAAAGGGTCATTCATATGGGCTTTATTTGGGCACTTACCGTGACCCCGTTGATGCAACAAAAGACTTATACTAGCTTGGGACCAAGACGGATTCTGGGGCCTCATTGCATTTGCTCTGCCAGAATACAGTCGCAATCTCCTCCATTGGAAAGTGATTTCCCTCTGGCAGAAATCTTGCTGGTACAATCACAACCGATTATCTGATAATGGGCGGAGTTCATACAGTGACGCAATGAGAAACGACCTTTGTAAACAACCAAGGTTGCCGCTGATGAACGAGCATTTGACTAAAAGTACCAGATATTTTTAAACGCCTCTTGTAAAACGCCAGGCTAGCTTATACTGCAATTTGGACAATTTTTTAAGGGGAAGAAGGCTCATGCATCAAGCTCTAGAGTTTAAAATATGACATAGCCCCTCTCCACCAGCAACAAACTGGTTCTTGAACCAGTTCAGGGTTATTTGGTGCCATCTAGCGAACTGCCCTGCATTTCCACCAGTTTTGAGCACAAACCATTTTAAACATGGACATGTCATCCAAGGAAAAGTTAACTGTAGTAGCAAGATAGCGGAGTGCATCAATTATGTGCGAGCATTTGTTTTGCTATTGAAGTTTCTTTGCAGAACCCGCTACTTTTTTGTGCTAGCTCCAAACCAACTTTTCTAATTCTAACTAGTTCTTATTTGGACGAATCCCTCCAAATGGTTTAAAGTTTGATCCATAAACAGAACAGAGCCTGTTGCAGTTACCTTAATTTGGAAACAAACTCTTTCCTCCTTTCACAGTCCCTTTTCCAATTAGTCATGCACTTTAATAAAGTATTCAGATACCTCAACATTTTTGTTCAGTTATTCAACATAACTGTCACATACTTACCAATAGTACAAGGATATACACACAGGAGAAGACGTACTGATGGATTTCATGGCTGATGGTGCAGTTTATCACGTCCTCCTCAGACATGGTGACCATATTCATATCCCACTAATTCACCTTCAACATGCACACCCACTCATGAATGTTCTCAGACACGTTCTCACATACTCATAACTAGAATGTAACAGCACACACACAAAAATCTTCATGCTGGTTGCAGCGCTCGCTGATGGCTTGAACCTGTCTCATGTGGTTGAGAGGTGGTCTGGTCTGATTGGGTTGTCCAGTTTCATTACACCACTGTGGAACACAGAAGACATTTGCTTATATTATATATTTGATCCTGTCACTGTGATTCTTTTTTAATGTTATCAACTATAATGCAGCATGGTTCCCTTCAGAGCTTAACAAGTCAGCCTTGCTCTTAGAAGTGCTTAGAAGTAAGAGCTATCATCGACATGCTAACATTACTCACAATGACAATGCTAACATGCTGATGTTAGGCTGTTGTGATAATTACGGTGTTCTGCATCTCAGTTTGGCCTCTTAGCATGCTAGCTTTTGCTATTTAGGCCTAAACACATAGCACAACTGATGAAAATGTCACTCTTCATTAAGAAAATATAAAATACTACACAAGAGTAAAAGAAAATTCGATCAAAGTTATAACAGTTTATTTTGAGAGGACCTTAAATGTTTTGTCCCAAATTTCTTGGTAATCAATGCATTAGTTGAGATAATTTTCAACAAACCATAAAGTTCAATCTAATGGTTGCATTAGACAAAAGTTTAGGGGATCACCAGAGTCACAGTAGTTCATCATCTGGGGAATATGACTGATTGTGCAAACTACCTGGTAATCCACTAAAACCTTTAGAGATTAAACAGTTTTGTGGTAAACTGTCCGAACAACCAACAGACTGCAGACGACATCCATGACGCAAGGCTCAAAAAGGAATTGTCTAAATAAAGTTGAAAACAGTTGTGTTGCCAAATTCTCAGACATTTATTTAAGCTGTTGTATGTGTTGTGGTTGAGACAGAGGAACTCTTAGGTGGAGAAATACATTGGCTTCCTGTTGAAACCACAACTGCATCCTCTTCCGCTTTTTCACCCAACAACCTTGATCCCTCATTGAGATCGAAGCAAAAAAACCTATAAAACAAATACAAAGCATTTCCCCTCAACTTTCATTTTAAGTAGATAGGATTTACCCACAATCTACACGAATTACTCATGAACCCCAAATGACAACGTGATAGTGTTTTTGAGAAACTGACTCAATTATTGTGAAGCGGAACAAGTTGTGAACATCCAATATGTGTAACTGTGGAAGAGGGGCCTTGATGAGAACGGTGACGAAGCACCCGACCATCACTCGAACGGAGCTTGGGCAGTTCTCTGAAGAGATGAGAGAACCTGTCATAGTTACAAGCATCTCAGCAGCACTGCATCAATCAGGCCTTTGTGGTAAAGAGACTTCACAGTTAAGTAAAAGGAATGAGAAAGCTTGCGTGGAGTTTGCCAGAAAGTATTTTGAGCGCGTGAGGAATCCACCCAAGACAATGCTAAAGTGGCTTCAGGACAAGTCTCTGACTGTCAATAGGTTGGGGGGAAAAAGATAGTAAAAATAACAATGGAAGTTCATAGACACATCCCATCTAAACACACTTTTTAATGTGAGCTAAACTGCCTAAATCCAGCCAAACAGGCTACTACCAAGTACTGACTGACGTATCTGAATACTTTTGTAAAAGCAAACAAATGAAAGAGTTTTATATTTTTCTAAAACATGTTTTAAATATGTTACAATGGGTTATTGAGTGCAGGTTGTTGAACAAGTATGGTCATTTTATCTAAATTAAATTATCAACACAACTGTAAATCCTTCCTTCCAGTGAACACAAACTGTTGTGTAAGACAAGTAAATGGACAGAGAAGCCTCTCAACATAACCTATAGTTCCTTGCTTTGGCATCCAAGCCTTTTTAAGAATGGCTCCATAATAACATATACTTTGGAGCCACTTTAACCCAACACGCTTAAGCCACAAATCTGCCCTTCTGTGTGACTGGTCTTCCTAAATAAACCACTTCCAGATTAAGGCACAGCACGATATACTGTGCATTCTTTTCAAGTCAAGCTAACCCATGCTCCTAACCCTTATTCAATCAGATGACCAGAATAAATTAGAGTTTATATACAAAAAGTAACACTGAATGTTCACTTGTGAAATATAGAAAAATATATTTGTTCCACCATTGACCCAGTGCCAGAGAGGATCTGATCTCACTAAGAGACATAAAGTGACAGACTCATGCTGCGCCCTTGTATGAGGTCAGTAAACAACCTGTCCACAGCCATCGCTCTCTTTTCTTAACTCTCAGTCAATCTAAATCACTCAACATGAAAGAGCAGCCAAGCTTCAGTGCTGTGTTGTAATCAAACACACAATTACATTTAAACTTTTGCAAGAGAATTATGTTGCCAGGAAACAGCTTCAGTACCTGTCAGCTATCTAGATTCATAATGTTGTCCTTATTGTCCTGTTGCATTAGCAAACATAACATCACAAAGATCAATTAAATTTGGATTTCATTAAAATGTCATCACTTTGAACAACAGACTTTGGCAGACATGAGGCGTCCATGTTTTTTAGGTTTTTCAGGAACGTCTATATTATTTGGTGACAGTTGGATCATTTGCAGAAAAGTATCCACATCATAATTGCAAATTAGAAGTTGGCATAACATTTCATTAGAGTCTGATTCATTCATTACAGTCCATTCATATGGACTATTTATTTCGTAAAAAGTGTTTGTTTTTCCCCTATGAAGGACTGTATGCATAACCTCATAATATATGACAGGGAGTCTGACACTGTCAGTGGTGTCCTATATATGTAAGCATATGGCTGATGGCATCAGTAAATATTTTACAGGTTGAAACCTAGATGTTTCCCGCCTAGGCAAAATATAATAACTCATCTTTTTGACATACAGTAAGAGATTTTATCATTTATGTTTTCATCTCTTACCAAGACATCAGTTGTCCAAACAGATGCCAAAAGACAATCTTGCCTTATAGCAACCTGATTTTTGTGGAATATAATTAAATATTTTGTAGGAGTGCTCTGTAGGTTTAAAGATATGGATGGGATGGGATTCATAATAATAACAACGTTGGTATTGCTTGATTGATATGCAAAGTAATAAAACCTCTGCTTGTCCCAGTTATCTTATTTCTTTAAGTGCTCTAACCTTTTGTTGTGGCCCCTAGCAACAACCATCCAGACTGTAACAGACTGTATAAGGTAATAAGGGGGCTAGTGTGCATGTGCGTGTGTGTGTGTGTGTGTATGTGCGTGCTAAAAATGCTACAGGTACATAAAAAATAGCCAAATACAGCAGTCTGTACTACCTACAAAGGGAAATGATCGTAACACTGCTTAGTTGCAAATAAACCTCTACATCTTGAATTTTAAGCCAATCTGGGAGCGGTGGACAGAAACTGTAAACCAAAACTTGACATACTGTATATCACCTTCCAAGTTATTATGGAAAACATGTTAGCAAACAGTTGCTTATTTAAACACCCAGCTGTTAAATATAACTGTTTAGAATGAACCAAAACAGTGAAGTTGCAGACTGTAAAACTAAAAGAATGAGCTGAAAGACACTACGATGCTATGCACAGCTGAAGGAATCCGCAAGGGTTCATGGTTATTCGGTTATTTGATACATTCATGTTCACATGAAAATATTGATAAAGGCAGATTAATTGGAACCATATTTATTTTTCCCCTAATTTAAACTCTAACTCTAGAGTAAACTACACACACATCAGATGCCTTACAATAAACCCAAACCATTAAGTCTATTATCAGTGGTGGACAGCCAGTTGGGAGCAACTGCACATTTACATTCCATTCATTTAGCTGATGCTTTTGTCCAAAGCAACTTACAATAAGTGCATCTGATCATAACTGTGTTCCTCTATACAGCATACAGACATCTCCTCAGAGCTGCACCAACAGTAGGTAAAAGTGTTAAAGTATGCAATGAAGAAACTGAGCTGGTACTTCAGGACTGCTATGAGAGTACAAACCTGGATGTGCGATCAGAAAAGACTCAACTGTTGATCTTGAGGACTATGCTAATGGGTTATAGAGATTATTGTTCCAAAGAGACGCTGCAGGACATATTCAAACAAAATTCTACATGCTCGCTGTACTGCATTTGACCCGGGCAATGCTAAGGACTACAAGAAGGCCAGGTATGACTGGCGTAGATCTATCAACAAGACCAAGAGATGATATGGAATGAAGCTGGAGGGTTACTACCCAGACTCCTGCTGGATGTGACATGGCCTGCAACACTTTACGGACTATAATCATGGGGCAGACCAACCACCCCCAGTCAAGCGAAGTTGCCAGATGAGCTAAATGAGTTCTGCGCTCGCTTTGAGGTCCACAACACCGACCGACAAAGAAAGAGGAGACATTGCTCACCATAAGTGTGTCTAAGGCTCTGAGGAGTTTGAACCCAAGGAAGGCAGTAGGCCCAGACAACATCCCTGAGCATACACTCAGGTTCTACTCATCAGAGGTCGCTGAAGTTTTAGCAGACATTTACAACCTGTCTCTGGCTCAAGTTTATGTGCCCACCTTCTTTAAGTCCACCACCACTGTGCCCCTCCAAAAGAAAAGCACTGCGACCTGCCTGAATGATTATTGGCCCATCGCACTCACCCCTATAGTGATGAAGTGCTTCGAGAAGATAGTCATGGCCAATATAAAGGACATCATCCCAGACACCTTGGAACCCCCACAGTTTGCATAATGCCACAATGGGTCCACTGGTGACACACCTAGAGGGCAAGGACACCTATGTTAGAATGCTATTCATTGAATTCAGCTCGGCATTCAACACAATCATTCCACTCAAACTCTCAGAAAAGCTCCTCAACCTCGGATTGGCACTCCCTCTCTGTAGCTGGGAGCTGAATTTCCAAACTGAAAGTCTCTGACATCCTGCATAAAAATCATAAGCACAGGGACTCCCCAAAGCAGTGTGCTAAGCCCCCGGCTTTACAAACTCTTCACCCATGACTGTTTGGCCTCAAAGGACAGCACCAGCATCATCAAATTTTCAGACGACACTACAGTCCTTGGACTTAATCCTGGTGGGAGCAAGACAGCGTCTAGGAGGGAGGTGGCAGACCCTCCAACGAATGACAAAAACTGCACAACACATCACTGGAGTGAAAAAACACCGGGGTCATCAGAAGTCGCACACATCCCCAACACAGCCTCTTCACATTCCCTCCATCAGGCAGATGCTACATGAGTATGAAGTCCCAGACTACAAGGCTGGCAAACTGTTTCTTCCAACAAGACTTTAGGCTTGTGAACACACACTGCACTTTCCCAGTAGCCTAACATTGCACTCTGGATCACTGACTTGCTTGGAATACAATTGTTTTATAATGCTTAAAATATTTATTCATCATGTATACTTTGCACATACAATATGCACAATGCACTTCCTACTCTATCCATCTCTAGTTTGAACATGCAATATGCACAATGCACTTAATGTCCACTGTGGCACAACAGTGTATGTTTACTTAAAGCTACAGTGTGTAATATTTAGAAGAACGTATATTGTCCATAACTATGTGTTCATATATATATATATATATAATCACCTGCATCACTGTCTGACTCACCTGTCAACTTTGAATGAGTTAAATATTGTAACATTAGGGGGGCCGACCTCTGTGTAAATCGCCATGTTTGCTACGTAGTGTTGTGCTCGGTTGTGCTGCTTTCCAGTTCCGCTGTGACTTGCGAGGTCGGAAAAAAATCACCACCCCGAAATCTGGGGTCCGAGAACACAGCATTAAATACGGTTGCAGAAAACGGTCCAGACCACGCGCATTCGCATTGAATTCCCAGCTCTGTGGGAAAACGGTAATAACCCTAAAACCATGAGTTACCCCAAAAGTGCAAGGATCATTTGAGTTCATAAAAATGTCCAGCAAACTGGCAAAACAGCCTCAAGTGCTCCATTTGGATTATGTTTTTCTCCTGTTTTAAGGATTCACGGTGCAGTCTGAACAAGTGGGTTTTTTAGCCTGCGACGGAAAGTTTGAAGGGTGTCTGCTGTGCTGATGTCAATGGGGAGCCCGTTCCACCATTGTGGAACCAGGACAGTAAACAGACAGGATTTAGATTAGCGGTGGCTGCCCACCCCTGGGGGAGTAGCAAGCCCTTTGGCAGAAGCAGGGCGGAGGCGACAGACTGGACAAGCCTGAGCAAATGGCAACAGGGTAGGCGGGTACCAGTGCCTTGAATCGAATTTGAGCCACCATCGGAAGGCAGTACAGGGTGCCGAAAACTAGTAAAGGAAAACTTTGGTTGAAGACCAGCACTGCCGCTGCATTCTGGAGGAGCTGCAGAGGTTGGATGGCACATAGCGGCAGACCAGCTAGGATGGTGTTGCAGTAGTCCAGGCGTGAGATGACACGCCGATTCTTTTCCACATTGAGCTTCAGGTGGTACGTTGACATCCACTGAGAAATGTCAACCAGACATGCAGAGATTTGTGCTGTCACCTGGGTTTTAGATATCACATTTCCTGCTGGAATGAGGGTTGTTTTGACCTCAGCCATGAACAGTCAGCTTGACCAGTGATAAAATAGCAAGAAGGAATGAGTTTTTCATATCAGAGACTCATCGCTTTATCAAACACTACAAGACATCATCCTCTTCGATGCACATATTGTATCAACCTGCTTCTCCACCCATAACACTTTATACAAGTCGCCCAGTGAATGAATGGTTGTGTTGGTATGGAAACGGAAAGGTGAAGCAGGGAAGCAGAGAATAGAACAAAGAAAGGCCCTTGAAACCGACACAGCTAAAAGGTATTTTTTTTCATACTTTAAATTTGCTTGATGCTTGAATCTAGTAATATCAAGACAGTGAATAAAGCCCAGTTATCTTGAAAAACACATTACTCCAACTAGCTCAATCAAGAACCTGAAGGCGGTGATGCTTCACTTAATGTTTTGAGGTGCTAACGCTAACCTGCAGGTGCTGTGTTTCCTCAGGTTACACGTGTTGCCCTTTGCCATTTCACAATAAAAAAAACCCATTATTTATATGGTAGTCTTTTAAAAAAGTTAAAACACATACGACAGCTTTATGCTCGCCATTGCCCTGAAATACTGAGAAGTCACATTTATCTCTTCTTAAGCTGTCAGGTGCATTACTGCCACCCACTTATCTGAAGTACGGACTCAAGTTAGTCTCGCTCTCTCTCTTTCTCTTCATGTTCTGTTATTCTCTCACGCAGATGTTCTCTCAGGTACCGAAATTTGTCCCTGTTCGATCTAATGTGAATCCGTACTCAGTAGTACCATCATAATTCTGGCGGTACCCTAAAAAGTATGGATTTCAGACATGGGTTAGGGTTGGGTACCGCCAGTTTAGTCAGAGATATGCACAAGTGTTTGAAGACCCAGTTAGAGAGGCCTTGATCCAGCACAACAAAAAATGCTAGAAAAGAACTAGAATTGCGCCAGTGTTTTTAGACACAGCCAGTCAGAGTTTTAACTGCTAAATGTCATCTACGGACTTCTCTTTTCCCTCAGCTCTATTAGGGGTTGAAGCCTTCACATGACTTCATATCCACAGTGTGACAAACACTCCTGGTTGTCCTAGTAAACAAACGGCTCACAGAACATTCTCAGCTTAATCAATCCAGTAGACTCCAGTATCAATAACCTTCTGATCAATATCTTATTTCCCCAAGGCAGCTGGAACACTATTGCTGCTCCATGATCAGTGACCCTGACAGCAGTAACTGTGGCAACAGCAGCAGGTTGTAAATCAGGACCAGCGCTCCACCCAACATCCTGACACCATGGCTGTTCCTCTACCTCACCTCTCTGAAATGATACGCGTATTTTCACCTTCATCATCAACATCCATATTACATCTCTTAGAATATGGTTGTAACATACTTAATATACCGTAATCTAATCTAAAAGTTGTTATTTTTTTGAAATGGTAGATAATTATGATATCGAAATGTTTCTTCAATGGATGTTTGTGTCACTCCACATCACAGCATCACATTTCCCAACTTGTAATCATGGAAGCAAACCACTCTCTGGTGTTTCTTTAAGTTTACCACACAGCACCAATTATGCTTAAATTCCTGGAATGAGATTTTGTTTTATAACTACACAGGCTGATGTGAAACGCCTTTCGGCTTTAGTCTGATGCAATTGCACCACAGTGAGCTCAACATCACAGTGAGACAAACTTCATCTCAATGACCTTGTACTGATTCTGTTATGAGATTGTCATTATAATTGGTGCTGAAATATTTCTTTATCTTCCTGTGGAGTGGGTGTCTTTTTTCTATCTGCTTTGGACTATACTGACGCACAGTACACAACAGTTTTTCAAAGATTTGGTGTTGGTGCTGGAGGGGGACCGCTGGTCTATCTGCTCTGCCGTCTGTCTAAAAGGGGCAGTGTTCGATCTAAGTACCTGGTGGCCATGTTTGATTAATGATACACTCAGAAATGGGAGATAAACAGAAACTGAGGAAACCAGTAAAACACACTGTCTGACTGACCCAAGCCAAGGAGGCAAAACACGCACTGAGCAGTTTGTAAGTCAGTACCTTGTCAATATGTCATTTGCACACATGACTGGTATGGAAATAAGTCCACCGCTGAGGGGTTTCTCTGAGGGTTGTAAATCAGCTTCCACTTCTGCTCTTGTGGTCTTGTTGTTGATTTACAGATATGATTCATTGTCTACGCACGTAGAAAGCTGGGTGACATGTATCTTACCATAACTGTTCATCAAATTGGGTCACGTCAGTTAAGTAACACATGTTCTCCCTTGAACAATGATGAGCACTGAGCAGCCGTATGGACATGAGGCGTTTTTACTGAAAGCATTGTGGAATAATTATCGTCAGGGTCATATTGACACTATCATCGCATTTCCTGCCAACATCAACAGTGTCTAAATTCTTTCAAAAGCATTCTGCCTTCCCAACATTATCTCAACCCATGTCAGCTTCAAACAACTGATTAGTAATTACTTTATCACATTAGTAGTATCGCATCTGGATCACACAGGCTTATGATATGTCGATTTAGGATCCCATCTTCATTTTGATTAACTGTAAAGGTAAATCAAATACAATAATGTTTCACCTGATAGCTCACAGAGATTGGACCTCTGAGATTAAATAAAAGATGATCGCTCAGCCATCGCAGCCAGACGACTGCCCCAGAGGCCGGACAACCCGTCAACATCAATGCATTCCTCAGTTTGCCTCACTGATCCAGACAAGGATGAACAAGTCCTTTCGTTTGATATTTGTGGGGCTCACTATGATTGTTATCAGTCGAATCAGATTTGTCAGGTCAATACAAATTATGAAAATTAATATTCACATTTTTTTTTCATAAAGGCAAATCAATTCATGCTTTAATCAACTGCCAGATATTTGAATCAGATATGGTGGGACGTTCAGTCAAGTTTCACTTCCGAGCGGATGCGTGTTAACTATGCCAACAACGCATCCAAAATGTGGAAGAACGTTTTTTGGCGAACACTCAAACAAAAGCCAGAACCTTTATCATTTTAAACTGTTCGACCACTTGTCCAGCTAATGCCAGCTGGCTAAAGTTTCAAATGTCTCGTGTTTTCATCCTGAATTTACAACAGCAACAGTTAAAGGGGCAGTGAGCTATTTTGGAGAAATATATAGACACACAAAGACACATATAGTTTAGTTTGGACCATGGTATTCGGTAATCCCTAGATCCTGCTGTTTACTAAAAATAGGCTGAAAACAGCAGCAGGTAGATTTAAAAGTGAAAGTATACAGACTGGAATCAGACTTCGGAAACTACTGGTCCAATTTTGCTTCAGACCACTAGAAATTCAAGAAAAATGGTGCACACATTTCATCGCCGCCTTAACTCATAAAAGAAAATCCTGGCGATAAAATTGGATCACAAAACATCACAACAAAGATGATAATGTGTACAGTCAGCCATAATAAGATATTCCCCTGCCAGTAATTAGTATGTGGTGTTCTGTGAATCCCTCTATTGGTTTTTGTGTCCATCTTTATTGCTAAGCAATAATTGCTTTGATGTTTTTGGAACTGCATTTCCCAGAGATCACCAGCCCACAAAACAACTACTGTGACATATGGTATTTTCTTTGATATATGATTCCATACATGGTTCTCTTTCTTTTTCTTTGATCAGCCAAGGTGCTCGTCATCGCTCTCCCTAACTACATTGTATTTGAATTTGAATAAAGTGAAGAATAAAAACACAGGACTTGTTTTATGAGGAAAATATTTTTTTAGTTTACATTTAGTTCTGAAGACAAGTTGTGTTTACATAAGAGATGAGTCACGCAGTGCAATAGTCTGCTCTCTTAAAGACACCACCAGGAGAGAGACACTATCAGCTAATGACAACGTGGATGACATGGGACTCTAATATTTGGTCTAGATTCATGAAATAATCAACAAAAATTATATTATGTGTGCTTAGTAATATAAATTGAATGTTTAGTTTTTAGTGCACATTGATGCATGATGTATAAAAAATGGCTGGATTAACCTACTGGTGTGGTGCTCATTGACAGCTACATCCATTATCCCGAAAACAATCAACCAGGATTTAGAATAGTGATTTCATCTCCCTGTATGACTAACTGGCTTCACCTGTGAAAAATGCCAACGGCAAAAAAAAAAGAAGAAAAAAAAATAGTGAATAAGCCTGGATAGCATGTTGGGTTGTTGTAAGTCAAAGAAAAAAATCTTGCCAGATATGGGCAAAAATACAACAAGACCCATTCCGGCTTATGTCCAACTGATTAAATGGATGAAGTACTAATTCAGTCTGAGGTAATACGAGGCTGAACCCCACCATCACTATATCTGTGTGCACTGTGAAGGTACACTGTCATTTTGGAGTGAAAAATTAAAGGTGAATATACCATGACAGCACAATATGAGCTTAAATAACTAGGTATTTAAAACTAGTTTTGGTACTGCGCCTTCTACAACCCAGCCTCATGTACAAATGGCAATCTAAAACTATGCGGTCCATTCGCTAAGTAGTCGCATCACCATTCAAAGAGAATTCAGTGGACATACAGTAAGTGGATGCGTCACTGTAATGACGAAGCACAGTACTGCGAATCACAGCAGTGCTCAGTCACCAGCAAGTGGAGCTCCGCTGCAAAACGTAGTGATTCGGTTAGTGCCAATGGCGATTCAGTGATGTCAGTTCATGTTGAAAATGCAATGATAGAGATTCACACATGAACTGAATCTGCATTGCCCAAGATGAAAATGTATGAATGGGTCACAGCAATAAGGAAGTACAATATAGGTTCCACAAGCAAACTACTGGAAACATTATCATCCGCTTCCCAGTAAGCCCAAATATATGGTATGTAAATACTGACAATACACCAGACGGCCGCGCCTTGAGTGTGACAGCAGCGGGAAATGTAACAAGGAGAACACAGCCTCACTATCTTTGAACTCCAATCTTATCTGTGGTATCTAATAAAGAACGCAGCCTGTCCAACATTTTATAATCAAGATAAAAGCTTCATATGAGCCTAGTCATATTAATGTAGCATCCAGAGAGACGGACAAGCAAAATAATGCTTGAGCTGTAACAAAGCTGCTGTACATTTGGGTCGACTGCTGGTTTCCTGCTGGAAACCTACAAAGAAGCCCTGAGTCTCGCCAAAGGCCCCCTGGGATGCCTGGACCCTCACTGTGACAAGTGAGCCGTGTCGTCCATGGTCCCTCCAGGGAGCCTCAAACCTCTATGGCCCTGTTAATTGCAATGCAATGTTGTTTTGAGCCATTCCATCTATGGTTGACGGGTCCATTGTCTGACTTTGGCTCATTTCTGCCTTTCCACCAATGTCTGCAGAGTGCCGAGATGGTCTGTTCAAGGATGAGTGAGGTCGGTGTCCAAGAAGAGCCATTGCACCCTCTCTAACTGGTGGCCGGTGACTGGACCAAGACCCAACTCGGACAGCACCGTGTGTCTGGATCCCGAGGATGGCACATAAACTTCCACATCTGATTCTGGCTAACAACCCCTAATATTTGCTGACAGTCAAGGAGCTTTTCTATGTGAAAGCAGTATCTGACAGTCATGTATGTGTGCTGGACACAGGCCGAGGAACCAGGCAAAAAAAGCCCCAGAAATATGTGACCCATCAAGGATTCACAGAATTAGTGACGTTCCTTGACTTATAATTACGAGGGAAACTCAATGATTGTTAAGCTGTGTGTTTATTTGTGCTGTTGGTAGCAACTAAATCGCCTGTTTCCTGTTTCTGTTATCAAGCTGTGGTTTGTCAGCTTAAATTGGTATGACAGACAGGTATGTCGAGTCTCACATTCATTCCGTCTGTGCTCTGACTCTAATGTGCTGCTAATGTAAATGGTGAGCACTAATGCTCGGCGTTGCACTCAGGTTCTTTGGCAACGCTGCTGCTCAATTCATGAACATTGTGTTAGACGGACTGATTTTGTAATCGCTAGAGGGAAACACTGCATTGTATCTGTCCTTCTCAACTCCTCGTGGTGTAAGATGTGTGGTGGACCTGCCTGCCTGCCTGCCTGCCTGTCAGTCAGTCAGTCAGTCAGTCAGTCAGTCAGTCAGTCAGTCAGTCAGTCAGTCAGTCAGTCAGTCAGTCAGTCAGTCAGTCAGTCAGTCAGTCTGCCTGCCTGCCTGCCTGCCTGCCTGCCTGCCTGCCAGCCAGCCAGCCAGCCAGCCAGCCAGCCAGCCAGCCAGCCAGCCAGCCAGCCAGTCAGTCAGTCAGTCTGTCTGTCTGTCTGTCTGTCTGTCTGCCTTCCTGTCAGTCAGTCAGTCAGTCAGTCAGTCAGTCTGTCTGTCTGTCTGTCTGTCTGTCTGCCTGCCTGCCTGCCTGCCTGCCTGCCTGTCTGTCTGCCAGTCAGTCAGTCAGTCAGTGTGTTCACCAGCAGCCATGTCTGAAGGACATGTGTGTCTGAAGGTGACAGATGAACCCTACCAAAATCAACAGTACCACGGATGTGGTGTGCCAGTGTGTGTGTGTGTGTGTGTGTGTGTGTGTGTGTGTGTGTGTGTGTGTGTGAGTGCGCGCCTGCGAGCTCAGTGGAATTTTACATTGAGGTCACATGGTTGGAATCATATAAATTTTTTTCTACGATTTCTTATAGTATCTACATGTTGAGGAATGAGCAGAGCACAACTGGTGCCGCTGGAGCGAATCACAGTACATGGTGATCAGTCAGTGATGCACATGGCAGCTCTCCATGAATAGTACATGAAGTTCTGTTGTCCAGTGGAAAATAAGAACTATACCAATGTCCTAAATCTGCAGCGGTTGCAGATTGTCCCCTCCAGCCTCACACAGTATGTGAAGTCCAGTCACACACACTCATATACAGTATATATTTCCTGACTCCAGCACTGTGTCTCTCCAGCTGCAGCCTGCTAACCGACATGACTTATTATGTGACTTATTAAATAATGGATGACTGGAGTAAAGAGCCTGTGCAGGCGTTCAGATCCTTTCAGAATAAACTAAAGTTCAGTTGGACGTTTCATCCGCACCGACTCATGATCAACAGGATGTCACTTCGCAAATATACCACTGTAAATCTTTGGGGGAAAAGACACCCCTGAATTTAGTTAAACACACACACACACACACACGCCGGCAGTCAGTGATATCTACATGAAATAAAGACGCTCAATTCTTACCGAAGCGCTCCGGTTTGAAGGTCTGCATCACACTGCGCTGCGCCTCTCTCTACCTCTCTCTCTCTCTCTCTCTTTCCTCAAATCTCTCTTTCTCCCTCTCTTTCCTCAAATCTCTCTCTCTCTCTCTACCTCTCTCTCTCTCTCTCTTTCCTCAAATCTCTCTCTCTCTCTACCTCTCTCTCTCTCTACCTCTCTCTCTTTCCTCAAATCTCTCTCTCTACCTCTCTCCCTCTCTCTTTCCTCAAATCTCTCTCTCTCTCCCTCTCTCTCTTTCCTCAAATCTCTCTCTCTCTCTCTCTACCTCTCTCTCTCTCTCTCTTTCCTCAAATCTCTCTCTCTCTCCCTCTCTTTCCTCAAATCTCTCTCTCTCTCCCTCTCTCTCTTTCCTCAAATCTCTCTCTCTCTCCCTCTCTCTCTTTCCTCAAATCTCTCTCTCTCTCCCTCTCTCTCTTTCCTCAAATCTCTCTCTCTCTCCCTCTCTCTCTTTCCTCAAATCTCTCTCTCTCTCCCTCTCTCTCTTTCCTCAAATCTCTCTCTCTCTCTCTCCCCATCTCTCTGTCGTTGTGTTCTTCACAGCTGGGAGACTCATATACACAAATTACCTCACCCTATTAGGAAATAACTTGTACACTGTGTACAGTTGAAAAAAATGACAATGTGTCAACATTACATTACATTCATTCAGCAGATGCGACCTACAACAAGTGCATTCACCATTAAGATGTTATCCAAAAGTGCAAGAATCGATACACAGTACATAAACATTTAGCAAAAAGTTAAAAACAGCTTCAAGATTTCATTTAGATTTCTTTTTTAAATCATAAGATCAGGGAGTAAGGTGCAGTCATAATGTACAACAATAGTAATTATAATAATAATAATAATAATAATATTAGATAATCATAAGTCTAACATAACATATGTCTAACATAAGCAACTTAAGTTAGACACAGAAACACCGGCACCTTGACGTGCTGCCAATTTAACATGTACGTCACCTGATCTGCACACACCATGTGAGGGGGACCTGCTCTAGAGGACGGTCGCTCGAGACAACAGAGGCTGCCACCAGAGCGTCAGTTCAATTTCAGAAATCTTTATTAGAAAAGGAAGAAAAGCTTCTGGGTGTCATGACACCAGCCTCCTCAGTTACAGTAGCAGTTATTCCAGTCAGAGCAGGACATGTCTGTGACGTCAGCTCCACTTCACCTTCTGCTTTCACTTCCCTCGTGTGACCTTTATACCAGTTATGTTTCTTTTCTTTTCTTCAGTAAAGTTTGCACAGCAGTGCTAAGACACAGGAGCCAAGAGACAGTGATCACAGAGGTTTTCGTGGAAGGAAGACGCCACGTTTTTTGGGACATTAAGGCAGGCGGACAGGTAGAGTCAGCAAAGCAGGCAGATGCGCACGCACACGCGCACGCGCGCGCGCGCGCACGCACGCGCACACACGCACACACACACACACACACACACACACACACACACACACACACACACACACACACACACACACACACACACCTTCCAGAAAACCAATGACGTGGTAATAATGCAATCACACCTGCATGAAGCGAGTGTGGGCCATGGTGTTGTTTCAGTCAAAAGAAAATTGCTTCTGTGAGTCATTTCCCCCAGATTTTGACATTAGAAAACTCTCACACACACAAATGTTCTGAAGGGCTTTGGGAAACATCCCACAACAGGTTAACAGACAAACTTACAGACAGCAACAACCTACAGTGTTTCACATCAGGTCACTTCATCTCGCTACTACTTCCAAATGAATTCAAAACTAAAAAATGATCTAAAGCTATCAAAGTTTTACTGTGGAATCACAGAGTTTTACCAGTTTACAGGAATTAGTTTTGGTATCAACAAACATTTTGGAGGTCAAGTTCCAGCAAAGATTTTACAAAATGTATTGCTGGTCTCCTGACATGTGACCACTTTATAAAATCTAACATCATGTACAAATGTTACAGGTAAAATAATTTAGCTCGTTGCATATTGTCGTGTGCTTTTTTGTTCAGAGGGTGAGTGGAAAGGTTAGTGATGGACTCAACTCCAGTATTACATCTTCCTCCTCGTCCTCCTCTCTGCGCCGCAGTGGAGGACAGATGTGTGTTCACTAAAAGCAGTACAGACAAAATGTCAGTGGATCAGTGGATCAGTGTCAGTATCGTGAGATGCTTTTTTTTCCTTTTTTCATTTACCGCCGAGGAACACTTTGATTCATTCCTCCGTCCTCTTCTTCTCTCTGTTCACCACGTGTAAAAACTCCCCCAAATGTCATGAATGGTGATGGCAACGTGACTCGTGTTTGACCTTCAGTCAGAAAAGAGAAGTGATGCATCTGAGAAAAGGTGACGACGTCACACTGAAGTGGTTTAGTGAAAACTTCATAATGTGGAAACTGTGTAGCCGCGAGACACGGACGAGACGCAACGGAGGGTTTCAGTGTCGAAAACGGACACCTTCATTCTCTGGCGTGGTCGGCTGTGCGTAACCACGGGGCCTAACCCCCCCCCCCCCCGAGTCATAGCGAAGGTGTCGAGGAGTTATTTGGAGCAGGTGAACTTGGACCATAGCGATACATCATTGAAAAGACATATAATCACACACTGATCACTTCATGCTGGTGTAGTTGTACTTGAGAATATTTGGAGATTTGCTGCTTCATATTGAAATGCGGACTCATTTCTTTGCCAGTTGACAAACTCGACCCAGCTCCTAGGGAAGAAAAGAAATGCTTCACCAACTCCTGCTCATGGGATGCTAACTAAGTAGCTATGTTAGTCAACATGACATAACACAGCATATGCTTAAAGTCCAATGTGCACCAAAGTCACAGATTCACCAGACGCACTTGGATGAGTTTGTTCTCATCACGCAACGGGTACGTTCACTCGCAGTGCAATCTGCCAAACGCGCACTTCGGTCCTCTCTCGTGAAACTCTGAACTGTTGCAAAAGTGAATTCATTGCATGAGCAACACGAGTCTACAGATCACAGTGAGTCCGTCTCTGCTGTGCAGCGCCTGCAACTCTTTAGCTAAGTTAGCATGCAGTGTGTGTGTGTGTGTGTGTGTTTGTGTGTGTGTGAATTAAGTCCAGTCCAATGGTTAGAAAAGCCACAACCAACTCCCACAAGGACAATGCCTGCCTGTATATATCGTTATATATACTGTGTGTGTGTGTGTGTGTGTGTGTGTGTGTGTGTGTGTGTGTGTGTGTGTGTGTGTGTGTGTGTGTGTGTTCGGCGTGTAAAACTAGTGTTGGCTCGGACAGAGCAACATTTCCAGTAAAGTGTCAGAGTGTTGCATGCTGGGACAGAATCTAAAGATGGTGGGAGAAAGACTGTAATTTCACTGGGTGGGGCTCTCCCATCTTTGTCTTGTTTATCTCTTCATCCTCTCATCACTCCATCCGTCTCTATATCTGTCCCTTCATCCGTGTCCATCCCAGCATCCCTCCATTTTTTTTCTAGCCTCCATTTCTACACCCTCTTTTCCTCCACTTGCTTCGTCTATCTCTTGGCTTTAATCCCTCCATTTGCTCTCTGGATGTTTCCAGTGTTTCTACACAGCGGAGGAGAGGAGGAAGAGGACATGAAAAAAAAAAAATACACAATCTGATACATTCAGTTGCTCTGGTGCTTCTGTTCGTCCAGTTACTCTCAGTGAGGGTTCATTCTGCCGCATTGGTGGCAGCCAGGTTAACATCAGCAGGGCCAGACTGTGCGTCGGTCAGCAGTCCAAGAGTTCCAGCTCATAGACAAGCGCGTTCCTAGTGTTGCGGTCCACAACTCGGCTGTAAATGTTGTGGATTCTCACACTTGCGGTTTCCGTCTCCATTTCAAGAAAGTCTTTTAAAATTTTACATCTTGTTCAACATGTGGTCACAACATCCACAATTCATCTTTCACGCAGCCAATAACAGTAACACCATTTAAAAAACACAATCGGCTCCTTCGGTGGCTCTGTTGTCCATCCTATGGGCTGAGGCTGTTTGCTTGATCACACTGATAATAAAACAGCGGAAAGACTTTAGTGTTGTGGTGTTCATGTCTATATCTTAAAAAAAACCCATCCATGGATATGGCAATTGACTCAGAGAGATTCGGCTCCAGATGGTGGTAGCGAGTGGAAACGGACTCTTTTAATCGGCTGTGTTACCGGGTGGTGAACGGAATCGGGTTTGGTTGGTTTATCTTCAGGTTTGTTCCAGGAAGTAGAAACTGAAGTCCTTCACGCTGAGATGTTTTTTAAATGTGACAAAGCCCTACCCAGAGACTTCCAGTGGTCAACGCCGCAGTGGAACCACAGACTTCAAAGTTCTAAGATTTAGCCACATTACAAAGACCTCAGTCCAGAGACTGTTAACATGTGTCTGAGGGTTTGGACTCAGTCCACACAGTTCCAGCATTTAGCCCCAGCAGACTGTAGTTTAGAGTATTTGGTTCCAGGCTTTAGACACAGCCGTACTCGTACCACACGGTCTGGGGGTCATTGTTGGGGTCAGGGGATGCCGGTGTGCTTTTTGGGCGCTCGACATTGTCACATTCCGCTCCCTCACCTTTCTTTAAGTGGGAGGAGTCGCCGGACTGTTCTTCCCTCAACACCTCCCGGTGCTCAGAGGCATCATTGGCCTGTGTGGCAGGTACAGCCCTGACGGGGGTCACCATGGCGACCTCGCCGCGGTGATGGTAGGTTGGGCTGTTCCGGGACGTAGGCGTCCTCCCTCGCTCTCTCTCTCGCTCGTTGTATCTCTCCGTCTGCAGATTGAGAGAGGACGAGTGGTGAATGGGAGGGTTCAGGAAGCTGCCATCTCCAAGCTGATTGGTCGAACCGGCCAGGCGGGCAGAGAGTGGCCGTTCTCTCCCGTTTGATCCCCCGCCCTGTCGTCGGACCACCACATCCGATTGGCCAGGAGAAGCCTCATTCCCACGGAAACTGTCTGGTCCACTGGAGCGCAGCAAATCAGCCGAGGCCAAGCTGAACGCCCGGCTAAGCGATTTGGTGGTTCTCTGGCTGAGGGCTGGGCCCGAGGATGGGGACTGGCCGACAGGTTGGCGTGGCAAAGGCTTCACGCTCTGGCCCGGCCTCTGGTTGGATTGCTGTACAGTGGGCGTGACGTAACTGGTGGGAGTCACGTGATCTCTGCTAGTGGGCGCTGATGGGGCGGGACTTCTGGTGAAATAGTCCGTCATCAAGTCCTCCCTGCTTCCTGTCGAGACCTAGAGAAAGAGAATCACATTTTGGAAAGAATAAATGAGGATAGGAAATTGGAAAAATGGGAGACACTTTTCTTGGCAGAAGCTCCTACTGACCACCTTACATACCGTATACATTACTGAGCCCCTTGTGTTCCACATGTGGAAGCAGAATATGACCACTCATCACGAATGAATGCTACACTTCTGTGGTAAAACCATCCAAACCACAGCTACATGTTAGCCCAGCATGGCTTACTACTGCACCCCTGAACAAAGTGTGACAGACAAAACCATAAATGACTTGAACTAAATGAGCCAGTCTTCGAAATAGACGGTTCAGATACTTTGAGTCTGGACCTGAACCTGACAGGCATTCTGTTTATGTCTGAACCCGACCTGAACCTGACAAAGGTATTGAGTTTGTGTTACCTGATAACGTGTGGGTGTCTTGTGTTCCCTGTCTTTTGTTTGACTGACGTGTCTGAATGCCAACATCATTACATTCATTTAGCTGTCCAAAGCGACGTACAATAGGTGCATTCAACCATGAAGAATTACCCAACGTGCAAGAATCGATAGAGTCCATACATACATTTTTTATTTTCATAAATAAATTCAGGGAGTAAGGTCTGCACATCAATTATACATTTTGTCCAAACCTGATGGTTTCCTACAGATCTTTGGGCATCTTTCTATACCAAAATTTCATTCACGTGTTAGGCTTCTTTTGCCTAGTTAATTATTTTTGTGAGGTGGCTGATGAACCGTGATAACGCTCGGCAGCCGCGGGCTACACGGAAATGGAAGATCTGAAAATGAACCTGAATAATGAGCTGAATGCAGAGTAGGGGAAGGTTATGGAAAGATATCCAAGTGCCTAACCCTAACCCAAGCGTGAACTTTCCATCTGTAAAATCATGTGGAAAGGCAATTAAGGGTTTTGATGGTATGGTATGGCATGTGTTGGCATGTGTTGGCATGTCTAACATTCCAGTGTACCAGTGGTCAGGAGGCAAACCGCTAACAATCAGCATAAGCCACAAAAACCACAGCGGCAAATTGTTCAAATGTTCACGAGGCTGGATGTTCCTCATGTTGCAGAACTGTGGTCCTCGCTGTGACCATATATCTTAAATCCATTTCACTTTTTTAAAAATATATTTATATATACATTGTATGCCACTTCTAATGAATTAGTATTTTACACATTATGCATTTAAGCGAGCAAGTGTGATTCAAGTGATTATGTCCGCTAGTGGTAATGAACTTGTGTACGTCCAGCCGACAGAAAAAATGTTGGAGGTTGTTCAGTTGTAGGAGGGGCAACAGAAAGGCTTTGATGTCAGGGTGGGGATCATTGTTAATCAAATCCATTAATCATTTTGATTTAAATGTGGTATCGTTATCTGAATAATAGTGCATTTCATATTTTCATGGGGATGTGTGTCTTTTTAGATGGTATTTTTCAAGTCTTCTCCCTTCCTGATGCATCATTAATAAGAGTTATTAAGGGTGTTCCGTGTTCGTCTAGACTTAACACATTTACAATGAATGTTGGCCAATGGACTTCTAGTAACATTCCTACAGTGACGTCACATCTGCATCAGTCAGCACATGTGCAGATGACAGGCTGAAATGAAACAGCCGATTTGTGGACTGGAGATAAACTCTCAACGGTTAGAAAGTCTGGACCACGGTCCATGTCTCCTTTTGCATTGAAAAGTTTGATCTGCTCTGTTTTCGTTTCGCCTGGCAATTTAGAGAGCACACTACAGAATTTCACATGACATATGTACGTCCCTTCATCACCACCTATGTGGGCTGCATCGACCAATACCGGTTGCTTGGTTGGTAGATGGGCGTGCATCTGTAAAGTCAATCTGCAGGTGGGATGATGAAAAAATCTCTGAAACATAAGTTATGTGTGCAGTGGCTCCAGAAATTATTCAGAATTGTTGCTCACTTTTATAAATCTTACTTAGAAAATGACTGATTTAAGGGTCTGAATGATTTCTGAAGCCACTGTACATATGAAGATACAATGAGACTAATTCATCAATATTTCATTGAAATCCAAAATTCCTAATGGTTGCGTCTTCTTTGATCTGTTGTTTGCGAGGCAGATGCTTCTTCTGAACAACTCCAACTTTGTTTTTGTTTTTTTGTTTTTTTTAAGTCAAAGTAGCTCTATACCACACCTCCACTTTGGTTTCATTGATTGGCCTCCAGCAATGTTAACAAATGTTAACTCTGGACTCCAATAAGATGTTAGAGTCATATATCATATTTATTAACAAATACAACACACACACTTCTTACCACAGGTGGTGACTTCACGTTGCTCTCGTGAAGAAACTGTTCCAGGGTCACCATCTCACTTCCAGGTGACGATGGCCGAGTCCTGGTCCTGACCACGCCACCGCGCTGAGGTTGGGCCCTCTGGGGCGCGTGGTCGTACGGAAGGGTGGAGCTACGCGACAGGGTCTGCTGTGATCGGCTGAGACCCATGACGTCGTCACTTGACAGGCTGGCTGAGCGACCCTGACAGTCCAGCGAGTCTAAAGCGGAACAGGAATATTTGTGTTATTTCAAACTAAATCTGGGCACCACCTGAAGCACTGAACATGAAAGTGAGAGATTGTACATGTTAAGTTTGTTTGTTTTCTGATTGAATGTCGTATTTCTCAGTCTGGCTTCACCTCTGCAATTGACAGGTGAGTTGGAGCTGGAGGTGTTGTGGCTGAAGTCTGCAGATCCTGGGCGACCTCCCATGTTGCCATGGTGACCAAACACGGAGTCAGAGGTATTGTGGGAAGAGTCTTCGTCAAATAACAGACCTGAAATTTTTTCACACACTGTCAAAAAGTCCTTTCCCAAACACACTCTAGATTTGGAGGCGTTACGCATTAATAACCTGGGACTACCTCTGGGCCTGCGGCCGGGGCCTTGTCCCATTCTGGAGCTGGAACTGTTGGTCAGGCTCAATAAGGACGACTGGTGGTTTGGAGTGGAGTTCAGAGCTTTATGGGTCTGACCTAGAATAAGAAAAAATAACACATTAATCCACAACAATTCATCAGGCTGTGTTACATCATGTTATAATCTGCATATCGTTCACATTCACCAGTTGAGATATACTGTATTCTACAGTATTTATACCTTAATCTGAAAGCAAATATCTGTGAGAGTTAACAATACACTGGATTATACTCGTTAACTCCCCTGGACCCCAGTGAGCAGTGACACTAAGATTCTTACTATTTAGAACTCCTGTTGATACGTTTTTATGATTATGAAAGGTGAAATATTACAACGAAATATCATTAGTTGTGACATACACAAATGAGTCCGGTGAAATCTGTCAAAATCTGTGGACTGACTGACAAGTATAATGGTTTTGCTTGCCGCTTTCAAGTACAATGATCTCAAAATGTGTTTAGAAATGTAAATATCTTCATTTCACTGTATTCAGAGAAGAGATGCTCTGTTCACTTCCCTCCTGGCCCGCCATTCTCAATACATATTACTGTTATTAATCATTAAGTAGTGCGGTGCCCGTTCTACACATGAATTTGCGTTTCCTGCAGAAAATGATGTGTGAATACTACAACGATCAAAGTACAATATGTGATGTCACTACATTTGAGCCAATCGGAAAAAGGCTACACATTACGAATTACCATGTCCGTGTCCATCTTCTCCGTTGACACTCTCGCTGCTGCCTCCTGGAGTGCTGCTACGATAAACTCCCTGGCCCCTGTCGGTCAAACCTGCGGAACAATAGGAATGTGGTGAAGACCGACTCTGGTGCTCTGTCTGCAGTGTAACCATCACATGTACAACCACAGGAAGCGCGGTGCTGCTGGAGCGCAGGGATGAAACACTGGGATGGGAGGCGGACACGAAGCAGAGCGCTAAGAATCCATTCACTGGTTCAGGCACGCTGGAAGCTACACACCACTGTGACATCTGTTATTCCCCAGCGGGTGTCTCTGATTCTGATATTAGTATTTGTCTTAATGAGGTTTGTAACTTTCACCCGAGCGTGCTGTAATGCTTAACTTTTCTAAATCAATTAGTGTGAATAAAGTGGGAGGGATCGCTGATTGTTTAAGCTACAAAGGTGCCTCTATAGTCAAGTCATCTGAATAGTCTTTGTGTTTTTCTAGTACCCGAGTAAATATATCGAAACCACTAATCATCAAATCCCTGTGAATCTACAATATTTAGTTTCCCAGCTAGGTGGCAACAACGGGTAGCATTTAAATAGATTCCAAACACCGTCAATTGGCATCTATACACTTAATGTCCGGTGTGTGTGCGTGTATGTGTGTGGGTGGAGGTGGTTATGATGGCTTGCAGCATATGCATATAGACCGACAACTTGGGCAAACCACTGGTTCAGATCTCTCTCCCACTGTGATGTCACAGTTGGGCTCTTTTGGGGTGACCCCGCCAGCAATCTGAGAATATCCACTTCTCTGGTGAAAGGGGCGTGACACTTCCTACACATTTTGAAATCGGGTTGACCAATCACAACAGACAGGGCCAGCTGGCCAATCAGAGCAGACTGGGGTTTATCGGGAGGGCACGCCTAAAATAAATCTAGGCTATCAGACAGAGGGTGAAAAGAGGACCTGCAGGAATGGACAGTATGAGAACACTGATGCCTTTTCTGAACATTAGAGCATGTAAACCTTTTCAAGTGGTAACACAAATTAAAAGTATGAACCTGAATGTGAGCATATTATGTCACCTTCTCCGATTTCCTCTTTTAAATCACTGCAATTGTCCCTACTCTCCATATTGACCTTGAAGAGATCCAGTTTTCATCACTGGCTCCGAGGTTGCTATGCAAGGGATCTGTCTGTGGCCACGATGGAAAGAAGTGGACGAATACAGCAACTTATGCATATGAGGATCTATGGGTTTTGTTTTGAGACACACCTGAAGAGATCAGAACATCAAGTCATTTGAAGACAGCAGGACAGAGGAACTGAGCCACAAGCAGGAGAACAACACAAAACGCCCTGTTACCATTCAAATATATTTACTTTGTTCTTTACTTTGGTGATGAATCAATTGAGAACTTAATAGTGTAACAGTGGCACTAAGTCCTGCTTACATTCACTGGTCTAAGCCACCATAAGCTCCTGCTCAAACCAACGTCAGCTTAAGGAATGCAGATATTAGTATAAAGCACTGTTTAAAAAAAAAAAAAACTCATACAGAGTCATATTTCAGAAAGAGCAAGGATAAGACAAAAGAGATATGGCAGCAGACGGCGAGCTGGATTCACGAGGAGGCAGGTAAAAGGTGTGCAGCAGCTGGTTGCCGTGGTGACCTGACGTTACCGAGCGAAGGAGGACGAACTCGGCAAAGCAACTCATAGATCAGGACAGACGGAATGGACATGTGCGCTTATTGCAGCCATTCACACACACACGCACGCAGGCGCGCGCACACACACACACGCACATCAGATTTTAAACGTTAAGGGAGGAGACAGCTTGAACAAACATGCAAACGTACAGATATCATTTATACAGATATGAATCCCAAACAAAGAACTCTTCAGGTACATGCATATATATGAAGACAAGCCTGGCGTGCTTGGAAACAGGAGCCTACACACACACACGCACGCACGCACGCACACACGCACACACGCACACACACACACGCGCACGCACACACACAACTTACTAGAAATTCTGGCTGGCTCACAACGGCAACATGGCAACATGCCCCTCTTTGTGTTTTGTATGTTCATTTGTGCTGAGGAGTGTGAAATGTTTGCATATATTAGTGTTGATGAGGAGGATGCATGTGTGATGTGTGATACTGAAAGTCAAGAGGGTGGGTGCTGGGTGCAACAGTGACAATCATGATGATGGTGATGGTGATGATGATGATGTGTTGGTTAAAAAGGAAGATGAGGAGGAGGATATTAGAACACCCCGTTGGCTGAGATTGACTGGCTAGAGACGACGTCGGATGTGATGTCAGTGGAAGACCAAAATCGCAGACGCCTGTTAAGAGAGAAGGAGAGACGAGAGGAGGGGGATGACGAAGAGGAGGAGGAGGAAGAGGAGAAGGGGGGAGAGGGGAGCAGCTTCTCTTGACTTTTACTGCGGAGGAAAGTGAAGCGTTTGGGGGCAGGAGGAGCTGAGTTGGAGGGACAGTGGACAGAGATAACGGAGGAATGAGGAGAGAATGATGAAGTTAAATAGTTTTCCAAGAAGTTTTAAAGTGTCCTGACAGTCAGAATATACAACAACAGGTGACATGCAAGAGAACCCATTAGAACCACACAAGGACAAAAGGAATTCACGCGTTAACACTCAGGACTGAGCTCATGTTACACTGAATTTAAACAAGGCGACTGGTGGAGATTCAGTGAACAGGAAAAAAACTGATAAAACTGCAGTTTATAAGGGACACGACTAACACTAATGCAGCAGCCGTGTAATACATTGTAGTCTTGAGTTCAGGTTGTTGATTAAACTGTATGATCCTTGGAGGTATCACATCATATGGAGAGATGTTTCTGTCATATAACTTAACCTAACTGGTGCATATGGGGTGGACAAAATAATGGAAATGAAATCAGATTAGCGAAATATAATTCAGCAGCACATAAACTGCAGCCTCCACATTAGAGATGAAGTTGAATCAACAAATATTATAAAGATAGGATTTAGTGCATGGCTGTTGCATTAGTTACATTTAGGATTAGGAAGCCTGAGACTGCCAACAAACTGTATCTGTGTGTGCAACTGGATTGTTTTACTGATGAACTTGTTTCATTCGTCCACCTGCCAGTTGAAATCAAAACGAAGCCACGCGTTGAACTGAGAGTGTTTTTAGCTCTGCCGTGAGTAGAATTCCATGTGAGAGTAGAGAGATAAAAAAGGAAAACAGTTAGAACCATGCATTAGAACCCAGTTGTGTCGTTAGGATAGAATGATGAAAAGTATGCACTTGGAAGCTACAGTGTGAAGTGATTTCCCATCCTTTTGTTTTTGTATGTGACCCTTCAATACAAAGCGATTTCTCCACACAACTCAGATCAGAGGTACAACCGACAATTTCGACAGCTGCCCCTGCTCCGACTGCAGCTCTCACTGGAAGTCAAACATCACAGTGTGATGGTGAGATATAATGTAACCCACGTAAGAGATAGCGGACGCATTTAATCATTTCATCAAAATGCTATTATGATAAAGCATTACGAGGGGATACAGGCACATCTATAACTTAGGGGTTTGAAGAACGATGAGCGCTAATATGAATAGAGTCATACACTAACATAACATACAGCATAATATATACACAAAGGGACTCATCATGCAGACAATTCAGATGGCCAACAACATGGCGTCCTGCATCTGCAAACTGTTTGCCCCCCTCTCAGACTATAACCAGCACAAAACAAGAGATTTGGGGTTATCTGCTCATCTAAAGCAAATATTTTCATGTGCTCACTGGACTTTCAGTGTCCTGAACTGTCGTGTCGAGGCAATAATAAATGTCTATCACTGCGAAGCAACGATGGCAGTCAGGGAGGGATGCATGATGCATGATCCATATCAGATTGCTAAATTATACTTAAAGCTTGCCAGCATTCCTTCCTTCTCTGGCTGTTGTCAGTGACTGATCGTCTCAAACTCAAAAATGCGGCAGCTGGTGAAGTCCGTACGTTATGACAAGCCAAGAAAAGCCCAAACTGGATCGAGCTGAAAGTTTTCTATTTTCTGATCATTTTATATAGCTGTTACACTTACACTTATATTTTTATTCCCACTAAATCTAGAAAGCCATTTAAGGATTGAAGCTAACTCTGTTGTCAAGACCATTACTGTAAAAAAAAGCAAGGTTTTGTAGAAACAGATGTAGAAATAGATTGATTATTAATACGTATATAACTCTTTTGTTTTACTTGAGTGAAACTAATAAACTTATGATAACAATGATGATGAAAACATGTTAATTCAATTTGAAATAATGTTTTTGTATTGTTTGTATCTATCATCTCATGAAATGATAACTAGGGCTGCAACTAACGATTATTTTCATAGTCGATTAATCTGTTGATTATTTTCTCGATTAATCGATTAGTTGTTTGATCCATACAATGTCATAAAATGTTGGAAAATGTCGATCGTGTTTCCTAAAACCCCAAACTGATGTTTTGTTTTGTTCACACACCAAAGATATTCAGTTTACCGTCATAGTGGAGCAAAGAACCCAGAAGATATTAACATTTAAGAAGCTGAAATCAGAGAATGTTGACCTTTTTTCTCCCTAAAAACTACTTGAACCGATTAATCGATTATCAAAATAGTTGGCGATTAATTTAGTAAACAATTTCTAATCGATTAAACGATTAACCGTTGCAGCTCTAATGACAACTGTTATTTCTATCATTCTCTTTCTACGTACTGTTACACACCTTAACAATAAAAATAAGACGTAGTACTAATGGACAAAACAAACCGTCAGATAGACATTAGGCAAACTTAATAGAAAAACTTAGATAACGATAGAAGATGTGCAATATGGACATATCAGAAAAGTTCCTAATTTTAGGCCAGATCAGACCTGTTACATCCCAGTAAAGTAACAGGACAGACAGCAAAGAACAGATAGTGAGTCAGTGATATGATGGACAACAGCGCCCTATGGAGGTACACCACGGAGGTGCACCTTGCCAAAAGCCATATTTTCATCAGCTTTGGGGCAAAATATTAATCAAAATTGAATGCGTGCTATGTATGTATTTTTTAATAATACAATGTTTATGCAGTTTTCCTCTGCTACAGCCCATGAAGAGGAAAGCTAAGACAACAAACACTTATTCTAATTGTGAGAACGTGTCTTTGTTAAAACTGTCCTCAGATTAAAACAAACATCTGCTGGTAAACGCTCCAGGAGGCAGGTTTCATGTTTACCTCGGCCGATGGGTGTGAGTGGTGCCGGACTCTGGGGCCCCAGGCTGGGGCTTGTGGGGTGGTTGTTATGGTTACTGTGAGCATGGCCACCATCATGCGAGTCACTTCCCATCCGCTGGGGAAGAGGGGGCGGTGTCTCGGGGGGGAGGATTGGGGGCAGGGCGGGTAGAGGGATATCGGGGGCAACCTTCGCTCGCTCCTTCTCCTTCTCCTTGCCCCCGTCCTTGTCTCGGTCGCTCCCTCTCTCCCGGCTGCTCTCCTTTCGGGGTTTGATCAGTTTGACTAAAGCTTTGGCTCCAGACCACTGACTCCTCCTGCCAAAACACACAGCAACATTTGCATCTGTTGAACTGTATATTAAACTTCAATATTTGGTATGTAGTAATCATAAATAAGCATATTTGTGGTAATATTCTTAATTGGTGGTTCACAAATAAGTGCATACCAACTATACCACATTTTAAGCAAAGGCTGGGTCATAGAGATAAAATGTTAATTACAATCTTTTTCTTTCTTCATATCTGTTGATATTAACATAAAGTCAATATTTTTGATGAGCTTGAAGATTCCTCTAAACTTAAAATCCCATAGTGGAAGAAAGAATATGAACTGCAAATTTAAAAAAAATCTAATCGAAAATGTCTCATCTCATCTCATGTCTCATCTTCAACTGCTTATCCGTGGTCGGGTCCCGGGGGCAGCAGCTTCAGTAGGGGGCCCCAAACTTCCCTTTCCCGGGCCACATTAACCAGGTCTGACTGGGGGATCCCGAGGCGTTCCCAGGCCAGTGTGGAGATATAATCTCTCCACCTAGTCCTGGGTCTACCCCGAGGTCTCTTCCCAGCTGGACGTGCCTGGAACACCTCCCAGGGGAGGCGCCCAGGGGGCATCCTTACCAGATGCCCGAACCACCTTAACTGGCTCCTTTCTACGCAAAGGAGCAGCGGCTCTACTCCGAGCTCCTCATGGATGACTGAGCTTCTCACCCTATCTCTAAGGGAGACCCCAGCCACCTTTCTAAGGAAACCCATTTCGGCCGCTTGTACTCGCGATCTCGTTTTTTCGGTCACGACCCATCCTTCATGGCCATAGGTGAGGGTAGGACTAAAGATTGACCGGTAGATCGAGAGCTTTGCCTTCCGGCTCAGCTCCCTTTTTGTAACAACGGTGCGGCAAAGCGAGTGCAATACCGCCCCCGCTGCTCCAATTCTACGGCCAATCTCACGCTCCATTGTCCCCTCACTCGCAAACAAGACCCCGAGGTACTTAAACTCCTTTACTTGAGGTAAGGGCTCATTCCCTACCCAGAGTAGACAATCCACCGGTTTCCTGCTGAGAACCATGGCCTCAGATTTTGAGGTGCTGATTCTCATCTCAACCGCTCCACACTCGGCTGCGAACTGATCCAGTGAGTGCTGAAGATCACAGACCGATGGTGCCATCAGGACCACATCATCTGCAAAAAGCAGTGATGAGATCCCCAGGCCACCGAGCTGCAACCCCACCCCACCACGACTACGCCTCGATATCCTGTCCATGAATATCACAAACAGGATTGGTGACAAAGCGCACCCCTGGCGGAGACCAACCCCCACCGGGAACGAATCCGACTTACTGCCGAGAACCCGGACACAGCTATTGCTTTGAGTATACAGGGATTGGATGGCCCCAAGAAGTGACCGCCTCACCCCATACTCCCTCAGCACCTCCCACAGTATCTCCCGGGGGACCCGGTCATACGCCTTCTCCAAATCCACAAAGCACATGTAGACTGGATGGGCATACTCCCAGGCCCCCTCCAGGATCCTTGCAAGGGTAAAGAGCTGGTCCGTTGTTCCACGTCCAGGACGGAATCCACATTGTTCCTCTTCAATCTGAGGTTCGACTATTGGCCGAACCCTCCTTTCCAGCACTTTGGAGTAGACTTTACCCGGGAGGCTGAGAAGTGTGATACCCCTGTAATTGGCACACACTCTCTGGTCCCCCTTTTTGAACAGGGGAACCACCACCCCGGTCTGCCACTCGTTTGGCACTGTACCCGACCTCCACGCAATGTTGCAGAGACATTAGACATGGTGTGTACATGTACACTTGGTGTCTAATAACACTAATCGAAAATGAAAGTCTTTAATTCTGTCAGTATAAATGTCTTATAATCCTGCAGTGTGAAAGATTTGCTGCATGATCATGTAAATTAATCATCTTGATCAATACTCTATGATCAGTACGATGGCCACTTTGTACAATGTGCACTACATAAGTTGTGTCCAGCTCTAATTCTAGACATACGGTGCAGTCAAGGATCAAAGTATTACTTTTTCGGCGTCGGGTCGTAGAACTTGTACTGGTCCATGATCTTCTCCTCCAGTTTCTCCTTTTGTCGACGAAGAGAATTCAGCTTGTCGCTGATTAGAGATCGAGGGGCAGAACAAAGAGACAGAGAAAAGCTTTGTTCAAATTGACAGTATTGTTATACCCTAACTTTCCTTGCTGTAAAAGTTTCAACATATATATACAGGGTGCGATTTGCCGGGTGGGATGCGTGGGATTTAATTCTCGTATGTGTTGTTTTGTTGAGCATGTGTAACGGTGGTCAGTCGAGTGCTGTGCAGTCCACGCTCAGAGACGTGCTAGCCCTCAAGTGCTTCAGCTCCCTTGGTTGCGCCTCCGCCTCCCATGCCGATGGTCGGAAAGCGAATCCACCCCATGACAACTAATGGAGTCAACCCCCCCTCTGCTATCCTCACAAATCGCACCCTGCATGTACCTGAATGTCAACCTTTTGACATATTTTTCATATAATTGAGTGTTTGCCACTACAAGTGTAGTTTGTTTGTGTTTCATGGTGGACAGTTACATGTAGAGTTTCTGCTCCTGGTGATACAGCTCTTTGCTCTCCATGCTCCTCTCCAGCAGAGTGTGGTTCTGCTGACTCAGCAGGTTGATCTGACTCAGGAGGTGGTGGTTCTCCTCTTCCAGGTTCCCTTTTAGTCGACTCAGCAGCTACACACACACACACACACACACACACACACACACACACACACACACACACACACACACACACACACACACACACACACACACACACACACACACACACACACACACACACACACACACACACACACACACACACACACACACACACACACACACACACACACACACACACACACACACAGGAAAGTAACAAATGGATTGTGATTCAGAACCATTTGCGACAGGGAGATCTGAGGAAGTTGGACGCTGCTCTGCTGTGAGAAGTATAAAAGGATAGATTAAAGGCCCCCATTTACCTCACAGTGGTTGTCCAGTTTGGTCATGGTCAAATCCAGGCCCTGGTGCTGCTCCATCAGTGAATCGTGTCGTGCCATCCATCTACTCGCATCCAGCTGGGCGGAGCTCACTGTGCTCTTGAGCTCATTCAGACGCTGCTGAAGTCCTTCGCTCTTCTCCGAGTGCTGTGACTGGCTCTCTGTCAATCTGCAGGGGGAAAAGAAAACTGGGCTGAAAATAAATATAACGGCTAAGCTTCTCCGGAAATCTGACACTGAACTGATATTATTTCATCAGCCGTGATCAGATTACATGATGGGTTTGACAGTATGACCGTGGTGACCCACCTTCTCGTCACATCAGACTGCACATTGAACCTGGCCGATCACATTCAACCATAATTATCCACAACTCTACTATGTCAATCCCTGCCCTTCCATGTGCATACATGGCTACGGACTTGGTAAATGACCACTGGCTGCAGTGAAGTCATCATACTGTATATATTTCACGTTGTGTCTTTTCAACCTCATGGTAACATTGTTTGAAATTTGCAGCAGTGGTCATTCCGTTGCTGCTGGACACAGTACCTGTCCACTTCTGTTTTCAGCTGCAGATTCTCTTGCTGCAGTAGCCGAGTCTTCTGGATCTCCTGTTTCAGTTCCTCCTTCTCTTTCTGACCTCGCCCCTCCTGCTCCTCCCATTTCTCCTTGTGCTGCAGCAAAACACAATACCTGCAGGAAAACAGAGAGACAGAGAAGAGGGTCGGTTGATGAGGGTCGGTCAATGGCTTACACCATTGACATAAACCTTTGACACAAAGGGACGAGCCAAGACGTTCTGTCTCAATTCTCTCATTAAGAGAGTTTGTGTTTCAAACTCACTTGCTGTGCAGCGTCCTGTGTTCGCCCTCCAGCCCCCTCTGTTTGCATTTCAGCGCCGCATGCTGACTGATCAGCTGCTCGTACTCGTGCGCTTGCCTCTCATGAACACTCAGCAGCCGCTCGTGGTCGCTGAGCACACTCTCTCGACCGCGCCACGCTTCCTCGCGCTGCCGCTGCCACGACTCCACCTCTGTCTCCAAGGCGGTGACTTGGCCCTGCAGCACGGCATTCTGGGCCATGAGGGACGCACTCTGAGAGGAGAGCGTGGAGTTCTCCACCTAACAGGCCCATGACAAATCCCCAGTTCAAATCAACAAAGCCACATTGAGATGACAACTGAATTTTTCTCAAAAAAAATAATAGACTTCCTACCTGCAGCTTTGCCGTCTGTGTGTGTAAGGCTGAATTCTGTTCCTGCAGGGTGGTGGCGTGTCGCTGCAGTGCTGCCATCTGGTTGTTAAGAGAAGTGTTCTGGTTGTCCAGCTGTTTGAGCTGCTCCTTTAACAGACTGCTCTCTGTCTGCAGCGAGGCATTCTGGGGGAAATAATGACACAGCATTAATAACTCCACATACAGGAGGAGAACATCCAAGCAGCAGCTGAAAGCACATGAAGTGACTGTGGCACCGCAAACAGATATTATCTATAAGTAAGTGATCCGTGTAAGAACGTTTCTGTTGCAAATATCAGCAGACAGAAAAAAATATTTAAACGTAGAGGAACTGATATAAAGTATTCGCCATTAACACAAACATCAAATACATGCAGCGATTATTACTGTGTGCCTCACATTCTTTTCTACATCAATAAGATGATCTTTGATTCGGAGAAGCTCAGCAGTGGCCGACCCTTGACCCCGGTTGCAGCCTGAGCGCTGATGGTTTTCTTCCTCCCTCTGTTCCTGACTTCGGGCAGACACTGTCTTATGAGCCTGCAGACACACACACACACAGTATAATTAGTTATGCATAATACAGTACAACACTATACAGTTGTTTCTAATAGCAGATAAATATGAATGATTAATAACAATTACAATAAGACCTTTTACATTAGTCCATTACACTGTTGACTATTTAGTTATTTTGAGCTTTTAAATTTCTTCAGGAATTCAATGTTTCATTGAACAAATATAATTTTAGGTTGATACATACAGTCTCAGTGCTGCTGAGCTGCAGATGCACAACATCCACCAGCTCAGCTGTTTTGGTGGAACTCATTCATCAGTGGGAGTTAAACTTCTTAGTTTTTCTCATTAAATTGTTACTAAGTCACATTAAAGCTGGAGTGTGGGACTTTTACATATGAATGAACATCTGTTACACTCAAGTCTCTTTGCCAAACTGGGTTCACACAGAGCTGATTAAGCCGATCAGTGCCAGGTAATCTCTGTGTGTTTCACAGTATGCCAGAGTTTTAAATCTGTTGTCTGCGGCGATATTTCCATACTGACCCGCAGGTAGTGAAGACGTTCAGGTCAACAAGCGGCGATTGGTTTGTCAGAGCTTAAGAGTGGAGCCGCCGTACGTAAGCTATAGCTCAGACACACTTCACGAAACAAGTCGTAAGATCGCTGCACCTTTCATACCACGCAACGTTCTGTCTTGAAAACGCAAGGCTGTCTGTCACACTACACAATCCTTCACCAGGGGTATCCAAAGTATGCTTTGTCACGAAAACACACACCAGAAATCACACAATTTCCAAGAGGCGTTACCAACAGCCGCAGACCCAAGTGACTTAAGACGACTTTTAGTCAAATGCTCGTTCAGCGGTAGCCTTACAAAAGTCGCTTCTGTCCGCATCACGCTATAAACCCCGCCCATTGTCAGAGAATCGGTTGTGATTGGACTGGCAAGTTTTCTGCCGGAGGGAAATCACTTTCCAAAGGAGGGGGCCCAGACCGTAATCTGGCAGAGCAAATTATTTCAGCTCCCAGAATTTCTTCTGGGTCCCAGGCTAGTCGTCTTGCCCGATCATTGGCTGAAGAGTTCGGTGGAGCTTATGGTGGGAATAATCTTGGAAGCGTTCAGCGTTCATAGGAAAGACTACATTTAGAAAAGAAAGTGATTGACGATGAGGACAAGCACAGACTCCCAACTTGGAGAACGCGATTTGTATACTCTCACTGTCGATTTCCACTCTACAGGTTTAATTGAAACTACACTACATTCGCTCCCAGTTTGTTTATTTATGTCTGTATATTCTATATCTAGAGAGCCGAGTTGGGGAAGCCGGGGCAGGCGCAGTATGTGTGTCCTTACAGGAGAGAGCTCAGCGCGCAGCGTAGCGTTCAGTGTGTTGCTCTCCTGGAGCTTCTTTTCCAGATTAGAAATCTTCTCCTCCTTGATCTTCATCGTCTGTTGGACAGTTTCCTCAAGCCGAGACTCCAGCAGCCTGTACCTGCTGATACACACACACACACACACACCAGTGAGTCAATGAACTACGCGCCCAATCATAACTCCGATGCAGCAGGGTTCATCAGAGAGTCACCTGTCCTCCAGCGTGTGCTCCTGCTGCAGCAGTTTTTCTCTGTTCAGTCCAATCTTCTCCAGTTCCTCACTGAGTCTCTCCAACTCAACACTCTGCTGCTGAACACTCAGCTTCTCCGACACCAGCTCCTGCGCATAGAAACACACCAATATTACACTCCATTACAAATTTACATACATGCAAAAAAAACTACGGCTGTGGCTCAGGATGTAGAGTTGGTCGTTCGATCCTAGCTTCCACCAGTCCAATGTGTCCTTGGGCAAGACACATACCCTTAAATTGCCCCTGTGTATGAATGTGATATAAAAAAATCCCGGTGAATAGCAGCGCTCTATGATTGTTTGGTGCACTATACAGGGTTGTACATTCATTGCAGATGGTCAATGCTATGAGTTTCTTCTGGACCTTGTCAACAATCATTCTTAGTTGTTCTGGAGGTTTGGATCATATCACATGAGCCTCCTCGACGAACACAATTTCTTATATTGTCAAGGATATTTTGACTGTGACTGAAACGGACACAAAATGGACTGTGTGATGAGGTTGTTTTGTCAAATGCTGTTTCCAAGGAACTTGTAAGCAAACACGGTAGTTTTTAAAATTATTAATAAATAAAAAAATGTGAAGATCTACAAAGAAAGATGGACTGAGGGAGATTCACAGTAGCCATTTTGGCACATATTATTCCCGTGGGAACCTACATTAATATGGTGTCAGCTCTCCCACACTGACATGTTCCCTGACTAAAGAAGAGTAAAGAATCATTTTGTAAAGCGTTCTTCTCTCACCTCTCTCAGGGTAGCCAGAGTTCTCTTGTCAATAGTCGCCTGTTTCTGCAGCTCCTTATTCTCCCGCTCGAGCTCTTTGGCCTTCACCGCCACCTCCTTCAACCTGTCCACCTCCTTACTCAGAGCCCCGCCTTCCTTCTGCACGTTACCCAGTCGCCTGGTCCTCTCCTCCAGTTCTGTCTCCTTCGCCTCCAGCAGCGTTCGAATCTTCAAGCTCTCCTTTTCCAGGTGCTTTCTGCCCTTCTCCGACTGCTCCAGGTCCAGTTGGAGCTTCCTCTTCTCCTTGTCTCCTTCCTCCCTCCTTTTCCGCTCCTCCTTCAGGTCTTCCACCTCCCTCCTCCATTCCTCCTCTCTGTTGTGCGTCTCCCGCGTCTCTCTCTCTACCTCTTCCCTCTCCTCTTTACTCCTCTCTATTTCCTCTGCTAAGCGATGCTTCTCCTGATTCAGAGTTGCAATGTTCAACTCCAGCCTTTCTGCCCTCTTCCTTTCTGCCTGTGCCTCCTCTCTGACCTCTTCCACTCTCCTCTTCAGCTCCTGTTTCTCTTTCTGCGCCTCCTTATGCTCCTCCTGTAGGGTGGCTAGGCGAGCGGACGAGGAGCGCAGGTTTTCCACTGAGCAGCGGAGGTCCAGGTTCTCCTTTGACAGCAGGCCGTTCTCCGCCTCTTGCCTCCCCAGTTGCTGCAGCTGTTGCTGAGCCTCCTCTGCCTCCCGCTTCAGCCGGTGCACCTCCTGCTCCAGGGTGGACACCTGCTTCTCCAGAGCCTCTGACCGCTCGCTGCATGTACGCAGAGACACCACCTGCAAGCAAAACAAGGACAACTACATTTTACAGACTATTTTTAAGCAATCAGATGCGATTAAAAACACGTATACACAAATGATTTAGGATAAGTTCAAACCTCATTACCTCTCTGTTCAGTGTGTCCCGGCTCCGTTCCAGCCTCGCCGCCTCTCTCTCCACCTCCTCGCACCGCCCTGCCCTCTCCCTCAGCCTGTCTGCCTCCTCACTGGATACTTTGAGTTGACTTTCCAAGCTGGCCAATCGGGAGCTGGTGTCGGTGATGTTCTGGTGCAGTAAACGGTTCTCTGTTTCCACCTCTCGGACCCTCGCCTTGCTGTTAGACTGGGCGCGCTCCTGGAGGGACACCACCACATCAGACAGGTGCTGCTTCTCACTCTCCAACTCTGAGATCTGATTGGAAAAGTAGAACAAAGGGACAGGGGTGTTAGCAAAGAGTCCAGTACTACGTTAGGCCGGGCATACACTGCAATTTAAGTCAGTTTTTGCCCCGATTTCTCAGTCGTACATTTGCCTTGCAGTGTACAGGGGGGAGCTCGCAGCCTGCCGTCGGACAATCCGATAAATTTCGGACATGTAAGAAATTTTGGTCGGCCGACCGGGTCGATTCCTCAAACTCTGTGCCTCTTTTTCTCACAGCGCCTGGGCGAAGAGGCAAACCACAAATTTGTCTTTGGGTATGACAATTAAACACTATATTAAAGGGGCAGTAATAGATTTTGGAGAAAACTTGTTACTCTCTTTGTTGTTGTAGTGATTTTTACTGCCCTGGCCAGGAAGCAACGTCCGCTATGGGACACTGACGCCCTCACTGACGCCCTTACCACTAAGCCTTTTTTTTTTTTTTGCGCACAGACAGAAGTGACAGCTGATGGGCCGTGAGGAAATATTCCCAGATTTTTACAAAACGTGTATTGCTTTTCGAATCACTAACTGCCCCTTTAAATATAGTAAACAGTCAGTGCCTTGGAGCTTATCCCTATGGGCAGAGGGTTGCTGTTGGTAATATCATAAATTATAATGTTTATTGGACATAAAGTGCGTGCTAGAGTCCTTATACACCAGCGCTTTAATAGGTTTCGGCACACAGATTACGCACGTTTCTGTCTTGTCAGCGTTCTTCTTCTATGGTAAACACAAACTTCTCTGCATCAGAGGACCTTTCCGCGGGAGCCGACGGGCCGTACAGTGCGAGCACATAAATCCTGAGATTTGGCTTCACATCGCAGACGATTTACTCGGACGGTGTGAGTTGGAGTTTAAAAACAGCATTTCTAAAAGCGCACAGTGTATGACCAGCATTCAGTTTACCTGACTGTGTTTGTGTGTTAACTACCTGTCGATCCTTCTCTGCCCTCAGACCATGCATTTCTCTCTCCAGACTCTGCTTTTCCTTCAAGATTTCCTCTCCCAGAGATTCCATGTCCTGATTGGTCAGTCTCTCCTGGTCCAACAGGCCCTGGAGACGCTCCAACTAACAAACAAACAAAAAGACAGAGATACCACAGTTATTATTAAACTTCTTCTTTGTAACAGTTGAAATATATTTTAAGAGCCATTCAGTTTGTTTGCATGGACTATCTGTGCGTATGTTCTCCCTATACCACATATAGGCCTCCCACCTTCTTGCTGAGACTCTGGTTCTCCCTGTCCAGCTCCTGGGTGTGGAGCTGCTGCTCCTGCATGACGTGGTTCTCTTCTTTCAGTCTCTCTATAGAAGCCTGGAGCTCCCGGTTTTCCTTCTCCAGCTTAAGCGCTCGACTGGAAACGCACTCATTCAGCTCGTGGACCAATGACTTACGAGCTGCAGCAGAGACAATTACTTTGGTGAGGACAGAATATAAAAAATATTTCTGGACACACAAACTTAATGCATACAACAGTAAAAAAAAAAAAAAAAAGGCGCCCGTCTCACTCTCTGTGTTAGTGTTGTCATGGTTCTTGGCCAGCTGCTCCAGCTCCCAGCCGAGATGAGCTGATTCGTTCATACTCTGTTTCTGTCCAATCTCCAGCAGCATGTTCTCCTCCACCAGCTCCTCCAGCCTCTGACGCTCATTGTCCCTCTCCTGCACAACACACACACAAAACATTGGTACTTGGTGTCAACGTATTCTCAAAACCTTCAAAACACACAGGGAAAGAGATGGTTAAAAACACGTCTAGACAGATAGTATGCTATATAAATATTATTTAACTTATATCTGACCTACTGACATGAAAGGACTAAAAACAAACAAGGCTAAAAAAAACTGCAACTACATTCGCTATATTCCAGAGTGTCTTTTGTTTGTTCTTTTTTAAATGGAGACAGCTTCAAGATGACTTCAGGTTTAGAATAACTGTTAATATTGCAGAATAAATGTATTTGTGTGTGGCTTTAACGAGCGGGTGATGTATAATACCATTTCCAGGTCGTGTATCTTAGCTCGTAGTAACAGGTTGTCTTTCTCCAATGTGTGGAGTTTTTCAAAGCGCCCCCTAGTGGCTGACAGCTGCTCTTCCAGCAACATCTTTGTCTCCATCAGAGTCATGTTGTCCCCACGAAGCTCCTGAATGACCAGACACATGCACACACATATTGTTGACATCTTAATTCAGTGTAAAATCAAACCAAACAACTATGAAAAGCTATATATCATCAAACAAACTGTGTCTAATAATTGGATATATGATAGTCTCTCATGCTAGTTGTAATGTGATGGTTAAGTGTCGACTAGTGTGTGAAGCTGAGACTGTACCTCCACTCTGGTCTTGTAGAAGTGAACATCGTTGAGTTTTTCTTTACACCGGGTCAGTTCGGTCTCCAGTCGGTCCACCCTGGAAGCTCGGTCCCTCAGCGAGTCCACCTCGTCCCGGTACACCCGGGCCGAACGGGCCTCACAAGACAGCGACTGGTTCTGAACCACAGAGGCAGACTTATGCATTATCACTTCTCGTGAACTTCCAACTATATGATTAATAGTATAACTAGCAAAATAAATCTTTTCGTTATACACTGCTCCAAAAAATTTAAGGGAACACTTATGCTTCCCGGAATCTAGACTTCGACAAGACACTGAAAAGACTTTTAAAAGACTTAAGTCTGACACCCTCTCACATCTAAAAACAATTTGTCATTCGTCACAGAGCCAGTCTAGGATTTTGTAAAGACTGGGGATCCTGCAGGGTCACTATTTACAAGACTGCAACTAGATTCCTTTAGATTATTTCCCATCATGCTCCTGGTGGAAGAGAAATTGTTTGGTAGTTTCTAAACCACGGCTTTCGAGGATTCACCGGAGTCTCCATGCGATGTTGCAGCATGTATTCACCTACACGCTTTTCTGCTTCCTGTTTGGTTGTGGAAAGAGCTCACACATTTGTTGTAGACAATGTTCACATCACTATCTGCGTGAGCCAAGACTACCAGCAGCAGGACCGGTACCTGCTCCTTTGTGCGAGGAGGAACAGGAGGAGCACTGCCAGAGCCCGACAACATGACCTCCAACAGGCCACTGGTGCGTACGTTTCTGACCAAACCATCAAACACACTACTGAGTCACATTATGAGTTGCCGGGATAAGATTCACACAAGTTGGATCAGCATGCGATTTAAATGTTATACTTTGATTTTCCTTGTGATTTTGAATCCAGCTCTCGATGGGTAAATGATTTTGGTTTCCATCAACGGTTTTTGTGTTTTGACAAATTATACAATGTTCATCAGCAAAGACTTTCAACTTGAATAATTTGTTTGAGCAGTGTATATATATACACATACATACACACACACACAAGCGCACACGGACAAAGTGTGAATATCGATTTGATTCGCATTAATTGAGCGGTATTTGTACGTAACCTTGAAGGACGTGTAAAGGAAGTTGTGGAACCAAAGTGAAAACAATCGACTCATTATATTTGATCTGGATTTTTGGGTGATTTTCAAAAGAAAAAAAATGTTTGGAACAGAACTCACATGTTAACACCACAAAAAAGTCGAATTGAAGACTACTACAAAATTAATCAATATGATTTTTAGTTTGGATCACAAATCATTGTTAAAACGTGTGGCATGATCTTTATTTTGTTATTCTACTAACTATTATACCAATCATGTCTACATGTTCTTTAGTAGTAATAGGTAAACAAGCCACTATAAACTTATAATGTGTCAGGCCAGGGTCTGTACCACAAAGTGATTCCACATGGTTCTGCTCTCTTGGTTTACCTGGCTACCTTCATTGAGCTTGTGTCATGACGCTCACTTCACTCTGGCTCTTCCTATCCAGCTTCAAACGTGTTCATGTGAAAGGCCGCAGACTAATTAAACTAGGGATTTGCATGAAGCTACTTTGGGTCAGAAGAAAATGACAAAAGTGCAGATGTCAGATGATTAAACTACATTTAGGTTCAGTGTTTTGTTCATGCCGGGGTGAGGGAAGTCTATGTTTCTGTCAAACCTTCAGAGATAATGGATCTGAAGTTATTGGAACAAAAACATGCCACATGTCATGCGTGTCAGTGAAGCCTGAAAATCAATTAGGCTAAGGTTTATCGTCACAGTGGTCGTCACTCCCGGCCGCCCGAGCCAGAGAAGAGCTATCGCAGCATCTGACTCACAAAGCTGCAGCCGCCTCCCTCCCATGAGGTTTCAATGTCATGTGATACCGCGACAAAATTTCTAACCAGCATGCATCTGGTTAAGTCAGAGCTACGCGACAACATGTTAAGTCAAGTGAGCCGAATTCCTGTGGCTAAACTGTGGCTGTGACATAGTACATTCATGGTGTTGTAAGAAGTAGATATCCCTCGTGCGTGTGTTTCCCTCTAGACAGATGGTTGTAACATACAGATCTGACACTTCTGCTCATTACTGGTCCTGACCTCTTGTTTCAGTCGCTGTAACTCCTGATCCAGACGCTCCACTTCATGTTTTGAATCCATCAGTTGCTCTGTTTTCTCCTCCCTGCACACATACACACACACATGCACAAAATTAAAAGCTTTAAATAAAAGTTTTATAACCATAATTCTGTATAATCAGCCAGATAGGTTGAAAGTAAATTGTACGAGATTAAAAACTCACAGTTAAGAGATCAATGAATCATGTACTAAACTGGTTATATTGTAAGTCTGTTTTATTTGGTAAAATAATCTGTTGTGCAGAATGACTAGCAGTTGCTGTGTAGAGTGTGGGAGTATATGATTAGACTGTGGACATGCTGAGAGCATAATGACTTCCAGCCGCTGCTCGTGTCGCCACAGTTCAGCCTTAAACCAGTGACTCTGATGGGTCACAATGTGCGATGAGCTGCTGCCTCACTCAAACTGGATCATTTGTTTACCATGAAACACCTTTCTTTGGACTGATTAGTATTAAATCGACATCAGATTGATCACTTTTTTTTTTAATTTCCTTTTACGGTGAATAGCTTCAGTTATTAGGCCAACGTCCAGGTTTTGACTACTACGACTTACAGTTCTTGTCTGTACTTGCGCAGCTTGGCCTTGGTATCAGCGAGCTCCACAGACAGATGCTGTTTCTCTTCTTTGGTCAGCCCAGACACCCCCACACCTCCGGAGCACTGCCCTCGCTGCGGGCTGCCCATGCCCAGGTTCCTGCAGCCGTCCTGGGGCTGCTGACTGAACAGGTAATCCCTCTCCTGGGTCAGATCCAAAATCACCTGGGACGCAGACATTTTATTTCCCCGTTGAAAAATAATGCTACAGGAAGACTAACACAAACCTGCACTGTCCTCAATAAATATCTGCATTATATCCATCATATAAGAATATAAACAATAATGAGTGTATGATGCTGTACTGTATGTATTTCATTCATAAATAACAACGTTTTTTTTCCTTATTAATAAAATAACATTATCAGCCAGGCAGTTGTTCTTGTACCTCACAGGCTTTATCTCTTTGGTCGATCAGTTGCCGTAGAGATGAAGCCATGTTACGTGACAGAGGCTCCAGCTCTTCATGCACCAGCTCTGCTCCGTCTTCCAGCCAGGAGAGGTCTAGGACGTTCAGCTGGTTATGGGTGACCTGCAAAACAGAGACACACACACACATACACGACAATCAGTTTTATGGCACTTCACTATAGCCATTCATTTACCTCTATATATCTTTATTAAAATCCAAAATATCACTTTTTAAAGTGGCACAGAAATATATACTCGTCTTGACTTGTTTGACATGCTGTATTTGGAGACTTGAGGATTTCGAACTTAAAAAGATGAAGTTCAGTGAAGTCTTACTCAGTTTTACTGATTGCTGACTGAGCGGTTGCATTTGGACATGGGGACATTATTATTACACAGGTTATTTTGTTGCCATTTTTAAAAGCAAGCTCAAGACCTAGCTTTTTAATTTAGCTTTTAATTGAATCTTAATTTATTTTTTAAATTGTCATTTATTTATATTTCATCCTTTTAACTGTTTTTGATTTTATTTAGATATTTATATAGGCTTAATTTTATTTAATCTTATTCATTTATTTATTTTATTATTACTTTATTTGTTTTTTATTAACTCTCCTTTTAATAATATTTTTTATTAACCCTAATACAACTTTTCTCTGATAATTTTATTATTTTATCCTCTTATATGTATATATGTGTGCATATATATATTCTACTCACTTTTCTTTTTACTGAGTTTGAGTCTTTCTTTTGACTCTTCATCTCGTGTTTTCCTCATTGCAAGTAGGCGAGAGAGCTTTACCTGGGCTTCTTCCTTCATGTTTTTACTAAATGTTGTATTTCATTTTTGCTCTTTTAAGCCTTGCATCGTATGTTTGATTGTGAGTAAATGTCTGTCTGCATGCGTGTGTGTGTGTGTGTGTGTGTGTGTGTCTGTGTCTATCGGAGGGAGGGGGGTTATCTATTTTTTTTGTTGCATTTCATTGTATGTGAAGCACTTTGTGTTGCATTTTTTTTGTATAAAAAGTGCTATATAAATAAAGTCTGATTGATTGATATTGAAAAGACATAAGGGAACAATTAGCTACCACCCCACCCCAAGTATGTGGATGACACTTTTACCAAACTGCACTGCCACAACAACAACATCAACCAACACATTGAGATAGCGGGTGAACCGGAAGAGGACGAAGAGCAGCTGGAACGTAAACAAAGCTGCTCACATGGACCAATATAGGTCTGCACACCTCAGCTAACATAACGTGTCAATGTTGAGGTACCTCCTGTGCAGAGTAGAACAACTTTAGTCCATCAAATGTAACAAAAAGGAAAGGATTTAAAACCTAAGTTGACATACAATTTGCTTGTATTGTTCAATCGGCAGTTCAAAACTTTTGTCATTTTGCTCAAACGTATATATCTATTTTTTAATAAGTACACTTTGATTGCAAAATTAACAACAATCATGATAATGATGACTGATTCATCATTTAATAAGGCTTAACTTAATAAGAAGAAAGATCTGAGCAACTATATGACTTTTTCATGACCAGACATGTAACAAGAACACGACATCAGAGACACAGTAAGGGGCAGGAGCTGTTGGAGACCAAGGGGTGTGTTTGACAGCCTTGGAAAGCTGGTCAGCGTACCTTGGGTTAAGATTATTCTTGAATTATAAGGTATTTGATCTACACCGATCGTGGATTAGTCAGTCACTAACGACAGGAGCATCGCGCTCATACTTACCTCCTGGATGTGAGAGACAATGGCAGCCTGGGTCTCAATGTCCAGCAGCTTGATCTTCTCTATCATCTCCTCTTTACGCTCACACTGACAATGTGCGCACACACACACACACACACACACACACACACACACACACACACACACACACACACACACACACACACACACACACACACACACACACACACACACACACACACACACACACACACACACACACACACACACACACACACACACACACACACACACACACACACACACACAGAAAGAGAGTTTTGAATTACATTTTTTAATTTCACATCAACAAAAACTTTACAATGTTTGTGTATGTTGCCATAACACTTTTTTTTGCTAATGTTTCCTGGCCTGGAAAAAGTGTTATTTTGAAAACCAACAACATTTTTACGTGACTTTATCAGTCCTTCCCTCCCTCCCTCCCTCTGTTGTTCCATTGATCCTTCCCTCGTGGCCTTCCTCTTTCATGGAACCAGTAAGACCAGAACATGGAGGGAGGGAGACAAAAGCAGGGAAGACAGAAAGAGAGGGAGGCAGACTAAGAAGTAAGGAGTGAGGAGGGGAGAAACTGTGTTGCCCTGGGCAAAGGAAAACAAGGGAGAGGTGGGATGAAAAAAAAAACGTTTGGTGCGTTCCGAGCCATGGGAGAGGTGGAAACGAGAGACAACAAAGAGCTGAATGAGCACACACACACACACACACACACACACACACACACACACACACACACACACACACACACACACACACACACACACCCTCTGCCAGTGTGACCTCCCACACGACTGGCCACTCCTCTTTACTTCCAGGTTACCCAGTTAACTCTTAACTCACCTTTCTGGAAACATTATTACATTATATTCAGAATTATTTAGAATGGATTTCAAAAGTTGCTGAGTTTACACTCCCAGACTTGTTGCCTTAATGAACTCAAATACAAATATCATTTTAAATACTTAACTTCTACAGTTCTATGATGTTATTTTGGAAACCATTAATACGACTGCATGTGCTTTTGAATCATAAAGTCCCGCCCACACCCAGTCCCACCTTGCACCTTATCTGCACACACGCACACCAAACGGCTGTGCTCGGACACGCAAAACTAAACAGACACAAACACACTTCCTGGGAGAGACTGGGTGGCACAGTACACTGCTGTGTTTGGGCGTGTGTGTGTGTGTGTGTGTGTGTGTGTGTGTGTGTTACCTGAACAGCACAGCCTAATATCAGCAACAAAAGTCTTTTCAGTTCCTCCATGCTCTTGGCTGGTGGGAATGAAACACAGAGACATGCTGTATATGAGAAAGATTCATATTCAACACTTTTTTATTTAAAAAAAGGGTTTAAAAGTGCTTCATATGAGAAATCATAATACACCAGGATACAAGGGAAAACAAGTACCTACAAGACAAAAAGCTTAATTAAAAATAATTTTAAAAAACACAGCAAGCCTTTGAACATTATATTTGAAGAATGATCTGAAGGTTGATGCTGATGCCTGAGGCAGTGTTACAGGACACCATGCTCCTTTCACTGCTGACTACACAATCGCCATTGTCCCCTTTGATTAGCGATAAAAACTGAAAGTGACATGGTTTTGAACTCTGCATAGGTGCAGCCAATATCGCAATACTCTTTTCAATTGTGCACTATTACATCAGACACAATGACTCAACAGTGACTCCGGTCTCAGGAGATGCATGTTTGCATTGATGCCATGGCAGCAGCATCAGAAACAAAGAAAAACTACATGAATTAGCATGAAAACTAATCTAGTATGGTGCAGGTCTTGAAAAAAGTAGGCAACCTTAGAATGGAAGGATGGTAATAAGTGACCCAACCTGTTTTTTTGCCGTCAGATATTTGATTATGAGTGTATTACAGGTCTCTATTTAAGTAAGAAGGTGTTGGAAATACGCATGGTTAACAGTAGGTATACTGTGTAGGACTTTGTATTACCTGATATTGGATCCTTGGCGATGCAGAGTATGTTGGGAAGGGGCATGACTACGAGCTGCTGCAAGTTCTCCTGTAACACAGAGAGGGAGAGAACAAAGAAATTATAATCGTACAGTGACAATAATATTTGTGCAAAAGACAATGTGACTGACAAACAATCGGGCACAAAAAGCTCAATCAATAGTCGACTTGGGGAAACAAAAAACCATAAGGGTGGTTCCTTGTTAGAATTCAACTATCTGTTAACTTCTTTCAAACTCTTATCTCATACAAAACTGTATAAGGGCTTGACAGATTCTGGATTTTGTAATAGATAATATTCTATGATGGGGAAATTGAATTGCCTTTTTGTGGGTAGGTATTTATTTTCTTATATAAACACATCAACATTTACATAAAGATCTTGTTAAATTTGGTTATTAAAGAATTCTGACCAGGATAAGTTACAGAGTTTCAGAGAGATGTTTTACCATGTGTACAGTGAACTTGCCATTTCTCTCTGCTGCACAAACTATGCCATTCATACTGCGATGTTCTTTTAGCTTGTTAGCTTTGGACTCAAATAAGGGTCACTAATATTTTTAGGTTGTGAAATGAGGTTCACAAAATATTCCACATCTTGTATTGATATATCATATTGCACATACCTGCACAAATCTGAATTCGCAAAATTGTTGAACCTAAAATGCTCACAAATTCAAGTGAATAAAACATGTTTTTTTGAATAAAACATGTTTTTCTTAAAACAAGGTTGATTTAATTCGGACTTATAGCTTCTACAGGTTCATGTTCCATCGTTTCACAACCACGTAGCTCGTGGTGAGTCCACAATAATCAAAATGTCAATGGAGAAAATGAATGGGATTTTCACTTCCGGAACTGCACTGTTGCACTCTATAGACTAGCTAATCTGCACGTTGCCCACTGGCCCTCCAATCAGATGGAGTCAAATTGTACAATTGTCCTCTCTCTGATTGGCTAAATCCTTCCCATCTGCTAAACTTAGCCTAGCTAATGCCAATGCGAGCCAATGCTATGAATTTTGACAGGGACGTTAGGAGAGCACTACGGCCACAACAGCTCATGTTGTTGTGGCTACTGGAAGTTATTTTATGTGAAACGCCAAAATACAAATCAACCTAAAGATAAATTGATCAATGAACTGTTGTTCAAGACTACACAAACGTTTTATGAAGTTACTTTTTTTTATGAAATGCATGTGAATACCATTGCATTCCGAACATTTTGCCTGCGTCTACTAAGAAAGGTAAACTAAGGTTATGGGATACTGCCGTCTTGCTGTGCTCACGATAACAATGAGAACAGATAAGGATAAAAAATATACAATAAGTAATGTTGAGTATTTCAGGCTTTAACTGCTGCTCATTTATTGTGTTCTACAGTGAGACGCAGTGTGGAAGCAGAACTGACAGAACCTGCCAAATGGCGTTTTTACAAGACCTGCTCAACTTTGGTCCAAACACATTCTGTAAAAAAGAATCAAAGTCCATCCACTAACTGACCCAGACGTGTGTGTCACAGTACATGATTTCGTGTGTGCATGTGAGTATAGGCAAGCGGCCAACAGGAAACACCCTCCTGTCGACAGAGAGAGAGAGAGAGAGAGAGAGAGAGAGAGAGTCAGGAAAGAACCACCCCACTAGGAGGGAATGCTTTCCATTCCAGAACATCCTCTCCTGTCTCCCACACACACCTGATAGTCGAGACGGACCAAGAGAATTCCACACCAACTAAAACACACTTAATATTTTCTTAATAACTGCAATGAGTCGAGATGCGATCACAGAATCCAAAGCATCAGAAGAGGCATGGGTAAAGTGTGTTGTGTGTTTGGTGAGTGTGTGTGTGTGTGTGTGTGTGTGTGTGTGTGTGTGTGTGTGTGTGTGTGTGTGTGTGTGTGTGTGTGTGTGTGTGTGTGTGTGTGTGTGTGTGTGGTGTTAGATCTGGGTGTTTTGTGAGGAGGGAAGTGACTGGCAAAGCAAACATCTGCACACAGCTTCGCACGATAAGGAAATATATCAAAGTTCAAATGTGAGGCGGTGCTGTTGAGATGGAGGGGAAAATAAACAACATTCACGTTTCTTAAATGTTTCTATATGCCTGTGTATATGTTTGGCAATAATCAAAACTTAATGAGATATAGTGCACCGGTCTAGAGTGTCATCTGCAAACCAGGCAAATAAAAGAACTATCAGCTTACACCACAGTTCAACTGGTGCTGAGCGTAGAGGTAGAGCATTACCTGCAGATACTGTTACACTGACCTACAAACCAGGGCGTATGTGTAATGAGACACCATGCATGTCTGGCTAGTACAGTGTGCATTAAACATGTGGGCTGGCTACCAGATGTCTTTGAGGACTTGCGCTGAAACACACTGACTTACACAAGTTATTGTTGTTTGTTTCACCCAGAGCCCTGACAGACGGGGTCAATGACTTCCCTGAACTACACACTAAATATACTAGGAAAGAGGCACCGGAGTCACATTTTCATCACACACGTGTTGGTTTTCACTCAGCCGGAAAACACATGAAACATAGAAAAAGCGTGTTGCTCTTCTTAGGGGCCCAAATATGTTGGTGATACCAGAAGGAAAAGTCCTGCTGCACTTTGAGGGAATCAAAAAGGGTGAGGCCATACACAACACAGCACATAATTATACTGTAGGATTTAAAGCTCGCCGAAGCAGAGAGTTGGTGTGGCGCTCAGAGCGTTGTCGGCAGAGGCTCCTCAGCAGGAGGGCAGTAGTGAACACAGACTGCTCTGCTGGGAGCGACACAGCGATCAGAAAACGGCCTGGATGCCCCGGAAATGTGTTTGCACAGTGGTAGAGAGCACTTGTAAAGAACAAAACAAAGGAAACGAAGGGTCATCCCTTGACTGTTACGACACAATGTCAACCTCAGCTCCAAAACCACCGCTGCTCTGCCCCCACGTCTGATACGCTATATTTTAGCAGTTGTAAAGGACGTAATTTAAAAACACAAAGGTAGTATCAGACACTTCCAAGTCAACATAAAATCCTCTTCAACAACTTTAAAACTAAATTTAAACTCATGCAATGACGCTATAGTTTTATTTTGTGATAAACTTTGTGGAAGACCATGATTTATAGGTTGGCGTGCAAACCAAAAGTCTGCAGTTTAATTTCAATAAACCACACGGGAGCAACTTTCTGCAGGTCAGACACAGACGGAGCTCAGAGCAGGACCAGGCTCTGTGTCCGCTTTGTGAAGTTCAGTTCGTTACTTTTGACTCATTTTTGACTTTTGACGACTGTGCAGGATTGTTTTATGTGTGTGTGTGTGTGTGTGTGTGTGTGTGTGTGTGTGTGTGTGTGTGTGTGTGTGTGTGTGTGTGTGTGTGTATATATATATATATATATATGTACTGTAAATACAATTTTTGTCCACAATAATTGTATCCACGTCATGTAATACTGGTAAATCCATGAGAGGAAGTAAAGAGAAAAGCTTTATTAACGAATAATTTGGTGCTTCCAGTCGAAGATTATGGCTGTAATGCCACATCTAAGGTTGGCGCTAACCACCCAGTGGTTCATTATAGATGAGACAGATAGGCTAACTCGTTTCTCTCTGGCTTACATCACCTGAGCACCCAACCATTTACACAAGATCATACATAAGACTGTGAATGAGGAGAATATCAATGTCCTCAGAATGTCTGTATACTATACTACATATAACTACATTGCATCCGATGTAAATGGTATAGTCTTATTGACCACTCAAAGCGCTTTAGAGTACAGCTGACGCACGCACGCACGCACGCACGCACGCACACTTCTATATTCTATATCTAACACTTTTTCTACAAGACCTGCATCTCATCCACACACTGCCAACTCAGCCTTGAGGGGCAACGTGGGGTTCAGCATCTTGCCCAAGAACACGTGTTGAGTGGACGAGACTCGAATCAGCGACACTTGATTTGGGGGCGACCCACTCTTAACTTCTAAGTGTGTGTGTGTGTGTGTGTGTGTGTGTGTGTGTGTGTGTGTGTGTGTGTGTGTGTGTGTGTGTACTATTGATAGTGGGGATCTATAGATATCCTCCTGCAGCAACATCACCAGCAGGATCAAACAGTTAATATTGACGAGGGATCAATACAGCCTTCTACACTGACCTATTTCTCACACACACACACACACACACACACACACACACACACACACACACACACACACACACACACACACACACACACACACACACACACACACACACACACACACACACACACACACACACACACACACACACACACACACACACACACACACACACACACACACGGCCTAAATCCATGGCACAGTGACATATTGGGTTCCCATTTCTAATCCAAGATCAATAAAATGGTGGCAGCGAACAGAAGATCTGATTTTCTCTGAGCCGCTCAGCTCAACGTTGCACAAACTCTCTCCACCTCGAAACAGAAATGAAAACCTGCTCCTCTCCAACTGAACAGTTATCCTCTTGCTTCCATCAAGCCCCATTTATCTATACAGCCAAACATCATATCAAACAGGCCTACAAGACATTCAGAGTGGAGAAAGCATGAAATATCCCAAACTACATGAATATCTGTTCGTGAGGATCAACGTGTTAGATGCCAAATGGGGATGTGACGTCTGGATAGAGATTTGTATATACGATGAAAAAGCTTTTTTCTGTGCCTCACACTTTGGTTGAACGAACAACATAACAATAACATATTAAACTTAATTCCTGCTGCTTCATTTTGAATGAGCTGCAGCTGATAGTGATGTGTACGTTGACACTACGCAGCTTTTTCTAAAAAGAAACTAGCATCATAAAGACTATGCTTTAAATAACTTACTGACAGATTGCGTGCAGTAGGCTTTGCGTCACAGACTGAATTGAATGCAGTACTGGGCTGAGATTACAAGTGCACCCCCCACTCCCTCTCATTCAAACACACATGTACCAGAGTTTACAGGTCCCCTCGTGTCCCGGCTGTCAATAATCTGCATAATTTAATATGAAGTCTTCCACATTCATCTCTGCATGCAAACTATAATTTATAGTGGGTTCTGCTATGAATGCGGTGGATACCATTTCTTTATACTACATCACCACAACCATTTCTCCCTTAAGACGAGGCTGCAGGACCACTAACAACATGGTGGACCATAGGAAAGTTAAAAACAGAACGGATATTTAAAAACGGGGGTACGTGAGTAAGGTCGGGTTCAGTATATTAAGGCAAGTTTTCTGGGAGACAAATCAAAAAGGGAACACTGCTGTCTAATAACCCCACAGTTAGATGTCACACAAACAATACACACACACAAACCAGTGGTATCTGCTACATGTAGCTGGTAGTTGGTGGGGCCGTAAAACTTTGACAACAACTTTGACCCCACCAGCATACACACAGAATATCACAATGTGTGTGTGTGTGTGTGTGTGTGTGTGTGTGTGTGTGTGTGTGTGTGTGTGTGTGTGTGTGTGTGTGTGTGTGTGTGTGTGTCTTTTTACGAAGTAGGCCAGAGGATATGAAGTCCAAAACATCCCACGTAGGCTAAGGGCTTTGTTCTCCAGTTCCCACAGTAACCGAGGAGTGGTAAAGCGAGAGGCGAGACAAGAGCCAAATGCTTTGACAACATATATATTGTCTGAGTGCAGACACTTGGCATCACCGACAGTGTACAGGATAGTTAGGTGATTCAGTTTCATGTGAAGGAGTTATGATGTGACTAACGTCCCTCTAGACATTTCATGTACCCGAGCATGTCACTGTGATCTTTACGCCGGCACCAGAGCTACTCCTAGGGACCCAGACGAATTCTGGGAGCTCTTTTCATTTGCTAGAATACGGTCTGGATCCCCTCCATTGATAAATGATTTCTCTCCAGCAGAAAACTTCCAGGTCCAATCACAACCGATCATCTGATAATGGGCGGGGTTTATACCACGACGCGTACGGGAGAGACTTTTGTAAACAACCATGGCTGCAGCTGATGAATGAGCATCTGACTAAAAGTAGCAGATTTTGTTGTAAATCCCCCCTTTTCTGAGATATGTTGTCATTATTTACTCGGGTACCTTGTTGGCAGCCCGTGTAGCGCAGCTGCGGGTCCTGACCTTTGTTTACATTTTACGGGTATGTTTAAACATGTTACGGGGCGGCTGTAGCTCTCTCACTGGGAATGCGTTCGTGAAGAGAGTGAGTATTGTGTGTTCTGATGCATTTCAAGGGTATTTCTGTGATATATATTTTGTGTAACCTCCGTTATGCCCCGTCATCATCACAGACATCTCCTCTGTGCTCTAGTCTGTTGAAAAATGAACCGAGAGGTCCTAGACTAATGCGCATTTGAGTATTAGTCTGACTACGCCAGGCTACTTTGGGGTAAGTATGTATGTATATATGTGTGTGTGTGTGTGTGTGTGTGTGTGTGTGTGTGTGTGTGTGTGTGTGTGTGTGAGTAAGGAGGGGCAAAGAGACACAGAAAACAGTATACTCACATTGAGCTGAAATGAAACAAGGGCATAAATAGGTTAATAGTAGGACTGCAACTAATAACTAATTATTTTCATTATCGATTAATCTTTCGATTATGTTCTCGATTAATCGATTAGTTATTTGGTCCATAAAATGGTGAAAATTTTGAATTGTTGAATTGTTTGAATTGTTTCCCAAACCCCAAGATGATGTTTTTACTTTACTGTCACAGAGGAGCAAAGAAACGAGAAAATATTCACATGTAAGAAGCTGATAGGAGAATTTTGACTGTTTTGAATAAAAAAATCGATTATCAAAATAGTTGCAGATTAATTTAGTAGCTGATTACTAATCAGTTAATTGATTAACTGTTGCAACTCCAGTAAATAGCATGAATATATACTCTTTTTTTTCAATCAGGGGAAACTGCAATAATATTAAAGTGAAAAAAGCTGGTACATAGTGGTAACCCAAAAATGATTTGTTATTTTTTTTTGCCCAAATTGCCATCCCTTAATTTTCTGTAAAATGACCAATTCATTCATTGTTCCAGTGCTTGATTGGATCGAAAAGCAAAGGACGAAAAAGAATTTGGCTTTGTATACAAAGCGTGTGATATCAGGTTACTCTCCTTTGTGCATCAAAGAAGGAACAGAAGGGAGGTGACAGACACCCCTCCTCTCTCCCCCCAACACACACACAGAGAGAGAGAATTATTGCTCTGTCGCTGGGGAGACTGAGAGGATCACTGGACCAGCCAGTGTCTGCTGGGACATTATCTAATTAGAGGAGTGCCAACGCCTTGCCCCAGCTGGATGCATGTGTGCATGTGCGTGTGCGTGTGTGTACAGAATGTATTCAGACTCATTAAATTTTACAATATATTGTGTTATAGATTTAATTGTAAATTGATAAGACTACCCTCAATAACCAACAGCTGTAGCAGATGTTCTGTGGGGACTGTGGAGCTTTGGCTGGGTCACTCCACAGTCACAGACGTGTCCTGAGGTCACTGCATTGTGCGTGTAAATATACACACCCACTGGCAAATTTTCTTCAAGGACCTCTCTGTGTTTGGCAACATTCATCCTTCCATCAACTCTGCCTTGAGTCCCTGCCCCTCCCTGTCCTCTCCCCTATAATCTGATGCAGGTCACACCATGCATCACTGTAGGGATGATACATGTATTGTCCAGGTGATGTTGCAGACCAAAGAATTGTTTCCCTAATGCTCTCAGAGTCCTTGGATGTTGTTTGGTTAACACCAAAGTAGCTTCCTCAAATCTGCCAGATTGATGCAGCGGGTTCTCTCTAGCTCCGTTCACAGGGATTATTGGGTTTTCGGTCACCACCCTCACTAGAGCTTCAACTTCTTCTTGCCCTGTTACCCGTTTGGTTGGATGGCCAACTTCCCAGAGGAGCGACTTTTTCTCTCCGCCTCCAAAGTTTCGGTGTCGGTGTGTCAGTGGAGTGATTCATCTCCTGGGAACCCTTAAAGTTTTAGAAATGTGATTTTATTTTTGTTCTCCCCACACTTTTATCACAGAGGTCTAAGGAGACTTCCTTTGACTATATGGCCCTGTTTTTGTCCTAACATGCAGTGTGGATTGGGCCTGAAGTGCAGGAAGTCAAGCCAATGAAACTGGTCAGATCCCCTCCAGCACAAAGGCCATGGTCCATAGTTCATGAGAAATGAAAAGCAGTGCCAGACCTGGAAATGTTGGCGCCCTAGGCGAGATTTTTGATCAGCGCCACCCATCAGCGTTCACAGTACATGACAAACCCAACCCATTATTTGTCCAACACTAATCACCACTTGCAATGCAAATAATTAAACATTTTAAGACATCTAAGATGTGCAATATATAATAATAAAAATATTAATGATGTGTTATTTACACATTATGAATAATTCAATAAAATTTTGAGAACTGTTAAGAAAAATTTCATCGAACCATTTTTTGACTCAATTCGCAGCTGCAACTCAAAGGCAGACCTGGACAGTTTTGGATGATTCATAATATCGTGCTGACATTGGTAAGTTGCATCACGTCATGACAGCAGACAGTGTTCATCATGTTGTCGTGACTGACAGTTCATGGGTAGTTTGTCTGTTTTTATAATAAAAAGTGTTCAGGGCTGAGGTAGAATTTGGACCCAAAATGCAGACGACCAGACTCCATGACAGTTTTAACAGGTTTATACTTCTTTTTTTTTTTAAATCGTTTTTCAAGCAATAGAGGGAGAGGATTGAGAGTGACGAAGTTGAGCAGGATCAAGGCAGCGTGAGTTCGGCAATGGTTTCCAGGCTTGGGCTGAGTTCCAGGACTTACACCTCGCACTGCCAGCCTCAGAAACTGAGCAGAACGATCAGAGAAGCGAAATCAGCTTCGGGGAAATCTCTGAACAATAGATAAACAAAGTCATAGAAGAAACTGTCCGAGTGTTTAACCACAGTCGAGACGAAACAATCTAGCTTTGCACGGGATAACGAGCTTGATCAAGAACCGGTGTGGAGCCCAGCGAGGAATCCCTTTTTCGGGGGGTTGACAGCTGCGCGCCCCTTTGCCTCCATCAGCCCGCTCTTCTGTCAACCTATACACTCGGATTTGATTGTGAGGAAGTGTGAGAGTGACGGGTGCGCTCGCTGTCGTTTCCCAGCGCAATTGTTCTTAACATAGTGGACACATTTCCTGACATTATAAAAACCACACCTAGACTCCAACGGAATCATTATGCATGCCATATTTCAGAGCACCCGTCAGAGCTACTAAGGTGCAACTTTCACTGTCTGTTCAAGTGTGTAAAACAGTCTCATCGCTGAGTTTTGTTCTCTCGCTAACTGTTCGAAGCCACTGCTTGTTTGTTTGCTCATAACTCGTAGACTTAAGGTTGTTGTTGTACTATGAAAGTGTGTGTGCATGCACGTGTGTGGCTGAGTGTGTCTGAAGGCCGGGGCATTTGACTGTGGTTAGAGATTAACCATGGCCAGATTAACCCCATACTGCCCAGAATGACCCACTTCATACTGAGAGAGCGCGCGCGCACACACACACACACACACACACACACACACGCACACACACACACACGCACACACACGCACACACACGCACACGCGCGCGCAGCAGCAGCAGCAGCAGCAGCAGATCTTTTAGTGTTAGCTTACTAATTGTGTTATTTTTTCCATTTTCTCGAAAAGATTACATTATTAGTATCAGTATTAATTAGGGCTGCAACTAACGATTATTTTCACTATCGATTAATCTGACGATTATTTTCTCGATTAATCGGTTTTCATAAAAACTACTTGAACTGATTAATCAACAATCAAAATAGTTGCCGATTAATTTAGCAGTCGATTACTAATCGATTAACTGTTTAACTGTTGTAGTCCTCATGTGCACTGGATAGTATTTTGAAAAACAAACAAAAACAAGGATGTATGTATGTATATATATTAAAGAATATCACATCTTCCGAGCATCACTGAAAAATAAAAACGTAATATCTGATAGTGTTTTTGTAGCTCACTAAATTAAACTTTAACAGCCAAACTATTTACAAACAATCAAAGGATCCTGATAGAAATTTTAAGAAACCAGCAACTTTACCCAACAACTGCATGCGAGCAGTACGGTGCCGTCACTGTGTGGGGGTTAGAGCTTACAGCAGGACATGACTGAAGCTCGGCCAAATCAACTGCATCTGAGCTCCTTATCTCAGATTTATATAAAAAAAAAAAAAAACACCACTGTGCACACGCACGCATCATATATGCCTCTGACCATCAGCTGTGATTAGCTTTGAGCGGACGATCGCATTGCATGACTGAATTTGGCATCAGCCCGAGGCAGTTTTCACTATTCCTGTGTAAAGTGACACGACAATGTTGGGCCACAAAAAGCAGCTGGTGAGTTGTATTTCTGATTCACCTGATATGTAAACTGAATGACAGCAAATGGCTTTAGCTTAGAAATTTGTATTATAAAAAGTTCCTAAGGCTCTCTATGAACTACAATATAGAAACTCTTTATGGATTTTATAATCTTTTGCCCGAGGTCTAACACAACTGACATAACTCAACTGTTTTTTTGTAAGGGTTAAGGAGGGTGGTGAGATGTTTGTCCCTTTTCCCTTTGAACACATCATTTTCTCTGTTTTCTCACATGACATTTGTCCCTGCCTCTGTCCTCACTGCAGATTAAGTCATTAAGCAAGTACACCAAAAAGGTTGAATATATCAATACAGCCGTGACTGTCTCACACGTGCTACTGTGGTTCAGGAATGTACCTCCAACTAATAAATGAAGAAAACGGTCTGGATGTATTTCAAATTTATCCCAAAAAGACGCTCATCCCATTGACCTTTTAGCTTGGCGGGGTTGTGTTGCCCAGGACCCAAGAAAGTGAGTCCTCCATTTATTTCTAACTGTAGCTGTTGTTACCGTGGCAACGATGTTTTCTCGTGAAGTGAGACAGACACACACACCATGGGAAAACTGTTCCAACAGAAGGACACACAGAGACCGATCATTGTAAGTCGCTTCGGACAAAAGCGTCAGCGAAAAGAAAGCGATTGTGACGTAAAGAATCAAACCGAGAGTAACTCAGAAACATTAGGATGAATACCACACAGATCTGATGTACAAATTGAAGGATATGCAAACATTAGCATAAAATAAAATGATAGTTGTTTTTTAATTTTAAGTATGACTGGGACTGATAACTACAAAATATTCAACATAGCGGTGTGAGCCATGGAGGTTGCCGTAGTTTATGAACTCACTGTTGGCACTGTGCATGTGTGAGCGCATGTGCGTGTGTGCGTGCGTGTGCATACCTGGTAGTACGTCCTGATTTGTCTGGTGAGAACGGTCAGGTTGTGGAGGCGAAGCGACACATCATTGTTCACATTCTTGTTCAGCCTCTGATTACTGGGACTGGGGTCACTATGGAGACACAACGCACACCACAGGAGCACGTAGATTGATGTTATTAGAGGCTATTGGAGACAAAGATCACACACACACACACACACACACACACACACACACACACACACACACACACACACACACACACACACACACACACACACACACACACACACACACACACACACACACACACACACACACACACACACACACACCTAGGGTATTGTGCTGGAGAAGGATTTATGCTCACATCAAAACATGAGGTTGTGCCAGACTTATATGCATATGAAGAGGGGGGAATGTCTGGCTGACCTACTACGACCGTCATGACGTCAGCTTCACGTTGGAGCACAATTCACTTCCATAGAAAACCCTTCTAAATATAAAGAGGCTGGAAAACAGACTTTGGTTTCGCTGGAGTTTCCTCACGATGGGGTCTTAACTGCCTGAGCTCCTGAGCTCCACACTGGCTGCGAATCAAACTTCAACTGCTTTTTATGACGAGCTGCGTTGCACTCTGTGGTCTTTGGCATGCCAACATTCATTTAATCCATGAGACATCCATGAAAGATTCACACATGCAATTGATGCATTGTCGCTCATGTCTGAGAGAATCACGGGTTACAGACTATTGTCAATCTCTTACTCTTGATAATCTGGAGGTTTCAGCGTTTCCTTGCCAACCATCAGTTTCATGAGGAGTTAGTCTGCTTCAGTGACGTCGCAGCCTCTTTTCAAGGCTTCCGCTTCGATTTTCAAGTTTCAGGTTACATCTTCAAACAGGAAGAGCTCTCCCACTTCATATGTGACATTTGAACTGTTTTGAGTGCTTACAGCACCAGCTAAAACATCAGTTTTACCTTCTCTCAGTCCATACACTCATGTGGCACTGTTTCCTTACAGCTCAATCTGTAACTTTCATTCATGTTTCTCTCAGTTTCAACCCTAAAGCAGCAGCTGTTTTTTTTTTGTTCAACACTACCTGTGAAGCTTCAAAGTTTCTTCCCTCTTGTTTTACCCTGGTACTCCATGGGTAAACATTATATACGTCCATCCCCATGTGGTCAAAAGCCTCCGTTCACAATCCCAATGTCACCATATCTGACCAATAATCTCTCTGCTCGCATTCCTCGAGCCTATCAATCATGTGTCTGCTGTTCTTTCAATAACATTGAAATTCTTCCAATTTGTCTTTCACATTATCTATTGTCCAACTCTGCTCCTCCTCCTCCTCCTCCTCCATGAAGCCTGGGGACACTCGACCAAAGGTTTCATTTAGACTCTTTATCTCCAAACTACATATTGTTCCATGTTTAATGGACAATAAACTCTCTCTGTTGCTTTGCTCAATAAATTAACTTACTCACTTCCACTTGGTTTCTCCTCGTTGACATGACGACACAGTGAGCCGAGCCATCTGTCCCGCTCCTTATCAAATGTTACATGTTCTTTAGGTTGTTCTGGTGTTTCACTGGGGATACAAGGATCTATAACAAACTAAATGATAATATCTATTATAAATAAATGTAATAAATGTTCACCTTTGAATACAAACTTCTACAGCTCATCCACACCTTCACTTGAATAGAAGTTTCTTGCAGTACCTCCAATGTAACTGCCACTCCGGCATCTTTCAGTAATTGTAACTGATGCAGTGTTTCACTTTAACCTCAATCTTTTACAGTGCGTCGTCTATTCCAAACATTTTTTACTGGAGCAAGCATGACAACTTACTTTTCCTAGTTTTATTCCCGGTCAACAAGTGAATCGACACGGTGAATAGAGGAAAACCAGACTGAATTGCAAATGCTGTCCGCAGCTCAGAGGTAATTTTCTTGAAAGGTCAGAGAGAATAATAGGTTTATGGGTAGACTGATTTACCAGCTGACTAGTTCTCTGACGGACTGATTTACCAACTGTCTCTGAGTGGCTCTCCTCTAATAGTCCTAACCTCCTCCTCTGTAACCCACTTTCCCATAAACCCCGATAAATCCCGGTAGCCCCCCCAACACCCCAGTCCGCCCAGCCTACATTCAGTGTGCGGAGAACAATAGCGAGATTATCATTGTTTCTGAAGACAATAACTCCCAGATGAACATGTGGTCTGATTGTGGACATAGGGCCGTCTGGTTGGGAGATTAAACACGAGGAAATTAATGAACCTTCCTAAAATATTTTTTAATAAAATACACATATTGGCTCCCAAATTATTTTTTCCATGAATGTAGGTTTAAAAAAAGATTGGACTTGATTTTTATTTTAGGGACAAAGTAATTCCATTATCGTTCATCTCCGATATTTTTGTGAATGGAGCAAGTCTTTAACAGATTGTTGCTCCATGGGTTATTTGTATCCTTATCATGTTGCTATAGGACAGAGTGCGTTTCCTTGTCCATCCATAGTCAGTCTTTCAGGGTTGATTAAGTTAGCCGAGTTTAACCTTCAGGAGTTTCTGAAGGATGCAATACGTGTTCTGTTGCCAAAGAGTATATTGATTCATGATTCATGAGTGAAAACAAGTTCTCAGTGTCTGCTGATGTCGTCAGTGCAGTGACAAACCAGGGAGAGACGGTCAAGAATCACGTTTGTCACAGATAATGAGCTCAGAAAAAAATGTTGACTGTCAGACATAATAATTGAGCAAGAGAAATAACATGCGGCCACTGGGACATTGAACTTTCTACAGACCTCAAACTAAATTTTGTCCAGCATCCGATCGATGTAACTTTGTCAGATGGCTACGAGAGGATTGGAAATTGCTAATCAATTCTCTGTGGATCTTGCGTTACCAATTTATTTTGTATGATACACACTGTGATGACTCACAGAAACGAAGAGGGTCACTTCAGGACCAGCCTGAGTGCACCGCGAAAAAACAACCTGTGTCATGTTTTGAGAACTATTGGTCCAAACAATAACCGTCCCCACAAAGCGACCACGGCATAAGCCCTGGAGGAAAAGCCTGTGTTTGGCCTGATTTTGAAGATTTACAAATTGGGTAGAAAAAACACTGGGGTTGAGGGGGATAACCCCCCTCAAAATCCTATATTGTTATGAATATCATATATTCTTTTTAAATATTCTGATGCAATCACTTTGAACATTATTGGAATTGCGCTAGTTTTGATGGCATGAAAGTAGCTTATTTAAAGAAACTGAATGTTGCCACAAGATACTTTGAAAGCCTTATAATCCACATGCTCTCTGAAAAGAAACAATTAGAATTGAAGCCGTTGAAGTTACGTAGTGATACATTACTTTGATATCTGTGACTGATGTTTTGTGCTCAGTGGCCCACAGCCACACCTAACCTAAGTACTGTATCTGGAGACCAGTTTCTAAATGTGCTGAACCACAGCCCTGTCTGAGCGTTATAACCCTGACTGTGTCATTCCTGGGCCTTGGTAAAAACCGACCTCAGCTCAGCTCAAGGCTGAAAATGATAAAACTCCCAACCTCTCTTATACTGTAAGATCTATCGCTTGCTGCAACCTCGAGCTGCACATCTGGCGGTGACGTTTACAACCTGATACCAGCGAGTCAGGATGTGGTCACGCAAACGCACTTGCACAGAACGGCACACAGGAAACACTGGATTAACTCACTCACTTCTCATGCCCTCGCTCACAGACACAAAAAAACTCACACCCTTACCGACACACGTGCAAATACAAACACAAGCGTCTCACTCCGTGTGCCGCTACCTACATGTGTGTCATGATCTTGTGCAGGAAGACGCCGTCAACCAGCTCCATGAACATGCTGACCCGTTCCTCGGAGCCCACGTCGTCACATGAACCCAACGGGCCCAGCATCCGCACCTAGAGACAGACGGGTCACAGATAAAGACGACAGGAGACACTATATTAGACATACAATATACAATATACATATAATTCATATAGACATTTCAACAATGTGCTGTGACACAACAGACACCGCGAACTGAGTCTTAAGAATCAAGAATGGAACAAATTAGGACTGATTATTATTATTTCAAGCATTAAGTACCAGAAGCTTAATCTCCATTTGCAAAAGGAGGAATCAACGGTGCGTTCAGATGTGTACAGATGTAAAGTAGCCGGCGGTGTGTACAGAGTAGATGCTGTAGAAAGATTCTGTCACACAGACGCATCGATGTTGAGTTATTTGAGCGAGCCCCTCTCTTCTAAATCCGTCAATTCAGTCTGTTACTCCTCTCGCTCCGAGGCCTCAAGCTAGTATCAGCAGCCGCGGGAATGTGTCACTATGGCTGACTTACGGAATGGCTAGCTCCTGATTCTGGCATTAGCCGGGACAGCGGACACAACAGGGATGTAGGTGAAGGGCAGAGCGGGGTGTAGCGGAGCTGGGAGAGGGCGAGGTGTTCATGCTGGTGCTCGCCTTATGTCCATGAAATGTACATGTTGTTGTTGTTTTTTAATTCAGCCCAAACAAACATGAACTTTGACCCTTATTCAATAGCCATTAGAGGAGCTACATCTTTACGGTCACATTTCATTCCCAGTTGGTTTTTCTGGGGATGAGGATGAGATATATTCAATTACAAATTTGCCAGCCTCTTTCACTTTGCTCAGTTCAGCCTGACCGAACTTTGGCACTCCCAATCACGAGTTTTTTACATTCTCGTTCCTGGAACTGCACGGCAAGTATCGCAAGTGGAAGGACACTGATTGGGAAACTGTATGATTTTAAACTTTGGGAAGCTTGCCATGCCAGCTCCAGCTGTGTTTACAGCCCTAACCGTGCAATTTCCTGTCCAAAACCTGCTTTTTTTGTTTTTGGGGTCAAACCTTGGGAATGAATTTTGCCTGGAAAAATCTGGTCTCAGTGCATCTTATGGTGCCTTTGTCGTACCTTCAAGATATAATAGTTTTAAAATGTCACAGAAGGTACATTTCATACTTTTCAAACTCCCATTATTCAAAGGAGATTGTGTTGAGATAATGGCCTGTTTATGAGAAACGGTCTGTTAGCAGCGAAAACACCAGGAAGCTGCACCTCCACTAGAGCAGTTGGGAATCGAGGGCCTTGCCATAGCAACCACTGCTTTTCCTTTTTCCCCCAGCCAGATATATCCTACAGTCCAGATCTGGGATCAAATCCAGTCTAGAGATTGTACCAATGTTTGGGTCACAGAACATTCCCTTCAACCCATGGGTGGTGCACAGTGAGAGAAACTGAGAATGAGGAAAAGAGAGAAAGTAACCGGGCGAAAGTTGACCTGAATAACTTCTCTACTGTGGTTGTGTTGTGTCTGTCTGTGTGTGTGCAACAAAGATGGGAAAAGAACTGTTGGTTGACCGGTCAGGTTAACAGGATGTGAGGCAATGGGGAAGCAGGAAGTGCCACGGGGGGAATAACCTGTCAACTGCTCTACAGGTTGTCACAGTGTGGCCTGGGAGCCCATACTGGGCAGCTACTCTGTAGACACACAAAGTATCTTTGAGACTACTGGAGTATCTTTCTTGCATTGCTTTACTTCCTTTTGATGTCGGGAATCCTCTTTGACAACACAAATAAATCATGTAAAACAAATACACGCATAGCAGTAAGGCTCAAAATGCATTCTGCCCCACTGCCCGCCGTGGTTTAAGGACGTGGATCTGGTTAGGCCAAGATGGTTTCTCAATCTTTTCACATTCACACCTTGGACATGAGATGTGAGTGGGAGAGGTGTATCATACTCAGAAAGTCCCAGCGACACCGGCTGAGGTCTCTCACTCTCAGGGGACACTTAGTCTGGGGCTTTTACTCTGAAAAACCTCCCCACTGTCACTGACGTGCAGTCAAACACCACCCACTGCAGCTGCACCTCCACAGACAGACAGGGCAGGGAGTACAGTAACACAGAGGCCCCTCATCACCATCATCATCATCATCACAACGTGTGTGTGTGTGTGTGTGTGTGTGTGTGTGTGTGTGTGTGTGTGTGTGTGTGTGTGTGCGTGTGTGCGTGTGCGTGCTCCCACTCACCCACACCACCAGCGGCGACTCCATGAAAGCGGCCAGTAACTCGGACAGAGTCACGTCCATGGTTGGTTCCCACGGCTTCCTCCACTCCGCGCGGAACTCACCAGCCGGTCATTCAGTCCACCGGCCCGGCCCCGGTCGACGTCCGCAGCGGGCTGGCGGTGCGTCTCCACTCGGGACAGAACAAAGCCCCCGCGAGGCACCGACCCCCCCCCCCCCCCCCCCCCACACACACACACACACACACACACACACACACACACACACACACTAGCTCTCTCCCACACTACTATTGTCTCGCGCCGTCCCGTTTCCCCAAACGAAAGGTTTGAAATACAATACAATAAAGTTGTAGGTGCCCAGAGTCAGTTCGCAGTAGTCCCACATGGGCTCCTGCTGGCCCCGCAGACGGCTCCGTCAGTTTGGCGGGTGTATCCAGTCTGTTTTCCGGCTAAAGGTGAAACACTTGCTCCAAACTTCGCAGGACAGTTACTCGCGTTGCCAGGGATACACGACTCGGACTCGGACCCGTAAAGCGGCGAAACCACCGTGAAGTTAAAAAAAAAAAAAAAGACAAAAAGTAGAAAAGAATGAGTTCGATACGCGACACAAGAGGAAGGGAGAGCGTGAAGGCTGCTGCTTGCGTTGATTCCTACATCTCCGCTTCGTCTCTCTCGCTTTTTGCCCCCGCTTCTCTCCATCAACCGGACTCTGGGACCGCAGACAGCGGAGAGCGGTGACAGCGACGCCGACCAATCCGCGACAGCGAGAGGCGCAGTTCCCGCCCGTTGAGACAACCCGGCCAATCGCCGTGCAGACATTTTGGCAGACTCTTCTAAAAGGGAAGAAAAAAAATGACGTCAACGCAAACAGAATAAAACCAGCCAAAGAGTTTAAACGGAGCAAGACAGTGAGCGTTTTCAGACGAGGTTTCTACGAGATATGTTCTCTAACGTAGTGAGTGCTAGGTGGTTAAAGAAATAGCATAACGATTCATCCGGTGTTGTTTACTTTTTTGTAAAGTTTCTAATCAAAAGTATATAAAACATAACCATACCAAACTAAGGCAGTATTTAAGAAATAATTTCCAACATTTGATGGGAATGTACATTGTACTTATAGGATAAAATACACATGTTGCTTATATGGTGATTCCTGGTTAAAGTTTAGCACCCCTAAAATATCGTTATGAATAAAATCATCATGTTATACATTCCAGTGCAGTAGGTGGCGCTGTGGTTGCAGATCCGCATATCCCGCGTGTGAAGCAGTAGCAGCAGCAGAGGAAGAAGCTCTTCCAATGTGGCACACTGCAAACAAATCCACAGCAGGTTCAAGTGAGATAGTCATGATGCCACGTGGCTGCAGCAACCCAGTATTTAATTGGAATAGCGAGATAAATCAACATGATATTAAAGTGTGGTGTTGTAAATCAATATGGATCAATATAGATTTTTTATTAGATTCTAGATTGTGTATTCTCCCTAACCTTCTCTTACATGTATTTACTGAATGTCACAAATACTGAGCTTAATTTATGTTTGTTCAGTGGTGGACACACCATTACGCCATTTACCAAATGACAGACACATTTCCCAAAACCCTAAACACAAATGCCTTTTGGGAGGAGAAGAAGATGAAGGAGATAAATTGTTTCAGATCCAATTCATGTAACTATTGTTGACCATGTCCTTGTCCATGGGATGTCGAGCCAAATCTTAGCAGCCTTACCGTAGCCTCTTTAATACGAACCTGCAGAGAGGATAATATCTAACAATACAACAAAGACTGTTTATGTATAGGGCCCTGAATTTGGTGCTACACCCCTGCATAAAGGTACAGTAATTTGAAGTTATATTGATGCTCCTAGTTTGTAAATTGGATGGTTTCCCATCAGTGCTTCTACTTTTGCAGAACTGAGAGATGACCACCTGATGGAGGCAGGGGACATTTTTTTCAGGAGCGTAAAAGAGGATAATTGTGAATATGGTGACAGCCAACAAAATAATTTGCTTACAGAGGAGAAGGACAAAATTTTCCACTTTATGTACAAATAGTTTTATGTTGTTGTTAGGTTACTATTCATTACAGTATTAGGGTAATTTTTGTTGTTGGCCAGGAAATGATCATACTGTTTTCTACAGTACATTACTGTTAGGAATAAAAAAGTTCAAAATGTATACATTGGTTGTGTCTTGATATTGTGTTCATCTTTTAGAGTAAAGAGTTGTTGTTCAGGGCTAAAACCGTAGCCATCATTCATACAGTTACATGTTTTTATGGAAGTGTTTTGAATGGATCTCACCAGTGTTTAATGGCAGCTTGTAGTGTGTGTGAATTTAATGCTATTGTGTGATGTCTGAAGGCAAAGTTTGGTATTCATGTTAGATTACATTATTTTGAGAGGAGAGTTTGGTTTTGACATGGAAGTTTGTCAAAATGAGTGCGCCGTTATGCAATTGTGTTTAGAGTTTTGGGAAATGGAGCATTATTTTTAAGAAATGTGTCTTAGCAATCGAGAAAAACTGTAAAACTGCACTGTGAACATACTCCACTACGAGGAGTCCTGGAATCAAAACATGCCATATGCCACACATCCACACTTGGCTCAGGATGACCAAAGGTCAAAGCAGACCCCAGCTCTTGGCTGTGATGAGAGATTCAGAAAGAGTTGCTTGAGAGAGTTGATCACCAAAAAGTTATTGGTAGATCTGCCACCCACAAGGGGAGAGAAAGGGTTAAGCGACATTGTGCCCTTGGGTAAGATGGATTGGATTTTGTGTTGAGTTGAGCCAAAAGAAAATCCATCTTTATGCATAATTTCCAACCCATTTCAATTTGCTGGCACGTGAAGAAATTGATTGTCTTTGTTTTGTTTTGTTTTTTCCTTTTCTTTTTCTTCCACATTTTGCATAATACCATTACATTGATAAATCAAGTGATCTGACAGAACAAGTTGTCTCAGATTTGTTGGTGTCTGTCTAGTCATATTGAACACACACGTTGTTGTGTGGGTACTGACAAATCAGTTGGAGCTCTATCAAGTGGCACAGACTTCACTTGTAGAAAGTATTTTCAAAGTCTCAGCATATACTCTTACATTCTAAATGTGGCTTCAACTGGATCAATGCCACTCCAAGATTAACTTTTGGGACTTTGTTAGATAGGTGATGCCCTGGGTTGATGCAATAATAATAAAGTGAACATTTATATGAACTTCATATAACTTCTCTTTTTGAGAAGGTTATGGTTTATTTTTTTGCCATCATGTCATATATAAAATACCAGGGCAGCATTCAGAGTCCAAAAAATATAACTCATGCACTTGTTCTCTTATTATAGCCACTGAACTTTTTCTAAGTTGTTTTTGATCTCAGATTGTCAGCTCCTACCACTTGCTTCTTTTGTTGTTTGATGAAATGGTGTGGTTAATTTCTCATATGTGCTTTGCTATAACTTGATCCTTTACATACTTTGGGACGTTCTGGACATTATGCTTGAGCATTGCAATAGGTTTCATTGACTGACTGAAGCTCCTCTCAAAAACGCGTATTGTAATGATATCTTTAATTGTTCATCCGGTTCCATTATTGTTATAGACCACAATAGACTTCAGTACCAATTTGATAAGGTTTCTTCTGGAGGTAATATTGTGTAAAACTTGCAATGTTGCAAATAAAGTGAATGCTTTTGCAACAATGTATTGAATTTTTCATTGTCTCAAAATATTTTGTGGTATAAAACTCATGTTTATTCTCTGATTGGAATACAGCCCTCTTCATTATTTATTTTCATTATACCCATGCATTTGTTGTCTATGTCTATGTCTATACCAGAAGATATCTCAAATATTGATTCATCTGTTTTATATATTTTATTTTTTTCTATTATCATTCATAGACGTATTTCTACCTGTCGAGGTATCAGTGTTGCTACACTGACAGCAACACTGACAACTGCTAATTTACACATCAGCATCACATCACTGCCCCCCATGCAACACCAGCTTAGCCCAAATGTAAGATTGACCAAGATGCACTTGATAGAGTAGCCATTTTATTACACAACAGTGACCTTCTGACCACAGTTGGTAACATCATGGGCAGTACACTTGAATTAACGAAGACGTGTTACAGTTTCACCTGAATGAACATTTAATTGTATTTTAACCTCTGAGGTGAATGCTTGATTGACCTGTGGGGATATTATAAGCGTCGTTGAGTGTCTAGGAAAGCGCTTTATAATTTCATGACACTATGTCTTACTAGGGTAATAATATAATTACAGAAGCTATTGAAGAAAATACAGGGTTTTTTTTACAGGAGTCAGTGGGTGACACGGCATGGACGGTGACACCTCTAAACACACACATCACAATGGACTTAAAATGAAACAATGAAGATGCGATTGAAGAGGCTCAAATGTAATTGGACAAACTTACATCTTTATTAACATAAGGATGTTTTTTAATACTTTAATGAAAATCCTTTGCAGTCAATGAAGTCTGGAACCCTTTCCTAACATGAGATGCTTAGCCAGGTCTTTACTGCATTCAGTTGCCACTTGTTTGAAGGTCTTTCTGCATTCAGTTTTGTCTCCAGTTACTGAAAAGCATGCTCTATAAGGTTGAGATCGGGTGATTGACTTGGCCACTGAAGGATTTCCCATTACTTTGCCTCTAGAAGATCTTTGGTTGTTTTCACAGTATGTTTTGGGTCATTTTCAACCCTCAGAATTCGTCATGCTTCTTCCATCAGCATTCCCATCATCATTAAACACCTGTGAAACAGTTCCACTGGCAGCCATTTAGGCTCATGACATAACATTGATTCCACCATGTTTGATGTTATTTTTCAGCTACAGGTGTGGGGTGTTTTTTTGTGAAGAGGAGGCATTGTGTGTCTTCAGGGTTCAGTTTGATTCTCCATATGTCAGATTTTTTTTTTGCTGTTTGTCATGGGCATTTAGAGCTAGACCAGTAGCAGAGGTCATCTGCAAACTGTGAGACTTTGGCAGTGGTGCCTGGGGTGCAGTATATGTCAGTCATGTATAATAGAAATAGAATGGGGTCTCAGAAATGCACCTTGGGGAACTCCTGCTTTAGGTATGAAAGGTATTGAAATGGTAGAGGCAACTTTGACTTAGATCATTGAGAAAGCTTGAAATGACGGATTGAATGGGTTTTACAGAGTTTGAGATTAGATAGATGTTTTGAAACCAGATTGGACACGTGGAAAGTTTGGAACATTAACACCATTCCATTTTTTTGAATCTAGTTTTACAGTGATCTGATAACAGATCAAAACCTGTCAACAGCCCAACCACAGACCTAAAAGATCACTGGAAAACCAGTCGTCATTCTACAGGATCCGAAACAGGGGGAAAAGAGTGCAGAGTGACGTAGCAAATAATAAAGAGCAATAGATATTTATACATGAGTGGAATCGTGTTGCTGGTCCTGTCCAATCTGATTTAAATCAGAGCTTCTCAGCTGCAGCAACAGTCTGATTTAGCTTGAGCTTCCATTTATAATAGTTTGATCTTCGTCAGACAAAAACACAAAAGTACACAACAGTAATCTTGATAAAATTCCTATGCTTTTTTACAGCATATAATTTTGGTTAACTTTAAATATCAAAAACAGTTTGAGGTTGTTTTTTTTAATGAATATCAATTTTTAGATGTCACTTTAACTGAATTTACCTGCGGGTATCGGTGTTCCTTGTTGTTCCATTTTAAGAACATCATGTATAGTTCTGACTATGTAGCGCCATGTAAGAAAACTCAGGATTGCCTAGAGCAGTGAAGATGAGTGGACGAGCCAAGGAAGGCCATTAAATGTTGAATATGTGACATTCCACAGAGTAATCAATCAGTGAACTTCAAATAGCCTCACAACAAAAACAAAAGCGGTCTTAGAACTCCACTCTGGTGTAAGCAGCCGAGGACATGGCGCCCTTTGCCTCCTTTTGTACCCACAACTGGGTCGGGCTAAAATACACAGCAGAAGGAGAGACTACCTCTCCAGACTATGTGGGCAAAGAACCACTGTTTGGATCCAACTGACTATGTTTGAACTATGTTTCTTCAAGGAGTCTGCACTCCAATGTGTCCTGGAGAATTATGCTTCTGAAGCAGATGAAGCTGATTGGAAAATCTGGCAAGTTGACTTGTCTGTTAGTATTTACATTGTATTGTATGGTATGTGTGAATGTTTTAGATAGGCTAGGTCTCCGACTATGATGTAGAGTTTACCTGAGGCGGTACTGTAACATCCTTGACCAGCCATTTAAACCTGATGTTTCCAAACACAATCTCCCTCGGCCCATACAGCGGCTACATTTTCTACCCTGGTCAGGAGACAAGATTCTTTATCTGCGACAGCACACAGCATCAAGTCGATTATGACTATCAGCAAGTGAAGTGCTGGAGATGCGAGAACCTGGGTCACAAAACGCAAGACTGCAAAAACTCTGCTGAGTGCAGCCTGTGCGGAAGAGGGGGGCACTCATACTTTCAGTGCCCACACTATTACCACAATGAGGTGCTGGCCCAGAAGAAGTCACAAGCTGAGGAGCAACAGAGCCAAGTGAGCGAGCTCCTGTGACAGAACCACCAGCGGACTCCACAAGAGAGAACTCACACCCCCCAGACAGCAGCCCCTGAGTAGAGAGCCGCAGCCCGCATTTGGAAGGGAAGGTGGCTTAAAGAGAGATCCCCTCGCACCCTGAGGAACACATCAGCGGTCCCAGGACCACTGGGGTGGCGGAGGACTTCAGACCTGCAGGAGTCACAGACAGCATGCAGCAGCGGTAAAAGGAAGCAGACAGAGGGATGGAGTTGGAGTACTGGTTGCTGCTGACCTCAGCCTTCACTCTTCTTCCTCCTCAGATTCAACTGACAATGGAGAAGATGACAAGGAGTACGACTCGGCAAGTGAAGAACCAGGTACACCGACATCCAGGTTTATGACTGTGAGCTGGACTCGAATGAGGGGGATTGAAGATATAGCAGATATAACTGCTATGTGGTCAAATGGGACAAATATCATCTATAAAGCTGATGGAGTGGGCATATTTTTAAAAATGAGCAAGAAATTATTAAATGTAGAGATATCATTCCTGGAAGGATTTTATTGCTTGACTGCTTCTACGCAGACATTCACAATGAGAATAATAAATGTGAGTACACATCCTGAATCTACAATGAGGGTTAAGATGTTCTTTTCATTGTGGGCGATCATATGGTACTGTGTGGAGATTTTAACACATATACAGATATTAATGACCGCATTCTCTTGAAAGAGCACCTAAATCATGATTGAAAGCTGTGGTGTTACAGATGTCTTTAGACTTGACCCTTAATGACGGAAATAACATGGTTTGACCATATATATTTCACAAAATGTATCATCCCTTTGTATTATAAAACAAAGGTTTTAGTCAGTTCCGACCACCGTCAAAGTACTTTTAAGCTTTGATGAGATGGGAAAAAATGGTTATTGCGAACCAAATGTCAAAACAAAAATCACAACATAATTGCAGAATTAAAGAATAAAATTAACACAATAAGAGATTTTAATGTTTTGAGCAAATCTGACATTTCCTTAATGGAGAACATGAAGACAATAGTACCTATTTAATACAACTGTAAACTTCTGAACCAACAACAAAATGAGAAAAATATAGAATGCTAGAAGTATGTGGATCTGCATGTAAAAGCAAATAAAATAGAAGAGGATAAAGGCGAACGGTCACTGATGAGCAAACAAAACGGAACACCATTGGAGAAGTTTGTAGAAAAATGTATCAGAGGGTAAATTAAAAGAGTTGAAGTTGGAAGCACTTCTTTATTCTATTAAAACCCATGAAGTTAGCCTAAATTCACCAGGTGGGGAAATTACTAAGGAAGAAGTAGGTGATTGTAGAATTAAAAAGGAGTAAAGTGACAGGTCCTGATGGACTTCCCCAGGAATTCTACCAAACATGTATAGATGAAATCATACCACTACTAACCTTAGTGTTTAACCAAAAAGTCCACAGCTCCTTTTACCACAAAGTCATATCTCTAAATAATAAGAAAGGATACGGATACAACTTGGACAACTTGAGACGTGTGGCACTTATGAATTAAGATTATAAAATAGTTCCAAACATAGTTTTAATTAGCAGTTGAACGGCATAATTGAAAAAGAACAGACGTGCTATTAAGGATGTCAATCAGACTTCATAGTATAAATTAGTATATGTCCAATCAACAGATTTAACAGAAGCATTTGAAATTAAGAAAGGCGTTAAACAAGGTTATCACCCGCTATATATATTTTAGCAATAAATCCATTATTGAACAAAATCAAGAACAACGACAAACTGAGTCAGTTAGAACAGTAGTGGGGAGAGGGTGATGGTTTGAGCATATGCTGATGATGTTATCTTGTTCAGAGCAAATCAGATAGTGGGTGGAGTATATGCTGGCCTTCAGGCGGGAGGCTCCTTCCACTAAGGAGCTACATGGATCAGGTCACGTGCTTGCTCCAAACTGCACCATGCACATCCAGGCTCTTGAAAAGGCTGGACGAACTGATCAATTGCTCCAGAATGAGGATCTGGGCATGCAAGTCAAGGAGCCTTTCTTTACGAAAAGGGGAGCAAAATGAAAGGTCTACCTTCACTATCGTCAGGCAGGGGTGGAAGCCTTTTTCATCATTTTATATGAGATTCTGCTGACGTCAGCTGACAAAGGATTCAACCTCTGTTCTATAGGTCAGGTCATTACCTTGGTTAAGTAGACCCATTAGCGCAGTGTCATCCGCAAACTTTTTGATTTGACAAGACTCCAATAGTCATAAATATAAAGCGTGAATAAAAAGTAGGATAAAACCGTGATAAAACACAAACTGATGTCGAGACAACAGATAATCTCAAATCTAAGCAATAGTTCTGTTGTGCAGTTTAACATTCATTAATTTGTTAGCGTTAGTGGTTGAATTGTGTTAAAAGCAATAGAAAATTTCAAAAACATAATCCTAACAGAGCTGGCGGATGTTTCAAGATGGCTATAAATTCTGTGAAGCATAAAAAAAATGGTATCATCTACTCCCACATCCTTCCTGTACACAAATTGAAAGACTGAGACCTGTCTACTAAGCTGATAACATTTATAACGAATAAATATTATCTATAATTTACAGTTGCTATGCTTAAATTTGTCAGTAGACGAGATGCTTGATCGTCAGTAATATTGTTTGTATATACCATATAGTGTTCTGTGTAGATCTATTTATTCTTAGACTGACAGATGGAGCAATCTGTTGTAAGGGAAGGAGGATTGTAGTGGAGCAAATTATTACACAAATGTCCAGAAGTAGGTGATGGGGAAAAAAATCGGGGTTTTCGGCGGAGTCTGTAAATTGAAAAAAAAAAATCTAATTTTAAACGTGTACAAAAATCTGCAAATGTGTACAAGTGATACGCAAATACATACAGGAATCTGTTAATCAGCTGCACTAGGGGAGGTCAGACAGCAGCGTAGATTTTTGCGTGTTTGTGCACGTAGCTGCAGCCACAAGGAGAATGGGCTCCGCACATCATCCATGTTACCAACAGTTTATGGCCACTGTGTAAGAGACCGACTGATGAGGCCGTGTATGTCCGCCGAAGGGTTGAAATAAAGTGCCCTGTTCTTATGGAAGGCCAAAAGCGCAAATATCGTCTTAGAAAATGCCATTTTTCGATGGACCGTTCTATTCTTTTCTAATAAGGGTGTTTTTTTGTTTTGTTGCTGTTACTAATCCTTCCTCTAGGTGTCACTGCACATCCACATGTTCGTTTCTTGGAAACTGTCAAGGCATGGCACACATGACATGACAAGAGTATTTTTAAATTTTAATGATTTTTAACAGAAAAAATCAGGAGAATGTTGTCCAATATTCTATAATAATAATACTAATAATATATTTATTTATAGAGCACTTTTCATTGCTAAAAGCAATCTCAAAGTGCTCTTTCTATGGTCCCTGTTTCCTGGTTCTCATACAGCTGTTTCATACTAATTAAATTGTGATAGACAGAAGTATTCTACTCAACATTTAAGCTTTTATGGAGGAATGCTGTCTAAAATATTCTCAACCTCAATACATAACAGATTCATTATTTGTATCAATCATCCTAAATATTGAGAAGTCAACATGGAGGACATACAGTTGTCTCTAAACAATAACAGTACTGATAATAAAAAATAAAAAAAAATTACATTTGCTATTCCCTTGTTTACAGAGTGGGCCGCAGCAGGCCAACCAAGAAATCCTCCTGGTTCCTTGTGCTCATCTACGGTGACAGACACTCTAGCAGCATCTTATTTCTTTATGAATATATATGTATATATATATATATATATATATATATTATATAATAATATAATAAATGCATTATTGAAGTACAAAATGATTTCAATTTATTCAGTACTTTTTGAAAACATTTTCATCATATTTTAACATTATCGTGATAACACTGATGACCCTGAAAATTTTGGTCGCGATAATCATTGTTATAGCCATAGAGAAATGAATGTAAATGTTCTGCCTTATTTGGGTAACTTAGTAGTTGAGTGAGTCCGTCTTTAACTTTGATCTGTAAAATTCAGTTACATATTATATTGATGTCATAAGACGTCATTTGTCTTGATCTAGCAGTTCGAGATGGTTAATTTGTCCTACTGCCACAAATGAATCTTGCTTCTGTAAAGCGCAGCTGATTGTAGTGTTGCCATATGGACATGTTTTATTTTATGAACAAGTTGATCAAGACAGAAACGGTTTGTTTCATTTTGTAACTGTTCATATTATGAAGAATAAATTGTCTATTTCTTTTATTTTACATCTGCCTTGTTTCCTTACTGGATTGCATAGAAGTTTGCCTTTTGGAAAGTTAGTCAAACACTTCAAGACCTGCAAGAAGTGGCAAAGGAGTTTTCATTTTTAGTATAGTGATTACATTTTCATACCTTTACATCTGTTTAGTGTTTCAGAATATCTTCTTTTGGCAGTTACATTGCCATCTAATATTGCTCCAAAAGTTGCCCTATTCACTATTCAACTATTCAGCCTTATTTGAGGCACATATTGTCAAAATATGAATGGTATAATTAGGCCTGATATGAGCTAAAGAACTCCATCAAAGCTGAAAAATGACATACTCCCGTGAACTTGAAAAGACACATTAGTAAGCCGTTCAGGGACACCTCGGGGGACGGTCCTATCTCCCTTCCTGTTCACTCTCTGAACCTCACAGTCCTTCCATCTGCAGACGTTTTCAGATGGTTCTGCTATTGTGGACTGTGTCAGCAGGGGACAGGAGTTGGAGTACAGGGGGAAGGTGGACAGTTTTGTAGAGTGGTGAGGATGAAACTACCTGCAACTCAATTTCACAAAAACCAAGGATACTGATGTTGACACTGTAGATGACTCCAAGTATCTGGACATCCACATAGACAACAAGTTGGACTGGAAAAAAAACACACCTGCCTGTATAGTCAGGAGACTGAGACTTTCAAAGACTGCAGAACCATGCTGCAAATGTTTGATCACTCGGTGGTGTCCAGCTTCAACTTCTACGCTGTTGTGTGCTGGGGCAGCAAGGTGAAGGCCGCTCATGCTAATAGACTCAATAAGCTCACCAGGAGAGCTGGTTCTGTCCTGGGAATGGATCTGGAGTCTTTGGAGGAGGTGTCAGAGAGAAGAATGCTGAGGAAACCACCTTAGTATTATGGCCAGCACCTTTCATGCTATATATATATATATATATATATATAATATATATATATATATATACACACACACAACACACACACACACGTAAATACTGATGCTGTACTTTTATTGCATATACATTGGTTATCTTTTAACTTAAACGGTTGAGTAGGCAAATCTTTTCAGAAGCACTTATATACAAAGTTCAGAATGACCAACCAGTGTGGAGAGATGGGCAAAAGACCACAGTTGATGTTCTTTAAGAAATATATTTTTTGTATAGTTCCTAATCATTAAATTGAGCTAAAACAAGGCTGAAGCCAGAGGATGATCAATGAATTAAAAGAGGCAGAGAGTCAATTACATAGACGGGAATGGGCTTTCTGTGATGGGGGGTGCTAAGCTTCTTTTCCTGCGTGTGGCAAAGCTGAATGGTCATGGAAAGGACTGCCGCACTGCTGCTGGTCACCGGTTCAGGGCTGGTCTGTTCAACACTTCACAATATGGTGACTGTGATTCAGCTCCTGCTCTGGATCATGCTGCTCCCCGCTGAAGAAAAGAAGAAATGAATGAATAAAGAAATTCAACACATGCAACAACACAGTAATGTTGATTTGTGATATTCTTTCTAAAGGACATCCACTGCCTAAAGATGAGCAGACTGCGATATGCACATCCTGACTGCAGCTGCAGCTTGTAAAGAGATAAACGTAATGGTTGGATTGTTTATGCTGTGAGAGAGAGTTTTAAAGAAAAAACAAATATGGGTAAACAATGTTGAATAGCTAACCTAAGACCATATATGTGGCCTTAAAATGGGAGAAGTAGAATAGACCACAACAAAGAAAAGTCAGCTGGCAACCACAGGGGAGAGAGAGGGGAGGAGGGACTGGAGCATTGGAGGCAATGGAGGTGTGTGGGGGGCAGGGTGTGTGGTAGACGAGATGGCATACTGAGAGGACTCTGAGCTAAACCTTTTAAAGAAACAGGTTTAGCTTGTTTGCTATCTCCCTGATGTCTGCCTATCTCTCACCCCTAACCCGGTGATGGTCTCCTTCACACTTCCCTCACGTTGTTCTGCAATAACAACAAGTCTCCAGCTTCCTCCTGTAGGCATCTTTACTCTCCCTCAGATCGTGCTGCACTCCCCTCAGCTGTAGTCTGTCCTTTTCTTTTCTTTCATCTTCTTGTTCAGAAGTCCTTTGGTGTATTCTGTTATGCAGTCAGTCATATTGTTTATGTCCTCCCCATGTGTTCACAAAGCACATCCCACTCCGTAGACTCAGAGCAGTCCTGCAGGGCCTCATTGGCCTCCTGAGTCCACTTCCTTGGTCTTTAAACAGAGCTGGTTCACCAAGTAGTCCTAATACACCAACTATTTCTCATACAAGGAAGAAGATTAACAAGCCACTGAAATATTCCCAGAGAAATCTAATTGTTTTTGCCTTATATAGGGCCCCCTCTGCAATGTGTGGTCTTACACTGCCATCTAGTGGCTGAACGCTGGAGGTCAATTTGGTCTCCAAACAAATAGCTCAGTCGAAGCCCTGTGTAGCGCATTTGAACGATAGAAATGAGTTACCCAGCTAAATACAACATGAAAATAGAGACTTGGCTATACAGGGTAGACACTGTAATCAGCAAGGGGGGCGATAAGTCACATGTAATGATCAAGCCAAGGGTGTTTCATGAGCTAGTAACTATCTAACTCTGCAGGAGCTCAGCCGACAAGGCTGTTAAAAAGAAAAAGTGATTTATCTTACCTTGCCAAAGACCTTGCTCGTCTCGTTTCATCGTCCTCCGATGTGGCACACTGCGCACAATATCGAAACGTTTGGTTGCAGTCAGTCAGAAAGTTCCATCTCTACCTCTTGTTTGACTTGGAGTCAACTGAATGCCTGGTTCCCTGCACCCCCGCTGCAAACGTGAACTAGTTCCATCCAAAGGACACGCTCCCTGGCCCACGTTTCACATATGTCACTACTAATACGTGTCGGGTAATGAGCAGCGTCATGTGTCGGGGGTGTGTCGACTATACGTGCCAGTGATGTTTGCGCAACGTCAGTAATTTATTCATCACATTACTCATGCATCATTTTTGGACCGCCGACTTCATATGACTTCCGTTATCCTAAGTCTCTCGTTGGCCAACAGATCACGTGTCGTTAATGACGCGTCAACACGTATAAATATAACGTCTTAACACGTCGAAAAATGCCGTCGTGACACGTTTTTACAACTTGACCAATGTTCCCCCTAATTTTTCATGTGTCTTATCATACACACAAACTCCCTGAGAATTACCTGGACCAATGTGAGCAACATCAGACGTGCACACTGTGGCCACACCAGTATCACACCTGTCCAAAACCTAAAATCATAACAAGTTACATGGCTTATTAAAAGAATCAAATTACAGCAGTAATTTCCGTTGGACTACTTATAAGTGATTTTTCAATGAAAAATAGAAAATCTTGTTTTTCATGAGTTGTGTAGTATGTACATCAGTACGCACATACTCCGACAGCCATTCCATCTTAAAAGAATCGCATTTCTTTATGACTTTGGCTTGGTGAGTGGATGTGCCCATACCCGTTCGTTTCGCCATAGTAAGGGGTAAGCTAGTCAGCTATACGCTAACCTGCTAAACAAAAAATAAAGCACTGTTAATGACATTGATTGGCTGCGTAAGTAAATACGTGTGAGCCGCATCATGTCATTGGCTGGACACAGCAGGGGCGCCGATTTATGTTTCTGCTGGGGGTGCTCAGAGTGCTTGCATGACTCGTTGCTATTTTGACACACGCGCACATTCGTCTCACAGTAAAACACACACGTGGGTGCTCGGCAATCTCCGTGGGTGCCTGGCAATCTCCGTGGGTGCTCCGACCCCGAAGCACCCACAGAATCGGCGCCCTTGGGACACAGTGCTACTCATTGTTTTACTGTCACCTGTCACTCACTGAGTTGCATTGCAAAATGGTACAGAATAAATTGTTATGCGTTTATTTTATTTACAGTTCTGGTTGGATTGTATTTTATGCGCTGCATAGATTTGCTGTGCGCGGAGAACGCGGGAGCCGTGCGCGATTGCGCAAGCCCCAGCTTAGAGGGAACATTGATCTTGACACGTCCGTTTTTGACGTGACGAGGCACATTTTCTAAGACGATATTTGCGCTTTTGGCCTTCCATAATTATTACCCGGGTCTATTGCAGTCATTTGACCCGGGGCTGAATGCCGATTAAACGTTTTCACACTGCAGAAAACGCCGGGGGTTAGCGGGTTTAAACGTTTTTTTTATATCAGAATGATATTGACAGCTCCGGACTTACAGGTTCAATAACTTACAAACGAAATGTTGTAGGAACACAAGCGCAGCCTATTCCCAATTAGGGTTGTGTTCACAGTGAGCTACAGCAACATTTTCATCCAAGCAACCTGAATACCGGGCTGGAGGAATAACGTGTCTAAAGCCGCGGTAGCGAGACTGGTGTGAGCCGAGTGCCCAGGGACCGTCTGCAAAGAGCAATGCCGAAAAGAAAAGGTCCCCAAAAAAATTCTTCTTCTTCTTTTTCTTTTTTTTATGGCGGTTGGGAAACAACTTTTAGATGTGCATTACCGCCACCCTCTGAAATGGAGTGTGGATCAGAATGATATTTTCTTCTATATGAGAAAGCAAAAATAAATAAATAAATAAACCCCACCCAGAAACAAACAAACAAAATAACTAAGAGGGAAACAAACAAAATAGATAAAAGAAAATAACAGAAAAATATCTAGTCTATATTTGTCTAATAATTCCGGTCTTTTCCAAGAAAAAGAAATACTGCTCTATATCCCACATGCCCTGAGTTCATCTGTATTATTTCTTTTATATTAAATTTGATTTGTTCTCTTTCTAGTTAATGTAGTAAAATCTGCCTTTCCTGCTGATATTTTGGCCAATAAATAATGACATGCTCTACTGTTTCTTGACTACTACATTCTTCACACATACCAGTTTCATGCTTTCCAATTAAATTCAACGTACTATTTAACCCAATATGCCCAAATCTAATTCTGGAAATTATGTCCTCTTCGTTTTTTTTCCTACTTATTTCTCTTATTACTCCGACCTCCTTTTGGATACTGTAGAACCATCTTCCTTTAGTTTCCCTTTTCCATTTCTCCTGCCACTTCTTTTTCATTTTTGCTTTCACTGTGCTTTTAACCTCAACCTTACTATAATTTACTACCATATTTACTTCTCCTTTTTTTGTTGCACTTTTTGCATATTTATCTGCCAATTCATTTCCATCGACACCTATATGAGCTGGAATCCAGATGAACTTTACAGTTACTCGGCCTTGTTTATTCTGTACACAGTTTGGGCTATCTCCAGCATTATGTCCTGTCTAGCTTCTGACTGCATGTTTATGAAACTGGTTAATGAACTGCTTGAATCTGATCCTATTACCACTTTGTTTGGTTTAAAATTTTCTATCCATTCTAGGGCTAAAAGAATAGCCAACATTTCCCCTGTAAATACTGAAAGTTTATTATTAACTCTTTTATTTGACATGACATTCAACTCTGGGATAATGAATGCAATTCCCACTTTATTATTGTCTGTTTTTGAAGCATCAGTAAATATTTGAATAAATTCAGAATATTATAATAAATTCAGTGTTTATCTATACCTTTTTCTTTCTTCCATTTTAACAGGTGCATGTCAACCACTAAATCCTCTAGTAACCAAGGTGGAACATTGGAGAACCGTACAGTGGGGCTCAACATTAATTCCCCTATCCCTATTTCCTTAACTGCGTCTCCTATCGTCCACCCAAAGCTCTTGATCCGTCGTCTCTCCTTCTCTTGACATATTTGTAACACCTTCTGTGTATGGTGACTCTCCTTTGGCCCTTTAAGTTTGCCCAATAGTTTAACGCAATCCGATTCCTCCTGATTTCTAATGGCAGTTCATTCATTTCCACTTGCCAGGCTGATACTCGGGTTGTTTTAATAGCTCCCCAGCAGAGTCTGAAGGCCTGATATTGAATTTGATCTAACTTTTGTAATAATGTTTTTGATGCAGACTGGTAAACTATGCAGCCAAAATCTATCACTGCCCTGGTTAGTCCAATATATACAGTTTTAAAAGAAATCCTAATTGCCCCCCATTCTCTACCTCTCAGACATCTTACAATATTCAGTATTCATTTAAATTTTTCAACAATTTTCTTTATGTGAGTTAACCAAGTGAGATTCTTGTCAAACCATATCCCTAGATATTTAAAACACTCAACTCTCTGTAAGTCTTCGCCATAAAGTTTAATTTTAATCTGTTCCTGAATTCTTCTTTTTGTGAAATAAACCACTTCTGTTTTTGCCACTGAAAACCTAAAACCCCGTTCCAGGGCCCAATCCTCTACTTTCCCTATCTCCTCTTGCATTTTCCTAACCATATACTCTATATTCCTTCCCCTTTTCCACATAACTCCATCATCTGCAAATAATGCAACATCTATAGACCTATCAACCCTGCTGAACACTTCATTTATCATAATTGAAAACAGAATTCGTCTACTTATACTCCCCTGGGGAGTTCCATTTTCCACTACGTATTTGCTACTAAACTCTTTCCCTATTTTAACTGTCACTAACCTATCTGTTAAAAAGTTTTTAATCCATTTATACATTCTTCCCTTTATTCCCATTTAATATAATTTGATCATCAATCCTTGTTTCCATAACATGTCATACGCCTTTTCAACATCAAAAATATTGATATTATACTTTCTTTGTTAACTTGAGCTTTTCTAATTTCATTTTCTAAACATAATGATGGATCTACTGTACTTCTTCCCTTTCTAAATCCACTATGGTAATCTTTTATTAAATCCTTAGTCTCTAAATAATACTTTAATCTTTCATTTATCATTTATTCCATAACCTTTCCTACATGTGAAGTCAATGCAATCGGTCTATAACTTTCTGGTAAACTCGGATCCTTACCTGGTTTACCAATGGGGACAATAACTGATTCTTTCCATTGTTTTGGCAAACTTCCCTCTTCCCATATCTTATTATACAACTTCAATAATATTTTTTTACTCCACTCACTTAAGTTATTTAACATACAATAACTTATTTGATCATTCCCTGGGGTTGTTTTCCCAGATTTCCTTATAGCATTATTTAGTTTTCTTATTGTAAACATTATATTTATAGTTCCTTCATCTTCCTTATCATCCTGCCTTTCTTCTATATTTTTTCTTAATGTTCTCTCCCTCTGTCTCTTGTCCTCATTATTTAAATTTTCAGTACTATGTACCTTAACTAATGTCTTCACTAATAACTCTGCTTTATCCTTATCTTTTATTATTATCTTTTCTCCGTCTTTCATTATGGGATAAACATATTCTTTCCTCCTGCCAGACATCCTCTTAATCATCCCACAAACTCGATCTAATGGAGTTGTTCTTCCTAAGGAGTCGCAGTATTTCCTCCAAAAACTCTTTTTAACTCTCTTTATTGTTTTCCTAACTATTGCCTGCTTTCTTTTGTATTCAATTAAATTCAGAAAATGATGGGTTTTTTTTCCAAGATTTTAAATGCCTTATTTCGATCTTTAATTGCATTAGTGCATTATTGTGTCCACCATTGAACTATCTTATTTCTTTTACTACCACTTCTTGTTGGTATTGATTCTTTTGCTGAAACTAGGATAATACTGCTTATTTTGTTCATTAAGATCATGAACTGTCTGGTTTATACTAATATCCTTCATTTTCCCTTACTCTAAACGTGTTCCAATTTGCTTCTTCAAATTTCCATCTTCCTTCTCTCTCATCCCTCTTCATCTCCCCTTCTACTCCAGTACCTATGAATATTGGATAGTGATCACTCACTATAGTGCTTCTCTTAAGTACTTCCCAACTACTTTCCCCTACCAGAGACTGTGATACCAACATGATATCTATTGCTGATTCTGTACCCATCCCATAATTAACCCTTGTGCTTGACCCATCATTTAAACACACCAATTCCTTTCCATCTATTATATCTTCTAAAATTTCTCCATTTAAATTGTCTTTTTCACCCCATACTGTGCTATACACATTGAAATCCCCACACCAGATAATTTTACCTCTCCACTGTTCCAATACTGATTCTAGTTTTCCTTTCTCTAACTTCTTGCATGAATTGTAAAAGTTAATTATTTTCATACTTTCTTTCTTGTTCCATATTTCAATAACTATTATTTCTAATTCTTGTATTGTATCTAACCTTCTATAGTTTATACCTTCTTTTACAAATATTGCACACCCTCCACCATTTCCAGTATTTCTATCTTTGCGTATTGTATTTTATCCTTTAATAATAAATTCCAATGTTGGTTTGAGCCATGTCACCTGAATGCATATGATATCTGTTTTTTTTTCCTAATTGTCAATGTGTCCTTTAAACTCCTGTCCATTATCTATTAGACTCCTGGCATTCCACTGAAGAATTGACGTTAGGGTGTATTTTGAGAAGCTGCCTCTGAGTTCCCTTCTCCTTGGCTAAGGTCAGCATATTACTTTTCCCATGATAATTCTTTCATATCTAGGAATTTCGCTGCTGCCTTTACTATGATTTTAATTTTCTCTGTTTTGGTTTTTGCCTGCTCTGAACAGTTGATGACGTATGCTAAAAATAGCAGCAGTCTGTCCATTGGTATTACTGTGTTTTCCTTATTTTCCTGTATATGACCTAGATGTCTCTGATCTGAACCCAAGCTTGTCTAACACATGTTCTGTATGCTCCCTTCTTCTCTTCTTTCACTGTTACATATCTTTACAGCTTCAGCATATGTTACTTTCCGTTATGTTTTTACTTGCTGAACTTGTGCTGCCTGTTTCCTGACTATGCATCCACCAAAGCTGCTGTGTGGTTGCCTCCACAGTTACAGCATTTAACTGTATCATTCCTCCCACATTCTCCATATGCATGTCTCCTCCACATCTTCCGCATCTCTGTTTCCCCTTACATACATTAGCAGTATGTCCATAGCGCTGATTTTTATAGCATCTTAGCAGAGGGGGAACATACTCTCTTACATTGCAACACATGTATCATATCATCACTTTTCCTGGACGCACCTCTTCTTTAAAGTGTATCAACATCCATTCACTGTTGGTTTTCTCTCTGTTCCTGAAAGCCTGCATGCGTCTAATTTCTGTCACTGTTCCTCCTCTCATCACTTTCTTTTTCTTTTCGTCTAGATTCTCTTCAATGGGGATTCCTGATACAACTCCCCTTGTTCCTCTCTTCTCACCAATTATTCTTTTTTACACACAAAATTCCGCATCCGTTCATTACATTATTTCTCTGCTCAGCATTTTTTCATTTTATCAACAACTGACATTATCTCATTATCTGCTTTAAATTTAAGAATTATTTTAAATTCCTCCATCGTATTCTTTTTCCTGGCGTATCTCCCTTCCTCCTCCTCTTCTAATGGTCTTTTTTGTTATCCTTTCTCCCTCCTCCCCCTTTTCTATTTGCACTCTTTTCCCATTCCGATTCCACATCTTCGTCCTCCGACCCTTCATTCATATTTTCCATTCTGATCCAGTCAGAAATCAGATTATGCCACTAACCACAAAATCCAACCTTCGCGCCAACGTTCTCTCTCTCGCTCTCTCCACTCCACTTCCGTCTCTCAGTCACGCTGTCTCTCAACACCCTCCCCTCCCCCAAAAAATCAATAGGTTCACTACTCTTAACTGTAGTGTTACCAAAATCACTTCACACAAAGAGAAACCTCCCTTGGTCACACTACAGCTCATATTTCGGAACAACATGCTTTTGGACAATTTTGGTGAATTTCAATTTTAAATGTTTTAATAACTTCACTACTGTACAGTGCAAAGTCACCAAAATCAACTCACACATACATGTACCTCCCATGGTCACACTACAGCCCTTTTTTCAGACAAAAATGCTTTTAGATCACTTTGGTGAATTTTATTTTTAATTTTTTTTTGAGTACTTCACTACTGTACAGTGCAGAGTCACCAAAATCACCCCAAACAAAGATGTATATCCCATGGTCACACTACAGCTCTTATTTTGTAAAGTTACTGTCCACCATTGGTAAGGGGTCAGCAAATAGGGCTGGTAGGGGAATCCCCTATCACCGAGCAGGGGAAAATTGAACTCGCTGTCAATAATAAACATTTTAATTTGAAGATAGGAGGAATGCAGTGCCCACAGTAGACACACGAAAGCTTTTAGAGTCTTGCACAGACCCAGTCCAAGTTGCTGACTAGCTGGGCTGCATCAAATACCTTCAGATCAGAAACAGTAATCATCTAGAGCTTTACTGTCAAGTAGGCCTGTTTGGGATACTAATATTTAGACGTCGATACTGTGGAAAGACTTCCTTTTAAAATTATCTCCCTCGTTTACTGATAGAAATAACAGTTCCATCTCTGCAGCCAATCTGGAACTGGAAATCCTTAAATATGTGCTGAACCAGCCATAATGGAAACGATTATTTCTGATGTCCATGTGTTTAAGTGCTCCTGGTTCCTGCTCCTGTGGAGGCGCTGACGCACCATTACGCATCAGTGAAGAACCACAGAGGAAGAATATGTCCGCCTCTGTCTTCTATCACGTCCTCACACAGACTTTGAATAGCTGTGACTGACTGTAACATCATCGACTAACTCTCAACCGACCAGAGAAGATGAGCGGACGCGGCAAGGGAGGAAAAGGACTCGGTAAAGGAGGCGCCAAGCGTCACCGTAAAGTTCTCCGTGATAACATCCAGGGCATCACCAAGCCCGCCATCCGCCGCCTGGCTCGCCGTGGCGGAGTGAAGCGCATCTCCGGTCTGATCTACGAGGAGACCCGCGGTGTGTTGAAGGTTTTCCTGGAGAACGTGATCCGTGACGCCGTCACCTACACCGAGCACGCCAAGAGGAAGACCGTGACCGCCATGGACGTGGTGTATGCTCTGAAGAGGCAGGGCCGCACTCTGTACGGCTTCGGAGGATAAACCACCAGCACCTGAACGCACCACCACCAACAACACAACGGCTCTTTTAAGAGCCAAACACTCAGTCCCTGAGAGCTCTCATCCTCTGATGGACACACACACGCACACGCACACCACCACTGATTATAACACATTGCTAATAGACATGTTCATTATTTAGCTGGTTTCAGGTCACTTATCAAGACTCTGTTAAAATCATATGATGGAAGGTGGCTGAGGTCATATAATGACTCCTATAGGAAGTTTGCTCTTTTTCCATGTGATGAAATAATAACGTGTGATCATAGCTACTTGTCTGGTAAATCGTTATCTTCCCAATTAGAAATCTATCTTTAGTTATATCACTGCTGACATTTGAGCTCTTTACTTGGACAACTTTTTTCCCCCCTATACTTTGTTGGGTTTAGAGTCGCTGTGCATTTCACACAACACAACCAGATGTCTTGTCATTTTTCAATGGAAAGTTTACATGAAGCGTAAACAAACAATATGATTCTCATCTTTTAATCAGTAAAAGAGAAAATCAAACTCCTCTTTACACACACACCCACGGTTGACGACTGGTTGTTCACATGTTTTATATTTAAAAACCACACACCCAGCACCAATATGATTTTATGTGTCATAATACATCAATGGGGCGCATTTGACCAATTAAATTTACGAACAGATACTAGACACATGATACTTAACTCTCACTGCATATATTTTTTAGTACAGATTTGTTAACCACATATCTACATGTAGATGTTTATAGGGGAAGATACCACTTCACAAGATGTTAGAGTTTCAGGGAAATAGTATTGACAACCCCATCCAGTCAGTATTTAAGTTTAAAAACAGTGTATATCTGTTAATTGTACCACATTCAGCTTCTTGCAGGTTCAGTTCAATATCACATCACGTTGCTTTTCTTTTAATACTTATTTTTACAGAAATGTATCTATTATTTCTCAACCCGAATCTATGGTCAAGGCCTCCATCTTTTTCTGTTTCTGTACATGAGATTCTTTCCCGTAACTTTATTTAATGTTTAGTCTGTGGCAAGAAAAGACAGTTAATAAAAATGATTTGGATAAGAAAAGTGTCTTATTATTTATTATTAACCTTCTAGTTTTGTAACTTGGTAGAGATCTACATCACAATCACCTTTTTTTTAACCCCAATCCCAACACGAAATTTTACCTTACTTATAATGCCCCTTTTTTGTTTTTAATGCTAATTTCAGACTAATAAAAATGAAAATAACGTTTCATTACCAATGTAATTTATTTAGTATTTATTTTATTTTGTTTATTTTATAAAATCATTTTGTTTTCAGTTAAAGGCTCTGTAATAGCTTTACAGACGATATCAGAAAGAAGATCATTTGTTTCCCCTTCATACGTTTATTGGCTTTTCAATCATTTGAATAAACAAACGTATATAACCCACCCCCTATAACAACATTATCAGTAAAAGAGGCACAGATCAATAAATGTAATACATGATCCAAACAAAAAATAGTAATAATATGAAATAGAAGCTATATTAAAAAAATGAAAATAATAAAATAAATATAGAATGAGTCCACTTAGACAATAAACCAGTTGCCAGTGATAATGCACTGATTCACATTGTGCGTCTTTTTACCTCATGTTAACTCTAAACTCTCATTTTCTAACAAGACTTTGGAGAAGTTGTTTTTCATGTTATACAAATGAAATAATGTTAAGACTCAAAAAGAGGAAATCATTTTCCAGACCTGGTTTTTGGACTCATTCATGATGTTGATGAGATCTGAACTAAACCTTATTTGATTTGACACAGAATGACCCATGCGGCCTGTCGCTCTCCGCTCTGATCAAACTCCTATTTATCACAATGTCATTTTGATCCTGAGGCTCCATCACATCGACTAATATGATACATGAAAATGTCAATTTCCAACACGCAGACTGGGGCCATCTTTAACAAAGGCACGTTACCATGGAAACAAGAGCCCCTCCTCCAGCCCAGTGAGCAATTAGACCAATCACAGCAGAGGAACCACACAGTCGTGTTTGCATGGAGCCTGAATAAGTAGAGTGGCAGCCTCCTGTATAGTTTCATTCACTGCTGTGGAGACTTGGATCATCAAGATGCCTGAGCCTGCGAAGACTGCGCCCAAGAAGGGCTCCAAGAAAGCTGTGACCAAGACCGCCGCCGGCAAGGGAGGCAAGAAGAGGAGAAAGACCAGGAAGGAGAGCTACGCCATCTACGTGTACAAGGTGATGAAGCAGGTTCATCCCGACACCGGCATCTCCTCCAAGGCCATGGGCATCATGAACTCCTTTGTGAGCGACATCTTTGAGCGCATCGCTGCTGAGGCGTCTCGTCTGGCTCACTACAACAAGCGCTCCACCATCACGTCCAGGGAGATTCAGACCGCCGTGCGTCTGCTGCTGCCTGGTGAACTGGCCAAGCACGCTGTGTCCGAGGGCACCAAGGCTGTGACCAAGTACACCAGCTCCAAGTAAACCGCTCTGCTGCTGCTGCAGTCATCCAACACAACGGCTCTTTTAAGAGCCACACACTTCATCTGAAAGAGCAAACTGTTCACACTCCTCAGTGTAGATAGATTACTATTGATAGATCTCAAACGTGACATTGATGTGAGGTCACATCTGTACTTACAGATGTTCACATGTGATCAAGTCACTCAGTTGTGAACCTAGTAACATCTTGGATAATGTAGCACGTTAATAGTTCCAGTTACGTGTTAATTACTCGTTCGCCTCAGGAGGGAGAGATGACGCAGTCACATCCTTCTACACGAGCTGTTTTTTCAGAATCTTGTGACGGTTTGGTTGTATGGATGTATAACTCATTTTACCGATGACTGCATGTTTTGTTTCCATTTATAAATATTGCTCTGCTCTGTTTCAATTGGTTTTAAAACGTTGCACGCGGACTTTCCGACTGCCCCTGAACTACTCACGACACCGTTCGTCGTCTGAAGCGCAGTGAGGAACAAGTGAGCTGTCACCACACATTATTATAAATACAATTATTAATAACTGAAGAGAAACCAGTTTCAGTGAAGAGGTTTCTTACATAATAAGTCACTTAATAGTTACAAAACAATCACATACAAGTGTAAGAATATTGACTGAAGATGTCCATGTTTTTCTTCCGTTTTTAACATGATGGTTCTAGAATAGTTCTCAGTAGAACACAGAAGCCTCTTCTGGTAGAAAGCATAAAACCGGTAGTTATCTGATGAAATAAATTATGAAGGTTTCAGTTCAAAGATTCCACAACACGCACATTTAAAATAAAAATAAATACAGGTGAACAGTTTAGTTTCCATTACAACGTGTACAGTATATACACTGCACTAAAACGAGTAATGTAGTGTAGTTGAGGTTTTATGAAAACATGAATATTGTGTGGATGACGGAGCAGAGCCACGTTATTACAAAGACACGTTCTACAACGTTTCACGTGAAAAGGCTGAACGTCACTTCATGTGGGATCAATAATCAACACGTTTCTCATGTCTTAACCATAATCCTATGATTATTCACAATACATTCTGTATGATCCCAATCTAACTGTCATAGTAGGGAAGTCTCACCGGGGACAGGGGTATGCAACACATCTGTATCATGTTATTATAAATAAAGAAATGTATACAATATATGACGTGTAGCCTTTTCACCATTATGGGGTTACACCAGGATGCAGCCACAGGAAGTTATTCATTTAAGAATCATCAGTGACTTGAAGTTGATTTCCTTCATGTTTCCTCTTGACCTTTGTTGAACATCATCAATGGGACTTTGATGCAGAGAAATACGTGATGCTTGATGAAACGGAACCTAACTTTAAAAAGCGACCATGTGAATAACACGTGGTCCTGATGTGAATGTTAACATTATTTTTATTGTTATTGAAGATACAGGATGACGATGAAACACGAGGAGCTTTGCTGCTCGTCAGAGGAGTGTGTGGCTCTTAAAAGAGCCTTTGTGTTGGAGGGGTCCAGCAGCTTTACTTGGACTTGGCGGCCTTCTCGGTCTTCTTGGGCAGCAGAACAGCCTGGATGTTGGGCAGCACGCCGCCCTGAGCGATGGTCACTCCGCCCAGCAGTTTGTTGAGCTCCTCGTCGTTGCGCACGGCCAGCTGCAGGTGGCGGGGGATGATGCGGGTCTTCTTGTTGTCGCGGGCGGCGTTTCCAGCCAGCTCCAGGATCTCAGCGGTCAGGTACTCCAGCACAGCCGCCAGGTAGACGGGGGCGCCGGCGCCCACACGCTGCGCGTAGTTGCCTTTGCGCAGCAGCCTGTGAACACGGCCGACTGGGAACTGGAGCCCGGCACGGGAGGAGCGGGTCTTCGCCTTCGCTCGGGCCTTTCCGCCGGTCTTTCCTCGTCCGCTCATTGTTCCTGGTCTCAGACAATGTGGCGCAAAGAGCGCAAACCCCCCGCTTTATGTCCGCGGATCGAGCGGGACCAACCAGAGAGGAGGCTCCCAGCAGCGCAGCGTCACCACGTCACAGCGGCCCCGCAGATAAAGAGCAGAGTGTCGCGGCCCTGCGCTCCACTTTCCTCCTGTTCAGAGAATCAAGCAGCAACATGGCGAGGACCAAGCAGACCGCTCGGAAATCCACTGGAGGCAAAGCTCCCAGGAAGCAGCTGGCCACCAAGGCTGCCCGCAAGAGCGCGCCGGCCACCGGCGGCGTGAAGAAGCCTCACCGCTACAGGCCCGGTACCGTGGCTCTGAGAGAGATCCGTCGCTACCAGAAGTCCACGGAGCTGCTGATCCGCAAGCTGCCCTTCCAGCGGCTGGTGCGAGAGATCGCTCAGGACTTCAAGACCGACCTGCGCTTCCAGAGCTCCGCGGTCATGGCTCTGCAGGAGGCCAGCGAGGCTTACCTGGTCGGCCTGTTCGAGGACACCAACCTGTGCGCCATCCACGCCAAGAGGGTCACCATCATGCCCAAGGACATCCAGCTGGCCCGCCGCATCCGAGGGGAGAGGGCGTAACCTGCTGCTGCTCCACTGACCACAACACCGGCTCTTTTAAGAGCCACTGACTCTGACCTGGAGACAACGGTCCTCTGATGCTCTCACTCCTTAGGAACTGATGTGTAGTTCAATGATCACATGATGAACCATCGTTAGGTGGTGTGATTTGTCATAAAGCCTGAACATTCATGTTAATTTCCCATGTAGTGTTTGTGACAACATGCATCAACATTTACATCTGTTTAACTGTATATTTAACTTCATATAACATATCTGTTATATAGTAATCATCTATTAGAATATTTGTGGTAATATTCATAAATAAGTGCATAACAACTACATTTTATGCAAAGGCTGTTTCATACAGATAAATATTAATTACAATCCTTTTTTTTCTTCATATCAGTTGACATTAACAAAATTTATATTTCTGTTGAGCTTGAAGATTCCTCTAAATATAAGTTTCACTCCTGCACAGAGACAGTGAGACATCATCGAATCCGAGAAATAAAACCATTTTGTTTTATTTGAAATCTGATGGTTTCATGGTGGTTATGTTGTAAAGCAGAATCAAACACAGGCACATCTCTGCAAAAGATAGGATTTTTGGTCTCAAATTTGCTTAAGAAGTTTCTTAACGGCAGCCATAATAAGATCCGTTTAGATTCTCTAAATGTTTAGGAAAGGAGCTTCAATGCTTTCTTTCCTATCTCCTTTAGCATAGGTTACACTGGACTTTTCCCATAAGGGACGCAAGTCATCATGTATTAGTTACTGTTGCATTTTTTGCACTCCATCTTCAGAAGTCCTATGAATCCTCCTTTCCTTGACATTGTGGCATTTTCCACTGTGGTCAAGGAATAGTAGATAGGAAGGACAATACCAATCCAACCTGACTTACATGAAATCCACTTAGAAACCTCAAAGCTGTTCATGAACTATATCCACAGCTGAATGTAAGAGTTTTTTGAAAACATTTCCACTGATGAGATTGAAGGGCTCATCAATGTTAATGTCAATGTTGACAAAACCACCGACCTATTGGAATTTCTTAATGTGTATCAAAAAAAGTGCATCAGAATTAACACCTACCTCATCTTTCAGAGATCTGTGGACTTCAACACTCATAGAAAAAGACCAAAATCACACCCCCCGAGAAATGTAAACCTGTTTGTAGTTTTCCGTTCTGCATTTCAAGGTAGGGTAGGCAATTTTTTTTTTTTTTTTTTTTTTTTTAAAAAGAACTTTGTCATAATACTTGAAACACTGGTAACATACTGATAATGAATAAATTAAATGCTCTTACATTGTGAAAAAATAAAAATCCCTCATCCTTGGCCATTGCAGAACTGTAAGAACCTTGTCCAATCAGAAAGTTTGTCTAAAGAATTGGAGTTGCAGAATGGCAGAGAAAGCTACTACAATGGCTTTCGTACACACGTGTGAAGCAGTACATGAATGTGTAGATCTGTTGAAAATATAAATTGTGCATTGTATCAGTAACTGTCTTTTTATTAATCAGACTTCTTGTAAAATCATTTTAGACAATGTTAAACAGTGCTTTACATGATATAAACAATATGCCCTTGCATCGTCTTCACTGAAGAAAAACAATAGTAATCTCATTTAAAAAGATGACAATCACATCTTTCATAATAAAAGACAACCGTCTGTCAATTTTCAAAGATTAGCTCTTTCAGACTTGAGGCATTGAGGAGGGTGAACGGTTTGCTCTTTCAGATTAAGTGTGTGGCTCTTAAAAGAGCCGTTGTGTTGGATGACTGCAGCAGCAGCAGAGCAGTTTACTTGGAGCTGGTGTACTTGGTCACAGCCTTGGTGCCCTCGGACACAGCGTGCTTGGCCAGTTCACCAGGCAGCAGCAGACGCACGGCGGTCTGAATCTCCCTGGATGTGATGGTGGAGCGCTTGTTGTAGTGAGCCAGACGAGATGCCTCAGCAGCGATGCGCTCAAAGATGTCGCTCACAAAGGAGTTCATGATGCCCATGGCCTTGGAGGAGATTCCAGTGTCGGGATGAACCTGTTTCATCACCTTGTAAATGTAGATGGCGTAGCTCTCCTTCCTGGTCTTTCTCCTCTTCTTGCCTCCCTTACCGGTGGCGGTCTTGGTCACAGCTTTCTTGGAACCCTTCTTGGGCGCAGGCTTCGCAAGTTCAGGCATCTTGATGATACAACTCTCCACAGCATTGAGTGAACCAATATAGGAGGCTGCTACTCTACTTATTCAGGCTCCATGCAAACACGGCTGTGTGGTTCCTCTGCTGTGATTGGTCTACCTGGTCACTGAGCTGGGTTGGGGCTTGTGTTTCCATGGTAACATGCCTTGGTTAAAGTTGGACCCATCCTGCATGTTGGAAATTGACATTTTTATGTATCATAAAAGTCAATGTAATCGAGCCTCAGGATCGAAATGACATTGTGATAAAACTTTGGTTTGGATCAGAGCGGAGAGCGACAGGCCACATAGGTCATTCTGTGTCAAATCAAATAAGGTTGTTTTTCAAATCTAATCAATATCATGATTTCAAAAACCAAGGTCAGGAAATGATTACGTAATATTACATTACATTCATTTAGCAGACACTTTTGTCTTAATCACTTACAATAAGGGCATTCAAGAATTAATAAAGAACATAAACATTCATCAAATAAGCAAAAACTGCTCGAAGTGCTCAATTGTAATTAAGTGCTTTTTTGTGTTTAATATAATAAATTCATGGAGTGAGGTGCAGTCTGAAAAGGTGAATTTTCAGTCTGTGACGAAAGCATTGAAGGGATTCTGCTGTCTGGATGTCAATGGGGAGCTTGTTCCGCCATTGAGGCACCAGGACTGAAAACAGATGGGATTTAGATGAGCGGTGGCTGCCTGCCCCTCGCAATGAGGGAGTAGCAAGCCATTTGGCAGTAGGAGAGCGGAGTGGACAGGCTGGGGTGTCAAGTTTCACCATTTTCTGGATGTAGGAAGGCCCTGAACCATTCGCAGCCCGGTAGGCGAGTACCAGCACCTTGTATCGGATTCGAGCCACCACCGCCAGTGCAGGGTGCAGAGGAGTGAAGTGTAGGGGTCACCAAAAAGATCTCAATAATGATGGAGCAGTAGTTGGTTGAAGACGCCTTCCCTGGGAGGAAAGGCATCTTGGTCTTGTCCAGGTTGAGCTTCAGGTGGTGCGTTGACATCCACTGAGAAATGTCAGCCAGAAATGCAGAGATACGTGCTGCCACCTTGGTTTCAGATTGTGGAAAGGATCATTTGAAAAGTTAAATATTGTGCCTTTATTATTTGTATCAGTGTGGAGAGTTGTGGAACTATCTCCATCCTTGTGTGAGCAAAATATTATTTTTTACTGTGTAATATAATCTGCAAATGTGTAACAGTGATACACAAATACACAGAGGAATCTGTAAATCAGCGGCAAGGGGAAGTCTAGTTATTTTACCCGTGACACCAGAGCGTGTCAAAAAAATGCAGCGACTTCAGTGTCCTAGTGAATACCTCCCCTCATTCCAGGACATTTGCACCTCTTCCTGAACAACACTGTCTAGCTATCTTTCTACGTATCATATCAAAAGGAATACAGGCATCTCTCTTGATCACTCATTTCAGAAGATTATCAACTGTCCCTTGACAATGCAACAACCATCCCCCAGGACATTCCAGAGCATTCAGAACCTGGTGCCACCCAGGACTGCTGTGAAATTAGCAGTCATTTACTATTCAATAGTATCGTTGGGCTAAACAATAGGACCCATAGACATACATGTAAATTCGCCATGAATGGAATTTCTGGGGAAGCAGATGAAATTGCAACTGTGGGCCTCATCTCCTGCTTCACATTTAAATTTCACACATGGACAAGCAAACTCGGGAATGCTTACCACTAGGCCATAACCACGGAGTTGCAGTGCAACTTGCTAGCACGTCTCTTAGGGATATTTCAGTGATTTTGAAGGGGGGTTGTATGAGTTACTGTAGCGAACCCCAGCCAAAGAATGATCAAGCGTACTGATGTTTCTTAGTGTCCTTTATTTTCATGTTCAGCCGTGAGCCTTCATTTGAACAGAAACACTTTCCTCTCCTTCATATCTTCCATAAGAAAACACCGTAAGAACTACAGGACAAATAAATGACAATAATTAGCTCTTACAAATATACACACACCTTTTGAATGACACTTTAACCAAACATATAGATGTGCAGGCATATCCAAAAAATAGAGAGCTAGCATAAACCACGATGTAAAACTTGACATTAGCATGGCTATATGAAGAGTTAAATCAAACACTTCTACACAGAACATAAGTAAAACAACATAAATCCCGTTCCAGCTAGGCGCATATTTGTGTAAAAGAATAACAAAATATCATCGCGCAACTTCCTATAATCCCGTTTTCACACTTTTTTGTTTTTCGGACTTCTCCCTCGTTCAAGTTACCCACTCTCAGTGATTTCCTGCTTTGACAGGAAATGGCACTACAAAATAAAGGCATGTTTAACAAAATAAAGCGTATCCAAAATAAATGTATTTGAGTTGTTTAAGAGTCATTTACAGTTACTTATGCATATTAAATATGTCACCTTATGGAGATGTGATCAGCGATGTAATTTTTTTAAACACTTTATTTGTAATAGTCCAATTATCATATAAAACAATCGTATTCTCTATTTTACAAATAGCCATAGAAAAACAATCTCAACAAAAGAGAGACAAAGACAGATCAAACCCCAAAACAACCTGACAGACTTGTCACAGACAGTAGATGGACAAGAAATAAAAAAATAATCATAATAATAAAAAAAACAAGCAAACACACACACACAAAAAACTAAAAACAAGTGCACCTAACATTCGTTATTACAGGACTGAACAAGGGCAGGTGTAAACATTCAGAGTTCCAGTTCCAGACCAGGTAAATTGTTCACATACATTATCAGAGGGTCCCAGGTCTTGTAGAATCTGTTGATGGAACCGTTGAGGGTACATCTGATTTTTTCCAACTTAACATTCTGCATAATGTCCCTAATCCAGTGGTGGTGTGATGGAGGAGTAGCAGCCTTCCTTTAAATAATATCAAGCGTCTAGCTAATAAGGAGGAAAAGGCAATGACCCTCTGTAAATGAACAGGGGGAACAGACCCCTAAAAGCAACCAAAAACAGCAACCAAGGGAGAAGGTGAGATGTTATAAGCATAAGCATTAGAGATGACTTAAAAAAAGGATGACCAGAAGGGAACAAGTTTCAGACAAGACCAGAACATATGATAGGAAGTAGCTGGCGTCTGTTTACATCTATCGCATAATGGGTCTACGGTCGGAAATATTCTTGCTAATTTAGCTTTTGAGAAGTGCAACCTGTGTAACACTTTAAACTGTATTAAAGAATGTCTGGAACATGTGGAAGAAGAGTGGACTCTAGTAAGAGCCATATCCCATTCCTCATCAGACAGCTGCGCCCCCAAGTCACTTTCCCACTGTTCTCCAATATGTGAAATAGAGAGGTTGCAGCTATCCATGATATGGGCATAAATAAACGATATTCTATTCTTATTCAGCATATTGACTCTTAATTGGGAATCCAAACAGGAAGGAGAGGGGAGTGTAGGAAAATTAGCAAACTTTTTACGAGTAAAATCTCTAATTTGCAAGTATCGCAAAAAATGATTATTGGTCAGACTGAATTTTCTGGATAGTTGTTCAAAGCTAGCAAAATTATCATTAACAAACAGGTCCTCAATACTATGTATGCCCTTGTCATACCGAATCTTGAAGCCATTGTCCATTAGGGATGGTTGAAAAAGATGATTATGTATTATTGGTGAGTGAATAGAAATACTCTGAATACCCAGACATCTTTTGAACTGATTTACGATGTTATTATATTATCCTTAATATTATTAACTAGTGATGGTAGGGGTGCGCAGAGTAAAGCAGGGAGTGAGTGTGGGCTGCTTGTAACCTTTTCAATCTGGAGCCATGACTCTTTTAACCACAAAGAGATGGCATTAAAATTCGCAGCCCAATAATACGTGCGCAAATTTGGAATTGAAAGCCCACCTACATCCTTTGGTCTTTCCGTAAATTCTTTTCTTATGCAAGCTGATTTATAAGTCCATATAAAAGAAGAAATCATTTGATTAAATGCTTTGAAAAAAGATTGCGATATATAAACAGGCAGTGCCTGAAATAGATATAGAAACTTTGGTACAATATTCATCTTTACAGAATTTGTTCTCCTGATAAGAGATAGTGGCAAAATAGACCATCTTTTAATATCTTGTTTGCACTGTTCCAACAGAGGAGTGATGTTATTTTTAAATAGACTGTAATAGGATTTGGTGACTTTCACACCCAGATATGTAATGGACTCGGCAGACAACTTAAATGGCAGATTGGGATATTCTCTGGCATTACTACTAATGGGGAAGTATTCGCTTTTATTAAAATTTAGTTCATACCCAGAAATGTTTCCAAATTCCTGCAAGATTTTAAGGATTTCAGGGGTAGTTGTGATGGGGTTGGTGACATATAGTAACAAGTCATCTGCATTAAGCGAGACAGTGTGAGTTAGGCCACCACGTGAGATACCTTGTATACTATTATTGCATCTACGAGCTATGGCAAGTGGCACTATAGCTAAAACGAAAAGCAACGGACTCACTGGATCCCCTTGTTTTGTCCCTCTGTGAAGAGGAAAGTACTCAGATTAGATACCGTTGGTATACACTGAGGCAGTTGGATCAGTGTAAATGAGCTTGATAAGGTGAGTGAAGTTAGGGCCAAAACTAAACCTGTAAAGTGTATGAAAAAGATAATACCACTCAACCCGATCAAACGCCTTTTCAGCATCAAGCGATATTACTGCTTCTGGGGATGGAGTGCTAGATTCAGTACAGATGATATTAAACAACCGTCTCAGGTTAAAATAGGATTGTCTGCCTTGGATAAACCCAGTCTGCTCCTCCGAAATGACATGGGGAAGAATTGTCTCAAGCCGGAGTGCAATGGCCTTTGAGAACACTTTACTGTCAGTTTGTCAAGCTGTCTCGAGGGTCCTTATTCTTCTTTAATAACAGTGTAATAGATACCTGGCGCAGCGTAGGCGGAAGAATGTTATTCTCCAGTGCTTCTGCATAGACTGAGAGAAGACGAGGGGCAAGTTTATATTTAAATTTTTTATAAAAATCAGTTGGGACCCGTCCGGGCCAGGGGCTTTTCCACTCTAAAGGGACATTATTGCATTGTTGATTTCCTCTAGCGTCAGATTTTGTTCCGATCATTCTTTAGAGTCAGGGTCAATTGTAGGAATGTTCAGATTAGAAAAAATGCGTCAAATTGGTTGCGAATTTGAAGAATATAATTTAGAATAGAACTCTTTAAAGCAGCTGTTAATAGCCTGATGGTCCTCCGTTGAGGAGCTATCAGGTAGTATAATTTGCAAAATGATACGGGACGCTGCTTTTTGGCAGAGTTGACTAGCTAATAGTTTGGAAGGTTTATCCCCTTCTTCATAGAATCTACTACAGGACTTAAAGATGAACCTCTCCGCATGGGTGGTAGTTAAGAGATCAATTTCAGTTTGTAAGCCTACTCTCCTCCTAATCAAATCAGGGTTCGGAGAACCAGATATGAGTCCGTCCAGAGCTTTAATTTCTGAAGATAGCTCCTCAATATTCTTATACTTCAATTTCCTAATATAAGCAGAGTGAGAAATAATCTGTCCCCTGAGATACGCTTTGAGTGTCTCCCAGAGGGTTGAGGCTGAGATGCCATCAGTCCTATTTTCCTGCAGAAAGAAATCTATTTGTTCTGTAATGAACTTCACAAAGTCTGAATGAGCCAGCAGGAGTGTGTCAAACTGCCATGTCCATTTTGTCCTCTGAGTCGGAAGAGTTACCTTAATACTAACCGGAGCGTGATCGGAAATAATGATTGGATCATATTTACAATCTGTAATAACATTAAGCAAATAGGGGTCAACCAAAAAAAAAACTATCCTGGAAAATGACTTGTGTACGTTAGAGTAGTACGAATACTCCCTTTTGGTGGGATGTTTAAATCTCCATGGGTCTATGAGTTTATGTATATCTATGAACGACTGGATTGTTTGCACAGATTTAGACGGTCTTGGTACAGACTGAGAAGAGCAATCCCAGACAGAAACCATCACCATGTTGTAATCCCTAGACATAATCAAGTGGTAACTATCCAGATTAGGGATGGAGTTTAGCATCTTCTAAAAAAAATTATCATCATCAAAGTTTGGGCCGTAAATATTGACCAATACTAAGCGAAGTCGAAACAGCTCTCCCACAACCATCACATATCTGCCATTTGGGTCCAAGATAGTGTCTGATACAATGAAAGGAATCTTTTTATGAATTAGTATAGCTACTCCTCTACCTTTACAGATAATTGTGAATGAAACATCTGCCCCACCAAGTCTTTGTGAATTTTAGACTGGTCTCAATTTTGAAGGTGGGTTTTTTGTAGGAAAGCAATACCAACCCCAAGATATTGTGAGTGAGAGAGAACCCTTTTTCTCTTAATTGCCTGATTCAGAGCCGTCACATTCCAGCTTATAATTTTCATATCATCTTTACCTGGGACAAGATGTGAATTACTCTGTGTCATTAGAACCACTCAATTCAAAAATACCTGCGTCTACTCCATTTAGATGATAAAAAAGCCAGATAGGTGCACAAACTCTATAAAGAACAAATACCACATCAAAACTACTACATATAACAAATAAACAAGCCTTAAAAGGGCTACCCCCCCAGAAAACTTCAAACTACTGCAAACCTGCATTTGCATGCTACCCGCAATGATGGATACTTTTTTCAATCATTGATGAACCTCTCCAACAGTGTATTATATGACCTGTGACCTCATTTTACATAATTGAAACCATGATATCCATAAACCTATGAATGTTACTGTAGGGAGATCGGTGGTGATCATAAAAAACAACCAAAAATAAAAAAATAAATAAATAAAAAGTAAAGCATTTAGGAGGGCGTATATATATATAGCTAAAAATAAAAAATACTGTCAGAAAATATGACAGAATAGCCATATCCAATGATACCACTGTCCCTTTTAAATGATTGTTGGCGTCATTGACCCGATCATTAACATTACCTCAATCACCATTCTCCGCAGCGTGTGGAGCGGGGTGTCCGTTATTATCAATAACATTGTTATCAATGTAGGTCAGTGCCTCCGCAGGGTCGGTGAACTTCATACGTTTCCCGTTGTGTGTGAACTGCAGAGTGGCTGGCTAGTAGAGGCAGAACTGGATCTTTGTGGCGTGGAGCTTCTTTTTGGACTCGGAGAAGCCTGTGCGTTGTTTGTTGACATCAGGGCTGCAGTCAGGAAAGTTGTGAAATCTTGATCCGTTGAAGGAGAGCGGGCCCTTCTGTCTGGCGAGGCGTAGGATCAACTCTTTAGTTTGAAAGTGATGGAGCTTGACAATGAATGGCCGTGGTCTATTGTTGCCATCTGCTGGTTTTGGGGCCAAACTCCTGTGGGCTCTATCTACCGACGGCGGCTTCTCAAAACTGTCTTCCCCAAGCACATTGATGAGCAGTTTGGTGATAAATTCTGTTCGTCGTGGGCCCTCCGTATTTTGGGATATCCCCACAATGCGTATATTCTGCCGTCTAGTGTAGTTTTCCAAGTACGTCACCTTCTCCCTCAAAGCATCGTTCTCTTTAGCCAGCGAAGTTTGGGAAGCTTCCACGCTGCTCAGTCTCTTGTCGAACTCATTTAGCCCGTCCTCCATATCAGTAATTCGTTGGCCATACACACTCAGGATCAAATGTAGAGAGGCAATAGAGGCCCGGTTCTCCTCCCGAAACGAGTTGATAGAGGCTTGCACAGCAGTAACCGCATTTGCCAGCGCGTCCATGCTGTTAGCATTAGCACCTTTTTCTGCGCTAAGGCTAGCCGAGGAGTTCGAATTGCCCCGTGTTGTGGTTTTCCCACTTTGTTGTTTGGTCGTATTGGGAGGCATTCATCCACTCATGAGGTAGTAAAGTCACTTAGTGTGTGTAGTGGGTTAGGAGGTCCAAAATGTATAAATTTGATAGATTTCTGTGGGAGGTGTCGAAGACACGTCTACTCACTACTCATGCTCAAGCGCGCCCCCTCAGCGATGTTATTTAACAGAGTTTGGAGGAGAAGTGGAATAAGCGTAAGTCTGAGTCCAACTGTTGTAAAGGGGACACTGAAAAAAGGTATTTTTCCCCACACTTTGAAATGCTTACCTAAAAAAAAATCTTTTAATTGTACACTTAAGGACGTACTTTTTCACTGCTTCAGTTTTCCCGCCAGACAACTGTTTAAGTTTTCACTTTTTTTTCAAGTGTTTTTCAGCCAGGTATTACTCGCCAACTCGCCGCCATAGCTTTGAGACGAACAGCTGATATGCGGAGTGAAACTGCACCAGCGGGAGTTGGTGCAGTAATAAATACATGGCCGAAGTATGCTTGAAAAAAAAGTGAAAACTTAAACAGCTGTCTGGCGTCAGACTAAAGGAGTGAAAAAAATATACATCCTTTAGTATACAATTGAATGGATGCATTTTTATGTAATGTATTAAAATGTGGCGAAAAAGTTTTTCGGTGGTCCCCTCTGAAACAGTGGGACTCTGACTTACTTTACTTCCATTTCCCCTCCAAACTCTGTAAAATGACATCGCTGATCACCATCTCCATAAAGTATCATATTAACAATGCATAAGTAACTCATACAACCCCACTTCAAAATCAAAGAACTATCCCTGCAAGGTGACGACGAGTGATGTTTACAATCTGCACTTGCAGTGTTGGTGTGGTCCGCACCACTTTTTTTGCTAGCAGACAATAGGGAAATATTTGCTGATTTTTATAAAACGTAACTTCCTGTGTCTCTGTGTCCGCATTGGCACCATTTTGCGAGATCTGGGACCTCCCTCTATGGTAACTTGGCACTCGCACGGGTCTGGAACATTGCTGTTGAGATCTCTCCTTTAACTCCATGAGTGACGTTTAAATGTGAAGCAGGAGATAAGGGCCACATTTGCAATTTCATCTACTTCTCCATGAATTCTTTTCATGGTGTATTTACATCTATGTCTATGGGCCCCCTATTGTTTAGCCCAACAATGCTATTGAATAGTAACTGACTGCTAATTTCACATGTCATGGGTGGAACCAGGTTCTGAACGCTCTGGAATGTTCTGAGGGATGGTTGTTGCATTGTCATGGGACAGGTGATAATGTTCTGGAATGAGTGATCAAGAGAGCTGCGTGTATTCCTTTTAATATGATAATTAGAAAGATAGCCAGACAGTGTTGTTCAGGGAGAGGTACAAATGTCCTGGAATGAGAAGAGGTATTTTACTAGGACACTGAAGTCCCTTGCAGCTCAGGGGGAAGTCTTGTGATTTTACCCCTGACACCAGAGTGTGTCAAAATAAATGCAGGACTTCAGTGTCCTAGTGATTTACAGATTCCTCTGCGTACTCGTACATGACTAGTATACATTTTCAGATTCCATCACACAATAAAAAAATGTTATTTTACTCACACAAGGGTGAACGTAAGTACACAACTCTCCACACTGATACAAATAATATAGGCCCTATATGTAACTGTTCAAATGAGTCCAGATGACCCTCCTGTTCTTCAGTATCATCCTGCGCATGACGCCTTTTCTTTAACTTATAACTTCTTAGATAAAATTTTTGTTCCGATGGAAAATTAACCATAGCTACGCAGATGACATCACACTGATGGGGTCCTGTCCACAATCTGAAACCCAGGCGGCAGCACGAATCTCTGCATGATGACGCACCACCTGAAACACAATCTGGACAAGATTGAGATTCTTTTCCTACCAGGGAAGGCGTCTCTCACCAACGACCACTCCATCACCATCAAGAACAGGTGAGTTTTCAGCCTGCGACGAAAGCATTGAAGGGGTTCTGCTGTCCTGATGATGTGCTGCAGAGGTCGGATGGCACATGCCGGCAGACCAGCTAGGACAGAATTGCAGTAGTCCAGGCCTGAGATGACAAGAGCCTGCACCTATACCTGCGTCGCTTTCTCTGTGAGGATCAGACGTAGCCTCCTGATGTTGTGTCACACCCATGTTCCTAGCAGTTTGAGTAGGGGTCACTACAGAGTCCAGACTGCACCTCACTCCCTGAATTTATTATATTAAACGCAATTTTGAGTTATAGCTTTATGGTTGAATGCACTTATTGTAAGTCGCTTTGGACAAAAGTGTCCGCTAAATGAATGTAATGTAATGTAATCATTTCCAGAGCTTGGTTTTTGGACTCATGATGTTAATGAGATTTGAACAACAACCTTATTTGATTTGACACAGAATGACCCATGTGACCTGTCGCTCTGCACTCTGATCCAAACCAAAGTTTTTCATAATGTCATTTTGATCCTGAGTCTCGATCACATTGACTTATATGACTCATTCACATGTCAATTTCCAACATGCAGACCGGGTCCATCTTTAACAAAGGCATGTTACCATGGAAACAAGAGCCCCTCCTCCAGCCCAGTGAGCAGTTAGACCAATCACAGCAGAGGAACCACACAGCCGTGTTTGCATGGAGCCTGAATAAGTAGAGTGGCAGCCTCCTGTACTGGTTCACTCACTTCTGTGGAGACTTGGATCATCAAGATGCCTGAGCCTGCGAAGTCTGCGCCCAAGAAGGGCTCCAAGAAAGCCGTGACCAAGACCGCCGCCGGCAAGGGAGGCAAGAAGAGGAGAAAGACCAGGAAGGAGAGCTACGCCATCTACGTGTACAAGGTGATGAAGCAGGTTCATCCCGACACCGGCATCTCCTCCAAGGCCATGGGCATCATGAACTCCTTTGTGAGCGACATCTTTGAGCGCATCGCTGCTGAGGCGTCTCGTCTGGCTCACTACAACAAGCGCTCCACCATCACGTCCAGGGAGATTCAGACCGCCGTGCGTCTGCTGCTGCCTGGTGAACTGGCCAAGCACGCTGTGTCCGAGGGCACCAAGGCTGTGACCAAGTACACCAGCTCCAAGTAAACCGCTCTGATGCTGCTGCTGCAGTCATCCAACACAACGGCTCTTTTAAGAGCCACACACTTCATCTGAAAGAGCAAACTGTTCACACTCCTCAGTGCCTCAAGTCTGAAAGAGCGAATGTTTGGGAATTGACAGACGCTGTTTCTTTTATTATGAAAGATGTGATTGCCATCTTAACTGAGATTCATAGTTTCTTCAACTCGTGGATGATTCAAGGGCATATTGTTTTTATCATGTAAAGCACTTTTTGTTGAACAATGTCTAAAATGATGTTGCAAATAAAGTCTGAATACGAGAACGACAAAGTCACTGATACAATGCACATTGTCAAAGATCTAAACATTAATTTACTGCTTCACGTGTACGAGAGCTTTTTTTTTTTTTAAATTTTAGTTTGTCACTTTCTGCCATTTTGCAACTTCTACCTGTGCTACGGGCACAGTTGACAGATTTCATTTATTCATTATGTTATGAGTGTTTGAAGTAAATTGACAAAGTGCCTCCTTAAAAAAAAAATAATTGCATAGCCCACCTTGACATGCAGAACGGGAAACTACAAACAGGTTTACATTTTGTCTCGACAGAGGCAGAAGCATCTGCTGTGGATTAATGGACAGGTGTGATTTTGGTTTTTCCACGAGTGTTGAAGTCCACAGATCTCTGAAAGAAGAGGTAGGTGTTAATTCTTCTGCACTTTTTTGATACAAATGGGGAGAAGTTAAAGTATAACAATACCGCCAATTTGAACAAAGCTTTTCTGTCTCTTTGCTCTAATCGGCGACAAGCTGAATCCTCTTCGTTGACAAAAGGAGAAGATCATGGACCAGTACAAGTTCTACGACCCGACGCCGAAAAAGTAATACTTTGATCCTTGACTGCACCGTATGTCTAGAATTAGAGCTGGACACAACTTATGTACTGCAAAGTGGCCACCGTACTGAAATCTTAAACAAATTTATACTGACAGTATTAAAGACTTATTTTGAGTTTACAGTTCATATTCTTCCTTCCACTATGGGATTTAAAGTTTAGAGGAATCTCTTACGGGGGTCGCATGACAGTTTTTATTTCCTCAGGACATGTATTAACTCCATCCTTCCACGGATTAACTTGAGCAAATTATTACATGTGTATTAATTAATTTTAAATAAAAACATGGTCTCCCAAAAATCACTAGGACGTTTAATCGATATAATGAATCTATCTTCAGGCATTATGTAGGCAAATCACACCACCTAACGATGGTTCATCATGTGATCATTGAACTACACATCAGTTCCTAAGGAGTGAGAGCATCAGAGGACCGTTGTCTCCAGGTCAGAGTCAGTGGCTCTTAAAAGAGCCGGTGTTGTGGTCAGTGGAGCAGCAGCAGGTTACGCCCTCTCCCCTCGGATGCGGCGGGCCAGCTGGATGTCCTTGGGCATGATGGTGACCCTCTTGGCGTGGATGGCGCACAGGTTGGTGTCCTCGAACAGGCCGACCAGGTAAGCCTCGCTGGCCTCCTGCAGAGCCATGACCGCGGAGCTCTGGAAGCGCAGGTCGGTCTTGAAGTCCTGAGCGATCTCTCGCACCAGCCGCTGGAAGGGCAGCTTGCGGATCAGCAGCTCCGTGGACTTCTGGTAGCGACGGATCTCTCTCAGAGCCACGGTACCGGGCCTGTAGCGGTGAGGCTTCTTCACGCCGCCGGTGGCCGGCGCGCTCTTGCGGGCAGCCTTGGTGGCCAGCTGCTTCCTGGGAGCTTTGCCTCCAGTGGATTTCCGAGCGGTCTGCTTGGTCCTCGCCATGTTGCTGCTTGATTCTCTGAACAGGAGGAAAGTGGAGCGCAGGGCCGCGACACTCTGCTCTTTATCTGCGGGGCCGCTGTGACGTGGTGACGCTGCGCTGCTGGGAGCCTCCTCTCTGGTTGGTCCCGCTCGATCCGCGGACATAAAGCGGGGGGTTTGCGCTCTTTGCGCCACATTGTCTGAGACCAGGAACAATGAGCGGACGAGGAAAGACCGGCGGAAAGGCCCGAGCGAAGGCGAAGACCCGCTCCTCCCGTGCCGGGCTCCAGTTCCCAGTCGGCCGTGTTCACAGGCTGCTGCGCAAAGGCAACTACGCGCAGCGTGTGGGCGCCGGCGCCCCCGTCTACCTGGCGGCTGTGCTGGAGTACCTGACCGCTGAGATCCTGGAGCTGGCTGGAAACGCCGCCCGCGACAACAAGAAGACCCGCATCATCCCCCGCCACCTGCAGCTGGCCGTGCGCAACGACGAGGAGCTCAACAAACTGCTGGGCGGAGTGACCATCGCTCAGGGCGGCGTGCTGCCCAACATCCAGGCTGTTCTGCTGCCCAAGAAGACCGAGAAGGCCGCCAAGTCCAAGTAAAGCTGCTGGACCCCTCCAACACAAAGGCTCTTTTAAGAGCCACACACTCCTCTGACGAGCAGCAAAGCTCCTCGTGTTTCATCGTCATCCTGTATCTTCAATAACAATAATAATAATGTTAACATTCACATCAGGACCACGTGTTATTCGCATAACTTAACTCTTATAAGTTATATATATATACTGTTTAAATATCAGTAATACAAAACACAAGTTATTACAGTTACCTGAATTCAGGGGGTTTTATCAACCAAAATTATTTTCACAGCTTCAAATTCCAATTGACGATGTTGTTCAACGAAGGTCAAGAGGAAACATGAAGGATCGTAACTTCAAAGCTTTAATTTCTGTATTTCTGTGGCTGCATCATGATGGGGAGAAGGAAATGTGCAAACCGTCTTTTATACATAGAACATAACTACACTGACTAATAGTGCCACAATAAACAGATGTACTATATAAATGATTTTAAACTCCTATTTGATTAAAATGTCTTAAGAATATTTACCTCAAACTCTGTAACGGACATTTTCCACCAAAGCTGATTTAAATGGCAGGGGTCATAAGACGTTTTTGGGGGAAATTAAATCTGTTTAAGATTGAGGTCAAGTAAGTGAACTGAAAGGAATGATTAGAAATGCCCTCACTTTATAAAATATAGTGTAATGTTGGGTGTACTATATCGACCTAGTTGTATCAGTTAATTTTGATTTTCTCTTACTGATTAAAAGATGAGAATCATATTGTTTACATTCGCTTCATGTAAACTTTCCATTGAAAAATGACAAGCGATCAGGTTGTGTAGTGTGAAATGCACAGCGACTCTAAAACCAACAAAGTATTGGAGAATAAACTTGTTTAAGTAAAGAGCTCAAATGTCAGCAGTGATTTAAAGATAAATTTCGATGCCGGAAGAGAATGATTTACCAGACAAGTAGCTCTGATCACACGTTATTATTTCATCACATGGAAAAAGAGCAAACTTTCTAAAGGAGTTATTATATGACCTCAGCCAGCTTCCATCATATGATTTTAAGTGACCTGAAACCAGCTAAATAATTAACATGTCTATTTGCAATGTGTTATGACAGTGGTGCTCTCTCTGTGTGTGTGTGTGTGTGTGTGTGTGTGTGTGTGTGTGTGTGTGTGTGTGTGTGTGTGTGTGTGTGTGTGTGTGTGTGTGTGTGTGTGTGTGTGTGTGTGTGTGTGTGTGTGTGTCCATCAGAGGATGACAGCTCTCAGGGACTGAGTGTTTGGCTCTTAAAAGAGCCGTTGTGTTGGTGGTGGTGCGTTCAGGTGCTGGTGGTTTATCCTCCGAAGCCGTACAGAGTGCGGCCCTGCCTCTTCAGAGCATACACCACGTCCATGGCGGTCACGGTCTTCCTCTTGGCGTGCTCGGTGTAGGTGACGGCGTCACGGATCACGTTCTCCAGGAAAACCTTCAACACACCGCGGGTCTCCTCGTAGATCAGACCGGAGATGCGCTTCACTCCGCCACGGCGAGCCAGGCGGCGGATGGCGGGCTTGGTGATGCCCTGGATGTTATCACGGAGAACTTTACGGTGACGCTTGGCGCCTCCTTTACCGAGTCCTTTTCCTCCCTTGCCGCGTCCGCTCATCTTCTCTGGTCGGTTGAGAGTTAGTCGATGATGTTACAGTCAGTCACAGCTATTCAAAGTCTGTGTGAGGACGTGATAGAAGACAGAGGCGGACATATTCTTCCTCTGTGGTTCTTCACTGATGCGTAATGGTGCGTCAGCGCCTCCACAGGCGCAGGAGTCAAGAGCAGTAGGACTCCTACAAGACTCTCTGAGCTCCACATGACTTTGTTGACGGATGTTGACAGACTCAAGTGATTTTAATGCTGTGACTACAAGTCGGTTGATCTTGGCCTTTGACTGTCAAGTCATCAATCCACATACTGAGATACTGTGGCACAGGAGGCTTCTTCTTCCAGCCTCCTGGAGAAGTGCAGCCTCTGCTGTGCCCTGGAGCAAACAGCCTCCACATGGACCTTCCACACTAGCTGTAGAATCCATGTGGATGCTCAGGTACCTGAAGGAGTCCACTAGTGCTGCAGTCTGGTCATGGATGACCACTGGTGACTTGTCACCAAGAGACTTGGAATCAAACACCGTCCCCTACACCACAGTAAACAATCCTTAGTGTTAAACTTAAACACATGAATATCAGAAATATTATACAGCAGCTCAACAATTGATCTATAATCAAATCAGAGATTTTGGTACTGACATAATGGACATAACATGTGGAGTACCACAAGGCTCCATTCTTGGACCATTGTTATTGAATCTTCATAGCTCCCACTTGCTCATGTTATAAAGAAACACAAAGGACACCTGTAAGCACCTTACACACCCTAACTCAAAGTATTTATGATATTAATCTATGGATGTCACAGAACTTTCCAAGAGGGTCTGGCTGCAGACCACTGCAGCTGTGGAGCGCCACGCTATAGACTGGAATCATGTGACCTCCACACTACAATGAGCAAGTGGGTGATTTTCGATTTAGCAATTTGCGAGCATGCACAACTCACCTATCAGTGTCTAGTAAAAACTAAAACTATTCATTTTTTGTTCACGTATCCAACTACCAAAACCTTCACTGATAGGTGAGTTGCAGCTCACAAATTACAAAAATTAAAATCTTGAGTTTTTTTGGGCAGTTGACTAACAGAAACTGGGTGCATTACTGCCACCAGTTGGTATGGAGTGTGGATCAACATCACTATAATTTACTACATGAAAGAAATAAACATAGCTGCTGGAAACCTCCAACACAAAGGCTCTTTTTAGAGCCACACACTCTCCTGGTCAAAGCTCCTTGTGCCTCAAGATCCTATATCATAAACCGAGTATATAATTCACAACCATCATTTATTTCACAGCATCAAAGTCACATTGATGATGTAGTTCAACTAAGATCAAGAAGAAACACCTCTTGATCGAGGAGTTTGTTTTCTCCTGTTCACCTTGGTCAGCACAAATATGCAAACATATTTGGAATGTTATGTTAGTGACAGATCCAGGTTTGTTTGCCTTTCTCATTGTTTGAAACATTTTCAGTGAATGATGCCCAGATCTTGATTTCACCCTGGTCTGTCGAAATGACCAAAACAAAACAAAAAAAAAAAAAATCACATTTACACTTTTTTTCAAACAAATAATAATAAAAAAGAAGCAAGTGTGATACTGCACACTATTGGTTTATTTGACAAGACAGATGCAATCTGCACCTGTGTAAAAAGTATCAGTTTACTGTATATGCTAATTTCCAACATCTGTCCCTGGAAGGGCTTTTATGAAAATATTAATTAAATAGAAATTGAACAAAAAAAGGTGACAAATACAAAATACAACGAAGCACACGTAAAAAACAAAAATGACAGTTATTGTGAGTTATTTTTTATTTGTTGACTGTCTTGATGTGAATTCATTCATCATATATGGTGAGCTCAACGTGTGGAGGGAATTCAATCTGATCTATAAAATCTCCTTCCTTTGTGTCACATATTGTGTGTTTTGGTCCGTGTCCTAGCACCAGGGAGCTTTTCACAATGAGTGCAAGTATCTGATATGAGCAGAGAGAATCACAGGGTGGATCTCCAGAGCTGGTCCTGGATCAGCAGCTGCATGTCTCAGATGTCAAAGATCCACCTGAGCTGTTCAGGGGAGAGTGGAGGCTCAGCTCCTGACTTCATCTGTACACCAGGACGTCCAGGCAGGAACAGAGAGCGGGTGAGGCCTGAGAACAAAGTTACTGAGCTCTACCCAAATCTATAGATGTGTGGAGCTCGTTGGACAACACCGAGGTGCTGATGATACATTACTTACACTTCCATGACACATTAAACTGCTGTGTCTGTTGATCTTAAGTTTAAAACGAAGTTCAATTTGAGGATTAGTTCATTCATAATGCCGACCACGCCACCTAGAGGGTGGAATGAGCCTAGGACAACACCGGTTCTTATAATAAATCAGGAGTGAGGCGATTTAAAACAGATCCACAGATGCAGATAGGAGCTTGACAACATTTACTATAATAACATTATTAAAACCCCGGTCCAGAGTCCTTCGTGTCCGTTTCCCCAACGAGGTCCAGGATGCGGCGCAGAGTCGCTCCTCTTCTTCAGCACAGCCGTGCGCCTTCCCGGCTCGACTGCTCGCCATGCGCTCGGCGTCCACCTGGAAGCACAGGACACCCGCCCACACAAGTCTCAAGGCTCTGCCCACACTGCCTGGCCCCTCGAGTCCGCAGCTCAACACTATACTCACAATCCTCCTGGGCGACAGCGTTCTCTGCTCTCGACCCAGGCTGGAGAAATAGCGCCAAACGGACACAGGATGCTGCGCCAACACCGTGCTGCGCATCACACTGCTGCCAGTGACAAGTCTGGTGAGTAGTTCAGGGGCAGTCGGAAACTCCATGCAACATTACAAAAACAGCTCGAAATAAAAGCACAGCAATAGTTAAAACTGTGGGAAAAATTGCGGTAATCAATTAAAATGAGTAAAACATCATTCATTAAAAGAAAAAAGTCACATGGTTCTAGATGCTGTTCCAACGGGAGAAACTAAAAGCTGCTCATTTACTGACAGTGTGCAGCCTTTTATCACAGGCCCTGTTCACACCCGAGTGATACTGTCACAGGTGAACATCTGTAAGTACAGATGTGACCTCACATCAATGTCACATTTGAGATCCATCAATAACAGTCTATCTAAACATCAGACACTGAGGAGTGTGAACAGTTTGCTCTTTAAGATGAAGTGTGTGGCTCTTAAAAGAGCCGTTGTGTTGGATGACTGCAGCAGCAGCAGAGCGGTTTACTTGGAGCTGGTGTACTTGGTCACAGCCTTGGTGCCCTCGGACACAGCGTGCTTGGCCAGTTCACCAGGCAGCAGCAGACGCACGGCGGTCTGAATCTCCCTGGACGTGATGGTGGAGCGCTTGTTGTAGTGAGCCAGACGAGACGCCTCAGCAGCGATGCGCTCAAAGATGTCGCTCACAAAGGAGTTCATGATGCCCATGGCCTTGGAGGAGATGCCGGTGTCGGGATGAACCTGCTTCATCACCTTGTACACGTAGATGGCGTAGCTCTCCTTCCTGGTCTTTCTCCTCTTCTTGCCTCCCTTGCCGGCGGCGGTCTTGGTCACGGCTTTCTTGGAACCCTTCTTGGGCGCAGACTTCGCAGGCTCAGGCATCTTGATGATCCAAGTCTCCACAGCAGTGAATGAAACTATACAGGAGGCTGCCACTCCTGCATGTGAATGAGTCATATAAGTCAATGTGATCGAGACTCAGGATCAAAATGACATTATGAAAAACTTTGGTTTGGATCAGAGTGCAGAGCGACAGGTCACATGGGTCATTCTGTGTCAAATCAAATAAGGTTGTTGTTCAAATCTCATTAACATCATGAGTCCAAAAACCAAGCTCTGGAAATGATTACATTACATTACATTCATTTAGCGGACACTTTTGTCCAAAGCGACTTACAATAAGTGCATTCAACCATAAAGCTATAACTCAAAATTGCGTTTAATATAATAAATTCAGGGAGTGAGGTGCAGTCTGGACTCTGTAGTGACCCCTACTCAAACTGCTAGGAACATGGGTGTGACACAACATCAGGAGGCTACGTCTGATCCTCACAGAGAAAGCGACGCAGGTATAGGTGCAGGCTCTTGTCATCTCAGGCCTGGACTACTGCAATTCTGTCCTAGCTGGATCAGATCTCATCAACATCATGAATGAGTCCAAAAACCAGGTCTGGAAAATGATTTCCTCTTTTTGAGTCTTAACATTATTTCATTTGTATAACATGAAAAACAACTTCTCCAAAGTCTTGTTAGAAAACAACATCAGTATTGTTCCTTCACCAAACTGAATGCATTATCTCTGGCAACTGGTTTATTGTCTAAGTCGACTAATTATATTTTTATTTTATTCAAATGATAGAAAAGCCAATAAATGTATAAAGGGGAAACAAGTGTACATATTCTTTCTGATATCGTCTGTAAAACTGATACGATTACAGAGCTTGTAACTGAAAACAAAATGATTTTGTCCAAAGAAACAAAAAGAAAAATGGGAGGAGGGGAGAGGGAAGAAAAAATCATTTTCTAACTCAAATACAAGCTTGTGGTCAAGTCTTGTCATTTATGGAAATTAATATTGAGAGAGCGTTGGAAATGAATTGTAATTTTCATTTTTATTAGTCTGAAATTATATCAAAACCATGAAAGGGGCAGTATAAGTAAGGAGTGTGTGAAATTGAACTTGAGGGGAAAAAAATAAATAAAAACTAAAGGTAAAATTGAAAACTTCATTGATTGTGGTAAAAAAAACACTTAGTATAGTGTAGATCTCTACTAAGATACACAACTAGAATGTTAATAAATTAGATCCTTTTCTTGTTCATATTTTTTTATTTAGTCTTTCTTGCCACAGACAAAACATTAAATGAAGTTACAGGAAGGAATCTCATGTACAGGAACAGGAAAGATGGAGGCCTTGACCATAAATTTGGGTTTGGAGTTAAAGATACATTTCTGTAAAAATATTGCTCAGAGAAAGAAAAGCAAAGTGGATTGATGTGATGCAAGACGGCATGTGGTAGAATACACAAATATACAGAATAGATGATTTTAAACACCCTATTGACACATGTAGAAAATAATAGACGTGTCTAGTATGTTGGTAAACTAGCAGTGGTCACATGGAGCCACATTGTTGTATTGATATATAATTTTCCCACTGTGTGTGTGTGTGTGTGTGTGTGTGTGTGTGTGTGTGTGTGTGTGTGTGTGTGTGTGTGTGTGCATCAGAGGATGAGAGCTCTCAGGGACTGAGTGTTTGGCTCTTAAAAGAGCCGTTGTGTTGTTGGTGGTGGTGGTGCGTTCAGGTGCTGGTGGTTTATCCTCCGAAGCCGTACAGAGTGCGGCCCTGCCTCTTCAGAGCATACACCACGTCCATGGCGGTCACGGTCTTCCTCTTGGCGTGCTCGGTGTAGGTGACGGCGTCACGGATCACGTTCTCCAGGAAAACCTTCAACACACCGCGGGTCTCCTCGTAGATCAGACCGGAGATGCGCTTCACTCCGCCACGGCGAGCCAGGCGGCGGATGGCGGGCTTGGTGATGCCCTGGATGTTATCACGGAGAACTTTACGGTGACGCTTGGCGCCTCCTTTACCGAGTCCTTTTCCTCCCTTGCCGCGTCCGCTCATCTTCTCTGGTCGGTTGAGAGTTAGTCGATGATGTTACAGTCAGTCACAGCTATTCAAAGTCTGTGTGAGGACGTGATAGAAGACAGAGGCGGACATATTCTACTTCTGTGGTTCTTCACTGATGCGTAATGGTGCGTCAGCGCCTCCACAGGAGCAGCCGTCAGGAACCGGAGAACGACAGTTACGTATTGTAACTCCAGATTCTATGAGTATAGGCGCAGCCCTTTAAGCTATGGGCCTCATTGGCTTCTTGAATGATTGAAGAACAAGTTGATCAGGACAGAAATGGTTTGTTTCATGTTATAACTGTTCATATTATGGAGAATAAATTGCATATTTCTTTTATTTTACATCTGCCTTGTTTCCTCGCTGGATTGCATAGAAGTTTGCCTTTTGGAAAGTTAGTCAAACACTTGAAGACCTGCAAGAAGTGGCAAAGGAGGTTTTCATTTTTAGTTGTGACTACAATAGTGATTACATTTTCATACCTTTACATCTGTTAAGTGTTTCACAATATCTTCTTTTGGCAGTTACATTGCCATCTAATATTGCTCCTACAGATGGTTCTGCTATTGTGGACTGTGTCAGCAGGGGACAGGAGTTGGAGTACAGGGGTAAGGTGGACAGTTTTGTGGAGTGGTGAGGATGAAACTACCTGCAACTCAATGTCACAAAGACCAAGGAGTTGGTGGTGGAGTTCAGGAAGAAAGGGACCCGTCTCAACTCAGTCTGCATCAAGGGTACAGATGTTGACACTGTAGATGACTCCAAGTATCTGGACATCCACATAGACAACAAGTTGGACTGGACAAAAAACACACCTGCCTGTATACTCAGGAGACTGAGACTTTCAAAGACTGCTGAACCATGCTGCAAATGTTTGATCACTCGGTGGTGGCCAGCTTCATCTTCTACGCTGTTGTGTGCTGGGGCAGCAAGGTGAAGGCAGCTCATGCTAATAGAAGCTGGTTCTGTCCTGGGAATGGATCTGTAGTCTTTGGAGGAGGTGTCAGAGAGAAGAATGCTGAGGAAACCTCCTTAGTATTATGGACAGCACCTCTCATCCTATATGTATATATATACACACACACACACACACACATGTAAATACTGATGCTGTACTTTCATTGCATATACATTGGTTATTTTTTTAACTTAAACGGTTGAGTAGGCAAATCTTTTCATAAGCACTTATATACAAAGTTCAGAATTGATCAACCAGTGTGGAGAGATGGGCAAAAGACCACAGTTGATGTTGTATAAGGAATATCGTTATTGTGTAGTTCCTAATCATTAAATTGAGCTAAAACAGGGCTGAAGCTGGAGGATGATCAATGAATTAAAAGAGGCAGAGAGTCAATTAGATAGAGGGGAATGGGCTTTCTGTGATGGGGGGTGCTAAGCTTCTTTTCCTGCGTGTGGCAAAGCTGAATGGTCATGGAAAGGACTACTACACTGCTGCTGGTCACCAGTTCAGGGCTGGTCGGTTCAACACTTCACAATATGGTGACTGTGATTCAGCTCCTGCTCTGGATCATGCTGCTCCCCGCTGAAGAAAAGAAGAAATTGATTAATAACATGCAACACACAGTAATGTTGATTTGTGATATTCTTTCAAAAGGACATCCACTGTCTAAAGATGAGGAGACTGTGACATGCACATCCTGACCGCAGCTGCAGCTTGTAAAGAGATACACGTAATGGTTGGATTGTTCATGCTGTGAGAACATTTTAAAGAGTTTTATTCAAACAATTCTGAACAGGCTATGCAGAACATAAAAATATATAAACTTTGGTATTGCACAAAAAACTATACTCACTACACTATACTTGGTATGAAATCTTTATGTTGTCCTTGTGGATCTGGGTAGCGATCTTGTATCTTCCAGTCACAGCAACTGGGTATCATAACTGTGACCTCCATGTTGCCACAAAATAAGATGAGGAGCATCTGCTGTCAGTAAGAGGTCCAACAGCTGATTTTACAGCTCCAAACTCAGTCAGGACAGATTTGATTTTTTTTTATTGGACAGAGCTTTATTGTTCACAAAGAACACTGTACATGTCAGGTAGACAATAACACAAAGAACCCACTGACCACCATATCAGATGTATTTTTGAAAGTACAGGAAAGGGGGAAAGAGAGTTTGGAGAACACGCGGGAAATGGCCAGGGTCGGAACCGGACTTCACGTGTTCTGGGGGCGTGGCTTTAGACAGAGGTTTGAAGAGATTGGGTAGATATTTTTCGGTTGGGCGATGCGTTCAAAATCCCGTTGTTTTTTTCCAATTAACATACTCATTCTCTTTTGGTATTCATCGATTACAGATTAAAATTTTGTACACAAACAACAGTATGCGGATGCACTGATAAAAAAGATGAAAGAAGCGTTAATTTTCAATTTCCAAGTCGGCAAATCGTATTTTCCATCATTCCGATAACACATGAAGGCATCAATTAAAGTTGGCGGGCATTCATTAATAGCGGTCCTCATCACTTCATTCTACCAGCCACAGAAGCGAGTTAAGAAATGGAGCAGCAACAACGCCTCAATAATTTGGCCGATCGTTTCAAATCCCTTGTCCAGGACAGGCTTGGGGAGGATCGGCCACCAGGACTTATTGACAGGTAAACTATGATTTATAGTTGTATTTTTTTTAAGGGCAATGTAATGTACTTATTTGTTCAACAAATGCTGAAAATCCAAAGGATGCACGGTTTTCGGCTGGCTCTCCTGCCTATCATTTATTGTGTGAAAAAATTATATTAATATAGGTAACGTTCCCTATATTTTTTTCAGGCCTGGTCAACGATTTGGTACGATGGCATATTGGCGCGCTCGGCGTCGGTCCTTTTTGTTGGCTCTCTTCAAGGAAAAGATGACTTATTAGGCTTAGGCATTTATTGCATAAAAATAGGAAAAAACATGTTTCAAAATTTCTACATTTTGAATATCGTAGATGTGATTTCCTGCATTCTGGTGCATTTTAGGGTGACCAGCTGGAGATCCCAAACCATTCACAATGATAATTCATGTATTCAGGTAAATTTCAATGTTTCACACATATCGACTCATATTTGTTGTTCGCTATTTTATGTAAGCCAATGAATTAAAAACTAGACATTTTGAGCTGTTGATGCATAGGAGCGCCTCCATCAGCATCTTGTATCATCCGCAGGGCCCAAAAGGTGATCAGCTGCAACCTGCGGTCCCTCCAGGACACTGTCAGTGAGGACCCCCACTGACAGGCACTCTAACCCTAACTCTCTCGCCCAATGTCAGCTGGGATTGATGTGTGAGTAAATAAATAAAGTTACAGATATTTTCCTCACAAGTTACCAATATGACACATACATCTTCCAAACTTGGTATTTCTAGGGGGAATCGAAAAATTTAGATTTTGTAGAGCTCACCATCAAACCAGTCTTAGATGTCGGAATCAGAAAGGAAAGGGCTTTATTGCCAGTAACATTTTCAAATACAAGGAATTTGCCTAGGTGTTCAGGTCAAACAATAATTACAAAAATAAACCATTAACAAAAGTACTGCACACAAGAACATAGATAAAAAAATTACCATAAATGAAAAAAGACTATACATATGCAACTATATATACATTATTACAATGATAAGTTCAATGTCAGACTTTGCAAAAATCTGGCAGCATAATGGGCAGATGACTGGGTGGTGTTGGGGGAAGGAGGGTTAGAGTGCCTGTCAGTGGGGGTCCTCACTGACAGTGTCCTGGAGGGACCGCAGGTTGCAGCTGATCACCTTTTGGGCCCTGCGGATGATACAAGATGGTGATGGAGGCGGTGAGGATGGACTCAATGATGGAGGTAGAGACAGTCCGGTACGGCTGCTGTCCAATGATAATGTTAATCAAAATGGACACATAGTGAAGAGCCCAAAGGTGAGTTTCACTATTAATATCCAAGATTCCATCTTGCTCCAGAAGTGTGAAGAGTGAGTGGTGCACATTGGAGAGGCCAGTCAAAACATCTCTCCACAGTCTCTTAATTCTTTGGTTGTGAGTGCTCCTTCCTCTCAAAGCACTTCCCCAAGCTGTCCCTCGAAAAACGTCCATGAAGAGGCAAGCAGCATTGTTTTCCCCACCATGGTCACAGCGTACTCTAGAGGGGACACCAAATTGGTCAACTGCCTGAACAAACTGCTCCATCACAGTGCTGCTTCTATTGTTGTTGGCAGCTTGGAGGAACACAATCATCCAGCTGAATCCGTCAATTCAGCCGGATGAAGCAAGGTGAAGGCCGGGCATGCTAATAGAAGCTGGTTCTGTCCTGGGAATGGATCTGGAGTCTTTTGAGGAGGTGTCAGAGAGAAGAATGCTGAGGAAACCTCCTTAGTATTATGGACAGCACCTCTCATGCTATATATATATATATATATATATATATATATATATACACTCACCGGCCACTTTATTAGGTACACCTGTTCAATTGCTTGTTAGCACAAATAGCTAATCAGCTAATCACATGGCTGCAATTTAATGCATGTAGGCATGTAGAGGTGGTCAATTTCAGCTTCAGAATCAGCTTCGATTAGCATGAGCGGCCTTCACCTTGCTGCCCCAGCACACAACAGCGTAGAAGATGAAGCTGGCCACCACCGAGTGATCAACCATTTGCAGCATGGCTCTGCACTCTTTGAAAGTCTGAGTCACCTGAGAATACAGGCAGGTGAGTTTTTTGTCCAGTCCAACTTGTTGTCTATTTGGATGTCCAGATACTTGGAGTCATCTACAGTGTCAACATCTGTACCCTTGATGCAGACTGGTTGGAGACGGGTCCCTTTCTTCCTGAACTCCACCACCAACTCCTTGGTCTTTGTGACATTGAGTTGCAGGTAGTTTCATCCTCACCACTCCACAAAACTCTCCACCTTCCCCCTGTACTCCAACTCCTGTCCCATGCTGACACAGTAGCAGAACCATCTGAAAATGTCTGCAGGTTGCAGGACTGTGAGGTTCACAGAGTGAACAGGAAGGGAAATAGGACCGTCCCCTGAGGTGTCCCTGAACGGCTTACTAATGTGTCTTTTAAAGTTCATGGGAGTATGTTGCTTTTCAGCTTTGATGGAACATTTACATTCATTTCTCTATGGCTATAACAATGATTATTGTGACGAAAATTTTCAGGGTTATCAGTATTATCACGATATTGTTAAAATATGATGAAACTGTTTTCAAAAAGTACTGAATAAACTGAAATCATTTCACCAAGTTTTGTACTTAAATAATGTATTTATTATATTATTATATAATATATATCCTTCATAAAGAAATAAGATGCTGCTGGAGTGTATGTCACTGTAGATGAGCACGAGGAACCAGGAGGATTTCTTGGTTGGCCTGCTGCGTCCCACTCTGTAAAAAATAGAATAGAATATAAATGTTGTTTTTTATTATTATTATTATCAATACTGTTATTGTTGAGAGACAACTTTATGTCCTCCATGTTGACTTGTCAATATTTAGGATGATTGCCATCTATACCCTACAAATAATGAATCTGTTATGTATTGAGGTTGAGAATATTTTAGACAACATTTCTCCATAAAAGCTTAAATGTTGAGTAGAATACTTCTGTCTGTCACAATAAAATTAGTATGAAACAGCTGTATGAGAACCGGGAAACAGGGGCCATAGAAAGAGCACTTTGAGATTGCTTTTAGCAATGAAAAGTGCTCTATAAATAAAATATATTATTATTAATATTATTATAGAATATTGTGTTCTGTTAAAAATCATTACAATTTAAAATACCCTTGTCATGTCATGTGTACCATGCCTTGACAGTTTCCAAGAAACGAACATGTGGATGTGCAGTGACACCTAGAGGAAGGACTAGTAACAGCAACAGAAAAAAAAACACCCCTATTAGAAAAGAATAGAACGGTCCATTGAAAAATGCGTGTCGAGACCTCATTTTTTGACGTCTCGACACGGCAGTTTTTGCCATGTTGAGACATAATTCTTTTAAGACGATATTTGCGCTTTTGGCGTTCCATATCAGTGTCTCTATCTGCTGCTGTGAGAGGCGCGCTCTCATAGCAGCTGAATTCAATTCCACCCCCAGATAAACAACATTTTGAGAGTGTAGAGGAGAGCTCTTTTTCCAGTTTATGGCAAAGCCCAGGTTCAACAGGTGCGTAACCAGCTCCCTGGTCTGTGATGCTGCTTCCTCTCTGGAGTGAGCCAGCAAAAGTACATGCAACGCCAAAAGTGCAAATATCGTCTTAGAAATGTGCCTTGTCACGTCAAAAACGCACATGTCAAGACATAAAAACGTATCAAGATGGCATTTTTTGTAGTGTTAAGACGTTATATTTGTATGGAACGCCAAAAGCGCAAATATTGTCTTGGAAAATCCGCTTAGTCACGTCAAAAACGGACGTGTCAAGACGTAAAAATGTGTCAAGACGGCATTTTTTGCCGTGTTAAGACGTTATATTTTTACGTGTTGACGCGTCATTACATCATGTGATCTGGTTATTGGCCAATGAGATGACTTGCTGGATGTCATTGAGGAATTTCTTCAGGACACCGGAGAAGATCGACAAATCCCTGGTAAGTTCATTGAATTTTATTATATTTGTTGGGGAGGTTGGGGGTTTTCATTTTGTGTCTGCTTGGTATACTACAATAATAACGTGTTATTTAAACTATTTTATTTGTTTTTCAGCACTGCAGTGTCTCAAGGATATCGTGCTCCTCGAATAAGGGGACGGGTCGGGCACCCACGTTGTCTTATCACGGAAGAGCAACTGCAGTTCCTACTCTCATTTAATTTCACAGTGCAGCAGATTGCAAACATACTGGGTGTCTCAAAATGCACTGTAACACAACGCCTCAGGTAATTATTGGCACATACAATAACAAATTCATATATGCTGTTCTGTTTGGTACATGGCTGGAGGGATAATTCAAGAGAAGGGACAAGGGGGCGCACCTCCAGAAAATAGGTGCAAGATAAATAAAGTACAAAGTAAAAGAATAGCATCATTGACAGTGTCATGCTCCAAAAATGTATTACAGGCAGCATTTGATCTAAACATTGACCTGGATGTAGCAGAAACTGCCTGTGGGTCTATGTGTTAAATTGCAGTAGTAGAATGGTCAGATTGACTTTAAGTTATCTAGTTGTGAATATTTGCACAGAAGCATTTGTTTATTTCAACATGAGTATCATTTATTTTTTCCTTTTTTAAATACAGACAACATAATATCACCAACCGTGGTCGCTACTCCAACATGACCGATGCCGAGTTGGATGAGCGAGTCATTGACCTCATCTCATTCTCATCATCTCATCTTCAACCGCTTATCCGTGGTCGGGTCGCGGGGGCAGCAGCTTCAGTAGGGGGCCCCAAACTTCCCTTTCCCGGGCCACATTAACCAGGTCTGACTGGGGGATCCCGAGGCGTTCCCAGGCCAGTGTGGAGATATAATCTCTCCACCTAGTCCTGGGTCTACCCCGAGGTCTCTTCCCAGCTGGACGTGCCTGGAACACCTCCCAGGGGAGGCGCCCAGGGGGCATCCTTACCAGATGCCCGAACCACCTTAACTGGCTCCTTTCTACGCAAAGGAGCAGCGGCTCTACTCCGAGCTCCTCACGGATGACTGAGCTTCTCACCCTATCTCTAAGGGAGACCCCAGCCACCTTTCTAAGGAAACCCATTTCGGCCGCTTGTACTCGCGATCTCGTTTTTTCGGTCACGACCCATCCTTCATGACCATAGGTGAGGGTAGGAACAAAGATTGACCGGTAGATCGAGAGCTTTGCCTTCCGGCTCAGCTCCCTTTTTGTCACAACGGTGCGGCAAAGCGAGTGCAATACCGCCCCCGCTGCTCCAATTCTATGGCCAATCTCACGCTCCATTGTCCCCTCACTCGCAAACAAGACCCCGAGGTACTTAAACTCCTTTACTTGAGGTAAGGGCTCATTCCCTACCCGGAGTAGACAATCCACCGGTTTCCTGCTGAGAACCATGGCCTCAGATTTTGAGGTGCTGATTCTCATCCCAACCGCTCCACACTCGGCTGCGAACTGATCCAGTGAGTGCTGAAGATCACAGACCGATGGTGCCATCAGGACCACATCATCTGCAAAAAGCAGTGATGAGATCCCCAGGCCACCGAGCTGCAACCCCACCCCACCACGACTACGCCTCGATATCCTGTCCATGAATATCACAAACAGGATTGGTGACAAAGCGCACCCCTGGCGGAGACCAACCGCCGTGTACCAGGTCAATGAGCGAGTCATTGACCTGGTACACGGAAATGACGAGCTTGGCCCAGATGCTGTGCGTGCACGTCTTTTTGGCGAAGGCATCGTTGTCCAGAGGACACGTGTTCGCCAGAGTCTCCTCAGGACCAACCCAGCGGGGGCTGCTCTCAGAGCCATGTCTCATAGACTGCACAGGCGCACATACAGAGTAGCTGGGCCTAATTCGTTGTGGCATCTTGATGGAAATCACAAACTCATCAGGTCAGTAACTATACCCTAAGTGTAATCTGCAAATTAGTTTGCCCCCTTCCAAATATATATTTGTTGTTGCAGTTATTTTCCTGCATATGTCACACCCTTAACCAGCAGTTAATGTTAAAGAGAACCTTAACACAACTGTGGGTCATATTACTGTGATTGTTTTCATCAAATTTACAATGTCTTTCTTTGACATTAAATTTCTTTTAGGTTTGCAATAAAATGAGATAACTGCTATAACAGCAAACCAGGGATGGAGAGATGTCATGCTCACAGTGCAGCAAGTTGTTGATGTTAACCCTATTTTACATTTACTTTTTACTTGTAGGTGGAGAATCTTTATCCATGGAGGAATTGATGGATTCAGCCGGATGATTGTGTTCCTCCAAGCTGCCAACAACAATAGAAGCAGCACTGTGGTGGAGCAGTTTGTTCAGGCGGTGAACCAATTTGGTGTCCCCTCTAGAGTGTGCTGTGACCATGGTGGGGAAAACAATGCTGTTTGCCTCTTCATGGACGTTTTTCGGGGGACAGCTCGGGGAAGTGCTTTGAGAGGAAGGAGCACTCACAACCAAAGAATTGAGAGAATGTGGAGAGATGTTTGGAATGGCCTCTCCAATGTGCACCATTCACTCTTCACACTTCTGGAGCAAGATGGAATCTTGGATATTAATAGTGAAACTCATCTTTGGGCTCTTCACTATGTGTACATGCCGAGAATCGACCGAGACGTGCAGCGTTTTGTGAACCAGTGGAACCACCATGGACTCAGGACAACGAGATACATGTCACCGTACCGATGGGGGTTGATCTTCTGGAGGAAGTTCTGAGCTTTCTGTTGTCTTGAGGTATAATTAAACTCAGTCTATTTTGATTAACAATATCATTGGACAGCAACCGTACCGGACTGTCTCTACCTCCATCATTGAGTCCATCCTCACCGCCTCCATCACCATCTTGTATCATCTGCAGGGCCCAAAAGGTGATCAGCTGCAACCTGCAGTCCCTCCAGGACCTGCACGCCCCCAGGACACTGTCAGTGAGGACCCCCACTGACAGGCACTCTAACCCTCCTTCCCCCAACACCACCCAGTCATCTGCCCATTATGCTGCCAGATTTTTGCAAACTCTGACATTGTACTTATCATTGTAATAGTGTATATATAGTTGCATATGTATAGTCTTTTTTCATTTATGGTAATTTTTTATTAATGTTCTTGTGTGCAGTACTTTTGTTAATGGTTTATTTTTTGTAATTATTGTTTGACCTGAACACCAAGGCAAATTCCTTGTATTTGAAAATGTTATTGGCAATAAAGCCCTTTCCTTTCTGATTCCAACATGTAAGACTGGTTTGATGGTGAGCTCTACAAAATCTCAATTTTTCGATTTCCCCTAGAAATACCACGTTTGGAAGATATATGAGTCATATTGGTAACTTGTGAGAAAAATATCTGTAACTTTATTTATTTACTCACACATGGACAGGTCGCCAGCCTATAACAGGGCCACATACATAACAGGGCAAGAATTTAAAAGAAAAGAAAAAACAACGTTGCACCTTATTAATCACAAACAGATCTTTAAAACGTCACAACTTATATTCACAACGAAAAAAATCATAAGAACATCGAAGTAGAACAGACCCAGGATCCGGTTTGGAGGGTCGGAAGAAACCAAAAGTCAAAAACGTGAGAGTTACACTCTACAGATTCTCTCTCAATCCAATTTTTTCATAAAAAACTGAAAAAGATTTGGAACAACCACTGAAACAACAAAAACTGAGAGCACGGGTGAAAATTGTTTCTTTTTTTTTTGCCTCCCAATTTGGGATACGTTTCACTGTATCCCAAATTGAACTGCGCCCCCAATCCCCATTTCCATAGCACTTTCAAACTTGAGGAATGTTGGCTGTACAGGCAGGCGCAGTACTGGTCCACATGTATTTGCCATTGGAAACATGGCCGGTCCATCTTCCGGATGGAAGAATTCCAGCTCCAGCTGTGCGGGAAATCCCATTGCTGGGATTTTGTCTAGCCCAGTAGAAAAAATAAGGATATCTCCCAGGCTCAGCGGGGATGCGCCATCTGCGAACCACAAAAAGAAAATCTGTAAATTTGTGGCACAAATAATACTGACAACATACTAAAGTAAAGAAATTAAATAAGAGTATTATGTTTATAATTAGTTTTGATGCTGAAGGTGCATGAACAATAAACAAACAGTGAATATATATATATATATATATATATATATATATATATATATATTAATATATACAATGTAAACAAACAGAGACATAAAGTGCGAGATGAGGAATGTGCAAAAAAGATGAACAAAATGTGTTAAAAGTTATTAAAATATTACAAATTCAGCTTAATTGTAAGGAGAATATTCAAGGGGGGGGAAGATGCAAGAGTCAGTGTCAGTGACAGTGGGGAAGGGGGTGGGGGTCCCCGGACCTGTTAAGGATCCCAACTGCAGGTGGGAAGAAACTTCATGTGGCGGGAGGTTTTGGTCCTGATGGACCGCATTCTTAGCCTTGGGGGGGATCCTCTGCTGATGGTCTGGGATTCAGAGACGTGTTTCCCCAGCTTCATACTCTAGATGCTGGAGGGGGAAGTGGAGGGCCATATGTACTGCATCGTCTACAGACCTGTTGGCTCTGTAAGCGAACTGCAGTGGGTCCAGGGGTGGGTTGGTTATGGCTTTGAGGTGGGACAGCACGAGGCGCTCAAACGAATTCATGACCACAGAGGTCAGGGCGACGGGTCTGTAGTCATTCAGTCCTGTGGTCCTTGGCTTATTGGGGACGGGGATGATGGTGGAGACTTTGAAGCACATGACATGTCTTCAGTGAGGTGTTGAAGATGTCTGTGAACACTGGAGACAGCTGGTCAGCGCACTGCTTCAGGGTGGATGGAGAGACAGAGTCTGGTCCAGCTGCTTTGCGGGGGTTCTGTCTTTTGAATAGCTTGTGGACGTCCCTCTCCTGCAGGCAGAGAGTCGTCACTGTGGTAGAGGAGGGGGGACCCAGAGGTGTGAAGTGGAGAGGCCCCGGTTCCTGCTGAGCTGGGGGTGTTGTTGAGATGGGAAAGGGTGTCGCGGGGGATGGTGTCAGGGCTGTCCCTTTGTCTCTCGAAGCAACAGTAGAACTCGTTCAGTCAATTTGTAAGCTGCAGGTCGTTGACGGAGTGGGGGGGTTTAGGTTTGTAGTTTGTAATCTGTCTGAGCTCCTTCCAGACAGAACCAGAGTCGTTAGCTGAGAACTGGTGTTGGAGTTTCTCAGAGTACTGTTGTTATGGTTATGGTATTGGTAGAAACAACTCCAACATATATTAGAGAGCTACCTCTAAACAGTGCCCAGTGCCACTGTTTGTGACTGTATAAATGCTGAATTATTATTTACTTCAACAGTATGCTATTTGGAATGTCTGACCCCCAATTAAGGCTGTCACCCCAAAAAGGTTAAAAATACAGGGCAAGGGGTGTCAAAACATTTAAATATACTTATTACTTATATCAATGATATATCTTTGGCTGAAAGCCTGGAAGAATCTTGTAAAATGGCTTCATTAAATCCCTAATGTGGACCATACCATTTCTTAACTTTGATGTTTCCTCTGCCCGTCACTCATGATGGTGTGTGTGTCAAGAGAATGTTACAAGTTAATGTAAGATGTTGATGTTAGCTAATACACTTTCCTTTCAGTAAACAGTAAAGCTTAACCTCTGTACAAGTATAAATAATTTTTCATTAGGCACTTTCTTACCCTCCACCCGCAGGAGCCAGTCTCTCCAATAGGCAATGGTTTTTATCTCCGCTCTTTTCCTGTTGGATCCAGACAGTGAGAAGCTGCGTGTTACAAAAAGTGCCACCACATCTGAGGCACACAGCGTTTTCTGGTCTGCCAGGAAGACTGGTGCCAGGACATCACAGTGCTCCTCCATTGCAGCCAGAGCACCGAAGACGCTGAGGCCCTCTCTGAACCTGTAAAAGTAAACAGTAAGAATAAACAACACATCTACATGTTTCTGTCCCCTTAGACTAAACATTGAAACAACCTGCTAACCCTTTTTTTTTCAAAATTTGAGGGGTAATTTCACCAATTTTATCATCTCAGTCTAATGTTGGTAATTCAATGATTAAAGTTACCAAGCAATATATACAAGATAGAAATCAGCATGCAAGAGAATAATTAATTATGAAATCACCCAAACCACAATAGTATTTGATCCGTTTTCAGTGCATTTGCCCTGTTTCACTTATGCAGAAGTCCTGTTTTACTGAGCCCATAGGTAAGTAGTATCTCAATGTCGTAAACACCTAGCCCTCATTCTATTCTCTGGCAGTGCAATGGTTAAATAATGAGGAATATATTATGGATGAACAATCTTAAGCGGACTATTCAGTTCAGATGAAACTTGCACAAAAGTGTACTATCTGTGTACATTCAGCATATTCCTAGGGTGTTATGCCTTAGGGGGCCATAGTCAAACTAACCATTTGGCCTATTCCATGTACACTTACTGCTGAAGGGGAGCATGGACTCGACCCTCAGTGTAGAACCCCAGGACAGCGGTCACCAGTTCATCCCTCTCCTCTAGTGTTTTGAGGAAGCGCAGAGAACCCGTCAGGGACTGTTCCTCTGATGCATCATTGACTGCCTCTCTTGCCTCGTCAAGTGTTGTTGCTGTGGCAATCTAAGCCATGAAATAAGGGGACAAACAATTGATTAGATTGTACAGAAATCATAATTAAAAATAACATAAAGTTTCAAATATTTAAATAGCAAAACACAAACACAAAAAACATTACACTGAATACTATCTATTACCTTAAATGTTCTACTTTTGAGTTAGTCTACTGCAATGATAACTTATGAATGACCCATTTAAATACAACATTATTAAAACGTTGGAGTAGAATATTCCAGATGCATTACAGATAAATGAGAGTAGTACAGAATATACAGAAGTGTTAAGCCCTTTAGAATCATACATGTGCATTTGCATTAAGTTAATACAGTAAACACATCTTTAAGTCCTACAATTTTATAGTGAGCATATTTAAAAAAAATTATTACTTCTATGGATTTTTATGTATGGACTTAATTTACTTGCCTTTCTGAGCTTTTCTTTAAGAGAGTGGTCCATCACCTCCTCTATGTTTCCCGGAAGAGATGATGAACCACAAACCTGTCGGTAAAGGCGCTCTGAAAAGAAATTTGGACACACTCCTCCCTGCACAAGGCAAACTATCAGCATTTGGCCGACCTTCCGGTATATCCCATTGTGCAAAGCTGAAGGGGGAAAAAAACAGTATTTCATAGTTGAGTAACAACACTGAATTCCTGAACCAATTTGATTCAATATTGGTATATTTTAGTTATAATGCCAATTTAGCTTCTATATGAAAGTGATTCTTTGAGAACTCATGTTGTAAATTATACGAGCAGGACTTTAAAGGATCATAAAAATGTCAATCATCACAATAAGTACTGACCACAAGGTAATTACATTTTATTAAATCAATCTTTGTAATTTCATTAATACTATGTAAAGATCAATGTCAACAAGAATAAACTTTTTAAATACCAATTCAATATTGCATTAACTAACATTATGGTTCAAGATTTTCCAAAAATATGTTATATTTTAGCATATAATAAAGGTGTTTTGTACATATGCCACCAATATGGAAAATATTTCTATGCATTGCATAACACTTACCAACACTATCTAGGGCCAAGGTGCATTTTTCCAGGGGCCCTTCAAAAATGCTATGTGTTTGGAGCTGCCTGGTGAGAAGGCGGCAGAACTCCCTTGTTGGACCACCTTCATCCACAGCCCCCTCTCCAATACCATCATCGTCTACAAACACGACATCTAATTTTGACTCTGGGTCAAAATTAGATCTGCTGAAGGCTCGGGCCGCGCAATCAAACTCCTCCCCACGCAGAGCATTAATTTGATTAGCTCTGTTGGGGAGGAGTTTGAGTGTCTCCCTAAGACCTCGGAGAATGGTGACAACATCCCTGAAAATTATATTAAGAACAGAGACAATCTTGTTAGGCACATCTTAAAGGGGGTTATAAGCAATATCTGGTATCACATTGTTGTACTAATAGTTGATATTGAAGATAAGCCAATCTATTATCTATATTACTCATAATAGCCATAACGTCCCTCCTATGTCTTTCTTCTCCACATTTTTTACATTACACTGATATTTATTACTCACAGACTACAAGCAGGTGATGGACTGGGAGGAGGTGAAGGACTGGGAGGAGGTGAAGGACTGGGAGGAGGTGATGGGCGATGAGGAGATGAAAAACTTGGGGGAGAGAGACTGGAAGGAGGAGCCAGCAATTCCTGAAATGATCAGATAATCACTATTCTTGACTCCCTTGTAAACAACAAGGTCTATCACACTAAAACATATTCTTGGGATGACAAATCACAGAATTTTAACACCCACATGGTAGCAATACATAAAATGGGGACAGTTACAGTTAAAAAGTATAATTCAAATTACGTAAGATTCTGTATACTGATAGGGGCATAGCCTTACCCTGACTTGGCTGCTTGACAGCCAAAGCACATACAATGTGCAGGGCCCATCGATACCCTGATCGACGACGGCTCCTGCACAGTTGCTGTAGATGGCAGTAGGGGACATTGCGCGCTGCAGAGTGAAGACCTCAGATGCCATCTCGTCAGTCCCAACAAAAGCAACAAGATGCTGCAAGAAAATAGCTGATTATTTTTCCTTCCTCTAAATAAGACTAGGTACACATTACAAAGTTGTAAATACTTAACTGTCCCACACTTGTTTTGAATGTGTTGCAGGCCTGAATAGCAACTAAGAAATCTCAGGGTTTATTTTGAATTTGCATTTTAACAGCATTTTTAACCCTCCCAACCAATTTTTAAATTACCTGGAATGGCTGGGATAAATAAAATCTCCTATTGGAAATTCTTCCATCTGGAAATTTGCAGTGGAGTTCGACGCCATCTACTGGTTCCTCGACACTGTTGATAAGGTCCACTCTATCTTCTATGGCCTTAACATTAAAATTGAACACAGTGTAATGAATGACTTTAAACACCACATGTTTGTATCTTACAATATACAGTACGTACCTTTCTCCGACGCTGCTCTTGAGTTATCATTTCCCTCTGTCTCCTCTCCTATTGTAATAGGAACATTTTAAAGTATTGTATTAGCTAAGTTTGTAATTTCTATAAATCATGGCTGAACAATTCATTGATATGTAACTCAAATTAAAATATACTTTAATATAATTTTCGCATTGTGGGAGACAAATATTGTTTAGGTGAAACTTTGTATGAGAAATACCATTTAAATATTGCCAAGTTACAGAGATGTGCTTGCCTGAACATTATATTCATATACGAAAATATACGAAATATACGAATTTCTAACAGTTGCCTGCAAATTCTTTATTTTAATCCTTATGTGTTTCAATTGAATAGAATAGAAAATGTAATAGTTATGTCAAAATTATAATTGTCTTGAATATTGCAAATAATATAATTGTGAAATTATCGTGAAAAATAATATTAATTTGATTTTTCTCCAAAATTGTTGAGGCGTACTAAAAATGTAAATGTTTATTATAGTTTCTGTTATTTAATGTTCTTACCCTCTCTTGATCAATGGACAAAGATTGATTGAATTCCTCGTCCTGCTCTTGCCTCAGTGCTCTCCATGCCGGCAAATTCTGCAAAGTGAAAGGGAGCATTTCAAAAATATATATTTTAACCATAGCAAATTTTAATGAACGATAAGAATAACATTAGCTTGCGTTAATATAGTATGGTGTGCTATTTGACTGGAACAACTGGTTGACAACAACTTAATGTTTCCATTATACGAAAATATTGGAGTACTTGCAGTCAATTGAGTATTGACCAAGCCCATTAAATAAAGTACAGTAGCTCTAAACATGGCCTCTGATGTAACATTTCTGTGTATATTTATGAGTATGATGACAATTGAGTAAAACAAAAGTATTAACTGCATCTTCTGAATCTCCCTGGGGATCTTCTTCATGAATTTCCTGTAAAATGCAGAAGACAAGAATTAGCTCTAAATATCATTACATTGTGTTGATTGTGTCTAGACACCATGTACACTAATCTTGGCTTTGAGGCATCTGAGATGGATCATTATATGGTCAAATTAATCTCTATTTTAGATTGTCCAATGGATGACTTGTGCACTTGAACAAATACAAAAAGGACCATCCAGACATGTCATGACCATACATGTCATTTGAATGCCTACATTTCATATTACATCTAAATATGGAAAATGAATCACGGATATGCAATTGTTTATTCATATACTTACATTTGGTCTAATGTAGATGGCGGATCTACCAACTTCAGGGCAGGCTTTTAGAGCAGATGGGCAGATAGAGGTTAAATTGAGGGGGATAATACGCCTCCGCCTGTCCACCTTGCAGAGATGGAAGGGAGTGTCTCGGACTTCCGGGAACTCTCTTTTTAATATATCAGTGAACTCTGCTTCTGACGCTGACAGGGCCACCACAATTTTTCTTATTTCGGATCCGGCTTCATAGAAAGACAGAAAACAATCAAACGTTTGGGCAATAAAATTCAATACATACAGACACACACACACAACACCCTTTTTTGGTTTAAAAACTTTCTAGAGAACAAACATGATCTAAGTATATGACAATCTTCTCTGAAAATAAATTTGTATGCAGCATCAGCGACAAAATTAAAATATCTGTGAACCCATACAATACAACTGTGTCATTAAAACCTAAAGTTATATAAAGTCATTCACATTATCAATCCCACATATGACTATTGAAGTCTTGGGTTGTGGTATAAATGTCTTAAATAACTTACGTCTTGCCATGTAAATTGTGTCCCGTGGATTTTGAATAAACCCAAATCTAATTTTGACATGGCGAACTGTCCTTGCAGGTCTTGCAGGGGCTTCTTCACTGCGAAACATCCTCAGCCTGAAATATAGAAAAATGTTTAAGAAAGAAGACCAGCTGGGATCTCCAGCTGGTCACCCTAAAATGCACCAGAATGCAGGAAATCACATCTACGATATTCAAAATGTAGAAATTTTGAAATATGTTTTTTCTTATTTTTATGCAACAAATGCCTAAGCCAATAAATCATCTTTTCCTTGAAGAGAGCCAACAAAAATGACCAACGCCGAGCGCGCCAAAATGCCATCGTACCAAACTGTCGACCAGGCCTGAAAAAAATATAGGGAACGTTACCTATATTAATATAATTTTACTATATAATTTATGATTTTTTCACACCAGAACTGATAGACAGGAGAGCCAGCCAGCCGAAACTATGCCATCCTTACATTACATATCCCTTAAAAAAAAATACAACTATAAATCATAGTTTACCTGTCAATAAGTCCTGGTGGACGATCCTCCTCAATCCTGTTCTGGACAAGGGAGTTAAAACGATTGGCCAAATTATTGAGGCGTTGTTGGCGCTCCATGTATTAAGCTGTTTATATACCGTGTATGGTTTTAACTAGCTTGTGTGGCTGATAACGAAGTGATGGATACCGCTATTTTTAGATGCCTGCCAACTTTAATTGATGCCTTCATGGGTTATCGGAATGATGGAAAATACGATTTGCCGACTTGGAAATTGAAAATTAACGCTCCCTTTATCTTTTTTATCAGTGCAACAGCGCACTGTTGTTTGTGTACACAATTTAAATCTGTAATTGATGAATACCAAAAGAGAATGAGTATGGTAATTGGAAAAAACAATGGGATTTTGAACGCGTCGCCCAACCAAAAAATATCTACCCAATCTCTTCAAACCTCTGTCTAAAGCCACGCCCCCAGAACACCCGAAGTCCGGGGTTCGATTCCGACCCTGGGCATTTCCCGCGTGCCCTCCCAACTCTCTTTCCCCCTTTCCTGTAATTTCAAAAATATATCTGAAAAAAAAAAACTAAAGCATCAACAACGTTAGCAATACTACACAGCCACAGTTAGTTTGTAATTTTTTTATTTTTAAACATCAGAGCTGCAGAAACTTCCTAGATTTCTACTGATATGGTGGTCAGTGGGTTCTCTGTGTAGTTGTCTACCTGACATGTACAGTGTACTTTGTAAACAATAAAGCTCTTCCCAATAAAAATATCGAATCTGTCCTTTACAGACCAGAATCCCAGGACTGAGCTTGGAACTGTCAAATCAGCTGTTGGACCTCTTACTGACAGCAGATGCTCCTCACCTTATTTTGTGGCAACATGGAGGTCACAGTTATGATACCCAGTTGCTGTGTCTGGAAGATACAAGATCGCTACCCAGATCCACAAGGACAACATAAAGATTTCATACCAAGTATAGTGTAGTGAGTATAGTTTTTTGCGCAATACTAAAGTTTATATCTTTTTATGTTCTGCATAACCTGTTCAGAATTGTTTGAATAAAACTCTTTAAAATGTTCTCAAACGTTTATCTCTTTACAAGCTGCAGCTGCAGTCAGGATGTGCATGTTACAGTCTTCTCATCTTTAGGCAGTTCATGTCCTTTAGAAAGAATATCACAAATCAACATTACTGTGTTGTCGCATGTGTTGAATTTCTTTATTCATTCATTTTCTTCTTTTCTTCAGCGGGGAGCAGCATGATCCAGAGCAGGAGCTGAATCACAGTCACCATATTGTGAAGTGTTGAACCGACCAGCCCTGAACTGGTGACCAGCAGCAGTGTAGTAGTCCTTTCCATGACCATTCAGCTTTGCCACACGCAGGAAAAGAAGCTCAGCACCCCCCATCACAGAAAGCCCATTCCCCTCTATCTAATTGACTCTCTGCCTCTTTTAATTCATTGATTATCCTCCAGCTTCAGCCTTGTTTTAGCTCAATTTAATGATTAGGATTTATACAATAAAGATATTTCTTATACAACATCAACTGTGGACTTTTGTCCATCTCTCCACACTGGTTGGTCAATTCTGAACTTTGTATATAAGTGCTTATGAAAAGATTTGCCTACTCAACCAAGTTAAAAGATAAACAATGTAGTATATGCAATGAAAGTACAGCATCAGTATTTACGTGTGTGTGTGTGTGTGTGTGTGTGTGTATACACCCACCAGCCACTTTATTAGGTACACCTTGCTAGTAAAAGGTTGGACCCCCTTTTGCCTTCAGAACTGCCTTAATTCTTCGTGGCATACTTTCAACAAGGCATTATCGTCCACACAACTGCCGCTCACTGGATATTTTCGGACCATTCTCTGTAAACCCTACAGATGGTTGTGTGTGAAAATCCCAGTAGATCAACAGTTTCTGAAATACTCAGACCAGCCCGTACAACAGGTGTACCTTACAAAGTGGCCGGTGAGTGTATATATATATATATATATATATATATATATATAGCATGAGAGGTGCTGTCCATAATACTAAGGAGGTTTCCTCAGCATTCTTTTTCTCTGACACCTCCTCCAAAGACTCCAGATCCAATCCCAGGACAGAACCAGCTTCTATTAGCATGAGCGGCCTTCACCTTGCTGCCCCAGCACACAACAGCGTAGAAGATGAAGCTGGCCACCACCGAGTGATCAACCATTGGCAGCATGGCTCTGCACTCTTTGAAAGTCTGAGTCTCCTGAGAATACAGGCAGGTGTGTTTTTTGTCCAGTCCAACTTGTTGTCTATTTGGATGTCCAGATACTTGGAGTCATCTACAGTGTCAACATCTGTACCCTTGATGCAGACTGGGTGGAGACGGGTCCCTTTCTTCCTGAACTCCACCACCAACTCCTTGGTCTTTGTGACATTGAGTTGCAGGTAGTTTCATCCTCACCACTCCACAAAACTGTCCACCTTACCCCTGTACTCCAACTCCTGTCCCATGCTGACACAGTCCACAATAGTAGAACCATCTGAAAACGTCTGCAGGTGGCAGGACTGTGAGGCTCAGAGAGTGTACAGGAAGGGAGATAGGACCGTCCCCCGAGGTGTCCCTGAACGGCTTACTAATGTGTCTTTTCAAGTTTAAGGGAGTATGGCATTTTTCAGCTTTGATGGAGTTCTTTAGCTCATATCAGGCCTAATTATACGATTCATATTTTGACAATATGTGCCTCAAATAAGGTTGAATAGTTGGTGTTACACCGGGCAACTTTTGGAGCAATATTAGATGGCAATGTAACTGCCAAAAGAAGATATTGTGAAACACTTAACAGATGTAAAGGTATGAAAATGTAATCACTATTGTAGTCACAACTAAAAATTAAAACCTCCTTTGCCACTTCTTGAAGGTCTTGAAGTGTTTGACTAACTTTCCAAAAAGCAAACTTCTACGCAATCCAGCGAGGAAACAAGGCAGATGTAAAATAAAAGAAATAGACAATTTATTCTCCATAATATAACAGTTACAAAATGAAACAAACCATTTTTGTCTTGATCAGATTGTTCATGAAATAAAACATGTCCATATGGCAAAACTACAATCAGCTGCGCTTTACAAAAGCAAGATTCATTTGTGGCAGTAGGACAAATTAACCATCTCGAACTGCTAGATCAAGTCAAATGATGTCTTATGACATCAATATAATATGTAACTGAATTTTACAGATGAAAATTAAAGACTGAATCACTCAACTACTCAACTAATAAGGCAGAACATTTAAATTCATTTCTCTATGGCTATAACAATGATTATCGTGACCAAAATTTTCAGGGTAATCAGTATTATCACGATATTGTTAAAATATGATGAAAATGTTTTCAAAAAGTACTGAATAAACTGAAATCATTTCACCAAGTTTTGTACTTAAATAATGTATTTATTATATTATTATATAATATATATCCTTCATAAAGAAATAAGATGCTGCTGGAGTGTCTGTCACTGTAGATGAGCACGAGGAACCAGGAGGATTTCTTGGTTGGCCTGCTGCGGCCCACTCTGTAAAAAATAGAATAGAATATAAGTGTTATTCTTTATTATTATTGTCATCAGTACTGTTATTGTTGAGAGACAACTTTATGTCCTCCATGTTGACTTCTCCATATTTAGGATGATTGCCATCTGTACCCTACAAATAATGAATCTGTTACGGATTGAGGTTGAGAATATTTTAGACAACATTTCTCCATAAAAGCTTAAATGTTGAGTAGAATACTTCTGTCTGTCACAATTTATTTAGTATGAAACAGGGACCATAGAAAGAGCACTTTGAGATTGCTTTTAGCAATGAAAAGTGCTCTATAAATAAAATATATTATTAGTGTTATTATTATAGAATATTGGACAACATTCTTCTGATTTTTTCTTTTAAAAATCATTAAAATTTACAAATACTCTTGTCATGTCATGTGTACCATGCCTTGACAGTTTCCAAGAAAACGAACATGTGGATGTGCAGTGACACCTAGAGGAGGGACTAGTAACAGCAACAGAAAAAAACACCCCTACTAGAAAAGAATAGAACGGTCCATTGAAAAATGCGTGTCGAGACGCCCTCCCGTGAAAAACATCTGGGGACATCACTGATCTGTCCGTACGCACGGTTCATGAGCAAGGCCCATTGTTGGACGTCCGCTTCACTGCCAGTAGAACATGTTAGTGTGTCCTGCCCTCTTGTGGCCTGTTAAGTGCACAACACTGTTTGGATTCATGTATTTTGAGTTCAGTCTTGCATATTCTCTCCAACCTCTACACATTCTCACATATGCTCTGGCTCTCTCCACATTCATCTGCACGTCTGTCTCTAAACATTGTGCAGCACATTAGAAGATTTAACCAAAGAGGAATGAGGTTTTTTTCTGAGAGAACAAAGAGAAGATGTGCTGTGTACCTGAGAGTTCATATGCGCACCGGCCCTCGTCTCCGTGTGGTTTCGGTCATGGGAATGTGCCCCATGACGTTTAGCATATTTTGGACCAGTCTACACTGTTACCTTCTGTCGACTGAAACGAACTGAGCGGACTGTGAAAGAGAGGAGCAACAGGAGTGCAGTGGTTGTTAGAAAGGCTTTAATAAAATAAAATTTGTCTTCATAATAGCAAAACAAACATTTAGAAATGTTTAGTATATGGTGAATTGTAAATAAATAATGGTGACCCCCCCCCCCCCCAACTGTTTCTTCCTCTTCACAAATACCACTCAACCTCAATAAAGGTCCAACAATTTTTTGCAAAGACAGCCAAACTCCAATATATACACGCTGTGTTTTCAATATAGAGGATGGATTTTTTTGGTGACCATTATTTAATAACCAATCATATTTCACTTTTTTTTTTTAAAACATTTGTTTTTTCCACTCGCATTTTGGCTTTTTTCAGGTGTTTATTTCGGGATCCGATGTCAGATGGCTGTGACGATGACACTTCAGGGTTTTGTTTTTTTACACAGTGTTTGGTTTCAGTTGCTTTGCTTTTAGATCTTCACTGTGTCAGAATGTGGTCTTGTGAAAGCTTCTAGTTGGACAAACTCTGCAGAGGAGCGTTCAGTTTACACTTTGACCCCTTTTGTCACGGACCAACCATATAATAGGTTTTGACCTAGTCTTTTTTTCTTTTTTGCAACACTATCACGGCGAAGGAGGACTCCTGGTATCAGCTGTGCCATATCTCTGAAGCTGTTTTCAGCCATGAACTTCAAAAGAATTACGTCCGGACATTCTTTGGAGTTGGCCATTGACGTGACGAATGCAGCAGCAGATTCAAATCAGACGCGTTCAAAAAAGCGGGAACATTTCCAGAATATATTGTGGCGTCTGGGTGGAGGAGCAGGAGGCAGGACGTGACGATAACTCCGCTGCAGGAAGCTGTGCTTTTGCATATGGTCATCGACGCGCCCACTCTGGTGATTCTCCTGCTGTATTCTCACATGGGCTCACTCTGACAAAAGTTCAGGATAATGTTCGGACTTCAGTGATTGTCTGAAAGCAGCTCCAGTGAGTGTTACAGCATGTGGTCTGTCTCATGTCTCCGTATCGACTGAGTCACAGCTACTACTCCTCTTCCTCTTCATTTCCACTTCCGCTGGTCCTTGGTGGTAACTGTTTGTCCAGCCTGCATCAGTCTCTTGACGACGAGAGGGTGTTGCTGGGAAACCCTGTCCGAGCCCCAGCACCTGTCTGACTGTCACATTCACTCTGGAGCTCTGGATGTACCTTGAGCACACGGCCCAATCCTGCTCCGGCACCTGCTCCATCGCAGTGTTGTCCCGCAGGCCGCAGCTTTCCACCTCTAAAGAGGTTTGTCCCTGTGGTGCCGGGACAATGCGGGGGACAGCGTGGTAAAGGAGGCGACTCTGTCCCGACATCACCATCACGTCTCCACTGTGCATGTACATAGCAGTGGGGGGGTCCTGTCTGCATGTACCTCCCAGGAGGAAGATGGCTGACTGCCCAAAACTATATGAAAAAGACAAGAAGATATACAGTTGAGAGGTGGCAATATATGTCTGTAGTTAACCAGGCAACAGCCTGAAATACTGGTACAATGAAACAACTATCAAAATATGTGCATTGGGATCAGAAAACCCTACACGAGGAGAAGAATCTCTTCCTCACAGCTGCATTTACTTCAAGACTATTCTGACCTGAACGACAGCAGCGGTCGGCTGTGATCCAGCTCCGATTCGTCCACGTGGATCCCCAGAGAGGAATCCGATCTGTAGTAGTTGAGGATTCCGGCCTCTGCGTTGAACCCCTGAAACCCACAGGCGGCCGTCAGCTGGGAGGACAGCCGGTGCAGGTCAGCCGGGAAAGGAGTGTAATGGTTGGCAGAGTAAGTCTGTGGACAGAACAATAAAGGAAACATTTGGTCCATTTACACAAGAAAAGGCAGTGAGAAGAGATTTGCTGTTACAGGTGTTTTCTTTCAACTTTCTTTCATAAACGTGTTCACAGACCTTGAAACAAAGACATATAAAATGGATTATTAGTAAATTGGTATTAGGGATCGACCGATACCGATTTTTTAGGGCCGATGCCGATACCAATTTTTTTTTCATCAGCCTTAGCCGATGTCCAATACAGATTGCGGATTTTCTTGAGCCGATATTTGGAGCCGATACTACTTTTGCTCCCTCAATTTAATAGTTAAATAGAATTAAATTCAGCGGGTTGTCTCATCTGATTTGAGGTCTTAGTCAAAGTGGGGCTATGGCCAAGGCCGTGGCTCGCCTCCCTGGGTAGAGGGAGACGAGGCTCACGTCCCTCTGGAGCATCTCGGGAGTTCCCACCGCACCGGGACTCGTCCGCAAACATCGGCCGATATTATCGGCCGGCTGATAAATCGGTCGAACACTAATTGGTATATTCTTTACAGAATTCATGTTACTGAATATTCATGTTGGTCCTCATCTCATGATCCCTGTCAGAATGAAAGTGGACAACGCTGCTGTACAGGATACAGCACACTGAGTACATGCATTTTCATGTCTATTCTTTTCTCTTTAAATCTCTGTCAAAACTAAGATCTCCACCTTTTTGACATTTGATGCCCGACTTTAACCAGCTATATATACTGGATATAGATTTAGAAATGTGGTGGAGATCTTTCAGGGCACGTCCACACCAACACGTTCTCAGTTTTAAAATAAACTCTGAGTGCTTTAGCTGTGTAAGAGAAATGATCTCTGTCCACACTCATACACCTGAAAACACGTCACGTGTGATGTGCACCGTCCAAGCACACGCCCGCGGACATTGCAGATTGCCTAAACAATATTTGTCTCCTGCACACGTACAGTAGGCAGTTGAAGCTTTATGAAAGGAATTTACCAAACATAGACAACTTGTTTTACTATACATGTTCATACTCTGCACTTTACTGCTCTTTTGCACTTCTGGTTAGACACAAAGACTGCATTTCGTTGTCTCAGTACTTGAACTTGCATTCACCACTAAAAGTTGAGGCCGACACTGTTTGTTTTCATTTTGAAAAGGGTCACGTGATAGGAATGTGACGAATCAGGAAAAGATCCATTATAACTTACATGTATGAGACCACATCAGGAAGTGAGGGTGGATTGGGATTGTCCTTCCTATCGTCTTTTCCTATCTACTATTCCTTGACCTCAATGGAAATCATCATGAGGTCAAGGAAAGGTGTAATGGAGGGCAGATAGGACTTAGGAAAAGCTGACAGTGGATCAGAGAATCATTATGCGACGACGGATGTTATTGATGCGTCTGTCGTGGTAAAACTAAAAATTTCCAAAGATGAACGACAAAAAACGCAGCGCCTCCATCAGCATGTTTCAGTGTGTTTTACCACCGTGTGACATCAGATGTAAATGCTTCATAGGCAACGGTCTCTTCTGGGTCAAATTCATTCATTCATTCACTCTTCTTCTTCTTCTATTTCTATTTCTATTTTGGATTTGATCATTTACGTTTGTGCATACCGGTCATGTTAAATATCTTCTGCAATGAATTGTGGTGCGTCTATTTCTGCTTTCCTTTCGCATAAGAAAATCCACTGTACCCTATGCTAAAGGAGGTAGGAAAAAAAAAGATTGAAGCTCCTTTCCTTTGCATTTAGAGAATCCGAACAGCTCTTATCATGGCTGCTGATCAAATACTTCCGGGTCACTTCAAGATTCAGGAAAATTCCTAAGCAAAATTTGACAATTTGACCGCACTCTGACCATCTGCGTCATTGTTTCAGAAAAAATATCAGTTTCTACTTGTCCAGACTAAAGCATTTTTCAAACTAAAAGAGGTAAACTAGGTAGAGTCTTGCATTTTCAAACTGAATGATATCAGTGCGGATGAATGGATGCAGTCGAACAAAGCAGAGTGCGTTACTAACCTTGGTTTCCCAGTTGTAGTGATATCCCAGAGTGACCCAGCGCAGCCGCTCCAGTAGAGTCTTTGGTTCTCTCTTTCCAGAGGGAGGACAGCTGTGGAGGGAATCGAACACAGTGGTCGTATGTGAGAACGCAAATGTCCAAGTGAGCCCATGTGAGAATACAACAGGAGATTATCCAGAGAATTTGCAGCGAGCGAGCGGGCGTGCTGATGACTGCAAACAAAACCACGGCGTAACCTCGAGCCACATATTAACGCATCAAGTTATTCTCTCCGTCCACACAACACACGGAGAGCGTCCGCTCAAACTACTTCCTGTTTCTGACCCTTCCAACATAGGAGTTTCTTGCAGTTTCTTTTTGACATCCATCGTAAAAGTGACAAAAAATTCCTGTTTCGCGTGTGTATCGCATATTTTCCCGTGTCACTTCTCACGTGTGTTTTCGTGACAATTCCTCCTGGTTAAGGATTGTGTAGTGTGTGACCCCCCCCCCCCCCCCTCGCAGATGAGTCACGTAGTGTGAACAGCAAAACTACATACAGCCTGCGATTACAAGACAGCACGTCGCGTAGTATGAGCGGTACAGCGATCTGACAACTTTGAAAAATCATGTAGTGTGTCCAAGGCATAACTGTCCCGGGTCAGTCTCACCTGAGGCCATGTATGCTCTTGCCCCAGATGTCCTGGGTGTCCGAGGGAGACATGTGCATGTCCAGGTTGCAGACGTTGGGCTTCTTAGGGTAGGTCTTTAGACACTGTGTGACCCAGAAGGGTTGGGAGCCCAGTAGGAACGGATTGGAGATGAAGATGAACCCTGAACAACACAGTGTCAGATGACAAATTCCATGTGAGTACTGAATTTAGATTGGGGCTGAGAGCGTGTCAGATTCTTGGCATTTGATTTATGCAAAAAAAACCCAACTCTCTCTGTTTGTTTACCTGGGTAGCCCTGTAGGCCGAAGGCTCTCCAGTCTCTAACGGGTTGTAATCCAACCCTGGCAGCCTCCGCATCGCTCACTGCAGCAGGGTCTAGTTTAGCTGGAACGACCTATCTCACACACACACACACACACACACACACACACACACACACACACACACACACACACACACACACACACACACACACACACACACACACACACACACACACACACACACACACACACACACACACACACACACAGTTATGATCTTCCATTTGTGCAAACAGATCCTCCTAATTCCTACACACTAAACGTTTAAGTCTAGACTATGTTGACTTGACGATGAGTGCAGAGAAAAATAAAGGAGAGAAATCCACTGCACCCCTATACAAGCGTTCTGGCACAAAACTTAAAAGGATGTTTTTTGATTCATCACTGATGAATTTTGAGAGAAGTTTGTACTGGTGTTGCATTATACAAGACACGGTGGTGTAAACAGTATTTTTGTCTCATTGACATCTATACCATGTCGGTAAAATACACACACTAACTTAAGTTCAGAAGCACACGCTTAACATTACTGTCTTCTCTTCCAGACTTATTATAAATGATATGCCCTGTCACTGAAGAGTGTGTCCAATACATCAGAATCAGAAGTACTAATACTGTAAACAGTACTTAAGGTATAATGGTAGGTGAGTGTGTCTTTCACCACAGCTGAGACCAACTTTGTAAGGCTCGACACAAAATGGAGAGTTTTTTTGTTTGTTTTTTTGTCATGCACAAATCTATTTTGAGGTTAAGGGCTACTTTTTACTAGGAATCATTTAGCCACATTAAGACATTAAGATTTCTCTCCACTAGTTTGTTTGACTGAAATTAATTTTCAGAGCATTTCTTAGATTTCATTTGCAATGCACAACTTTACCAAAAAGAGATTTTTCACATATTCCGAGCCAGAAATCTCTACTTCGGCATTATCTCTTAGTTTTTTTTTAAATTTGTTTTGTTTTTTACGGAGGAGTTTGTTCAAATCTAATTCATAGAACTGGAGTAGGGGCGCAACTAACGATTATCCTCATAATCGATTAATCTGTCGATTTTTTTCCTCAGTGAATCGATTAGTTGTTTGGTCCATAGAAAGGGCTCGTTAGGGTTAGGGTTAGGTTTTCACAAATCAAGTTAAGTTTCCTCCACGATCTTTTATACAGGAATGAGGAATAAGGTGTATAAGGAAAGTGACCTTAAATGACTTCTGCTTGGCATTATTATGTAAAATTCATAAACAAAAATTTAAAAAAATTATTAAAATGTATTTGACTGGGGGGGGGCTCCAGTTGGAGGGGCGGGGCGCCCCCCAATTCAATGGTAGGGGAAGCACTGCAATCGATGACTAAAATAAACTGTTGCAGCTCTAAACTGGAGTTACGTCCAATAACTGTTATTGTTTTTTATAAACACCGTCTGAAATAGCTGTACGAAGGCCGAGCTCGGGCTCGGGCTCCGTCACGTGATTCCGGAGAAGTCTGCCGGTCCTCGCCGCGACCTTCCGCTCACCTTGTCGCCCGCCGCACCTGTGGAGAAGTCGACGACGTCGCTGAAGTCCGGCGGCGGGTTCCTCCTCTTGTAAAACTTGAACACTTTGCGAAACGCATCTTCTCCACACTCCGCAGCGGAGGCTGCCATCTTGGCCATGGTGACGTCACTCACCTTTCAACTCCAGGCAAGTTCCGGTGTGCTGCCAAAAAGTGATCGTCCGCCAGAAACTGACTTCCGTCCTTTTTGGCAGATTGGTTGTATCATGGCCCATTTAAAGGTATTTCAACAGGTGAAAAACGGTATGGGTTGTGACAGAGCAGGTTAAAATCATGCAGGCAAGAGGATCATTTCATAAGGTTAAAAAAGCAATAATTTCTTTATTTTATACATTACCATTACCATATATAATGTTAATTATTTAAATAGTCGAAATAAACATTTCAATCAATTACAGTGTTGTAATAGTAGACATATAAACCTTAGAAACAATTACAGAACTTACTTTTCAACGTGTTGTTTAATATCCCGCCTGTGGCTGCGTGTCCGGTTTGTGTCGCGTAATGCTGCCGTCATAGGTCAGAGGGAAACATGGCGGCGTCCTCCAAGAAAGCGATGGACCTCTTCGTGACCAAAATACCCTGGACTGTGGCCAGAAGTGAGTCGATCTAACGGTTCCACTTGTCGTCCACAGTCAGTTTGTCTGTGTCGTTCGTCTTTGTAGCTGTCGTCTTATTGTGCGCGTTAGCTGGGGCGTCAGTCTCATTGTGGGTTAGCTTCGGGTTAGCTTCGGCTAACAGCTTCTGCATGTGGGGAGAGTACGGGTGAGAGTTAGGGTCAATTCGATATGCGTCTAAAAACCTCTGATCTGGACCTGCTGAGTGTGTCTGGAATAAAGAAGAATTCTAAATCGAGTCAACACGCTGTACACTCAGTTTCAGGCGTGTGGTGTGAGCATCAAGGTTATAACGAGATGTCAGTGAGTCCAGGTCATAGGACGGTGTACATGCATCCGATGACTTGATCAAAACTCTGAGTCTGTGCTTGACACCACGAAATGTCTCAACTTAACTCGATAATATGTTTTTCTTTTTTCTTTCAGACGATTTGGTGGAGTACTTTGGACAGTTTGGCTTAGTGATTAAGTGTCGTCTACCATTTGTAAGCTGTTTTCTGTTACTGATATTTACTGTGAGCAGTGTTACTGGATATAAATGACAATTTTAATCCATCTAATGATAGGTTATAAGAACCTTACACAGCCGTGTACTTCTAGCATTACCAATGAAGGTGGCTTGTTATCCTATTCATTCATTCCTAATCGAACCATAGTGTTTGATTTTGAACTGTGTTCTTCCATCCAGGCAACCTTTCTGTTTTACACATGGTACAAACTAGGCCTGTCACGATAATTACATTATCGGCTAATCGCATGATACATGAATATGAACTCAATCATTTTTATTGACCTCAATAACAGCCATTGTGTCTACATGTGTGTTTGATGACATAAGAATGAACGTCAATAACAGTCCAGCAAAGTCTCTCATCTTGGCGTATGATTAATCAATTACTGGTTTGGTCTATAAATGTCAGAAAATATGGATTTGTTAGTATTTTCAGACGGCGCCATGTCTTCAAATTGCTGGTTTTGTCTGAACTTTGGTAACATTACTTTCAGCAGCAACACAAATTGTGTAGGACTTGCGCTCGCAATGACCAATAGACCTGTATTGCGAGCTCACTTGTTCCTGTATCTAAAAATCATTCCTGGGACAACATATCCTGCAACAAAAAGTAGTTATCCTGACAGGCCTAGTACAGACATGCTTGAGTTATTCATCCCAATAAACATAATATTGGGTTTCATTGATTGGTTAATTAATTGATTGTTAAACCTGAAAAATGTTGCCCTTGTGTTTGTGCTGTGTGTGGTACCAGAATTTAGACACAGGCTTCCACAAAGGCCACTGCTGGGTTGGATTCAAGACGGAGAAAGCAAAGAACAGTGTACTGGAGAAAGACAGACATGTGCTGGACGGAACCACGGTACAAGTTACGTCAGTCAGTGTCATGTTGCTCTGACAGCCAACTGCACCTTAAAGGGATATTTCAGTGATTTTGAAGTGGGGTTGTATGAGTTACTTATGCATAGTTAATATGATACTTTATGGAGATGGTGATCAGTGCTGTCATTTTACGGAGTTTGGAGGTGAAGTGGAAGTAGTGAAAGTCCGGAGTCCCACTGTTGCAGAGGGGACATCTGAAAAACACATTTTCCGCCACATTTTTAAATCCTTCCCAAAAAAAATTGTGTTCAATTGTATGCTAAAGGATGTACTTTTCACTGCTTTAGTTTATTTTTGCACTTTTTTTCCAAGCGTACTTTGGCCATGTATTACTACACCAACTTGTGGCGGTGCAGAGTATCTTACGCTACTTCCATTTGCCCTCCAAACTCCGTTAAATGATATCACTGATCACCATCTCCATAAGGCAACATTTTAACTATGCATAAGTACCTCATACAACCCCACTTCAAAATCACTGAACTATCCCTTGCCGTCAGCCTCATCAACAAGGCCTCTCTCATGTTTGAATAAGTTGATGCTCATTTCATAATGGGGGCATGACATGTTGCATTGTTATGTAAAAAAATGCAATAAAAAAGGATAAGAAACATGTATTTACAATTTTCATACTAAACATAACCTTTCAGTAGGTACAACCTGAAAAAAATGATATTCTTCATGTGCCATATCCTGATGGATTTCTTTTGTTATGTTCTCAGGTCCAAATCCAGACTTACAGAAACGGAAAAGGACCTGGAAATCAGAAATCAAACAGCGACACTGAACACGATTGAGACACTCTGGTGTCACTCTACTCCAGAGATGGACAAGGGTGTGCTTTTGTTATTCTTGGATATTCTCTGACATTTTTTTTTTTTACATTTTTGTTCAGACAATAAGGGAAGACTTAGAGCAGCACACCGGGGTTGTTGTGTATATTTCCATTGCAAAGTGTCTGTATGACCAGAGTGTACTCCTCCTCTTGTACACAGTGAGTGACTTTGTGCCTGAGGATTGCTGTGACTTTATTTATTTCCAGAAATAGTGTTGTACTTTCTCCAACCATCCTGTCACACACCCTCACCATGAGTAACAGCAGCTGCTCAACTCAAATTTGTGAGCTCATACATCACACACGTATTTCCACTGTATGGCAATAAAAACTGTTGAATTCCATTGTGTGTTATGTTGTTGTTGATGCATATTTGTATTAGTAATACAACGGTGTAAAAGATCATAGTACTCCCTCCTCTACTGCCTATGGACACGGCAAATGGATTGTAACTGGCCTGAAGATTTTAAACCTCCTTGTTGACAGTTTCAGTTCTTTCAGGCCTCAGTAAAAAAAATATTGAAAATGAATATAAAATGTTCAATAATACTGTTCCTATTTACTCCTCAGTTAGGATTTAATGCCACAGTGTTGGTGAGAAGAGTACGATTTAGTTATGCTTTTATTTTTTTGTCATTAGGAAACTCATCTGTTTTCCTCTGAAATCATGATGCTTCCTCTAAGGTCTATACAGAAGCCGAGCACGAGCGGTGCAGATTAGCTGAACTGTGTGTTACTTGTGATTTGGTTTACTCGGTCCAGTCCCATCTTGATCCAGAGGGCGTACAGCAACGGAGAGGCACCAGACTCCGGAGAAGATTTTATAGTGTCCCAGGGCCGAATTATTATATGTGGCATATGGACTCTCATGACAACCTGACCCCTTTTGGCCTTGGAGTTAACGGGTGCGTAGATGGGTGTTTAAGTCACATAATCCGGATGCAAGCAAACTCTTTGAACAGTAACCCAAAAGTCATGGCAGCCTGAACTCGGGTGGTGCCCAAAGATAATCAGATCCGGGTAAACAGGAAATACAGGATATTTCAGTCCCGCTCTCTCAAATTGTACGCGCGCGTGTGGTTGGTGCGTTCGCGAGTTTTGAGACTAAACTAACGCCATAGAAATCTAATGCAAAAAATGGAAAACATTTTCCATTTAGCACTCCTACTATTACAAACCAAATTTTAAAAAAACACCCTACGGCAACCACATCGGTAAAAGTCTTAACCGATGTAATCTCAAGTCATTACCCATTCAAAACATCTGCCACGTCTAGATCACTTTCTTTAATTTAGCTTATTTCAATGTCACAATGTCTTTGTCCTAATGTAATTCTATGCCTCTGTAAAGCACATTGAGTTGCCTTGTGTATGAATGGTGCTATACAAATTAACTTTCCTTACTTTGCCTTGCCTTGAATGTTATATTATATGTTATAATATCATACCACTTAAAAAAAAGAAAAACCCGGAAAATAAACTGTCAGAATGTACTCATACTCACGACTTGGACCAAAATAGTTAACTGACATTCAATTGTCATTTTTTGTTGGCATTAGCAAGCCTTGGATAGTGCCTTATGATTATGTACGTGTACTTTACCTTGTCCGCAGCTGTTTTTTTAGGTTCTGCTTGGGAAAACCCCTTTCTCTCATGAAAGGGGTGTTCTCTCAGCAAATAACAGTAAGTGTAGTCATAATTGATAGCAACTTTAGCAAAGATATGTAACTCTTGACTGCGTACCCTTTATTAATTGAAATTATGAAATTTCAGATGTGTGAATAGCCACAGTAGCCCATTTTCAGAGGTAAAAGCAATGAGGCCTACTCTGTGGGTAACATAAATTCATCTTTTAGGGAACCTGTAATGTCACTTCTAAGTTCCTGACTGCCCTTTCCACTGTTTGGATTACCAGGACGAAAGGACCAACACCAAAGACACTTTAAGGGACTTTACTAACAGTATGCATTCTTTATTTTAAAGTCATATCCACACATTGATATGTTAAATTCTACTGTTCAACAGAAGTGAGCCTGCCGGAATGAGTCAACCATTTTGTGTGAACTATATTACAAAACCTCTGAATATTAAAAACATGAACTTGGAGTATCTGCTGTTGACCACTGTACAGCCCATCAATTAGTTAGCCATAATGTTTATAAAATGTTGCTGTGGGTTTGCTTTGGCACTTCCAAATCCAGCTAGTAGCCTGTCTTGATCCATCTTTGTGAATTTAAACAGAATGGTGGCGTCAGTGTTTCTCAATGAACACCCAAACAAATATGAACAACAAAAAGAGTCTGATCTGAGAGTGAACGTCATCCTGATAGCTGTGGCATTTAAAAGGAGGCTGAGCTGTTGAAAAGACAAGGCTGCAGCGCTTTCACGGTGATACACGGTGTTGAGAACACGTTAGCAAACAAATGTTAACTGCTCTCAGTCAGTTCCACTCATTTGTACCTGGGCACAGTTGTTCAAAGGTTAACCAATTGGATTTTGGAATAATGGATTGGATTAAACCTTGAAAATGGGTTGTTCAGAACTAGAAAATGGATTATGGATTTGGAATAGATCACATAATCCAATCTTGGTTTTATTCCGGATCAAACCTTCAGTTTGCGTTGTTCAAAAGGTTTCGGAAGGATTGGGATAACTTTAATCTCTCCTAGTGTATCTCTGACCCCAGAGCTATAATATTAATATCATCACTAATAATAACAACAACATAATTGTATATATATATTATTATTTTTTTAATTATAAGTATTTTTTCTGGTAGAGATTAAAGCGGTGGTTGTACAACTGTCCTCTCTCTCTCTTCTCTCCTACTGTCTCTCCTCCCAACCTCTTTCTGCCCACCTCTCCTCTCTTCCTCATTTCTCTCCTCACCCCAACCGGTCGAGACAGATGACCGCCCACAACTGAGTCTGGTTCTGTCAGAGATTTCTTCCTGTTAAAAGGGAGTTTTTCTCTCCACCGTCGCCTAGTGCTTTGCTCATTGTGGGATTTGTTGGGTTTTCCATGTAATATTGTAATATTGACCTCACTATGTTAAGTGCCTTGAGACAATGTATGTTGTGATTGATCAAATAAACATTTATGTCATGTTGTATATTTACATTTATACATATTTTGAACCTGAATGAAGCAATAATAAAGGATAAACACTAAAGGATTGTGTTCCCCTGAAATGATCCTCCAAGTAGCTGTCAATATCAAAAAAATAATTAAATATAAACTTCCATTTATCACTTTATATTCATTACAATCACACAATAAAAAAATAGTTTCTAACAATTGCATCCCTTATTGCACGTCAGTCAGTCCCTCACTCTGAGAAAAAACAGGAGGTTTGTCTGTGTCTTCAACAGGTAAATGAATAATGTTTATACTTTTTCATTTATTTGTTGTGAATCAGATGAGAGATCTGACCATTTAAAATGCATTGTTTTCTTATTCTTTAAATAAATAAACTTTGAGTGACTCCACTTGCTATTCTACGTACCTAGCAGCCTTCCATGTGATATGCAGTTTGATTGAGATCACTGGTAATCCGGATTTGGTAATCCTGAAAAGTTTGTATCTGGATCAGGTTGATCCAATCCAATGTTGCTTTGAAAAGCCGGGACGAAAGTTATCTGGATTACCTGATCCTGGATAGCAAAAAATAGGATTGCCTAGTTGGGGCCTGGTAATCAATTCCCCAAACTGCCGGAGATTTTACGGGTGGCATTACAGCACCACCTCCTGGACGTTCAATGATACTTCACCTATTGTAAGTCTGTATTATTAGGTGATGGTCTGTCTCACATTCCTAACACCTATTTGTTGATAAAGGTCCGGGGTTACAGTCAACAGGTGTCTGATGGTCAACCTCTCATTTTATGAAACGATGTCAACTCTAATGGGGTATGCCGAAAACAGAACTACACATTTATGTCTCGGCATACAATCCGCCGGCGTGTATCTCGTCATCTCAACAAATGAATTATTATTGCGTTATCACGAGATAACAATATCATATTAAAAATGCTTGGGCCTTTTTTTTATATACACGATTTTGGAGTCGCTTGGTGAACAGCTGATCGGCGCGTGGCGCGTGTAATAGACGTCACCGTGGTCGGCCCTTGTGTAGTTTTTGGTCTGTGATAAACTGCGAATTTGAATGGTATGCGTTCGTGCTGTGCCTACCCATACCCGTGGCCTTGGTTGTGGACAACATGAAGGATATCCCTCAGTGTGTCCGAGTATTGAGCTGGTCCGGGAGCTCGTGTTAATATAGCAGCCTCCAGCCCCGTGTACTACATTACCCACAATGCCTCGCTGTCGCGATGACAACTCGTGAAAAGGTCAAAAACAGAACCGGCGAGTGAAAGGCAAAGGGCGCGTGTGGAGACACTGGCAAGGTAACGAGCATGCTCCAGCCAAAGCCTCGGCGTGGAGCCATGTGACTGGCTTCTGTGGCACATTTCTTTCGGTGGTCGTCACGAAAATGCTGCGAGTTGTACAACACGCGGAGTGCTGCGGACGTGTTGACAGCCGAGCGTTGACGTGAGACTCTCGTAACCCAAACGCTAAACCTCCTGGTAGCTCCGGCACACGCCTCTTCCCTCGCACCTGCTGTCGGTTGTGCGGGAACTCGACTGCTAACGTGACAGGACAACTCAGAGTGAACGCGTGTGCCGCTTGGGGGAGAATTTATTGTGTAGCTTCAGGATACACACGTATACGTACAGCCGCCATTTTGTCACGAAGCGGGAGGTAAACACAGGTGGGACCAATCACATTACCTGAGGCTCTGCTGCAATCTGAACGATGTCTGTCACAGGAGTCCTACTTTCTGTTGTCAGTAGATGGCGCTATGACTGGGGCTCAATATTGACATGTTGAGGGTGGGCCTGTTACCATTCCTGAGAAGTTTCGTGAAGATATGACAACATATGGTCGAGCTATGACAGTGCGATGTTTGGATAGAGTTAGGATATTTGATGAGTGAAAATGGCCAACGGTTGGGCGTGGCTAATGGCTCCCACACATGGAACATGTGCGTACCAAATTTCGTTAATCTACGTCAAATTTAAAGGTGGGGGCCTTGACTTTGAAATGTCATAGGGGGCGCTAGCTTTCTCGAGGAAATCAAGATTTCCACCACACTAGCGAGCCATTTTGCCGCCAGTAGACTAAAGAGCATCGTATAAAATGGCGAACAATGCGTCGGCGTGACAACAGCCTTTGACAGATGGTCAGACCTTTCAGAATATAACATCGACAACATCTCACAACCTGGCTGAGCAACTTTTAGGTGGATCTGCTGGACCTGCAAGGCAGAGGACAAAGAAGTACAAAACTTTATGTTGCCAGTAGGTGGCGCTACAACTCCGATTCAATATTGACATGTGAATGTGTTGCGGGTGAGACTGTCATCATGCGTGAGAAATTTGGTAAAGATATGACCACATATGGCGGATTTATGACAGCCTGATGTTTCATGCCGGCACATCAGAGTTTTGATTCACGTGATTAGTAACACCTCTGTTTACCTTCTGTATCATGTCAACGTGACCTTGTTTAAAGTGCCATTCCGCCAATGTCAGTTTCGCCAGGCATGATGGGTATTACTCAAGTCAAACTGACCTCGATGAGGATGATGATGTGATTTAATTTCCTCAGTTTGGGCTTGGAGACTGCAAGTGTGATGACAGAAACCCTGCACCACCAACCGGGCGCTTGTAGCTGCCAGGCAGGGATGGTGGGAAATCTAGGATTCAGTGTAAAAGAAAAAGTCAGGATGTATTTGTCACTGACTGCGAGTTGTATGTTTGTCAACTTTATGGAGAATATTGATATTATATTGCAAGAGCAAACCTTTAATTGAGTTGTCACATGCGACCCTTGCACCATTATGTGCTGGACGAGGTACAAACAGAAACATTTTAATTCTGGCGTGCACATCACGTGTGGTAGCTGAACATTTGCAGTGTAGCACTAGGCCATGTACATGCTTTTCATCACAAACCTGGGGGCCCAACATAGTGGTTGTGAGGGAGCTGCGCAGGACTGGAACTACCACGGGGCACTGAGGTCATGTTTTCAGTACATTCGGTAGTTTCTACCTGGAGATAGTTTGTGGTGTTGGCAACCTAGAAGGAGTTTACATTGTACAATCACATACAATTCAAATGGTTGCTATCCTGACTACAGCCCTGGAAGTATGTAACTCTTATTGTTCAGTTCGGAAACCATGGAGGTGTTGGTTGGGGAGTGCTGGCTTCCTCTGTCCCTTTTTAACATCACACAATTATAAATTATCTTCTGCATTGTCCTCATCATGGCTCTCACCACTTCCACGTTGGAAGTCTGTACCTCAGTCAGAGGTGAACACTACGATTGGACTCTTGTCTCTGATCTCACGGCCTTACCAAAATTGAGACAAATCCTAATGAAGTCAACCAGAACTGTAGACCGTCTCAGTGCCACCTTTACTAGCTTTCTATCCAAATGCACACACGCACACGCACACTTGACATGCACTTGGTGTATGAGCATATTTTGTAAAAAAAATATGAAATATCAAGTATTTCTCTCTATTGTAAGCAGTGCTTCTGTAACCAGCAGCTACATGGTGGATACTCAGTGTAAGTGCAGTCATGACCGTGCACTACTGACAGTGCATGCTGGTGTGAGGAACAGTATGGCAAAAAAACTTTGCGCAGCCATTTTGTAGCTGATTGACATTGCACAAACAGGGAGGATGAGTTTAGTGACCATCCTGTGTGTTCTAGAGGTGGTTTAACACAGTGTGTTGGGAGGAATTTGTCATAAACCAAGACAACATTAGAGGCCTGAATGCTTGACCCCCTCAGTGGGGCAGGGTGGTCGTGGTCGAGTGATAGTACATCTATATAACGTGCATCCTTGTCATCATATTGATCGATTTATCAATTTTTTTTTAAGCACTTTGAGGTTGCTTTTAGCAATGAAAAGTGTTATTATAGTGTATTTATTATTATTACTATTATTATTATAACCTGTCACTGCAGTTTTTTGTAAACACGCTCCTCATTGTTTGCTCTCATTTCCCCACAGTGCCTCTGATGGCTGGTCGGCTCCTCAAAGTGTCCTCTCTGGCTACAGCGGTGTTTGCCTCGTCTGGGTTTTATCTGTACAACAGACAGCTGGACTTCAATGACCTGAGCATCATCCGCTTCGGACGAGCCGCAGCCACTGTGAGTTACTTCTCACCTCGGCTCGAAGTGTGTGTGTGTCTGTGGGGGGGGGGGGGGTTACAGACGGGTACGCAAGTGGCCCATACTCGTTTAGGCTCTCATATTAGATTCACATGCTGACAACCAGCATCATGATACCAGTTATTCAGGATCACAAATGTTAGACCCAGTGAAGCAGGCAACCAAAGATAGCTGGACTTGGTAGAACATGCTTCATGATTGAGGCCCTAATTTGAAAGTAAACCTGATTTGTTTAAATGTCGTTGCCATTTGGTTAGAAGTTCTGTTTATATCCTACTTAGACTTGAAACTTAGTTTCAGACGGATGAATGGACATTAACATTCTCATGCTGCTGTTAAAGGGCCCATATTATGCCTCCTTTTACACAAGTTACATTGGTTTTCAGGTGTGTGCACTACATGTCTTTGCCATTCCATGTCAAAACACCTCAAGGATCAAGCCACACAGCACCCTCCTCTTTCTGTATAAACAGCCTCGTGAGACTATGGTCGATTCCAGCGCTTTCCTGCTCACTCCTCGCCCCCCTCCCTTCGTGTTCCGCAAAGCTCTGCCTCGCTCTGCCTCGCTCCGCCTCGCTCCTCCCCGGGTCTGCTGCGCAACTACGGCGTTGCGCTGCCATGACAACAATCGCACGTGACAAGGCACAAACACGACGTAGAGACCCGGGAGGCACAGCGAACACGTTCTCCATAGTTACACACAGAGCACAAGGGGCTGGACGATAGAACGTTAGCGGCCGGCCGCGAGCCGCGAGCTCCGCTGGCCGACCACGAGTCTAGCTTGGCCATGCCCGCGGTCGGCGTTCGCTTGCGGGGAGAAAATGATGGCGTAGACGCGATCTGTTTTTCCGCAGTTCAAGGGGGGAGGTGCTGCACAGGTTGGGGGCGTGGTCGCCCCAGTAGCAGGAGTCAACTTACGTCACTTGACGCCCGGGCTGTGAATGGCTCGTTTACAGACCGTCTGCATGGCCAACCCAAACCACGAATCAACGACTCATTGTTTTCTTTTCATTCTCCGTGGGCTGGCAGACACCCCAGATAACCAAATATACGTGGAGGCAGGCTGAAAAGGTGCCTGGAGCATCCTGCCACTCAGGCCTTTCAGAACTCATCCCATACATATCAATTTTACAGCTGATCATTCCAATATCAGTCCAACCTTACTAAACATATTTCATTTTGCTCATTTTCTGATGTTCTCTACATGTTGTGGTTCTGTTTGTCTGCAGACGGCGGTCATCAGCTACGACTACCTGACGGCTTTCAAACATGTGGAACACGGCACAGAGGAATACTGGGCACTCAAGTCCAAGGTAGATAAGCACTTGTTTTTTTTTTTACGTTCTTTCTTTCTTATGCAAACAAAAAAGCATGCAACTATTCATTGGTCGTTTTCCACAGCACAGCAAGGTGCAAGAAGTTGTTTACCTTGACGATAACTTCAAATTCACTAAACTGGATCATTTTTTTTTATTTGAGAAATCATACTCGTGGGATAAAGGTAATAATGGAAAGTGCCAGTTGATATACATTGAGTCATTTGTGCTGGTGTTTGTTTAAAGGCCACAGCTCAGTCAGGTTCACTCAAAAGACCGCTGCTGCAAAGGTCAGAGACCACCTGCACTGACAAAAAATGCTCCTGCTGCAGCGAACCTTGAAGAGCATGGTTCAGCATGGCTGGCCCTGTGGGGGGGTACGTGTGAGAAAGAGAGACACACACACACATTCACTATGTACAGCCCCTCGGGCACAGCTGGTCAAGCCTGACTACACCTACTGATTAGAATTAATGCATGCTGCTGATTTAATACAGAGTGGAGGCTTGCCACCTAATTATTATGAAGGCATAGAGGTGAGGCGACAGTACAGCACCTCCACACTTGTTTAGCATCATTATGCTGCTGATTTTCCTGCATTTTTCTATTTAGAAAGAGAAACGACAGGTCACTGACAAGGAAGACAAAACACTGACGGGAAACTGATTCTAGTTCTTAACATTTGCTCTGTAGCAGCTGAACCAGTGTTGGGCAGTAACTTATTACTGAGTCACCATTAAAGGGGCAGTAAGCGATTCTAAAGCAAAGCGAATATTCCCTCACCGTTCCCTAGCTGTCGGTTCTGTGTGCGCAGCGAAAAAAAATCTGGGTTTTCGGCCCTGGCTCTGTAAATAAAAAACAAAGCAAAAATGGTGCGGGCCGCACCAACAACACTGCGAGTGCAGTTTGTAAACTCCCCTCGTCGACACTTTTAAGAGACGTGCTAGCGGGTGTCGCTGCAACGCCGCTGTTTTGGCCTAGTGGTTTGTGCGTTGGTCTCCCATACCCAAGGACCCGGGTTTGCAGGAAAATCACAACAACATCTAAGAGAGATGCAAGCTCTCTCCAAAATCGCTTGTTGCCCCTTTAAGTAATGAATTGTGTAATGGAAGAGATTTATGAATTTTTCTATTAGTCAGCATGTCTGCTGTCTTATTGGGAGTGACATGGGGGGTTGATTTCAGTGATTGATTCATCACAACAATTATCAAACAATATCCACATTTTAGATTGTTGTTATTATTGTTCTCCTTTAACAATCTACATTTAAAATAAACACTTTACCTGTATACCTATACCTGCTTTATGTCTTACATCACCATCTGTGATGCGAAACCATCATATTTCTACAAAGAAACACAAAGTGTCTGTCCTTGTCATAGTTGAAAAATAGAATCCTCACACACTGTGAAGCTTCTCTCCTGATTGGCTACTGCAATTGTTGTCACCTGGAATATGGACTGCAGTAGACTACAGTAGAGGACTAGGTTAGAGGAGCTGAGAGGATCAGAGCAAACTAGCATTAACCCTCTCCATTGCCATTGTGCTCTATAAAGCAGTTACATCAAAAACTGACAAAAACATTAGAACCGTCACGTGTGTGTGATTTATTTCAGGGGTGTTGGTTTATATAACATTATACTAGGTGGTCACTGCATGTATATATCAGCACCAATGGCAGACTTTAAAATGACATATAAAAATCCTTTGTGTCTGAGGAAGTCATCATGTCACTGCCCTCCAGCTGTGTGTGTTTCTTGTCGTGAGGGACCCATTCGACTGCACGGCTAATGAGCTCTTGTTTCCGCATCTCATCTTCCACATTGTTTGCGCGTGTCACCCTGTGTTCGTCTCACAGCCGAGCTGCTTTCCGACTCTCGTGAAGAGCTTCACTCAAAGGCCACTTAGGCAGCCACTCTTCCCGGCTCATCAAAGGCTGCCCTGAGTGAACCGAGGGGCCATTCACAGCTAATTAGAGTGTATCGCAGAACAAGCACAGGAGAAGTCTGAAGTCTGCCAAATGAGCAGGGGAACATGGCCTGCAATGAGAGAACAGATGGACTTTTCTTTGTCCCTTCTCAGCCTCAGGAACACACTGTGGCTCAACATTACCCCAAACTCCAACGTAACGTTTGCTTTCGCAGTGTGCTGTTGCGTGCTTTTCTTTTTCACGCTTTCCGTTTTAAATGTAGAGCTCTTCAGGTTTCCTCGCTGTTGTCACTCAGCTCTGGAGGCCTGGAAATGAACCATCATAGCTTGCGTCTTTGGGAAATGTCTGTTCACATTTTGAGTCAACATAAATAAGGATGATGGAGTGTATTGGTTATGATAGAGTTCCTTCTCCAGCAGCCGTTACAAAATGTCCCATTCAGAGGAGCAGGAGCACTCTGTCGGGGATTGCACACTTACAACAGCAGCTGTCATCTGTTCTTGTTGATCCAGCGATGTAGTGGCTGTGTCCGCTGTTCTTCACCCTGCTCACTGCAGCACTGTCTACTCTCGTGTATACTCTGGCTCAAACTGATGCGGTACAAGTGAAATTGTTGTCTTGTCTGTAGCTCTACATCATGATATTCAGTGGCGGACATTTCCTTGTGAATGATGTACTTCACACAGTATTTTCTTTGCTAATTACACTTTGTTTTCAAGTTGTATGCGGCAGTGTTGCATTTATGTTTGACATACACATACATTCATACACAGCTGGAAGAGCCGTCAGAGGCAACTTAGTGTTATGTGTTTGCCCAAGGACACATGGGCATGCCGACTGGTGGTAGCTGGGATCGAACCACCGTCCTTTCGGTTAGTGGACGACTGTCTCTGCCTCCTGAGCCACAGCCACCACGTCATCAGTAACGGAATTTACCATTAATTGCCGCCCTGAAAATGAAAGTTTTCTCAGTCAACTTAGCAAAAAATGATGACTCCAATCCTGTTAGTAGAGCAGATATACGCCGGTTGTTAGACATGTGCCATGATGCGTCCTGCCGGAAAGGAAGCAATTCAATTCTGAATCACTAAGAAGTAGAAATATAGGAGTCAAATACTCTTTCTGAGGGAGCACTTGTTGAAATTCCCAAATACGACTCAGAAAGAGCTGGTGTGCTCGTGTGGACAGGTAGACCTTCAACGGTCCATCTTTTGCCTCCTCAAGAGATGTGGAAACAGGTCTCGCAGCTGCACACACTACAGTGTTTTCTTCACTTTCTTTTGTCGGACTCAAATTTTACCGATCAAACACCTGAAGTGCATAAATCACTTGTTGTAGCAGAAAACTGGTTGTTTTGAATGTTGTGTTGATATTGTCGTGGTTGGCAGTCGGGTATCTTGTACAGCGGATCAACTTTTTTGAGAAATCTTTTGAAACACATTTTCCGTGGTTTTTGTGGGAATCTTGTCTCAATCTTATCAATTATCTCTTTCCAGTGCATACCTATCACACAGTCCCTTTCTCAAATGGCCTCTATTATTTTCACAATACCACATGTATTACTTGTTTATGAAACTAAAACCATCCCACAGCAAAACCCCAACATATCAGGAAAAGTAATGGCAAAATACTGTACTATACTTTTAAAAGGTCTGTCACGGGGAACAGTTGCATATAATTGACGTCAGGACCTCTGTCAATGCTCGTGCTCGACCATGCGCAATCGTGCCGTGCCCAAGCCCACCTCTCTCAACCCGGACACGGCCGGGAAGTGTTGACACCTCCATCATAAAAGGCTCAATAAATGGCCCCAGTATGTGTATCACAGAGAGACTGATTAGCTGTCTGCAGTATATGTCCCTGTACTAATACAAATGTCTTTCCTAATACTCTTGAACTTGAGGGGAAGACCAGAGGAGTTGACTTAAGGTAATCACAGGTAGCAAAGACAAAAGGAGAAATTCTGTGGATGACTTTAAAGTGAATAAGTTGAAGGCTGGCATTGATAAGACATACTTTGATCCCATCTAACCCCTTCACACACAACACATTCAAAATTTCCTGAATAGTTCTCAAGCCATGCCTCTTTAATATGGAAGACCTGGCTTGCTAGAGAAAAAAAAGGCCAGCAACAAACTGAGAAATTAAATCCTTGGAGGTAGGGATTGTAGTCATAAGGTCTCAAAGTTTTGATCAAAGTTAGACATAGACTGCATCAACAGTTGTTAATGTTGATATCCTTAGTGATAGGAAAGCTCTTGTCTGACCGATGTGGAAAAAAAACATCCATCAACTGAGGATAATTATTGTCCAACGAGATAAAAAACATAAAAACATCAGCAAAAAACCATGCATTATTAATATTCAAGAAATATGTAGCTCAATCAGTATGTATAAAATAAATATCAGGTGGTTGAGAAGGTATAGTATTGTACAGTTCATTACTCACACAGTGTCTGGCACCCGTGAACAGCATATATTGTTCTTGCTGGGCATTTGCTTTAGAGTAATGCAGTGGAGATTAAACCCCTGATAACTGTAGTTTTTCATTTCCACAGAGCACAACCATTCCACTCTCTGAAGCTGTTGTCTGCATACTCATGAGTCGCCCTTAAAGGACCAAATATAGTATTCCTATACAATTTCTGTTCCTGCCATTGCAAACAAATCAAAACAGTGACGGATCCCCTCTAACGGGCCTTCTGTTACATCCTCTCACTGCTGTTTTTGACTATACTCACTATTATTTCCTTCTAGACGCCCTCCTCAGTCCCGTACTGATGAGACAGATTAAAAGACAAAAGAGCGAGAGAAATTAAAACTCACATCAACAGAAACCAAAAATGTGAGAGGGCCCTGGGTGATGGAGATAGGTCCTTATCTCTGGACTGATTATGCAATTCTAAATGCCTCTTTCTCTTTTCCCTCTCAGGTTCAGGCGTCTCAACTTTAAGCATCTCATTATAAGTCATGCCAACAGATGATTGGGAAATTAAATGTAGCCTACTTTACTCATTTGAATAATGCATGATGGCCCCAGCTGAGGCTTATGGGCAAGGTTGGGAGGAAATAAAGGATGTAGAGATGAACTTGATATATCACCGCTAAATATCAAAAGTCAATAATGGGAATGTCAATTCTGTCTCCCATTTATTCAGACAAAACCCATCCCCTTGCTTCAGCACAAAGCTTTGTGCTGAAGAGTTTTTTAAGGACTCGGCCTAGGTTAGTGTCTTTCATAGTTGTATCTGTTTATAATTATTATGTTGCACATTACTGGGATATTTTTCCACAAATGTAACTGTTCACATACTTGCCAATGGACAACTCATGTCACTGGACACGTCATCATGTCAGTTACTTTTACATATGAATCATTTACATCTGATGTCACACGATGGTAAAATACTGAAATATGCTGATGGAGCTGCTTTGTTTTTTTTAGTTCATCTTCAGAAATTTGTAGTTTCACCACGACAGACGCACGTCAATGACATCCGCTGTTGCTCGATGGGGAAAGTCCACTCAGATTCTCTGAGCAGAGCTGTCGGCTTTTCCTAAGTCCTATCAGTCCTCCTTTACACCTTTCCTTGACCTCATGACTTTTCCACTGAGGTCAAGGAATATTAGATAGGAATAGTAGATAGGAAGGACAATTTGAGCTCACCAATGCCTTCCGTCTCCACTCTGCATTCCCAAAATGTTTTCACTGTGAACGGATGTAATGGGTCCAGGATTTATTTTTGCCAGTTTCCACGTCGACTTCTGAAATGGTACAGCTCTGTTTCCAGCTATGTAGCAGCGATGATGCATGATACAGATGTGGGTTATTGCAGACTCTGTCCTTTAGCTCATTTTCAAAACTTGTTGTCATACTGTCCCTTCACTGCCCCCTCTGTCCATGCACAGGGATAATTTCTGAGGATGTGCATAACCAATGCTCCAAATGGATGCAGGAAGCCATCATTTACACTAAGGTTAATAATAAAAATCAATTATATCTCTGTCTCTCTAAGCTAATTTCAAAACTGCCCCACTACTGAGCTTCTCAGGCACAAAGTCAGGTCAGAATATAAATATAAAAATGAATATCTTAAGAATTGATTGGTTGGTGCAGTTATATATGTGCAGGCGTGTACCAGATGTGACATGCGTTTTATAATGTGAGACCACGCAAAGGCATCAGTTTCTGTGTGTGCATTGTTTGGTAAATGACGCCCTTGTTATAACATCCTCAGTATTGTTCGCAAAGGCTGTGATGGCATACAAAGAACTAGATTTAGTCTTATGACACAGATTGAAAGCAGCCTCAAGAGGAAATGCGGGTGAAAGTCAAAGTTATTTTTAGGGAATGGGGTGAAAAGTAGAGGAGAAGGGAAAGATTATGAAATGGTGACGGCAAGGACAAACCGATACTGATGTCTAATGATCCCCTTGCTTTCTCAGCTGCATGAGAAGAAGGCAGGAGTGTGGAGCTGATTCGGGGAAGCAGCCATTTTGAAGGTGGCTTTTTATGGCTGAGATGAAAGAAAGAACAAAACGCTGATTCACTCTGCACATCTGCACGGTATCATGCAAATTGTTTCTCACCACCACCCTAAGGTTAGAGATAAAGAGTAAGTCTTTTACCCCTATTATAGTGAATGTGTCTGAGGTTGTCATAGTAATATGAAAGTGCAGTGGGGAATAAAATCAAAGGCTCTGCCTGATTAGTGACTACACGACAGAGGAAAAATCTTCCCTGCATCAGCTAATGTCAGTGACTTCTATATTTTCATTTTGCATATCCATCATTTAGCTGACTTGGTATGTACTGTGTAACACTATACATGGCTGAGAAACAACACTGCATTATATATTGGGACCCAGTTCCATGATTGTAAAATGTTCACCTTCATATGAACCGTGAGATACCGTGATACTTCTTGTTTATATCTTCCTGGATTTTCAGCCATCCCACTTGTTCTCCTCGTCTTGAAACAAATCTAGGGTTCAGTGTTCCATGAGGGACCTCAGAATGGTATCAGTGACTTTTGCAGACTGTGACCTTTAGCATGTACTGTGGTCACATGTTGCGAAGCTGTGGGACTGAGACAGGCATATCCAAGTCCAAAACCAGGGTTCACTCTCCCTAAAAAATAAATACTGAACTGCTCCATTGGGAAAACACATGCTGCTCTCTGTTGGGGCCAGCAGTATAGTAGTTAATTGTGGTGAAGAGGAACTTGAACATAAAGGCGATTTACCAGTCGATCTCTGTTGCAACCCTTACCCATGGACATGTTGGTGACTGAAAAACGAGAGGTTGGATACAAGTAGCTGAAATTAGTTTCCTCTTGTAAGAACTCAGATACGTGGAGGGAGCTTGCATCTTATGGTGCCAGTTGAAATGGTTTGAGTATCATGATGACGCCTGGCCACCTCCCTCTATGAGGTTTCCCGGACACGTCCAACTGGCTGGAGATCCTAGTGTTGACCCAAAACTCTCTGAAGAGGTTAAATGTCCCATTTTGCTGAGGAACATTCTCAGGAGAAGCTAGACACTGTCGCTGTGAAGAGAAACACCCGGTCTGACCTGCTTAACCTGCTGTCTCTGTGGCCCAGCCCTCGATAAGTTGAAGACGATGGATAAAGGAAGGAGTCTTCAATTGTTTTTTTATTTTTTAGTAACAGTTACTGCTTAAATGGAGGCTCATCAGGCTGCTTTCAGTGTTTCTTTTCTAACCCTATTGAATCTCTTGGGGTGAGTTTGGTTTGTGGCAAATTGTCCATGAGTCTATACAAACTAGATCAGACTTTGACTGGATTCCAGTAACTTTATAGATCTCTTGTGTGCTTTCCCTGGCCCTTATACGAAGTGGATCTGATTTGTAATGATTGCAGAGGTTGTCTATGGGCCTCGTCCTGTATCAATCGGCTGTGTCTGTAATCTGCATAAGTAATATTTCCATATATAATTTCTCTCTCAAAGCACTGCAACTACCATGGACTTAGACATCAACAAGTTGTTACAATTTTGGGTCTGATTGTTCTTTTTTAAACCTCAAGTGCCAGAGAGGCTGGGTTGCTTCCGAAAGCTCATTCAGGACAACTTTGAGAATAGACACAATAACTTGCAGCTGAGAGGAAATGTTACTTTGATCTACTGTGCATTGGCATCCACAGTTCCCCAGGTCAAAGAATCATATTGACGAGGATAACATTTAAGTATGCACAGATTATTAGAGTTTGAGTTTTCATGACCAGATCAATGAAATCAAATTCTAACATGAATTCACTAAAGCTATCAATCATTACCGTACCCTGCTCCATTAAACTATCTATTGGAGGTTTTTGCGTGAAAATAATCTGAAGCTGGAATTTTCCTTGTCTGTTAAGCAACAGAACGTATTGCACTTCTTCATTTAGGCTACAGCAGCTACAATACAGTCCCTCCTCAATGGATTGAGAGTGTTTCCCCCTAAATGTGTCCAGTGCTGGAGGCTGCAGTGTTTGTTACACCGAACAGCATGAACTAATGTAGTGTATAAAATACTATTGACTTATGATTCTTAGAGCACAACCAGAAGCTAGTTTTGTCATTAAAGCATTGGGTGCATGAATTTTTGTAAAAGAGAAGTTGGTGTATGTAATGCACAAAGTTGGCAATTTCGCATTTAGGGTGAGGTAAGAGTAGACTGGCATAGCCAGACTATTACTCAAATTCATATTAGTGTGGGACCTCCAGACGCAATTGGCCAAGACCTTCAACCAGTGAGAGCAACGAATCATGTGACGTCTGTTGAGCGACGCGAAAATGTCAACAGACAAGAGCAGAGAGGAGATGTCTGTGATGATGATTCCACAATGTCTGTGAATAAGTGTTGCTGTTTTTGTGGGAGACATTTGAAACTATCAGGTTGTTCATCAGCGGCAGCCATCTTTATTGGAGGAAAGATTGGGGTATTGCATCAGGCTTCATATACTTCAACTTGGCCCAAAGGGGAATTTTTTTCAGTATACAGTGGAGAGGCAAACAGAAAAAAAAAAATATGAAAAAACATTCAAACCAGGGATGTTCAAATTATATGGTATCTTCTTCTCTATCTTCTCGTTCAATGTGATGCCTCAAACTGAAATTTATATAATAAATGAAACATGACTGCTGCTGAGTTTGGTCTATTACCTTATAAACTGCAAGGTAGGGCAAAAACCGGTGTCTCAGGCACAGAGGTACACATGTTCAAGGTGTAGCCAGTGTGAGTATCTCTGATACTCACACTGGCTACACCTTGAACATGTGTCAGCTGCCTTCTGCTGTTGGTCCCTGAACAGAACAGATACAGATACCCTTCAATTTTAACCAATATGGATAACAAGTGGTCACACTTTACATGTTCAGTGTGAGGTCCCTAATGAAGAAACAACCCCCACTATCAAGCAGCTGCATTGCCCTAAACAGTACAAAATATTTCTGTGATATGGAAATCAGAAATGGAAAATATGCTGAGGTGTGGCACTGGTAGTGCTTACGTCATCATCTGTAACAAGCTTAAAGTGCACTAACATGACCATTCTACTGGATCCAATATAAGACAGGAATGCCCTTCAACTTTCCACCAGCAGATGTCAGCACTGAGCACCCCTCGGTCTGTCAGCACTGCTGTTCTCCCACAGGGGAAGGGGACATGCTCAGCTCAGATAAGTGCCCATCGCCACTTGTCAAGTTCCTGCTCCTCTGACGGACACACTATGTAAATACTGGGGTGGAGCTAGAGAACCGCTGACCTTGATGAGCTCATGGCAGCGGCTTATCAGCCACACAAGTCTGAGGTGGGAAAATCCTTGAGGGATATGAAGAGGAGGGGAACGTTTAACATTTGCTTCCCAGCTGCCTGCTGTAGTTAGATCAGTGCTGACAAGCTGGTCTCCAGTCCCAGCAGCAGCAGCGCAAATACTCTTTCTCACTGGTGTTGTCTCTGATTCAAACAGCAGCTGACACGACTCCTCAGAGCACGAGATTTGAATGTTCAAGCAGTGTCCACTCAAACATGATATGACATTAATACATTAGTAGTTAATCATTTTAAACAAGAGAGCAGCCTGTATTTTTTACCAGTAGATATTATTGAACTGTCCTTTGGCAGATTAAAAGTGTTTTTAAATATTTCCCAAAGTAGATGACTTGTAGCCACAGTATCGTTAATAAAACTAAAGGCATAATGATTCAAATGGAATTAAAGACTAAGTGTCCAGTACAGTACAGCTATTCAGGGATGGAAAAAGTCCTGATTACAAATTGTTTCACAAGACAGCAACAAACTAATGTCTTACATTTCTTGTAATATTTTTCACTCACTTAATTGGCCAAAATCTCAGTTGACATCTGAAAAAGCTAAGTGTTAGAAAATGTTTGGTCAGGAGCGCTTTGTGGACTCACTTCAGTTTTTGCATGGTGCCCTTTGGATGGGATGCATCATTGGCAAAAAACAAGATGACTCTAAGGCACTCTCCTTTTAAACAATTAAAATGCCTTCATAGAATTGTCATGTTCAACCCAAACTCCGACATGCTTTGGGATAAAGCGCTCTCCCGTGAAGGCTCGACTCCCTGGGAAAGCTTTTATGCTGAAACTCATTTTGGTTTAATATGATGAAAGTAATGTTAATAAAGCTGTATTAGATTCTAAAACTGAGACCAAAACCCAAATACAAAGGTCCACAATCTCAAATCATGTTACAGGACGACGGAAAGGCGAAACCACAAAATCACCAAATTAATATTCTCAGTTGGAGCAAGTTGTATATTTTATAAATATTACACAACACTTCTTTTGTCGGGCTGCACGGTGGTGTAGTGGTTAGCACTTTCGCCTGCCACAGCAAGAAGGTTCTGGGTTTGAATCCCGGTTCAAACCAACCAGGGTTTGGTTGTGGAGTTTGCATGTTCTCCCCCTGTATGCGTGGGTTCTTTCCGGGTTCTCTGGCTTCCCGGGTTAGGTTCATTGGAGACTATAAATTGACTGTGAGAGTGAATAGTTGTCTGTTCTGTATGTGGCCCTGTGATAGGCTGGCGACCTGTCCAGGGTGTACCCCTGGACATTGGGCGACCCTTAAAATGGATAAAGCGGTAGACGGTGGAAGGACTTCTTTTGTCTTCTTTTGTCTTCCAACTGCTTGTTTCATGAGAGTATATGATGGAGTGATGACGCCTGCGGTAAGAGTTGGAGATGGAGAACAATCCTGAGATTAGCGTTAGGGGACTAATCTGTGGTCATCTAGACTGTTTAGTGTTGGAATGCAGTGGACTCATTTGCATATTTGCCTCTTTCTTTAATCCGACTCCTGAATAAGGAAGAAATAGATGAATCTTTATTTTTTGTATATAACAATGTCCTTCCCAAGCTGTTAAACCTCTGCTATGTCCCTCTCCTTGTTCTGCTGTACTGTGCTTTAATAAACATACTTTAATGCAGCCGAACCGACAGGAGAGGTCATCTAATCCCCCTGTATGTCGGGTGTCAGACATTGCTGTGAATAAGGAAAATATAGACTAGAAATAGATTTGGTCTCATACTATCGTTAAACAGACATGATTTCATGCTGGTTGCTAATGACATCTATAGGCCATTTTATGACCGTGACATCCTCTAACATAGTCGACATGAACACAGGTTGATGGCAGCGGCTGTGTGATGTTCTATATCAAATCTAAAATGAGTGTTCACAGAGAAGGCGTCTTTCTTACTGTGGCATACATCACGTGCATTGCAATTACTGCAACATTTAATGCAACACTGAACAGCGAAAACATTAAGAAATCAAAGTGGATATTTCCGACCTGACCAGGATTAGCTCCACGTCTCGCCCAATGTCGGCTGGTATAGGCAAAAATTGACATACAAGCTTTCTCCAAAGTCACTTACTGCACCTTAGAATGAACAGACAACATTTATGAGGAGTCTCATGAATGTCAGTCAAGTCCAAACCAAAAAATCTGTCCTTGTTCATAAGTAAATTAAACAATCCATATACGACACATAATAAGTACAGTGTTGTTTGGATGTGCAGTAAAACAATAATAACAATGAATATGTATATAAACACATATCAACATGTATTCATAAACACTACCACACATACTGTAGATATATTGCACAGGTGAAAAACGCAGGAATTAATATCTGGCTATTTTTTATTAAACAGTTTTTCTTCTCCTTTCTTTAAAGCAGCCCAGTTGTATGAAGTGAGCCGTCTGAAACAAAACACAACAGTCAGTTTTACTTCACATCACCAACTAAAGGTCTGGTTTACCAGTAATAAACTTAGTATTACGTTACATTTCTAATGGGAATATTCATCCGTCTGATACAGCAGCTCCGCGACTATCACACAACTTAACAAAACTTTTTTAACAGCAATAATTATGTTTTAAGGTTGCTCGGTTTATGAAACAGATGTTCTTTTAGCTAGCTAAACATCAAATTTGTATATATTTAAACCCTGATATTTACATTTAAAAGGGTTTTCTCTGTTCATGTTATCGTCGACCGCCATTACTTCCCGCCGCGCAATGAATCCTGGGATAGCCTGTGCCGGGTAGGATCCACCCGGTGTATCCTTCATTGTGCGGGGCTTGAAGGGCGCATTCGTCGGCCACATTTGAAGGAGCCCCTGAATTGAGACACAGCCATATATAGTCTCCCATGTTAGAATCCTGCGTTGTTTGACTAATCCAACTACAACATCGTCCTCTTAACAAAATCTTTGTTGCTCTATACCTGCGCTCTCGTCATAATTACTAAGGTTGACAAACAACAACGATAAAATGGTACTGTGGGTCATAATGAGCTGCTTGCGCAGATGATCTATGAGGTCATTTTTTTGCAGGAGGACAGTCTCGCTGATCCACACTGATTCTGAGGATCCACTGGCTCGTGGCAGAGAACGCTTCTGTTCATGTGGCACTGAGACACGGTTACTGAAGCATGATAATAAAATGCAGAGCATGAAATTAACTGGCGCCCAGTGAAAAATCACCACTCATCTTCACCACCACCTCTCATCCTCTCGTGGTTTCTTCTTTTTTCATATATATTTTTTTCCTCTCCACAGTTTCACCGTGCTTTTCAAATCACAGTGAGAGAAAATGGCTTAATCACAGAGGCACGTTTGGGGCCCGTGTCTTCTCCCAGCTGTAAGAGATAATGCATAGCTGCTCTTTTCCCCAGCTTTTTTTACTGCTGTTGGCCTGTTAAAATAAAATGGCATTTTTAATATGCGGAGGGGCAGATACATTCAGTATCAATTGTATGAAATGCTGTTGGATTTGGATTTTTTGATGAATGGCTTCTATAACTCATTAAGCTTCGCTGCTATAATACTTGTAGACAAGGACTCTTGACAGTACAGGCTTAAATCTGCAGACAAACATGCAGACCCCCCCCCAACAGACGCACATGCACACACACCCATGACAGGCAGCTACGAGCCTCAGCGAGCTGAGTAACGAGCTAATCATGAACACCCCAATAATAAATAGGCCTTGTTCATAGTCCACTAATCCCAGTCATTTAGCTGTGGTGTGGCAGCAGAAATCAATTACTGCAGCTGGGCTCCCAGTGCAGGGCCCTGCTCTCTGCTGTCCAGCTGCACACAACACACTCACACCTTTGACCCGCTGCACAATAAGACTCCATTATGTACCCACTGTTGTATATCGCTAAGCATTTTCATGATCAATCGTCTAAACAAGGAGCCCATATCATGCACTGAAGGACATATTAGAGCTGTGTCTGTGAACAGAAAGGCACTGTGAGGCACTACAGTGAGTCCTGATTCATCACCTCCCTGTGAAGCTGACTGAATTCCCTCCCTTGCACGTGATAGTGGCGTTGAGCTTCTCATTCAGGGAATGATTTTCTAAAATGTTGGATTTTTAAAAAAATATAGGAGCCCCAGATCATCTTAAGGGTCAGTCCCATTTCCACTCACTTGGCCCTACCCCTCCGTTCTTCCACTCCACCTGAGGTCAGCGGCTGACCACCCTAGGTTTGAACGGCTGTTTGAAGTGGATGAAGGGTAACATGACCCATACCTCTTCAAAAGAATTCGGACACCCTACCCTAAACAGGAATGTGCAAAACGGAGGGGAAGGCCAAGCGAGGGGAAATGGGACAGAACCTGAGTCTGTCATTCACAGTAATCCAATGCTAATGTAATGGATATACAGTCATGTTGCCAAGTTTTGTACCTCACACAACCACATCTGCAGTCAAACAATGGTTTGTAGGCATTAGCTGATGCTCAGACACAAATGGAGATATCTCTCCTACTACTGCCATATGATGCAAACATAGCACAATGAAAGATGCTATCAAGTCTTGTTATGGGATTCATTGGTTCCATTGGTGTTTTTCTACCACGACCAGTGAGCCTGAGCCCCTGCTACACAGATGTTTCGCATCTCCTGTGAGTCCCCTGAGCTAATGAACATGAGATACTGAATCACTGCTGTGAGTGAAGCTTTCAAATTCTATTAAATATATATCTTTTATATCATTCTCTAATTTGACTTTTATTAAACAGATGAGGAATTAGGGTTGTCACCGATACCAAAATTTAGACTTCGGTAGGATACTTTCATAAAAAACGATACTCAATACCATGATAAAAAACATGAGGTCCAACACACAAATACGTTTCTTTCTTTCTTTTTTAAAATTTACAACCAGCACAGGACATGTACAGAAAAAGTCAAACACTGTTCGCATACAGGGCTGCAACTAACAGTTATTTTCATTATCAATTATTCTGTTGATTATTTTAAAGATTAATCGATTAGTTGTTTGGTCCATAAAATTGTGAAAAATGTCGTTCCTCTTTCCCAAACCCCAAGATGATGTTATCTTTTGTCCACACACCAAAGATTTTTAGTTTACTGTCATAGAGGAGCAAAGAAACCAGAAAATATTCAAATTTAAGAAGCTGAAATCATAGAATTTTGACTTATTTTTCCAGAAGAACTACTTGAACCGATTCATTGATTATCAAAATAGTTGGCCGTTCATTTAGAAGTCGATTACTAATTGATAAATCGATTAACTGTTGCAGCTCTATCGCAACATTACCAACATTATTAATACTATTCTTGAATGTTTTAGTATAATTTTTCTCTAGTGTTGCTTCACTTGGGAACACAGTACAGTGGTCACAGTGGGTTTCCTCTGTATAAATAAAGGATACATTTAAAAACAACAACACCACTCTGTAATAACTTTGGACTCTATTAATCAGCAGATGAAATAATCAGCAGATTAATAATGAAAATAATCATTAGTTAAAAAATTTGCCCCACCTCAACAAGGTTTTTAATGAATGGCTAATAATAATCTAATGAAATAATATTATAACTGTCGGGGCATTTCTCTGCATAATTGAATATTTTCACATTTAATACTTCAAGTACATTTTTTCTGACTATGATTGCAGTGTTGCATTTACTTTGAATTGTAGGAAAAATTGTATTGTCACAGCCTGGTATAAGTACTTTTTCTGACTCTGAGTTTTAGAAAAGTACCATTGCTGCAGTCACAGAAAAGTTTATTCTATGAGGGATAAGTTACGTTACTTTAGTCTGCCGCAACGTGTGACTAGATATGTATAATAACTGTCGAGGCTGTAACTTTATTGTGTTCGTTTTATCATGACGAGTCCCGCTTCAGGATAAAAAGCTCACGTTAATGATAGTTCATGTTAATGATGTCTGCTATCGTGGCCGTTGTTCGCTCGGGGGGAGGGGACTTTCTGAGCTCAACGGCATCACATCTAAGCATCGTAAGCCACTTGGCTTTCATAAATGACACATTAAGTTATATTAATGCAACATTACCTCTCTAAATTCTTTGAAAATGTCAGGGTGCCAGTCCTTAAAATGGTCAGGCAACCCTGTGGTATTTCCTCCTCTGGTAAAACTGTTTACATGTAGGCTTGTTGGAGTCTTTCGCCTTGCTTTGAGAATCTGCCTCATAGGAAAAAAACAGCACTCATACCCTTTTCCTTTCCTTCTCTCCTTGGTACTTCTTCAGGACTCGCCATGATGGTCATCTATGCACTACTTTACTTAACTAGTTTCATGATGGTATGGTATTGACAATCCAATCAGGATTCGCAAAAACAGTTTGATCTTTTTATATCCCTTAATATATATAAGTTATTATCACATAGAATATTTAATAATACTGCACAAAAACAAAGAAAAGACAAAAAAACAATTGACCACAAGTAGTTTGTGCCTGAAAAAGTATTTTAAATGCAGTTAGATTGAGGTCATTTAACCTGCCCGTTTGTCTGTGTATCTGTCTGTTAGTCTGCCCGTCTGTCTGTCGGCCTGTCTGTCTGTGTATTTGCCTGTCTGTATGTATCTGTATATCTGCAGTGAGAATCTGTGGAATTGATTTCAGCTTTGTGTGCACTCTGCTTGCTTCGTGGCCCCGCTTCTCCCTGCAACACTTGCACACAATCAGAGAGCACAAAGGGAGAGGAGGAGCGATTCCTAGAAAACAATTTGCCATCTGTGCTTAATGGCATTGGAAGGCTGTCCACCGACCTGCACCACAGGGAATTGGCCCCGGGGCCAACGCATTAATTACATACATAAAGACAGAGTGAGTTACAGAGAAACAAAAAAACAAGAAGACTAGCACTGTCTTGAAACAGTCCTCATTAAACAGTAGCACATTTCCAAAACTGCAAAAGATATTTATGGATTGAGGCTGTGGAAAATGTAGCGCATTGTTTGTTCATTCAGATTTTAGCAAGAGAAGACCTGGAACACACAAAGTTTCCCATGGCAGTCTGAATTTCTATCATTCAAATTCAACTCTCCACTGAAATGGATAAAGTGCTGCAGAGGCATCATCTACAGGCTGCATGGCTCAATATCATCATCATACTAACAAACACTCACCAGACACAATGAACACATTCTTGGGTGCATATGGAAAGCCAGTTCTGGAAAGTTACCAAGATAACCTTACATTTGATCCCAGCTTGATTTCACTTTCACCCCAGTAAAATCACATTATAGTTGGCCATTGTTCTCTTATAAACCAGCAAGGAAAAACGACAGAAAAATCTGTGTGGGTGCGGACGCACCATGAGTAACAGGTGTGGAGACGAAGTTTTAAAAAACAAATTTCCATCCACTGCTGCAATTTTGAATATTAAGAGCTAGACCAAACAGCTGAAGTGCAGAAGATGTGGATTCTCAAGATGACACAATTAGAAGAGCGCCTGTAAAGCCTCAAACAGTGAAAGGCGATGTTAAAAACATCAGGTAAATATGGCACGTTTGTTTAATGTTATAATTTAAGAATTTAAGAAACAATCTCATTATCCTTGCACTCAAATTTCATGTTTTCATCGGGTGCTTTTTGTCAATCTCTTCAGCAGAGTGGAGGCTCCAGTGAAGAGATTGAAGTATTTTTCCATGCCTAGTTATATAGACGAGCATTACATTCTTTTTGCAATATTTATTTGTTTATTTTAAATACCTGTCATTTAGTTTCTTTTAAATCTGCAAATTGGAAATGTGTGTAAAAACAGACAGGGCTCAAAACGTATATGATACTTGGGTACCAATTTGATGTAGATGATTTCCATATTGGGATTTTAATGTATTACCTGTGCACCTGGCGTAGCCAGACTAATACTCAAATATGTTTTATTCTGGGACCTTGGTTAATTTTTTTCCAAAAGGCGTTACCAACGGACGCATACGAATCATGTGACGTCTGTTTAGCGACACAAAGATGTCAACAGACTAGAGCAGAGAGGTGATGATGTGATGATAATTCCACAATGTCTGTGAACAAGTGTTGCCGTTTTTGTGAGAGAAATTTGAAGATATCAGGTACTTTACAAAAGTCGCATCTCCGCGTTGTGGTATAAACCCCGCCCATTATCAGATAATCGTCTGTGACTGGCCCGCTAAGTTTTCTGCCAGTGGAAATCACTTCCCAATGGAGGGGATCCAGACTGTATTCTGGCAGAGCAAATATAAATGGGCTCCCAGATTCTGTCTAATGAACGAAAAGGATAACTGGATAGCTCCTGGGCTAACAGCTGCTAGCTTTTATTGGACTAGCTCAGGGTAAATGATAAATCGAATCTTGTTTCAGAAATCATTGTGGGAACTTAAAGAAAAAGTAAACAAATGAATAGCAATATTTCTTTGAAATTGGTTTTTTTTTTCCAAGTCCAGAAAACAGATGGATGAAAAGCTAACTTTTGTTGTAACTATACTGCTAAGATGCAGATACATATTCTTATCAAGAATTTTTACACCTGCGCCAGCGTGCCCCATAGCACATCATCTCTACATTGGAGAGAAAAGTTGGATCTCCTATGTGAAAATGTAGAAATTTGTTTTTGATAACCATTCTGGAAACCATCACAACAGGCATCAGTCAACATTTCTCCACAACAAAATGCAGGCTACTGATTGATCTGATGAATTTGCCTGTCTTTGTCTCTGATGCACTCCTGTCTATGTCTCTGCCATTAGTTATCTTGATGTGGAATATAGCATAGCCTTTTTATATAGTACATTTAAAAGCACACCTGACATTAACATGTGTCTCGTGTGATCTGATCACAAGTGGACAATGCACCCAAAACACGAACATTGATGACTCGGCGTAGGAAGTGCATTGGCGGTTGAAAACAACCTGCATTTGGTTTGCCAACAGAGTGAAGAAGTGAGATCCCATCACAAGTGGTCACTTGAGACGAATGTGGAGACAAACTCTATGCCAGGTGTGAACTGACAGACTTAAAGTGGTCCTCGTGTAATCAGATCACCAGAGACGCATTTCCATGCCAGGTCTGAACTAAGCATCACAATATCATGCAACCATGCAAAAAATTCAAGAGAGACATGCAATAGCCCAGTAAGAGAAGAGCACAGACTGCATCGTTATAGACACTAACACACAATCACAGCAACAGACTGTCAGTAAAAGAAACAAGCTTTACCTTGTGCATTATGACCTGGGCATTTTAACGGCTTGTGTTTTATTTCCTGGGAAATGTGATTATTTCATAGTGACCGTCAATCTCTGAAGCCCTGCAGCAAGAAGAGACAATTGTGGATCCCTCCTCTTCCCCTCGAAGCAGTGGAGTATATTTCTAATAGACTGGAGATCATATAACACAGGGTTTAAATCAAAGTGAAATCTTAGTATGATTTTATACTGAAGCGAGACATGTAGAAAATGAGAAGTATTAGTTCAGCCACGTTCAGGCTTTTTTGGAGTTATGATGAGGCCGTGTTCTTGGGCCACATATTGCAACGTGATTGGTTGTACACTCTTCTTCATCGTTTGTAATGGCGGTTGGCAACCACTGTATTGGGCCCATTAGCGGCAACTTCTGTGCCAGAGTTTTCCCTTTCCTTTGACAGTGGCAGATATTAAAATGTGGCTGAAAAGCGAAAAAAAACTGCGGTAGGAGACGTGACATGTATGCGCAGGCAGTGGACCAATGTAGAAGCTCATTCTTATCTGGTTATTGGAACCGTGTTCTCAGTCACAGACATACCTCCTTTTTTGCCGGACAACCCTGCACCCAGAGTGCTGTGCCTTGGCATCGCCGCAGTGGAATGACAGGACTGCATATGTTATGCAGCGTTAATGTTGGTGATCTTAAAGGCCTTCAAGACAGCACAGTGAATGAGGTGTTTATGGGGCTGGGTCTCCACAGCAAAAAAAACCCCACACATGTATAAAGTAAATTTGGCCAGTAATGGACCAACCAGTGATTGCTTGGTTTTTGATACCTTTACATCTATCTTTCTCGAGTACACTTGCTTCTTAACTGTCTTGTAAACAAGAAACCTTGTTTCTGTAATCGGGGCAGGGGGGAAAGGCAAACTGATTTTCTCTTAGTAGGTTTCTTCTGGAGAACTCTTATTGTCTGCCATGTATACAGCAAAGAACCAGAGCAGAGTAGGAAAACAAAGTTCCGCCTGACCTGCCCTTGCACTTGACTGTCCTTGCAGCTAATTTGTAGATACATGTACTCAATCTCAATATGCATTTGGAGATTATTTTACACACTTACAAATCAGATTTTACGGACATGGATGGAGATACATTTACACAACTCTACACAAACACACACACACACACTGTGTATTACTAACGTGACCGTTCAAAAGAGTCCCAATGATCATCCTGCTCCTGTGTCATCCTGCTCATGAGATTTTTTTCTTTCTTTTTCAACCTCACACCATACTGATTGGCTGCAGTTGTCACAGGCTTTAAGAAGGGTTCACTCATAGCAACTGGTGACTGCTGATCGAGCGCCAACTTGGCTCTGATCTGGGGCCTTTGTCAGTGAGTGCCAAAAGTGAGTGAGCCAGTGAGCGCAAAATCAAGACCTAGCAGCTCACACTAAAGTAACGGGAAGCAGCTACTTCTGCTAAGTTGGTCCACTTAAATTAATTAACAGCATTTCAAAATTCTTTCATTTTGCCCGTTCTTCCTTGCTTTATTCATCTTCCTCACGTCTGTCTAGCCTTTATTCCTTCGTTCTTTCACCCTCTCTCATCCATTACACACACACACACACACACACACACACACACTTCCGACCTTCTATTTACTGTCCTTGCCAACTGTGTGAGGAGAATGAGTGGAGAGATACCCAGAGGCTTTCTGCACCGAGCTCCTGTGTCTCTGTGATGTACCACAAATTAACCCCCGTGTCTAATATACTAACGGCTTGTTTGATTGGATGCTGCGCATGTGGAGATGGGTGGGTGGTGGCCAGCGTCAGCCTATCGCAGAGCAGCAGTCCCCTCCGGCTGTCAGTGAGCAGCATTGCCATGGTGATGTCATCCTCACGCTGTGAGCCCACCTCCATTGGACAAAGCATACTGATTACTGGAGAAGAGGCGAGAGAGAGCGAGAGAGAGTGCAGTGATGATGAATCTGATGATTAGGCTACAAGCCGTGGGCAAACTGATGCCAGATTTTCATTCTCATCAGACGCTTTAATCAGCTTCCATACACAGTCTTCCAGAAATAGATCTGACGTGACTTCAGGTGGTGTGTCTGTATGAGGGCAGGGGCTGGGTTTCTGGTTCAGATGTCAGACAAATTATACAAAACATTAAATACACAATAATTCATGAGGATATTTTTTTCTCTTTTGTCTTTGATTAAATTTGAGAACCTGTTCTTAACCGACAGACTTCGGAGTGAAGAGGAGTGAAACGACTTTAAGCCCGAGGCGACAAAACAAATGCCCTCGACCTTCCTCTGTAGTTCCAAACAAAACAACGGGTCATTTCAAACTGACCCGAGTTTCCATCCATATTATCAAATCACAAGCAACAATAGCAATGGGAAATAAGATGGTAACGTTTCATCTTCTAAATGTCCCCAAAACACTGCTGTGTAAAAAACCAAAACAATTACCAAGAAGAGGGTAAACAAAATGTAAGATTCATGTGAGAAATGTCTAGATTTAGTCACCCCCCCCCAGATTTTACATTTGACTTTTTTGATTTACCAGCATAAACATTTTGAAAATTGTTAGTAACTTCAGAAGGTTTTTAAAAAATTGTTATGTGGCCCTTCTGAAAAACAATCACTGTTTCAATTAAACATGCCTCAAATATCAAGGATAATATATTAATTGTTATTTGGTCTCAATTTTTATTTCTTTGAACTTCATAAGGTTTTAGTTGTGTAGGAGTTCAAAGATGAAATCCAAATTTAAATTGGTATCAAATAACGGCTTCTGTGATAAACCACATTAGTGATTCTACCAGTTACGTGAGTCAAAGATTTTTTCCTTTAGTGATCGGACACAGAGGAGGTGTCTGTTGGGTTCTGTCGAGAGTTCCCAGAGAGAAGGCTCATCTGCTGATCTCTGGCCACTTGTTTCCGTCATTGCTTTGTCATCAGGGCCCAGATGACACTCATGTCAAAATGTCCTGTGGGAACGTGTGTGTGTGGGTTTGGGTTGCAGAGGTTAAGGGGAGCTAATTTCACGGCTTTTTATTTGCACTGGTCTCAGGAGAGGAGCTCTCTATAAGCATTATCCCTTCCAGCTGGTTCACATAGGACAGACTTGGCCGGGCCACCACAAACAAACACCACAGGCATATTTTCATCCATGTATCTCATATATATATATATATATATATATACATACATACAGACATACATACATACATACATACACAATATTCACATGTGCACACAGAAAGTGAGAATTGGGTACAGAGCTACAAAATCGTGTGTGCGTGTGCGTGTGCGTGCGTGCGTGCGTGCGTGCGTGCGTGCGTGCGTGCGTGCGTGCGTGTGTGTGTGTGTGTGTGTGAGAGAGATGGTCCTGTCCCATGCGTCCCTTTTGAACCAGCTGGAAGGGATAATGATTATAGAGAGCATCTCTTTTGAGACCATCAATATATAACCATGATTGATTCATATATAAACACCGCTCCACTGATGGGAACAGTGATGCATTCATGGGAATGACGGGGTCGGAAATTGTAAATGTACGCACTAGCACGTGTGGTGGGCTTGATGTTCGTGCAAACTCTCCCTCAGGTGACTGAGGATGTCAGCAACACCAACATGACATCATCAAATAACTGAAGTGTTTGATTTCAATGTCGTACTAGCAATGCACTGTCCCCCCTTTGGAATAGTGTGTGATTACAACCTCTTCAAGATGCTTTTACAAATGGCCATTGTTGTCATTTTTTTCCTGGGAGATCTGTCAGCCAGCAAATGAGACTTTCTAAGCATAATAATGGTCCAAAGAGGAGGAACCCTTGCATATACACCGGGTTCACGATATCAGCATTGCACATTAGATATCTCATGTCAGAATGCCATGACATTTGCTTTGTGCTCTCATTCTTCCAAGGGAATACACCACTTTGATTGTAATGACCCTCAAGCCTTTCCTAACAGCCCCCGAGACTTTTCATCATGTGTGTTTGTTTTCCCTCTGTTCCATCGCCTGCAGGTGCACCAGCGGGCAGCAGCGCACCTACTCGATTTGTGCTGTGCCAACCGTGGCACTTTCATCAAGGTGGGCCAGCACCTCGGTGCTCTGGACTACCTACTGCCCGAGGAGTACACAGCCACGCTGAAGGTGCTTCACAGCCGAGCTCCCCAGAGCAGCATGGAGGAGATCAAGCAGGTCATCAGAGAAGACCTGGGCAAGGAGGTAAGTCTGAGTAGACTGCACCTGGATTCTGTTTTTATTCAGGTGGTCTTTACTTGTAAATAATTGAAGTGATCAATCCGTCTGCCTGCTCCTGTTGGGGATGAACATTATGACATTCCCTTGGTAGTTTTTACATTTATTGATCTACACACTCTGCATCTGGTAGGCCTGTCAGGGCCACGGAAAACGAGAGACGATCCCTCGTGAGTGTGTGTCCAGCCCCCGTCACCCTTGAATGTCTCTATGTCTCTACCAGTATCAGCGCTACCTTTCTCCCCTGATGAAATTGGGCCAGGTTTGGGAAAAAGTAACAAAAGCTTTTATTTATTATATCATTGTTCCAACAATCTCTCAAACCCAAGTCTCCCAGTCTCCAGACTGAGATCTGAGCACTTAGCTTTATGTCTGCAGTAAATGTCTGGGAAACCTTTCAACTCATGGCAATCTCGATCTTGGTTCAATTTTCTTCTGATCAGTTGGTTCCTGTTTTTGAAATAGTTTATTTAACTTAAGCTTAAGAGTGAGAAAATGTCCAAGCTCAGGCGATTAATCCATGATTATAACAAAACCTGTTATTCTCAGATACAGTACATTGGTCTTCTCCCTTCGCACACTACCACACACTCCCTAGTGTGTGTGTGTGTGTGTGTCACAGAAGTGGCTTTGGTAGGCTCAGTTGAGTACATTACATCAGCAAATCCTAGCAGTGAACATGTTGCTGCACATGACACAGACCCAGTCGTGGGCCCATTTCTTAAACGCTCAGATTAGACGAGATGAGCTTGAGGTCAAAGTGACACATACACCTTGACACGAGCTGCATTGTCAACCATCAGGGATTTTTCTTCTGTCTGTGTATTTGTGTGTACCTGAAGAGGCATATGCAGAACTGATCAAAGCAGAAAAAGGCAAAGCATCATTAAACGAGCCCCCGTGGTCTGCGCTAAGGCGGAACACCAGTCCAAGATGAGAACGATCTGTGTGACCACTTATCAGAACACTTCATTAGCTTTCCTGTGCTTCTCACCTCACCGCGGCACCTTGTTGCTCTCTGGTCTCATCTAAAAAAACAGTGTAAACAAAGACACCAACACGACACAAACCAACACAACGTCAAACAACTCACATGGTCAAAACCCCGCCTGACAGCAGAGGTTGTAGTATTTGTACCTGGAAAACGTCGCCAGGACTCAATCCAACGGCCGACTATAGCTCGTACCTTCAGCGCCTGCCTGAGAGGAAATAACTCTCCTCACCAGTAGGTGGCACATGTTTGCATCATCATTCAGAAAGGGTAACCAGAATTGGTTTCTCTGCTCTGTCGTACAGAAGCAGCCTCTCTCGGATCACATTGATCAGTTGATCCTCCACGTCAACCCAGATAGACAGATAGATGAAGTTGAACTGGCTGTGAGTCAACCTCTTTAACCTTTAACCCTCTTGATTCTCCTTGTTTGCTTTCTTTCATGCTTCCATTTCTGTTCACATGCCAGAGCAAGCATCTGCATCTGTACACGCCACCTGAAGCCTTTTCATTTAGGCTTGACTAGAGCTGCACCATGCGGTGCTGTGCTAGTATGTGTCATGTCACTGTCACTTTAATGCTGATCTCATTCAGCTCCGTGTACACCATGAATGTGTAATCACGGCCTTTGAGGTCTCTGATTGTTGGATGCTCAGCTGTTCTCCCCGCAGCCGCCTCCGAGTCTCACAGTGTGTGATGCTTGAGGATTTTCAAACTCTCACTGCCCCATAGACATACAGTTTATGTTTCAGTTTGTTTAAAAAAAAAAAGCGAGAATCTACTTTACTACTAATAACTGTGTATATAACTAATAGCACTTGATTTGCCAGCTGTGTTTGTTACACTCTCAATTTCTAATGCTGTAAATACAGGACCAACAATCAACAAGAAAATAACCTTCACATGTCATGACTCATTCATATTAGTGAAAGGCAGCCATAATATTCAAGAAAACCCTTTCAGTTCAGGCCGGGTGTTATTCCATATTTTCTCTTATTATCAACAACTCGTATGAAAAGACTCAAAACTTGTTAAGTGTGTCAGTTTGCATATTTTTTTGGGAGTTAGGTGCTGACAAGCCTTTGAAAGACAGAATAGCACTTTAACCATGTCAGTCCACTATCACAAATAAAGTATTTTTATATTCAGGAAAACAATCAGAAACCAGTGGTGTATACGTTCTATTTAGATGAATATGAGCTCAAATCAGAGTGAACACAAATCGCTCTCCTGATGTCTTTCCTTCTCTCTCATTCATGTTTAATTTTAATAAGGTGTGTATTCAGTATGACTCCTTCCTGTATCTGTGTTGGCTGTAGCTCCTCTGTCTACAAAGAGAGCAGCAGAATGAACTGGTGGAGTGGAAGGAGAAGAAGTGACACTGATGAGCAGTGCCAGGAAGCAGCCTCAGCATCATTTCCGTTTGACTACGCGAGCTTCGCTCTTAACACTTGTACCTACTCATATGTGTTGAGTTAGAGTTAAAGAGCGTTGTGTGGCACTGCGCTGTTTTCGGCACCGTTTGTGGCGACATATGCCTTCCTGCTGTGCGTGGATCTGGATCGCCTCGCCTCAGCTCTGGCTGTCATCGCCCTTCTGTAGTGAAAAATGCAGAAAGGCCAGCCTGTGCCATATGTCGTCGCTACCAAACAGAATCTGTGTCCAGGCTGAATATAACATTTTGCTGGTGACGAGGCACAACAACAAGAAAAACATGAGTGCATCGTGGGTGCTTGGCGTCTTGTCAAGGCAGTGTGGAACCGGTGTCTGTGGACGCTGAGATTCAGGAAGTGGCAGTGAATTCTCAAACGGAGCTACTTCTTAAATCATTTGTGTATGATATAAAAGGATGGATGAGCATCTGAAGGATCTGACTGAACAGGCAAACCATCTTCATGTCTCCAAGCCATTCTGTACCACAGACACAGCGTTAGAGGTGTCACAATTTACCGTTAATGACAATAGTTGTGATATTCAAGAAAATTGTTGATGTGTTAATAAAACACACTATTCTGTAAATAATCAAGCGCCTCTTAAATCATTTCCATTTGTTTTTCCATGATGCAGTGACTATCTGATTCACACTACAGCATAGTAGCTGTATGAATAATGTATTACATTTTGATGCAATTAATTTGCCAAAAAGAGACTAAATACATTTCAAGATGAAGTTCATTGAAAGCATTTTTTTTTTCAGATTTACTATGGGTATTGAGATAATATTGTCGTTTCAATAATTCTTTTGGCCACAATAATTAAATGCAATCTGTAAAATATAAAACTACCCATGACTAGATGATTAGATCGCAATTCAAAGTTAGATAAACAATCTTGCATCATTTGGAATCATGTTCAAACATGCAAACTTGCTTTGTGTAATAGAACATTTAGCATCATCACTTTGTCCTGATTTCTTTTCCGTAGTTGCCAGTGTTTACCGATCAGTATAAATTGCAGTATGATATACAAAGAGAATAGATGATTGATCATTAGACGTCTCATATTTTCAAATAAAAGTAGGTATTCAAATAACTGTGAAGTGTATGATAATAATAATGGTAAATTTAAACATATAGAAAACCTTTCGAGATACTAAAAAAATGCTTGATTCAGCAAGTTAAATAATATCTACAATTCCTAAAACTACACCAGGAAAGACACAAGGTAACACAGGACATTAAATCAATCATTAAAAACTGATTTGATATTTGATGGTAGAAGAAAATTCTGAAATGGAAGTGACTGGATAAATAGTGGAGAAATAAATGCAAGAACATTGCAACAACTGCAAATTAAAATGAGAGGATCATTAAATCTGGAGGCTTCTTAATAAGGTATGGTCAAAAATTCTGTTTCTGTACATATAATTGAGGAGATATTGGGATTAAAGCTCCGTTTTCAGCTGAAGGCCGAGTTGCGGCCACTGGAACCGTCAGAGATTTTTCAGAGTGTGTGTACACACACACATTACTTGTTCATCATGAGACCCCAACCTCACAGTGAAACAGATGGGCAGGGATGTCAGAGATATCCAGTTGAGACTTTGATTTCCTCTCGTCAGTAAAGTGATCTCTCTCGTTGCTTGTAGTCTGTGCTGTAATGATTTATGTGTTTTCATCCAGCTGGGGCTGCTGCCGGCAGCCTGCATCCAAAGTGGCCACAGACAACGGTGTGTTGAATTCCAGCCCTGAAGCCTCAGGGGCCACTTTATTTGTGCCATAACTCATTTCGGGGAACGTATGTCACTGCGGGTCTCCCTTCTGGGACCGGGGCCCACACGCATACATTACCATGTTTATTAACTCCACAGCTGAGATTAACATAAGCAGTGACTGGGTGGTAGGTTTGGACCAGAGGCTACAGGCCAGGCACTGTTTACTCAACTAGAAGCGCAAACGCTGTATGACCAGAGGTTGGACTGTTGGTGCCAACCTTCTCTCTCTCTCTCTTTTTTTTCTTCTTGTTACTATATTAAGCAGAAATTATCCAAACGCTTAAAACTGTTCACGTTTAAATTTCAATGGGATTTCACCCTGTCCTCGCTGCTGCTAAAAATGACATCGGAGAAATTACACGTTTCCTTAACCCATGAAAGCACTCCCTGCACGTCAGATCCCATTGGGTGCTCATCGCCATAGTGGGAAGGACACTGGTGGGTGTAGACAATTTCATTCCATTTAGCATATTTGCATAATGAATAACTCAGATGTTCCCACACAGGATCCCGTGCCGCTTGCATAATTTATAATTTGATGGCATCTTCTAGAGGGCTCATGTTCAGCCTTTACCTGATGGGCCAACATCATGTTCAAATTAGCCTCTTTTTATGTTTCACTAGGTACAAACAACAGGGGAATTCCCCCCACGGCACAGTTTGAAGTATGAATATGAAGGAAGATATACAGCCTCTCACCCACAGCCAACACAAGCTGAGAACGCTTAATATGATATTGTGGTAGATGAAGAAGAGTGAAGACATTACAGTACAAGTCTTAGGCAATACGTAACTTTTTCACATTGAACAACAAGACGTGTTATATATTGCACATATCTTGACTTTGTCTATTTACTTTTATTTACATCAAAATTACAGGTTTATGTCATTTTAATCTAGGTAATTTTCCACTATATTTGATTGCCTTTAATGCCAACATTTCACCTTTGTACAATTTTAGATTTTATATATTAAATTTAACCAGATGAAGGATTTTAGTTGTGGGACGTCTTAACGTATCAGAGAAACAAACAACAACAGTTAATGTCAGAGGCAGTTCGATTCGCTCCTAAACGTTCCCAGTCCACCAAACAATGTCAGAGAAACAGATATTTCAGATGGAACTACTTACTTCAGTTTTTACCGGATTTAATCACCAGGACGGTTTGTTCTGGAGAGGAGGAGACCTCGATGGATACATTTGCTTGTGTTAAAAACCTCCTGAATCATGAACACTGAAGGAATCCAACAACTCCCATGATCCCTCACCAACAAGGTCAACCACAGCGCGAACCACAGTTGTGCACGCTTAGCAGAAGTGCCCCCCGCGAGAATGGCTTTACACTTGCGGACGCTGTTCTGTGCACTCTTATCATATAAGCACATGGTTTTGTATGCGCACACATTTTGAGACTAAATAAACGCCACGCCTGTAAGCAGGGAAGTGGTATTGGTAGCAGTAAGGCGGTCCGGCCAATCACGCGCCGGTTCCTACACGTATTTTACAAATTTCGGTAACCAACCCTAATCATATGATACAAGAGTTTATTGCCCTGATTTTTTTGGACATAAAAATACATTTAATTCCTATTTTGTGAAGTTTGACAATAAGACCTACATTCCAACGGATATCTCTGAAACCTGACAGCCTGGTCCTGCAGGTTTGCAAGTTTGACGTAAGGGTGATTCTGGTGAGTGGGGCTCTGTCTACATGGACCTTAATGAGACGGCAAATCACTTAAGTCACACAGTGTGTTGGCACAGCACAGCATCCCACTGGCGTTTTCCTGGCGTCTCCAGGAGTGGTACATTAGTGGTTTATAATGAGGCAGATGCATCTCCTGTGGCTGTGGAGGTTTGTCTGGTTTAAGCATCATTGGTTCCGAGAATAACACTAAATACTTCAACTACTTAAAGGTGTGTGGGTTTAAGTAGAAGCTGTGCTCTTTACTCTGCACGGTGCCTTTTTTTCAGTTAACAGGTTTGTATCCGCGAGGCAGGGCTGCCTCGAGGTGCTGTGCAGGTTCCAGAGCAAACAGTACGTCTCTTGTAAAGACTGCAGGTCCCTTGGGAAGCCTCTTTAACCTTCAAACCCACACACTAATTAATGTGTGTGTTTCTGTGTCCACACAGCTAAGCTAAGTGGAAGCTAATGAGGGACTACCTCTGCTCAGAGGGCAAACGCGTACATGCTCAATGTTAAGCAGTGTGATAGTGATTTGAAAGAGAGGGGTCAAATTATGTCAAAAGGCCTCACAGGTTTGCAGGAGCTGCATCAAACCCTGAGTTTGTCGCTGTATGACATAGTCACTAACAGTTACCATTTCTTTCGTTTGTTAATATTTTGTTCAAAGAAATTACTCCTACAGCACAAAAGGAACTCATCGGTCTGCCCTCTGTAATTAATTCAGTCCTCCTGAATTAAGCACACAGTTACTCATCAACAGATTTCCTGGAAGCCTCCTGGTTAGCATTTAGAAAAGTGACACCGGAGCATTTATTCTGACTGTCTGCATTTTGCATCCTCTTTTTAAAGAAGGATGACATAATGTGTGTGTATCATTTTCTGTTTGTGTCAGCAGATCCTACAAAAGACCCCAAACCAACAATGTGTTGGTCCGTCTGGCTTCCCTCCCCCCTGTGGCTCTCAGCTCTACACCCATTATTTCCTAATGTGGATGTAATTCTTAAGAAATTAAATATACATTAAATATACATAGTGTCATTTCTTGAAATAGTGGGTCATCCTAACGCAGCTCTCTGTACTTTTTAAACAAGTGTATGTGTTGGGGACCAGTAGCCACAATAATGCACATTTGGGGTGGGGTGGGGGGGTGGTGTGTGTGTGTGTGTGTGTGTGTGTGTGTGTGTGTGTGTGTGTGTGTGTGTGTGTGTGTGTGTGTGTGTGTGTGTGTGTGTGTGTGTGTGTGTGTGTGTGTGTGTGTGTGTGTGTGTGTGTGTGTGTGTGTGTGTGTGTGTGTGTGTGTGTGTGTGTGTGTGTGTGTTTTTTGTGTTGAATTTCATTGTATGTGAAGCACTTTGTGTTGATTGATTGAACCACTGTTCTACTCTGCTTTAATAATGTGATTCTTGTAACTGAATGGATTGAAAATATATTGTCATTGATTTTTGTACACAAGGATGTTTAAACGTTCCAAAAAGCATAAAATAATACAAAAAGGAAAAATAATCGTTTAGCACTAAGGTCGTAAAATTACTGTGGGACTTTCTGAATAAAAAGACCCCACATCTGCAATAACATTTTTGCTGTTATAAAATCTTTGTAAAATAAGCAGATGGGTAAAAGACTTGGCCATATACTTACTGTTTTAGGGCTTCAGTCCATTTACATAAATACACGGGTGGGGAAACAACATACGCCACTGTATAAGAAAAATATTAACAAAGAAATCACAATTTTAAAGTAAAAACATCCAAATTAGTACTTGGTGAGTTTCCATGAAGAAGGCCATAATAAAATCAGCCTCCATTACACCAGGTTTCTCACAGGACAATAATCTGCATAATTGTTAGCATTCAATGACATCAACACAGGATTCCATTGATCCTGACACTCTGTTAAAACAGCTCGTGTGATCCCATCGGGATCTCCAGCCTCTCAGCTCAATGATCTTTGAAACCACATTAACCTCTTCCTCTGTCACCAAAATGGCCTTACTCCTGTCTGACTCCTGCTTTTCAAGGTTGCATTCAATGGAGAGTTCACAGTGGGGAAAAAAGAAAATGTCCACCCACCAAGTGAGACATTTTCATTATTGACTCTTCAAATCTTATGGATTTATTTCTGATAAAGAAAATGTATTTTCCTATAAATCAACTTTATTTTCAGAGGTTTTTTACATTCAAGTCATTTTCTTGAAGACCTGGTTATGACAAATCCAGTTGCTGAAACAAGAGATTCTGCACATCCAGAAAATCTTCAGATTAATTTTATTAATTTGTCTTCTTTTTATTTAATCCCATGCTTTTGTAAAGCAATTTGAATTGCCTGGTATCTGAATGGTGCTTAAAAAGTAAACCTATCTTGTTCAGATCAGTGGTTTACTAACATACCCCTCTATCCCCCGATATGTTTACAGTACATGTCAATAACCCTGTTTGTGTTTTCTATCTCTCCTAGTGTATCTCTGACCCCAGAGCTGCAGGACCCAAACCCGTCATTATTATTGTTATTATTAATATTAATATTAATATCATCACTAATAATAACAACAGCATAATTGTATTTTTTAATTATAAGAATCAATCTGGTAGAGATTAATGCGGCGGTTGTACAACTGTCCTCTCTCTCTCTTCTCTCCTACTGTCTCTCCTCCCACCCTCTTTCTGCCCACCTCTCCTCTCTTCCTCCTCTCTCTCCTCACCCCAACCGGTCGAGACAGATGACCGCCCACAACTGAGTCTGGTTCTGTCAGAGATTTCTTCCTGTTAAAAGGGAGTTTTTTCATTCCACCGTCGCCAAGTGCTTTGCTCATTGTGGGATTTGTTGGGTTTTCCCTGTAATATTGTAATATTGACCTCACTATGTAAAGTGCCTTGAGACAATGTATGTTGTGATATGGCGCTATACAAATAAAATTGAATTGAATTGAATGTGAGGCACTTCCCCCATCAGGTAGAACTGTTTCCCATGGTTTTCTATTTTGACCTAACAAAATACTTGGAGATAGTTTTTCACTGTCTTGACAAGAGGGAAGATATTGAAAAACAAAACATCCTACGCCGTGCACTTGGAGTATGTTTTGTGTCTGTACCATATACACTCCTACACACCAGTTTTAGGTTTCTGTTGTGATGCAGGAGCAGGTGGACTTCGTCATGCATGTACGCAGAAGGAAACGCTGTCTAGAAATTGTTTCCATGTTGAAAAAGTGCAGGAGTGTAAATAAAAGAGTGTAGTCATTTTTAAACTCAAGGGCTACCTTTTTAATGTAGCTTTTAACTTAATCTTACTTCCTTTTTAACTTGTGCTTTTATTTGTATTTCAGGCTTTTTACTGTTTTTATTTTATTTATATATTTATATGGGCCTAATTTAATCTTATTACTTTTTTTTTAATTATATTTATTTTCCTTTTAATAATATATTATTATAACCCTAATATAAAACTTTACTTTGTGAATTTTATTATTTTATCCTCCTATGTATATACTGTATACATATATGCATATATGTGTGCATGTGTATATATGTATATATATTCTACTCTTTTTACTCAGTTTAAAGTCTTTCTTTTAACTCTGCCTATAGTGTTTTCCTCATTGCAAATATGCAAGAGAGCGTTTTCCTTGGAGTGCGTGCGTGCGTGCGTGCGTGCGTGCGTGCGTGCGTGCGTGCGTGCGTGCGTGCGTGCGTGTGTCGGAGGGATGGGAGTATCTTTTTTGTGTTGAATTTCATTGTATGTGAAACACTTTGTGTTGATTGATTGAACCACTGTTCTACTCTGCTTTAATAATGTGATTCTTGTAACTGAATGGACTAAACGATACCTCTCCACTGCAAATATCCCAGACCTCTCTCGTGTGATTTAAAATATATTGTCATTGATTTTTGTACACAAGGATGTTTAAATGTTCCAAAATGCATAAAATAATACAAAAAGGAAAAATAATCGTTTAGCACTAAGGTCGTAAAATTACTGTGGGACTTTCTGAATAAAAAGACCCCACATCTGCAATAACATTTTTGCTGTTATAAAATCTTTGTAAAATAGGCAGATGGATAAAAGACTTGGCCATATACTTACTGTTTTAGGGCTTCAGTCCATTTACATAAATACACGGGTGGGGAAACAACATATGCCACTGTATAAGAAAAATATTAACAAAGAACTAACAATTTTGAAGTAAAAACATCCAAATTAGTACTTGGTGAGTTTCCAAGAAAAAGGGCATAATAAAATCAGCCTCCATTACACCAGGTTTCTCACAGGACAATAATCTGCATAATTGTTAGCGTTCAACAAATACTGTCACAATATGATTTTAGCAAAGTATCACATATCAGTCTCCATCACTTAATAATTTTATAGAAAAAATTAAATGAAACAGTTTTCTCCTTCTGAAACAGCCAACATTTACAGGAAAAATAATTAGAGTCACTGCTGAGATAAATATGATGGCATCCTGTTTTTCATTGGATCACATTCAACAAGAATGAACTTGGTTTCAGTTCAACAGTCTCAAATGTGATCCCAATAGCAACCATCACGATGACATCACAATGAAATCATTGCATATCATTTATTTCCTCTTGAGTTTCACTCGGTTTGGCGTGTTGTTACCATGACATAATAAATCAATACTTTGTCACAGCAAAAGTAGACAGAATGTGTAATTGACTGTATATCTACATGTACACCTCTCAGCTTGTAATTAGTTTGGCCTCCGTCAGTTGTAATTCATCTAGTAGCTTGTAAATGGAGAAGATCAGATAGATGATTCCTCTCCCACTCCCTTGCCTCCCTTTCCCTCCTGTCTTCTTTATCATTATCTATACCTCATTTATCCTCTGCTCTCTCCCACTCCTTTCTCCCCCATCCCTATCTCTGTCCTGCAGCTGTCCGAGTTATTTGTCTCATTTGAGGAGAAGCCTCAGGGTACGGCCTCCTTAGCCCAGGTCCACAAGGCAGTTCTTCATGACGGGAGGACAGTGGCTGTCAAGGTCCAACACCCCAAAGTCCAGAGACAAAGCTCCAAGGACATAGTGGTGATGGAGGTGAGGATGTGTCTGTTAACCTCTGTGAAAGAAGTGAAGAAGTGTGGACACAGACTGATGATATACTGACATCGGACCGTGTTAGACTAATACAACTGGCAAAAGGGGCAAAATAATTAAGTAACACACTAAGCTATACCAGCTGCTGAGTGAAACACAAGTTGTTACATTGAGTGATAATAGCTAGATCAAAACAGAAGTCTAACTGTTCTATAGGACGTGTGTGAGACGGACATACGAAAAACCTTTCTTAAATGCAGCCTGTGCGTAGCTATGACAAAGTCTTAAAGTTATGTTGACCCTCACATGCCCAAATGTCAGACTAATTTCTCTCCATGGGTTTGTGACATGGTCTTTTGGAAAGTCTGACTTTCATGCGATTTTTTTTTTTACCAAAAATAATCGCAATATTTCCCTGACCGTTTATGATTGGTTCACAGGCCCTTATATGCAGTCTTTGTTTTCTTTAATAAGTGATGTATCTGAAATTCTGCATTCCAATCTGTGGACTGTTTGTCCCTCATCAGTTACATTGCTTCATGGTGGGATCCTGTACTGGCCAGTATGAACAGGACGAGGGATGTTTGTTTGTTTGCCAGACTACTAAAACAGACTAATTGTGACAGAATAGTGAAAGTATCCTTTAATTATGCTGTAATTGTGATGGACAAACTTTGTAGGTTTGAGATTTGACATATTCTGGGCTTTTGCAGAATCATTAACTATCAACATCATTGTCTGGTGACACGGTTGCTACGTGTAAAATGTGGAATACAGGATTTAGTGTCTGGTGACATGGACAACATACTGTTCCTGAACTGGTCATGTATAGAACTGTCTAATCAATTTAATCCACCAATCATGTAGCAGCAATGCAATGAATAACAACTTCAGTGACCTCCCCAGTCTCCAGATGTTAATCCAGTAGATTTGGGATGTGCTAGAACAAGAGACTGACAGCATGAATGTGCAGCTGGTGAATCTGCAAAAGTGATGTGATGCAGTCCTATGTTCAACATGGAGCACAATCTCAAAGGAAAGTTTCCAACACCTTGTTCAATCAATGCCGCAAAGAACAAAGAAATGATACCCAGTACCTACGCTATGGTGTATGGGTAATGAAGTGCTTGCTGAGTGTATATTTACATGCCTGGGTTATTTGTACTTGTCAGTGAGGCTGATCCTTACATTTTGTTGTTTGAAGGTATTGTTGAGGGCGGTCCACTGGCTCTTCCCAGACTTTGCCTTCATGTGGTTGGTGGATGAGGCCAAAAAGAACATGCCACTGGAGCTGGACTTCATCAATGAGGGACACAATGCAGAGAGGGTGGCCAACATGCTGGCCCACTACCCCTTCCTCAAGGTACTCGCATACATATATGAGAACGTGGTGCTTTTTTGTGCTCGGCTTCCTTTTATAACAAAAAGCCCCTGGAATCCACCATGGGATTCTATTTCTTTAAGCATGTTATGCACACATACATGTAAACAGCTGTTAATAATAAGAGACAGTCTGTTTTAATTGAAGGGCCAAGCATTTCAAATCGTACTCAGTGCAGTTAAAAGAGGTAAGACTTTTTGACTGTGTGACAGCGTCCCCTGTGCCACCTGTAAGCTCATCCTGAATTCTAACAGCAGGGTTTGCAGAGTAACGCAAATCATACTTGCCTTACTAGACAGAGTTGGGCTTTATATCCATTATCATTTAATTTCCTTGTGTCCTTTTTTTAAGTCTGTCACTTTGAAAATTCTATTAGCTCTGGTGAATATGAATTAGACTTCTTTTTCCAGCTGCCTTCTTTGTTCGATGTTCAAATCCACAGAGCTAAAACTTCTTTAGTTTTGTCTTCTTGTCTGTCAATTTTTATTTGGCTTTCTTTTTAGTTGTACAAGTCGATGTGTGATAGAGACATACAACTTGAAATAATGACAGACACTTTACTTCAAATGCCTTCAATCACATCCAGTAAAACTCCAGTTGACCTAAGAATGGTTTAAAATGAAAAAAATAATTAAAAAGTCCAATTTCAAAAGTTCTGACAGGACTTAACTGCTGTTTTCTGCATGACAAAAACATAATATTATTATTATCAGTAGTAGTATATTTTGAAAAAATGTATTCCATGTTTGATATTTAGTTAGCCACCTAATGTAAGTTATGTAAATAAGTAAAGTTTATTTGATGCAGCACCTTTCACAGAGCAGGTCACAAAGCGCTTCACAAAATTACAAAAGCATACAATGATAAAAAATGTAACTATGAGAGACTCAGACAAAAATAAATTGCTGAAAACTACACAAAGGCCAGTTTGAATAAATTAGTTTTGAGCTTTTTTTTAATTTCGTTTCAGCCAGAAGAGCATTCTATAGTGACGGAGCCACGGCTTCAAATGCGTGATCACCTTTCATTTTTAAATGTGTGCAAGGGACAAGTAAGTGACCTGCTGGTGATGTAGGGTAGCAATAGGTCAGATATGAACTATAAGTTCTTATGAGAACCTTAAAGTGAATTCTAAATTGAATAGGAAGATCTTGGAGAGAAGCTGTCGAAAATTGATGGTGAGGAGGGGGAGATGCAATCTCTGACATTTGTAATCCTGTCCACAAAGAACGAAAAGGAAGTTGCTTTTTGAGAAGGCCGGCAAGTCTGGAGGTGAGGGAGTAACATTATTTGTAATGGTTTCAAACAGGACTTTAGGGTTTCCCTTACTAGAGGAAATAAGGTCAGCAAAGTAAGAAGTTCTTGCATTCTTAACCATTTTATTGAAATAAGTGAAGAGCTATACAAAGTCGTATCCAGTTTGGTAGATTTCCAAAGATGCTCTAATTCTACGAACGGTGTCATTTAGCCAGGGAGATGGTGGAAATGAGTCATTTTTTTAGAAGCCCCCTTGAGAATTGCGGAGCAATGACAATTAGATGAGAGGAGCAGACTGACAACATCAGTATGATTGGACAATACTGCGCTAGGGTCAGGAGCTGCAGAGAACTTCTTAGCTTAGCAGTTTAAAAGGCAAATGAATGATGAGGTTGACAGTTTTTAAAGACTTAATTAAGGCTTTAAAACTCATCCAACACGGGACTAGCTATCAGAACCGAAACCTCTGATGTAATGCAGATTGTACGACAGCTGCACAGGACAATTAATATCAAGTGGAAATAGTGGTGGACAACCATAGTCAGATAAAAAAAAGTTGTGGTGTCTTTATCTCCTCGTCTGTCTCATTCTCTCCGAGATTCCCATGATCCACTGGGATCTGTCCACTAAGAGGATCCTGACCATGGACTTTGCTGAGGGCGGGCAGGTCAACGACAGAGACTACATGAAGGAACACGACATCAATGTCAACGAGGTACCGCCTGCTGGTCTGCCTGCATGTATGTGCGTATAGGTCACACAAACGAATAGATTAATGACTGGAAATTCTGGTCTTTCATACACACACACACTGTCTGTACAGCTGCACGTTAGCAGATCAGCAGCTTCAGTTATCTGTCTATAGTCTTTTCCATCAAATTTCACTACTTCATCCATTCTCCACGTGAATATTAAAGAGGTGGTTCATCAAGATAAGCAATAGGTGGTGCTAATTCTTGAGTCAGGTCCCATTATCCCCTTGCAGAAGCAGAGGGTGCACAGTGTTTTGGGGGGGGGGGCAATGAATGCAAGGAAGGGTCTCCTCATTGCTACCTCATCTTTCGTCTCTCCTGGTGCAGAAGCTTCAGTCAAATTTAAAGCATGTGATAGGTTTATTTATTTTGCTGAATCTGATTTCATGGCACTTAGTTGCATTTAACTGTTACACCTTTTTTTGTGCAATTTTGTTTTCTGTATTCAGAGTTTTTTTTTAAAATATGCACATAAAAACTGCCAGATGTGTCTTCCTGTGGATGCGTTCAGGCTCAGTAAAGAACTGCTCTTTGTGCGTGCGTGCGTGCTTGATTGATGTAATGGAATGGGCTCTCACAAGTGAATCTTGTTTGAATCCCGTCAGAGGGACATTTTAATCTGACATCTGTGCTCTGATTGGTGTCCTTGAACACAGAAGTCCACAGTTCCTGCAGCACCTTGGACAGCGCCTATAGGTGCTAGCTGTTAAAAACCACACTGTCATTACAAACAAAGCATTGCCTAATCAGCGCATTGGAGTAGGGGCCTGCAATGATTATTTTTTTTCAATCTTTAAAAATGAGTAGCCTGAAAACCACTTCACATAGCAGAGGAGGGGAGTTGAGCTTCTCTCTCAAGTGTTGCTGTTTGGTTTCCAGTCCTTGTGTACGAGTTTACAGCTTCCTGAACACTACATCCCTCACTGTCTACAGACATATTTAGAGTAATACATTTATACCTGGTGTGGACCATTAAATGTACAAGTAGAAAATATTTGTTTGTTCAATTTGTGATGCTACTATTTTCAGTTTAAAAAAATGATGTCAGTCTGACCTGAGCAAACACGGTGTCCCAGTTGAAAAGGAAAAAAACACACAGGTTGTTCTACTGAAGCTCAGGGAGCATTGGAATAACTCAGAGGTTGTTTGAGGCAGACAAAAACAGGATATTGCAGGCCAAATGGGAACTTTAGTAGCAATGCAGTCGTTTCTCTCTGCAATCCAGCCGTTAGATCATGATCGTGTGTGTGTGTGTTTCTGTGTGCCTGCTTCGCTTTCCCTCCAGTGACAATCTGATGAGCTCTAATTAATGGTCATTAGTGTCTGCCCATTCCTCTGAGAGATAATTTGCCAACTCTCTGCTTTCTTGCTAAATGTGTGTGTGTGTGTGTGTGTGTGTGTGTGTGTGTGTGTGTGTGTGTGTGTGTGTGTGTGTGTGTGTGTGTGTGTGTGTGTGTGTGTGTGTGTGACTCAATACAAAGATGGACGACACATCACCACTTGACTATGCAAATGTGAAGTCAAAATATTGCCAACGGGCAATGTCTTGCTTTGGTGATGCATTTTGCAACCAGATTCATTGTAAATCTGTGTTACTCTACTAAACTTTCCAATTGAGGTTTCAAGTCCATCAATGAGTAAAATGGAGTAATGGCTATCCGAAGTTTTTTGACGTATGCAAAATTTGGTCTGGACTTTTTCTGTTGTTTGCTGTTCACATAAGACGAACGCAGCATTGCAGGGGGTAGGACAGGTTTCTCTGTGAAAAGCAGTGTTCTTGTTTGTTCTTGTCATCAACATGCATGGAAACCCTGTGTTCTCACATAGGGTTACTGTGACATTTTGCTGAAATGTGACTGGGGATCTGGCAGGAAAAGTTCAGCAGAATGTTAGAATGTCTGAAAGCCGCTCGTGAAAACAACTGGGATATGACACATGTCGATAACCAGTCAAGTTCTCTCGAGTCATCTGTCTCAAGTAATGAATACCAAGTCAAACTCAAGTACAGTCCTTTAAACTCTCAAGTCCCTCACCGTCCTGCAGTGTACTGCTGCCTTGGAACTAGAGCTGCAACAGTTAATCAATTAATCAATTAGTAATTCACTACTAAATTAATTGCCAACTATTTTGATAATCGATTAATCGGTTCAAGTAGTTTTTATGAAACAAAAAGTCAAAGTTCTCTGATTCCAGCTTCTTAAATGTGAATATTTTCTGGTTTCTTTGCTCCTCTATGACAAAACTTAAAACGTAAACTTAATATCTTTGGTGTTTGGACAAAACAAAACATAATTTTGGGGTTTGGGAAACACGATCGACATTTTTCTCAATTCCTTTCACATTTTATGGACCAAACAACTAATCAATCAATGGAGAAAATATTGGACAGATTAATCGTTAGTTGCAGCCCTACTTGGTACCAAGATGAGTGCGTCTTGAATTGCCCGTTGCCCACCTGCTCCGAGCAGTTCGCCAGGCTTTTCTTTCTACGTTTGATTGTGTTGTGAAGGTTTTGGGTGCACGTGTTGCCAAATTGAAGAGGATGTTTTCTTTCTTGTGTCTTTGAGCTTTCTTGACCACGGTCAGTCCAAATCAATGACCACCGGACTGCTGAAATGATCGCTGGCTGCTGTGATACAATATTTTTTTTTAAAGATAATAGATTCCATAAAAGAAAATATGCAAAATGCACATATTTTTTAATCACTCAAAGTAAACATTGTAAGACTTGTCTTGTTACAGTAAGAAATGATACTCACATTTCATTTTGACGGTAGAAAATGGGTTGTTTGAAGTGTATGGAGGTGGGGACGGGGTCTCCCAGTGTAGCTGGAAAATAGAAAAAACATCACTTTGATGTTTGAGTTATGTGAAAGCGGTACATGAATTTCCAAATGTACAAAATAGACATTCACAACAAAAACAGAAGCAGTTCAACCATGACACTCTGTACAGTAATACAACACCCCTTAGTTCCTATTTAGTCTGAGTTTCAGTTGAACCCCTCTCCTTTTCTTCTGTCTCACTCCCTCACACCACCCCCTCCCTTTCTCTCCTTCCCTTTCGCTCGCCCACTTTTTTCTACTGCTCAATCCAAACTGACTCTGAAATCCATGTGTTAAAGTGTTTTCCATTTGCATATTGTTTCTCATGCCATTCTCTGAGGTTCAGGTTATGGCATGGTTTGGTTGAGGGTATGCAGAGGCACGACAGTGGGGGGCGGCTGTGGCTCAGGAGGTAGAAAAGCACTAAATAAATACAGTCCATCTACAATACCAAGGAAACCACAAAGCCAGTTGACGCAGCAGTGCTGGGGTTCTGACAAGACAGCAGCGGGTGCCAGCCCCCGTGTCCTCACCAGACTCCTCACCGTCAGAAATACTATTTCTGAAAACACTGCTGTGTTCAGTGGACGGAATAATTGCCAGCACACTTTCTGGAAAGTATACAAGAAAGAAAAAAATGTTGTTTTTATTTATTGATTCTGCCAAACAAAGCTGTACGGAGAAACTGTTGGTGTGTAACAGTGGAACTGCGGCCCACAGCACCACCCACAGTACCGCTGACAGCAGCATCCACAGCACCACCCAGATGTGTTGTCAAAAAATAGTTCTAGGGAGTTAAATTTTGAAGCCTAAATCCATGATATTTCCATGATTAATCCAAAAACACATGAAGTGTGACTCCCCGATCAGCGTAGCTTGCTAGTTTCCACCTCTTCTAACAAACTTCCCAGCCCAGCTGAATTGATACTGAGGTGTATCAGAGGTGTATCAGAGGTCTGTGTAACAATTGGTCCAATTGCACTTGTATAATACACTTCTCATTGTCTCATGTTCAAAGCATAGTACATAGTTTAAATAAGCGACGCCATTAATTGTTGGACATTCTTAATCTTTACCCATCAGCAGTTTTGAGATTTTTGGTCTGCTGTCAATTCACATAATCATCATAGACAAAAACTAAAGATCAATGTGTATAGACATAATTGTAAAATATGAAACCTGTTTGTTCTTTGAAATGGATGGGGACTGGTTGACAGCTAATTTTTCCACACTTAAAACTTTGTTCTGTTCAGTTTTGCATAAGGTGGTGTTCATAAATCATTAGAATAGCAATGACGACAAACTGATCTTGTTAGACTGTAGCTGTAGCATTTACAGGAGACCTTTTCTTAATGTGTTGATTTGTTTTATGTAATTTTGTAAATTTTAAGCGTTTCCATGTCTCCACGTCTCAACAACCATAGATGGAGACATTATGTTTTCAGTCTCTCCGTCCTGCCCCGAGAACGTTATATATATTAAACACTGAGATGGAATTTCTTCAAATTTGGCACAAAAGTTTATTTGGACCATAAACGGTATATAAGGATAGACGACGCGTCTCCTCTTCCTCCAGATGCTTCTGACTTAAAGGGGCAGTAAGCGATTTTAAAGCAAAACATCTGCGAATATTTCCTCACCGCCCGTTAGCTGTAATCTGGGTTTTCGGCCCAGCCCAGGCTCTGTAAATCGAAAAGAAAACAAATGTGACGACCGCACCACACAGCACTGCGAGTGCAGTATGTAAACATCACTCGTCAACACCTTCAGAGACGTGCTGGCGGGTAGCGCCGCGGTTCTGGCCTGGTGGTTTGTGCGTTGGTCTCCCATACCAGCGGACACGGGTTGGCGGCCCGGTCGGAGCAGGAAGATCACAACAAAAACAGAGAGAGAGACAAGCAATTTTCCAAAATCGCTTACTGCCCCTTTTATTGAAACCAGAGTCGCCATGGTAGTGATCATGGTGTGGAGCCGAAGCACCCATTTCACCCCATTTTAACAGCATCAAACAACTCATATAAACGTGAACATACATCATTGTGATAAGAACTGTCAACTAAAATGACAGAAACCATCTTCGATGAAAAACTATTTAACGTCTACTTTAACGTCCCATCTGCTTACATGGAGGAGGCGGGTTTTTTTTACCTATACTGAAGCCAGCCATCAGGAGGCGATCAAGATAATTAAGCTTTACATTAAGGAGCTGTCATGTCGTCCATCTTTATATACAGGGTCTTGCCTATCGCTTTTTCCTAACCACTTTTCCTTAACCTCCATGGAAATCATAAGGAGGTCAAGGAAATGTGTAAAGAAGGATTCATAGGACTTAGGAAAAAGTAGCGCCGCTGAGAGAATCCGACTTCCACTATACTACCTAATTTAGCCACTGTGGATGTTATTGACGTCAGTCTGTTGTGGTTAAACCACACATTTCCGAAGGTGATGCAACTTTGCCCCTGTGCATTCTTAGCCACTGAAATTGTGCAGGGTAAACACACACAACACGGTGAAAAATATTTATTCATTACCAAGGTTTGAATTGAAATAAAAACAATAATATAGGCTACAAAACTGAAAGGAAAAGGATGTCACATTGAGAATGTTTGCTCACGCTCCTGTAAATGCTTCATAGGCAACAGTAACATGCATGATGATGTGCGTCAGTGTCACTTCGTGTTTTGTGAAAGAGCTTCATCATGAATGCGCAGAGGTAATTTCATTACATCACAAACGTTCACTCGACTCAACGATGAACTTAATGTAGTGGTTCAAGGTCAAGGTTACATGTGACTTCTCAAAATACATTTTTGCCTCGCAAACTCAATACCTCTGGAATGCCTTGGGAACATTTCTTAAATTTCGCTGCCAACATTCACTTGGACCTTAACATGTACTGACTAGATTTTGTTCATCAAAGGTTTTTCTCCATAACGCAAAATATAGTTAATACGATTTCTAGTCTTCATTACATATATTATAGGAGACTGGACAGACATGAACTTAAACTTAACTTTAAACTTAATTGGCTGACAGAGGCAGACAACCGTTGGGCAGTCATTTAAGTTTCAGAATGTATGTGCAATCTCTTTGGACCTAATTTTTACATTTTTCCACTTTATTACCAACAGATCTCGGAAAACCTTGGTAAGATGTACAGTGAGATGATCTTCGTCCACGGCTTTGTTCACTGTGACCCGCATCCAGGCAACGTGTTGGTTCGGAAGTGTCCCGAGAACAAGAAGACGGAGATCGTCCTGCTTGATCATGGCCTTTATCAGGTGGGAGATTTCCAGGCTGCCCAGACATAAAGAAAATACCATTTGTTCTAATATTGCAATCCATTTTTCATGTTGTTGCTTCAGGCCTTGAGTATATAGGTTGGGCTGCAAACAAACAGTTGAGACGCGCACAAATAAATGGACACCACAGACACACACTGTCGCAGACAGACACACTTTTATTAGAGCGGCAGCAGGATAAAAGCTTTTTGATAAACAGCTCATTTGATGTTGTTCTTAGCAGAGTGCAGTGTGCAGCGTTTGGATTGGTTCACCGCAGCCTTAATTATAAAGGCGCATTCTGTATGTGTACTCCGCTGCTGTGCACGTACACACGCTTTTTGATTGTTAACACACTTGCTTTTACAAACACCCACAGGTCTGCCATGAGTTTGGTTATTGCTTGTTCCTGTATTTGTGAAGAGCATGGAGTGATAAATAAACCACTCCTTCATCTTTGACACACACACACACACACACACACACACACACAGACCTCCCTTCGAACCATAATGGCACCAATTTATTCCAAATGACGTTCAAATTTCAGCTGTCATTTTGGAATTTTAATCCACTCTTCAAATACACACACACACATACACGCAAACACTCATTTTCAGAAGTATTACCAGTAGCATTCTGCACAGTGTGTATGTGTTGTGATTTAATGTCTTGCGTAAAAAATCCAGCAAATCTGTATACATTGTTTTATTTAATTTTTTTATCTAAAAGTCCATGCATGCATAGTGAAGAAATGAATACATTATCATTCAGAACACACTTTATTAAGACTATTTGAATGATGATGATTGTTCACAGTCAAGATACAAATGGCAGAAACTAACTCTGTGCTGTATAATTTATTGTAACAAACATATAAACTCACAACCATATACAACTGAAAAATACTTGAATTGACAAAGACAGGTGCCTAAGTGTAGAGGCAAAATTTGAATGAATTGGTCCTCAAATACTTAACATGACTGTGGATGCACGTTCACACGCTCAAGAATACAGACCAAAAAAAAAAGAATACAGACAGTGCAGTTTGTGTCGGTTAGGAGCTCGCCACAAAAGGCAGCAAAGATCGTCTCTAATCTCTGAATTAGCCGGTGATGTTGATCAGGAGGATGTGAGCTGCAGAAAACTCTTACTACCCCCCTCCTGCACTCTGTTCCACCCCCACTCTGCGTGAGCATTGACCAGTTAACAAGAGTTGGTGCTTGTTATTAGCATACACCACCAGTTGTGTTCACCAATGTTGTGTCCATTCACATAGTCACAAGTTAATGTAATAGCTTAGCTGCTGAGAAGTCTGTACATATTGAGTACAACACAAAGGTACAAATACAATTTATTCTGTACAATTTAAAGTTCCATAAATTATCCGTAAAGTAGATCAAATAAAAAAAAAAGTCTAATCACCCATCCTCCCCTCTCCTCCAGATCTTACAACCAGACTTCAGGTTGGACTACTGTCGGCTGTGGCAGGCTCTGATCAACAGTGACATGTCCAAGGTGGAGCGTTACAGCCGCAGACTGGGAGCTGGAGATCTGTACCCGCTGTTTGCCTGCGTGCTCACCGCTCGCTCCTGGACCGCGGTCAATGCCGGCATCAGCTCTGTGCCCGTCACACACTCTGAGGTAAGATCGCACATTGTATATTAAAACACACACAAACTCCATATATGTTATGTATTTCACAGAGATTCATAAAGCTGTTCCAAAAAACAGCATTCAACAGCAAAATAATAAAAACAAGAACAAGACTAGAAAGGCAAGAAATGTTGCCGGCTGGAGTCTTGGGTGGACTGAACAACATATGATCATAAGTTAAGTAAGTTTAGTTAGTTTATTTCTATCACATAGATACACAACATCACATACATAACATAAATGGTAAAAAAAAAGAAAACAAAACAAAGTATCATCTTAACTCTTTTATACTCAATACTTACCAGCCCTTTCCGTCAGGTAGGTTGAAGCATTTGCTTATTACACCTACCCCTTTTACATTATATTTTATTTATATGTTGTTCTTAGGTTCCTCGGGATCTTATCAATCTTACAAAATGTATTATTAATTATTATTTTCATTATTATTAGTTTCTGTGTGTACATACAGTATTACATAATAACACTCATATTACTTGCAGAAGATAACAAAACAAAATAAATAAAATGAACAACAAAATACATTCCCATTAATATACACATTGCCTTACATGCCTCACTTTTATATTTGTTGAGTATCTTCTTTTTTAGTATTTGTTTTTTAAATCTCTGTTGCGTGTTACACATTTTTTATTTCCTCATCTAAAAAGTTCCACAAGTTTACTCCTTTTTTCTTTTTTAGTATTTGTTTTTTAAATCTCTGTAGCGTGTTACACATTTTCATTTCCTCATCTAAAAAGTTCCACAAGTGTACTCCTTTGGCTGATATCTTTGTTTTACATTTGTTCTCATCTTTATCTTAGGGAACATGCACATTCCCCCTTAGTTCATACTTGGAACCATCCTATTTTTGACTCAATACCTTATTTGGACTGTTTTCAACATCCCCAAGTCTCCAAATTTAAGTTTGTGTGAGTTTATAAATAATCTATTGGTTGGTTCATGATATTCTGCTCTGTTAATAATTGTTATTGCTCTCTTTTGTAATATAAAAATAGGGTAAGTAATTGTTTTGTACGTGTTTCCCCATATTTCCACACCGTATGTAATGTATGGCAATGTTAACGAACAGTACAATATATGTAATGAATTTGATTTGAGCACATTTTTTGTTTTATGTAGTATTGCAATGGACATAGATCATTTTGTTTTAACTTATTTAAAATGTGGTTTCCAGCATAATTTGAGGTCCATAATCACTCCTAAAAATTTGCATTCATAGACTCTTTCTATTTCAACATTGTCTATCATGATATTTACTTTGATTCCCAGTCAGGGCATGGCTACAAATCCAGTGTTGGCCCTTAGGCAAGGCCCCTTAATGCTACCTGCCCACCACTGGTATGTGACCAATTATTGTAAGTCACTTGTAATGTGATGTAAAAGTTACATTTTATAATAGTATCCCCATGAATTTGTAATGTCCTCTGGCTTTTGGCAAAGTGTTCCGAGCCCAACGAGGCCCAGACATTGACACTAAGAAGTCACATCAATGTTGACATGACTAGAATTGGAGTGACTAAGTTTTTCCTCAAGATGAGACTGTTGTTTAGAATTCACCAGTCAGAAAACGTGTTTGTGTGTATCAGTATCCCTTTACCCACAGGGGTTCCACAAAGCCATCTGTTCTCAAAAGCCAGTTTATTTATACCTCTCTTATGCAACATTTTGAAGCTGGCAAAAGCACTACAGAACAGTCTGCTAGCGTGTGCCACCCCCTCTTACATGATGGGCAGGGCAAGGGAGAACTGGGCACGGGCCAGTGCATGAATAACTCTCGTCTTTTTTGGCATTTCTGAGAATGTATTGATGTGTTTGTGGAATCAGACAGGATCCAGACAGAAGTGCCAGTTAAATGTATACATGATACTATCAGCGATATAAAAAAATTGTCCAGTAAAACCACATCGGTATCACACATTGAAAAACCTAAATAGCTTTGTGTATCGACAGGACTACAAGTGCACTCTGCAGTGATGCATACAAACAAATTCTTAACATGACTTGGGGCTAAAAGTGATGTTTGTCCTGCAGGTGGTGCTATAACTAAAGTCCTCTGCAGAGAAGTAATGTGATCTCCTGGTGACATATTTCAGGGTTGTTAATTTGGCTCCAGTTCGATATTTTACTATTATAAATATATTATTTACTATTATGAATATATTATAAATATGTGTACTGACCCCTGTGCATGAAACATTCAAACAGGAAAATTATTATTAGATTATTGAAAACATTGATCTTAAGAGATATATTCAGGATTGATATTATAGAAGTCCAGGTATACCAGTATTTACATGAAATCATTTATTGTTCAATATAAATTACTTTTTTTTTCCATGTTCACATTTGAAACTGCATAATTACAAAGTGCAAATTGAATCGGCGCAACACCGTGATTGTGTTAGTGAAATTGAATAATTAGCAATTGGTATTAAATACTGTATAGAATATAACTGAATTTATGCTATACTGAAATTGTATAGTAAAATCAGAGCATTACATTATTAAATTCTAATATTAACATTCCAATCTTTCACATAATCTAATATCCAAGCGTAGAAATGACAAGATGCCAAGAGAGAGAGAGCGAGAGAGAGGAGCAAAAACAGTGGCATTGTGATTTCATGTGCGCTTCCCTCAGTTTTCCTCACAGCTCAGTGGTTTTACTTTTTTCTTCATTTCCTGTCCGCTGTTCTGCCCTGGCTCCACTGCTTACTGCTCCTCAATTTCATCTTCTTATGTCGTCCTGATTTTTCCTCATGGTCCCTCTATTCATCACCTCACTCCATATTGGCAGTGAGGACAGTTTCTGTTATTTGTACTTGGATTTATTTCATTTATCAAGCTGTAGGACCCATCAAAGTGTCAGAGTTGATAAAATGGACTGCACATTAAGCATGAAAGTGTTTTCATTTTATTTCATTTCGATGTTGACTGAGACACAAGACTAGAGGATATGTTTATGACTATTCATGATAAGTGTCTGTTTGCATATCAGCATTTGTTTTTAGCTGTGATCATGTGTGGTAATCGTTTAAAATTGCAAACAACAGGAGTGATTGTGACTCCCCGGCAAATGAAAGGAGCTGAAGCGTTCTGCAGCCGTCTTTGTACAGGAGGTAGACGGTCCTTCCAAGAAAAAAACATCAGCATCAGTCTTTTCTGGCTATTGCATCTCAGCTCATTTTTGATTTTCGAGGGGTGTTTTCAACTGTCGCAGATCAAAACGCCTCTGGATGCTCTTCAGACGACCAATCACAGCAGTGAAACGTCTGATGTGGCGTATCAACAAACACTGTACGGGCGGTCGTGTGTCCTTCGAGAGAAAACATACCATGCAATTTGTTTAATACTGTTCTGCCATAGCAGATTAAACAGACCTGTCCACATCAGCTGCAGCCGTCTTGGTTGTTCACAGAAATGCTTCAGTGATGCTCCTCTGTCAGTCATCGTATAAAAACTGTCCCGTTTTGGATTAATGTCTGTCTGAACATGACTGAGGCCCGACCTATGATTGGTCTGGGTTCCAGGCCAAGTCATGTTCGCAAATGCCCACTAATTAAATGTGTTAATGTTCAAGAGACAAAATCTTTTAGTGGTTCGAGCGTCAGTCTCACATACCCAAGACTGCGGTGCGGGTTCGAGGCTCAGTCAGTGCAGTGGAATCTCATCAACAACAAAGAGAGAGACAGTTTCTTCTGCCCCTTTGATCTGTACTGGTCTGTAGCTGGTAACATGAGCCTGCAGTAGCTTTCCATAAAGACCAATGTTGTTTGAGACTGAATGATACTCACCAAAATGTAGACATTGGACCAGTTTGCCGTAGTGAAGAAGTAGTTGGAGCCTGAAGGTGAACCTCTGGATTAGTCACCAGAGCTACTCTCTAACCCTCACTTGTGTTGAACAAACACTAAGTAATGAGCAAAAGAATGAAATCGAGAACCAAGTGGCCGAAATGAGCTAACATCCAGAAGGGATTACAAATTCCATCTCCTCAGCAAGATGCACCAGAGAAAATGTATCGCGGCTACCATACATAGGCCACATCCATACTCAATGGCGTTTAAAAACAAAAATGATCTCCGCTCACACAAGCGCTTGAGCTACTTATTAGTATTAGTAATAATTCCTGTCCATACTAACATACGCATTTTACATGACTATTCACATAGACTAGTCATAGGCATGCCGGTGTCAACAGGAAGCACATTGTCTACTCTACACTTGATTGCTTGATTACAGAAAATACACCTCAGGAGAAACAACATTGACGAAAAGTAAATGAAAGGATTTCTTTTCTCGGACCGACGACGAGGTGGAACTGTTAATGACAGTAAGCGTTTACAATTTTTGCCTTCACTGCTGCTAGTTGATTTTAAAAAACGATCAGGAAGTGATTGTGGGTGCGTCTCTGTTCCTGCCCGTCCATACTACAACGCAGCACTGGATATTTTTCCAGGCCGACTAGCATTCCAGAACTTTTCCATTTTAAACTGTAAAGTGCTGTGGATGGTGACTTGCCAGAGAATGCTATGTCATGGTATGGACAACATAGCGCAAATGAGTTGATGGCCGTGTGTAGGTGGGGTGCAGGTTCACACAAACACTTGAGTGTTGGTGGCTTGACGCAGCACAGCGTGATTAACAAAAAACAGGATGTAAAAGGACATTCAGCTGCAGTAGGTGGCTGCATCATTATTTTTTTTGCAAAGAAGCTGGATCGTTGCACATTATTGAGGGAATTTTATGCATTCATCAGCATAGTAGTATTTCAGTGTGAGAATGTGTCGAAGTAAGGTGTGCCCCCCACTTTAGCTGACATGAAAGCACTTCCATCAATATCCTGTTTCACACACACACACACACACACACACACACACCATTAGGCTGAATCCACTCCGGTGCCCTCTGCTCGAACACTTGATTGTGTAGCACTCTGAAGCTAAGAAGACATTTTGAGACATTGCTGTTGCCACGACCACTCATCGGCTTTGCTTTGTCTTTCTTACTATATCCCTTCTGACATCTCCTCCCTTCTTTCCTCTGCTGTCCCTCTCTTGATCACATCCCCTCTCTTCACTGTGTCCTCTCTATGCACTTAATGCACGGATCATTTTTTTAACTCCTGCTTTTAACAAGTGAGGGAGGCATTCCATTAGCGTTAATGCAGTCGCATGCAGCAAGCGTTGAGTGCTTTTAGAGCTCTAGCCTTTTTTTCCCTTATTTTTTTTGATGAGTGTTTATTTTCTAAACACCGAAAATGGAGTAATTAGTCAAAAATATGAAACACGTGGTAGTTTGCCCTGTCAAGATTATCTTGTCTTGGGCTAGACCAAGCAGCCAGATTTTTGTTTAAACTTGGGGCCAATGATTTTTATATTTTTTTACCTGAACATCCTTTTGGACATATTGTGCATTGGGACATATTGTTTTTTAGGACATATTGTGCATTGCAATTGAGCAAAAATAACAACAAACCTAAACCACTGTCAAAAAAATTAAATAGAGCGACATCGATAATCAGTTTTATCACAGATGAAGAAAAAGAAGAAGCTGCTCCCTGGTCGGTGCAGTGTGCAGAACAGTAACTCTTATTTGTAGAAAATTTGTACAGATTTTCATAATCTAGATATTTCATGCATTGGGCAAAAAGGCTATTCAGCCCTAATTTTGAAATATGTTCTTGTTTGCTTCAGGTTTGGTTTGTTTATGGGGAGAGGGGACGTTTATTTTATTAGCTGCCTCACCAATAATGGGGCCAATTGTCCTCAACTCCTCCACATCCACCCAATGGGAAACATTTAGTACACTGACACAACTGAGATTTCTGAGTGAAACCTCGACTACCTGGTGAACATGGGTATGTGTTTACTGTCCCGAGCACAGTTGCATTTTTCCACTCACAATGGCGTCGGTAATAGCAGATCTTACTGTAGATTCTGATTCTCTCCCTCTCTCCCTCCGTCTCTGCCCACAGTTTTTTCTAATATCTGCTGGCTGCTGAATGAAACCATTCTGCCAACCCTCTGCTACACTGGGGAGAAAAGAAAAATCACCGGCACATATTCCACCTCCCCCATCCGCATTTGCGTTGCCTTTTGCGCAGCCTATTATCGCATCACTCGCAATACAATATGTCCTTATTGAAGCTTTCAGATGCAAATGAGGGCACTGTCGCCTTCTCTGTGTCCTGCTGACAGCTGTAAGGCCTACTAACCAACCTCCCATAATTGCTACTAATTGTTATTCCCCAAGCAGGACTCAGCAGAGCACTTCAGAATACCCAGTTATTTGGGCTGGGAGGGGGTGGGGGTATTATGTTGTATGTTTATGTCTTTATCCCTATGTTCTCGATGGGCATTTTTCTTTTTTTCTTTGGTAAATAAACCTCCACTTGTGTTCGGCTCTCAATTCCCTCCTCTATATGCGAATAAACGTATAATATAATTTAATGTATAAACAAATAATTGCCATTTGCGAAGACCACATGCAAAACTACCAAAATGAGAAGGAAGCAGGAATCAAAATAATGAAGATTAGACTTTTTTCATGGCGTGCTTCTGGTGCTGGTCAAATTGTTAAACTGGAGGCAGCGTGACGTCACTGCGTGTGGCCACTTGTTCAGGACGTAGCGCCACGCATGTTTTCGCTCACATGAAAACTTTTTTTGCAATTGTGTTGTTTGACATGTGGAAGATGATTGACAGCTGTGCTCGTGATTTTCCCCACCTGCTGTTCTCTCCTGCATCAGGACTGAAATTGAATCAGATCTATAGAATAACATCTAAATGTATTTTCCATGCAGAGACAACTACTGTAGTTGTTAACGTACTGTATAATACTTTGGCACTGGGCTGTGGTCAACCAGCTAGCCTGTTAATCAGATGGCATCTGGTTACGGATTGTTTTATTTTTATACATAAATGAAAATGAAAAAAGTTCATGGTAGACATATTTTTTTTTTCTTTCACATTTCCTTTTTCATATAGCTGAAGTTGCCCCCAACACTGGGCTTCAGTCTTGTCTTTGTGTGTGTGCTGATTCAGCAACAGTTTAAGTTACTGTTTTGCCGTAATTCTGTTTGGCGTCCTGTCAGGTGTATGATACTGTGCACGCTGTCACACTGTATCGGCTTACTGGGACACTTGAAGAGAACTGAGCCACTATTATTGTTGTGTAAAGGGACTACAGCAGGTGGAGTTTGGGTCTTGGAGGGTGAATCAAATATGTGCATCCACTCAGATGAATGGGGTTCACGTCAGGTCTCCTACTAGTGGAAGTGTGTATTATGGGATTATCACCACCGTCTTACTGTAGCCTCAGCTGAGTTGGTTTCCACTGCTTTTGTAGGAAAACTCAATGATGAAAGCCTGTTGTGACGCAGTCAGGGGGCATCCAGGTAAAATGTCAACTTTCTGTCACCTCCTATCCAATGATCACGTGTAATCACAGCTGATCAAATAAAAAATGTGTTTGTCTTAACTTGTAATTATATTTCACTTTTTGAGATAAATCATAAAAAGCAATCAATGTTTTATCATTGAGTTTCCGTGTGGATGGAGATTAGGGTCTGTTCTGTATAACAAACATATTTGTACAAAGGCAGAGAATCTTGCACTTATAATGTATCTCAACCATTTTGTAGTGAAATATGAAAAACAAGACTGCCAAAGCCATTTGTACTCCCGTGTTACTATTGTTGTAAGCACTGTATCTGCATGTGTTCGTCTGTCTCACATCAAATCACACTATGGCCCTGTGTAGGTAGACCGGAGGATAATGCGTCCGAATCCGATGCGGTTTGCTGCGTCAGTGTTGCTACTTCACATCACTTCCTGTGGGCATGAGACAAAGACAGACAGACAGAGAGCAGAGACAGAGTTTATCTGTGTCAGGATGTTGACTTGCTGTCTGTCTCTCTCTGCCTGTCAACTCTCTGTTTATCGGTACTGACAGCTGTGACAGTGCTGCTGTCACACGCACCCACACACAAACTGGATAAGTACATATACAACAAGGATATACTAAAGTTTGCCTTTGTTTCTACATAGTGTTTGCTAAATATGCTGGATTATGACAGTGAACGTTGTGGTGATGTGGCCTGTGTTGTAACCCTTCAGCTACATCCTAATGTGAGTCAAATATGTACAGCTATGTGTGAGTGATTTGATCTTTTCTGCTGCTCAAAGCTCTTAATTGTTCAGTCGCCTCCCAGTGGAGGTGGTCCAGTCTATAGGGCACAGTGCACTACCAGTGGAGACTGACAGTTCAGCACTGACATGCTGTGAAGGAGGCAGTGGGTGTCTTTGGTGTTGCATATGTGTTGTTTTTGCAGACAAAGGGTGGTTCCTTGAACAGAGCAAAGTAGTTATCCACCTTAAGCAGCGGTGCACAGTGATGTGAGCATCTACACCTCCAGCGAGTGTTAAATAACACCAGCCCGTGCAATCATTTGCTTTCCTTTTACCAGAGCACTTCACCTCGACCACAGTCATTACCGCTCCTGCTTCTTCTTCTGCTAAGTCAAGTCCAATACATTTGTATTGTAATTACACAAAATTTGTTAAAGGGCACTGCCTGACATGGTTAAGCCTCCCTATAGTCAATATGTGGAACGTTTGTGTGACTGAGGTTCTGTTCCCTTTTGGAGGACCCTACCCATAAAAGGGCATTTCCCCTTTTACCTCTCCCCTTTTTGCTAATGCACTCCACGGGAGAGGTACGTGATATTGTGTTCTCTAATTTAGCCTTTCTGTTGGTACGTTATAAAGTTTATCTCTTACCTTAAAGTTTGGTGTAATGTGCTGACATATTTTACCATTTGATTTGTATAGGGGTTTCATGACCAACAATGAATGGAGGACGTATTAACCTCTTTTTCTTTCCATCGTCAGGTATGTTCTCTTGCCCCTTTTTGCTAATGCACTCCACGGGAGAGGGGTTTTATGACCAACATTGACTGGAGGATTCATTTATTCATTTATTTAAACGGAGATTGCCTCCAAAGATTTCCGCGGTCTGGGTGTCTTCATTACACAACGCAGAAAAAACGCTAGACTCCACCGGTTACATACAGAAGTAAGAGACTGTAGCTATAAGAAATACAAATTACAATACAGTTTTAATGTGAGTCAAACTTTTCTGAACGGGGCAGATGTAAAATTGGCATGTTGTTTGTTCTCTCCTGTAATATCCTGTTGTTGATTGTACTTTCTGTCTAAAGATTGCTAAATGAAGTGTTGGTGGGCTCACGGTCCACTTTGCTCCGTGACTCAAAGTGTCATGTCATGGACACGGACCGTCACACGGAGACCTGAGCACGCATCTTCAAAATCAAAAGGAACAAATATCATCCATCTGACTCTCTTTTTCTACCTCCCAGTGGGCTTATCTGAAGATTCTACCCAAGTGATATTACCATTTCACACAAGAAAAACTGAAAATAATATTCAATTCAATTCAATTTTATTTGTATAGCGCCATATCACAACATACATTGTCTCAAGGCACTTAACATAGTGAGGTCAATATTACAATATTACAGGGAAAACCCAACAAATCCCACAATGAGCAAAGCACTTGGCGACGGTTTAACAGGAAGAAATCTCTGACAGAACCAGACTCAGTTGTGGGCGGTCATCTGTCTCGACCGGTTGGGGTGAGGAGAGAGAGGAGGAAGAGAGGAGAGGTGGGCAGAAAGAGGGTGGGAGGAGAGACAGTAGGAGAGAAGAGAGAGAGAGGACAGTTGTACAACCGCCGCTCTAATCTCTACCAGACTGATACTTATAATTAAAAAATACAATTATAATAATAATAATAATAACAACAATAATAATGACGGGTTTGGGTCCTGCAGCTCTGGGGTCAGAGATACACTAGGAGAGATAGAAAACACAAACAGGGTTAGTGACATGTAATGTAAACATATCGGGGGATAGAGGAGTTGTATAACAATATGAATGCTTACAAGTGATGACAAACTAGTGTCAATACATTTATCATCAAAACAATATCAATATCTAGATGCATGCATCGAATATGCTCGTTCACGTGTCTTCCTGTATACCCACGTACATGTTGAGGTCTGGGATGTCGGGTGGGAAGACGTTGGAAAAGGACAATGTCCAGTTGTTGTGCCTTGGATGTGGCGGGGTTCAGTCCCGTATTGTGTTTGTTTGGTCTGCCGTTGACCCCTTCTGTTTTCCTGACATTCAGCTGCAGGTTGGTACCAGCCGCACGAATAACTTCTAACAAATACACCGGTGGAAAGTTCAAATGCTTCAAGTCTAATGTGAAATACATAATATAAATATAATATGGAAATATACTGAATAAATCTATTTTCTAAACCTCACTGGTTCCTGACAAAACCTTTGATAGACATAGGAGCGCTGCTTCCCACTTAGGCAACAGTAACAACTCAAGGCCACGACGAACATGTTTGTCAGTTTCACTTTTGCCTGGTCCCAGACCCCAACATCTCTGTTATGTTCATCGATTCAGAAACATGTCTTGAGTATGCAGAAGGAAAAAAACAAAATCAATCTGAGCTTCGTAGCCAAACCAAAGTAACCTACAAGGTTACGTCCCCAAAAATTACATCTCATAAAATCCTCTTCATTTTTTTTTTTTTTTTTTTGCCCAAGCAAACATTAAGTCAAGGAAGACTGATCTGTGCCTCATCTGGTCAGACATCTAGTCAGACATTATCGGGAACAAAATGTGTGCATGTGCAGGGTTTTATTATGATATTAGATCATTTAACCACTAAAGACCAAGCTTTCCTCTCTGTCCGTCTGCCTCGGCAGGACGTTGAGATACGGACCAACGCAACCCTGTACCTGCCCCAGATCAGCGAGCTCTTGAATCGGGTGCCCCGTCAGATGCTCCTGCTGCTGAAGACCAACGACCTGCTGAGGGGCATCGAGACCACCTTACAGACCAGAGCCGCATCCTCGTCCTTCATCAACATGTCCCGCTGCTGCATACGTGCCTTGGCCAGGTCAGAGCGATTGTGGCCCCTTTTTCCCTGTCAGGCTGTCCTAAATGTGTTTTAATACTGTAGCCAACAACACAACAAACTCTGGTGCTTTTTACACCCTTCTCACTGTCGGACAAATTGTGACAAAGACATCATCAGGTCAATATTCTGAACATGTACTCCGCATAGTGAAACACCAATACTATGTGACTCATATTCTTCAGTTTGTGAGACTCGTGCGTGTGCACCTAGTGAAATGGTAGGATGGAAAATGTGTCAGAACTACAGACAAACTAAGCTGACAAGTAAGTGGCTTTGGAAGAGAAATTGAAATTAGCCTGTACAGGCTGTGAGAGGAGGGATGTGGACTGTCACCTCAGCTCCCGGCTGATGGGTGAGGGACAGGGCTCCGGACGGACACACACACACACACACACACACAAACAGAGGGTCCCTTGCCTGCTGCTGTTCTGCTGACAGAGGTAGAGGTTGTCTGAATAAGCACATCTTATAAAATATTAACCAATTGTCGTGCCATGGGTTGTAATATAATATAGGCACCAGGGGATCCTGTCGAACTCTACACATCTTCTACAACTTACACTGTTGTCGTTTCTTTCTTTTTTTTAAATGATATTTGAAAATGTAAGACAAAGAAGATATAGGTGATTATCTTCCTGTCTGTGTGGTGTTAACATGGTCTCCCATAGATCTATTTCCATAATGAAGGATGTGTCTTCAGCGCAGAGTGTTGCAGGATGCTCTTTTGAAGAATAACGGTCCCGGCTCGGGTTTCCTCCTGAAAGTAGACGGTCTCTTTTTTGGGACATCAGATGATCTACTGTATGGTCACAGGTTATGGTAACAACTTTACAGTGTACTGGAAAAGTGTACTATAACATTACAGAAATATTTACTCTATTACTAATAAAAGTGCAGAATAAGTCAGTTAAAATGTCATCTGACATTTTTTATATGCTGATGATAAGGATGTATTATAAAACCATTAAATTAAATCTTTTAGAGTCACAATAGTCACTTAAAGAACCCCTCCATTCCTGATTTAAAGTATATAAAAAATCCTCTATGCCTTATATATTGTTTACCCCCCAAAGAGTTTAAAACCCCTCTGAAATGGGGATGGAAACCATCCACTCTCTCTCCCTCATTAAGGAATGATGGGACTATGAATATTCATGATCTGCAAATAACACAGGCCCCGCCCACCACAGCTGATCGCGCTAGGTTGACCGGCGGAAGAATGTGCACGACAAGATGGCTAGCGGCAACATCGCTGACATTCAGCCATAAAACGTTCACGGACTGCTAATGCTAACACTAACTGTCTGCTGACACACCTGCCGTCCTCTCGTGGATGCGCTGCCTCTGCTGCACTGGAAGTTTCCAGTTTCTTTGCCTCACATTTGCATATTTGACAGCAATTGGTTTTCTGTATGTGACGTACCAAATCTAGCTTGCCCAGGATTCGTTTGAATTTCAAAATGCAGTGAAGTGAAACACAGAAATCTCCTCCTCCAGGAAAGGAATGTGAAAACACCTTTATAGTGACGACATGTGCTCAGATACAAGTCCCCATAGTCAATGTAAGACATTTTATGGGACAGAAACAGAAGAAAAACACTTTTTTGAGTGGAGGGGAACTTTAAATGTTTCACACACCAAAGTTGTTGGAGGACTCAAGAGCCTTTGCAAGAAACGTTGGATTCAACCCAGTGTCTTCGTACTGTGCCTGACCCTCTCCCTGTTCTTCTGCTGCTCCGGTCCACAGGCACAAGAAGAGCAAGGCTCAGTCCAGGAGGAGGCGTCTGCAGATCAAGCTGGCAGAATCCCTCAGCCTGTGGAAACTCGCTCTGTATGAACTGTTTCTGTGGGTGAGGGGCTCCGTGTCGGTACACTGGCTGACTGCTCTGCTGCCATTTCTGCACTGAGGACGTCGCACCAGCATCAGCAACAGTCTGCAACCGTTTGGCTTGTGACAGTGTCTTGGTTTGTAATACACTGCATATGAAGACGTGCCAACACACACACACACACACACACACACACACAGTTTTTTACTCCCTGCTCGGTCAGCAGTGCTGAGGGAAACTTTTTTTGTCATATTTCTTTTTCATTTAACTCCAGATGAATCTCTCTTTGCTTTTTTTCTTTTAACTCTTCTTTAATTTAAGTAAGTTATTTTTAAATCATGATTTGTCTCATAACTCTTACATAGTTATGACGTAAATCTTACATACAGTGTTTAAAACACACGGGTGCCATTGTGTCTGAGGCCAAAACCAAAACCAGCTCTTACAGAATGTGTCGGTGTGCATGAGCTATAACTGCACAGACATCTAGGGATTAACTGCATTTTGTCAAGAAATAGATCCAGTTTACGACTAAAACCACACATTTTGCTCTTTTTATTTCAGTTTAGTGCGTGTCAAAGTAATGAGATACATGTTCATAAGGGAGGGACAGAGAGTGGACTGAGCCACCGGCTAGTTCCACTCTGTATGCAGATACAGATAACCTGATATCCATCTTCTCCCTTAATTAAAAAAAAAAAATCAAACTAGAAAGACATACCTCCGCCATGGCCTGACAGTCTCCTGATGAAACTGCATTTAAATCCGCTAGATCAGAATTTGTATTATTTTATTGAATTCAATTTCAGACACTCCTTGATATCAGTCCCCTAATATGATGTAGGGATTTAACATGTGACACAACAAACTCATGTTCAGTTATTTTAAAGCCTTTACTGTTATTACTTGAGCTAGATCTCATCATCTGTCAGATCATTAGATTCAGTAGTTGTGATCTTGAGATTATTACGTTTCCATGTGCAGCCTTTTTAACCAGAGCTGCAGATTATCTTACACGACCTCGACATAAGGCCATGTAGAGTGAAAGAGTAGGTGACAGGCCTCCAGTCAGCTGCATCGGTCCAGGGGCAGAGTGAACTGCACCAACACGGCTGGTGAGAACACAGGCACTGTTCTAAAGGGTCCCGTGAAATATGAAAGCACTTTTTGGGTTGTCATAACTGCAGAGAGAGTGTGTAGCTCCCATCACGACCGCGTCGCTCCCTGGTGATGCCGGACCACTGACTCATCCCTGCTCCTCAACTAAATACCTCAGTCTTTTTATATTTTATGGTGTAATAAAGGGTCACGTTTACTGTTGTTTTTTGGTCCAATGCTGTAAAGTCATTCCACAAGCAAACCGGTTTGTGTTACTGTTACGGTTCTTTCTTCTTCCTTCTGATCTCTGTCTCTTCCTGTCACTGAGGCACATTTTGGCCAATAATTTGACACTGTGTGATTGACTGTGGGTGGTCCAAAGTGCAACAGCACTACTCTGTGACTCGTTGCATTATTGTACATCTTTGTTTTTCTTTTATTGTTTTTCAGAAAGTAAATATCTTTTTCCTTTCCCCTCATTGTATCTGTTCTGTCACTGATGTAACTATTGTCACTCAGCACAGATGAAATTGATCCTGTGAGGTATCGTCTTTTCCTCCCACTGAGGAAGAATTCACGGCACGTTGTTTGGTTCAGACCCGACTGTCGTGATATTAAACCAAACTAAGGACCAGAGCTTTGTTGATTTGGAAGTCACACTCATTGTGAGCAGCTCTCGGAAACTTTAACAAACATCAAGGGCTTGACTTCATACCAGGCTTCGGATGTCTGTTGCTATGGTTACAGTTGAGTGTGCTTGTTTAGCATGTGCATGAGCCACTGCATGCCACGACTACAGACAATCTGAGAGTCGACCTGTCATCAGCACGATTGGTCATCTCATCATCTGTCGGATCGACGGATCTGTGACGTTTGCCACATTCAGAAGCCGATGTTGGGAGTTTTTCAGAGCAAAGTCACAAGGATGTGCTGCCCGGTCTAAATTCACTGCACAGTGAATTGTGTCACGCACACACACCCCTATATATGTGTCAGGATTGTATTTGTAAAATGCAAACAATGTACAGAGCTCTCAAACTCCCACAGTGGAATATGTGTATTTGACATGTACACTACCTCCTGCTCATAATCCTACAATGCAAAGCTTCGTCTATGAGGCATGTAAAGTTATATGACATTATACCGGTGATCAGTGATGACGCAAAAATGAGTAAATGAGACGAGCTGGTTATTAATTATGAAGGGGATGAAGAGTGACTGAACAAACCAGTCACTCCAGATGTATCACCAGTGTCAGTTTTAGCAGAGCAATTTGGGATGTAACCGATGACACCGCTCCTTTTTATCACTCCATCAACTTCTCCACCTCTGTTTCTTCACTTCCCTCCCTCTGAATTAGCCCCCTTCATGTGAAATCGTATACACCTCGTTGAAAACAAAGAGCAAAGGGGCATGCTGAAGTCAGCTGTTGATCTAGAAATGAAAGATCCAGTCGCTCCCTGTTGGCATTGGAAGAAGCAAGTCGAAGCAAAATGCTCGGACGACTCATCATCTTTGAACCACGGCCAGATCCCTCCGCCAGGGCTCGACAGTCAGCCAGGCTGCACACACTCTGTTCCCTAAATATCCCAGTTCCATGAATTATTCCCTGGGAAATCTGTCATCTTTCATCTTAAGGAAAAAAAAGACAATTCCCAGATCCCCTTTTGTCTGGATCTGCACCAGAATTGATTGAGTTCTCTCCTGGAATTCCATTTCTTTGTTTTTGGCGTAAACATGCTGACAGACAGACGGATCGAGGTGAAAACACAACTTCTTTGGCGAAGGTAAAAAGAAACAGATTTAGAGGAAAGAACTCAAGTGTTCTGTCATTTCTTGCTCCCCTGCTTTACTTCTCTCTACTTATCTGCTGACATGTTCAGGGAGTCGGCGGCTGCTGAGACGTTCATGCAGGATGGGGTTTTTCTAATCCTTCAAGCACACTGCACTCCTCAAGACGGAGGAAACACCCAGTTCAAAATCTCTCTGGTATTCTTGCTCCCACAACAAAATAGTGAGATGGATATGATGTACTTTTTGGGATCAGTGCAATGACAATGTAGCAGGAAAGAAGGAAAATGAACAAAGAACCAAACCGCAGAAGAGAATGGGTGAAAAATGTAATACATGAACTCTTCCTTCTCCTTCTCTCTTTTAAATCTCCTTCTTCATTCTGTTCTCTACACCACTGGGATCATCATGTGATTTATGAAGGTTAAAGAACATGGGGATTCTCTCATCAATAGTCCAGACTGGGTTTTGTTTCTCTTACCGAAACTGATACTGTTGTTTGTTTGGATAAGATCCAGTGTTGGATTTATTTATTTTGTTTGCTAAAAGAATGTGACTTAACTTGCCTCTTTAAAATGTCAAAATCTAATTTGGTGTCCAGGTAACTGTCTGCGTTCGTCGTTCAGTGGCGTCATATGTCCCGGCTCCAACAATATGTTTGTCTTCCAGAATAGTCCAAATTTACTTTTTATCCAGTTTTAAGTTGCATTATTTACAACACACTTTATAGAGGAGGAGATCTCAACATATGATTTGGATCCTGGTATTGTATCATCAGAAAAACAAGCGGAGCAAATGTTTCCGGCCTCTCCAGCCCCTCAGCGACGTGCCGTGTCTGCTGAACAAAGATGGAGGAACACTGGTTCTTAAAGCGATGCTGCTTTATTTTAAAAGTGTTTCTACCTGATGGAATCAGCCGGCCCGCTTGTTTAACGTCACTGAAGGACTCCTGACCTGGGAGAAGGTCAGTCAGAGTTACAATGACAAACAATGGTGGTGAAGACATCCACTGTCACGATGCCTTGTGGGAGGAAACACAAGAAGCCCAAACTCACCCAGCACAGTTCTTGCAGGAGGCTTCTCTGTAGCCAATGTAATGTTTTTTTTTAAATGTATTTATTTATTTATTTGATCTTTATTTGATCAGGCAAATGCACTGAGATAAAAAAAACTCTTTCAAGAGAGGCCCGAGGACAATTAACATTTACAGCAACAGAAGACAACACAAATTACAGACAACAACCGCAAACGACAAACAGCCCAAGAATGGAAAACTGAAAATCTACATTCAAGTTGCAAGATTCAGTGAAGTGTACTAATAATAACTGTTTGAATTTTCCAAGTGAATTGAGACTGTGTTGTTGGAAGTGGGTTTGTAATTCATTCCATTTAAAAGCTCGATAATAGATAAAAACTGTTTTTCCAAGATTCGTGCAGATACGGGGAATGTCCAAAGTGAAATAGTTGGCCGATCTTGTTCTGTAGTTACTGGACATATCAGAAATGAGTGATGTAAAATAATCTGGCAGTTGTAACAGTTAAGCTTTATATATAAATAACATGATGTGAATATTTCTTCTTGATTCTAGTGACATCCAACGAACACTGACAGAGAGAACATTGGTGGGTGCGGTATTTGTCTTTGCTTACCCAAAATTGAACTAACTGATATGTCTGACAGTAACAGTTAGGGGATTCTTTTAAAGTTTACACAGGCTGGAAACTGTGGCAGTAACAGCAAGGTACAAAATATCACAGGGCTGGTAGCACGCTGTGGCTCTCTCTCAGTCTCTATTTCTTACTTAGGCTGAAATGCAAGGCAGTAACAACCAGTTATAGTTCTCTATAGTTCACAGGGCCGGTAGCACGCTGTGACTTGAATAAAAAGGAAAAGGAAGCACTTGAATTAACACAAATCTGACAGCATTTATTTTCTATAGTGTAGGCTGAACTGGACAATCAGCAACAATAGCATGTTCTTGTTGTAACCATGGGACTTAAAAGGGTAGCTATTAAAAACTGAATTTCCTCAGTTTCTTAGCTAGGTTTAATGGATAAAATCAACTCTAACCACAATGTACTAGTTTGCAAGTACAGCTACAACTGTCGTAGACAAGTGGTGTTGAATGTAAAGACTTTTGGTGAAGTTAAAACTCCTAGATTTCACCTTTGTATTGGCCAAAATATTAGAATTTAATATTGCACATTCATGAGTAATTCCCAACTATATCCGCCCTCACACGGGGCACCATTATGTTGTGCCTGGACATTGGTGAAAGTACCATTTGTCTAAGCAATATAATTGATCAGTTATGGGTATCAAAATAATAAAATATTAATATTTGATATGTTAATATTAAATAATAACTTTGATTAATATCAAAGTTCCTCAGGGTACCACCCTTCAAAGGAAGGGAAATGATAGCCAATCAATTTATTTAGTCTCATTTACAATATGCCAACTATCAATTGATTTCTGATTGATAGATAAGTTGAAACAACAATATCTAATCTAACAAACAAAATATGTACAAATCTGAGATTGTGTGTGTGGGGGGGGGGGGGGCTGTAAAGGTCAAAGGTCTAAGAAGTACTACAAACAAGATGGCGGTGAACAAAGAAACTACAAAATGGCGGCATCAGAGGTGTAGGCTCGGCCACATGCTGTGCTTCTTTGCTAAGGCCATTTGTTGCAGGACAAAGGGGTTTCAGGTTAAGAGGGGGTTAGTCACAGGGTTCTAACATCCAAATAATTTATTGATAGTTATAACAACAACATTAAGTGAACACATTGACTCAAATCAATACAGTACACTTTTAAAGTTAAACACTCCTATGTTTAGCCGTGTTGCGTTATGCTATGCTGTATGCCCAAGTTACGTTACCAAGTCCATGGAAAAGAAGAAGAATCTTCATTTTGGGATGCTGTTTGTGTGTCCAGAAAGATGCAGCAGTCGTGCTGTGTGGTTTCAGTGTCCTTTTCGATGCTCAACACTAACTCTGCTTGGTGGTTCCTGAGCTTGATCAGTTGACCAGACTTTGTGTCTGCCTCTGATGTAAAACCAGACTTTCCAGCCTCGGTTGCTCCTTTGGCAGGCTCTTGCGTCGCTGCCTGTGGAAGTTGCAGCAGTCTGCTTCTGCAGGCCTGCATGGAGGTCAGGGTCCAAGAGCAGTGGTTTCTCCCAGAGGAGAAAGAGAGGTCTTTGCTCTCCGTTGAGAGGTTGGAGAGGAGAGTGTTGTCTCCTTGAAGTTAGAGGCAGGAAGAGAGTGAAAAGAAGGGTGCCCTGGGGTTTTATGGGCCTGATGACCCCCTGCGGTCTGGGGCACACAGTGACCAATGGCAGCTGGAGATTGGAGGAGAGTTCACACCAAGGTGTGATAAGTGAAGCATTCTGGGCATCACAGTTTTCCAGTCTGTTCCTTTGTCTTTGGAACAAAGGACCAAATGATCAGGTCCTCCATTTTGAGAAGCACTACAAATTAAATAAACTTTTAACTTCTATTCTCTCCAGCTCAGGAGACCTGGATATCAGCCCCTCATTTCCAGCCTCACATGCTCTAATCCCAGCAGCAGCCAACCTTGCAGACACACTCACTAGTCAGGCTGCAGATAATTTGCCCCTCTGTGCACTTCATCCAGCCGCCAAAGTGCATAATTGCAAAAAACATCCAACAGAGAGGGGGGGGTTCCTCCACTGCATGTTGCACAGCAGAGTCAGTGTAATAGGTATTTTAACAGGATAGTGGCCGTGCTTATTTGCAATGCGCCGTCAGGTGAATTGAAATTAGTTTCACTAGTGTTGGCATATCCTCTACATGTCAGCGACACATTCCCAACAACTGGGCTGTGGATTTGTGACAGTGGATTAGACGAGCGTGACACGAGGCGCACACGGAATACACACCACAGTTATTTTCTTCCGCCTGTTCTGGAGATAAAATACACTTTTAAAAAATGTTTTAATTAATCATCAACACAACCTGCTTCTCAGTGCAGAGAGAGTGATAGCAGTAGATGTGTAGTATATAGTCTTTTGTGTGTGTGTGTGTGTGTGTGTGTGTGTGTGTGTGTGTGTGCGCGCGCCACCGGAGGAGCATCCATCTCTATCACACAGAGGCACCCAGGCCTGCCATGGCTAATAAGAACTGCTTTATCTTTACTTCTTTCAAAGAAAGAAAAAAAGAGCAAACACTTTGACTCTCCCTCCCTCCCTCCGTGGAAGTGGTCTGGAGGAGTATGAAAGGTCGCACTCACATTTAACTCTTCCAAACACATCACAGGTGCATATCACCGCCCAGACAATTAGGTTATAAAATAGCATTAAGCTTACAATAGAACCCCCCACTGATGTCGTATTCTGTTGTTGTACAGCTTTTAAACTGTAAAACAAAAGTGTCCTGGGTCCCCAAGTTGCGTCACCAGTCGTTTTCCACTGAGCAGTTGACATAATTGCAAAGTCCATGTTTTGGTTGTCAAATGTGTGAGTGAAACCAACACTGACTCCTCTTCACTGACGCTCCGGTGACACGGTGAGTAAACCTGGTCACGGAAGGCGGGTTGGGGGAAGATGCCGGTGGCCGGCGCCGCAGTGTGGGCGACGGCTGTGTCATTGTACCTCTGTTCCAGTGCGTTCTGGGTAATAAATGAGGTGTCACAGTCGATTGGCCCACGCTGTTCACAGCACAGACCACACTTCGTCGAGGTAAGTGCACGTTAAGTGTTTCTTTTTTCCTCCCTTCTCTCCTTTTTATTCTCCTGACAGAGAAGTTCACTCTGCGATGCCTCTCGATGACGGTTCTTAGTTACAGTGAAGTTGATATTTTCCTCTTATTAAAAATCCAATATGCCAGTCACCATGGCCCGCCCACAGCATGATCGATGTGATGCAGTTTGCTTGATTTGGAATTTATAGCGGGATTAATCGATGGTACGCTTGCTGTCCGCCGGAGGAAGCTGGACGAATTGATTCCAAGGCCTCACTTATGTCCAGCCGTTAAAAAAACCAAGACACAAAAAAGCTTTGCTTAGGGTTCAACACTGTTCTCCATGCAAGCAGCTGGTCTGATAGCAGCGATGTTCCCTCCCCGTGCCTCTGTCTGTCCAAAGCAAGATGTTTTGACAACTACTGGCCAAATTGACATGAAATCTTATTTGGATATTTGCAATGCCCAGAGGATGAACGCTGTGTTCACTGACCTCCCTGATCTTTCCTCCGGCTCAGGTTAGAAATAGCTCTCCAGCTATAAATCCTTGATTGGCCCCTTTGTCTAGATCTGCCCCAATGTTCTTTCTTGGCCCATGTCCTATCCTTCCACCATTTTTTGTGTAACTATGTTCTGTAAGCTTCTGCGTAAACCTGTTGAAAAAGAAAAAAAAATGGACAGGTGCAAAAACATAACCTCCCTGGCGAGGTGAACTAAAAACTACAGTCTAGTGCCACTTACATAAAGAATCCAAACGTGGTAACAGAAAATGTTGGTGACAGAACTCCACAGTTCTGTATATTTGATTTAAAATCTATCCCTGTTTACTCATGTATCCAAATTTGCACAATGGCATAAAATGTTATAGACATTTGCTTCTGCTACTTTCATCATATTCACAAAAATTGGTTGTGAATTTTTGTAAATATACATACATTTATTCTATTAGCAGGTAAATGCATATGATCACACATTAAAAATAAAATTTGTGCATTTTAAAAACTTTATGGGGGCTACATAATATGGAAACAAAGCTAAAACTCTGGCATAAAAAGGACCTGATGGTGGCAGGCTGCAGTTCTGTCCTGGCTGTGGAGCAACTCTTCACTTGTGCAGAGTCATTAAATGGGTTCTGGAATTTTGCCTATCAATTCAACACGTGTTGTTTGGACTTGAAGACCTACAACTGAGTCTATGGAGAGAAATTAGTCTCACAAATGAGTGATCAGATCCACCAATAAATACCAAGGAATTTGTGAGCGCGTAAAACAGTTTTACGAATGCACCCATCCCAAACTGAAAAAATATTAATATTTTTAACATGTAGATTTTTAAGAGATGTAATATTTTTTGCTTTCAAATAGCTTCACATGTGCACAAATGTCTAAAAGTATTTGTGACATTCTTTGTATTCATTTACAGATTGTAAAATGCGTGTGCACGGCTCGCCGGATCAGTTTGTGTAGGGGGGGGATTGAACCCAAGAGCAGTACACCACGGGGAGAGTTGGCAATGTCCTTTATTGCAGCAGACCAGCAAGTTGGCAGACAAAAACAGGCTAAAAGCAGCTTGTAGCGTATACCAGGCGGAAGAGCAGGCACCCAGGAGCAGTCCAGACGACCGGGGTGTAACACAGCTTAGAGTCTGTAAGATGACGTGACCCACAGCATTGATGGCTGGAAACTCACGACGAAGAGCAGGTGCGGGGAGAAGCCAGGCCGCCGAGGAGACAAGCAGACAGTGCTCCAGAAACACACTGACAAAGCTCGTAGTCGGGGGCCAGAAGGCAGAGGCGTTTACCGTGGGAGAGACGAGGCAGGGAGGTTGGGGTGAAGCAGGGTCGAAGCCGGGAAATCCGTCCAAACGCTGGAAAGTCTGTCATCGATGCAAAGAACAATCTGGCACTGAGTCTGTGAACTGGAGAGGCTTATATACTGGGTCGGATTGTGGATGATATGCAGCTGAGAGACCAGGTGAGAGGAATGAACTAGTGAGGTGGGTGTGGCTGGCTGGCAGATAGGAGCAGAGGTGGGGTGAGTGGAAATTTACTGGAGCCAGTATGGAGGTGAGCAGACTCTGACAGTTTGGGGACTTGTGCGACTTTTTTTTCTGCAGCTGCTCCGCAAAGATTCACAAATGTAGGCTGCGTTTAATTGCTGGTGGAAAACAGGGACGTATTCTGTCAATTCAGAAAAACGTCTTTCTCACTTTTAAATCGTACAAGAATCCATCCCAAAAGATTCCATGCACACATTCACAAATTGCTTCGTATTTGTGTGTGGATTTGAAGTTGATGCATGAAGTTCAGTGGAAATCATCGTACACATTTGTAAGTCGTAGATCATGAGATCACATTTGTGACCATTATGAGACTATTTTCTGTCCATATGGGTCCCCCTGGGGGGGTCGGCAGAGGGTCGCTGCGGAAGTATGAAGAACCGGGCCCCGGGGCGTCATTATGAGCCTGTCCTTATATAACCAGAGCGAGAGCTGATGTGTTTATGTGTCCATGAGAAAGTCACACACATGTTCAGTGGGTGATTCAGTCGGTGGTGTTCACAGACGGGATCTCAAGGCACAGCCAGCGGGAGGAGTGTGTCCAGTTTGAGGACCTGACAATCTTGCAAGGCTCTTTGCAGATGATGTGATTCCGTGCGCTTCATTACACTTCCTGTACACTGGGGCGCTGTGCGGCCGAGTGTGACGTGGTGAGGATTAGAGTCTGAGGCCGTGGTGTTCGGGCTGAGCTGGGGTCACTCCCTGTGGGTCGGGAGTGAGTCGCCGCCATGACTAAAGTCCACCTCCCTTTGCCTGCCGTGCCGTCACCAGGCCCCGGAAGGATAAGTGGGATGGATGGATGGATGACACTTTGTACATCAGCATATAAAAGCGCTGTGCCATCACACTTTGCATAAAACTGACACTGCTGCAAATATCATAACTGTATTTAAACCTCTTACTAAACATTTTGCACAAAAAATATAGATGCAACTTTGCCCCTCTTGATCCACGTGATAAAACAACATATACCGTACGTATATTTACATATCAACTTACAAATGTACACTATATGTGTTTGTATGTGTGTATCTTTATATGTTTGCAGAGACTTGGATAAAAAGCCTACGAATGTTTAAGAAGAGCCATCAGCAATCAACATGACGCACTAATGGCCACACTGGCATCAGCAGGTCAGCTTGACTTCTTCTGTAGACAGCATGAGGCAACTCACCGCTCAGTCAGGTTTCTATTCGTGGCTTAAACACTCACAAAGTACACTCACTGGTACAAGTCTATTTCCCTGTACTTTTAGTATAGTCTGTTTATCCTGTAGCTAACCGCCAGGTGTTCAGTAAGGGCGAACGGAAGCAACAGAACTGAAACATTTTGGTGAAAAACTAAAAACTATTTTTTAAAATGTGAGCCAGTGCGTTACACTCGGATAAGTGGACAACATCTGTCAAAGATGTGTTCATCGTGGCTGGTGCTTCTACATTAGGAGAAACTTCATTCGATTGAACGAAAAAATGGAATTGCAGCATATGCAAAGCCGGCCCTAGCCTATATGGGGCCCTAAGAAGAATTTGATTTAGAAAGAAGTAGCCATTCTTATTGCTTTTAGTTTGAAAAATTACAACAAGTGCAGAACGACAAACTACAAATACTCGACTGACTGTGGTTGTATCGTACCTATATCGTTGCATTGCGCCTGCATTAGCTAGCCAGCTCGTTAACATAGGATTTCATTTTTGTATGATTGGCATTGACATAATATAACATGTATATAATAACATCAATGAAATTTTAAAAAATTAAAATCAAGCTTTCTTGTGGGACATTTCAATGGGACATTGCTCTTGGGGGGCGCCAGGTGGCAGATATTTCCGAAAATTCAGTGAGGATTCATAACCAGAGTCATCTTAAAAGATGGCTGCAGGGATTTAATGAACTGAAGGACAAGCGTGGACAACTGGAACAATCATATTATTCATTTACAGATCTAAACATACTGCTTAAACCACATAAACATTTCATTTTTTATGCCAATTTGAAATTGTCGACTGGACGTAGATTATTATTGTTGTTATTATTTGAAGGATTAAACCACTATTTGGTCCAAGTATTTAGATTGTTCTTGATGAAATCTCCTCCCACCTGTAGTTTACATGCTATGTAACTGGTCACTCACATAAAAAAAAATAACGTGACCACAAATCTGCATAGAAAAAACATCCCTTCTGCCCGTAGATGGAATAAATCCCCATATCATCACGATGCATCCTGCAGAGGGGAGTGTCCGTTGAGCCGTACACCTGCCAATGAATATAAACCAAATCCTATATGGCCACATCTGTAGACCGTGCGAAGCAGAGCTCCTTCAACTGCCTCATGCTGCTGACTAGTTGAAACTCTCTCTTGTGGCACATTTTTTGAACAGTTTGTTGTGAATGTTAAACCTCAGGCTGTGAAAACTGTTTATAAATCTTGGGCAGACTGTGTCAGCCAAATGTCCCAGTGTGCCTGAGGCGGCCCAGCCTGAGTTTGACACTGACATGCAGTGTGACTCTGCACCTATAGTGACAAAAAGCTCACACTGTGTAAACAGGTAAGAGGGATTTAAGGAAAAAAAAAACTCTGCATGTATTTTTGAAAACTAACGTTAGATATGTCAGAAAAACTCTGTTCCAAACTGCAGTGCCTACATGTTTACGACAGAGTTTAAGAGACACGTTGAGGGAAACATTTTTTTTACAACTTTTATCTCGTAAAATTATGAATTTATTCTTGCAATATTATGACTTTATTCTCATAAATTTACGCCTTTATTCTCAAAGTCTCCATTGTTTTCTCTTTCAATGTGGCCCTAATACTCCGTCGTAACATGTTTGCTTGCTAGAAGTCAACTCTTTTTCTGCCATTGCTGGTGCGTAGCTATGTTTCATGGCTTATTTTCCTCAGACACCAACCGTCTGAGGAAAAAGGCGTGAAACTCTCAGAAGGACAGTATATTGTGTTGCCAGGGTGTATGTTCATCGCTGTACGAATTCAAACCGAACAGCGGTCCGCTCTGTGCATGCGACTAAAGCAGCTGTGGTTCAGGTGAGGCCTAGCCTGGCGTAGCTAGACTAATACTCAAATGCGTAATAGTCTGGAACCTCTCGGTTAATTTTCAATTTCCAAGAGGCGTTACCAATGGACCCAGAGCAAAATGCCTCTGGACTCAATTGGAGCAATGAATCATGTGACGTCTGTTGAGAGACGCAAAAATGTCAACAGACTAGAGCAGAGAGGAGATGTCTGTGATGATGATTCCACAATGTCAGTGAACCAGTGTTGCGTTTTTTTTTGTGAGAAATTTGGAAATAGCAGGTACTTTGTCAAATGCTTGTTCTCCAGCGGCAGCCTTAGTTGTTTACAAAAGTCACTTCTGTCCTTGTCGTATTATAAACCCCGCCCATTATCAGTTAACTGGTTGTGATTGGACCAGCAAGTGCTCTGCCAGGCGGAAATCCCTTCACAATGGAGGGGATCGGGACCGTATTGTGGCAGGGCAAATTTAAATGAGCTCCCAGAATTCGTCTGGGTCCCAGGCTAGGTGAGGCCCTCATCCTTTCTTGTTGGTGACCGAAGGCATTCAGTGTATGCTGTGGCCTTTTTGAAGCTGCTTTAATAATGTAGCTTAGCACACATTAGATCTTAGCATTCAAGTAGATGGGTGCAGACCCAAAAGCCACTAGTGGCATTAGTGGCAGTGAAATGAATTTGGCCAGTGGAGGTTGATGAGCAGCGGAGTGATGTAGACCAGACACACCACCGCATTCTGGACCATCTGTCAGGGTTTCACTGTGTTTGAGGGACCAGCCAGAGGGGTATTGCAGTCACTGAGGTGCAGTAAGAGATAGCCATGACCTGTACAGTACCAAGAGCTGGGTTGATACTGAGTCAGGTAAGGCCTCATTTGAAGTGGCGTGACCAGAAGATGGATGCAACATGATCAAAGACGACACCCTTCTTGTGATCTAGGTTGAGGTGAGAGACAAAGAGGCTATACTCATGCTCATGTTGTACTTGAGAGATTGGCTATCCCAGACCAAGAGGCTCATTCCTAGAACGTAAAAGGAAAACATGGCGCTTCTTCATCCAAGTGGATATGTCTTCTACCTATGGACTAGATTATGGTAGCCAAACGAATTCTGGGAGCTCATTTAATTTGCTCTGCCAGAATACGGTCTGGATCCCCTCTATTGGGTAAGTGATTTTCCTCGGGCAGAAAACTTGCCAGTCCAACCGATTTCCTGATAATCGGCGGGGTTTATACCAGGACGCAAGGGAGAAGCGACTTTTGTAAACATATTATGGAACCGTCATGACATCATCTCCTCTCTACTCCAGTCTGTTGACTTCACGTCGCTCAACAGACATCACATAATTTATTGCTCTCACTGGTTGTAGGTCTGTCCATTTGCGTCCGGAGGCATCTTGGTCTGCTTGGTATCTTGGTAACGCCTCTTGGGAATCGAAAATGAACAGAGAGGTCCGAAACCAATACGCTTGTGAATATTACTCTGGCTATACCAGGCTAAGATTATGCATTTAACATATTAAAATGATAATGTACAACTTAAAGGTCCCATTTTGTACACCTTCTGGAGTTTTAATTGAAGTTTTGATATCCTTAAGAAGATATATTTTTTTTTTTAGTACCAAAAAACATCTCAATATGGTTTTATAGCTCTTATTAAGGATCTCTGCAAAGAAAAAGGTCCATTTGGGCCTGTGTACTTAATATGTTATGAGCATCTCTTCTGATTGGCCGTTTTCTGAGTGACGCACAGCCAGGCCAACCACCTTCTCTATTCACCGTGTGGCGGAATACGCCAGAGCGATCTGCTGAGGGACTGGAAGCTGGATAAAGCTGACATGACATGGACCTGCTGCTGGGGCAGAGATGCCAGCTGTGTGTATTTGTCTGTTTATTTGATACTGTTATGGTACTTACAGAGACCATAGACCTTATTTATTATGAAAAAAGCCAGGCGATCTCAATTTTGACAGTATGGGCCCTTTAATATTCCATGAGGTGTAATTGGTGATTAATTGTTTTGTTTAGTTAGAGCTTCCCTGGGAGTGTTTTGAATTCCCCCGGACCAACTGGTGCAGTCATGACTAAAAACTCTGCTGCAGACAGGTCTGTTCCACACATCAGAAACTGAAACAGATGCACAGACTTAAAGGGGCACTAAGCGATTATGGAGAAAGATTGTTTCCCTCTTTGTTGTTGTTGTGAATTTACTGCTCTGGCCGGGCTGGGTGTGGGAGTCCGACGCACTAACCACTAGGCTAAAAAGGCGGAGATGCGGCGCCACCTGCCAGAACGTATCTTAAGGTGTCGACGAATGATGTTTACAAAATGCACTTGTGTGGTGTGGTCCGCACCATTTTTTTGTTTGCGATTTATGGAGCCTCGGCTACACCGAAAACTCTCTTTTTTTTCGCAGCACACACAAAAGCGACAGCTAACGGAGGGTGAGGAAAGATTTGCTGATTTTTACAAAAAATGTGTATTGCTTTAGAATAGCTCATGCCCCCTTAAGCTGCTCCCGGCACTGGCCCAACATGTGAGCGGGCAGAATGACCAGAGGAGGTCACTTGAGGGTGAAAGAACCTCCTCCCCCAAAAGACTATTTTTAATTTGGCGGCATGTTTGGTCACCAGTTGATAAACTGTGAACACTGTGTTCTCACTGGTTCTCCCTGTGAGCATGTGACACTCAGTCCCGGCAGAGAATCTGCCAGACAGAGTTGTGGCACCAGGTGGGACCCAGGCCTGACTCAGACGGCAGCCACTTGGATTAGCACTGTTGACCTGCTGGTGCCGGTGACTCCAGTAGGTGTTTCCCAGTCATCTCGCTGTGTCCTGGAACAGTGCCTGGTTTGGTGTGCTGAGAGGGAGAAGCTGAACTGCATTGGTCTCTCAGCCACGATGGTTCCGCTGAAACGCATGAACCTCCTCCAATTCCAGATTATTTTTTATTGCGCAGGCATGTGTTAACAGATCAGTACGAGGGCAATGCCATTGACCTGCCAACTTGTTTCCCTTAGAATGCTTTTGTCTCTGCAGGTCTGTTTGAAAAGGATCATGGTGCATCCACCTTGGGGGGCGTTGGCAGCAGTGATCACAGCTGGCTATGGCGAACACAGACAACCAGGGTGCAGGGCACACACGTCAACATGGCAACGAGACCAACACACTGCACTGATAGCTCCCAGTAAATCTGAGGCAACAGAGCAATGTTTCCATCGAACAGGGATCTTCATTCGTCACTGCCAGAGACGTTACAAGGGAGAACCAGCGATACATAGAAACAAATACATTGATCACACAGGTAGTTGTGATCTGTATCATCTGCATCAGAGCTGCACTGTGGCCCCCCACCTGTCACCCGGCTCTTTAGTGGGATCTGTTCCTGGTTTCCAAGTGTCTGCCGCTCGAGGTCTTGGAGCAGATGACCCTGGATATATGGAGCTAACTTCCTGCCAAACTTAACAAATAAAACATGTTTTAGAAATGACCATTGATTAATTGACAAACACAATTTTGTGCTTAACATTTTATCATTGCCAACCTGTGGACAGGAGAAATATGCCATTGTGTCTGTGGGTTTGGATTTGAATGAGTTGTGAATCTGAAAAGAAGTGGTGCGCTTTTTGAAGCAATGAGATAACAGGGAGGGGGAAGGCAAATATGTTATGTTCAGTGTCGATTTGCATGCCTATACCTATACACATTGAAAACAGTAACAGTTTATATAATGTTAAATTATGCCATGAAATGAATTTAAGGCACGAGATTTTGTCATGTGGAAATAATTTTGCATTGGAAACACTTAGATACTTGATACTTGCCATCAACCTGCTCTGACTTCAAAGTGATCTGAGGACGATCCCCTTTTCACAACCGGGTCAAAATGCATTTCATTTTTAAAACCCCTTTGGTTTGGAAATTAGCGTTGAAATTCATTGAAAACCAACACATTCAAGAAAGTTATTTTGCATTTGGGCGTTCGTTAATTTTCAAACTGAAAAAATACTGTGAGTTCAGTATGATGTCATGGTGGTTTAGCTTAATTCAGTAGCTGAAGAGGTATAAAAAGTCACAAAGGAGTCGTATTGAGAACTCCCTCTGTGCCTTGTGACATTTTGAGGCTATCCATAAGAGAAGAATTTGTTCTGGAGCTTCTGGAGCTTTCTAATCTGATCATGGAAATAAAATAAAAAAACAACCCTTTGCTTGAAATTGCAGCTATCAGCAGAGGCTGAGGATGGGCTAGAACCTGTAGTGTCGTCTATAAACGTACTTCACCTTTGAGACTCTGAAGTCTAGATGAAACAGATTACTAATGATCTATGCACGTTGTGACAACAATTTAAATTCAACCAAAACAATTGCAAATATATGACAACTGACCAAGGATGTGCACAAGGCCAGGCCAAAGTTTCCTGAGCTCCTGCTGGAGCCAATCTCAGCTGACGTTGGGGTGAGAGGCTGGTTACACCTAACGCTAACCCACAGGTCGTCAGCCCATCATAGTATACAAGGAACTTGCTAGTAGTTCTACCATGACCAAGCAGTTTTGTGTGGAAATTGCTGTGAACAATGCTTCATTCTAATTCTAATAGTTCAGTTCAGGATGAAATGCCAACACAAGGCTCCAGACATCGGACAGGTTCATATAGTGGTGGGTGGTAGTGTGAGAGTTTCTATATAAAAGGGCTAAATAAAATAAGTGGAAAAATATATATAAAAACACACACGTATATACAGAAGGAAGACGGAAAAGAATTGAATGGATGTACTCATAGACTGTGTATAAAAACGGATGTAGCCACCGGTTCCGGAAAATGAAGCCGATGCGAAAGTGCCTGAAGCCTGTATTCTCTGGAATCACCAGCAGAGGGCAGCTACCTGGTTGGAAAAAGTCTGTTTCTATATAAGTCTCTGGGAAAATGACTTCTCACTTGATTTAAAAGTAACAGTAAACATTTTCCTGAAGAGTTGATCATCTCAATCGCTAGTTTCAAGTCTTCTTCAATACAACTTGATATTCATGTTGTAAATGATGGTCTTACTATAGAGTAAAATAGACAATATTGCACCGCATGCATTTGGGTGTGTGATTGACTGCTGGTCTGTCCAGTCGGTTCACTGTTTCAGATGTAGATGGGCGTGCAGTGGACAAACTCTGAGTCAGAACCACTGCAGAATTCTACGTCCAGTTTCAAAAAAGCCAACAGGGCACTGGTCGAAATGCAAGTGGCAGCTCACAAACCAACGGGTGACGTCATGGGGGGCTGCCACTTGGATGAAATACTTCCTGCGCATACTTCACATTACCTCATGATTCCAATGTTGAGGATAGATTAAAGAGATCAACAATGAGAGGGGGACATTTGTTTTCCCAAACAGAAAAAATCTGATTTATCTTTAAATGAAAATTAAATACATAACACACCATTGACTATTTATTTAGGATGTGTATTCCTCTCGTCCTCACTTGTTGCTCAAGGAACACTGATTTGATAAGAATCAGAGTCAAAGTAGTAACTGGGCAACGAGTACGGCTCTTGTACGGGTTTCATTATCCTGTGGCAGCGCGTCTGTCAAAGTGCCTCAGTGCATTTCCTGTTAGCCATCACATCTGTGGAGGACGGTAGATATAATTTCACAGCTGACAGTTGGCGACCACACAGGCTCATACCATTTATGTTTGCAGAGCAGGTGGTCACAATGACTGTCTTCTCAGTCCTCCATATGAACTATATTCTTCACTGTATCATTCTTTGCGTTTGACGTTATGTGGCTGACTTAACGTGATGTATTCTCCACCCTACAGCCGCCAGCAGATCACATTAACATATCAAGTCAGCCGCAGTCAGACCAAGTTCACCCCGAACGCACCTATTGTTGTCCATCACCTCTCTGACTTTGAGTGCAGATCTTTCGAAATGTTGGCCGTGTGGCCTCTCAGAGACAATCTGTGCTTCTCCTGCACGGTAGACAATGTTTAATCAATATGCTGAGACAGAGCTTTTTGGCACAGAAAGGGACCAACATCAATCGTGTGACACAGAACCTGAGAATCTATTGTCTCATTCTTTTGGTCTCTCTTCATTTTGTGCAAATATCAAAGGGTCAGGGTGGCTTTAGATTTACAGTGGCATCAGCGTAGTATTCACCTGATAATGTAATTCTGTTTCATTTTATTTATTTGAAAGGTTCACAGTTCCGTCACTGCTACATATGAACATGGTGTCGTCAAGCCTTGTCCTTCTATATCTGTCAGCAGGTAGTTTGGAAACAAAAAACTAAAATTCAAGACATGTGCAAGGCATGCTGGGACACTCACAAGAGACAAAGACCTTGAATGAAATTTCATTTCTGTGTTACCAAGCTGAAGTATGGAGCCACCACAAATTCACTGATCCCAAGTTCACTCCTTTAAGGAGCAGCTGTTAAAGTGAAGCTGCTCTTATGGGAGACACAAATACGCCAGTCCAACTTGCCTCACTTCCCCTGTTGCCAAGTAATGTTTAACCAAGTCGGCGCAACGGTGTTCCCAAATACGCACTTTGCTGACAAACTGAGCGCACTACGCACTGAGTTCGCACGGCGCTTTGGTGACTTTGAAGCACGAAAAGAGACTTTCGAGCTGCTTCGCAACCCATTTCCCGTCGACGTGGAAACTGCTCCTGTACAGATTCAGATGGAGCTGATTGAGCTGCAGTGTAATGGGACACTAAAGGCGAAGTACGACACTGCAGGGCCCGCACAATTTATTCGCTCAATTCCTGAAACAATGCCCCAGCTCCGTCTGCATGCTGCTCAAACCTTGTGCATTGTTTGGTAGCACATATCTGTGTGAGAAGCTGTTCTCAGTGATGAAGATGAACGAAACAGCACACAGGAGTCGTCTCACTGACGGACACCTGCAGTCCATCCTGAGGATCTCCACAGCACAGGAACTCACACCAAACCTAAACGATCTTACTGCCAAAAAAAGATGCCAAACATCCTGCTCTGACAAAATGGCATAAGAACAAAGAAACATGTTTTCATTTATTTTAACGTTTACTTAAAAGCACTATTTTTATTTATTTTTTTCAGGGTTTTTTTGCAGCATGTTCATATTTCGAACTTGTATAATTTTGACAGGATATATTTTTATGGAGAGCAAAATATATTTTATTTTATTTAAAGTGCAAGTTTATTTATTCTGAAATAATATTCCTGTCTGTTTTATTCATATTCATGTTCAAACGTGTAGTTTAAGGGTGTTCAATAAATGTTTATCCTGTTCGGCCCGCAACCTGAGGTGTGCTTTGAGTTTTGGCCCCCTGTGCAATTGAGTTTGACAGCCCTGTTCTATAGGATGCAGAGATACCTAAAAAAAATGTAACCTTACATTACGTAGTTTTCTAACTTTTCCATGAGATCACTTGTCACATGTTAACATCACATGGGGAATAATTTGCTGGTTTGGTGAAAATCTGTTATTGGCTTTTTATTTATTTATTGAGAAACAATACCCTGAATCTCAGAATTTATGGTGTCCATGAATACATTCTCTGATCCCCAATCACTTGAGCTAAATATAGTTACATGAGGTGGATCTGACCTCTGTGAGTCTCCATGTTTGTTACGTCGTGTTGAATAAGGTTGTTGCACAAAACGGTCCAGAATATGTCGCATTCGAGGTCGAATTTTCAGCGCTGGAGGGCGTGAAGGGCGCATGTAGAACCTTTGTTCGAAGTAATTTTAATAGTAATAATAATAAACTTTAATACGTTGCATACTGTAGTTACATACAAGACAAAAAAAAAAAGACAAACAACTACACTACATTTAATTATAGCGAGGCAGTTCTGGAGGAAGGCCCGGAGGCCTTGCAGGCAGGCTTAACAGTTCTGGGGGAATCGGCCCGCCGACTGGCGACGGGGAGCAGGCGTCGGTCGGACCACAGATGAAGAACGTGTCGATCGGCATACCGACTGGCAACGGGGAGCAGAGTTCGTTCAGACCACCGACGTGACGATCGGCCCATCGACTGGCAACGAGGATTCAGCCGAACCACTGACGAGTGATGCATCGATCGGCCCACCGACTGGCGACGAGGAGCAGGCGTCGGTCGGACCACCGACGAGGAATGTGTTGATCGGCCCACCGACTGGCGAGGAGGAGCAGGCGTCGGTCGGACCACTGACGAGTGACGCGTTGATCGGCCCACTGACTGGCGACGAGGAGCAGAGTTCGTCCAGGCCACCGACGAGGAACGTGTCGATCGACCCACCGACTGGAGACAAGAGGGGGGGATCGTCTAGGCGACGGACGAGGAATGTGTCGATCGGCCCACCAACTGGCGACGAGGAGGTTTCGGCCAGACCACCGACGAGGAACGTGTCGATCGGCCCACCGACTGGAGACGAGGAGAGGGGAACGGCCAGACCACCGACGTGGAACGTGTCGATCGGCCCACCGACTGGGGACGAGGAGCAGACGTCGGTCGGACCACCGACAGGGAACGTGTCGATCGGCCCACCGACTGGAAACATGGAGCAGGCGTCGGCCGGACCACCGACGAGGGATGTGTCAATCGGCCCACCGACTGGAGATGAGGAGGGTTCGGTCGGACCACCGACGAGGAACGTGTCGATTGGCCCACCAACTGGCGAGGAGGAGCAGGCGTAGGCTGGACCACCGACAAGGGATGTGTCGATCGGCCCACCGACTGGAAACGTGGAGCAGGCGTCGGCCGGATCACCGACGAGGGATGTGTCGATCGGCCCACCGACTGGCGAGGACGGCTGGAGGCAAGCAAGCCGCAGGCCTGCCGACGTGGAGACCAGCTGCACACTAGGAACCCTGATGCTAGCCGACGTGGAGGTCGACTGGAGGCTACCAGCAGCAGAGGTCTCCCAACTCCTTAATTGAAGGTACAACTCCACAAGCCAATGTTTTGACTGGACCACACGCTGCATCAAAGTCCTTAGGTGACTTTCTGTTCGATGCTTTTGGTCAGCTGTACATATTTAAAAAGTCCCTCTACCTGTCGTGCCACCTCGAAAAACTCCTCCGCCAGAATGCCAGTCTGATGGGTCCATGTTATGGTTGGTTCGTTCTGTCACGTTCAGTAGGAAGCAGGACCCAAATGCAGAGGTGTTGAAAAAGGACATTTAATAATAAAACGAAAAGTCAAAATCCAAACAAGGGTGTCCACAACATGTAGCAACAAGTAAAACTGAAACACTGGAGCCAGGGTTAGACAAATCATAGAGTCCTCCACAAATCAACAGTCCATGATCCCCCCAGATCATGACAGATGGTTTGAACCGGAATTCGAACCCAGAACCTTCTGCTGTGAGGCGAAAGTGCTAACCTAAGTGCTATATGGTACAGTCATTCAACGCATTTCAGGCAGCATACAGCACAACAACTACAGTACATATGTGTGCTGTAACAGCACAGAGTACAGGACTCCAAAGTTACAGTAGAGAGCAGTATGTCTGACGGCCGGGCCAGAGCTCCGTTATGCGCTGTCTGCGGATGCGAAAGCCAGGAAAGCCAATGTCGCGGCTGAGGGCCGTACCATCACCTGTTTTAATACGTCCATGACTGTGACTGTCTGACATCTGAAATTAAAATATGACCGTTTGGGAAATCCCCCGAACCTCCTGATGGCCAGTCCGCCGCTGTTTGTGTGTAGAGTTTTGAGACTCCTTTCACATATGAATGCTAAGCCCTATTGGGAAACATATTTCAACCGTTTTCAGCGCAGGCATGTGTAATTAAAAAATAATAACAACAATAATAACTAGCTCATTGCCCTATGATTACCCAATAATTGATTTACTACATGATTATTTCAGTGGCATGTAGCTTTAACTTTGGCAACTTTGAATTCTTCAACTACTGTCTTTGTCAGGTCCAGAGACTTGGTATCTACAGACTGATGTATTTTTTTGTAAAATGTGTGTCTTTGTCCAGGGTGACACTGTTGGTATTGGACTTGCTCTAGTGAATTAACATTGCTGCGTAATCACTCACATTATGGACCAGCTCAATAAGTTGACACTGCAGGTCACTGGCATGTCGGGCTGCTTCTGTCAATACGTTTCTCTCTCTCTCTCACACACACACACACACACACACACACACACACACACACAAACACCAATATTCCTTGCGGCCAGGCATGACTTATATACTCTCAAGTGAGGAAGATAACACAGTGATGTGATCAATAGCACTTTGGTGGCAACCACTCCCTGTCCCTGTGCCCTTTGGATATATATATTGTTTGAGGGCAGTAAAAATCCTAATGGATTCAACCTCTCTCTTCCTCTCACTTTATTTCACCTTATCTTTATTACCATCGCTGTCCCAGAGGGCTCACTGCTGTGAATTATCTGTCTCTTCAAGAGCTATTCTTTGCAAAAGGAGATGTTTCCATCCTCCAAAAAGCTCCGCCCAGAGGTCTGAGTTTATGTAACGGCTCAGTTTGTGGCTGTAAATGAATCAGCATATATCTGTGCAGAATTTGGTGAGATAACTAAAATGCTAGATTGGACTGGAATGAGAGTGACGGGGAGAAAAAAAAATCTATGTGAAGATATTTTCACCACAGTAAATTTAATAAATTTCAACTTTTGCAGGATCATTTCGCAGACTGAATCCTCTATACACTATCCATCCATTTTCAATGTGGACTGATCTCCATTAATGATTTATGTAAAAGTCCAGAAAATAACTTTCACTGTCAGTCTATCACACCAGACAAACACAATAACCATCGAACTACTCTACTTCTGATAGTTGTGCCTTTCCCGGAGCCCTACCGATGGGAATTCAAATTTTTGTTCTGCTGGTGGTTTAGGAAGTTAGTGCATGGGGTCCTAGAAATCAAAAAGTTGATTCTATGGGGATCAAGAATGTGTTCAGCAAATTCCAATTGTAAACTGGTTGACTGCTTGAACTTTGAGGTGGACGGTCTCCATCAGCAGTGACCACATCAGCTTCAATAACTGCCTGAAATATGATGACCTTGTATTTGGCATGCTGGACTGCATCTAGATAAATAGTCAGAACTCTACAACTGCTTCCGCCTCTCATTCTTCGTCTGGACCCTCACCTGAACACAACTCTAGTGTCCTGACCCGACATCCTGGAGCGATTGTTGCCACACTTTAGGATCCACAACACATACTTTCAAACAATTTGGTCCTTCGAGCCACATCCTAGCAACTGCTCCAGCCCAAGATGTCCAGAGCAGATGAGAGAGAACGAGACCGGAGCGAGGAGTGTCCACGTCGAGTCAAGCAACGACCGGCAACATTTCGGGACTATGAGGTCAACTACCCTCCCAGGCCCAGCAAGTCTCTTGGCAAGCAACCCCCAAAGGCCGCCCCCCGCTGACGACGACAACGACAAGAGACTTCGTCGCCAGCGAGAAGAAATCCTCCAACTTCGACAAGAATTACAAGATCTCTCTTGATGGATGCTAGCCTTTCCGCACAAGCAAAGCAACGTCCCAAGTATCAGGGGCGCGGGAAACCTACAACCTCGGAGCTGCCGCATAGTCACGAGTCCCCACCCCTACAAGGTGCGACTAAGGAACCAAGTGACCAAGAGGACCCAGGGGAACCGAGTTCAGGCGAGGAGCGTGCAGATGAATCCTCCGTTAGCTTTGAAGATACCTCCCCTCAGACACCAGACAGAATATCCCCTTTGTCGCAAGGTCCCAGCAAAGTTGACCAGATAGACCAGGAGGAGGTCAATGATCAATCACCTGTTCTCCACCGGCCTGATGACGAGGCTCGCCACCCACACAACACAGGTCATCGTCGCCACGGCGGTGACCGTCATCGGGCCAAGAGCTCTCATCAACGGCCCAGCAGAGGACTACAGGAGGAAGCAAAGCGCTTCTCAGACTTCATGGAGTGCATAACAGGAGGATGCGCTTACACTAAGAAGAAACACTGCCCCAAGGAGTCCCCTAGCAGAACGGACGACACAGACTCAGGGCCAGAAGAATATGTTGCTCCGAGGCCAACAATCCCCAACTTCGTATGAAATGACCCTCACGAGTTTGCAAGAATAAGGTCGCGTTGGATGGCATATTCCCGACCAGAACTCCGGATTCTTTTAAGTACCGGGTACTTGTCGACCACCTGAAGCATGAAGAAGCGCATTTCATCGCAGATTCATACAGTAACAGCCCGACCCCATACAGTGACACCATAAAAACCCTGATGGATGGGTAGGTGATGTCCAAGCCTTCAGGACATTCGCCGTCCAAATCCGGGCACTGGTGGGAATGCTGCATCAACTGGGCAGACAGGGCCAGCCAGAGCTGGAATGTGGCTCACATGTATCTCGTCTCCTAGGACAGCTGCCCCACGAGTTAACTAACAACTTCTACAGATTCGCAGACCCTGTCCACGTTCCTACGCCAAACCTGCTAGAACTGTCCACGTGACTCGAGCAGAAGATGCGCGTACAGGCCAGTGCACTCCAGTGCCGCACCAACGCCGGTAAGGAGAAGCAAGCTCAACGCAAAGAGCAGCGCAATGATCACAACTTCCAGAGGATTACCACTATCCTACACGAAGCCAGCAGAATGAGATGGAGACTGCAGTAACGAAGCCAGCAGAATGAGATGGAGACTGCAGTAATCGTAGCTGCAACATGGAGAGACTGTGGCAACTAGACATCCTGCCGTGGGACTTGCTCATTACTAGGTCAAAGCAGGATGCAGAGCCAGTTGAAAGGTTGGACAGAGGGACAACCAGAATCAAATTGAACAGAGTCAGGCGATATGGCACTCCGCTGCTGTGGAAGAGAAATTCCCCCCAGCTCCATGCATCACTGAAGGCGTTGCTGGCTCACCTTCGAGGGACAGAAAAGCAGCTGACTAGAGAACCAGAGAAGGCTGCAACCTAATCTAAGGAGATTTGCAAACTTCTTGACGCTGGCTACATTGCAACTAAAGCGCCTAAGGATGCTGAAGAGAGCAGTCATACGTGGTTCATCCCGCACCATATGGTGCACCACAATGAGAAGGACAGAATATTCTTCAACTGTCCATTCACCTTCAACGCCCAAAATCTGAATGACCAACTCCTCCCTGGTCCTACACTGGGAACTAGCCTGTTGGGAGTCCTCCTCAGATTCAGGGAACACCCTATCACCATCGGCAGCAACATCAAAGGGATGTTCCACCAAGTTCGCCTATTGGAGGAGGACAAACCGTTCCTCCGCTTCTTGTGGCGAGACATGGAGGTGCACACTGTTTCTCTGGCGTCCTTATGTCGCTACGACGTTTCACCACAGGCAGAGGAAAACCCTTCGAGCTCCTATCGGATCAAGGCACCAACTTTAAGGGAGGAGGCAGGGAACTGCACGAAACCTTGAAAGCCTTGGAGCCTGCCCTCCAAGACCAACTGGCAGCAGAACAGATCCAGTCCCACTTCAATCCGCCCAATGAGGAGCATCTACCCCAGGAATCTGATAAGATATAGTGTAGGCCTTACGGATGGCAAATTTGCACACCAAATTTGAGGCGGCTGTAAAAAAGGCCATGCCACTATGTACTGTTCTGTTCTTTAGATGTAATAGTATTTCCGAGTTATGCATTTTACTTGTCAGATTTATATGTTTAGCGTTCACTCCTGTTCTCTATAGTCGTTAAGTAGCAATCCCGTTGATGTAAGGATCAAAGGATCAAAGTCATGCACCCTCCTGTGATCTAGAACACACCCACTCCTAAGATCAAAGGATCTCATTGTGTATAATAGGCGGTGAATCCTCTTCAGATCAGAATCAGTTAGACCATCAAGAGTTCTTTGAATCTCCATTCCTTCGGATTGTACCTGAACTTTGAGCCTCCCTTCCTTCGGATTGTACCTGAACTTTGAGCCCCCTTTCCTTCGGATTGTACCTGAACTTTGATCTCCCATTCCTTCGGATTGTACCTGAAATGTGATGACCTTGTATTTGGTATGCTGGACTGCATCTAGATAAATTGTCGGAACTCTACAACTGCTTCCGCCTCCATCTTTCGTCTGCACCCTCACCTGAACACAACGCTAGTGTCCTGACCCGACACCCTGTAACGATTGTTGCCACACCTTAGGATCCACAACACATACTTTCAAACAATTGTGATTCTTTGACATGGAACAAGTTCTTTTAAACCATTCCTTCACAGTCAGGGTTCAAGTTGCCAAACATACACTTAAAGAATTCCCATTTGAAAAACACTCACTGAAAATATTTTGCAGATGCAGAAGAAGTCATTTTGAAATGTATTTTAAAATGACTTCTTGTTAAGAGGTAAGGATGGTCTTGGAAGTGTCTAAATCCTGGAAAGGCCTTACTACATGTGTGCCGTGCTGCTAACACATGGGCTCTCATTATAGTCACTCTGCCATCTGCCATCTCTCTGAAGTCACAGAAAAAAAAAAACTGGGGTTTTTTGCACATTGAAAAAACACAAACAAAGAAAATGAAGTGAATCGGTCACCTCATCTTGTCCGCTCTCTTCAGGTGTTGGGAAAAGCTCTAACGCTTGTAAACCCAATAGATGCACACGGCTCTCGAGATGCATGCACTCACACGAGCGTTAAGCTCATTGGTTTCTTTTTTCCCCTGCAGGGACAAAATAATCAGTGTGTGGCAACCACTTAAATACGACCAGGAATAGATTGAGCAGAGCCGACTTTTCATTGCTAAAAACAATCTCAAAGTGCTACAGAATAGAAACAGGAAAATTTGCTATAACAGACCCAGAACACGACAAAGGTATGTCCAGTGGTTGTATACAGTAATTACGTGCTATACTTGAGTAAAAGTAAAGATATCTTACTTGAAAGTGACTCTGGTAAAAGTAAAAGTTACCCATAAGAATATTACTTGAGTTAAAGTCTTAAGGTCAAATGTACTTGAATATCAAAAGCATTTGTCAGGTTTTTAAATGTACTTGAGTATCAATAGTAAAAGTACAAAGAAACGAAAAAGCCAGAATTTAAGTTCTTAAATTTAAACGTATTGACAGTATTTATTCCTCACTTCTCCTCCCTCTACTCCTTCCCTCTCTCCTTATACTCCCCCCATCCCTCTCTTCTCTCAGTCCAAATACAATATTGTGACACTATTGGGCTATTATTCAAATTTTATTTTGTAGCAAGTAACAACGGAGTCCTATGATAATGTAGCTGAGTAAAAGTATGTATTTTTTAAAGTATAGATACTCCCAAAAGTTACTTAAGTACTGTAACAAAGTACTTGTACTTCGTTACTTTACACCACTGCGTATTTCACATGTTCTGATCAGCACTTTTATTAGTAGGGACCTACAGTGTAACTGTGTTTTTGATGTTCTATCATGTGATACATTTGAAATGAGAACTTTTACATTTTGATATGTATTTTTTTCAACCCAAAGGTTCTGTTTAACCCTTTAACACCTAAGCCTCAAACAGTCCGTCTGGATTTATTTCGTTGTTTTGGCTGTAAGTTCTCATCTTTGGACTATGAGAATAAAATGCACAATATTTCCTAGACTGCATTTACAGTATTTCTTTTGGGGTATCAATTTTAATGTCACATTTCACATGGTCTGTGATTCTTCACCCTTTAAAAATTCCACTTCCAGTCACAACCCTTTTTTCCAAGAATGTCCCCCAAAGAAAAATGCTGCAATCCATCTTTTCAGCCAATGCCCCAAAACAGCATGTGAGTGACAAACACCATAGTTGCTGCACTGATTACAAATTATGAAGTCCATCAGGAACAAAGGGGGATGTTGTTATAGAACCACAAAGTCCGCAGAGGGATCAGGTTTGGGCGGATGAACGGATCAACAAATATGAGTTTGGCTAAAAGGTGGTTTAGACCACAGTCGTTCTCTATCCATAACCAAGGAGTTTTGTCATTGTTGCTATTAAAACTAACCTTATCAAAGTTATATCAACCCAAACCATGTTCTCTCTTTAAACCTAACCAAATCATGGTGATGACTAAACCTAACCAAACCTTACCCATACCATTGGTAGGTCATGTCGTGGACCAAGCAAAGAACAAGCGAGTACAGGATTCATTTTCAAAAAATGGTATAATTATTTCACCCACAACAATGAAGAATGAAGAAATAATCAAATGAAGTGCAAACCTGTGCTCTTAAAACTAGTCAACCAATCAGAACTCTACTCAAGATACACTGCCAATAAAACAAGACTAACTCAACTAATTGACCTCATAAATGAGATCAGAATGAGACATATATATACTTTCTGATCAAACCACCTGAAAACAGAAGGCAGGGGGGACATAGACACCACCCCCCACGGTCATGCAGCTCTTGGTCTGGTCCATTTATTCTCTGTATTTACACAGGCTTCCACCTTCATCCACACATTTTTCCCAAACCAGGAAAGAGGAGTGATGCAGCAGACACGGTAACTCAAAGACCAATAAGAGTTTATTCATCTTTGTTTGTTGAGTGTTATAATATTGTTATATTTTATATGTCAATCATGTGGCTGTGGATATGGCCATCACAGGCCAGAAAACAGGTGGCAGCGGGCACTGATTCAAAAACTCATTAAGCCATCTAGCCAGAGCAAGTATCATTTTGTGGAAATACTTTTTAAAAAAGGTTAACAATGACGATGCAAAGTGTGTGCCCCGTGAAGGAGTGGTGAAAATGTGCTGGAGGTTCAATAAATGCTCTGAGGTGACATTTGGAATCTCAGCATGACAAAACTGAAAGTGAAAGCCTGTCAAAGCGTTCAAGAAACACAAGATTCATAACATTTCCAAAACACTTAGCTGTGCGAAATACTGCGAGCGATCGCAGCATATGATTGATTTACATTCAGCAGTATCTCAGAGCAGCACTGACGAAAGATCTTCATATTCCTCCTTTGCAGCTATCGCAAAGTTCAGGCTGCATGAGAAGTTTATGGTATGTTCATTCTGATGTCTATTACATAAATGGTGTTCTTTTGCCTGAATAATAACTATTATCACAAAATCATTCACAAACGCCATCAGATCAGGGAACTCTTAGAGAGGCTGTGGCTCAGGAGATAAAGAGGTTGTTCACCAACTGCAAGGTTGGTGGTTTGATCCCCCACCTTTCTCTAAATTGCCTCTCCAGCTCTTACGGCAGTGTATGAATGTGACAGAAAAAGTGTGGTAAATAGCAGCGCTGTATGAATCTGTGTGAATGGGTGAATGTGACTTGTTCTGTAAAAGTGCTTTAAATGGTCGACAAGACTAGAAAAAATGCTATATAAATATTGACCATAGGTTTATGCATGTTCCTCCTTGTTCCATTTAGTGTTGTTTGAACTATGACCAGTGTATTTCACTGGTATCTGACCTTAAAAAGAGCTTCTGCTCTTATAATAGTATTATTCTCTGTTGTCATATGTTGTTTTGTTGTCAGTGTGGGTATGGGGAGACAAACGTCAGAAAACATCCAGCATCACCTGCAGTCGGGTTGTATTCCGGTGTCTGTGGTTTCAAGGGAAGTTTGTTTCTAAGGAAATCAGGAGTTCTGTCTGGCCTTCACGTTATGGTTGACTGACTACAAGTGACTCCCGTTCAACTGTTTCCATAGTTCTAAACATGTTCCTGTCGGAGGCATGGCAAATGAGATTTAATAGGCTGTTTCATTTGACGTTGGCACTCGATAATTCCTTTTATAGAGTTTTCCTGATAGATTTTCTTTGTGAAATAGAGTGTAGAAATATTTAGTGTCTCTATTGCTTCACTTTGTTATTTTGTTTCTTTTTCTCAGCTGGCAAGGTGTGCTCTACGCCACCGATGTGTGCACTGGACTCATAAAACAATGGTTGGATGATTCAAAGGAGGACCGTTCGAACAGATTTGGCAACTGAGTTGCAATACGAGTCACTCACTCGCTCAATACCTGACAGTACATTTTTTGCAATGGCTTATGGGATCAACCAATTAAGAAGGCGGCTCCAATGCAGGCAGGTCTCCTGATGCCATGTGTTAACAATGTGCATTGTATTCTTACATAACAGGTTACGTACACAAAAGACTATCAAGTGATGACTTGTATATCAAATAGCGCGAGACGATCTGTAGGCCACTGCCTTTTTTGAGCATAATCTTCGACCTCAGCTCTATATCTGCCAGTATCTAAATTTTAGCAAATTAGATAAGTCAACAGTTGTCTCCGCCAGTCTTGACTGTAGAGGACGGCTCTTGCAGTCTCATGTAGCCAATTTACACCTGCAATTCAAATATGTTTTTTGGGTGATGGAGACGCAATCACATAGAGCTTGAGCACATGATGGTACAAGTGTAAATGCACCCGAGACACATTGAGGATGGATTGTGATTTGATCGGCCAAACCAGGGACGCATTGTGACCTCATTGAACGCAAAGTGTAAAGGCAACTGTGTTGTCAATCCACATACAACAATGTGGCTAGAAATAATAATCACACACTCTATTGTTCCCACTCTACTGTTCCAAACCAGCGAGGTAGCGACAACTAGCAGCTGTTAGCCAGTAAACAAAGGAAGCAGTCCGGTCCTCAGTCCTCAACACAAGTGAATGGAGCGAAGATGAGACCAAGAAAACGAGATAACATGGTGCCACAGATGGATACAATCTTCCTCTCTTTGTTCTCTATCGTTTTTGCTGTTGTGTTGTTTTCTTGCACATGCAAAACTAAGAGTGATAAGTGTAAATGAGCAGGTTAAAATCATATCTAGATAAAATTTTGATACAAAACCAACATTAATGCCAGGAGTAAATGGAGTAAAGTTTAAAAAGTTATACTCAAGGTAATCACCATCACTGCTATAGATAGTCACGCTATGTATTTGTATGTGCCCCAAAGACAATGAAAGAAAACAATATAAATTTGACCAAAAAAAAAGTACTGTTGCCACCTTATTACACTGGCTCAAGGAAAGAACCCGGTAATTTACCCAGATTTTGAGCCAATTCACTAAAGTTGTCCGGACTTCACTGCATGTCTGAAAGCAGATTGGTTCTCACAGAGAGTAGGTATTTGCATTTGCCTTGAAAAACCTTTGAAAATAAAATAACAATATAAACGAATGTACATTATTGTTTGTCACAACAACAAAAACTCTATATATCTTATTAAACGGAATACAATCTTTGAACCAGACAGGATTACCAGTGGTGGCGTCAAGGGGGCATAATATACTACATGCTGGTAAAATGCTTCTTTCTGATATTTTACATTGGCTACAATTCATTTAAATCAATAAAGTGTAACATTTTTTATGATAGTTATATAGTATAGATTGATCTTAGTGCATTAATACTTTTTTTAAAAAGCAGCCAGCCAAGCAGCTGTAAATTGACTTAATTATTGTATTCGAGCAGCATAATTATTAATTCTGCTTTTATCTGATATTTTACATTGGTTCAAATATATTTTACATTAAATACTATTCCTTCAAATAAATAAAGTGTATTTTCTTATAGTAGTTAATTAATATAGTTAGGTCTAAGTTTTACGGGTGTTAGGGAGCATGACCCAGATAAAAATAAGGGAAAAGAATAGAAAAGAAAAGAATTCAATAACTAGGACCACAAACAGACTTACAGTCTTCAAAGGAAAAAAAATATAAAAATCAAATTATCCGAAACTCCAAAATATAGTACAACGGCATAATAGAATTCCTGAAATTCAGTTTTTGCTTTTGGTTTTAGTGTGCCACCCCTGGGAACATTTTCTGGGGGTATTGAGAAAATAGGAATTCAAAGAAATTGAATATATTCTCCATAATTGTGTGTCCATATAGGTATAATCACCTGCAACAAAGAACTGGATAATGTTAAGTTTGAATTAGTTAAATATAGTTACATAAGGGGGACCAGGCCTCCGTGTAAATCGCCATATTTGCTACACTGCGACTTGGGAAAAAAGGTTCCAAGGTATAATGGAACGCAACATTAAATACGGTTGCAGAAAACGGTCCAGAATACGTTGCATTCGCGCTGAATTTTCATTCAGCGCTGTGAGAAACCGGAAATGGAGTCAGCAATGTAACACCATAAAGTGTCCCCTGTCGGATGCTCAGTTGGTTGCGGTTTGCAACTTTACCACAAGACGCCGCCAAAAAAGGACAAAAAATACACACTGGAGCTTTAAGGTGTCGGGGAGTGCAGTTTGCACCAGTTCTTTTTGTTTTTGATTTACAGAACCAGGGCTGTCAATCCTACAGACACATTGTAACAGGGCTTATGTCTCTCTGGATGTGTGAGAGCTGGTTCCGCAGTCGACTGAAGATGCCTGAAACCACGTGAAGGGAAAAAAAACCTTTGCCACAATGTGACACAGATGTTGAGTAAGAAGTACCGTAAAACAAAGGTCATGGCTTGACTTCATCTCCTGCTCCCCGTGAGGCTTCAGATCCTCAACACAGGCAGTCGGTCACAGGAGTCAAGGTTTCCCAAGGAAGTGGAACATGTACCACTAAGATAAAATCTTCATGCCATCACCCAGCATCAGTTTCTTTTCCTGTTTTATTCTGTCCATTCAAAAGGAGAGCGTGGATATTCTGGATGTTTTTGTCATTATTGTGTTATTCATATTCCTTTACATCACTGTTTTGAAAGTATATCTACAGAAAGCAGATTTTGTAGATATTTCTGTAGTGGGAGCGTAGAGATCACTCTTACTTCACGCTCATGAACACAAGAGGTAACTTGCTGGGAAAATGTAAAAGGGTTGTTTCAAGTGAAATTACCATTGTTGGCAATTGGCTAAAAGCAATAAAAAGCTGCACAAACCCGAAGGCGGCACGTCCAATACCAAATGACTACGTGCCAAAGAGTAAACAAAAGGAACTCAAACTTGTAAAGCAAAAGAGAACGTAGTTGTTTTGATCCGCAACAACTTTTTCTTGTGTATCTGTTATTTTAGTGCTTTTGATCCCTTGTTTTTGGTTCCTGTTTTAGTTTGAAGTAGTTCCTTGTGTTGTGTCACTTCCTGCCCTGTGTCTAGTTTCTGGTGTCTTGTTTTTCCTGTGTCTCCTGCCCCTCTGATTGTCTGCACCTGTTCCTAATGTGTCTCACCTGGGTTCTATTTGCCCCGCCCTCCTAGTGTAGTCTCTGTGCTTCCTTTGTCTGTGTTTGGTTTCTTTTCAGTTTATCTCAGCTGTAATATACCTTGGGTTTCAAGAATGCACTACGCAGCATGTGTTCTCCTGCCAGAATTAGATATCAAAGTAACTGTATCCCAGGTGACAACAGGTGTGCTTTTGAAATGAAGTGTCCTGTGAAGGAGGGAGGGCAAAGGAGTGGGTACACAGGTGGAGATATCGAAGGAGGCAGTCAAACGAATATATATGTCTATATATAATATAGACCGTATATCAAGATGGATGAATTGTCCCCACTTTTTCCTACTTTACAAAAACGAAGCCAAAATATCTCAGACACAGGGGCTGCCATCTCATGCTGGAGACAACATGTCACACAATGTCACGCTGTTTTAAAAGCATCAAATAACTCATTGAAACCCAACTTAAATGAAACATGAACACTTATATACATTTGATAAGAATCTATTGAATGTTTAACCTTGTCTTTTTAGTGTCCCATCTGCTAACATTAAGGGGTATGGGTTAATGACTCAGGGCTGGATCATGGTCTCGTGAGGCCCCGGGCCACATGTCTGTTGGAGCCCCCCCCCCCCCCCCCCCCCCCGCATTGCCGCAATGGAACCATGATTCAGTTTGGCAAAGCATGAGATCACCCCATTCAAAGTGAATTAGAGGTGTCTCCAGTGAAGCCTCCAACGCATACTTCTGAGTCCCCTGTAAGCACTGCGGGGCCCGGGGACCCTAGTGGTCAGCTCGTGCTTTAGGCACAGAGGGGCCCTAGTGGTAAGATCAAACTTTAAGCCCCAGGGTCCTAGGGGCCCTAGTGGTCAATTCGGTCTTTAAATGCTAAGAGGCCCTTACACTGTGAGAGCTGAGGGGCTCTAGTGGTTCACTCACCATATAAGCACACAGGGCCTGGCGTTCATCTACCTTCAAAATTTGGGCTTGGAGGCCCCGTGGCAGTCCGAGGTCACTTTGGAGGAACTGCTGTGTCATCCATCTTTCTATAATCACCAGTTGTTGATTCAGCTCTATTCGCAATTACTCCCTCAAATATTATAAATATATATACAGTGGACTCAACATTATTCTTACACAGAATATCTTCACAGCAGTTTTACCTTTTGCATGGTCATTTTACTACACATCTTTTATCCCATTTTAAAAGTTCCCATTTTTCAAGAGCTGCAGTCTTATCTTCTGTATTAACTTATAGCACGACACATTATCCCTTGCGCTACACTGCAAAAGCTCTTATAGGGAGGGGGTTGGGTTGGATCATTGGCCACACACAGCGTCTGACTTCGAGCACGGTTCACTATCGTCCCCATGCAGGCACTGTGTATGCGGGAGGTGTTTCAGTTGTCTGTCATGCATACCTCTGACAAAACACGCACGCTTCTATTTGAAATGTGGCACGAAGCATCCAAACATGTGTAGATACACATGGTGCAATGAAGCTGCTGTTACTCTGCTAATGTGCAGCTTACACTATGCCTCCTGTGTAGACACTCTGTAACAGTAACTGACGGTCTCTTTTAACCATGGGTGTTATGTTTATCCCTAACTTTAGCTGTCGAAACTTTAAGGGATGGTTCAGTGATTTTGAAGTGGGGTTGTATAAGTTCCTTATGCATAATTATTATGTTACCTTAAAGGATGTATTTTTTGCACTGCTTAACTTTTCCACCAGACAGCCATTTAAGTTTGCGGAAAACAGATGTAAAATGACATCGCTGATCCCCATCTCCATAAGGTAACATATTAACTATGCATAAGTAACTCATACAACCACACTTCAAAATCACTGAACTATTCCTTTAAAGCCCCAGTGTGTAATTTTTGTACTTTCCTGGCGGCATCTGGTGGTAAAGTTGCAAACCGCAACCAACTGAGCACCTGTCAGGAGACACTTTAGGGTGGCGTACCGCTAATTCCATTTCCCGCAGCGCTGGAAATTCAACGCGAATGCAATGCATTCTGGACCATTTTCTGCAACCTTTTTTTCTGACCTCCCAAGTCCCAGTGGAACCGGAATGCAGCACAACACAATGTAGGAAACATGGAGACTCACACGGAGGTCGGGTCCCCCTAATGTTACCATATTTAACTCATTCAAAGTTGACGAAAGAACATTGTTTCTTTGTTGCAGGTGATTATACATATATGAACACACAATTATGGACAATATATTCAATTTCTGTGAATACATTCTTCCAAATATTACACACTGTAGCTTTAATCAGACCTTTAATGGGAAAAAAGTCTATAACTGGGTGTTGGGGATCACTACCGCTAATGTGAAAGAAAAAGTGTAAGTATTTTGAGGCTCTGGAGGGGGCTAGATGAAGTCTGATGGATGCTCTCACATGAGGTCACTTCAATACGAGTCTGAAAAAAAAAGTGAGCTTACCCCTCCTCGTCTCCCCTTGAAGTTTGCTGCTTGAGGCTACATTAGCCAATGCTAGTATAACACACCTGAACCTCTTCTGCTGTGTCAGTTAGTACACGTACTGTACATGTGGTACACTGTGAACATGCTCCGATGCAGTTGTTTAAAGCCGCAAGCGTTGGGGGGTTGGTGCCTTCTGTTACGTACAGTAGCAGAGCCATCATTGATGATCTCCTTTTGCAACTTATTTTGTCAAACAGATTAACAGTCACAGAGCCGCAGTTGATTTTAACATGGCAATGTATTATACAATGTATAATAATGATTTCATCTTATAGTAATAAAAATAAAAATAATTAGAAACCATCCTGGTGCATTTTTGCGCGCTAGCGAACATTGTATAATTTAGGAAGGCTAGCTGTGCTTGTTAACTTGGTACCAATGTTTTGGTTGTTTTCTTTCAACAGAAAATGTGTTCTTTTTTTAATGTATTCTTTTACTATATAACATATTTTCTCTCCAATTTGCCCCAAACATTCAAATACAGCTTTCCAGCTATATTAAATTGTAAATGTTGAAAATATTTAAATAATTATCACATTTGAATAAAAATGCATTTGTTGTGTGGTTGATAAAAACTCAACACAACAAATGCATTGATACAATCCTGACACAGTGTGTGAATTTCAGGGTATTGTGTCTAAAATTAATACAGGGGTTAAACCAGAAATTATGATCACAACATGTGACCATGCAAATATATCTGCTGCTGTGATCACTTAAATTAAAAAATTAACGTTTATCTTTTGTGCGTGCTCCCCTCACGCAATATGGGAATTCTGCTGCATTCCTTGTGTCCTTCAGTAGCCATTTTCACAAATTGGCTAACACATTAGAGGGCCTTTTTCTCTGCGTGGCTAAGATGGCCACTATTGAGTGCTTTGGGTTCATGAAAAGCGCTTTAAAATTTTAATATATTATTATTATTGAAGGTGAGAAGTTTATACAATATTTTTCATAGTTTTGAGTGCACCATGCAGTGCCCTGCATGTTGCATTACATTCATTTAGCTGACACTTTTGTCCAAAGCGACTCACGATAATGTTCGTCAATGAAGATATTACCCCAAAAAAGTGCAAGAATCATGAAAGTTCATAAACATTTATCAAACAGGCAAAAACAGCATTTTGTCACATTCGTCAATGTCGATGCACACAGCACCTGACCAAGGTGTTTGGTGACTTTGTTGCGTCCTGGGTAATGTAGGGGCCAGGTATGTGGAAGAACAATGTGTGTCCTCAAAAAAAATCTATCTCCCCTTCTGCATGCGTCAATATTGATCTTTTTATTAAATGGCCGTTGTGAATCTGACAGAGTGCAATACTAGATCACTGCAGTGCTGTTTTAACATCAGAGGTCGTCCAGCTGATAAGTCTTAAGAGAAGTCCCATGTTATTAATGAATTGCTATGTTGTTTAAATCAAAGGACTCGGGGGCGACCCCATAGCTGTCTCTTCCCAACTCTTTTGACCCCATGTTTCCCTATCCATTCATCCATCCATCGTCTAATGCTTTATCCATTCAAGGGTCATGGGGGGATGAGAGGCGGGGTACATCCTGGACAGGTCGGCAGCCTATCACAGGGCTACATACAGAGACGGACACCTACGGTTAATTTAGAGTCTCCAATGAACCTAAGCCCATTCTGTATGTCTTTGGACTGTGGGAGGAAGCCAGAGAACCCGGAGAGAACCCACGCATACACGGGGAGAACATGCAAACTCCACACAGAAAGGCCCTGGTTGGTTTGAACCGGGATTCGAACCCAGAACCCTCTTGCTGTGAGGCGAAAGTGCTAACCACTACACCACCGTGCAGCCGTGTTCCCCTGTATATATATATATATATATATATATATATATATATATATTTATTTTTGTCTGTTTAGTGATTTTGTTTTTACCATTTTGTCACATCACACTTTCTTTACCACAACTTGCACGTTATGTGACTGGGACATGAATGTTTGAATATTTGGATCAGCTGACTTAGAAAAATACCTCAAACATATAGACACTGTCTGTTTCCTTTCATCCCTCACTGTCACCTCGTCTCCTCCACACGTCTCTTCAGTCCCATTGTATGTGAAATTGTTTCTGTACATTAACGAGATTATTCATGAAATGTCACCTCTATTGTCCAGAGATCACTCTCGTTGTGAAGCTACAGTCTGTCTACAGTCTGAAGTCTCTCAACCCCAACATGTAATTATTATTACTATTAGGGCCCGAGCTCCACTGACAAAGTCAGAGTGAGGAACCTATTGTAATCGCAGGAATTATTCTTATTCTTACGGAAATAAATCTTTTAATTTGACGCACAAAATGTGCTCCACCCTGCCTGAAAATCGGGCATGGGCGTGCCAAAATGACTCAAGGGCCCCATTACCTCCGACCAACAGGAAGTTGGCCATTTTGATTTTGGTGTGCAAATTTGGACATTTTCGCACGTCATACTTAAACAAACTCCTCCGACAGACTTCAACACCATCAACCTCAGATTTGGTGTGTGTCATCTCGACACATATGGGATCAAAAGTTATGAAAATCTTGTTATTATTATCATTATTATATCATCATCATCATTATAAGCTAATCACTGGCTTCCTCATAGCACTTTTGTGCAAATTGCTCCCCCACTAACACACTGGAAGTTATCATTATAGGCATTGTGCGAGACAATATACAATATTTGCAGCTTCATCCCTTTGTCTGCTGCCAACGTCACGTGTGGACATTTCACACACAAACACATACACACACACACACACACTGAGCGGAGACGTGTGGACTGAAAACACTCCGTCTGCGATCAGCTGAAGTGCTAAACTATCAAACCCGTCGACCAATCACAGCGGCTCCTCGTGTTTAATGAGAGCCTGGAGTGCGCTGTAGCATACATAAAGCCCAATGCTGTTGTGCGTGCGTGTGCGCGCGCGCGCGTCTGTCGTCCCCGCTCGCGAGCGCCGGTGTGCCTTTAAATGGCGCGTGCTGGCGCCGAGTAGAGGGCGGACCCGAGTGGCGCGCGCGTATCTACGTTTGCGCGCACGCGCGCGCGCGTGTGTGCGTGTGTGTGTGTGTGTGTGCGCGCATCTTGCTTGCAGCCGCTGCAAGTCGCACTGAGCAAACCGGCGGCTTTTGTGCGTATGATGCACCGTGGACGACGCACCTGTGCGCACAATAAACCCAGCCCGGTACTGCCTGGTCCCCCCCCCCCCCCCCTTCACACAGACACGCACGCACGCACGCACACGCACCCTCCGCCACTCCGCTCCGCACCAGCACCAGCACCGTGACCATCGGAAACCCACAACCCTGGATTTTTTTTTTTTTTAAACTACGCTTCTGTGGAGTTTACATCTGGATTTTAGCAGTTGGACACTCCGCGCAACTAAGGTCAGTAGCGTCGTCTTTTTTCACTCACAACCTGTTCACGCCGCGTGTCCGCGAAGAGAGAGACCCTCTCAATTTACATGGCCAAAAAAAAGAAAGGTTCTAGAGGGAATATGCGGCAGGAAGCGGCTCGAGTTGGCGGCTCCAGGTGCGCATGAAGTCGCGGAACTCTCCACTTGTACAGGACTCCCCCCCCCCACCCCCACCCCAGTTTTGGAGCGTCGGGAACGAAGGAACGAACGAACGCAGGTGCGAGTCTCCTTGAGGGAGCAGAGGAGTCAGATCGGGAATTTCTGCCATGTTGGCCTCTAAATTCCCCCGGTGGAAGAGAGTCAACGTGACAGGCGAGTATAGTATTACACACGTCCTCACCGATCCCCTGAGGGGATGCTTTTTTTCTTCTTCTTCATTTTTCTTAATATATATATATGCTACATGAATTAGGCATTTTATTTATCCATTTGTTTTTATTATCATTTGTAAATGCGGCCAAACGCCTCCTCTGCATGAAACATGATGAGCATCTTCCCAGAAATGAACGGGACCTGCCGGACTCTTCACCTACGTTTTTTTTTAATTTTTTTTTTGTTAAAGAAGGATGAATAATAAATGAGGTGAACGCCAGGTGTCCAGTGTCCGCGCATTGTTCTCGCACGCAGCCTCATGTTTTGTAAAAGCCAAACAAAAACGCACCCTGGCGCGCAGAGCACCCCCCCCCCCCCTCTTGTCCCGCCCGGCACACACGCGGGCTTATGCCCTCTTTAAATATACATGCTCGTTTCGATGTAATCCGAGCCTCTCCGTTCTTATGACACGCGGTTTGATACATGACCTTCTTCTGTTACCGGGAGACGGGAGGCGGGTGCGAGCGGGCTGAGCGCACGAAGGCTCTCCGTGCCACATTCCTCCATTATCCGTCTCGCTGCCGTTTGCATACATGTAACAACAATCCGGTTGCTGCTTTCACACACGTCCAGCTCGTCGACTGAACGAATGTCACCTGCTTTAAAAAATAAAAAAACACGTCATTACAACGCTTAGTATATATTTTTAAAGACATCCAAACATTATGTTTATGTTGAAATTCGCTCCAAATATCGAAATAAATGACACCAATCGACGACTGATTTTTATGACGTGATGTTAATAGGATTATACGTGTGGATATTTTTTTTTATGAATAAAAAAAAGGTAATAATGATTTGGATGATTGTTTCGGTTCCCTGGGGGATCGAATGGCGTCCGCAGGGACACGCGGGGAGGTTTGATGAAATGTGACTGTCCTGCTCCGACAGTCTGCACATCGAGATGCACGTTTCAACTTTTTAAATTCATTTTTTCTTCTTCTCCACACCTGAAACGCCTCAGTCTGGGCCTGCTGTGAACATCAGGCTCCAGTCTTATTCTGTCAGAGGTTTTAATCTAAACGATCGCGCTGCCATTTCTTTTGTTGTGTCTCTTTTTTTTTGCACAACTGTAATAATGTCATTGCAGGAGGACACAGGCCTCGTGCAGTGCAATCGGTACAACCCTCCACTTTCTTTTTTGCCGCAAAAATAAGCGGCGAGTGTTCCAGGCCTCTCCATCCTCTCTCCGCCGAGGCTACGCCCCCCCCCCCCCGTCTTCACCACGGCTGCACCTCCACTTTTTAACTGATGCGAATTTAGTGCGAGGAGGATGACAATTAGATTTGTTATTAATCGCTGCGGCACACACATTTTTTTTGAGCTTGAAGAGTTAATAGGATTAGATGGTTCTTGTGCATTTCTGTGCGTTTATGCAGAGGGAATTGCCAATCAGGCTCCTAATCCAAAAAGAAGGGAAAAAAGAGAAGGGAATCAGAAAATGGGCGTGACCCAGCCACGGAATGCGCCTTCTCCTCCCTCTCCTCCTCTCCTCCTCTCCCTCTCTCCTCCTCTCCCCCTCTCCCCCCTCTCCTCCTCCCTCTCCTCCTCCTCCCCTCCTCCTCCTCCTCCCCTCCTCCTCCTCCTCCCTCTCCTCCTCCTCCTCTCCTCCCTCTCCTCCTCCTCCTCTCCTCCCTCTCCTCCTCCACCCCTCCTCTCCTCCTCCCTCTCCTCCTCCTCCTCTCCTCCTCCCCTCCTCTCTTCCTCTCCTCCTCTCCTCCCTCTCCTCCTCCTCCTCTCCTCCTCTCCTCCCTCTCCTCCTCTCCTCCTCTCCTCCTCTCCTCCTCCCTCTCCTCCTCTCCTCCCTCTCCTCCTCTCCTCCTCTCCTCCCTCCCCTCCTCCTCTCCTCCTCTCCCCCTGCAGAGGGCCCAAAGGTGCTCGATCACCTGCAGGCACCGACACCAGAGGCGGCGAGGAGCGGCTCCGTTCAACGTCTCGTGCTTCGACAAATGAAACCATTTATCCTTTTTCCAATAGTCCAAAAAAAACACATTCACGCCGGTTTACCCCCTCCTTTAAAAATAAATAAATAAATAAATAAATAAATAATAATAATAATAATAATAATAATAATTTTGCTGCATTGCTGTGAATTAAAACGATCTGTCTGGATTTGATCTGATTTAGAAATGTATGATTTTAAGACGTTGCGCTTTAAATGGAAACGTCTTGTAACGTTTCTGTTCTGAGTGTAATGTCACCTCCCCCCTCCCATACTTGTAAGGTTGGGTGGGGGTAGCTGTGTGTAGGATGGAGGCTGTTTGGGGTAATTTGGCTGTTCTGATTTTTTTGGGGGGGGGGGGGGGGGGGGGGGGGGGGGTTGGCAGCCGATTAACTGCGCCGACAAACCAGGCGCAAAAAGCCGAGGGCTCTGAAGGTAACACTGATCCCTCTGGGCGGGGAGAGTCAAGTGTTACGACGGATCTTTGGAGAATGCTCCTTTCTTTTACTTTGGTCGTTTTTCTGCCCATGCAGACGGTGGTCGCGTCCCTTTTAGTATTATTATTATTATTATTATTATTATTATTAGTAGTAGTAGTAGTAGTGGTATTTTCTATCTTAAGGTGTGACAGTGCTGGGCCATAAATATGTGTATTTTGAAACCTAAAATGTCTGCTCTACCTTCTCTCACACATAAACCTTTGATTTTTAAAATACGACTTGGAAACGGAATAAATATATGAAGCCATTGAATTACTAAAGAACATTTATTTTCCTGTTAAAAAAATGCACATGCATGTGTTCCACCTGTTTTATGTTTTGCTGATGGACCAATTCAGAGTAACGTCAATATGCAAGACCCCAAATTTCCCCATTGTGGGACGAATACAGGTATATCTTGTCTTGTCTCATGAAATGAAAAAAAGGAAAATCCTTATAACGATTCACACGAGAAAAAAAAATCTTTTGTGAGGGTAAAAAAAGAAAGAAAAGAAGAGAAAAAAAGTCCGTGGCACCGTGAGAGGCAGTGTGATGTTATATAAACCGCTGGTGGTTGCGTGGAAAAAGGCGAGGAATTAGTGGGTGTGTTCGGTCGTCGTGTGTGTGTGTGTGTGTGTGTGTGTGTAGAAGTGTGCACAGCTGATGGAGAGGTGTGTATCCAGGTTTTGCTTGATATTTCTGCATGTGTGATATTCTATATTTTTTTGCTTGTCTGCAGTCATTCGTGCACGTGTGTTCAGTCAAAGTCCTGGTGTGTATGATTCGATTTTTTTTGGGGGGGGGGGGGGGTGTGAGTGTGTGTGTGAGTGTGTGTGTGAGTGTGTGTGACTTGTACTCAGGCATTGGTGTGTATGCAGACGTTGGTGTGAAGTGTATATATATATATAGGCAGATGTCAGTATGGTGCAGGCGCCTGTGTGTGTGTGTGTGTGTGTGTGTGTGTATGTGTGTGTGCAGGCGTTTGTGGGGTGCTCTCTAACTGGGTGATGTAATGCCGTGAAGGGTGCTGCAGCAAAACCACATAGCCCAGAGAAGGCGTGTCCTGCCTGCAGAGTAGCTGGATAACAACACGGTGCCCACGCTCGCCGTACACAGCCACACCAGTGCCAAAATAACACACAATCCCTCACTTTCACTCATCTTCCCATTTTACACGTACCTGCCCTTTTCTTCGTCTGTCTCAAATGAGCGGCTATTTCTAGGCTTGTACACTAGAAATAGTGGTAGATACCAAAAAGTGTATAATTCTTCAAACAAACCAATGCAATATTCCCCTTTTTAGATTTGACCCAAGGATCTGTTTAAAGATCAGCACGTTGATTTATAATGGGGGGGGGGAATCAGCTTCTCTGGTGTCACTGTTGTTCTGCTGATCAATGTCGTCATGTCTGTTGAAATTCAGGGCATGGGAAAAAGGTGGGGGACATCCTTGCCACAGCGCAGTGTGTGTGTGTGTTAAGATTTTGAATGTTCACGTTGTCACAATTGTACAATGCCGATCATAAACTAAGGGTGTTTAAGTCATGTTATATATTGAGTCACCTATACCAGGAGATGATATTAATTATCAGAACAGGATTCTCTGATGACAGTTGCTGATTTCTGTTTTGTTTGTTTTACAACAGACATGGTTGTCTGTTTTTGGGATACTCAGCCACAGTAGCATTTCTTCCGTATTTACTCTATCACAATACATATAAAATATATTGATCAGGTGATACAAAATGATGTGAATTCAGATCAGTATTCCCGTCACTCATTGATGTTTTGCTTTTGAAACGATGAAATGAGGGAAGCGGAGGGACGTCAGCAGACGACGGTTGGTCAGTGCTGCTCATCGCTGCTCTGTGAACCCAGAGACGTCTGTGGCTGACTTGGAAGTGTGTGTCTGCAACATGATGAAGAGCGGAGAGGACGAGTAGTGTGGGGCTGTTTCATGAGATGCATGAGTGGGAGTGGATGAGGTGGAACATCCCTCCTTCTGTCTCTGTCGCTCCCACTGTCTCTCCCTCCCTCCCTCTCCCTCTCTCTGTGTGTGTGTGTGTGTGTGTGTGTGTGTGTGTGTTTTCACTCCTCCTTGCCTCCGCTGTCGTGGCGGCATGTCCTGCCCAAACCATTTCAGAATGGACCGCTGCAGCAACGCAGAACCCTCCGAGTCTGTTGTGAGGCGTAAACCACCGCCTGGAGGACATTTTGTCACTGCATCTGGACGTGTGTGTGTGTGTGTGTGTGTGTGTGTGAGAGAGAGAGAGAGAGAGAGAGAGAGAGAGAGAGAGAGAGAGAGAGAGAGAGAAGGAGAAAAAGACGAGGGCACCTGCTGTAAAATTACGAGCAAGTGGCATCCATTTAAACACAAGGGGCCTACCGGTGGGCTGCTTTTATTTGCATTTACACACGCACACACACACTCACACACACTTTCCCTCCCAGGCCGTGTGGTTGTTAATAGGATCCAGAGTGCTGCTGCCTTTTGTCAGTGTGTGTATGCGGACTCGTCCCTGTGGGGTTTGTCAAAGGCGCCTTTCACTGAGAACAATGATTCATGCCGTTTAGCCTTTTAACCCCTGATGCTCAACAAAAGGCGTGCGCGCACACACACACACACACACACACACACACACACACAAACACACACATACACTGAGGGAAACTGAGAGTATTGCCAGGACAAGTGCACATTTTGAAACACTAGTGTCCAGTATTAACGCGCTCGTGTGAATGCAGAGTGTGCGTGATTCATCTCCAGTTTATCTGACACCAATCGGCAGATAAAACTAAGGTAGGCCTCGTAAAAGATATGCAATATGAATGACATCTGATGAAATAAACCAAAAAAACAAAACACTATTGCTGTAGAGAAACACACCAATAAGTCAAAAATGAAGATAAAGGAACATGACCTCGTTGTATGTATCAAAATATTTTTTTTACGTAGCTCAAATTTGGCACAACATAAGGCCAATTATATAATTTTGGACTGAAGGTGGAGAGAGCAGATATTTTACATTTTCAGCACGGATTATTTTGATCTGCAAGAAATAAATAGATTTTTTTTTTAAACACAACCAAAACAAAAATCCCCAACAAAAAATCTGGAGAGATTATCAACCGCTTTTAGATAAAAACCTAATTCAACTATATTGAAGTTTACTAATATTTTCAGGTGTCAGAATAAAAATGTAGAAATAGGCCATAAAAGCCAGATTTAAAAAAATTGTGAGGTTAAAAACTCCTGCTACTCAACATTTAATTAAATGATACAAAATGAATCAAACAATTATCACAAAAAAATATGCTGATGAATTGTAATAATTCTAATGGTAATCTGAATATATAATTCAATGTAGGAGGAAACTGATGTCAGAGCTGGAGAGCAGTGATTGGCTGATATCTCTCCTGCTAATCGAGCCTTGATAAGCTCCACGTGTAGAGATCCAACCCTCAGGCAGTGGGAGGGAGGCTCTGCTCAGGCTTGATAACAGCTCAGAATAAATACAAATAAATCTCATGGTTGGCGGAGCAAAATTATTATTTTAGAAATTACCAACATGTAACTATGGACTGCTTGGAAATAATTTTACGTAACTGCCACACACTGTAAAAAAAAAAAAAATAGAGATTCACATTTACTTTTTATATTTTTGTTAATTTGTTAGACATGGACAATTGATGGATTATGGTGACAATTTCCAACATTAAAATAAGAATAAAACTGCAGAATAACCAGTGATAACACAATGTATCTATTTCATCTCAATAGGTACTGTACATGACATACCAAAAATAATATCTATCCAATTTCAGATTTTTACAAATATATTTTTTTACATGGTTTTTAAATGCATATTTCAAACAACCAGCAAGGCTCCCTGACGAAATCTCCAGGTTTAAAATAGGTAAATGGTCACATTGTTAGCTTTAGTGCAGAGGTTGATACCTTTTTTTTTGACTGACTGATTTGACTGACTGATAAGTGATAAGTGGCTGTGGTCATTTTTTGTAGGTGATGATCATCCAAAGCACTTGATAAAAGCAGCTCAAGCATTTATCTGATCGGTCCAACGTCGGCATTGTGACCATCCTGAACTCACTGCGATGGAATAATAAAATAAAATGGTTATCTCATTTCAAGTGTTTAGTTGTGATACTTCTCACGTGTTAAATCTGAAAACCACGTGTCTGTGTCATGTGAACGTGTTGCACGTGAAATGGTGTCTCTGATGTGTTGAACACGTGGAATGTGCTTTTTTGAATAAATTCATATCGAGTGGCACGGCAGATTCTGCGTGATGACAAACCTGCAGGCACGTCATCACAAGACACTCATCGGGATGTGCTGCAATGCTGTGCGTATTAATTAAACAAGGTGTGAACGTTAGGCTTCAGTCTGGTATGATGGAGTAAGTCTATAAATCTGGCTTGTTTTGAGATTATTCAGTAATGGGAGAGAGAGAACAACATTAGACATCCTGCAACATTTCATTATGACACTGCACGTTTGTCAATCTCAGAATTAGTAAGGAACCTTAACTCTACAGGCAGACCCCACATTTGCAGTATGGAAAAAGTGAGACCCCAGAATGCTTCGCTTCATCGTCCCTGACCCACTTCTCAGCTGGAGCACACCTGGGTTTTTTTAACGTGTGGGAAAACCAGCTATGCAACTGAATTAAACTTTACCATTGTCCGTCTCAGTCATGAGAGCTCTGATCGCGAGATGACAAGTTCCAGGTTGGTGCCAGTTGGCTGTGCTTCCACCCACCACTACATTGTCATGGGTCAGCATCATTATAGCTGTGTCATGTCATGTGGTGTGGTCCAACAGGCCTCAGCGCAGCTCACGTGGGCAATAGTTGGCCTGGGGAGAATGCCCCACCACTTGTAGCGTAACGCATTATTGATAATTAGCATCTTATTATTACAAATTTCTGCACCACTGTCAAAGGCATGTCTGCTAAAGGAGGTGGTGTCTCTAAATGTCAGCAGCTTACAAAGGGCAAATCTGATTGGATGTCTATAGGATTCTGCTCTTTCCATTGATCACATACTTCAGTGCTAGTTATAATCAATGGACGTAGTTGCTTTATCCACCTTGTTGTCATGGAACTGTATCAGTCTGGCAACTTGATCCTCTGGTAGTTAATTCTCTCTTGTTCTGTTTTTGAGACACTCTGGACAGCAATGGAGGACACGTACATCCACACTACATGTTGTTGTGTTTCCTCCATTGCTGTCCCGAGTGTCCTGCACTCCTAACATCTGTCCTTATTAATCGATATTAGTTGGAGGCTGTAGGACAGGCACTTCTGTAATACCAGCTTTCAAAGATGTCCCAAGCAAACTCACCTTCCCTTGAATCAGTGTCTGGTAAAGCTCAATCCATTTCTGCTCTGGGTAGTCTTTGCTGATCATCTCTCAGACAAGCACATTTTACCGAAGGACATACCGTGTTTAGTCTGTACTGTAAACTCTGTGGCTACATTCAACAGGAATAAGTAATTGTTTTAAAGTTAAGTATTGTGTATTTTTTTTGAGCAGGTAGTGTCATTGAGACTGAAATCTCTTTTTTCAAGAGCCAGGAACCTTCCGAATCAGACAACCACACAACCAGCAGACAGACACAGCATGAACCCCAACAGGCCTCTTATGAAAGATCTTTCAATTTGAATTTTTATTTGGATCCGCACCAAATTGTACACACCCGTAGATATCAGTCCCCTAAATCCTCCAGATTTTTTTTTTCATTAAGATCCATGCACTATTCCCTAGGAAATGGGTGAAAATGTAAAAAAAAGAGGAAAAAAAGCCTCTCACAATGTTAAAGAAAGTGATAAGAAATCAATGGCTCTCCCCCTTTGTCCGGATCCTCGCCAACATTGAGTGGGTTATTTCATGGCCCATTTCCCATCCTTCCAACAAATTTGTTGGAAAACCATTCAGTAGCTTTTGTGTAAACCAACCTACCAATCAACAAACTAACGGTCAGAGTTAACAACATAAGGCCAGACCTCCACTACTAACGAATAACTCAAGATAAACTCTCAAGAGTCGCAAAAAAAAAAGACCAGCAGGCGATGAACAGATCCATTCGTTTTGCAGTTCATCCCGTGTAAAGAAAAGATGCGAGGCAGTTCTGGAAGTGTCAAATCTTAAAGCTCATATAAACCCCTCTTGCCTGTATGAGGCAGTCCGTCCAACTTTGTGGTACAAAGTAAGCGATGATGAGCATGAACCTTTTCATTTGTGATAAAGTGCGGTGCACCGTGATAAGCAGGGTTTAGCTGCTGAAGTAATGACGGGGCAATGTTATAGTATGAAATATCTTTGTGATCGAGTGCAGGCATCAACGTCAATAGTTTTAGTTATCTGTATGTAAAACAAGTTAATGATTAGGAAGGGATCATTGGAAAACACAAATGGCACTTGTTAGAAAGAACAATGTTTGAATGTAATAATGGACCAATAAGGAAAACAGTTTTCTCAATAGTGTAGTCAATGGTATTCTAGGTAGGGTTTTTATGAACCACACAGTATCAGAAGAAGTTTGCATAAGGTACACTCATTCTCACCACACATTCTTCCTATATAAAAATCACTTATTGCGTATGACTGGTTTTTGGGCTTACAAACCGTTTGTACATCTGGTGCCTGGGTAAGCCAGAGAATGGGTTTTGGCTGTGGCCTGCGGTCGGGACAGGGAGGACGGGCCTTGCTGGACCAGTCGAAGCATCAGAATGATACCGAAGCGGGAACGATGTCTCTTTACCTCCTCTCTACTGCCACCTTGTGGTTGCGGCAGGTTATTTTCTCTTTGTGCTAGCTCGTCTACCAGCCGCTGCTATACTCATTGTTTCTGTCACTTTCGTGCTTGTGACCTATTGTACTTTTCCGTATTGAGTTTAAACCTGGGATCTCTGACAAGTGACTGGCTGTGTTAAGCTTTAGACAAGTGCTTGTCGAGCTTCCCTTGACTCGGCTTCTACTGCACTGAGATCAGCGTTATCATGCAGATGTGTGTGAAAAATTGTACTTCGACCTCAACACTCTCTTCTTCCCGAGTGTTAAGAGGTAACAGTTGAGAGTCAACAAGCACATTTACCCTGTGAGTTATCATCTCAAGTCTGTTGACGTCGTCTTACTGCTTCTCGTGGTTAATCTGTTTCTGTTAATCAAGGTTCTGGGTTCTCTATCTAGCTAAAGTTATCTGACCTGAGTGAGTAAAAAGTCCTAAAGCAAGAATAGAATCTTTTTTTTTTGTACATTTGAAGAAACAATCATTGTTAATGTGTATTTGCTGCATGGGAAGAATTCACTTATTTTCACATCAGAAATCAACAACGAGATATGGAATTTCCGCAGGGGAGGCCAAACTTCTTAATTGTACTTTGACAGTGACAGTTTTTACTGATATGTCCAAAGTGAACATTTGAGATGTCATTTTTTTGCAACATATAAATTGTATGTGGAGATAGATTTAATGTAAACAAATGGAGGACATTGCATCAGTACCTACTTGTGTTTTTCTGTGCCTCTCAGTATTCACCATCGAGGAGAAAGCCGTCTCTCCCGGCTGGTCATCAGATAAAGGCAGTCTGCCTGGCTGACTGATAGTCATGCACTGCCATGAGAATAATGAGACTAATTTACCCAGCAGATGACCGATAACTCCACACAACCTTTGTGGAGGAGAGAAAAATGCTGCACCATCACAGGCACTTTTAATTAGGATCAGTGGCCGCCAACAGTACAGCACATGTTAGCAGTGAACAGTCACCGAATTCTCGTTTCATCCTCAGTTTGTGTTATAAAAATGCACATTATCGAAAAAAACCATTATGAAAACCAAATCCCAGACGTAGTTTTGGCTAATTGTACCTTTCACCCGGACTGTCTTCACCTCTCACAACACAGAGATCTTTGAATCTATTTTTTTTTCTGGGATTTTTGGAAGCTGTGGGGAGTTTACATTTGACACTGATGGATTTCACTAGTTTATTCCAGTATATTCATGTTTTGCTTTTGACCAATGAATAAATAGATAAATACTTAGAAGGGTCATCATTTCCCCACAGGTTTTATTCCTGGCAGTGTGGAGTTTTTTTCCTCTAAGATCGTGGCTCAGCTCCCATGGCTGTGGTCAATGCCGTCAGCTGATTGGATGGTGGAAGCCATATAGTCAACATTTTTACTGGCACACTAAACGAATGACGGAGGTGAAGTCAGTGGTGTCAGGAAATATTCAGGTCCTCTGATCAAGTAACACAACACATGAAAAATACTCATCGGTAGAAATTACTCATTCAAATTGTCACTTAACGTACCTACTTAAGGTAGTTTGATCTCTGGGGGTAGTTTTGTGATTTGTCGGCGCAAGGCCGCCTCACACACGAGGCCTTGTATATGAGGAACTGTATATGGGTATATAATGTGTTATGGTAGGGTATATTTAGTCGGAATAGTAACATAAATATATATGTTTTGAATCTAAACATACATCTGAATATATTCAGGTTGTTTGATTTATAGTCATACTTTGCTCACTATGCTTTTTAAATGTGTATTCTTAATCTGAGAGGAAAGAAAAAAAAGAGCAGAAAAGAAATGTTGTAGGCTTTTAGACTATTAGCGGTGACATGATGTAACTCTCTGCCTCTCTGTCTCCTACAGTGATGGAAGCGAGAGAGGCCAGTGGATCCCTTGTCAGCTCCGTTTCCATGCAGCGGACAACATGAAGGAGGAAATTCCGCTCGCCCTGATAAACAGAGAGGTCCATCCCATCAGACCTTGCACCATGAGTGTTGATAGCATCTGTTTTGAAGAGTAGGAAAAAGAAAGATATTAAAACGTCACCACCTCCTCCCCTCTCCCGGTCCTTTCATTTACCCAAGGAGGAAAACAGCAATTCCTTGACTCGTCCACCCTGCAGCTACCGGACAATTTGCTGATTTGACTGAGCTTAAGACTGTTAACTACTACGACTGTTCTCCTGTTACTGCCCTTTTCCCTTTATAGATATATATAATTATAAATATATCTGTGCACATACTGTTAATAAAGCTGTGGTTCCCCGAAACTCAGTCTAACCACCCTAAGATTTTACTCTGATTGAATTCCTCTCAGACGCCTTTTTGGATTAATAGATTCTTCGCAACTATGGATCTTATAGGTTTTTCTATCAGGCTGCAAGTTTTCCTCAGCGCATGTCTGGGACTGGAGTTTTTAGGCACACCGGGTCAGTGGGCACGCTACCTCCGCTGGGACGCCAGCACCCGCGGTGACCTCAGCTTCCAGTTTAAGACCGAGGCCGCAGAGTCGCTGATGCTGTATTTCGATGATGGAGGCTACTGTGACTTTCTGCAGCTGTCGGTGGTGGAGGGCCGGCTGCAGCTGCGCTTCAGCATCGACTGTGCCGAGACCACAGTTGCGTCCGACAGACGGGTGGATGACGGCAGATGGCACTTTGCCACCCTGAGCAGGTATAACCTGCGCACTGTGCTGGTACTGGACGGCCAGGCCAGGGCTGACGCAGTGCGGCCTCAGCGACAGTTCATGAAAATAGTCAGCGACCTGTTCCTGGGTGGCGTGCCTCAGGATATCCGCAACGGTGCGCTCACGCTGCCGACAGCGCGAAACATGCAGCCCTTCACGGGCACAATTACAGACCTCAAATATGGCATCTCACAGCCCCTGTTTCTCGGAAGCCTTCGGGTGCCCCTGGAGTCAGAAGGATGGTGCACTGTGAACCCATGTGAGAATGGTGGTACATGCTCAGTGGTGGATGGAGAGCCCATCTGTGACTGCTCCAAAACGGAGTACAGGGGCCGCTTCTGCAGTGAAGGTAACACACACACACACACACACACACACACACCTTTAAAATGTCACCCTGATAAACTTGGGCAGCTCTCCAACTGTGAAACACTCACTCCAACTCTGAATTTAACTCATTTCTCAGCATGTTTTTAGTATTCTGACCATTTTTGGCTGGGATTTGTTGCAATTGTGGCCACTAATTCAGAGGCCTGGGACAAAAGACAACATTATCATCCACAGAAACCATCAAACATTTGGAGAGCTGCATCAATTTAGCATGGAAGATAAATAAATACATTTTACATGTCATTCTTTCCCTGTGCGATGATACAGCAGTTTTTCTTTTTACCTTTCAGACTGTCCAGTGAAAATGTATCTGTCATGTTACGTTATTGAAATGTTTAAGACCGACGTCATTACCTTGATCTCCTTGGCTTTTTATCTCTAGTTTAAGGATTGTTTCTGCTATTACACCTCGGATCATGGACAAAATGAGACAATTTGACTTTGTGGGCTTTATTTGCTCTCCCAACGACTGATAGTATCCCAATTTATTTGTGTGTGTGTGCGCGCATGTGTGTGTGTGTGTGTGTGTGTGTGTGTGAGAGAGAGAGACTGGGACTGTAAAATCAGAAAGCTAATCTAAGCACGGTTAGTGTGTGAGGCGCAGGTTAATGGCACCGCTCCTGCAGGCGCTGATAAGGATGCCTATAGAGAGAATGGGGCCTCCTGAGCCCCCTTTCTTCACCCAATCACAAGATGGCAGGTGTTTTATATCACAGCCCTTTTGTGCTGAGAAATTTTGCCAGGCCTGTGTTTCAGTCGCTCTACAGCTGACTTCACCCACACCAACAACTGGTGTCTATTAAAAGAAAGAAGAATTTCCCCCCATGTATTTTCTCCAATAAAAGCCACTTTCACCTGCTTTATGTAGAAACTTGGATTTTCTGTGATTTGATAAATCCTGGAGTGCAGATCATTCTGTCATGAGGCCTGTTTGGTTGTGGAAATATGTGAACGTGGAGTGTCTGCATGAAATGGATCCAGGCCGCCTCAGCTTTAGTTTTTTTCCCCCCTTGTGCTCTGAAAAACCTCTAGTCGTGTACCTAATTATTCACAATCAATACTGGTTCTTCAGGTTTTCCAGCAGCTAAGGAGTACACAATAATCTTGACTCCTTATTAGATAATCAATACCATTAAATGAGAAAGCTGCTGAACTCTTTTATTTTCTAATTAATTCAGATCACAGGTAATTTGTTTTAACATATTTGTTCTGCTGTTTTTTCCCTCTCTCTCTCTGACTTTCTAACTCTGAACCTCTCACAAATATGGAATTTACATCCCATTTGGGCTGACGCCAAATCCCTGCTACATAAAAAGGCCAGGGAATCTGGAATTCAAGGATTATTATTTTTTTTATTTTTTTTTATTTATCTCAGCCAGTGTTTGAAATAAATGAGAGGATGGGGCAGGGGTGGTGCCGGGCCTTTACCTCTTCTTACCCCTCAGTGTCTGCATGGGTGGGGGCTGAGCTGTTTTGCTGTTGCCCAGCTGATTGAATGGATGGCGTGTAACTGACAAGGTGGGCTCCGAGGGCTGAGCGGTTTGTCCGTCACTTCCACTCTTTCAGTCGTCCTTCAGTGCAGACACACAAAAACAGCAGGATAGTAGCTGGTGTGTAAAAAGAATTTAGGAAAATCTCCTAGCGTGGCCGGTGCCTTTGTCAAGGCGTTAGGCGGCTGGAGGTCTGTCCGCAGCAGCAGACTGGCACTGAGAGGAGGAGCTGCACTTTTTATCTTAATTTTCATGTAGTCTCATTTAACTTAATTGTGTGTTGGTGCAATTTTTTGTAATGTTTTCTGTGTTCTTTCATGAGACAACTCTGAGAACCGAAACGAGGCTTAGGCCTCTACCTTTATGGCAGTGGTGTGTTCTCCTGCATGCAGCGGTCTGTTGGCACTATATAAACATTATATAAAATGTACATAGGCCTATAATATTTTACTTGCTGTGTTTTTGGCTGAGCTAGGAGAAAAAATATCATAAGCGCACCCACTCACTGCTGCAGCAGAACGTTTGTCTCGATATGATGATTAAGTCACAAGGATTGATAACAGTAGTGCAGACAGACAGATGTCATTGGAATGATTTGTAGAAATTATATTTATCTATCTAAAAAATTATTTAAACTACTACACATAGCAGACACAACATGTTCCTAGTCACTATTATTATTGTGTTTGGGTTGAAATTATAAGTTTGTACTACCTCCCCTTTTCATGCAGTCCTGAATTATATTATACTTCCTCTATAAAATATCCTATTGCCAAATTTATTCTGGCATGATCCATAAAAACATTTTTTTTGGTTTGTCATGCTTATGCACACAAGGCACTAAGAGAGATTTCAAAACACGGTGGTGAACACGTTTCCTTAAACCAGAGATATACTTGCTTTTCAGGTAGACAACCAGATGCATGGCGAGTGTAACTCTTCACATAACCACTATGTACTACGCATGTACTACGCATGTTACTGGAGTAATCCACTAGAGGGCACACTGCAGAACTCACACCATAATGAACAGATTTCATTCTGTAAATAAAAATACACGGCGGCACTAATGGACTTTTGCCTATGTCACTTCTGAGATCATGACAGAAAAAGCCATTGATATGAGAGGCCCTGAAACCAACAACGTCATGACAATGGAGAGTATCTGCCCAGCACTGCCCCTGCTGTTCAAGTGCATATTGCATCTTGCGCACGCGTAGCATTACCCAACTGACACAGTGACCGGATGCAGGTTACGCAAGGCAGCCATGATGCGTACGTCTCGAAAAAAGCAAGTATACCTCAGGCCTTATTGTCAGCTGAGAGTGTTCGTCCTCAGATGTGTGTCAGCAGCTGGAGGAAAGCACTAGATTGTCGGCAGTCTAAACTAGAAGATATGATTGATGGATGTTACAGAGGGACAACTTACAAAGATGATCATAACTTTATAATTAGTTACTTTTTTTGGCCTTATTGACTTTCCCAAATGGGTCTTCTTGCCAACACATACTGCTGTACCACACTGCTGTGAAATTAAAGGTCTTAAAAAAGAAAGATCGAAGAGGCAGCAGAGTTCATTACCCTCCACTTTACAAGTGTATGTTTGACAGGCCGACACACTAATGATTGTCCTTTGTTTGAACTCAATTCTGGGCCTAAAAGGGTCAAATATCTGCTGAGGGAGACATTTCAAGATTCCAATCCAAAATGTTTATCCTTTGCGGAGAATAAATTTGACATTTTAATGTGATAAGTACATGTGGCATTTTCCCTGTTTGATCAGCTTTTGTTTCAGCAGAAATGTTGTCTTGAGGACAACAAGAGTCTGTCCTCTGGGAAACATGACTGTGCATACTTATGTTCACCTTTAGTAATTGCCCATTGATTTGTTTTTGCACAAGTACAATTTTCAGCCTTTTGGCACCGTGTAACTAAAAGTATAATGAATGAATTCTACGGGGACCATGGGAATCATTCTTAATGCCGAAGCTATATCAGGGTTTTCCCTTAGGAAACAGTTCCAGGCACACTTGGCCTTTCAATGTCTTTGTAGTGCTACTGCTGTTTTTTTTTTCTGATACTTAATATGTCTGATATTATACACAGCAGAATGACGGGGCTATGAAATGTGACCAAGGAACACAAGGGCCACTAAAGTCCTTATGAATCATCCTCTGGGAGCCATAGATTTTACATGGGCCTCTACTCTGCGGCATCATGTGGGTTCTGTTTAAAACCATTTAGCACACTGTTGCCTCACTCTGGCATTATTTGAATAAAATATTCTCAGTCAGGTAAAGTCGAGGGCCTTTGTCTGTGGAGTTTTCATGCTCTCCTTGTGTCTTGCTTAGGTTTTCTCCAGGTACTCAGGCTTCCTCCCACAGTCCATTGACATGCAGATTGGGGTCAGGTGGTTTGGAGACTCTGAATTGATATGAATTTGAGTGTGAATGGTTGTTTGCCTGTGTATGTTGGCCCCGCGAGGGGCCGGCGACCTGTCCAGGGTGACCCCCCCCCCGATAGATAAACGGTATAGATAATGGATGGATGGATGGATTCTCAGTCAGTGCTGTAGGTATCTACAGGTATCGTTCCCTCTCCCGACTCCCTCGTTTTCTCTTGGTCTTCTCTCCAAAACACACACACCACCTCACCACCCTCCAGCCCTTTAGTGCTGTTTCATTACTCAGAGAGGCATCAGTGCGAGTGGTGACGATGGTTGCTAGGCCACTTTTTTCCCAACCTTGATTTACAGTCTCCACTCTGGGACCCGTTCCCAGCGTTGATTTACGTCTGACTCTCCCTCTCCCGCCCAGCCTGCCTCCTGCCTGGCACTGATAGGTGAGCGGAAGCAGGGAAAATCGAGCAGCTCAGGGAGAATTTGGATTGTTGATTGTTGAGGGATAAATATGGTGCTTAATGAGGCTGGCTGAGGTAGGCAGGTGGATTGCCTGCTTTTTGAATACGTTAGAGAGAGAACGTGACATTCACTGAACGTCAGCAAACCATGGATGTATGGCCGTGTATTTTGCACAGTACATATTGTTTGGCTGACGTGAGGCTGAGTATCTCAGAGTCCATGTCTGACAATTTTCAAAGTGTTCGACTTGAGAGGATTTTTAAAATCACAAACAAAAAAATGTCACACTACAGAATGATGTGGAAGGTAAAAATACATGCTACCTAAATGGACTATGTTTATATGGCGCTTTTCTAGTCTTATTTACCACTCAAAGTGCTTTACAGGAAAAGGCACATTCACCCATTCACACAGTGCTGCTAATTTCTGGCACGTTCATAGACTGCCAGAAGAGCCATCAGAGGCAAATCAGGGTGAAGTGTCTTGCCTAAGGGCACATTGGCATCCAGACTAGGGGAAGCTGGGATCGAACCGCCGACCTTCTGGTTGGTGGGCGACCAACTATGCCTCCTGAGCCACAGCCACCCTACCTAGTGCATTATGCCCTATTTATCTGGCTTTTATGGCTTCTGAAGAGGTTTATGCTCTGTATACTGTAGATTCTGAAGAAATATCTGTATTAAAATATAATAAAAGAAGAAATTTAATATATTCTCATAAAACGCTGAGGTTAAAAGACATGTACAGAGCTGTGTCTATCAGTTCAACAGAGTAATGTTTCCACTCTGCCCTCACTCACACTGATTTCATTCATTAATTGATTCCAGGAACTTCTACATTAAATTTTTTTGTAGGCCTTTTTACTTTTGAAATAAAAAAATAAATAAAACTGCAGGAAAAGGAGGGGTGACACTGTCTTTCGTGTGCCTGCAGCCAGTCCAGTCAGAGCAGTGGCAGTGCCAACACAGATGGTTCCGCTGTAACAGCCATCCAGCAAGGTGCTGTCGGGTTGGATTGTTTTGTTACTTGTCATATTTCTACAGTTAACCTCACGATGTCCCTGGCAAAATACAAAATACTTGACTATGAGTATTCCAAACCATTGTGCAGGATTCTGGTATCTGATAAGCCTTTAAACGGATTATTGGATCATTTTCACTCTGAATTCCTGCGCATGCCCTTTGCTGCTGAAAGGACAAAAGAAGCTACTAGAAATAATAACGGTGCATCTGAGGAGAAATATATAACGTGATGTTGTACTGATGGATTTAGTGCTGTGGACGTCATACAGCATACGTACATCACATTCAGGTAAACACGGAAAAAATGCTAAGTATTCATTATATGCTGTAGCTTTATCTTCCACCTGGAAACATTTTAAATTTCTATATTTTTTTCCATTGAACCCTTGGACCTACATGAAAGAATGCCCCTGCCCTACCACAAAGGATGTGTCCTTACCAGAAGTTTTGGCAGTCACTACCACCACTATTGTGAGTCCACCATCATGCAATTTATCAACACCATTATAATACTGGGTAGTTCTTGCAGCAGGTTGGCTTCATTTCCTCTCACATTCACACCGCCAATCTCCTGCTCTACCACAACACAAAGGTTCTACTGGATGCACATCGGGAGCCTGTGAAGTTCACCGAACTCATTTCATGTTCGTGAAACCAGTTTCAGATGACTTTTTCTTTGTGATGTTGAAAGCATTATCCTGCTGGAAGTAGCCATTTGAAGATGGTAAACTGTGGCCATGAAGGGCGAAACATTGCCAGCCGCACTACTCATGTGGTGTTTAGGGGCCCAAAGTGAGCCGGGAAAGCTTTCTGCACGCTTTCACACCACCATGACCAGCCTGGACTGTTGACACAAGGTAATATCCATCCATTTATGGTCTTGATGCCAGATTGTGACTACATCACCAGATTCATCAGACCAGGCTACATCTTTTTTTTCAACTGTCCAGTGTTGGTGAGTCTGCGTCCACTGCAGCCTCATAGTTCTGTTCTTGGCTGACAAGAATGGAATCTGATGTGGTCTCGGCTGTTGTTGACCCTTGACCGCAAGGTTGTACGTGTTCCTTCTGAGATGCTTCTCTGCTCAGTGAGAGTGGTTATCTAAGTTACTGTAGCCTCTTAGCTCCAACCAGTCTGACCATTCTCCTCTGACCTCTCTCACCAACAAGATGTTTCCTCCACAGAACTGATGAGCCAATATGCTTTTTTTCATCACTAATGCCACAATAGGAAGTGTTTAAATATAACCTTAGTACTGACTTATGTCTTTGTGGAAGATTTTCCACCATCCTAACAAAATCATAGCCTTACTGCCAAACGAGTTCCCTTGTCGAACATCCCCGTGGGTGATGGGATGCTCAGAGATTATGCAGAATTAATTTCCCTTAAGGCTCCCACTTGTGGCCCTTGGTCATTCACAGTACACTGACTCCATTATCTCAGCTGGAGCAGTAAAGAAGCAAGCAGACTTTCTCTGGTAATAGGAAAAGCATTTTATGTGACACAAAGATGAGGATGTTTAATGCGCTTGTCATCATTGCCCTCCTCTGTGGTGCTGAGCCGTGGCCTCTCACCAAAACTCAAGCCTGGAGCCTTGATGTGTTTGACTTGAACTCACTCCGTTGCCTGGAAATGGTTGCCTGATGCGACCTTATCCAAAATGACACCATACTTTCCTGGGGCGATCAAACCCAGGCTTCTGCCCCGGCAAGACAGAGACAACTGCACTGGCATGGTCCCCTTCTGCGCATGCCTCCTGACCAGAGCCGATACCCACAGCCTGCCACCCTTGGTTGGATAAGCCCACATTGGAAGGCCCTGCTGCAGATAGAGGGATATATTGGATAAAGAGCTTTGCCTCTGTTGTACCTCCCTGGACGATGCTTACACCTTGGCACATGACCACCCTTCCTGGAGGCTCCTACTGGATTGCTCTCTTCTTCCAACTTCTTTGCCAAACATTGGCAAGAGCACTAAGCGGGAGAAACTTAGAAAGGAATATTTTGATTAAAATATATATGATAGTTACCTCAGGTAAAGTATTGTTACTTTGTTAGTTAATGATATAAACATTGTTGAAATCTCCAACCACAGCCATGTTGCCTTCAGTTTAAAGACACCATTGTTTCAGAATTCTTTTTTTTCACAGCAGTCATGTCTGCTGCAAACTACCTAGAAAACACAACCTCTTTCAATCTGTGCTGTGGTCACCCAGCCAAAGGTCTACCAGCCACGTGCCACTGTTACCCCAACAGGAGCAGATGGCCTGTGCAGCCCTTCCTAGCTGTTACTCCTGCTGCCCATGTGTTCATATCAACATAAAACATGGCTGCTGCTGCTGTTGCAATCAGTTAGTGAGAGGATTATGTTTTTTACAGTGATGATGAATCCAATAATAATCAAACCTTCAGCGCTGTAATGACATGATCCTTTGTCCTTTGGGACTTGTGTTCATATAGGCACATGTACATCTATCCTTGTTAGGACCAGTGTGACCATTCCACCTTACAGAGTGAGGACATTTTGTCTGGTCCTCACTTTCTGAAACAACCCCAAAGATCTGTAAGTGTTAAGAATTTGGTTTTAGGGTTTGGATTACAATTAGGGTAAAGGGGGTTAGGCATGTTGTTGTAATGGTTAAAGTTAAGGTAAGGGGCTAGAAAATGCATTATACCAATGTATGTCCTCAAAAAGAAGTACACATTTTGTGTGTGTGCATATTTATATAATATTTACATGCATACCTTTCTTGTACGGGTTTACCTTCCATTTATATAACCTGCAGATCAGTTAAGCCAACAGTGAGGAAAGGCATCAGAATTTGACACACCTCATTAATAACTCCCACTTTATCCAACACATCATGAATCATCCCTTTTAAATGATCCATCCCTTAAAGTAATCCACTTTGAGCTCTAATCCCCGACTATCCTTGCCTCACCTTTTCGGTATTGAATTAAACACGAGTCATAGCCTAACCTAGCTTATGTGTCCACCGGTGAATAAATAAGTTAGTCAAAGCGCCGGTGAGTCACCCCAAAGAATGGTTTGATTAGATTTTTTTTAAAGGATGAATTTCTGAAGAGAGCTTGATGATCTAGATTTGTTACATTCATAACACAGCAGTAAGGTTTTGTACCTCTCTGATGCGGTAATTGTATCAAGCTAGATGCTGGTAAGCCTGCCACTGGAAATTGTACCTGTGAGTGTTTGATTGGTTTGTTGACTTGTCCCTTATTAAATATGTATGTATTTGCTTGGCTCTCTGTCTGCATCTCTCTCTGTCCTCACACAAACACACACAATCACAAACACACACTGAAGCCTGATGGCAGGAACAATGCGGGGAAAGTAAACTGCCAAAGGAAGTAGGTCAAGATAGAGAACAAAATAATGATAGAGTAAGAGGGAGGGTGGGTGAATACAGCTGATCATCAGAGACAAAGGCAGAGAGAGAGGATGAGCTTTGGATGATGGATTAGGCAGAAAGTCAAACAAAAGTGGGGGAAATAACTGAAAGATTAATCTGTTTTCTCCCTGTTGTTACCTCTTTTTATCTCCTCTGTCCCCAGCTGGTTACTTGGAAGTATCCCTGCTGTCGTTCCATCATATAGAACAATAACTCATTCCACATGAGCACAAAAATGTAGCATTGGTTGTTTGGTGGAACTCATAGACTGACAACTGTCAGTGCAGGGCGCGATTTGCCTGGGGAGGGGGGGGGGGGGAGCGTGGGATTTCCCCACTTCTAGTGTTCATATCCCCACCTCTGCTGAATTGTTTTTATCCCTGGGGGGGAAAAAATGTATCCCCCCCTCAAAGTTATCAATGCTTTATCACCAACAGGCCATACAAAATAACTAAAATAGAAATGTTTTAACTAAGTAAAGCGCCTTAACGTGAACAGTCCATAGTGCAATAGAAGGGACCACCCACTGTCAGTGCTCGCGTTCGTGAGTCAGTGCACGGGTTTTTCAGAATGTCACCAAGCACGAATATTTGGAAGGATGATTTAATTTTGCATGTTATGTTTTGTTGTAACAGTGGCCCAGTCAGCAGAGTGCTGTGCAATGCAGTTTGTGTAAATCTCACTTGCAGACACGTTAAGAGACGTGGTAAAGGTAACACTCATGACTTTAAGCTCCCTTGGTAGAGCACCCGTCTCCCCTGCGAAGGTCGGGGTTCAATTGCCACCCCCTGACACATTTTAGAGTCATCGCCCCTCTCCTTTTTTTCCCAAATCGCACTCTGTGTGACTGACTGAATGGCTCACGGAGCGCTCACACCGGCTCGTCGGAGGCGTCGACGGAAACGTTGCTAATTCACTTTGAATGGCGTGAAGTCATGTGGTGTCAAACAGAATTGTGTTTTTCGTTGCTTTGCTAGAGGTTGACAAAAAACCCAGCTTTTCAAGGGGCAGCACAGGCCCCAGCCAATCGAATCACGTTTAGCCCAATACAGGTCCTGCCTTATGGATGCCTCAAATGGAAGAGATATTGATTATTGCGGTGAGAAATCACTTATTTTTCTTTGACGTTCAGACATATTTACTTACCTGGTTATAAACTAGAAAAAAACTAGCCCGAGGAGAGGTGGCAGATAGTGAACACTTGCTACCAAGTTGTTACGACGATATTGCCAGCACCGAGCATCAGACACGCTCACTGTCAAGCGTTAAAGCAACGTTATAGTGTGAGTCTTATACGGAGAAACCGGAGGATGACTTTGGGATGTGAACAGCCTCTGGCTTTGACACTGGACACTTTGTTTAGTCTCCCATCTCCTGCTTACAGTCCACCTGGTTTGCTTTAACCATGACTACAATCTTTTAACCAGGAAAAAAAACGACCACATCACTCATGTGCCCTACTCTGTCTCCCTGCTAGATTTCGTATTGATTTAAAACTTTTCAGTGCCTCGCAACCAAATACCTCTCAGATTACTTGACCTGGTTTGTGCCCTCTCAGCCACAAAGATCCGCCGATGGAGCCCAGCTGGTTACTCCCAGGTCACATTTCTAAAAGCTTTGTTAAAGCTTTCAGAAATGTCTGAAATCAGCTTTCATTTAAAATTAATCCTATGTATTGTCTCTTACCTATTTTGTTTCTATTTGTTTCATTCTAATATTCCCTGCCTTGTCTGGCTTTATTTCTCTATTGTAAAGTGCTTTGTAACATTGTTGAGAAAAGTGCAAAGTAAATCAAGTTCATTATTATTGAATTAGTGTAATTTGCAGAACCAGACTTAAAATACCATACCAAAGAGGTGGCAGCAATAGATTTATATCAATAGGAGACACAGTCTTGAGTATCTGACCAGAATCCACAATAATAATCCCTGAAATTAAATGGCATAGTGGAAATTGAGGTGTTTATTCTTACGATGCAACAGTACGACAGGGTGACACAGGTCAATGTCACAGAAACAATTGTGGGGAAACTACACACATTCCTTCATGTCACATCATATATCTCTCTGTTTTCCATCTGCCTACAGTACCCTACACTAGGTGTGTGTGTGTGTGTGTGATATGTGTGATTTATTCCGCTTGAATCTCTACTGTCAAGTCTTCTTTTGGTATTTCAATGTGGACTTCAGTGCTGTGGTAATCTCAAATGAAGCGGTTCACAAAGCACACACAGATATTGAAGCTTTAGCAAGATAATCCCAACACACGCACGCATACTAACACACACACACACACACACACACACACTCACACACACACACACACACACACACACACACTCACACACACAATTTGGCAAACTCTTTCCATGTTGGAGCGCAGCTGACACAAGTCCTCGGTTTAAACTGAATTAATATCTAATGCATATCTGATTGACTTCCATCTGCTTGTGTTCACATTAATACCCTAACATGCCCAATTAGTCCTCGCTAAGACCATTTAATGCATCTCAAGTCAATTACCTTTTACTTCCTTTTCCAGTGACTTAATTTCTGTGAGTGAGACAAAATAAAGCCTCATATATTTCAATAATCAAAGAAGGACGATGGTTTCAAAAGGGATAATTGCGACCTTTTTGCCTATGTCTGTTTTATCCACTGATCTGCCTGGTACCTGGAGATACTTTCTCAAATTCCATTGTACAATTGATAGGAATAGTTTATCATCAGTGTTCATGTTTTCTAGAATACTATTTTTTAATACAATATTTTACTTTTATCAAAAACATAAAACCTACGCTGGCGTATTAGGGCCATTATAGGGAGCCGGGGGAGGGGGTTAATATTTCGAGAAAACCCCCCACAGAATTTCTGACATTAAAGTCATATATTTACCAGAAATAAAGTTGCAAATTTACCAGAAAAAAGTCTGAAGAATTGTGTATGTCCTATTGTTTTTTGACCCATAGTTGGTGGTGGGAGGGGCTCTTTTCACTGAGTATGCATATTACGGACATTAAAATACTGAAAATACTAAAAAGTTTAGAAAGAACGAAGAATGCATCCAAGGTTCGATTACGTCATTTTATAATAATTAGCCATGTGGATTTACCTTCAGTAGAGACAGGGGATGGTTTGTTTGCCCCAGCAGCTACATTTACAAGACTTGGCCAAATTCCAAGATTTGTGGCAAACTAGGAAAAACAGTTAGACTACATACAGACAGCTTTCCATTAACTTGCTTGTAACAATTCACTATTTGCAGAGTAGCGCACTGTGTTTGTGTATGACAGCGGAGGTGAATGAGAGACTGCATGTAAACAGGGCAGATTGAAATATCACTTTTCTACAAAAAAACAATGTAGTTCCTTGATAAACAAAACACAATTTTCTGATTTTTTTTTCTCTTAGACTTGCTACTTTTTTCAAGTAAATGTACCGCTTTAACCTCAGAGAATATCCGAGCTTGTATTCTCATAAATTCATGACTTTAATGTCAGAAATTCTGTGTTTTTCTCAAAATATTGACCCCCCCTCCCCGGCTGCATATTTTTTTCTTCCTACAACGGCCCTAATACGCCGTCATTAAGACCATCACAATTTGCCTGATGACCATTACAACACTGTATATACTGTATTGATTCCCACCCAGCCTTGTACACACCTGTCCTGGAACAACAGCCTGTAAACACCACCGTACTCACATACTCACTCTTCCTATAGTACATTTTTACGAAAATGCAGGTGAATGAAAGAGATGTCTTCCTCTGTCACAAAACTATATCATTATTTATCCCTTGCACATTCAGGCAATTCAGAAATCCTGAGTATACGGCATATACCTTCGTATCATGTTGACGACATGAGATTTAATCATCATTACAAAATCTGCACATGGTGCAGTGTTTCAGACCCTGTTATCATTTTTTAAATTATCATCTTATTTGATGAGTTGGCCTTTTTTAGGGTGATACTGTGTAACCTCCGTAGACTCTTCTTTTATTTGCTTAGAAAAAATGAATGCACTTGATTACCACTTTAACCAACAAAAAGCTGAAAACATTAGCCATATGTCCTAAGTTTTCTATGGATATTAATTGTCTCCAGGATGAATCCCCGTCAGTATGTTGTTTTATCCTTCCAACTCTTGCATTGCACATGGTTGCAGCCTTTATAAGGGCTTGGATGTGAGGTTTAACCTGTGTGGTTGTTCTGTCAGACCTTGGTCTTTCTCTACAACAAAGGTCACAGATCACTTACATGAGAAACTTTACTTTAGTTGATCAGAGTTTTTGCTGCCTTTGTGTTATGTCTTTATAAGCACCTGTGGTAACTGATCAGATATGGTGTTGTGTCTGCACTGGGAGGTAACAGAAAGACTGGAAGTGTGTGTGTGTCCGTGGAGAAACTATTTCTTCACGCTGGATATTTGTTTCCCAAGTTCATTTGTTGCTAGATGATGGTTTGCAACCCAATGTTACTGCTTTTCCTCCTAACTACTTAAACCTTCTGCATTTTAACAGACATACACATGGCTGTGCCCACTGCCAGCCCTCTGTATGTACTATGAAGAGTAATCATTTGCATGACAGTCAACATGCAAGTAATACGAGTGTTTCTAATGCTGCCTTTGTGTGCTTTGTTTTTCTGTCTCCTTCTGTTCCAGAGGTCATCGGTAATATGCCAGGTGAGTCTGAATGAACACAATGTCCAATGTAAATACATGACAACCTTAACAATTATTTGTATAGCAGATTTACAAACGTCATGATCTAACACGATTAGCATCGCCATATAAAAAGCAGCCCAAAAGAAAGGACAGCAACGAAGTGTGTAAAAAGGAGTATAGATGATAAAGCAGGAAATCTGGCGTAGAATTAAACAACGGTGTGAATGGAAATGAAAGATGCAGTGAATTTGCACTTTAATGACAAATCAACTCACTGTCTCTCTTTTAAAGCTTATTTGTGTTGGAATCAGATTGAAATAAGATGGTGAAAGGAAACAAATAGGTGGAGATTTATGACTCCAAACACAATGGAAATCAAATATTTCACAGAGAGTCAGTTGCAGCACTGTTGCACTTGCCGGATGCTTTAGTTAACCCTTCCGATCAGTCCATCACAAACCAGTGGTGGTCCAGGGGGTTTGAGTCTGGAGACGGGGTGTTGATGAACCTACAGAGAGCTAACACTGGAATCTGCAGTCCCCCATACACTGTACAATGCTTCGTAGCTGCTTAGCTCAAAACACACACACACACACACACACACACACACACACACACTCACACACACACTGTTAGGGACTATAATGGAGCATTATCAGCTAAAGAGCCAGTTAGAAAGTTGGAGACCAAAACAAAGCTAAAACCGATGGATCATATGTCACAGCTTGTTTTCTCTGCTCAAAAATAAAATAAGTAAATCAGTTTTTGCAGGTTTAACTTTACAGCAGGTCACTACAGGTCAGCTCTGTTACTGAGCAGGTTAAATGTGTTTGAGCTTTCACCAGCATGCTGTTATGTCTCTTGATGAAGCCTCCCGCTCCAACACGGGAAGCTTCGTGACGCCCTGTCAGTGTGTTCTGATGTCATGTTTTCCCTCTGGAGGAAAACATGTATAACGTCACAATACAAAAGTGTATTGAAACCAAGTGTTCTCTTTTCTTAAGTATTCACTTTCAATCTTTCTCTTCCCTCTCTTTTATCCCCTTCTTGTCCTTTCAAGGCCTTGCACATATGATGACAGAACAAGGTACGCGTCTCTTTGCCTCTTCTCAATCATGTCTTTGTCTTGTTGGTGTTGGTGTGGAATATACATGTATATGAAAGTGCATGGTTCTATATATATATACACAGTGTGATAGTATGATTTTATTATTCAGAAATCATGTAATACCTGATGTGTTGGCATGTTTCATGTGTTTTCGATGATGTACAATTGCACTACAGTTGCTACTGTACATTAATTTATTCTCAGGACATGTATTCATATATACATTGAAGTGCTTGGTGTGGAATTTGAACTTATATCTCCTCTTCTTCTCCCTCCCCATCGGGGCTCTCTCCTCTGTGGATCCTCTGCGCCTCCTCCTGCTCCTCTAGCTAAAAGCAAAGGTACAGCCTTTTCGAAATCTTTCCTTTTCCGTCTCTATGAAAAGCGACGCTTGCTATGTGAGTGTTTGAGAGCGCTGCAGTGTGACGTGTTTGATGCTCTAATGTGTTTGCCTGTCTGTGTTCAGCTTCTCTTCTGAAATGGTTTCTCACCAAGAGTGCTTGGATTAAGCAAGTAATTAAGTAAACCTAATTTCAAGGGGGGTGGGGGTAAAATAAAAATCTGTTCTTATGTGTTTTCTTACCGTGTGTGCATTTTGTAAAGGCTATACAGTGCATGCCGGGACACTGGGAGAGCTTTAGGGTGCAAAGTGAACAACAGTCAGTGTGGATCAGTTTTCACAAGAACAAGCCTCCCCACGCTTTCAGTAAATCATCATTCATTCTCATGCAGAGTACAGGTTTCTTCTGTCTACAGAACTAACAAGCATCGTCTTAAACTCTATAATCCATTAACTAAAGCCATGTTCACGCCTTACATGATTCTTGTGGTGTGAAAATATATACAGTATGTATTTCATTTCATTTATTCTGGTGTGACTCCGTTTCCCACAAACAACAGTTCTTCAACAGCAGATGTTTTATTTCTATTAACATAATGAAGATATGTTGTTGATTCAACTAAATATCTTAACTTGTTACCTCCACTCAGTAAGGTTTACATTTTCAAAACTCATCACCACTGTTGAACAAACTGTTCAATCTAAGGCAGCAGGGAAACATGGTCGTTCAACTCTCTGTAAGTGTACAATGACAGTGAGTTCAGTTGAAATGTCGTCATGTGTTAACACCCCATTCATCGTTTGCACACAAATGGACAAAATTGATATTTTGCCAATCTGCTCTCCTATTCCACAAAGTGAAAGTAATTTTTTCAATTTTTTTTTTGTTCTTGCAAAATCTGAAAACTCTGATCTATGTGTCCAGTGCTGTACTTAAGTACATTTTTTATGTATCTGTACTTTACTTACGTAGATTTAGTTGTGTGTACTTTTTGCCTTTTACTCCCCTTCATCTTAGAGCAAATATCTATACTTTCTACTCCACTACATTTCTGCACTGGGTTGCATTAAACGTTATAGTCACATTGTCATTTTTTTCCTGAATGAAACGTAATCAATGGCGGGAGAAGAACCAGAACCAATCAGAGCAGACATCACACCCAACATGGATACGGGGAAGGCTACCGACGAGACTGAGGCTGAGCCAGACATTGGCCACCCATGGCCCTATTTAAAACTGAATTATTTGAGATAACTGAGGTCTTAAAATGATGCATGGAGATTCCGGTGCAGTGTTTCCGTAAGGATTTCTTTCAGCAGCTAGTGCCAGCCTCTGTCTCTGTTAAACCATAGGGAAACTTTTGACCAGTTAAACTGGTTCCATGTTTCACTCTGTGGCTCGGACGTTAGCATGCATGCTAAGCGCTAGCTCCTGTCAAAACACAGGCGTAGTTAAGTTGATGCGTGACATATATCTATATATATATATATATATACGGTATATATATCTTTTAGGAACAGTATATATATCTTTTAGGAACCGTTATGCAAAAGCAACATTTTATTTTTCTCACAGGTACCCGGTAACCCTACTCTGTCCTTACTGGTCTCGCTCCCTCCCTCTACAGCGCTCCGTCGTTGTGTCTTGTCATGTCAAAATAAAAGCCCTCTCAGAATCGTGTAATTGCGACTTGATGACATTTCATAAAATTCAGTAGGAGTGGCGGCAATCATTTTGCAGCAGTGGGCCGCCGCTACAAAATGAACGTACAGGATGTCAGAGGGTAAACACAAGGACAAAGACCTTTCAAATATAGAGATTGTTGAGATTGTTTGCCCTGATATCAGTATTATCATCTGCAGCATTCTTATTTAAAATGGCACAACCTGTACTATTTTTGTATTCACAAAATGTACATACAGTGGTCACTCTTGCTTCAATATTATAGACCAATGCATTAGGGAATACACAGACAAGTACTTTTACTTTGAATACGTTAAGTATATTTTGAAGCAAGTACTTTTACTCAAGTATAAAAGGTTAATGTGGTACTTAAACTTTTACTAAAGTACTGTCTGTTTATTTGTACTTTTACTTAAGAACAGTGTTTGAGTACTTCCGCCACCACTGTATGTGTCTATCTTCACTACATGATTTAAAAGACGTAATTTCAACTAGCACATTTGGATGTTGCAAATAAATTGGATCGGATGAATTGTTAGGAATACTCTGGTTGATGAAAGCAAATTCCTTTTTCATTCATCGTGCTCTGGGTGTCAGTACGAAGACATGGAAAAACTCAATGTGTTTCCATGTTTGCCTTGAGAAGCTGTGATTGGCTACAGTCTGCTGCAAGTGTGCACCTGCAATGGCTTCCCCCATTCACAGCACAAAGCTCGCAGCAGCTCCCGGAGTTTCCTCTCCCCTCGCCTCCTGTCTGGTTTTTGCTGTGTCTAATCCCTGCGTGAGATGGTAGACATTATTCGGCATCAGGCTCCCTGTCGCCTCCTGTTAGGCAGACAAGAGCCTCCATTCTGGCTCTATTTGCATGTCAGCACACGGGTGGCGGGGAAACAGATATAGAGAGAGGCGGGGGGGGAAATAGAGAAAAAAAGTGTCTCAGCCATCAAGGAGTCATGAGCTGAAACAGGGTTCTCTCCTCATCTCCTTTTTCTTTCTTTTTGAAAATATTTCTTCTTGTTAGACTCATCTTTTATCTCTAATACATTCTTAATACATCTCTGCCTTCAAGTTCATTTCTCATTTACTCCATACTTCCTCATTTTTTTGCCTTTCCCCAAATCTCTATCTACTCTTTCTTAGATCAATTACAGTTTCCAAACCTTTCCATTTTAGCTTTATTCTTAATGCAGTGATGTCCAATGCCATTTTACTTTAATATACATGTGATTCATGCCACATCGGTACTTCCAACGGAGAAAACTTGGGCAATAAAGAGAGGGCAAGGTCAATGAATGTGGCTCATGCAGCCTCAACACAACCCAGAAATGCCCTGCACTGGCCAATCAGTTATGTTGCAAATCCACAGTCCTGGTGGAAGACTTTGTCATGTGAACAGTGCATTTCTGTTATTTGCCTGGTGAATATCAAGATGCAGGATGAAATGATTGTGTTGCAGTGATGACTTTCTACAGCTGTACAATTCTAAATATATGATGCAGTGCAGCGTTTAAGGCCCCCTATGGAGCTGTAACCCCAAAATGTAATGTTTAGGGGATAAAAAAAAAAAAGTCATCCAGTTTTATCATTTTATCAATACAAGTGGTAAATACAGTTCCATTACATTAGATTAAATTTGCACCTTATCAGTCGTAATGAAATTCATTTCTGTGAATATTTGTGATTTCACACACCACATGACCCTTTATGGCATTCGCCATTTGGGTTTCACCACAGTCCACTTTTGTGTGAGGGTGGAATAAAGTTCTTAACACCATGACCAGCTAGAAGCTGCTACAAATTTACATTTGGCTGTCAAACACGACTATTCATTTGAATTCAATTTTATTTGTATGGAGCCCAAATCACAACACCATCATCTCAAGGCACTTAACAAAGTGAAGTCGAGACCTCACAATATTACAGAGAAAAACCCACCATGAATAGTTGTGTAACCACGTAGGGGAGAGATAAAAGACAAAGATAGTTGATCACAGAGAGAATTTATTGGGATAATAAGGAACGATGAGCTGATGGAGCCTGATTATGAAGGGCTTTGTAAGTGAGGAGCAAGATTTTTATATTCTATTTAGAATTTTAAATGTATAACACTGGAGAAATATGATCTCTTTTTCTAGTTCCTGTGCAGCACGTGTATCCTTTACTGATAAATCAGAATGAATTAGCAGAATTTTAGTCTGCTATGGACAAAATTGCCCTCCCTGTAAGAAGAACAAAGGGGCATTCATATTTTTTAGTGATGTTCCATTCCAGTATTGGAGATGCCTTTTGATACCGAAAATGATCGGGCATTGGAGAGTATCCAAATCCATGTACTGTACCGATCCGATACCACGTCTTTAAAGTAGTTCACCCAGGTAAACTGCAATTTTCTTTTCCCAGAAATCACCTCTTCTTTGCCACTCTGAAACAGCAGTTGTGCTGTACTGTCACTCGCAAGTGCTGTTTATAGAGCGGTGAAGAAGAAGTGATTTCCTGGTAGTGTATTATAATGCCGAGTTTGTTTGAGTAAATTATGGAGCTCGCCGCAAATCGGAGGGATCACAGTGAAACTGGGGCTCGCACATCGGCACTCGATTGCTTTGTGTGAACTACCAACATCGCGATCGTGTGACTCACCGAGGCCTCGCCGACATCTGCCAGATATCTGGCAGCCAATCTCCTGTAGTGTGAGCTGTGATGTGAGTGCATCGACCGCAAGACCCGGGGAAGGAACTGTAGCACAACAACACAACATTCTACACCTAAATTCTCTGCCTTTTTCATTTTCCGTTTTTCCGAACAAATCACTAAACTATTTGCAGGGCTTGTTTCTGTTGTGTGCAAAGTCCAGGTGTCAAAATCAGTATCAGAAGGGGAAAAAATAATCTCTAGTACATCTCTAGTATATGGTCATTAAATTCCAATACTTATATATAAACCACATTAGATTTGTCAAATAAAAAAGTAAAATGTGGGCCTTTTGTCTTGAAGCAGATGTGTATAATTATTTTTGCCATTTAGTTCCATTCACATTCACTGAGGACAATCTCCTGACTGGCCTCTTGCTGAATTGCAGCATTGATAAGAAGTGGGCAGGCTCTCCGTAGACGGGCTCTGTCAGCAGCGTCTGACTGCCAGCCGACCTGCAGCTGTCACACTCATTTCTTTCACCAAACTAGCACATGCCTGACGTCCTGCTGGCCCGCTATAAGGATTAGTTTACTGTCCCCTTTCGATGTAATAACTACAGAGGTGGCTCTGTTCTTGAAGCTATAACTGATCATCTGAAAAGAAAAGAAAATGAATTGCCCATAATATTTTTCCAAATCATCCACATTTGAACCACTTTTGTACAACAGTCCCAGTAATATGGGATTATTTCCTTTTTGATAGTGTAGCTATCATCAGCAGAAACGTAGATGATTGAATTCTGATCTCTCATGAGCACATCATACAGATTGGCTTAAACAGGGACTCCTTTAGGAATTCTGTGTTTACAGCACCGGCAATGGTGAGATTAGTAGAAGTAGAAAGCACCATCAGTGAGTTGCATGAGCTAGTGTCCTTATTAATCACTGTTGAACCCCACGCTTTGATCAAGTTTTTGAAGTTCATCATAGAACTTCAGGCAGAAAATCATTTGACATTTGCTGGTCTTTCTTCATCAAACCGTGGGTGTACTCGCCAGTGGAACGAAAGTAAGTTTATTTGTTTGAGTAGGGGCAAAGGAACATGTGAGCTGGACCCCTACTTTACTTAGGAGAGAGACAGCTCTAAGTATTTTTGAGTTGGGTTCAAACACAAGGTTACGACTCCTAGTTATCCAGCACTAGGTATATTTCATCCTTAAAAAGGGGCAGATCTTCCACTAAATTCATCTTCATTCAGTTAGAAATCAGTGGTATGATATGAATCCCCTGAAAGTTTCCTTCCATGCCCACATCCTCTTCATAGATATTAAAGATAGTTTAATGCTGGAGAGGGACAGGAGGACAGAAAAGGAGGGGGTGGTGGTCACTGGTAAGAAGGGGGTGGTGGTGGGTGGTGGTGCCGTTGCATGGACAGTTGTGTTTTTTGCGCTTCACTGAGTGCTGGTAGGAGCCAGACATGGAGGCCGGGGGGAAGCCCGGCATCAGTGACAGTTGGGGGTGGGTGGAATGGTTTATCTAGGGGGCATGTTGTGTGCAATATAAATACAATGGGATGAGGGTCAGATAGAATTTTTTTTTTTTCATGAAATGTCTATTTGAAAATGAGGATCATTTTAAAAGCTTTTGAGAGTGTCTCTAACACACCCTGATGTTAGAGACACTCTCAACATGAGAGAGTGTCTCTAACATCATGTCCCCAGGAGTGTTTATTCCTGCAAAAGTCCTGATGCGTCTTGGATCTATTCATAAATGAATATGACAAAAAACATAGTAAATTATAAAGCTTTGTGTTATAATTTGTCTCCAAGCCCAAATAGGCTACTTGCACAACCATTCCCGGGTTCTACTTAGCACTGCTCAACTGTTTTTCTGTCCGGTTCAACAATGCCACTAGCTGATCGGTAACGAAGTGTGTGCTGCAGACCTTCGTGTGAAAGGTGACAGAGAAATGATGCCGACGTGAGGTAACCAGCCATCGTCTTCTCAGGTCGGGATGGGTCGGAAATCCATGAAAAGCCATTCAATTTCGATGACGCCGAAAAAAGTGGGACACAGCAGTGCTTCTTCATCTGTTTTGAAAACTTTAGACATTTCCCTGCGTAGACTCGTGACAAAACTCTGAATGATGTAGTGAGTAAACACAGTCACGGTTAACAGACCGGAAACAGACGAGCAGCATTATTTTGAAACGGAAGTACGTCACGAAGGGAAGGGCATGTAGTCCATTGCGATCATGCTGATGATGCCATGGGGGTTATTTTGTTGAGGCTGCATTGAGGTAACACCAGGTCACACTGTATCATACACAAAAAGCTGGATGGTAAAACTCCCACACTAGAAACATACCTGTGAGGGTGGAGGCAGCTCAGGAGAGACCTCCCACTGCACCAGGGGAGTGATTAGCACAATTGTCTAATCACTCCCCAGGTTAAAAAGCCTGTGAAGAAGAAGCTTCCAACGGGAAGAGAGACACAGAGACAAAGACGAGCGGTGTCACACTACATGGTAGATGTTTTGTGTTCGTTCTTAATAAAAGAGTTACCGTTGAGCGGCTGTTGTTCTGGTGTGTGTTGGGTAACCCAGGGTGGCAAGGATGCTTGCCACAATACTTTATCTTTTACTGTACGGTGGAATTGTCAAATTGGCTTAGGAAGGTTCCTAAATCTTGATGTGACCCGGAAGTATTTGATCGGCAGCCGCGATTAGAACTGTTTCGGATTCTCTAAATGCATAGGAAAGGAGTTTCAATGCTTCCTTTCCTATCTCCTCTAGCGTAGGGTACACTGGAGCTTCCTATGTGAGAGTAAGGAGATATAGACGCCCCACAATTCATCGCGGCAGTCATATTTAAACGATTCAATCCGAAGTAGAAGTAGAAGAAGAGTATGAATATGACCACGAAGGGTAATCATTTAAGTTACCGTTACATCTGATGTCACACGGTGGTAAAACACGTATTTTTTGAGGTTCATCTTCAGAAATCTGTAGTTTAAACGCGGCAGACGCGCGTCAATAAAAAAAACTGTATTTATGAGGATAGTTTGACACGGAGCCAGAAAAATGGCAAAGCAGGAGATTTAATCAAACTGATCGTGGTCCACCACTGCTGCAGGGCTGTGAGCAGCAAACTATGAGAATGTCGACTGGGCTGAGGTGAGACAGTTCAACAAATTAGCAAACAAATAAGATGAACAAGCTTATGATGTTATGCAGTCATGATGAATAATTATTTGAAACAAAGAGCTAGTTCACTTATAGCGTGTACTTTGATTCATGACCATGAGTCAAAAATCCTCCAGTTCATAATTTGACTTGGGTGTGTGTGTGTGTGTGTGTGTGTGTGTGTGTGTGTATTTGTGCGTGCGCGCGCATGATTGTGAGTAGGGGAGGATCAATGTTTCCTAGAGAGTGACAATGAACTCACTCGATGGCTAATGAATTGTGCTGACAATATGGAAGTAGTATGCTAATCAGCTAATCACGTTTGATTGCCTCACAGAGGTGCGTACTCGTGCTAACCTTGAGGAGACACTGATAATCAGGAGAGGATGAGGCGCCGGGGATTCTATGCCTCACCATGAACACCTCAGCACCTCACCTCAGATCGGTGGAACTGATAACGTGGCTGTGTGTGCAATTTAAAACTCTTGGTTCACAGAGAACTGGAACTCCATTTAACACACGCCTCCCCCTCAATTGGCTCTGTCATCAACTATAGCTGCCTTACAAAGAAGAGTTGTATGGACGGACTCGGGTCAAGGTTGATCATGGCTCAAACTCATTTAATTTCGAACCTTCCTCATGCCAGATATTCTGGATTTGATATCTGAGAGGTTAAAAATGATTTGATAACAATACATTGGCTGTAGTTGTATACATTTTAACATAACCACATTACATACAGAATCTTTATTTGATAAAAAGCCATTATATTTAGATCCCGAGCCATAGCCTGTAAGGCTCTAAGGTTCTTGAGAATAACATCAACCTGATCATCAACGACTTTTCAGGGTTATAAAATGCCGGGGGTTGAGCCGCGCGAAACCACTCCTGTTTAAATAGATGTTTCCTCGCATTGCAAGCGACCAAAACTATTGGAACTACATTTGAGCAACAACTGAGATCAAATTCAGTAGAGGTTCTTAAAGAGGTACAACCCACACTAAAAGATCAAAAAGAGACACACATTGAACATAACAAGAGACAAAACCATCACTTAATGATTCTCTAAATCCAAGGTCGATTCAGCGACTTTGAAACATGGTTTGGTTTATTCATTCCAGGTATTTGTGTGTCACTTGACAAGACAATACCAAAAACACAGCTAGTTAACTTTTATTAGAATACTATATGTGTAATTACTTCAATATTTTTGATGTGTTAAGTTTGGAACAACGGTTTTGTTTGTAACATTTAAGTGGTCGATAAGACTAGAAAACGTCCTATATACACAGTCAATTTACCATAGTGAATAAATCTGATGTTCTCATGGGGAATCGGTTGTGGAGAGACAATTGTGATATCAGGCTTAATTGTGGTTTGATATATATATGTTTTAGCTAAGTTTAGTATACTGTAGTGGAGCTTAATGTTTGCATTTCAGTAGCGTTTTAAGAGTGAAATGAAGAATATATTTTACTGTTTCAGAAACTGCCCAAAATTTGGGTCAAAAAACTTCAAATATGAGAAAATGAACACAAAAAATGTACTGTTAACGTATAAACTTTTGAATGATTCATTTGCCTTTTTACTAGGATCTTGAAACCATTATTTATTTTTGAAAAGCGAAAGGGGTTAAATCAGAGTTTTTGTCAGATCTTTAAAGGTCCCATAATCATTAACTTTCTATTATCAGTAAAACAGTGTGGAAGGAGCTACCAAATGAGTGACTGAAGAAATCCAAACATTTAGCTGCTGAAGAGACAGATACTGTTCTCAGGCATTGTTGAAGGTCAAAGTAGAGCAATGGGGTAGCGTTGAACTTTGTTTTTGTACAAAAACACGAATCCAACCGGGTGATATTGTCTCTATCGTTTCCGCTGTGTCTTCTGAATTCAGTCGTTTGCTTACACATTGGCCGCATAGAGTAACTCTATGAAACGATAATATTCCAGGGCTGAGGTCGTAGCAATAGAGCTCAAAACAATATCTGCATATAGGCACTTCTGCACTTAAACCATAACTTTAAAAACCTGAAGCTAAACTTCCCCAACCACTAAGTTTCTCAGCCAGTAGTCATATGGAGGTTGGAACGCCGGCATCATTATGTGTCCTGAAGTAAGCAGGGCACTGGGACACCGGTTTTCAGGATCTCTCTGAGGAGCTTTGTCATTTTACAGGAAAACCTTGTTTGTGGAACTAGACAGGACTAATTCTGCTGAGGAAGGCGTCTTCTGAGCCAAAGCTGCTGTGGAGCCACACAGAGTTTTATTAAAGACAGTGTCTGTCTCTGGATTTTACTCAGCTGAGAGCACCGCTCATTTAAAGTCTGGCATACAAATACAGTGCAGCGGCAGCATGTACAGAGGATTTCTCTTAATATAATAAGAGATCTGAAAAAAGTGATAGAAAATGGCTCAGGCATTTGGCTCAAGTATTTGTCCCACAGCCAGTGTTGGGTGTAAGGTATTACAAAGTAATGCATTACTCTAATCAAATTTCATTTTTCTGTAGTGAAGTAATGTACGGTATTACTGTTGTAGCTCCAAGTAATCACATTACAGTTACTAATCTCATTATCTCATTACTTGCATTACTTTAAGTTCTTTAATTATCTGCATAACAGGTGACAGAAAAACCAAATCAAAAGTCCCTTTTCATGCGCTGAAGCATCACTGACCTCCCGTGACCTGACAGTGACTTTGGCTCAAGTTCATGCAGGAGAAGACAGGTCAAAAATGGCAGAGCAGTCCAGGAAATCTTTTAATGGGTGGATACATGCACATTACTTTGAAATTGTTCGCGCGAAAGGAAGAGAAGAAAATGGAACCTGGCCCAGGCCAGAAACAACTGTCCAGTACTGTGATCAGAATTTTATTTTGAATAATTTATAGCATGCTGCCAGTGCTGCAGTGGCGCCCCCAGAATTTTTTTACAGGGGGGGGGGGCAGATGGGAAGACTGAACATCTCGGCTGGCACATCAAAACCAAAAGCCACTACTGAATTTCAGGAATTCTTTCATGCCGTTGTATTATATTTTGGAAATTTGAGGTTTGGAGAGTTGGATTTTTGTTTATTTAATTAAGTCTGATTTTTGTTTCCTTAGCTATTAAATATTTTCTCCTTCTTACCTTCATTTGGGTCCTGATCCTTCAACCCGTTACACATAAACCTAACTATACTATTTAACTATTATGAAAATATGCTTTATTGATTTAAATGGATTGTACCCAATGTAAAATACATTTTACCCAATATAAAATATCAGATAAAAGCAGAATTTACTATAATTAAATAGCCAATCAGATCACAGTCAATGCGTCTTTGGATACATTTACACCTGAACTTATATGCGGTCAATCACTATCCGAAAATGCAAAATGCATTTTAATGATGCATTTTGATGACGTGTCAATGGGGTAAGTAAAAAAAAAGGACACAGAGAGAAGTACTCATTAGCCAATTCAGCTCATAATGTAAAGCTGGGTGGTATGAAAAAGTGATATCAAGATAACATGTTTCATATCCGTTGCTATTGATAATTGTCACAATAAAGACACATTTTTTTTCATTTCAGGTTTAAAGACTGAATTTGGCTCCTGACCGAAGGTCGTGGGTTTGAAACTCTTCTTTAAGGGCATAGAATGACGAATATACCAACTAATAGGCAAAACAAATCTGAGGAAGGAAATTAAAACTAATTATGTGTTATACCTCCTCACCATAAGAATTTTTGACTTTTCTTATATGCTATTGATGTTTGAAACAATAATATTATTCACATGTCTTAGTATAAACTGCATTAAAATGACTATGTTATGGTGTTCTGCATAGACTCTAAGCCCTGATCTGGTGGGAAATGACTGTGTCTCTGTGTGGACCCTAACAATAACCTGAATAGAAAGAATTTGAACCTACCATCAGTCAAATCCTAAATAAGTGTGTTGGCAGTGTTGGGTGTATTTGACAAAATGTATTTTTTCTTCATCAGTGGGGTGTATAACTCACAAAGGTTTTTCTTATGTAAATTCTGTTTTTGTCTTTGGTCTCCAGAAGCCAAAGCAGCACAGCATTGTCACACAGACCCACACAATGAATTGCAGGCCGCCCGGCTGAGGAGGTGAACCCCGACAGTCCAATTTGCCCCCCAGCAAACACATTTTGGCTGCAGAATGCTCCCTAGACGACATTTCAGAGAGGAGGTTATGGGGGTGGGGGAGTGGGAACACGCTTCAGGGGAAGAAAAACATGGCGTCGATCTGTGAAACGATTAAATCCAGATTCCGACTGACAACATTTCTCACCCTCCCCAGAGGGGAATGACATGGGTAGTGGCACAGACAGAGCGACTGAGGGAGAGAGCAGTGGAGGGAAGAGAGAGAGAGATTATGAGCAGGATTGTGCTGGTTATCTTAATTAAATGGAAGTGCATTTTATCCTCTTCCTATTGATTTTTGCCAGGGGCGATGTGTGTGTTTCAAAGGGAAAGTCTGCACTATCAGGCTGGTTTAGAGACTCTATTCTTTACCCATGGCCGACGTGACTATTGCAGTCAACAAACTATTGAGTTAGTCATTGAAAGCAACATCAAAGCTGAGCTCCAAGAAACAATGTACAGCTGCCAGACTCAATTTGGCTCTTGCTTTTTTCTGCTGCACTGACATTTGTGCAAACAGATGACACATGATGATGCATGAGAGAGGAAGAGAGTAGCATTTATTTGCAAAGGTGTCTGATTGCATGGACGCAGTCTTGATTTTCCTTTTTTTTTTTTCGTGTGTTCTTTTTGCCAGTGCCGATACCATCCCACTCACAGCAGAGCAGCCAGGCTGCACAGGTCACAGACAGAAAAAGCAATGCATTTTTATTTTCCGTCCTTTCCTCCCCTTCTGGCCTAAAATCAAATAGGGAGGGCCCTTTTGATTTTTGTGAAAGTTAATGTTAACAGTTTTGTCAAGCGCACTGTGCTCCAGGCAACACTGCTTAAGTATATCTTTTGCAATTTATGTGACCTGCTTTCTAGCAGAGGCTTTTTCCCATTACTGGGAATGACATTTCATTTAGACCCCATCATTCATCTTTCTCTGTTTGGACTCTGTAGCTCTGTCTCTCTCTCTCCCACCCTCCCTGTTCTGTATCCCTTCATATCCCGGTCTACCTTCATTCCTTGTTAATTATGTTTTACACTATGTTTTATTTTGCAATCGTTTTTTTCTCTCCAGCTCCAATTCTCCCATGTCAATGTGTCTTGGTGGTCTTCAAAAAAATAAGATTTTTATCAGTCATGCACCCAGCTGCCAGGCTATTTAGTAGTCCTGGCTAAAACGAATGCAGTCCAGCAATAAATTCTATCATGATGAAGGTTTTAACAGTTTGTTTCTGTGCAAACTGTTGTTGATTCAGCTTGACCATCATTTGGGAGGCTGTAGTTTGTTGTGCTGCTGAAAGGGTTTCTGCAGATGTTAAAGGAATTGGGATTTCAAAAGATCAATATTCCATTTTTAAAAAGCCATGGTAAGCCATAGGTTTGGAAATAACTGCTTTGCACAGATGATTGTATGGTCACAGTCGGCAGACGTGTGCTTAGAGGGGGGGAAATGGAGCAGCAATTCATATTAGGCATGGAGGTGGAAATATTGTGTTTCCACCATACATTAGAAAAAGTCTGGATGCAAATGTCATGAAGTCAATTTATAAACTGTCCAGTGGTCCAGTCTCAAGACGCTGAAGGACACTTAGGTCTAACCACTGACTGCTCCGTGCCCAGTGTACAGCCAAACTATCATGCAAGGAAGAGGGCGTTTTAACAGGGGCAGCACTTTTTAAACCAAAGCCACTACCTGCACTTTGCATGGTGTGTATTCGCATATCTTCTTGTGTGTCTGGTGACTACAGCAGCTCCACCTATGAAAAGGATTCATCATTGTTCCATAGTTGATCCACATTTTTGCCCTGCATCTATTATGTATCTGCTCAGGAGGCTCGAGTGTGGAATTACATTACACTCCCCAGCGTGATGAGTGCAAATGTGCCCCAGTGTATTCACCAGTTCATAACGGACCGTTTTTTTTCTCAAATATGGCTGCAAGACCTGTCCTAGGCAGAGATCTATGAATTTATCAGTAAAAGGATGAAGGACCAAATCAATTCTTGGAGTGTCTTCAGCCGTCAGTGGGAGTGAAAAGGCAACATTTCGCGGACGTTTTTCAGCTGTCGTTAATTTCCGCTGAGGGTGTGGTCACCAGAGAGTGAAATCTGCCTCACTCACTGCACCAAAATAAGGTTTGCATACATTTTCTGTGCTCAGTGCTTGACAGTCAGAGTGTGCCTTCCCCGTCTTTTCTGCTTTGGCACTGTTCCGCATGGCTGAGTTCCAATGATCATCTGATCGCTTTCACTCGACTATAACTGCAGAAATCATATAGTTGTGACTGGCCTTATTGGAGAGAGAAATGCTTCGGCGTTGTCCCGCTCCTCGATCAATCTTACGGCTTGACTGGCCGCCGTCGAAAGCATTCCACCCCAGAGAGGAATTATCACTTTAAAGAGAGTGAGATTCAATTTCAATGCGATTTAATTCAAGTTCATTTATACAGCGGCAAATCACAACATGCTTTATCTCAAGGCACTTTGCAGACTGAGGTCGAGACCTCAAAATATTATATAAAGAAACACAGTTCCGACCATGTGCAAGCACGAGGATGAAACTTGATGGAACCAGACCCTGTGTGGGCGGTAAATATATTTACTAATTGGTTATCAATTGATAACTAGAATAAGTTACAAAGTAATTAATTATTAGATGTCTTCATGGTAACAGAGGAATTAATTAAATATTCATTTATCAATAAATAATTTTAAATTTAAAAGGGTTTTACAACAACAGCATCAAACAGTCAATAAGTACTTCATTTGAAAAAACATGAATCAAATAATTATTCTTTTAAATTTAAAAATCTATGTGAACATGCAGCCATTAGATCAGTTGAGTCATTTAGCTTCTCCTTTTGACCTTTCTGATCGAATGAGGTAAAACACTGTGGTGTAACGAGCCCTCTGATTGGTTAGCCTCATTGCATGTATCTTTTGGCTCTTTTGTCTGCTTGGCTGAGGAAAATAAATGCATGTGCCCGTGTCTTTCTCCCTCTTCAATGTCTAACGCTGGTATATGAATAATTTGAAGGGACATTGCCAGTGAAATGGAGCGCTGATCCTCAGAGTGCTGCGCCGGTGGAGACACCCTGATTGTTTCCATCCCACATTATACGCAGCGCATCCTCCCCACGTCGTACATCTGCATATGACATGCCTAGTGATGGCTAGTCTGAGAGCCAGCTCCGTCCGGAGGCTGATTCACATCGTTCTTCCTCATTTTACCAGCACAAGACCCACAGTGTCACCGAAAAGGCTAAAGGGAGAAGCTAAATGACTAAGCTATTTTAATGGCTGGTAGAAAAAACAAGGGCAGCAGGGAAGTGGAAACAATTGGCAAACGCAATTGGGAAAGGAAATTGACCTTTCAAATGCCTGATTATAATCTTTATTGTTAATTCAATTTGTGAGTCCTGTTATTTATTATTATTACTCCATTAATGTATTTTGAAATGATGCACTCAATTGACTTTTAAAAAAGGATTGATGATTTGCTGTTTTGTAATAACTTGTTATAATTCCTCTTTTTGTTGACCACAAAAATTTCAAATTATGAGTTACTTTTTAATGTTTGTCTTTTCATTTATGGATCCATTTTTGAACACATTCATTTATTAGTTATTGAGTAGTATGATGCTTCATCACTATTTCCATTACACTTATGGTCATCCATAAGGAAAAGCTTTTTGGTTATAATGTGGCGGTTGTTATAATGATGATAATAATAGCCTTACTTATTATTACTATTATATATACTATTATTAGGGCCCGAGCTCCACTGACAAAGTCAGAGTGAGGACCTATTGTAACTATTATTACTATTACTATGTAATGTTAGGTGTCATAATGTTGTTCATAATAACATCATCAATTATAACTGATTATTATCAGTGTTATTCTATAATAATAATAATAATTTAGTATTTGTATTATTGAAGCCTGGTTGGACAGGAGCGGAATCTGGTGGTGGAAATGGAGAGAAAACGTTGGGGAAGCAGTGTTCCAGTGTTGAAGGTGACCTCTGATCTTTCAGTATTATGGCTCAGCAAATTAAAACATTAGTGCTATCAGATGGAGGACGGCTAAGCGGATATGCACACCACATCAGGATGGCTGAACATACGCCAGAGGTGAACGCCTATCACTGATTGATCTCGCTGCTAGGTTACCCACGTCTTATATAATTCCCTGTCAGCATACTTTAGCCTGCAAAATATTCCCTTTAGCATTGGAGTTAATGCAAATTCCCTGAGAGGAAGATGAGTGGGAGAAGTGGGGGGAAAAATAACAACATTTGCGCGGTGTACTGTTATTGGAAAATGAGATGGCTTTTTTATGACCTCGAGGCTCAGGGCCCACTAAGCTTTTGAACATTTATAGGCTCAGATAAGAAAAGTCCATTATGTGTCATGCAGAATGCTCATTACAATCAGACACTGGTTTTGATGCCTCAGATTCTGCGAAAGCAAACTTTCTCAGAGGTCGGCGTGGAATCAGAGTGCGAGCGTTGTCTCAAATAAGTGTGACTTAGACCAGAGAAAGCTTACTTTTGATGCAGAATGTAAGAAGAAGCTTTATGTAAGAAGGCAAATTTACAATTCATTTGAAGGAAGTTTCAAAGTTCTAATGAAAGGAATGTACTTGTGCCAATCTGAGCACTCATGTTGGTACTAAAAAAAAAAAGGATATCAAAACTTAAAATAATACACCAGAAAGGTGTACAATATGGGACTTTTAAAAAACAGAAACAAACAGGAGAATGTGTTGATTCGATTGCTAGTATTACCCTTAATGACCTTCAGCACTTCCATCAGGGCGGAGCTTGTTGAACTCTATCATGCCATTGGATTTTCTTTTCCCATGACTCTCGAGCTGAGTTGCAGTATGATATACGTTAGTATTTGTCTGACTGCTGTATATAAAGACTGAATCTTTCAAATCTTTCAAGTAGAGCTAAGGTGAACTGAGCTGCTAATAATTCTCTATGGGCTCATCACTATGAGCGAACACATGACCCACTCTGTCAATGTCAGCTTGTCCAACAGCAAAAGGTTCCTCATTATCTAATTTGCAAGTTTCCCCCATAATGAACAACAATGTTTTGATGTTAATGACCCAGCGGGCCCGTCTTCCAGCACCGGAACAGAGTTCATTTCGTTAACAAAAACAACGACGAAAAATGTTCGTCGACGACCCTTTTTCCATGTCTAAGATGAGACGTTGGCGAGCTGAAAATAGATCTTCCATGATAAAAATGATGACGAAATGTTTGTATGACGAGACGAGACGAAAATGTTTAGTAAGTTTTTGTGGCGAAAACCACGCGGATAACAAACAATTTCAGTTTTCAAACTAGTCTACAACTATGAAGGATAAACATGACTAAAAGGTGACTTATAAGCATTTTCGTCTGAAGACCAACTCTGCACCAGAACAAAAGCTTTAACTCACTACAGCTCAGCCTCTAACTGTGCAGTGGTCGCTCCATTCAACGTAGTAGCCTCTAAGTGGTGCCCCCTCGCGTCTAGCTATGCCACGTTTGCTGACCTCTGATAGAGCTACGTTTGATTTTCCTGATGTAGGTGTGACGCCGTGTGCAAGCATGGACACGACCTCGGTGTGAATGAGTCGCATGGATGCACTGTCTGCCATAGATAGATGTTAGAGAGACAATGTTACTTTTTCACCAGCACAGACTGGTTTGTTATTCAGTCATTAATCTGAGTTAAAGGCTGCATTGAGCTCCCGGCGGTGACTGGCTGGATGAGGTCATGACGATCCTTTCTAGAACGGCATACTGTAAATTGGCAGCGCTCTGATTCCAATCTGTGATTCGTTTTTTTTTCGAATGAGAGGTCGGTTCACAGGCGCACTCTCACTGTGCATGCTCTTTCCGGGGACGCGTGCTTCATGTCCGCAGTCTTTAACCATGCGTTTCGACAACATCCCACGCACTGCGACTGCGGGAGGCCATTTCTGCCGGTGAAAGCTTCTCATCCACAATGACGCAGACCGAGGTTGTGGCTCGGCCTCGTAAAGGGCCTGCCAGGTGTGTCTTTGGCGGGGGCGTTTGCAAGAACGGGCCGAGTGGAAGCCCGAGTGCATTTTTTATCTGTGTTAGGTTTGTTAAGTGGCTGCACAGTGGTGCTTGTGGTTACAGTGGCGGGACAAAAAAGGACCTTGGCTGTGCTCTCCAACAGACAGGAGGGGAACCCACCCCATTATCATGAAGCATATGGTTCGCTGCAGAGGGAAGTTGTCTTTTCACAGTGACAATGGATGGAAATACACTAAAAAAAGAAAGAAAAATCTCATCAGTTTGTGAAAAGAAACCCTTAACCCTGTTATTTTTAGTGTCTATAGTTCAAATCAGCGCGATGGATTATGCCACGCAGTATAACACTATAAAACACCAAAGTGGCTGAACCACCACCAGACTACCACCACTGATCCTTGTAAAAGGACACGATTCCATTTGCCTTCTCTCCCACACGCTCACACCCCGCTGCCCTGCCGTGTGTCAGGTTAAGAGAGTGTTGTGCCGGCCCAGCCTGTCTGCTTGTCCAAGGTGTGTTTGTCGTGTGTGTGTGTGTGTGTGTGTGTGTGTGTGTGTGTGTGTGGATGGTGGAATACGCTGGCCTCAGCTCCACCAGTGTCGCTGTGCTGTGGGTGTGTGTCACACTTGATGAGGTAATACGGCGTGAGCATGAGAACTGGAGCTAGCCAAGCCTGGATCTCTTTCCAAAACCATGTGTGCGCGGGCACACGTGCACACACACACACACACACACACACACACTCACACATTATGTGTCCTTCTCGGAACCCCGTGAAGAAGCCAGTCCCTTCCTGACTGATGTCTACAGTATTTCATAGTAAATTAGGGTTTTTCTACTTTTTTTTTTAATGCAGTCAATTGATCTTGCTGGTGAAGATTTGTGTGTGTGTGTGTGTGTGTGTGTGTGTGCGCACGGTGCTCCGACACATGTCATATTGTGTAGGCAGACAACACACCCTCAGGCTGAATTTGGCAGTGCAGACACTGACCCTGGCTCATACTCTGTCCGATTTTCTAGTCATAGCACCATTAGATTCCACTTGAATTAAGTAATACACTCTATACTAATATTTTATTTAGGTGAACTGTTGAGATTAAAATACGGGCAGACAGCATTTCTGAATGATATTAAAGAAGCAACAGAACATGCCCATATCAGTTCCAGGTGCTATTGGTTTTTGGTCACGCAAGACGCTAGTAGGGACCCATGTATCACTCTCATTCTTCACCTGCGTTCATTCCTCTGTCAACTGTCTTCCTTTTCTCTTGTGAGGTCGAGTCGTTTTTGTCAGTTTGGCTGTTCCACCATTAGGGATAGGTAGCGGGCTAATTCCGCTATTCTCTTTCTCGTTTTAGTTACACAATGGGACACGCGGTTCCTTTGTGCCATAAATCGTCTCATCCTTTTTACCATGCGAAACGCGTCCCGGTGGCCAAGAGAACACATCTTGTGGGGGACATGAGACAAAAATGTTGTATATTACATATTCTATGTCCTATGTTTGTGTGTGTCTGAAACTCAGTAATGATGTGTTTGAAACGTCAGCAGTGGATTGTGGTGGAGATCCAGCATTTAGAGTAACCTTCATGTATATAACACAACAGAACATGTGCAAATCTGGTCAGTGTTCTATGCTGCTCTACTTTACAAAAGGGAAACAGAAAAATTAAATAAATAAAGGGACAACTTACTTTTGTACATTCTATTGTGCTCTCTTCTGATTCTTTTCCATCCTTTAAATTGAATTGCCTTCTATTGACGTCATGTGGTCCTGTCAAGAACAGTATCTAATTAGTCTCTTTTGTTTTCAGTGTAATCTTTTCTTGTCGCTGCTGAATGTTGAAAGGTGTGGACAGGACCTCAGTATTTGGTTTATTCACAGCTACAACTTCTTGTGTACACATAGGACTTATGCCGAGTCAGCCGCCGTCACATTATTCAGTCTGGAGTGGGGCTCCTGTGGATCGTATCTGCGGCCTCATCTGGTGTCGAGGCCCCCAGTCAGCGAGCAGTGGCAGGGGCCGACACTGTCCTGACATTATCTACTTGTTATGATGTGTGTGTGCGTGTGTGTGTGTCAAAGGTGTGTGTGTGCGCGTGTGTGTGTGTGTGTGTGTGAAGGGGCACTGGGGCTACTCATGGCTGTGTTGAGGTTGTACATTTGTTGTCTTCCTGTGTTCACAGTTAGGGACAGTAGGTGATATGGGCCTGCATGTGTGTGTGTGTGTGTGTGTGTGTGTGTGTGTGTCTGCGTGTTGCTAACACTGATTGAAGCAAGTATTAGCCGAAGAAGCCAAATTAGACGAATTGCAGAGGGCAATCAGCAATCAGTGCTCTACCCCCTCTCCTAGGCTGATGTAATTATGACGCCGATGAAGCTCTATGTGCGCACGTGGATGTGTGTGTGTGTGTGTATGTGTGTTTGGGAGGGCGTTCCCATGTATAGGGCAGCGGCAGTGTCCTCTGTCATTTTAAGGAAGTTCATTGATCCTGGTCTGACTTCATTACTGTCACTACTCCACAGTAGGTGCCACATAGCACTCTATTTAGATTCAATCTATTCTACTCTGCTTTAGTCTGGTTCAGCCTGGCCTGATGTTGTTGTTACCACCGCATTTAGTAGTTCATCATCCGAAACAGCAACTCAGCCGCTTCATTTCTGCTGTGACATTCTGACAAGACACAACGCATCGACAACAATGTTGCTGTGTGTTCATTTGATAGATAGATGTTTTAAAAAGTGCCTATGTATTAGAAATATTGTCAAGAATTTAGGATTGGTGAGATTCACCGATTTGCACCAGTTATCTCCTCGGTGATGGAGCTGCACATCCCTACTGGGAAGAATATAGAAACTATTCAGGTGAAGTCAGCACTCAGTGGTCTCCTGGTTTTGAAAAAAAATGTGGACGGACTGATCAGGTGTGGATGTCGGAACCTATAAAACTACAAGATCTGCACATGTTTGACACAAGCAATAGGTGAGCCATCCGCCGTAAGTGTTGTACAATGGGAGGAATTGGAGACGCATGGTACATCTTCATGTACAGTCATTACATTACAGTCAACATCGCTCTGCCAGTGTGCATATGAATAAGAAAATTGACGCAAAATGTAAATAGCTGTTGTCTTGTGAGGTGTTGTTTCATAAAATCTCACACCAAAATATGTGTTTGTTTGTGTTGTCCAGTCCATTTACCATTTACCTGCAGTGGCTTCCGTCCGAACTCGTATGCGCTAAACGTATAGGTGCGCATTTTCTCAAACGGTGCTTTGTTGGGTTAATAGCAGAGGTTTACTGAGCACACTGGGTTTTGATGCACACCTTGCCTGAGTAAATCTGATCATTGATATGGTGTGTCCCCCCCCCCTTTTTTTTTCTTTCTTTCTGGATTTGAGTGCATGCATGTGTGTTTGTAGAGCAGATTACTGCGGTGGGGCCCGGGCCTTATCTCTGTCGGCCAGTTGCTCACCGTGACACGCCACTCACATGACAACGCAGGAAGAGGGAGAGCTGTTATCTCACACACACACACACACACACACCGTTCACTCCCCCCCCCCCTTCCCCTGCTGCCCCTTCACATTACATCCGTCCTTTTCTCTGTCTCCCCGTGCTTTTACGATCAATCTGTGCAGTTCTGTGTTTTAATTATGTGCAGATTTGAAGATAATATATATGGCCTCTCATAATATTAAATATAAGGCCACCCAATTTTTAAAATCACTGTAAGATGCAGTGATACAAACTGGATTTTGAATGCCATTCATTTATAGGACAATATCTATATCCACAATATCAAACATAAATTATTAAAAATGCAATATCTCAAAACAAATTTATTCTTGTTGATGTATTGTGCTAGAGCTGGATTCAAGCTAATGCTCATGTGCAATCAAGGTGGAGCATGTGTGCCGTTACACACCAGTGACTCCAGCTTCAATACCGCCCCTGCCTGCCCCCAACTGATCGCCACCCTTTTACAGCCACACACACACACACACACACACACACATAAACACACACACACACACACACACTCACACACACACACACACACACACACACACACACTCACACATAAACACACACACACACACACACACACACACACACACATAAACACACACACACACACTCACACACACACACACACTCACACATAAACACACATACACACCCACACATAAACACACACACACACACACACACACACACACACACATAAACACACACGCACACACACACACACACACACACACACACACACACACAGGGCTCCATGTACAGTATCATCCAGTTGCTTTTTTACAAGCACCAGGGATCTAGGGCTAACATGATGTCGCAGAGTGACAGTAATCTCAGAACCACACAGAGGAAGTTGGAGCGGTGCCTCGTCAGACAGCTGCCGCCGCCGGACTGCTAGGAACCCATGCATTTTAAAAAGGCAAGATGTGATTGTTGAGACCAATCTGCAGCAGGCACTCCCCCAAACGGAATGAATCACGGACAACACCTGCATAAACTGTCAAAGATCCTTGAATGAACAAAGCGCACACTTGCACACAGGTTAGAAAATACAGACTGGGCCCAAACCTATCGATAGATTTTGGAAAGTTCAATTTACCTCAAACATAATTTTAGATGAAATTCATGTTAATGCCTGAGTTGTAACTTTAATGCAGACCTTCATCCAACCATGTTTTTTAACCAGGAAGGGGAAAGACGACTTTTACATTATTTGATTTCACTGCAAAAAAAATGTATGAGATCATTTTGTGTTTTGATGAAATTTCTGTGGTAAAACTGTCCCCCCGTGTGATGCTGTACAGGCCAGACACGAGGGCCGGAGTGGGTGTGTTGTGATGGAGGGGGAGGGGGCAGACGGAGGGGTGATTATTAGCCCTCCTCAGGGGCTTTTGTCTGGGCCCCATGAGAGAAAGAGGTTAACGGCACTTAGCCCCAGGAAGGCCTGCTGAGGCCTATTGTGTGTGCGCTCAGATTGCGAGTGTGTGTGTGTGTGTGATGAGCTTCATTCTGCAATCCAAAATCACTTAATATTTTCCCCAAGCCGTCACACTCCCCTTCCCCTGTCAGCTTCAGGCTGACGTGTGTGTGTGTGTGTGTGTGTGTGTGTGTGTGTGTCTGTGTGTGTGTGTGTGTATGTGTGTGTGTGTGTGTGTGTGTATGTAGATAAACAAGGTTGTAAAAAGACAAATGTTTGCAGTGCAGTTGTACTTTTGATAAATTCATTACTTCTCATAATTTCATAAATATTATATCTTGTAAGTCAATAGATTTGCCATAGCAGCAACAAAACAGACTGAAAACACTCTCGAGATAATGAAATATGTGAATTCAGTCCACTTTCAGTTTCAGGATGGTCGATGATTTTTTTTTTTTTTTTGTATTTTTAACCATTTAAAATCACATTACTTATAAACATTCTTTATAGTAATAAATTGCAGCTTCATTTCAAACCATGAAACATTTATCAATTAACACCAAATCAGACACACACACATTTGTTTTTCTTGCAGACTTGAAGGTTCCTGGTTCAATCCCCGGCTCCCCCAGAGTGTTTCCAAGTGTCCTTGAGCAGGACACTGAATGAGATCTATAGAGCTGCAACATTGAATCGATTAATTTGATTAGTAATCGATTACTAAATAAATCGCCAACTATTTTGATAATCGATTAATTGGTTCAAGTAGTTTCAAATTCTCTGATTTCAGCTTCTTGAATGTGAATATTTTCTGGTTTCTTTGCTCCTCAATGACAGTAAACTGAATATCTTTGGTGTGAGGACAAAACAAAACATCATCTTTTGGAGTTTTGGAAAACACGATCTACTTTTTTCACAATTTAACAACATTTAATGGATCAAACAACTAATCGATTAATCGAGAAAATAATCGACAGATTAACAGATTATGAAATTAATCATTAGTTGCAGCCCTGGAGATCTACACTGCAAAGTACTTTGAATGATCTTCCTAAAAACTGAGAACATTATCTGGCAATATTCTCCTGAGGTTTCCAGCAGCAAGTTTCTTTATTTTGTTCCTCGAAAGTTCATTTCAAAGTTTGCACGGCGTTCTTTTTAAATAAACATTCTAAAACATATTTGGCAATAACCGTCCTAAAATGTTAAGTGATTGTCAGAATACAGTGTCATAAAATGTAAAATGTTCTTTGAACATTTTATTAAAACGCTTCATTTAAAACATTATAAAACTTATAGGTGGTGTTGGCCAATGTTGCGGGAACGTTCCCTGCTAGCGGCGAAATCAATGCAGTCCATGTACAGTGTATTGACATAATGTATTCCCTAAATGTAAACATGTACAACCACATGTCTAACCCAAACCTAATTGTAACCATGAACCTAAAACCAATTCTTAACTCTCTAAAAGTCTTCTGAAGTTGTGAGGACCAGCCAATATCTTTGAACAATAATGGTATTGAAACTAAATTTGTCCTCACAGTCCTAGAAAAACACACACACACACACACACTCTCACACACACAGCCTGTCTACAGGAGGCTGACAGGCGTCTCATCATTGTGACCTGAGCCTCTTCTCATTAGGCCACAGTGTGCATGCAGTATTAGCCCTGCCACATCTCATTGCTGCAGACGTACGCTCCTGCGTGGAGACACTTTGCGGAATTGTTGCCCAGCACCTTACAACTGTCCTTCAGAAATGAGTTTAGTGTTGTGATTAATGTGGCCCGCGTGTCATCTGCACCTCTCAAAATGCAATTATGTCTTTTCGGTAAAGGACAAACTGTCCATCAGCGGAGCCTGATTACGAACCAGAGAGAAAAAAGGTGACGTTCTCTCGTTGGAGGGGCAGCTTGTGTGGGGCCTGGTCTTCCTCGGCTCGGAGGCCTGTTAGGCTCAGTCAGCGATCAATAATCATCGCACAGATAACAGCGAAGGAGGAGGGGCGCTGAGGATTTTGGGGGATCAAGCAACGAAGCAAAGGCCGACTCTTGTCACCTGAGAATCCTTTACAATGAACATTTCTTCAAACTGAATTCCATTTGTTTTACACTAACATCTGCTCCTGTTAATTTTACTGTGGTTGATCTTTTTAGGCACAAGGGGGTCATCCCTATATGTTCCCTCAGCCCTATGTTCCCTTATTTCTATTAACCCCCCCATCAAAATTAGGGTTAGGGTTATTGTGAGGGAACATAGGGCTGAGGGAACACACACTCCCTAGTGAAGCCCTTGGTTAGGGTGAAGGAAAGATGACTTGAAATTGTCCTATCCCGTGGTCAACTTTTAAATATCTAACCAAGACTGGCAGTTCATGTTAATGTATGTTGGTGTGGTAGGAGAAGGCAGTGCATTGTCACACACCTTTGCAAATATGGGTGTAAAGTATTCCTCCTATCCCCCAGCTACTTTACAGTCAGAACTGTCAGAACTACAGGAATTACACCCATGTGGTAAATCAGACTCATCTTTTCAATTAAGTAAACAACGATTTATCTTTGCAGAGCTGTGTGAATTGAGTGGTCTCGTGAATGCCTTCTCTTTTGTCACCAGTGCTTGTCACACAGTCCTCTGCCATCAGCTCCAGTCTTTATTAACAGGTCGCCACTTAAGGACGATCTGTTCTCTTGAACAAGCAATAGAAACAAACGCATCAAATCTGATTTTGTGTTCAGCCACTTCTCCTCCTCGTCTCCGATTCTCTCCATCAGAGCCCCCCTCCCCAATTTTCTCCTCATCCTCTGTTCTGTAACCATGGTGACCGTCAGCTGAGAAATGGCAACCATAGCCCTTCATTAGGTATCAACACTGGCTCCGACAGCCCAGATAATAGCCAATAAGGAGGGGTGGGTGTGTGTGTGTGTGTGTGTGTGTGTGTGTTTGGGATGGGGGGGTTTGGGGATGTGGCATTATGTTGGGCAGTAAATGAAAAGCCCCCTGGGACTAAGTCAACCTTGTTTTCATGCTTCAGGAGATATGTGTGTGTGTGTGTGTGTCAGCCTTCTCTCCTGCATGTGGGAAGATGTGCACATGTGCATGTACACATGGATGCATGCTCTCAAACATCCTGTGTCACACACACACACACACAAAGAAAAATAAAAAGCAAAAGAAAATTAAAGTTTGACCAATATAGAAAAATTAAGCTTTGATTTATGTTGATTTAAATTAAACTTAATTCAATATTATTTGTAAATGCCAAATCACAACATAGATTTACATAGTAAGGTTTACACCTGACAATAATATAGGGAGAAACCCAACAGGTCCCAAACACTTGGTGTTTGATACACACTATGTACTGCACTTCCTGCATATTATTGTTCAGATTACTATTGTAATCTGTAATTTTCTGGCGGCATCTGATGGTAAAGGTGCAAACCGCCACCAACTGAGCAACTGACAGGGGGCACCTGATGGTGGCGCACCATGGATTTCCGGCAGCGCTGAAAATTCCACGCAAATTCGTCGTATTCTGGACCGTTTTGTGCACCAACCGTATTCAACACGCCATAGCAGACATGGCGACTCACATTTTAACTAATTCAAAGTTGACAAATAAACATTGGTTCTTAGTCGCAGGTGATTATACATATATGAACACATAGTTATGGACAATATATTCAATTTCGGTGAATAAGTTCTTCTCAATATTACAAACTGTATCTTTAAAGCATCAAATATATTATAATTGTACACAAAGCGTGCAAAAAAATGCTTTGCAATCTTTTTATTGCACTTCAAGCGCTTTTCTGTGACCTCATCGTTCTGGTGACGCCTTAACAAACTCCCGTGCGGCATTAACATAAATTAAGTTATCGATGTTGGCGATAATGAATCATAATCCGACGACGTCACTGTTGGTTACTCAATGAACTCACTGAGCTTTGGTGGTTAGCTTAGAAGGTGAGGTTATCGTCGGAGAAATTTCACTTGATGTCCAGCCGAGGGTCAGAATGGGAGCCCTATGGCAGCCTGTCAGGCAGTGTGCTTGTTCACTGAGGTGCAGGAGTGAATGAGACAACTGTCACTCTATTCAACCGCACTGGTGCAGCGATTCTTGCGTTGTGTAAATCCACACTGTGAGCCAGTAGCCTTTGCTGGTCATCCCCCCCCCCCCCCCCCCGTTTCTTTCATTCAGGACCATCTCTGCTGAGAGAAATGACGGTGTCAGTGTTGATGTTTTTGCTGAGAGGGATGCGGCCCTCTATCAGACAGAGCTCAGCCTCCGCTCTCTGGATGCCATCAAAATGGCAGCGCCTCTTTCCTTTCTTCCTCAGAGGTAATGCCTCAGTGGCTCCATCCCCCTTCCCGTCGCTCTTTGTTTCAGCTGCACACCGCCGCTTGGTGCACACATCCCAACGCACCATTGGTCAAGCCGCCGAACAAATGGAAATCCGCCAGCCTGCTGAAATTACTGATGGTTATCCTTCTCACCCCCCATTACCACCACCACCACCCGTGTCTTTACTTACCCCCTCCCTCCAGCCTCTTCTCTTGTGCTCCTGTCTCCATCAGTCGTCCTCCAACAACCAGCCTTGCCTCAGATTTCAGCCTTTTTCCTCATATCGCTCTCTCTCCATTTAACTTCTATACAGAAGTTCTTAGATGGATGACCCATTATGTTGAGTCACAGCTGTACACGATGGAGAAATGCGGTCTCTACCACTGCTGTACACAGTTTGGTTTACTAAATTATGTACAGCAGTGCTTTGGGTGTAGCCTTCTAGATGGCAGCTGTAACTTACATAATGACGTGCATCTCTTCTGGGTGTACTTCTATTTCGGATTAAATCGTCATGCATGGTGCGTCACGTTAAATATCGCTGCCGCAATGAATTGTGGGGCGTCTATTTCTCCTTTCCTTTCGTATAGGAAAGTCCAGTGTACCCTATGCTAAAGGAGATAGGAAAGGAAGCATTTAAGCACCTTTCCTAAACATTTAGAGAATCCAAACAGCTCTTAACAGGGCTGCAGATGAAATACTTCCTGGTCACTTCAAGATTTAGGAAGCTTCCAAAGCAAATCTGACAATTCGGCCTCACCCCAAATATTACAGATTTGGGTGCCGCCATCTTGGGCCAGAGTCTGCTCAGTAGTGATCGTAGAGTGGCGCTACGGTATCATGTGGGCAGCCAGCCACCAGCGGGGGTTGCAGATGTTTTGGCTTCACTTTTCGGAGCTGTCATGCCGTCCATCTTTACATGAAGTCAATTTTCTAGAACTTCCTGCCACAGATCCCCACTGACATCCTGTGGGTATTAAAGAAAACACTATCGGACATAGTACAAAATATTATAGGAAACAAGAACATTATTTTCTCTTAATGCTGAGCTGGTCACCTGTAAAACATCTAGATGGCTTTATCAATTTTGATGATAGCCCAGTGTGTGCATTAAAGGAGGGGTAATAAAATGCAAAAATACAATGAAAATAAAGTGGATCATAAAAGGTGGTCAGGTCAGTGAGAATTCCTGCAGCTCAGTTTGTGGTGTGGAGCAGTCAGAGATATTCCTGTAAAGTGGAACAGTAGCTTTGGACAAAAGTGTCAGCTTAATGAAAGTAATGGATAATGTAATGTAATTGATAGTGTAAGAACCATGGAACCATACACAGATTTTAGTGAGGTTGTTCTGTATAATCAAACCAGTGTGAGAAAGGAAAATGAGCAGTGATTATGTAAAGACCCCTAAGAATTGATAGTTGATGAAACGACACATGACACAAGTTGAGTAAAGTCATTAAGAAAAAAATCCCATGATGCTATGATGTAATCAATGTCAGACTGATGTCATGGTGAGGTTTTAGTGAAAATGTTGTGAGTTTTTGTTCCATAATCATTTTCAGTCAATAATGTGTGTGTGTGCAATAGGCACACGAGGCACCCATGTCCATACGTTGACATCACAGGCTTAATTTGGCGCCTGCAGTAATGTTCTTCATCTCGTGCTTGGTGGCTTCTTTTCTTTGTTGCCATCTGAGCACCAGCGGCGATCATTTAGTAGGTGTGAGATCATAACGCACTCACTGGGGTGTGTAATAACTTCTTTTTCTGTGTGTCCTTGCCTCTGTGTGTGTGTGTGTGTGTGTTTGCGTGTGTGCGTGGCTGTTGGCTACATGACTGATTTTATGTCCATCAACATTATCCAATACAAAGCTGCATTTGCTACGTAATGGGTAGAGTTATGCCTCCACTCCACCGACAGCCGTGGCATTAAGACACATTATGTTCTCGGGGCGGCAGTCCATCTGTCCGTCCATGCATCACCCCGTCCAACCGTCCCTCTGTCGTGAATGAGATATATAGATCAGAAAGGCCTTGGGGGAATCTCTTTTCGCTTGCACGACGGTCGGCTATGTTGTCTTTGGCAATTGGGAATTACTGTGATTGGTTGTTGTCGTTGTGACTTTGTCTCTACATTACATGACTTCATCCTTTGCTCCCATCATAATAACTACAGCCACTAGAGGTCACAAAAACAACAACAACAAACACTATGTGCTGTTATAAACTGCTCGCACAGACGGCTGGCTTTTTTTTTGGAGGAGGAAGACAGTCTTATCAAACTTTAGTAAATGGCCCTGTGGCTTTGGGGGGTACTTTACGGATTTGTCTAATACTTTCTAATATTCGCTCCAGTTGAGGTTTAGGATTTGGTGTTTTTCATGCAAATTGGGCTTCTACATTGGATTGTTGGTATGAAAGCATCATCATCATCGTCATCATGATCATCATCTTCATCATCATTATCGTCATCCTCGTTGTCATCGTCGTCGTCATCATCATCGCCATCATCATCGTCGTCATCATCATTATTGCCATTATCGTCATCATCATCAAAGCCAGAAGCAAGATGAGAAATAATTACAGAAGTCAATAACTCTTCAAGCCTATATATTCTTTGTGGAAGGACAGGCATAAATGAATGACTCCTTCTAACAGGTTTATGGCCTCCAGCAGTTACTGACTGGAGGTCATACCTTACCCTCCGGTGAATGTGCTACATCACTGCTGATACTTGATGGATTCGCTGGATACTTGCTTCACCTTCGCCGAAGTGTTAAAACTATGCTAAAAAAAAATGAGTGGATGGGAGATTAAAAAAATATATAATAATAATGGATCTGGCAAATTTAAATTAGCCGGCTATAACATTGCTTCTACGGAGCAGCTGCTTGTTAGAGACTCTGTATGTTTTCTGAGGGTTTGGTGGTGTCCCTCTGGAAGGAATTCTTTTTTTATCTGAGGGGAGAGAGACAGAGAAGGGCGCACTTCCTCCTTCCTGTATTTCTTCCTGTTTGAGTTATTTTTGGTAAAAGCTAGAGTCCAATGGGCTTGGAGCTAAATGCCACAGACACAGAGCATGGATGTGAGAAAGTACTGAAAGATGGACAAACCCATTGTCTTTTTTTATCATCTTCTGTTATTTTGAGGTCTTGGGTCTGGCAGTGCTGTCACTTGACTACATATATTTAAACTAAACTGCGGTGACTCTGATAGTGAAGACACAGAAAAAACCCACATCAGTATACAACTCAACCTGCAGGAATATGTTCATAATGTCGACCTGGATGTTGTAGATGCTTCCTGTAGATGTGTCCACAGCACAGGCTATACTGCTACATGGTCCAATGACAGCTCTCACATGTTCACAAGCACACGTACGCACACATCAGTGACAGCGCACGCACGGCTGCAGAAGAGATGGCCCAGCCACTGGCACACAGACCACCGAAATGCCTTAAAGATTCCCCATTCACTGCTATTCCGCTTACCTGCTCTGACTTTAACAGCGCATTCCAGTGATTTAACATCGAACATTAAAAACATCGGGGGACTCATGAGAGACAGATGAGACAGCCGGTCACAGATGGAGCAGCAGAGGCTGAGGGTAAAAAAAAGAAAAGAAAAAAGGTCTAGACCCCACTGCAACTGCTTTCCTGCAGTGCTCGTGACGAGTGAACTAGACGTTACGTGTAATCACCTGCTGCAAGATCATTCTGATGCACTTTCACTGATTTTCATAAGTGGAGCCGCGTCCTATGAGAGCAACAAATGATTGAAGCAGCCATTTTGTGCCTTTTCCACGATGTCCACCTCCTGTGCTCTGGCTCTGCTTGAGCCCACACTCCTCGGATGGTGTGGGCGAACAGCTCTATTGGATACTCCAGTGGTGTGCAGCCAAGGGAGTACATGCTTTTTTACTTTGCCCCGCCAACCCTCACCTCCCACCCTCCCAGTGTCTCACTCAGGTCTAATATATACCCTCCCTAACCTTAGAGAGAGGGGGGGAATCCAGCCATCGTATTTTAAGATAACACTTCTGCGCATCACTCTGTTCTGTTAGTTTTCAGAGGGGAATCTGTTCATCAACTAGGCAGAATTGTTAGTAAAAAGACAAACATGAGTTGCTGGTACCCGCTGCTACCGCTGTACTCTACGGTCGTTATACACTTCATATGCACACAAAACAAGCTGCAATACATTACACGACTCTTATCAACAATATATACACTATAGTGATGATGAGGATGATGAAGCTTGAATTCAAGAAGAAGCGTGTTAAACTGTCATTTGAAATTTATTCGCAATGGCTTATGGGATGAGTAAACTAATTATGTACACAGTCTTGTAACTTTGCCTTTTCTTCTGTTTTCCGATATTTTTTAGCTCCAAGATAAAAAACTTTTATGGTAACGATTCATCACGTAGCTTATTTTCTCTGTTCCAGGCTTAAAATTATTTAAATATAGGTATTTTATGAAATGTCGATGGAGAAAATTAATGGGAAGAGCTGTTCAAAAAGTGGGCGGTCGCTGTTGCGCTGTATTGAATAATACCAACAGATGGTCCACCCGGGAGTTTCTAAATGCTCTCACCTGAGCTGATGCCAGATCACGCCTCCTAAAAGTGTGTGTGTGTGTGTGTGTGTGTGTGTTTGTATGTGTGTGTGTGTGTGCGCGCGTGTGCGCGTGTGCGTGCGTGTGCATGCATGTGTGTGTCTTCATGTGTAATTTTATGTCAATGTATGAAGTGATTGAAAGCAATTTCATGCACCTTCTGTTTCTAGACCGCCCCCCCCCCCCATCATTTCTATGCCTTTAAGTATTTTCTCAGTTTTCAATTCCTAATGTTGAAGATGAGTGGGTTGTGATGAAGAGGGTGTCTGGAGTAGTCAAGCTCAGTGACAAGTAGACTGTCTTATGAGGTGTGGTTGGCTGGGAGACAGGTAGACACAGAGGTACTGGACATGGGGAAAACAACAATGCAAGGTGAAACTCAGGTCATCAGCTGCTTGAACAAATGACCCATGCTGCTTCTTGAGAATAATAATGTAAGAAGTGGAATGGACTATATTTATATTAAGCCGTCTAACTTTGAAAATGGTTTTCCTGGAAAAAAAACATTTGTGTCTTGTTTTTTCTTTTTTCTTGCCCCCTTTTAACTCACAAAAGGGGGAACAACAAAACTGCTTTCGACTGATCAGTCATTTTTCACAATCAAGATGGTGTCCAACAAAATAAATACAGGTTAATGATAAGAGCTGTGCTGTATGATCAGCCATACTGCTGTTTAATATACATGATGACCAAAGAAACAACGTTGCCCAAAAGTCCCCTTAAATTCAACCAAGCCTTATAGGTAAACCAACAAACCAATTCAAATCATGAAATCATAATCTTCATCGTGGAAGATGAAACCACAATTAAATCCAATACATTCTGATTTTTATTTGGATCTCTACTGAATTGCACAGTCAGGTATCTCTCCGCTAAATATGGGAAATTGGCAAAATGTAAACATTCTCGGATCCACCTGTTTTTCAGCATCTAGCCCAAAAGGTTATGGGTTCTCCCTTCCCTTCCACCAATTGTCATGAAAAGCCATTCAGTAGTTGCCGTTTTAATTGTTCTCATTTACATGTTTTTTTCTCTCTTTGTAGTAAGACAACTGAACAAGTATGAAACAGTGATCAATCAAGCCAAACCTGCTTGCATTGCAAGCGATTACTTTTTACAATCGCACCACCGTCTAACAAAAAGTCATCATGAGACCAGTTTAATGACAACCGCTCGGCTGTCTGTCTGAATAAATTGGCATTTGATATAAACGATCATTGTTATCACAAGTAAGAGGCAACTTCGACTTGTTTTGACCCTCACTGAGCTCGCTCAGGTCATTGACTTGGAAAAGATCGCTTTATCAATAACATAGAGATACATCAAGCCACCATTTTCAGATTTACACACACTTGAGGCCATTTTTGAACAGAAGCTGGATTGAGAAAAAAGGTTTGATTATAAATCTAACTGACTGAATGTGGACAAACTCTTAGACCAGGCTAGTACTTGATATTTTCAGGACGATCAGTCAGCCAGCGGGTCCAAACATTAATTGGTTAGTCAATGCACCTACGAAGAAAAAGATAAGTAGACTTAAGACTTTTTTTCAACAAGAGCTGTCGAGCACAGTCCTCCCTCAAGCTTATAAATAACAATTTTTATTTCCCAACTCAAGTTTCAGGAAGTACAATGGTACCTTACTCCTGGTGAGGATAGATATATGTACATTGGAGTATACAGTATGTGTAATGTTGTGCGTATGAGTTTGCATAGCCACACATCTAAAGCGTCCCTGGCTCATAAAGCAAATAATTTATTTAAGGAAATAAGCCGCTATGTTCACTCACTGCTCTTTACAACTACTTCCAAGTTAATGGAAGTAGAAAACCCTTCTGAAAAAACATAAAAACCTACACTGAAATCTTATTTTCAGTTAATTGTGTTCAAAACACAGTGACCCAGAAGAATCAAGCTACAATAGTGCTACAATACTAGTTTGTTTTTGTGCAGAATATCTGTTCATAATTGTGAAAACAGCGTATAGAGAATGAAAGGCCGATGGTCTGTCTGTTATCTTTTTGGCTTACTCTCCACTCTCTACCAAGTTAGCCAATGCACATTTAACTTCCTAGACAAATGCAAAAGTAGCATGCAGCAGACAGTATGTAACCATTCCTCACCTGGGGTTCTGAGCTCAAGGTATGATGAAAAAAGTGGACAGCTACATATCTCATGCCCATAAGTTTTGCGAAACTTGGTCATTGACGATGTTTAGAAAAACCCTTATCCTAAAGCCAATGTCTGTAATGTGCTGCATAGAACAATTTCTAATTCATTCATTCATTCATCGTCTACCGCTTTATCCATTTAAGGGTCGCGGGGGGTCGCTGGAGCCAATCCCAGCTAACATTGGGCGAGAGGCGGGGTACAGGTCACCAGCCTATCACAGGGCCACATACAGAGACAGACAACCAGTCACTTTAGAGTCTCCAATGAACCTAACCCCATTCTGCATGTCTTTGGACTGTGGGAGGAAGCCGGAGAACCCGGAGAGAACCCACGCATACACGGGGAGAACATGCAAACTCCACACAGAAAGGCCCTGGTTGAACAGGATTCTAACCCAGAACCTTCTTGCTGTGAGGCGAAGGTGCTAACCACTACACCACCGTGCAGCCCACAATTTTCTAATTGACCTCATCAAATAAGACATTAGATGTCTGTGCATCTACAGTTGGTATGATGGTTGATTCCTCATCAAGGAATGTGTGACTGATGAGACTGAATTATCTGTGCTTATTATTTGATGGATGTGCTCCTTTGATGAAACTGGCTTGGCTCTGATCTACTGTTGATGAAATCACAGTCTCAGTGCTTTGGTAATGATTTTTTAAAACAGTATTCATTAATGATTGGGGATGCTATCTTGACATCAAGATATGATCTTGATCTTGTTTAAGAAACACTAAAGGCTGAGTTCATACTGGTTGGGTTTGTAGCTTTGAGATTTAATGTTACATACAATTCTAGGATTTAGCAATGAAACTTTTTTTTCCCCCTAGAAGTATTTTGAACCTCAGGGGTAAAGCCACGTGGTCCTTGTTATTGGGCATTTTATCCAAAGCATTATGTGTTCGAATGGGGTCATAGGTGAATTTAAGCCATTAGCATTTTTGTGGGAGAAATGTGAAATTATCTGTTACTTTCTGTCAAATGCTCGTTCATCAGCGGCAGCCTTGGTTGTTTACGAAAGTCACGTCTCTCCGCGTCATGGTATAAACACCGTCCATTATCAGATAATCGGTTGAGGGGAGCCAGATGTAGTCTGGCAGAGCAAATGAAATGAACTCCCAGAATTCGTCTGGGTCCCAGGCTAGTTCTAAGTGTGGTAGAGTCAGAATCTTGAAATGCCATTATGTGAAAGGTTTATAAAACTCATTCCCATTGAGTGAATGAGTGAAATTTTGTCTCAGTGGCGTACAATTACACACAAATGTACATATAAATATTTCAAGTATGCATAGTGTACATTATTAAGCTCAATGAAGCCTTAGACTGCACTTTTTTCATGGGTCTCTCATGTTTGCCAGGTTTTTTGAGCCAAACCTAAACTGTGGTTAGCCCATGATTATATTTGAAATAAACACACAAATTCCCCAAAATTGATATAATATGAATCTTAATTTAATTATGTGCGGCCATAACAGTCTTTTTATTGAATGTTCCCTTACGAAAATGATGATTTCTAACCAGAATGTTGCATCCCTCCATTGATTGCGTGAACATTAAATAATTTGGGATCTGTGACAATCAACTCTTAGTACTAAACAGTGTGTTCATCTGAGCTCCAGCTGTGAGCATAGCATCATTGAATCAGTGGCGTGCAAGATATAAAATGGCCACTGCAGACACTGATTCGTCATAAATCATGTCATCACTCAATTAGGCTTGAGAGACAGACTTATTTGATTCATATTCATTACCCCCGTGACACTGAGGCCTGTCGTAACATTAATGATTCACACGAAACAATTCAAATTACTAATTTATCAGTCCGCTTCAGTCGTCTATCACAGACATATACTTAACAGTCACTTAAAAGTTGTCAGAGTCCAAACAGACATGGGTTTGACTTTATCCTAGAAGCTGATGTAGATTTGTAAAGTGAATATTTCAAACAGCACAAACTCACAGGATCAGTAAATAATACTGTAAATAAGCTCAACTAAACTGCCATTGGTCTCACAGTCTTTACAAAAGTATTACACACAATACTAGATATGTAGCACTGGCCGACTACCATGTAAAGACCCCATGGGAATATTCAAATAAAATAAGGACCACAATAGCATAGTGTAGAACAAACGTAACATGATAACTTACAGCACATGCTGCAGAAAAGTAACCCACGACACCAAAAAACTGCACAAATTCAGTTCTTTGCCACCCAGAGTACACTTTCCAAACATGAGGGAAATTTACCATGGCCATAACTTTTCCTTCTGCCACCCCTCTCTCTGACATTTTAATGGATGACCCCTCGCTGGACTCATACAAGCTCATCCATCAAATGAAGCCTCCGAATGGAACAGCTTACAGATGCCATTAAAGCCATTATGAGCTGATAACACTTTCCTCGCGTCATCCTCCTCTCAGTCATAAGGAAGCTCTATAACATTCTCACTTCATTTCAACTTGATATCTCCGCAAGGTGGCTATCACTACTTCGGGCTGAGTGTAATCCTCTGTTACATTTCTATTTCTGTGTATCGCCACTTATCATTGAAAGCAATGCTATTATATTCACAAATACATGCATTTTTTTAATACTTGCATGCATGTCTGCCATGTGAAGCAGGTCAGTGTTCTTATTCCAGCCCTGCAGGTGAACCTCCTCATGGCTGAACTAGCATGGTTCCTCTTGTACACAGATTACACTGTTTTTCCACTCGCAGTGGGCTGTAGATGGAGAGAGAGGCAGGGAAGCGCTCTCTCACCTTTGGGGAGCTATGTAAGAGACAAGATGCGGTTTGACTTTGCCAGCCCGAAAGGTAGATTAGAGGAAACTGGGAAATGTGTATTTTCTGCAGCCATGGTGTGTTGATGTTATCCTGTAGATGTAACATCTTAAGCTTACCCCTGTCTGTGACCTCAGGACATTCAAATTATTTTTATCAGCTAAAATCACAAATCCTAAATTTGCCTGCACGGCATCATCTGAACATCTGGACTTAAAAAAGGACAGCTGAACATTAGATTTGGGTTTTGGCTTCCAGTTGGCAAAATACCCAGCTCCCCCAAACTCTGATACATAACAAACATCTATCTTCTTTGACAACACATTTTTCACAATTGGTGTAGATTGAATGTTAAGTTTTAGTAAATTTTATTAGAGATTTGACAGGATACTACTCAATATGGATTTGAGCTCCCCTTTCTAAACATCTTCCTTTCTATAACGTATGACGAACTCAAAGCTGAGTGTGCCCTCTAACTAACTAACTAATAATGTTCTGAACCGAACGCACTAGTGCAGTGGCCGTTCCAAACATGTTGGTTTGGAATAGGCTGTGTGCTTGTCATGTGGTATTGCTGGTTGCAGCTTTCTTGAAGAGCAGTAGTGACCTGCAGTTATTGAGCAGCATGTTGAGACCGGCTGCGGACTTGGTGAGAAGATGCTAAGCTGAGCCCTGAAGCCGCGACCCCGCTGCTGCACAAAGGTCACCAAAGCTTGACTCAGAAAACGCAGACCCCTGGAGCTGAGAGCCAGTTGTCGTCACCATTGTCGTGATCGATGACGTCGCCGATGTTGATGAGTCCCAGCCAATACTGTTACAGATAGCTGTTTGGCTCTTCATGAAAACTTTATTAATATTGAATATTTGGCGTGTCCAATTTGCACCAAATTAGCGCAAAGTGGATGTCACAAAAAACGGGACAAAACTCGTGTCTAACATTTGTAGCCTATGCACCGTGTGCTTCTCCACCGGTAGGTTACCAATGAAACTGACTGCGTGTCTCCTAGCAACACCAACTCTTGACTGAGACTCAGGGATTTCAATGGTATTTCCATAAAAACAGTACATAGCTTATGATTGAAATCTTCATTTCAGTACTGCGTCATACTATTGGATACTTGTTTAGAGTTTTTTGGGGGGGGTCATTTGCAATGTGAGTTATAAAAGGAAAGGGCAGATGAGGTAAGAGTTCTGACTCTATGACTCTAATTGGGTCTTACAGAAATGACCATGGATTCCTGTACATATTTGACTTTCAAGACCCCCTTGCAACACAGTGAAGCATGCTTTTCCCTCGTCACGTGTTGGAGCGGCATGTGAAGTGTGGGGATGAGTGTTCTCTGAGGAAGCGATGCCTGAGGTGTCTGTGTTAAGGAGATGAAAACAGTGGCCATTTTGTGTTTTGTTTCATGTTTCTTGAGTGTAGGTCGTTGGTTTGGGTTGACGCTTTGTTGCAGAGCTCAAGCAGATCCTCACAGTCTTCGGTGGCTGCTAGATTGTGCTGTGCTGTGGCCGGGCCCACAGTCCAGTAATATTTTGCTTAAACCACCGTGAGCTAATTGAAGATGATCTCACAGATAATGACTCCTGACTGGACCACTTTCCTTTGTTATCCCTCAGCTCTCCTGTGCCCTTTCGGCTCTTTTCTTTCAGCAATTTCCCCCCTCCCCCTCTCCCTGTCTTCTGCCACTGCCACAAATCCAGTCGGTGCACCCAACCCCTGGCTTCCCTCCCATCTTTGCTCCTCTGTGTCTGATCACAGGCATAACAACTGTGTCACAAGTCGTCTGTTTGACAGGAAATGCCAATTTCACAAGCGAGATTCAGGCCTTTGATGTTGTTGGATGATAGCTATCTGCAGTCTCCCCGTACTCGTCCCATTGTCCGCATTCCTCTCTGTCATGTGTTGAGTATTTCTGAAGGTTATTTTTTTCTGAACTGGCCGATTCTGTTTATTTGTCAGCCAGGGAAGATTTTAATTATACAGTGATTATTATTTGATTATTGCTCATTTCTACTCACCAAAAAAGTACATAGTAAAATGTACAATCATAATTGGTCACAATTTAACTTCATGAACCTATTTGTTTTCCTTCAATGTCTACCCAATAGCTTCAAAGCTCAAAAAAAAGTTGTTACTTCATAGCAGACTCGTGAAAAAAAAACTTTCTCAGTTACTCATTTTTACAATGTCCTTAATAATAATAATACAATTTTCTTTATGTAATTTCAATTATTCTTCTCATAGTTACTCAACACCATTTAATCCGTTTTTTCAGATACTTTTGTTGTTATGACGGCATATTAATGTATCTTGGGGAAACTTCACGAAACTCGTTCACAAAAATGTGCGTATCTCGTTAACAGAACTTCTATTTTCAGAACATGATACAATGATATGTTGTTATATCTAAACAAGCTCTAACTCCATGTGGTGCCACAACAAAACATGAAAACTGTTGGGCCTTGATGGAGGCGTGGGCTTTGCTGAGTTCAATTCTCGTTTTGGAGATGCATTTTAATGTTGCATGTGAACGGAAAAAAACTCAAGACAAATTATCATCCATCATACTGATGTACACATCTGCAGGCAACATTTAGAGGGGTTACTTGCTAAAGTAGATGTACATGTACTCAGCACTATCTAACCAAAAAGTTTGTGTCATGTTGACATACACTACTGTAACGGCGTGCTATGGCTTATTACACTGTACACTTTTTTCAACCAGTAGTGGACATTGGCTGCCTAAAGACTTGATGAGATTTAAGAACAACAATGGAAATATTCATTTGAATATTTGATTATTAGGCCTAGTGACTGAAATGACTTGGTCTCGCTGTTTAACTGTCAATCTACAAGCATTCACAGACCTAAAAGGCTTGCAACTTTTTCTAATGAAGACTTGTAACTTGACTTGGACCTGTCCTCAATAACTTTATTTAAGACTTGCTGTGAAGGGATTTGAGTCTTGTGAACAAAAGGATTTAAGAACAACTGTTGTTTCTACACTGAATTAAAGCCATGGTATTGAGGATAATATTGAGTTCTATGGTCTTGCTCAATGCTTGACTGTGCAATGCAAATCTTTGTGATGACTGAAAGTATTCATTTCTTCTGACCACAGCCAGGGAAGAGAACGTGGCCACTTTCCGAGGCTCGGAGTACTTCTGCTACGATCTCTCCCAGAACCCCATCCAGAGCAGCAGTGATGAAATCACACTCTCCTTCAAGACGTGGCAGCGCAACGGCCTTATCCTTCACACTGGCAAGTCAGCTGACTACGTCAACCTGGCTCTGAAGGACGGTGCTGTCTCTCTTGTTATCAACCTCGGCTCTGGAGCCTTTGAGGCCATTGTGGAGCCCGTCAATGGGAAGTTCAATGACAACACGTGGCATGATGTCAAAGTGACTCGAAACCTCCGACAGGTAAGACACAGAAGTGGGGTGGGTTATGTGAAAATGTGAATGTTGTTGTAAGTTGCAAAGCTTTCTTCAAATCTATCTATCTATCTATCTGATTAAAAGATTGCTGCACATTTCATGTTTTTAGAGTACAGTTCCTTACCCGCTTTCCATCAATTCTTTGTTTCTTCCTTCTAATTTACTTACTCCTTATTTATCTGTGGTGGGAGAAGCAGTATTCGCCAAAGACTGATTACCCAAAACTAATCTCCAATCAGAATTACAATTTCTCGCCAGGCTGTTTGTTTGAATATGTAAATATGTTTACTGTAAACAACTCATTTTACAACAGAGGACATACTGGTGTATCTATTTACCATGTTCCCGAAAGAACCCAACCTTTTTAATAAAAGGCATTCAAAGTAATTGCAACTGCAATCTGACCTCATTCTGCACATGATGTAAGAGGTTTTTCCACATGACAGGGCACAGGAAGAGGAGTAGGAGCAGCTTTGTCGCCTGCACTTCTTCATCTAACAGCTCACTGAGTGCGCCCTGTGTCTTCCATTATGCCTGTACCCCCAGAAACATTTGGAGCTGATCCACTGACAAATCAGGAGCACAGTCTGGGCTATAACCTCTGTGACAAATATATTTTGTTTCCTGGGACTGCATCAAAATAAAAGCCACCCTGTGTATTGCGAGGTGAGCGCTTTTGATGTGAAGCAGCAGATTTCAAGTTTGCATTTGAAAATGGCTTCATCCAGCAAAATTGTGGAGCGTTATATCCAATTGAAAGTAATCAGATCGCAACGACCATAAACATTGTCAAAACACAATTTAATTTAGTGAAAACCTTATTTCTTACGCTTTTGCGTTGTCAACAAATCCAGTAAAAAGACCATCTGGCAACAATGCATTACTCAATCTCTCAAAACTTCATGACCATTCACTCTACCCTGCATGGGGCACTTGGCCCGCCCCAAGCCCATTGATTCATACTCAAGATGTCTTCAATCTTTAAAAAAAGCTCACATATACAATTTATTGTCTCAACAACTGTTCACTAATTTTCCTAGAACAGCTAAGCATTTCAGTTACATCTCACTCAAATAGTTGGAACCTTGAAATATTGTACTTTTATAATAATATTTACTTTTAAAGCCCCAGTGTGTAATCTTCTGTTGGCATCTGGTGGTAAAGTTGCAAACCGCAACCAGCTGAGCACCTGACAGGGACACTTTATGGTGTCGCACTGCTAATTCCATTTCCGGTTTCCGGCAGCACTGAAAATTCAACTCAAATGCAACGCATTCTGGACCATTTTGTCAACCGTATTCAGCACGACGTAGCAAACATGGCGACTTACACGGAGGTAGGTTACACCTTGTGTAACTTTATTTAACACATTCAAAGTTCATGAAAAAACATTGGTTCTTTATTGCAGGTGATTAGACATATATGAAGACATAGTTATGGACAATATATTTAATTTCTGTGAATTACTTCTTCTAAATACTACACACTGTAGCTTTAAGTAAATATTACTTAAAAAATATTGTTTTATCAATGTTTTGTCAATCAATTACTTGATCAATCATAGTATATTGTAGTATTACGAAGGGATCAGTATTTACACAAGCATCTTTGAGCTGAACAGGCGTCAACCCATCTGTTTTCACCCTGGAGCACACACCCCTCATCAGCACTTTGCCAGCTTCTCATCGGGTAATTACTCAGCTTCTCTGATCAAGGTTTTTTTTAACAACAACTCCACACCACCTTCTTCTCTTCACTGTTTTCCACACGGTCAGGCTGTGACACAACGAAGGTGCCTTCTCCACAGGGGTGCATATTAAAGTACTGTTATTAACATAAGTGTCTAAGCTTTATGAAAAAGAGGTGAGATTTCACCGAATTCTTTTTGTTTGCGAGGCAGTACCCTGGCCATGAGAGAAGCTCTGTGCACGGTTAGTAATATGCACGTAGATTATCAGTCAGCAGGTTTCACCAATGACGTTGTACTGTTCTTGTGAAAAGTATTTCATTTAGAGTATCATACAGAAATGTACTGTTTTATGGATGACATTGAAATCTCAAGCTATTTGCCAAGTCTGAATTAGTAACATTTATTTAGATATTATTTCAAAGGATTAAAAGTGATCTCTTAAAATATAAAAATAATAATTGTGCTTATTTTTTATCCAAGGTAATCAGATTCCTAAATTATACTATTAGTATGACCAATTTGTCAGATCTAACTAACAATAGATGTCCATTCTAACTTGTCTTTCACTGTTGGCCAATTGGTAAATGCCTTCATCGTTATGCGTTCAGGAACCAACAAAAGCAGGAATGATCTCGGATGGCGTTGTTGTTATGGAAAAACTGTCCATGACCCGTCCACAGTTTAACCAAAATACATCAAAACATTTTAACTTTTTCAACAGGGGACACTGAACTGGGCTAAACTGGGCCTGTGATACACTGATTTTCCATATAAAATATATTTTCCAAAAATATAAACTACAATTCAATTGTGGGCTTTTTATAATTCAAATTGCAAAACTCATAGTAAAGTAATGCATCCAATCCTTAATTATGTAAGTAGTATCATCAAAATGTAAAACTCAAAGTAGTCATGATGCGGAAAAGTGTTTTGCAATCATATATGAATTTGATGGTTTATTATTACTGATGCATACCTTGGGTAATTGGAGGATTTTGATGAAAGTAGCACTGTCAATGAACTGTAGTTGTACATGAGGCTACTGAATATGAAGAATCAGTTTTGTGCCATTTATGAATTTTAAAGGAGAAGCGCAGCATGAGAATGACAGAGTGTTCCGAATAGATATATAGATACTTTATTTATCCCAAGCTGGGAAATTCCGGAATGGCACAGTGGTCAAGATACGTCCAATTAAAGGTCCCAAGAGAGGTCAGAAGCGATGGCTTCCAAAAGCTGACGGATGCCTCTAAAGGTCTTAAAAGTCCATCCAGCGTCAGAGCGGCTTGAGCTGACAAACTCCCACAACAATGCCGTAGGTGTCACATTTGTTCCTCCTAACTTAACCACAAAATTGTGATGCAACAAACATGAGCAACCGACTGCTTAGTAATCACTCCGTCGACTAATTTGTCCTTAGTATGAGTCAGCCTTTGAGAAATGCCAAAGAGTATAATATATACATATAAAATAATACAATGTACACTGAGAAAGATTCATGAATTACAAGCAATTTTTAAACATGATTATGAAGGTTAAATAAAATAGAAAAATGTTTTTGTATGTTTGTAATTGTTGGTAATATATTTTGCAAAGGTTATAGTTATATAAGTAACGGGTCGCTAACAACCCAAGGTACAGTTTGTGTTTGGGATAAACTGCTTTAATAATAATAATAATAATACATTTCATTTATAGGCTATACTGTGCCGTAGGTTCAACCAATGCATCAAGGTCATCCTGTTTTGTAGCATCACAGTCATGTCAGGACCACGTCAGTTTATGATAAACTGAGAAAAAACAGCTGTCGCAGTTCGTAATACACTGAATGCAATGAGGTCTTACTTAGATTAAGAAGTAGAAGTACTTTGGCGGCTGTCAGTAATCCTGTAAAAAAGGTGTGATGATAGGTGAGTTGGGCCTCTCTGTTAGCCAGAGAAATGCATATTGAGTCAAGCATTTCGGTCCCACCCTCACAAGCAACCCAAGGCAGGATTGGAAATTGGAATTTTTTTTATAAAAATGAATTACCTAGTGCAGTAGTGTAGTTTTTGGAGGTCTGTTGCACAGAACAATAAGGTAAACCAGGCTTTGCATATGGAAAATACATTCATTGTTGATTCGGGTGCTTTCATAGGATTTAGGAAGAACAAATATATAGATCATCATCTGACTATAGATGGCCCCAATCCAGATGACAGTCCTCTTGAGCAAGACTGCCCTGATTTCCCTCCCATTTCTCTCGATCTCGCCTCTGTTTCTACCAGTGAACCTGTTCCATTGGCTGTCCTGTTACCACTCCTCTTTAAAGCCTTGCCTTTGTGAAATCATGCATCATTGGTAAACTATCATGTGATAAATTCCTCACTTTTCATGATTTATTTTTCATTTGATTTGCGTCACTGTATTAACAATCCCACTGTTCACTTGCCCACCCCACTTTTCTCCAAAGCAAACAGGCATTGGATACGCTGTTGTAAAAAAACTCCATTGTATGGTAGATATCATTCTTTTTGTCATCTTTTGGTTTGCTGTGTCTTTACGTCTGTACATCAAGTTATGTTTTGTGTTTCCCAGCTCTCATGGTTCACCTGGTTCATCCACTCGCATTGCTTTTGTGGTTTTGTTTTCATGCTTTCATGCTATTCTTTTCTTTTTTTTTATGGTCACCCATCCCTTTCGCTTCTAGGTGTTTGAGGGGGTTCCAGGGTTATTCTCGAGGTTTTTTTAGTGAATCCGTTTCATTTCAGATTCTTCTGGTAAATGTTCTTGGGTGATAAACTGTCAGAGGTGCACTAAAATCTGATGAAGACAAAGATTCACTGGAACTGTACGAAACTAGTACATGCGTGGCCTAACATGGACCGAATCCTCCCTTACAGTAGACTCTCATCTTCTTTCATGCTCCTGAATACAAGGCAACCCACACTGTAGGAAAAAATTGAATAACTACCAATTCCATACCACTGTACAAGCATTTTGGCTGCACACAAAGCATTACAGTTGTAGGAACACATGTTAAAACATGTTTATATTTGGAAACAAATGTCCCCAAATGTTTTAGATGGAACGTGATTAATGGAAACTTATGAAGTGATAGCAAAGATGCCTGTGTCACTTTTGAAACATTGGACAGTGACGAGGGACGGCGGATAGCCTGGTGTCGTTTGGCTGTAGATGTGTTACACCGAAACATGAGTGGGGCTTGGGCTCAGTATGTGGTTTCAGTAAACCTTTTAGTTAAGCTAGGAAGCAGGTAAATGCAAAGTACTCTGCGCAGAGGCAAGCCGCCCATCTTCATCTTGTCCTCCAGTTGCTCAGTTGTATTTAATCCCATCTGCCAAAACAATAAATACAATTATTGTAATCGCAATTCCACGGATAAATTGACATTGCCGTGGATTAAAAAACATTAAAATTCTTGACAGAATATAAGTATAAGGAGATTGTAGGTCAGAGGTCAAATACTTTTCCCAAGCATTCAACTTTTGCAACATAGCTAATTATAGCACTGTTTAGCTGTTGACTTACACGTCAAGAAGAAAATTTGTGAGTTCAGCATCGAACTGAATTCCTTTACTCACCATTATATTGTTATGCATTGTGTTATTATATTATTATTACTGTTGTATTAAAAATGTAAGCAACATTTCAGTGTCTAGTTGAGATTGAGCAAAGCTAAGATAAGATAAATGTGGTGCTGAAGAAGTTGCCTATGAATAAGCCTAAAATTAAATAGTCGAGTGTTGGAGTAATTCATTTCCAGCAGAAATGTTGTCACACATCAAAGCTTGTCCCAACAGTAAATCTTTAACTACACTACATTGTTCCCAGACTGATGTCCTGCGGCGTGGCTCTGCACTTTGTCATTCTGTGTCTCCTGCATGTTGGCAGTTTGATTTTATGTGGTACGACACTCATTCCTCAACTCCTCTCTGTTGGTTTGTCACTGTATTTGTGGTTTCCCCTGCATGTTACTCCTGTTCCAGTATTTTTTAAGGGTTTCTTCCATCCCGCATTCACCGAGACACCAAAGAAGACCATATAGAACAGTGAACTTTACATGGTTTGTGTCTTTACTTACTTTACCCAGTTAACATGTTAATAACCCTCCATGCCCATCAATAGTTTTAACATCATGTCCCATCCTGACTCATAACAGAGGAAAACACATCACAGGCTCCGAGGTTTATAATTCACCAAGACCAGAGGGATTCAATGGGAAACAAGACATGTGTAATTTCCACCCTCACTGTTCATTCCTCATTGTGCCAGGTGACGATATCCGTGGACGGGATCCTGACCACCACGGGTTACACCCAGGAGGACTACACCATGCTGGGATCGGATGACTTCTTCTATGTGGGAGGAAGCCCCAGCACCGCTGACCTGCCGGGGTCTCCCGTCAGTAACAACTTCATGGGCTGTCTCAAGGAGGTAGAGTACCGGGTTCATTATTCTCTGTTTGTCGGAGTGAAACGGGACACCGGCGTGGTTTTTCTAGTAAATATATGATCAGTTTGATGGCAAATGACACATTGTTTTGAGAGGAAACACTTTACACATTTTTCGTGTGAGGACGAATGCTGGAACCCGCTGTTACAGTCCAGTCATTCCTGACGGCTGTACAGGGAGCAACATTATCTTCACTGTGGTCCTGCTTGCGTCCACTAGATGAAAGCGGGTGTAGTCAGTCGGATCCTTGTCTTTCTCTGACTGAAATATCTGGCTGTTTAGATGTTCCACTTTTTTTCACTTGTCTCTAACTTTGCCTGCCAGCTGTCTGGTGCTGGGCTGGTTTTGTGCAGTGGTTCAGTCAGGGCTCGTTTGCTACAGTCTGATCATGGGATTGATGAGAGCAGCACCATTCCATAATACATCTACCTGCCATACAATCAAACCAGTGATATTGAAGAGGCTAAAAGACCCTGTAGAGCTGAAGTGTTGGGCCAAAACTTTTTGTGGGCATGTCATGAAGGAGCTAGATACAGGTCCAGGGCAATTATTTCCTGCAGGGGTTGAGGGGAAACTGCACACGCCTGTATCATACAGGGCAAGTGACTGAATGTTTGACAGAACAATAGGTTAAGTCTAACTCTCTAGCCCACTGAAATGTTTTTTTTAACCTTCAATCACTTTGGTGCCGTTCAAACACATTGTGCTGTGTTAGCTCTCTTGAAATGGTCCCTTTAGGCTGGAGTCAGCACCTTCATTTGAAATCTGCCGCAGACCGTAGAGGTTCAGTGTGCAGGGTTTAGTGGCAACTAGTGCTGGAATGCATATTGCAACAAACTATGGCGGACTCTGTGTAAGAGGGGCCTGCACCTGATGTAGATATCAAGGGCTCATTTTATGGTAATGAAAACACAACAAGTTTTTCTTTCAGATGATCATACACCAATTAAAAGATGCAATTCTGAATATAATATTCCATTTTTGCCAATAGAGCCAAATACAAACAAAAATAAATGACAGCAACGATAGCTTCTAGCAGCAGCTTGCACTAGCCCCATTAGAGACTTGCAATAAAACCTTATCTCCAGTCTGGGCTCCAAAATGTGTACGCAGAGCTGATTCCATCGTCATAGCCATGACTTCATCCATAGGTGCTTTTCTGGTGCAAAACATGACGAAGGGTCACCTCCATGTTGGTTGTGCTCTGGAGTCAGTGATGCAAGTGTCCCATGAGTTTTCTGTGAGATCCCGAGTCCCAGGAATTGGCACTCTAAAAGTGTTTAGTTTTGAAGTGTGTGGTTCTGTGTCCACATTTTTATTATTAAAAGACAGAAAATGAGTGTATGAAGAGAGCGAGCGACTTTAGCGAGAACAAAGCAGTGAATCAAAATTTCTGATTGTTTCGTGGTTATTACATTCTGTTATATATATGTGTGTGTGTGTGTCTTTGACTTTTTGGTCCATGTCCCATTCACTAACATGGAGGAGATGGGGTTATATCACATACTGCAGTCAGCCACCAGGGGGTGATCCAGGTGTTTGGAGAGCTGTCATGTCGTCCATCTTTATATACAGTCTGTGGTAAAGACACAGACCTGAAGCTCTTCAAACAGGAGCAGAGGAGAGAGAGATGGTGATGCAGCCTGGTGGCCGCATGAGTTGCTATTGGCTGGTGGCGTCACACCCACTGTCCGAAGGTTGCAGCCAAGAACACAGGGAAAAATGAGAACGAGAAAATACAGGCAGGGGGCCGGATCTTTTTATTCCTGAATACTACACCTTTAAATCTGTCATTAATGTGTATTCTCCCATTTTTTTTAAATATCAGATAAGGAAATCGGTGTGCATCAAATCTATCCCACAATTGGAAATCTTCCATCTCTTGTTCTTCTAATTGTGCCTCTGCTGCCGTCAGCTCTGACGCTCCGGCTGAGTGAGTTCAGCTGCGATCAGTGCTCACACCCCAACTGACATTTCAGCTGCTTCCAGTGCTCACGTCTTATTTGTTTTCAGTGCTTCCTTTGTCTTCTTGTATCGTCATTCAAACTTCGAATGACACTTCAACTGTTTTCAGGCTGCAGGATGCAGATATCAGCTGCTTTCGTTGCTCACATCTCCATCGACACAATTTAAATTCCTTTTCCTTTAAGTGCATCTATTTTTCAGCTAATTCCCATTCCTCATTTCAGTCAAATCATGAAAGAAATCAAATTTTCAGAAGTCAATTTAAACCAATAATATATTCAAGTATTCACAGATATTTTGTAGCCAAGTACACCTAAACAGTAAAATGATGTACTATGTGCTCATATGTGTCAGATTACAGTGCACGTTTGTAAAACCCAGTTGTCCACTGGGGAAGAATGAATGAAGGTGAGCTGCTCTTTTGCGGTAGCCCCACGTGCAATCTGGGAATCTCTACTTTTCTGATGAAGGGGCGGGACACCTCCTCCACATTTTGAAATCGGGTTGACCAATCCCAACAGACTGGGCCAGCTGGCCAATCAGAGCAGACTGGGATCTATCGGGAGGAGGGGCTAAACGAAATGGGCAGTATGAGGACACTGATGCCCCTTATCTGAACATAAGAGCATGTAAACCTTTACAAGTGGTAACACACATTCAAAGTATGAACCTAAATATGAGGATAATATGTCACCTTTAAAGTTGCTTTTTTCATATTCATTTTCAGTATATCATTTCTTCAAGCTAATGATGTTATACCTTAGCACTTGAATGGAGCCAGTTGCTGGGCCATGACAGCGCACGTACACACACAACACACACACACACACACACACACACACACACACACAGGCAGAGCATCATACAGGCCACAGGGAGAGGGAGGACGTGGTGCAGTAGCCCTTAAATCCCCCTCTGGCCTACTTCCTGCTCTGTGCCATGCTGGGCAGGTTTGCAATTCCCTGTACCACCAACCAAACCCCCCTTCCCCCCATCACCCAATCATAAAGCCTGTGATTTATCGTAAAGCATGCTGATAAAGGACTATGTATGTCTGTACCGGCCTCTTATTTATGTACACAACAAATGTACAACAGAGGGCGTGTGTTTGGTTCCAAAGAAAGAAGAATGTTTTTACATTAAACCTACACGATGAGCACTTCTTACAGTTGCATGCAACGTTTGTTGTCATCGGCAGGAATTATAAATTGGCTGTTTTTTTTCCACTCAGCAGTTAATTGCGTGTCCTGGGCCAATTTAGCACTGCACTATTGTTCTTAGTAGAAAAAATATCTTCTAAATTTCTGCCTCTTCCTCTCCACAGCATCAAATGGTACACACATACACAGACATTTATTTCACACACACACACACACACACACACGCATACACGCACGCACACAGTCTGAAAGATTGCCATCATGCCTTATGCAGACACGCACACATTCTCTTCACCCACACATCTGCAGCACCCACCAGCTCTGCCTCTGCCTGCTGTCCAGCACCCTCGCGTCCTCCACTCCTTGCCATTAAGGCTAATTTGCCTGCTGCCAATGCTCTTGTCCTCGCCATCACAGAGCGGCATTATGGATAAATGTTTTGTTACCATGGCACCAGGTACTGGTCGCCCTTGGTAGCCCTTGTGGTTGGCTGGCCCGTGATTGTTATGCCTTTCATAAGCCAGCAATTACAGAGAAAGCCTACATCTCCAAACCTACAAAATACATAATGGCCTACAATAACACATAATTGCAGTAATTGTCATTGTCATTACACCTCCATCAACCACTCACATGGAGGCCTCTGACTGTGCCTGTATACTGTAGCCGGCAAAGAAGCACAAAGGAGGAGCTCACAGACTGAACACAGAGGATGAGCAAACACAATGACTGTTGCTCTCGCTCTCTCTCTGTAGCAACAGTAACAGCGCTTTGTAATCGTAGTGAGATATTTCATCATACCTCTTTACCTCTCTTTAATATTATCATCTCCCATTAACTTCCACTAAATGTAAAAAAGAAAAAAGAAAAAGTGTCCTAGATGTTACCACCAAATGAGATAAAGACTAAACTACTCCAAACGTAGTTTAATGTCATGAACCGTCATTATCTATTAACTCCACCAAGCAGGTTGTGTTTTCACCCGTCTGTTTGTGTGTATTTTTGTCGGTTGGTTGGTTTGTTTGATTGTTTTTGCAGAATTCATCACATTTTGGTGTGGATCACTGTCTTTGACATTGAGAGATAGGTAGGGTGTTCTTTTAATATATATATATATATATATATATTCTCCAATTTGTCTGGATGGGGGGGGGAAATCGGGCATATTGATATCTATGAGTGAAACTTGGATTAAGTTTCGGGTGACTGTATGCGAGGTATGCGCTCCACTGAGCGACATTCCAGTTCTGCCTGTTGCTGACGGGGAGTCTGAGATGTTGTTGTACCGATCATGCAGTGGTGGAATGTAACCAAATGAATTTAGCCCAGTACAGCGAAAGTTATTAGGCCTGTGCTTCCGCTGAAGTTGAGCAATCCTCACTCCCTGTGCCTGCCCCCATCGGAGCGCCGTTTCGGGGAGATGATCCAATGGGTTGTATGAGAAGGGACAGACGACTTATTGAGTTCGGACGTCTTTGTGTGTATAGAAATATTGATCTCGTAAGACTGGGGCTGACTAAGTGTCAAATATGGACTATTTTATTTCAGCAGTTTATTTCCTTCACAAATGGTTGTCCCAGAATCCATAAGTATCATGCTGCTATAGCTTGTTCATTCTGTAGTTGCTTGACAAGTTTTTATACTTGTTTTATTTTGACTCTTTTTGACCTAAAACTCCCTTTACTTTCGTGTTCCAAGCCCTCACAAGTCATGACATCAGCCTCTTCACATTCCCCCACACGTCCCCACTTAACAAGTGTCTGGCCTCCTTTGTGTTCCTTATTTACAGTCCCCCTTCCAAAATAAGCCTGTTCTGACAGCGTGCCGCGCCGTCCTGTGTACTTATATATTGCCGTGTGAATCACACGCTCTGACATGCATTTATGTCTCGACAAATGAAGGTTTTGCCCTCATCTAATTGATCAAACCAGTGGATGAAAGCACCAGCAGCCTTAGTCTGAGGATCAATTCCTATATTTCATGAGACTGAGGAGCTCGGCCCAGATTGTGTGCTCCGCTAAGGAAATGATGCCACCCTGTGGGCAACTCTGTACACTGCAAAAGCTCTGATCTGGCGAAACACTCTCATGGCAGGACCATGTGACCACTACTAGTACAGCACCATCATTACGTTAGGTGCTTTTAGCAGGTTTGTCTACAAAAGGGTTACAGCAGCATGCATACACAGTATATGATGTTTTCATTTTGCGTTTGGCACTGTTACCATCCGTCAGCCCTGTTCAATTCAAAATCACTTCTTATTACATGCGTGTACGATGCACTGATGTGCACGACCGCATTCCATTTTCAAACACACACACACGGTCTCAGGTGTTTGTAGCAAACTGACGGCCTCCTCGTGTAACGTTGAGAATTTTGAGGATGGTCCCCTGTGTCCTTTCTGCACAGCCTATACGTGCGACCCATACACACGTGCCGCACACGCTTCACAGTCGGTAGGCAGAGATTTATGGGCAAGGCAACCATCTAGGGATGATAAATGCCTGCGTCTCGCACACACAGGCACACACCCTTTCTCAACTATGGCAGGATTGTAGGCTCCATGTTAAATGACTGTCCATCGATCATGCATAGCTGAAGGAACACTTCATATTAGAGTTGTTTGGATTATTTTTTTTAAATTTTATATATTGCCAATCTCCATGTCTGACTGAGTGAGCCGTCGCCCTGCCACGTCTTTGTGCGGCCACAAACATCGTCTCTTGCAGGAGTGCGGCTGAGTTTTGAGACAGGATTATGACGCCCTGTATGTCTCCCGCGCTTTATTTATATATTTTTTTAGTACTCGTTGTACACTCACAGTGTCATCGCCGGCTTGATCGATGTTGTTGCGAGCGAATGAAGCGCTACATTCACGCACCACACCGGAGTCACACACAGGTGTGGTGAGGGTGGAGGTGGTCGGGGCGGATGGCTGCGCACAAAAGAGACCGGGGGCCGGCAACCCCCAGGCTTGTCTTTGGTCATGTCAAGGTTTCTGTCCAATAATTACATTGTTGTTGGTGATTGATGTCCAAGAAGTTTAAGTACTTCAACATATCCATTGAAAAAGTGTCATAGCGTTGTAGTCACCGCCAGCAGATCCACTTGGTCAGTGAACGTCACACTGATATGTTCCGTACAGTTTTTAATTTAACTTCCTCGTACTAAAAGACATAATTAGATGGACAGTACATCATCCTCACAACACATTTGCCGTTGGAAATTAGTTGCTCATAAATGTTCTAATTAAATATTTCACATCATCTGTGCGGTGGAATCACTGCTTTGTAAAAATCACGGGTAATATTACCAGCATCCTGAGAGGCGCATCACGACGAGGGACAGTGAGTATGCTCATGTGTTTGAGAGGACAATCTTCAACTTACTGACATTTCATGAGTAAGTGACAAAATGTCTGCTTGAGGCACAATCCCAACATACAAGATGATATTAGAAAGATTCCCCAGCATTAACCTCATAGAGACAGACTTTCTCCACTTTTTTTTGTTTTTTTCAACATGTTGTATTTTGTGTGGGGCCACGTCGGTCTCATTCTTTGGCTTGGATGGTGATAAATATGCTATTTTAGCTTCAATCAACAAAGTTCATTTCAATCCTGGGTCAACTTGTGCTACATTGGTCACCCTCACACTGATACGTGTGTGTGTGTGTGTGTGTGTGTGTGTGTGTGTGTGGAGGTCTGGTTAAGGAGATAATGCAGTGATGGATTTCTATCATTTGGCCATTGTCAGACATTTTCAATAGCTTTCTGTTGCTCACATGCACACATCCTCTCTATCCATATCTCCCCGGTCTCTATCTCTCTCTCTCTCGCTCTCTGTATGGACACATACATATACTATATATGTACAGCACAGTATTCATCAGGAACATCTCATTATGTTTTCGCCTGCATCCGTTTCAATTATGCACATTGTACATTTGTATGTAGGTGATGTGAAAACCAAAAGAGAGGAAAAGACAAGAGACAACCTCATAAAATGCCCCACGGCGCCACCTGCTGATGTGGAGGGCAAATTACTCACGACGTTTGTGAAAAACTTAGGTGTTGGCGGGAAACTAGCCCCACAGCCTGGCACTAACAATCATGCCATGGTCAAAGTCAGTGAGATCACATTTCCCTCCCAGTCTGATATCCGTCCATGCATGCATCGATAAGGTGACACTGGCTGGGTTTAGGCTATTCTGGGGCGACGTACGGAGACGGACACATTTTCCTGCTCACGTACAGATCAATGAAAAATTAAGGCTCATTTCCATTTCACCCCTTAGCCCTACACCTCGGTTTTGCGCGTTCACGTGTACGGGTGTCTCAAGTCCCTCTGGCATCGAGGGGGGGGGGGGGCTACGGCGGAGGGCTAGATGGCCCTCCAAACGGACATTTTCCAGACTCACACTCCAAACGGTGGGCTGTGAGATATGCCTTTGGAATCACAGGCAAGTCGGCCGAAAAAATGTCCAAGGCTACCAATGACTCACAAATTTGTATTTTCTCCGTTAATAATTTACGGCCACCTTTGTTCGTCGTTTCAGTGCATTATGGTGCTTTTCTTCATAAAAGCCGCGAAAAAAATCGCTAGTCGCAAAGCAGCGTTATGCGTTATATATGTACCACGTATGTAACGTTATCAACTAACGTGATGTTTCGTCGGTATAAGACCACAGGGTATTGTGATTCACCTGTCCTGTCATGCCCAACATACTGTAATTACCATGTTTGTTATTTAAATATTCTGGGCATGTCACCATAGTAACTGCAACAACGTCTTTACAATGATATCGCCGTCATTCCAGGCATGGGAAACCTCTGGTGAAAACACCTCGCGTCTGCCTACGTGATGACGCATCGCAAGGGACAGGGGTAAAAATGAGAAAAGGGATTGGGCCTTTAAGTCGCCAGTTAACCTGCATGTCTGTGGAATGTGGGAGGAAGCCCGTAGGAAAGCTGGCCACCAAACCACCGGGCCTCAAACCAGGCAAGCTCCTGACCTGTATCTACATGATTCAATGCAGTGTGTGTGTGTGTGTGTGTGTGTGTGTGTCTGGATATCCCTCAGCCTGCTATCAGTCTCTCTGCTAATGCCTCATTCTCATGTTAACCTGCAGTCTGCATCTGCAGCGCACTGATAAAGCTCCCTTTGAATGTTGAAAAGGCTCTCTGGCTATGATTGTTTAGAGGTGGCAGAGACCTGAAAGTGACTTGTCAAATTGTCAGCTACACCCTCCGATCCCTCCTCCACCTCTCCTACCTCCTCCTCCCCCCTGCAGTCCAGGGCCACATTTTATATGAATTATACTGTCTTTTATCAGCAGGCAGGGTAATGGGGGGAGTGTGTACAGTAACCATATCAAGTGTGTGTGTGTGTGTGTGTGTGTGTGTACCATCCTGTATTTGGTAACGACACAAAAAAAAATTCAACCAAGATATGAGTGCAGGAGATGTGAGTAATTTATGGCATTCACAAATATGTTTTTTTCCAAATCCACAGACAAGCTGAACAACTGCAACACATCCCAACTTAAATGTCAGTATTGTACATATCTGTTTACATATGTCGTTTGAGCCGGTGATACTAGCATAGTGTGTTCTGTCTTTTGGAATCCAGCAGCAGAGGCCATGTGTGCTGAGGAAACGTCATTCTATAGTTTCAGTTGCACGTTGGAACGGGCTGCGCACACAGTCGACTCTCTGCATCCTGATGATGCCGATGCCATTGCACGATCATTTTGTGTGGAGGTACCTTCTGGTTACTGTTGGCCTATGGTTCGTGGCAGACTTCAGGTATTGTGTGTGTAATTTCAGTTTGTGTGAGTGAGAAACACAAGTCCCTGGAACCACATGATGATTAATGCTTTCAGTCATGAATTACTGCTCTGCAGTCAGAACTGTGAACATGGCATGCGCAGATACACGTCAACATTGAAATATTCAGGGGACACGTGCTGTCACACCACCCTCTGCAGATTTTTCTGCACCCCTTTTTATTGAATATAAAACATGGTGTATTTTTTTCTTTGTTCTCACATTCTCTGGCTCTGCAGCCTCGGCCTCTTAATGTGTGTTTATGAAACTTAAAGCTGCAATCAATCCACACCAGTGTGTTGTATGTATGGATTACCGAATCCTGTATATACATACAGTAAGTGTGCATTTATTTTCCATTTTTAATGTGCGAATGAATAGCCTCGCCTATTGTCATCAATATTTCTATACTAAAACATATGAGAGAGAGTACGGCTTTAAAGGGATAGTTCAGTGGTTTTGAAATGGGGTTGTATGAGTTACTTATGCATAGTTAATATGTTTTTCCATGGAGATGGTGATCAGTGATGTCATTGAACGGAGTTTAGAGGGGAAGTGGAGGTAACATAAGTCTGAGTCCCACTGTCGCAGAGGGGACCACCGAAAAAAAACAAACGTCTTTTTCGCAACATTTTAAAACGTCACCTAAAACAAGTTAAGTTACCAATTTTATTTTTCGGTCACGTATATACAGTACTGCGCCAACTCGTGCCCGTGCAGCATCACTCCGCAAATCAGCTGTTGGTCTCAAAGTTAAGCGGCGAGTTGTGCCCAGTAATACCTGGCCGAAGTAACTCATACAACCCCACTTCAAAATCACTGGACTATCGCTTTAACATTGTGCATTGGCTGTCTGACATTTCAATGATTGAAATATAGAAGAGAATATATAAGGCCATTTTCATTACATAATGCGTCCAGACCTCCATTCCTCGACCACTCATCACGTGTCAGCCAGAAGTCCCGCCGTGACCACGATGAGCGCATGACAAAAATTATAACCAATAAACAATAAAGAGGAAGTTAAACAATGTCGTTTTGTTTTGGACTTTCCTCCAACTACCATCTCTCCCATCCCCTGACACCCGCACACACACACACACACACACACACACACTCGAAGGACAGGCGAAGAGAAAGATGGAGGGACAGACAGACAGAGTTCTGGATTAAGGGGTTGGAATTCAAAATGTTTCATCTTGAGTTCTTTCAAGCCCCCCACTGACTGATTTTCTAAAACATCACCAACAACAACAGCAAAGAAATGTTGGTTTTACAAATCGACAGCAGTCATCTCCCCTCGTCTAGCTGGCCTCAGAATCACAGTGACTCAGGCGGACATCCGACGTGAGTCAGATGCTCACAGAGAGTTCTTTTAGCACAAAGACTGGCTGAAATAAAAACTGAAAAAGAAAAGTCAAGATATAGAGGGAAGAGGAGGAGCAGGCCATCGTTGTTTTTTGAAGCCACCATATTTGGAGGAGCGGGGGGTATTAGACAGTATTATTGGATGGTATTATTTGTCAATCACACAATGCACACTGTGCTTTATCTTCATTTTTTACGTGCATTTTTATACATACAGTTATGCTTGAGAATTGCGCTGAGGAGATGGAGAATCCATCCAATGCAAATGATTTTGGTTAAGTAGAGAGCACTGATGAGCGTTTTGAATCCACGGCGTTGTCGACATTGTGGTGGGAAATGTAGAACGATACGACTGGAGAGTTGATTGAGTCAAGACTGCAGTGTCTCGCCCAGAATTACCCAGATTGCTGCTCTATCCAAACTGCCTCCTGTAGTCTCTTCCCCCCTGTGTAACTCCTCCACATCCTCTCACTTCCAAAGACTGCGGCTTTCAACCTTTTTGTTCCTCTCACGCAATCATGGGCCACAGTGAGGCCCCACTGGAATGCTGCTTCTGGTGAGGTGGGGTTATCTACCGAGTCACTTTCTTCTCCGCCGGATGAGTTCTCTCATAAAGTGTCTCTAGCCATTTTGCATGGCATGAAATTACAGCTCTACTGGAAAGTGCTCTGGCTTTGCTCACAGATGTATATCATCACTTCCTCCCTGTGAACAATTGCTGGTTTAACCGAGCGAATGGTGCGCGGAATAAAGTGCGAAACGTGTCCTCATGATGAATGGACTGAGCAGGTGACCTGACTAGCTTTCAATGACTCTCTGTCAAGGTTTGCATTTATTTATTTTTTTCAATGAATTTCTGAAAACAATTAAGTGAGCAAATAGCAAAGAGATCAGGATCTTTTCTGAAGCCACTGTATGTGCAAAAGCGGATAACTGCTTACATTTGGTATGCAGGGAGACTGCGTCATGAAAAAAGTATATTTTTGTCCTTCAGATCTTGGATCCCCTGGAGGACTGAAATGGTTTAAAACAGATCTCGGCGGAAAAAAGGACTGAGAAAACATAAACAGTTTGCTTTAAAGAATGGTTATCAGGACAGCATACCTATATGCTGCAAAAACCTTCAAAAATATTTTTCACATGCCCTTTACATCAGTTTGAAGCGGACCTGTGTGATGCGAAAGCTTAAGTCAAACCATAACGGTGGGTTTTGCTATATACTGACTGCGAGTGATATATTTTAAAATGTCAAAGTGATAAAAAACCAGACCTTGACTTACCAGAGCCCTGTCATTGACATAACGTTGGCTTATTAGTACAACTTTAACCAGAAAGTAGGTGTAGATAAAAAAAAAATTAATAATAATAATCAACTCTGGGCCAACAGTAAGATCTCCGCAGGCATTAGGGACATGTTTGCATCTTAACTTCAAAAAAGAGTTGCATCATGGCTCCTATACATCCAAAATCCTGCATATGTCCAAATCCTCTTTTCTGGGAGGAGGAAAAAAACTTGGATCTTAATAATGCTTCGTTATATCGCTCATGAAAATGGGTCGGACAATGCCCGCCCTGCTGCCATCATTAATTTCCTGATAAATACAATTTCCAGCCAATATGATGTGAGATGGGTCAATCAGTCAGTCTGGTGCTACACAGCCTTAGAGCTGTGAGCGAAACTATTCATATGGCCCCATGAAGAACCAATTATCTCTTTCATAAAGACACAGTCGGGGCCATAGATTCCATCAACGTCAACAATTGTCCAAATTAAATAAAGCGCACATTTTAGTGCTGAGTCTAGCGAATTTTCAATGTCTTCTTTTGAACTCGTGGATCTAAGAATAAACTGATCAAGGCCAAATAATAATTTTCATATAGTCAGTAAGATTGCGTTCCAATTACATATTTTAGGAGCCTTCCTCTTTGTAAAAAAAGAAGAGTAAGTGTCTCAGCCACGCTGCAGCTTTTGTGAAAGGTAATGCCCTGTACCATTTCTCTAGAATCAATGTGAAAATGTATTGCATCAATGCTAATCTCAGAATATGCAACCGGGAGAATTCAAACCTGGGTGTTTTGGCCAATTACATAGATGTGGGAATTGTTGACGATGTGGCTTTTGTGAGCACCGGGAATGTCATACATTCCATTAATGTGGCATCCATGTATTCATGATGATTAAGTTCCAGCTGCAGTTTAAGATGATCTTTAAAAGCCAGTTTCACCTTATTGTGTTTTTAAAATTTTGATTCTGACAATTACTGTAAGACATTTTCCCCGTGCAGGAATGAAATAATTACTCTGATGGCCACATTTACCGGAAAATATAACACCTTTGCAAAAATGAACCTAATATAGTCTTGCAGGCTTTAATAACAAAGAGATTCCTTTGTACAATGTCAGTCCTGACATAAAGATACAGAGAAGTTACAATGACGCACTTTGGTTTGGTTGCATATCGCAACCTAAAAGCAGATGTTCAATCTCTGAACAAGGCATCTCTTGGAGTCAAAGGTTCAGGCACCTGAAACTTGAAAAGGTTAGTCCGTCAGTCTTAAAATAAAACCAAGTTTTAAAACTCAAAAGCTTGAGGTCTCTGAGCTCAATGCGTCTGTATGTATAACTGTTAAAATTAGTCTTCAAAACTGCTGCCTTGTGTGATCAGTCAGCGATCAAGTGAGCGATGAAGGCGATCTTTGTCAAATGCAATTTTCTGCGCAGCACAATTTGCACAACTTTTTTTCCACTAAAGGTGGAGGTGCTGACTTACGAAAGGACATGTTTAGATATTTAATCCACTGTGTCGTGATACAAATTATCAGAATCTATATCTATAGGCGGGATGCACAGTCCCAACCCTGGTCGACAGGTTGCAGTGGCACACACATCAATCTAAGTGACTCCCATTTTGGATGTCAATCCAATCTTTTGAGTATTTTAGCTCTCTGCGGCTGCTGTCAGGGTTTCGCCCCACATTGATCAACCAATTCTAATGACTGATCGGTGAATACTTCTTATATAGATTGCACCAATCTTCCAAGTCCCCTGCACCTTCATGTCTCAAAGAGGTTTGTCTTGAAGACGTTCCCCCCCTCATTTCACTGTTACATCGTGATAAAATGAGCAGTCCCATCCATAATCCAGGGGTCTCCCTAGCCACCGAAGCAGGGGTTTCAAGCTACGGTCATCGTGCAGTGACCGCTGTCTTCCCCTGAACTCAACCAGGGAAACGTTGTCCTAAACCAGCCAGACGTTAAACATAGAGGTGGAAGGTAAAAACCTTTTTTGAATCATTTTGTAAAAATCTGTTTTGTCATTTTAGAGGGGTTGTGATTTACGTAATTACTGTATATCTTTGCTGTCTCACTTACCATTAGAAAATGAAGCAGAATGAGAAATGTATATGTGAAATAATTTAAATACATATTGTTAAATGCCCAAATTTCCCCATTGTGGGACGAATAAAGGTGTATCTGATCTTATCTTAAAGAATAGATATAATAGAGGAGAATAAATGTAGCGTTGGCCAATGGCCACCCAAATAAATCGTGGGTATGGACAATATATTTCAAGAAAATATCTTTGTAGAGTAAGGACGGAACGCGCTGACTCACTGTTATGACATCATAAGACTGCCATTGTTACTTAGGCTTTTATTTTGGAAGAGAAAGCGGTGGAGCTGCTGAAGGGGCTCAGGATACTTATGTTGAGTCGGAGCAGCAGACAGAATGGTGGCTTCTTGTGGGGATTTGGGGGCATGAGATAGATGGATAGATGTAACAGAAATAGAGGGGAAGGCAATAAAGACAGGAAAGAAGACCATCTTCCATCCAGTCCCATAGCACCTCGAGGGATAAGTTGATTTACAGTCAAATCCGCTGGTGGAATATCGATAAACTCAGCCAATCCCCTCAATCTACCCGCTCAGGCGTCGCTGCACTCTCAGAGAGAACCCTGGGCGAGAGGCGGGAGCAGAGACATTAATATAAAAGAGAGGGAAATGGGGGTGAGGATGTGTTTGTTTTTTTGAATGTATGTGCCCCCGAAATATAGCCAGACAGAGGGGGGGTGTTCCTGTGCATGGAGAATTAGAGGTGGAAAAAAAGGCCCTCAATTTTCCACCTGAGCAGATTTCAATTTACACGCACAACCCCTTCCGTGACTCACTCCGCCCGTTGTTATTGACAGCATTTAGTGCTGCTGTGATAAAAGATTGGCCACTTAGTGTTTTTTTCACTCGTTCTCCATCATTGAAATGACACGAGCTCGTACAGGAAACTGTGTCTGCTAAAAAAAGACCTGCGTCGTGTGACGGAAACTGTGTACCTGGGTATTAATGCAGTTCAGGTCTGTGGTTTGTCTGTGGGGTTAATTCAATATGAACCATATGAGCATGAAGATGGAGGCTGATTCTGTGCACCACAAATCAATGTTTTATTTTCATTTTTTTCTTTTAATGAAAAATGCTTCTTTGGACAGAGAAGCCGTGACAGCCATCAAACAGAGACACCCAGGCATCACTAGAACAAGGCATATATATTACATAGGAAAATATTATTTAAAAAAGTTATATTTCAGTAAGATGCCCCCAATTTTTTCTGATCCTTGGTGAATTGATAGAATGTTGCACTGAAACAATGAACGGACTAATGAACAATCACAACTTTGTCAGTCAATCAATACATTTAGTCAGTGATGTAAAAATGGCAAAGACGGCCGCCATAACAGCACCCCCGGAAATTAAATCCAAGGGGCGACGGACCAAAATGCCTCTGGTTGCAATTGTGTAGAGCTTCAACCAGCAACGAAATGTATGATGTAGTGTACCAACGAACTGTAAACACAGTTTTCAGTTCTTTTCTGAGAAAGAAATATACCGTCCAGTATGTTTTAATTCTGTATGCGATGGCACATGGAACAGACCTGCCCGCATCAGCGGTAGCCATCTTGGTTGTTCACAATAATGCTCTGGCGGCGCTCCTCTGTCGGGGATCTGATCAAACAATTCCATATGAATGGTTGTCATTGTGATTGCAAATACTTAAACACATTAACACAACAATGATTTGGTTTTGTGGCCAGTAGTAACAATAAAATGAATGTACCTAAAATTTTACTTGTGTTTTCTTGTGCTTGCATCTCAGTCACTCGACCCCCACCCCCCCCAAAAAAAGAAAAAGATATGTACGCCGCAAACAATAGGTGCTTCCATAAAATAAATTCAGAGCTAAAAAATGCTAATAATCCTCATTCCAATCGACCTGCAATGTTTCCCTGTTTTGAAACATTCTCTAATATGAGTAATCTTGATGCATGAATGATTCCTCATGTGAGTAATGTGCATGCTGTAATAATTTATAATTCCCTCTCAGAATCATAATACCATATTCATCACACATTACTATAGCAGCACTGTAAGTAAAAGGAAGACAGAACTTTAGTGACCTTTACTGTGATTTGAATAATCACACTTGTGCTTAAGCTGAGCTCAAACAGACACACACACACATACACGCTTAAATCCCTGATATCACAGCCCGAGCCACAGCCAGAGCACAATGCAGAGGACGAGGACGTTCCCGGTTGACACAGCAAATGTTTCGTCAGTGCAAACTGCATCTCTGTCATCGAGAGAAGGACGGGAAGGACACAGGTTTTGACATAGACTGAAATAATCTGCATCCGTCCCCCAGCAGGTTGTCTACCTGACTGACCTAGCTGTTGCTCCTATTATCACAACAACATACAGTCGGTATCTCCCCCTCTATGATTTGCCAGACAGAAGAATCTTCATCTTGAGAAACAGCTGGAGGCTCCGCAGCCCTGAGACATGTATTCTTAAAGCCGCAGTGTGTAATATTTAGGAGAACGTATTCACAGAAATTGAATATATTGTCCATAAGTGTGTGTTCACATATGTATAATCACCTGCAACAAAGAACCGATCTTTTTGAGTTAAATATAGTTACATTAGGTGGACCCGACCGGTTCATAGGTATAATGGAAAGCAGCATTAAATACGGTTGCAGACAATGGTGCAGAATACGTTGCGTGAAGTTTCCAGCAGTGCGGGAAACCGGAAATGGAATTAGCAGGGTGTCCCCATAAAATGTCCCCTGTCGGATGCTCAGTTGGTTGCGGTATGCAACTTTACCAACCAATGCCAAAATACAAAAATTACACACCGGGGCTTTAAGTACTTCTACAATATACTGTACTCGTTCTCCAATATATTGCTGGTTATCCAAATCACAATACATGTATTCATGTTTTTCAGATAATTATAGTAATTTCACACAGTGATGGGTGAGAGTAATGTTCCATAATGGTGAGCTTATGCTCTGTAGCATTATTGCTTGACTGCTAAAAAGACTATTAGTGTGTGTGTGTGTGTGTGTGTGTGTGTGTGTGTGTGTGTGCGCGTGTGCGTGCGTGTGCGTGTGCGTGCGCGTGTGTCATTATGGTTGACAGATCTTCTGCCAGTGCCTGATGTCAGCCTCTTCAATGAGCTGAGGGAACCCTCACTGCCACTGTGTGTATGAGCTTGCTTTTTGTTGGTTATTTGTCAAGCCATTAGTCTTAGTACGAGGCGAAGCGGACCATGTCATCTCACAGAGAGACACTACCCAGTCTGCTTTTGTGTTGGTATTCCATTGAGGCATATCAGCGGTGGTTCGTTTTGTAGACGAGTGAGGGGCTTGATAAGGGAGAGACTCAGCAGGGCTGGTCCAAGCAGGTTGGCCTTTCGCCTTCAGCCTCGCTCGTGGGCCGGCTCTTCTGCTTTTCTTCTGTTATTTTAGCCCAAGGTTACGAGGTCGAGCGATACGAATACATATATCCCAAACAGAAGATGATGATTGTGATGCTGTCTTTGCTCCGTCACAGGTGGTGTATAAGAACAACGACATCCGACTTGAGTTGTCCCGCCTGGCTCGAATCGTGGACCCAAAGATGAAAATCCAGGGGGAGGTGTCCTACAAGTGTGAGAACGTGGCCACCTTGGACCCCATCTCCTTCGAGACTCCCGAGGCCTACATCAGCCTCCCCAAGTGGAACACCAAGCGGATGGGATCCATCTCTTTTGATTTCCGCACGACCGAGCCCAATGGCCTTATCCTCTTCACACATGGGAAACCCCAGGAGCGCAAAGATGCTGCTCGCAGCCAGAAGAACACCAAGGTTAGTCCATAATCATCAAGATATCAAGGAGGTTTTATTTAATTTCTGCTTTAAGAAATTCCATCCTAGTGATATCTGCAAATATCAAGTCAAAGGTCGCCTGTCTGTTTAGAAGGATTTCTGTGTAGGAGGACCGAAGTTTTTGCCTCCCAGGCATGATTTTCAGGTGTCTAAACAATAAACCATTGCCCTTGGTCTAGGTGGATTTCTTTGCGGTAGAGCTGCTGGATGGCAGCCTGTACCTGCTGTTGGACATGGGCTCAGGGACTATCAAGGTGAAGGCCACCCAGACAAAGGTGAATGATGGTGCCTGGTATCACGTGGACATCCAGAGAGACGGACGCTCAGGTCAGTTGTGATGCTGAAGTCGCTGAAAAAGTGACATGAACTGATAAGAAGTATTTTCTTCATAAAATTCAGAACCAGATTTTTTAAGGAAAGGAACACAAAACTTTTTCTCCTATTCACCTAAGTGGGAAAGTGGTTTCAGATCATCTGGGCTCTAATAGCATCAAGAGCACATAAAGAGTGCAGACCTCCACTGAGGCTGAGCAATCCTCTACCTATACGCTGTTCCACCCAAACTTGCATTCCCATCTCCACCTGATCAACATCATTTTTAAAATATTATGTATATGTGAAGATATGACTCAAAATGTCTCAGATGAAGGATCCTTCAAAAAATCCCTGGATCAACATCCGGAACTGGAACCCTCCCAAAATTGTCAGGCAAATCTGTCCATTACTTTTTGAGTAATCTTGCAGACAAACAAACTGAAGCAATCACATAACCTCCTTAAAACAAACTGAAATTAATATAGTTCTAAGACACAATTAAGTAATATGGTGCAAGAACTGATTTAAAAATTAAAAGGTGCACTTGATGCTTTCTTGTGTTCTGTTTAGGATAAACAACTGTCCATTGTTTCCATCATTGAATATAGTTGTATGCAGAATGACATAATCATTCAATCTTCTTCATAGGGCGGGGTAACGAAACAATCAATAATCAATATTGATAATTATCACAATATAATTTTGATTAATAGTAATAATATATATATATCGATATAAATCTATTGCGCAAGCACGGTGAGGATTTATAATACATAATTGTTTTTTATATGCTCTACCTCAGATTTTTTTAATGTTTTGCTATTTAGTTAGTATACGTCCTTCTCTGCCCATAAAGAATGGTTTGAAAACACAACTTTCACTCAGATGCAAAAATAGTGACATGTATCATATTATCGATATCGACTGATTAGAAAATTTGTATCTTCATGAATGTTTTTGTTAATTTAGCCCAGCCCTACTTCTTTTAGCTCAAAGTGCTCTCTTCTTCCTCCATCCCCACCACAGGCACCATCTCTGTGAACAGCAGAAGGACTCCATTCACAGCCAGCGGTGAAAGCGAGATTCTGGACCTGGAGGGCGACATGTACCTGGGGGGGCTGCCCACGGACCGCACCAACCTCATCCTGCCCACTGAGCTGTGGACGGCCATGCTCAACTACGGCTACGTGGGCTGCATCCGCGACCTTTTCATTGACGGCCGGAGCAAGGACATCCGTCAGATTGCTGAGGCACAAAATGGAGCTGGCATCAAACCCTCGTGCAACAAGCAACCTGGCAAGCAGTGTGAGAGCTACCCATGCAAGAACCGAGGCGTCTGCAAAGAAGGCTGGAACCGATTCATCTGTGACTGCACCGGCACTGGCTACTGGTCACGCACCTGTGAGAGAGGTAAGTCCTGATCACAGGCTATGAATGAAGTGACTGTGGAGATGGGAGACAGATTCAAATCGTGTCCCACTTAAGGAAATCAGTTCCTTGAAGAACACAAGTTCCTCGGCTCAGCCTGTTTATTATCACGTCAGTGTGATCCCACCACAAGAAGAAAACCAGTCGATTGTGGGCTCGAGATAACTTTTAAAGAATGTTACTAATGTAGTATTTGTGTCCTCCAGTTTTGGACACAACATCTACACCTTAAGAGTTTCACTGTTTTATTTGTGTTTGAGTGACGCACTTTTGCCTTTGGTGGGAGTCACATGGGACATTTCCAGTTCGTGTGACGTTAGAAGTAGTTGTTAACAGTGTGGTTCTCCACTTAGTAAGGTAGGATCCTAAAAGTATTTTAAAAGGAATATTTGTTAGTTACAAACTGGGATTTAACTCTAGCTTTGGCCGTTACACCCATCAGTAATGATGACAAGTGGATTGCTGTTTGCGCTGCCGTGGCTCAGGTATGAGAGCGGGTCGTCCACTGAGGTTCAGTGGTTTGATTCCCTACTTGTCGGAATACTTGTGAATGAGATGCATGACTGGTAGACAAAGTGCTGAATATAGAAGCTGTGGGAATGTCCGTGTGATTGGGTGAATGTCATCTCGGCTGTAAAGCACTTTGAGTGATAGATAAGATGAGAAAAGAACGATATAAATACAGTCCATTTGTCATTTACTGTGTACACTGTGAGGGACATCACTGAATGAAAAATGGAAATGGTTAGCAGTTAGATGAAGAGACAGGCTCTACATGCAGGGGAAATAAATGTCGTTCCTCATTGACCACAGTGCAATACAGTCTTAAATAGAGTCTTGAGGGCAGACTGAGGTTTAATTCATTAAATACACCGACTTGCATGGAAACAGGACCCGGCGTATTTCTTGGTGCAAAATTGGCTGGATTTTAGAAAAACTGTCAGACTGCCAACCAGGAAGAGGAAGGAGATTGAAGAGAGAAGGGAAAGAGAGAAAACAGATACTGAAAGTTTTGAGTGTCCAGGTTTAGTTCAAAGACACTTCTGTTGTCTTTTTTTGTTTGTTATCATTTTGGCTATTTTCTTTTAATCTACTTAAAGAGAGAGAAAAAAAACACCGTAAGTTATTGGAAAGGACCAAAATAAAGAGAAGGGATAAGAGAATAGTGAGTTGGTTTCAGCAGCCACATCTAGTTCCGTCTTTGCTTTGTCCAAATCCATTATCTTGCGCAGCGCGCGCACACTAACACACACACACACACACACACACATTCCTGGTAGGTATTATCCGTGTATAGTAGTAGCCCAAACTGCTATGACTGTCCAGCATACACAAAGCTTACACAAGCAACATGGAGACACTGTAAAAGTGTTGTGAGATAATGTGCTTTGTAATGTACCTATCCTGAGGCTGTTTGACTACAGCAAACTAAACACAGAGACGAGACGGAAAGGAGTTAGTGAGTTCCTGGTGAGGTTTAAGATCAGTCATAGAGCTGTCACATAAACACACAATATGGTCAATATATTGGTCAATATGGGTGATAGTGCTAGTTAGCTATAGCTTAAGTCTTAATATAATTGAGTGAATGAACAGTGACAGACCGCAAATATGCCCCCGGGACCACAATACTAGTATAATTTATAAAAGGCTTGATTTGAATCTGGATGCATATTATATATCTCCATATACAGGACAGTAAAGAACTCTTACTGGTTACTCGCAACTGTCTTGTGTGTGACCATAAGGAGATGATAAGATGATTACAATATTGAGTTGTGCGTTTGAGGATCTCTTTTACCTTCCAGTCAAGGGTAAGGGACAACACACATGAATTAATCAATGACTGCGTTGCTGTATACGAGCTCAGCAACTACAGGTATCATGTTTTCCAAAAGGATGATGTACTAGGGGCAGTTCCAAACGCATCATCCACTACTGTGACAGAGATCAAGGATTTGTAGGTTCAGCTTGACAAAGTGCTGCTCAACTCCACACAGTGAATATGGGTGAAAATTGACCATAGTGTGTGAACGTGAGACTGTATGGCTGTTTGTCTCTGTATGTATCCCCTTAAAGGATAAAGCAGTGTAGATAATGTATGCATATAGTCATCGATATGTCCTTCAATCATTTTTCATTTCAGAGCAGATTGTGAAACCATTTGTGCCTCGTGATATTTTGGGGTTTCTTTTAAAATGATTCCAATATTACCTGTCAAATATATCTCTTTCCTCTCCGACCTAATCACCTTTCTCCAAACTTCACCCACACCTCAATCGGGAGGTAAGTAAGCCATAAGCCAGTTCCTGATTGTGTTTATGTGTTTTAAAAAAAACCAAAAAAAACAATCAGCTGTTCTTTATCACTGAGGGGAATATTATCACTTCAGGTAACTGTGATATTACCAAAGGATCTGCCCGTTCAAGTGTTGTGGGTGCCAAGGAGATATGTCATCTTCTAGAAACTCCACAGTGACCATTGAAAATGCAGCTGTGGCTGTCTCCCATTGGTATCTCCCAAATAATTAAGATAGGACCCTGGTCTTGTTAGCCCCAAAGAACTGGCCAGGGGCTTTGCCAAGATGGCTGCCAAGAAACAAGGCTCTAAACGCTAAACGCTAAATGCTGCACTTGCCAGTGTTGTTACTGCAAGTGCACAGTTCTCTTCTCTGAAAACACCATGAGTTAAACATCACTTCAGTGGATTCAACCCACAATACTGTGACGTGTTATTTTGTCTGGAAGGCAGTGTGCATTGGATTTTTGGGTACTAAAGCCATGATCAGAGGAACCATAACTCATACAATGTGTTTTAAGTTGAATGTTTGGAGCAAAGTGTTGGGAGCACCAACCAGGAGAGTTCATCTTTTACGTCCCAACAGTCAGGCTGTCAAATGAGGCAAGTAAAATGAACACGACTGAGTTGTAAAAGGTTTTACCAAAGTATTCATTTTAGTACTCCAGTCTGTAGCGCACTGCGCATCTACATGAACATGCAGACTATAAAACAGATTGTAAAACAGCCAAACGACATGACAGACACTGCCTTGTCCCCGATAATGCTGAGAATGATGATATGGAAGTGTTGAAATTTCTGCCAGCCACAGTCGCCCTGTCCTGTTTGACTCCAACCTGCAGAATGCCTGCATCACCCCCTCCCCCGGATCCCTAACAACAAGAGTATGACAGAACCGTCATCAGGTTTGTTTATTCTGTGGCAGCTCACATTAGCTATTCATTCATTAGCTTGAACTCCAAATACAGAGTGGCAGGAATATTTGTGCAAAACTATTGATGTGAAGTGAAATAAAATTACATTTTATTCATATTACAGACTAGGGTGGGGTTGGTAGATAGATATATAGATGTCCTTTGTTAACCCCAAACTGCATGGGGAATTCTGGTTTTACCTCTAAATATAATTTAAAATATCATAATGTTTTATAATTTCAAATTATGTATTTGGGACACCCTGATACTTTTTTTGTCAGTCACCACATGCAGTGAACAAATCCCAGGCCTGGCTATTTCTCCTTTGACCAGTTTTCTGTCATGACGTCCAGACTGTTTAATAATGACTGGTCAGAGTTGAAAACTAATTAACACATCTCCACTCCCCACAAATTGCTCCTGCTGCTTTTTAGCATATCAAATAACTGCTTTCTGATCATATCTCTCTATCTATAGCAGTTATTCTCCCCCTCTTTTGCTCCAGTGACCTGCTGGATAATAATTTCCCCTGAATCTCATTTTTATTCTTGAAAGGAAAAGTTGGCAGTCATCAGTGGATTAATCTGATATTTCACCTTGAATTATTTTGCAAGAGATATTATATAGAAATATTGAAATATGATTATTAGGAGGCTAAGATTGAATCATGTTTTTTATTAACACTATCACGTATAATTAGATATTCACGTGTGAACACATCAATAATCAATTTTTAAAGAGTTAAGACATTATCCTCCGGTCTTAGAGAAACACCACAGCTCTTACGCTTGGCATAACGGCATTGTCACTTGTTTGTTGATCAAATTAAACAGAACATAAAGGATCATTTATAAATTCTCACACATATACACACATCTGACTCAAACAGAAGAGGTGTTAAGAAATCTGAACAGTCAGGGTTCCTAATGATACCATGGAAAAAGGAACAGAGCATTGTTAAACTCTTTGGTAGAGTACTTGAATTTTCCTGTGCGGTGTCAGTGAAGTTGATCATATTGTGGTACAGGCACCATTGTTATCTTTGTATCCCAAGTCATAGTACTTTGTTATTTGCTACACATGGTGTGGTGATTTTTACAGAAATGTAACGTACTAACGGAACTAGGTAGGTAGTAATTAGTTAGTTAGTAAGTTCCGAGTTCTTCTGTGTGCATGTGGTTGTTGTTGTGATCGCCCGTCGGCTCTGCTGTGGACTTTAAAAGCGCGTCTGCACTGGAGTTAGAGCGTTCATCAGGCTGTACAAGTTCCCACAGTAAACGCAATATTACAGTATCGTAATATCCCTTGTCCAGTGTGATCCTTCCTCCTGTATGCTGATGTACTATTACTCCTTGTTGCTAGAAGCCAACAATATTTTTAGCTTTAATATTTACATGGCACTTTCAAGTGGACTGAATGCAGTTGTTAAACCACAGACATGACATTCACTTCCATCCAAAGCAACATACAAATTTTGACTTGGTCCAAGCCACAGTAGAGTCCTGTCCTACAATGCTCTTTTTTCAAAATCCTCCAGACAGGAAAACACTATAATAATACAAATGATACACTTTATACAGCACTTTCTTTTTACAATGTCACAAAGTGCTTTACAGGGAATATGTAGAAAGAATGTGAATAAAACAATGGAACACCAGCAGAGAAGATGAAATGATAAAAGTGTAATGTAGACAATCACAATCATTGTCACCACTAGTAACGAGCTGTGACCAGCAGGACTCCATCAGTGGAGCTTAGTGGTCGAAAGAGCACACACCAGCTCAATGGATCTGAGAGGTAATTTGGGTGGAAGGCGATAAAACAGGGAGCCAGTGTAGGGAGGCAAGTACATACAGTAGGTGATGTGGTCATGCATTATTGTCCTGTTTACAAGCCAGGCAGCAGCATTTTGTAGTAGTTAAAGATGGTGGAGGGAGCTGGGGCTGATACCCAAATTAAGATAATACTATTTAATAATAATGGGGTGAAGGTATGACAGCATTTCCAACTTTTTTTCAAATCAGTACTTGACTAAAAGTATGGAGATTTTCTTGAGGTGAGAGAAACAAGAGTGAACGACATTTTTCACCTACTCTCCTTAGACAAAGAGCCGGCATATAGGATGAAGAGAGAGAGAGGGTAAAGAGGTGCGCGGAAAACTTGGTCCATCACAAAGGGACCACTGGTCCAGATGTCTGCGAATGAGAAGGTTCATACACCTGAATGAGGGAATTCATGTGGGAGGGTAGCTAAGCTAGTGGCTACTCTGTTCACAAGCACCCATGACACCAGGAGCAAGTTGAGAGTCAATGAAAAGTGGAGTGACATGGGGTTTTGCTGTGCATGCTGGAGGTCACAAATCCCTGCATTAACAAGTATATTAATGCATGCTCAGTCAGGTAGGACCTGATCCTTGGGAAGTAGGGTGCAAGGAGGACTGAATGATGCAGCACAGTCAGTGAGAGTTAGTTGGTCATCAATCACAATGTCCAGATTTTGGTCAGATTTTGCTGGTGAGGGTGAAGTGGACCTGAGCTGGATAGTAAAAACTATCACCAGGAGTTCAGTCTTTAAGTGTTGAAGGTGACTTTCTACGATCATTTGTGAGACCTCTGCTGAGATGGTCAAGTTGTCTGGTGGGGACGACTGATAGAGCTGGGAAGCTCTGTGAGATAACAACCAAGCAGAGGCCCATGCTGTATCCCAGTGGAAGAAAGTGAAGCTTGGTCTTTTGCCAATCTGCTTCAATTAATAGCTCTGTCAGGAACCTTAAGCAGTGTTTTACCAGCGATGCCTAGTTCAGATAGGGTGGACAGCGGGGTTTTAGAGTATTATGTCAAATCGCTGCCAACAGTTTCATGAAGATGAGAGGGTTATTCTCACATTTCATTAGTCACATATTGATAATTGACAATGTTGAGGTAACATGATTTGAACAAACAGATGAAGGTCGGACTCACACGATACATTGTATCCTTCATGAAGCATGTTCCCTCAGAGCAACTACCAGTCATATCATAGACCTTATCACCACACTGCTGATTTGACTTTCTACGTTTTAAACAGAGTACGCGATCACTGGATGCGCCCGTTAGCTTACCACAGGAACTGAGTCCTCCTCAGCGGCCACAGGGTCCTCTCCACCTGCAGCCCCTTGCCGCCTGTCGTCCGCCACCCTCTCCCCCTTTCACGCTTAAAAGTCTGTCTGTCTATTAATAAAGGCTAAAAATGCACAGAAAAATATATTTAAAAAAGATACTGATCACTTATTCACTTCTACCTGATTGGATTATGCCCCAATAACTGCTTAAGCTTTTTTTAATGTGAAACATCAGAGCAGGGAGTGTTGAGTACATTTGACAGCAGCTTCACACTGAATGCAAAAACAACAAAATCAAGGTAATAAATAAATGACAAAGGCCAGACCATTGAGTGATGAATGCGCTGATGAATGTACATAATGCTGAGATTTGCTAAGACAACTGGTTGACATGGAGGAAGTGATGTTTCAATTTACAACTCATCAAGACTGGAACAGATGAAAAACAAACCCTGTCTCGCCTGTAAGTCTGTATGAAAACTTCACACCACAGCAATACTGTGTATCATTCACTCCTCTCAGCGGCATTCAGTGAACCGAGATGTGAGACACAATCCGTTTTTTGGTTCACAAGGACCAAGAAGCACAGGTTTTATGACAACAGTTTCCCCTGATCTCCACTGTGCAGCTGCTAAGAGAAGCCGTAAAAGGATGAGGGATTTCTTTTCATTGGGTTTAACTGGGCAAGGTCAGTCAGTTAAACGTGCATCAATCCGTTGGACACACTCGATTGGAACCATCACAAACACACACACACACACATGGTTACATCCAAGAAATATGACATGTCGGAGTTAATCTGACAGCCCATGCTGAAAGCTGTAATGAGAATTAAAATTGTATATATTACGCTGTGCTGTCATCTGACACCTTGTCAAACAGACATCACTCCCAGGCAGCCCTGTGTCCAAACACGGCCATTAATTTCATGTGCAGTTGAGGATGGACTGGGGCACATGGTCGGCCTGTGAACAAACGTGTGGACACAGAGGACATATTGTCACCTCTGTATACTGAATAAAGGTTTTAAGGTAAATGTAGTCACTTGAGGGCTTCAAAGTCCCACACTATATATTTTCTTTTTATTTTGTGTGACCATGTGATTTTGAATGATGCAGTTGGTTGTCTAGAATACTTTAACTATGGTGAGGGATACAATGGCTGGCCTCAACATGTAGCCGTAGCATGCTGCTTGAGTCCCCCTACTTATCAGCTCCCGTTAACCGCTCCAGGGAACATCGTCAGGTGTGTGCCCCTCTCCTGTAGCTTGTCCCCGCTGCTCCTCGCGGTTGTTGCTGCCGGTCGCTGCCAGCAAATAACATCTCAATTACACCTGCATTTAAAGGCAACATTCTTCAGTGCTTTCCTTTTTTTTTTTTTTACACACAGTGTTTATCCAACCATGCAATGAAGGTGACAACCTGATATCAATGATCCCACTGAGCCTGTTCAAAATTTAACTCACATCCCCAGTGTAGTGCCAAGAAATGTAAGGTGTATGCTAGACAACAGTATTTTGCCATTACCCTAACTGGTTCAAGCTTCAAGTGCCAGCCTTCATTAACCACTTTACATTAGCATATAAAGCTAAACCTATATAGCTTTCTGAAATAAAATGTGTCCCCGTGGTATTTTGCCCGAAACCAACAATTGGTGTTATTCACCGTATTGCATAAGGGCCAGTACAAACCAGAATATATTCACATTTAAGAAAGAGGAACCAGAGAGTTTCAGCAATTCAAATTAATGATCAATCAAAATTGATCAAAATAGTTCATAAGCCCTTATTATTTGTGTTACATTTAAGTGCCCTACATGTCACCTGAGTTAGTGTTGTGTTGCACGTAGAAGTTAATGAACTAAATCATTGAAAGTATTGTCCTTTTTTTGCATTAAGGCATAATAATTTACTTAGGTTGAAACAACCGTTTTTTACTAGAGTAATTTTAGCTGGTCCAACCTATTCAATTAAGTTTGGGGTGTCAGTAAGACTTGAAAATCCATAAATGAATATAGTCCATTGTTCATTTGTCCAGAATCCTTGCTGCTGAACTAATTTCTATTTCCCTTTTTTTATTATATATTTTTTTTATTTAAAAGGTCAGTAGGCGATTCTAAAACAATACATGTATTAGAAAAATCTGCAAATATTTCCTCACGGTCCGCCAGCTGTCACTTTCTCTGTGTGTGCCCCCAAAAAATCTGGCTTTTCGGCGGAGCCCAGGCTCTGTAAATTGAAAACAGAAAAATGGTGCAGACCCCACCACACAACACTGCGAGGGCAGTTTAAAAACCACTTGTCGACACCTTAAGAGAAGTGCTAGCGGGTTGTTGGCCCAGTAGTTAGCACGTCGGTCTCCCATACACAACGTAGTGGGTTCGTGGCCAGAGCAGTAAAACCATAACCACAACAAAGAGAGAATCAAGATTTCTCCAAAATCGTCAACTGCCCCTTTAAGGTCCTCTAAAGGTTCTTTCACAAAATCGCATTTGTAAATTTAAAGAGGAGATTCCTAAATTGTAAAACAGGCAGACCCTCAAACAGGAAACACAACATACCTAGTTCATTGTTAAAAAAAAACAAAAACAAAACATCATCATGATTGGTTGATTGGACAGAACCCAAGTCAATTCAGTTTAACCAACCGTGGTCGGTAATACTATGTGAAAGTAAAGTCCATCGCTCGCACTGGTCATGGATATATTTAATCCTTGTCCGTTTTCTCAAATGTTTCCGTGCTTTTTGTTTCATAATTGTATTTTCTAAAATTGTATGTGATGATGAAAAAATAACAGAGTAGCATAACCTAATTAAATTATTCACTAGCAAATATAATTTTATTTTGTTTTTCATGAATGCATTTTAAATGCAAATTAATGTAATACATTTATAGCTCCCTTTTAAAATGTTTATTCATTTATAATTCGATCACAGCTAAACAAAACTATTGGAATTATCCTAATGGCACTCACGTGGTTGAATCTTTACCCTTTTGTGTAGTTTTTCATTCCTTGAAGTGCGTCTGTCAATGTCAGTTTCTCAACACCTCGATTTTATATATGTCAGTCATCAGGCTCGTCACAAAACATTTGTACTTTCTCCTTCTCTGGGTTCCATCCATCATTTCACCTCCTATTTTTCTTCCCTTCATGCTACATGGCTGCAGAATTCCCAGGCAGACAGAGGGGCTGTGTCGCCTCTCTGTGGCCACTTGGTAGAACTTCATCTTTCTCCTCATGCAGTAAAACTGAGCAGAGGGCGTTTGGAGGACACATAATGTCTCAGCATATTATTGGTTCATTTATCATATTAAGTTAATGTGACAGGACAAATAATCGCCTCAGATTGATGCCAACGGAGTGCGAGAAAACAGCAGCAGGCGCTGCTTGGATGAATGTAAGATGAAGGGAAACAGAGACTGGGCAGTAACAGGGAAATAACAGCAATATTAAAAAAAACAGCTTGTATGTCTGGTGGCTGATTTTGTTGGATACTGGTTGTGAGCTTTCATTAAGAAAGGGAGAGCTTAAAGGAGCTGAAACACATTCGATCCCCCCCTCCTTCTACTTCTTCTTTGGCTTCTCTGCTGGTTAGAAATAAAGTCTTAGAATAGCAGCAGATACAATTTGAATCTGTTTTATTTTTTGCACTTGAAGAAATGAAAAGCCCAAAAGTTCTGCAAATGCACAATGCCCAAAGACCAAAGACGAGAATGAGGACGAGAGTCAGGAATTCATGTGTGTACACACACTGAGACGTGGACTCAACATGGCTCACGACAATGAACCCGAGTGTCATCCCAGAACTATGGCAAGCATATAGAGGTAACACTTAGTAAGGAATTATGGGCTCAAGAATTACAAGGGTTTGTTCTCAAGTAAACGATTTTCACGTGCAATGTTGTTTTAATGGTCGACATTCAGACCTAAAATTGTGCCTGCAGTTTGCTTGATAATCAACAGATGGTCTGCGTGATGCTTCTGGGTCTTTAACTATGATTTAAATAGAAAATGTCATAGTGAGATAATTTGACTAGGATTGTTGGATGTAAAAATTCAAAATGGCCATATAATATAATAATAGGAATTACATTAAACCGTACAAAATCATATCAGATTGACAAAAAAAAAAAAGTAAGGTTATTACTTGAGGGTGTAATAAGTGACATGCAACTGATCATACTGACGATTACAGTTGATGTAGAAATGGTGAAAGAACAAACATTACGATCATCGGTGCTTCACGACACAATACCAAGTCAATCTTCAAGTTTGTTCCTCGCACTCGACAATGTCAAAATATCCACACGTCTCTAAAGAAAGTGCTGCTCCACACTGAGAGCAGAATCAGCACACGGCCCGGGCACAGTGTAGCAGGGAAGAGTGTAGACAATTTTCGGATGAGGGCGCAATGTGGGACGGCCGATCCGCAACAGCTGGAGCCAAAGGTGACTGCATGTTTCATCAATCACAGCAACCACTGCTTCCACACTGCTGTGCTTGAAGTGTTTGAAGTCGCTGGTCAGATAACAGGTACCCTTTGCGTTGTCATGGTCACGGCGTGTCACCGGCGATTGCCTCCCTTTGTGTCCACGGTGTGCGCCGTGCCCAGTGCTGAAGGTACGACGCGGACGGCCAAGATGAATTTTAGGAAAATACCAAACTGCTGCAGCTTTCACAACAACAGGCCGCTGAGCTTGAAAAGAGTAGTGGGCGACAACATTAAGAGAATGAAAGCAACGCGATTATCACAAATTCACAATAAGTCAACAACGTTCAGCCGGAGCCCCCACTGTGCCATGCGCCTGGCAGTAGTGATATTAGGCACGATGAACTCAAAAGTAAATCTTTGTGGAAATCGGTGAATCAAGCATCGAGCATTGAGGACTCATGTCCCTTATGCACTATAGTGTGATTGGAAGTGAGATCCTGCGCTGCTCGTCATACAGACTCTGGGAAAAACTTGACTTTAGCCGGCGGGCAGGGAGAGCACGTGTACATGTGAAAGCATCTCTTTGTACATAATAACATATTGATTATTGTGAAGTGGCATAGTGTACATCAGTGTTTTACGGTGGCCCTGCGGTGCTGTGCGTTGCTTTGCACCGTCAAATTAATTGGAAACATCTACATTTGAAAAATGATTCAAATTCAATTATTGTGTGAACATGATGCAAATAGCTGCTATCCAATAGTACTTCTCTGTGTCATGAAACCCCTCTCTTCTCAGCTCCATCTCTCTGTCCTTTTATTTCATTGATGGTGACCCATGTGGAGTTTTCTTGTAAACAAACTTAATTGTGTTTACAGCGAGTCTTACACACCAACAGGCGCACTGTGTATCCTAATCACGTTGAGTACGTTTCCTGGTTTAAATCCTGGGTGTTTTACGTCCCTGTTCACTAGCGCTGTGCCTTCCTCTTCTTCTTCTCTTTCCCTCCCTTTGTTGGTGTGATGCCGAGTTTCTTTGCATGACACCGAGTTTCTTTGCATGACACTGCCACTTGTTGATCGGCGGAATAGTGTGAAACCTATAGTGAACCATCGGCAGCAGGAGTGTTATTGGGTTGTCATCAGTGTGTGCACATGTGGCACATTGTGTACTTGTGCACATGCATGCCATCAAAATAGGTACCCACTTTTTTATTTTCTTGTATGGTTGAAAAAAATAATTGCCTTCATGACAAATGTTTGGGTAATGCTGATTTGTTTCTTAGATTCATAAATTGTCTTTCGGGTCATCCGGGCGGCCCAGAAGCCTGACGTTTGCCTTTCCTCCTCAAAATTCACACCCAAAGTTCAGGTTCAATTGTAATTTCCACACATATACTTTACACCAGGACAAAAAAAAACAATGTTGTCCCTCATGGACCTCAGTGCTGCTGTGTCTGCCACCATGGCAGCCAAAAGATGTAAATTCATAGTTGGTTGTTAATCAATACCATTCACCTGTTGGGGAACATTGATGTCCAGCTGATGGTTGCTGAGATGTTTCAGTCTGGACTTAGGCTTGAATAACTTGTTTGGAAAGGGGGCCCTAATGCTCCGGACCTCCTATAAATTAGATGGCTTACCCTCAAAATGTGTTGGGAATATGCAACACTAAATCCTGCTTTATCGCCTCATTTTGAGGTGTTGACGTAGGACCAAGTAGTGATGTATCCAAACATAGGGAAAACTACACATTTCACAGAGAGTGCGGTTGAAGAGGGACCCAGGTGCACATTTTTGCCCTGGAGCCTGGGCAGGTTAACCCAGTCATTGTCTGTACCCAAGCACACGGCAGCATGGAGCAACTAGCATGACTTATTGAATATTGGCAAAAAAGTATCATGTCCTATTTGATACCGATTCTAACCTTACTTGGAATATGGCTAACCTCTCTTGATGCTCTGGCCTTTCTTCCACAGAGGCTTCCATCCTTTCCTACGACGGCAGCATGTACATGAAGGTGGTGATGCCAACTATCATGCACACCGAGGCGGAGGACGTCTCCCTGCGTTTCCGGTCCCAGCGGGCCTATGGCCTCCTCATGGCCACCACCTCCCGAGACTCAGCCGACACGCTCAGGCTGGAGTTGGACGGGGGTCGCGTCAAACTCACGGTCAACCTAGGTATCGTATGCCCCCATCTGCCATCTGCTCCACACCCACATCCTTCACCATGGGACAGTTTACTGTTGAGCAGTGACCTCTCCCTCTTCTCAATCTTTTTTCTATCTATCTTCTAACTCGTCTTCTCATCCCTTACTCATCACTGAGATCCCTTCAAACTTCCTACCAGCTTTAGAACATTGATAAGAGTTTTTATCTTTTGCATGAGTGTTAATGTGTTTTGTGCTCACAGATAACCATGGATTGCTTTCTGAATTCAGCTACTGTATTTACTGGACAACAGCTTAGACTTATACTATCATAACTTCTTTTTATCTCAGTGGCAAACATGTTTGGCCCATCTTTGAAACAGACAAACCATAGTCATATCCATGTTCTTGTTTCCAGAACTTTTGAGACAGTCACAGCACATAAGCAGAATACACATTGTGATGTAGAGATAATGGGCTTTAAAGTCGAATCTCTAATCAAGTCTTTTTTTTTTTTTAAATAAAGTGTGCTGAGACTTTCTGAGAGGTGACTTCCACTGAGTACGCCCTCTGGCTTTCAGTCCATCACTCTACAGGACATTCAAAGAAACCTTTCTTGTCTTTCTCACTAACCTCATTTTTCTGTCTGACATGACAAAGTTTCTCTGTCACCTTCCTGTTTTTCTGGGTTGTTGTTTTCTTTGCTGGCAATGGTGTCTTTTTTATAAAACTCTATGCTTTTTCTTTTCAGTGTTTTGTTTTTACGTTTCCCCCCCTCCATTTTCCATCATGCTTTGTCAAAAGATGGTATTCACCCCTTCAAAGGCCTTAAGCCTGCGGCCCGTCAGGTGAACAGCCCGAGAACAGAGCCCAGCAAAACCTACAGCTGGCTGTGACCCCAAATACTTCCAAAGCATTTCAGTCATCATATGTAAAGGATGCTACGATGAAATTGTAGTCACTTTATATGTCTTGCATGTACAGTACATCCAGTAAAAATCACAAAATATAAGAATGATACCAATGTTAGCAGACATTATCTTGGTTGCCAAGCCACGTTAAGATAATTCTAATCTGATAATATTAATCTATGTTAGTCATAGCCTAGAATTCAGTCAAAATGTTTGTAGCTTAAATTGGGCAGTGCCTGTATGATCTATTAGCCTGTGTTAATCTGTGTGATTCTCTACAGAACCTTTGTAAAGGTATGATAGCTCTAGCTTCTGATCCATCCTAAGTGATACACATGTTAGCATAGCATAATACTCCACATGCAGTGGTTGGGGTTCCTGTGCCTCTGCATGGTGCTGGTGCTGATTGGATCGTGGCTGTTTGCTCCCACTTTTCTGTTGCGGTTGACGACACATGAAACCACCAGCCACATGGCGACCAACCCTTGCTGTCGTCATAGCTACGTGCAGCAGTTATTCTGGCCCCAAACGGAGTTTTCAAGATACTTCATCATCACACTATTGTCTTACAAATTCAACTCATTGCTATTTGAATAGCAAATCCAAATTGTACCAGTAAAAGTTTCAAAGATCCATGGCTCTGAAAAGAATGGCTGCAACCACCTTGTTGGTGCAGAGACTTTGGAGCCAGAGACTTTGACCTCATTCAATCGGGATCCAACAGTCAGTCCTGGGTTGGAAAATTCATGTAGCTGGTATGACAAGTGGCCATTTTACTGTAAATACTGTGCCTAAATACATTTGTACTCTGGTACTAACAAAAGGGCACAAGCTCTAGAAAAAGCATCTACTTATATGACTTAAACATCCAGGCATTATTTTATGTACTATGAAATTATGGTTTTTGAAATGTTAAAGATCTCTCATCTATTTCATGATGATTTTGTATAAATTTAAATATAAATATCAAAGGAATAAAATGGCTACCTACCTGCATGTGTACGTCCCCGGAAGGGTGGACTTTTTGTTTTTGGATGTCTGCAGCAGTAACCTTGAAGGATGCAATTTCATCTGTCATTTATTCTTCCCCATCTAGACTGTATCAGGATAAACTGTAACTCCAGTAAGTTAACACTCAAGTTTCATTTTGCTTTCGATGTTTATGGTCTGTTGATGTTTTTTAAAGGAAAATGTTTTAGTTTGTTTTTTTTCTTTTTTTTTCTTAAAATGGGAGTCACAGCCCTCCACCTTTTCTTAAGCCTATCGTGTGGAAGGATGAATTTGCTGCGGTGGTTTGAGAACGCTTAATTTATCAGGGAACCAGCAGAAACAGCCTCAGTCAAATGGAACCAGTGGTGACTTGCTTTAATTATTAGACATATTTTGACCAGCCACATCTCTATTTACTAATGAAAAAACAGAATCATTCTCACATTATTCTGCACTGTATAGTAACAAAAAAGATTGAAATAGTATAGTAAAGTGTACATTCAAAGTTGCCACTATTTTGTTAGGTAAGAGAAAGGAATCAATTGTCATAGGAGATTAATATAAGTGACTAAAATATTAGAAGGAGGTTAGGGTTAGGGTTGCAAACAGAGTTTACATCAATAATTAAACAGAGAGAGACATTTCATATCTTTGGTCCTAGTAACTGAAAAACCAATAATTGGTATGGATAATAAGACGATTCCAGTGCACCAAAAATAAGTAGTTGATAAGACAGTACTTGTCCTGAATCTATCATCTCTACATCAGTGTGGAGCAGAGTTTGTTTTTTGAAGCCTGTTCAAGGTGAAAAGGCGACATACAGAGTTAAAATCCTCCACTAAAACTATAAGCAATTATTGAGTTCAGTATACACTTTGAGGGTGAAAGCTGTTACCAAATGCAGGTGCAACAGCATCTTACCCTGAGAGTAACAAAGATAAAGTCCCATCAGATGAGATAAAATTCTAAAGGAAATTAAAGGAAATTTTCTGTATAGTTTTTTTTATCAACACAAAAATTATCCCGTACAGAACCTACTTGTCTTGATGATACAATTTTGTCTGGCCAGTTGAATATGACTGCTTGATATATTTATGTTGAATATGAATTTGGCTGAGCCATTAACACCCAGGTTGAAACAGATTCATGGTATGTTCAGATTATAAACCCTTGAATCCCAGTGAATCATTGTCTAATACCCTTTAGAACCTAATTTAGAGTCCAAAATATTACTCAATGGCGGAATTTTGGAGAAATATTCACAATACGTGGTGTTCAGGGCAACTTGATTGACGACAGAAAATGTGATAAATATCACATTTCACACATTTCTATCGTTAGAAAAACCATTAATATACGTAATGTCACATTCAGTAGCTTTGCTAAAATGCGGGAACTGACACAAAACATAACTTTTTTGTGACTGAAGACCCTAATGGGGAAATTTAAACACTGAAACACTTCACAATAATTATTATTATAATCATTTTTAACATTTTGATTGTTAAACATGCATGTTTACAGCAAATAACTGATAAATTGATTGGATTTGTACATTCATATTCTCAACCCCAAAACTGATCCAAACCAAAAGACAGAAAAATCTGTGGTTCGCACAAATATGTTTGAATCCGATTCCTAAATATAATAAAGTTTGGTTAAGTGTTAGCGGACTGACTATCACAATTGCACACAGAATATGCATATCAGTTTAAATTCTACACATTATGAGTTTAAGAACGATGGTTTGGTTTAATTCTGCTGCTTTTACAACCTAAATTTGTTTTAGTTGCATAGCAGTTGTCAGGCTGTTTCAAATAACTATGGATTGCCTTTACTCATAATGGGGCAGTGGAGAACTTGACCTTTACATCTGTTATTTTAAGGTAAATTTATATTTCATCAGTAATTACTGATGGATGCTGAAACCCCAATTAGTTTATCTTACATGTAGATACCAGCAAGTTGTAATTAGTAAATGTAGTGAAAACAAAGAGAACAGGGAAAAGGGATCATAGAGATCCTAAATCCAAGCCACTGGAAGTAAAAAAATGTGCCTGGCATCTCTGATGGAGCTCAAGGATCCTCCTGAGAACAGCTACTTTAGTCCAAGCATTTTGAGAGGATAAACTTAAAGTTTGTATGTAATTACGTGTCAGATTTGTATAGAAAAATAAAATGTCAGCAGATTTAAGTCAACGCTGCTGCTCTAGCTGTGCAGTAATGTGTACAGTGCTACTCCACATTTAGAGACACAGACCTGCTGCTGTTATGCCTACAGGTATTTCTTAAAGTCAAAGGAAAGAAACCCCCACAGATAGAACATCACTATTGATGTTAATGCAAAACCTGGATTACATTCAGTGACAAGTGACTCTGCTTAAAAACGATTAATGGTTAAACTTGATAGACATTACAATAAGGAGAGGGAGGTAGTGAATTTGGAGATTTTGGTGACCTCTGAGTCCACGCATCAAAGGTATTTGAGCCTAGGCTCAAACTATTCTCAGCTAAACTTCCATATGATTGGCCCCCAACAACACCACCGGTCAAACACCAAGATAATGAAAGATATCGATTCTGATTCTTCAAATCTATCAACACTGTCTGAGTGCAACTTCAACACTAGAAACACTAGTGCACTAGCGCTGTATATGTTTTGATTTAACCAAACTAAATCTTGGCTATCTATGATTACAGTCTTTTAATGGTCAAACAATATCATCCTGCCGACAGGAGCATTAGATCATATTGATATAAGTATAACATTTTCCCGAACCCAAATTGTGGGTTTTTGGAGATGGGAAAAAAAATTATATTGGTAATTTATTTTGATGAACTTGCTAGTATCTCACCTCAGGGTTCTTTAAGCAAACTAAATGTACCTATACATTTATTATGAACATAATAATGCACTACATGCTTTTCTATTACCACATCTCTCCTCAAATGAGAAAACAAAGATATTGTGTTGCCATCAGATCATGGATCAAAAGATTTGCTAATTAAAAGGCTAATGGCATTTTAAATTCAACATGTCAAGGTCAGAAAAAGACATCAAAAGAGAAATAAAATAGGAAAGAAACGGATGGAAAAGTTTTCTCAAAACCGATTATGAGTAAATGCAACATTCCTGCCTTTCCTGTTCAAACTTTTAAAGAGCCGTGATTGTTGTTCAGCAGCACAGTGGTCAGGTGTATTCTCTGAGAATTGCTGTATGTCACAGATATTTCAAGTATTTTGTACGTTTTAACTGCATACTTCACTGACGAAACCAAACCTTTGTTTCCTAAAGGCGTACAGAACTTGTTCGAAAAACTAGTCTGAAAACCTGCTAAGCTGCATGTAGAATTTCTGCCAATGATTCCAGGCTGACTGGTGGAGAAACAAAGGTTTGGTTTTAGCCCCATGTCTTGTGTCTTTAACTTTGTGATTGACCATTGTTCTCAGGCAAGGGACCAGAGACCCTGTATGCCGGACAAAAACTCAATGATAATGAATGGCATACAGTGCGTGTGGTGCGTCGCGGCAAAACCTACAAGCTAACGGTTGACGATGATGTTGCAGAAGGTACTTACCTACAACAACTCGGCTCATGCTTGAAGTCTTAGTGTTGCCTTTCTCAGTGGCATGACAACATCCTGCGGCGTGTTGCCGTAGAGACTCATTAGTATCAGTATGTAACTGTGCTACAGAGACAGCAAGTAGATATGTAACCGTTAGTGACAGTTTGCATCCATCTAATGCTGTTAATGTAATTTTCTCCTTAAATCAGCCCTTTTGTGTTAGTGTCAGACAGTGTTCTCTTTTCTTTTCGTTTTTTGTCTTTCTTTTCAACCCATCCCCTTCACCCTCCCCATCTCCAGGCCAAATGGTGGGCGACCACACTCGTCTTGAGTTCCACAACATCGAAACGGGCATCATGACAGAGCGCCGGTTTGTTTCCAGCATCCCGTCCAGCTTTATTGGTCACCTGCAGAGCCTCAGGTACTCAGAAAACTCACCTTTCCTTGCTTTTTAAATTCATTTTCGTAAATTTTTTTCTAACATAAACAATGAATCAGGTGAAAACCGAGCAGATGCACACGATTTGCCAGCGATATTCTGTAGTTGTACAGAATTCATGCATCTTTTAGGTATTTATTTTTGGTTTTGCAGCACACACACACACACACACAGTTTCAGCACTCTTCCTGTGTAAAGGATACAAATTTAGTGATTAGCCGGTAAAGAACATGAAAACAGCTTAAGAGCCAGACAATAATGGAGACCCAACCAGAAGACAGAGTTAATACTGGTCTGGAATACAAAATTAATATTAATGTTGCACATACCTCCTGAATGTGTAAATTTAAATATTTGTAAGACAACACATATGATGCATCGGGGGCTGTCACGTGTGTGCGTGGGTTCGCTCTGGGTTCTCCGGCTTCCTCCCACAGTCCAAAGACATTGGGTGTTTTGGTTAATTAGAGATTCTAAATTGACCAGAGGTGTAAATTGTTGTTTGTCTCTGTTTGTTGGCCCTGCAATACATTGGTGACCTGTCGAGGGTGTACCCCGCCTTTAGCCCAATGTCCGCAGGGATTAGCTTCAGCCCCCCCATGCGACCCTTAAAGGATAAAGCGGTGTACGCTGTAGATAATGGATGGATGTAGTGCGATTGCTAGTTTAGTATGGAGTTCATCTGCCCCCAAACGATTAACAATTGACTGCCTTCAGCTGTATTTTCTCAGGATGCAAGAAATATCTGGGAAAAATATGTGTAATTTAGCGCAGGGTCTCCCTGACAGACTGCTTTAATTGATAGACATTACAATAGGGTTAATAATAGATGGGAAATTGCAGAGCAAAGTCAAAGAGGCAAAAAACGAAATCATACATGAGAGACATTTGGTGATTTTGGTGAGCATCAAAAGTATTTGAGCTGCTGGCGGCTGTGTCGGCAGTGTATGAATGTGATAGGAAAAAGTGGTAAATAGCATGGCGGTATGAATGAGCCTGTGAATGTGTCTTGTACTGTAAAAGTCCTTTGAGTGATCGATAAGACGAAAAAAACACTATATAAGAAGTCCCTTTACCATTTGCCTCATCTAAAATCTTCTTTTCCAGACTCTGGAGAACAGGCAGGAGCCTATGTCTAAGACGAGGATTTCAAGTGCCTTTTCCCTCTCTCTCCTCAGATTTAACGGCATGCTCTACATCGACCTGTGCAAGAACGGTGACATCGATTTTTGCGAGCTCAATGCCCGCTTTGGGGTCCGCTCCATAATTGCTGACCCTGTCACCTTCAAATCCAAGAGCAGCTACCTGAGCCTGGCCACCCTGCAGGCCTACACGTCCATGCACCTCTTCTTCCAGTTCAAGACCACCTCCCCAGATGGCTTCATACTGTTCAACTCTGGAGATGGCAATGATTTTATCGCTGTAGAACTGGTTAAAGGGTAGGTTTATTCAGAAAGGATGTTGTTAAACTTTTGTATGTTGAAACCTTGAAGATTTAGTTGCAATATTATTAGATTATTGCCTTTATGTGGCTATAAACAGTATTTTCATAATAAGAAATTACATTGTAAAAGGGGTTTCTCATAGCGCTGACCCTAGAGAGAACTATTGTTGAATCCTATCAGCTTAACAGAGCTTTTAGCAAGTTGCTGTCCAGCCCACAATTTGTTTCATTCTAAGCCACAACAAGCCCCAAACAAAAGAAAGACCAAAGATACAGAGTTAACAGAGAGAGAATATCGGACTCTGTTACTCAAAATGAATGATAGTGTTGCTCTGTAACCGCTGAGTATTTCATCTCGTCATGATCAATCCAAAAAGGTGACGATATTTCCGTGTTGTGTTCACAACTTTCCTTCTTTTGCCCCCATGATACCCCCCCAAAAATCAAAAGATGATGTTTTTAGATGCTCTATTCTAACAATACAATCATCTGATGAATCTGGATTTCTGTTGAGACTGCAGGTGGGGGGCTCACATTTTTTCATCAACACTATAAATCAATGGATTCGACCTGCCTTGTGTTGACAGTCCAGGCTGATGGCGTGGGGATCATTTTGTTGTTTTGGACACACTTGACACAATCGTGGTTTAAATGTCACAGTTTATCTGTTGCTGTTGACCATGTTCGTCCCTTTATTGCTACTCAGTATTGGTATGGTGTTTCCTAATTAAATGCTTGGTGATTGTATATGGATACGTTGCAACAGTGATTTTATTTGAAGATTTAATAAAGAAAAACAGACTCATGCGGCTGCTTGGTTAGTTAGTTCCATGCCAATCTAAATGTGGTTAGTGACTGTTCAGTTACTGCAGAGAAGAGAGGTTACTTGCGTTTCTTGGTATGAATCCAAAATTGCATTTAGTTTGTGCTTGCCTACAGAATGAATCATGGTTGATCCTGGTACAAGTCATATCCAGCTTCTGCAAAAACAAAAAACACCAATCACCCACTAAAATGAACCCGTGTTTGTGCCTCTCCTCCCACCTCGCACCTCATGTGCTGCGCCAGGTAGAAAGATAGAACAATCTGCTGGTGTTGGTCTTTGCCCTGTCATGAATTAACTATGAGGCTTAGAATACCTGTCACCAAAGCTATGTGTTCAACAGTCGACACAGGTGAGTTTTGAGGTACAAGTGTCGGAAGTGTTGGCGGAACATTTCAGAGAATTGACAAATTGATAAAAAAAACCATCAGAGATTGGCTGGAGATGTATAAATAAGCATTTCGTCTTCACGCAACATCACAAAGAAAAGCTTTGAAGGCCGGACAGTTTCGTAAGCAGCGACTATAGCTACTCAACAATTCTTTTCTCTTGCAGATACATCCACTATGTCTTTGACCTCGGAAATGGGCCAAACCTCATCAAGGGCAAAAGTGACAGGGCGCTGAACGACAACCAGTGGCACAATGTTGCCATCACCCGAGACAACAGCAACACCCACACACTGAAAGTAGATGCTACAGCCACGAGTCAGAGTATCAACGGGGCCAAGAATCTGGACCTGAAAGGTATCAAAGACAGTTACACCTGTTACGTGTTTATATCTCCACATGTGTACAGTTTTCATTCCGTTTAAGTCGTTAGTGAGGATTAATGTTGTAGCGCTCAGAAAAAATGTGTTTAGACTGTGTTTGAGTGACCTATCAAATGTACATTGTTCATTTACTTCTTGAAAAACGTTCAAATTGACTCTGCCAAGACAAAGAATAAACAGATTTGCAGGACATTGTCATGCCGAAATAATTTGTAAAAGACGTGTTAAGATAAGACCCCGCTACTGTCCCCGTACTGTCTCTACTTCTGTGTTTTCTTCGCGTAGGCGATCTGTTCATCGCAGGACTGGGTCCCGGCATGTACGGCAACCTGCCCAAACTTGTGGCCTCCAGAGAAGGATTCCAGGGCTGCTTGGCATCGGTGGACCTTAACGGTCGCCTGCCGGATCTCCTCAACGATGCCTTGTTTCGCAGCGGGCAGATTGAGCGTGGATGCGAAGGTACACCGTCCCTCAAATCCGAGCCCGATTTAGACTACTACAGCACAAACGGCAACTCCAGCTCCGGCAGCCCTTTCTTCCTGCTCAATGCAAACAGTAGCTCCACAGCCCTGCATCCATACAGAAGTCCCGCCCTTCTATTGCCTGTGCTTGTTGCGTCACTTACTCACTGTTAGAGTCAGGCCAAATATGATATACCTCCTCACTACACCACCACACGTTATTGGCCACATTGGTCGCCCGCTGACAGTGCCGTCACACCCACCATCAGAGCAGTTTTTGCCAGTGTAGTAACATATATATCTAGAGATATATATATATATATCTCTATATATAGAAATATATATACATAATACTGCCAGGTGCTTCATTTTTATCTCTTGTGCTTTGTAAAGTTCTGTTTCTTTTTTTTCTGAATTTTGTGAATGTTAAGACTCTTAGATAACTCTTAGCTAATACAACAGAGCTTCTGACAAGTGGATGGTTCAGGTGTGGCGATACAAAGACATGTGTATATAATTATACTGTGCAGACACGTGTTCACGCTGAGAGCAAGAATTTGCACTTAACATAATTATTTTGAATTCTATAACACATGTACTTGACTTTCACTAAGCCCTGCCCCTCCCTTGGTTAGTGTTGCTTTGCCTGTCCAAGCTTTTCATTCTGGTACTGCACATAGTACCAGGTTTAGTTTACAGGCTTCTTAAAAATAATATAAGACACATTTGTTACAAGACAAATGCAAAACTAGTATGTCGATCACGAACATGTAACAAATAGAAGATTTGGGTCTTGAATCTGATGTTTGCAGTTGCGCTACACATTAAGTTGCCTTTACACATCAAGTATTTTCAGGCAAAAAAAAAAATCACTTTTACATAATGGAAGGGTTTGTGGAAGATTTTATGGAGGACTGTAATTTTGGCAAAGTCATGAACCTACTCAAACACATCACAAAGCAGGACAAAGCTGCTAACGTAAGCCTAAACTTGGATTTAACTTTTGTTACACATGACTTTTTCTAACATAACTCTTTAATCTCACAAAAACAATGTGGTTAGTTAATGATATTCTAACACAATGTAGGCCTACATACACCAGAACTGCCCTGTCAGACTAGGTTACTCTAGATGGAAAACTGTGCTTAGTTACAGTCGGTAATGCTTAGCTGTCGCACTTTGGGTTTGGGGTTTAGAAAACGGTCAATTACAGGTGTTTATAGAACAAATATGGATACTTTAAAGTCTTTAAGGTCACAGCAGCCATTTTGACATTGGCAGCGGTGATACTAATCACATAAATGAAGGTTATGTACCGAAATACAACAAGGGGCTTTATCAATGTGATTAGTAACGCCTGTGTTTACCTACTGTGTCATGTCAAAATGGCCGCCCTTGACTGAGGGCAGCGCTGGACGTCCTGTATCGTGCCATACCTGGACTCCAGACCACACCGTTTGTTCACAATGCAACACTTGCCAAATTTCCAGTTGATTCATGCATTTTATATAGCTACATCAAAAACGGGCCGGTGTCACTGTTGTGTCCATTTTCCAGTGCGAGTCGTGCATTATTATTTTCTGCTCATTTTTTTCCACAACCTGCTCTTGTTTGTCATTTTCTGTGTAGCTGTTGTTGTTTTTTTTCTTATGTCGGCCATGTCATTCAGTTGGACTCTACCATATATATTTTTTATTTATGATTATTTATTTTTTTTGGGGGGGGGGGTGTAAAATCAACTCATAGAGCCCCATGTTAGACATGAATGTGCTGACATTTCATTTTAATCAAAACAGCATATAGTGTTATGTGCAATGTATGTCCTCATCATTGTGGCAATCTGACTGAGGTTGATAACAATGTTATTCACTTCACTGTATGTACTACAAGAAAGTAATGGTGGATTGATTTATTTTTCAAAATAAAATGTCATCAATCACGCTTTGTTGGTCTTGTCCATGTCATTCTTATGTCTCATATTTATGTGTTCATTTTCTCTTTCTTTTTTGCCTGTGTATCACAATCAGTTGATTAGTCATTGAAACTGTATTACCATGCACTGCCTGCATTTCATTGCAAACTTTCATCACATAGAATTGATTTATGTGTCTCCTTATCAAAGCCCATTACTGATTATTGAGTTGGGAGCCCAGGGTGTGGCAATATACTGTATCACCACTAGATGGTAATGCTGCACTGGTGTTGTTATATCTTGCATTACATCCTTAACCAGATCAGTAAATGTATTGCGAGAAATACAAGGAGCTGCCATTGTAAATGCAGATATTACTGTATCACTGTAAGTTCTATAACTCCATTACATCCTCAAACTCACCATCAGATCACTTGAACAGCTCCTTTTACATAGCAGCTTGCATCATTTCACCAGGTAAGTCGCCACACATTTACCTGATTTGAGTTAGATGAGCTATGAAGACTGCTCTATGTGCGTTGCTGTCTATGCAGATGTGGTGGGAAAACTTCTCATTTTGCATCATTCAAATATCAATATATTATGCTGGCATCATAGTGGTCACTATATACTTAACACCAAAACCACACTCACTGTTGAGTTAACTGGTAGTTGTTGTTTTTTGCTTCAAAGATCATATGCACATTCCACAATTCACAAATATTTACAGAAAGAGAAAATACAATACTACAACAAACTATAAAACGAACTTCATATTCCCTCTGAAATTCTCCGCTGTTCATATTTACTTTTCAGTGTATACTGTGGCCACAGTGTGACATTTTAGTTATATATATTTGAAAACACTCCTTTAGTCTCAATCAGCTCACGTGACCCAGTCAGGCTCACATGCAACTATACAAGGGAAAGAGTTAAGGCTCTTTTCAGAGTTTTATAGCAGATATGTAAAGATGAAAGAGAGACAGAGTACACATCTGATGTAATACAAAGGAGGTTGTATGGGCGGGTAAAGACCATGACACCTAAAGCAAAGCCGTGGTTTAACAAAAGCCAAGTCTGATCGCATGGTAAGACACCAACAACAGCAATTGAGAAGATATTTACAGGAGCTCTGAGCACATCCATCTCTGTGGATGAAAGACTTCTCTTTTTTTTTAACTAGGTCATGAAGAGAACTAATTCTGGGTGAAATTAGGTTTTATTCAAGTGGAGGCGGTGAGAGTCTGAGAAACAAGTTCTAATTCTGTGTGTGACTTCCACAGGTCCCAGCACCACCTGTCAGGAGGACTCCTGTGCCAACATGGGCATTTGTATCCAGCAGTGGGAGAACTACACCTGTGACTGCTCCATGACCTCCTACACCGGCACACAGTGCAATGACCGTGAGTACTGACGTCACTTTTAAGACGCGCGCATGTGATTAAGGCGGCTGAAACCACACCCCCTGTGTGTGTGTGTGTGTGTGTGTGTGTGTGTGTGCCATCGGTGAGTGCTCCGAATGATGATGGACGTGACAGTGAAGACAACGATGTGTAGATTTTATGTTGATGCAAAAACATCACAAACCACTACAGCGTTCAAACGTACATGAATTCAACATGACAAAGGTCACTTTGCATTAAATGTAACTTCACACTCTCCTGTAGCCTCCTATACACCTTCAGCTCCATGTACAGTTACAATTCAAGACACTGGCAATGAGCTTAGGGGAAATGATCAGATTGTGAGACACTATAGGGGCATTTCACACGACCAATAAATTAGCACTTCAGCAGCTTACTCTTGTAGCACCTTGTCCCAGTGGATATTTACACTCATCTATATTAATCCTTCCAGTCACACAATATACAAAGCGGCGTGTACACTCCACACTGCTTGATTCTGCAAGTGTCCATCAAAGGTAAGTGTTTGCTGTTGCACTTGCTGAATGTGGGTTTCATCAGTGGCTGCTGTGCCTGAAAGCCAAGCAGGTGTCAGGGCCGTAAAGAGGACCAGTGAGTAAAGCCCTCACACGTTGCCTGACAACGCAGTGGTAATGGGAATATGTTGGGGTTTTTTGGCCGCCAGTTCTATACTTCGTTGAAATTCTAAGTTACTGATGCACTGCAACGAAACAGTGTTTTTTTTTTTCCACTTTCAAAATCCGTCCATTCAAAGAATCACATGGAATTACATGGCATGATGAAAGCTCCGAGGTGGTTTGCTGCACGTCTTTCTTTGAGGTAGCTCTTCTGTGCACAATCTAGCTTTGTTTTCATCTTCCCTCACTGCGTGACGGACAGAAAGACTGAATCAGACTCAGGGCCAAGGCCTCCTGTGACTGTCAGGTCCGCAGCTCAGCAGAGATATGTCTTCGGTTGGAGTTTGATGATTAATATTGTTTTAATTATTATTGTTCTTTATTATCTGTTTGGATGAATAGGGGGGGTTCCTCAGAGCACCAGTCAGCATTATGTTCCTCTGATAGACAGTGAATGGATGGATGGATGTTTTTTGTTCATAAATTCGATTAAAAAAAAGAGGTTTCCTGTGTCGTTTAACTGCTATAAAGATTGGAGTGATTTAATTATGCTCTTGACTACCCATGACAATACCTTTTATATACCCTCATACAATATATGAGAAAGATGTGGTGAAATGTGACCTAAAATAAATAAATAACAGACGCCAGTTTAATATGATTTTAGCTACAATGATGTAAGCAGATATCCACGGTTTTTCCACACAGTCCTGGCTCTGTAAATTGAAAACAAAAGAAATGGTGAGGACCGCCCCTCACAACACTGTGTGCATCTTGTGAACATCACTCCTCGACACCTAGAGAGACGGGCCAAAGGTGGACATGCTATGACTCAGGGGGTTTTGACCCCTTTTTTAGCGTCTCTCTGCGGATTCGAGCCCCGACCATTGCAGAAAATCAACAACTAACAATCTTCCTCTAAAATAGCTTAGTGCCCCTTTAAGGTGGGGGGTTGGACATGGCTTGGCATGTTATCTCCATTGAGTAGGGGTAAACAAAAAGAAGTATCACAGCATTTCTATGAGTAAAAACAATAACTGAACATAATAAGCATCACAAAAATAGCATTAAATAATGGCCATTAAGTTTGCATTTGTGGATAATACTGAGTCCAGATCCTGTGTATTCTTAGAACAAAATCTACATAATACAGGTATACAGTGACAGTTACAGTTAATGCAGAGTGGCAATGCAGAGGACTTGAAGCTTACTCTCCAAGTTGTGCTTGAACTGATTTGAAATATAAATGAATGTAAAGATAATGTGAACGTAATCATTCTTTACATTTCCTCCGTCCAGAGAGCTCAATGTTCAAATCCCGTCCATGGACACAGGAATGAAGACTTCACTGAACAGAATAAGCAGACAGGTCTTTTTCCAGATAAGGGGAGCTTTGGGAGCCCTGGCTACCTTACAGATTCCTGGGTATAGTCGGGGGGGTGCAGGGAGGACTGGTAGGTACTGCATGCATATACCCACAGGGAAGGGAAGGCTGCCCCGACTCAGACGTCTGTCGTGCTGGGGGCCTGCCAGATGCCACAAGACATACTGAACACGCACTTGACACAATAACACAAACAAGTTACACATACAAAGGAATTTTCTTAGCAAATGCAGTTGTGAGAGGTTTACATCGCGCCAAGTCGGCCACCGACAAGCCGGAATTTTAGATGTTGTACGACGATTTAACAAACATTCATGTCAAACATTTTGGGGCCTTAAAAACAGAGATTCAAACCTGGCTTCAGTTTAAAGACACTGTCCTCTGCAAAGAACGTCCCCATAGTCCTCTATGCAAGCACATTATTTGACCCATGTTAACATTTTATTGTTAGGCAACCTCTTTCTGGTCATATTAAATATAACGGGAGCAAAGGCAGCGGTCAGGTGACATAGCACATTCCGCCACAAAGTACACATACAGTAGGTGGATAGGCTTTCCCACAGGTATTTGAACTGTGCCCAAACTTAACTGCACTCTCTACTCTAACTAAAACAAAACAAAGGTCTTCTAGATGTAATGACGTACGACAAAGCCCTAACCCTAAACCTTACCAATTGGTAAGGTTTTGTGCCTAACCCTAACCCAACTGTTGTTATATTGTTTTTGCCACAATAATGACACGGTTTCAGGAGATGCTCCGATGGGTCATCAGAGGGTAGGGACAGGCTCAAACGCTTCTAGTTGGACATGTTGAGATCTTCTTCAAATGGGCTAGACGAGTGTTGTGTCACGAAGTTGATATCTTATTTTCTTTTTTTCCGGAAAATTCTGTTTCTTGAAACACATGATTGGCCCTCGGCTCTTCAGTGAATATTATTACATCGCTGTGTGTGAAAAAGCTTTGAAGATTTGGGTGGTTGGGATGGAACTACTATATTGCTGCCATCCACAGAGCAGTCAGGTTTCCGTGACTCTGCTTAAAGATCTCTTGGTCACACCCATCCGCCCGCACACACGCGCACACACACACACACACACACACACACACTCTGTTTGCTCATACATACACATACACACAGACAGACTCACTTAGATCTCCATTTCAAATAGGCAGCTGTCAGTCTGTTGACACAGGGTTTCATCATTGCTGTGGCCCAGATGGTTTGTGTGTGTGTGTGTGTGTGTGTGTGTGTGTGTTTGTGTGTGTGTGTTGGGGGGGAGGCAGTCAATCCTTCCTATCGCAGAACAGAAATTGTGTTGTGCTTCAGGTTTTCTCAATTGGCCTACCTATCCACTTCCTGAACAGTGGACTATATTTCCTAATAAGCCCACTGTGTTGTTAATATCACCCATTGGCCTTCTGACCTTGGCAGGGACAGTGTCAGTGTTCTGCCTATTGAGATACATTTAGAAATTAGCTATGTGTCTCCAGTAAACTAACACCATCGCCCAGGGTTGCTTGATAAACTATACCAATAAATGTCTTATTAGCAGGACCATTGCCGGGTCAATGATCTCACTTCAGATGAATGCAGGACATTTACAGAGGCTGGGGAAAAGACAGTCTGCTCAACATTCAGGAAAATGGAAAAAGGTCACTTTTTACTCACTTGATTTCAGTGGCAGAAGTGGTTGTTGTTTAACTTTCATTTTCACATTTCGCTCATAGTTTGGGATACAAATGTAATCTCAGTCGGTCATATCATTTGAAAAAACCCAGCTATCTGCCCACATGAAGAAAAATCGACATTTTTTGAGTTTTTATTTGGTAATTTCTTCTAAAATAAAAACATATTTTCATAATGTAACTTTCAGTGAACTGAAGATGTTTTCTTAACAGTGTCAAAAGTAGAATGAACCTCAGTAACAGTTTTGAGGTAGCAGCGATGTGGTTCTCTGTTGTGGGTCCAGGTGATGACAGCAGAAACCTTTCAATGCTTAAGTTGTAGACTAAAAACTCACCTGTTCAGACTGAACCTCACTAACTGAAAATTGTTTTTTTTTAAATCTAAAAAGTGTGCACATGAAGCAGTGTTTGCTTATTTGATGAATGTTCATGCACTCTTTTCTTGAAATTATCAGCAATATCCTCATGGTTGAATGCACTTATGTAAGTCGCTTTGGACAAAAGCGTCTGCTAATTGAATGTAATGTAATAGGGTTAAGGTCGTGGAGCAGTTAAGCCACAAATACTACTTGGCTAAGTGTAAGGAGGGATCGAAACTACGTTGACCATCAGTTTCAAACAGGAAGTTGATCTCCTGTGTTTTGTCGACCCGTCTCTCCACCCCAACTGTTCCTTAACTGACTTTACTCCCGTAATGATTACTCGAGCCACTAGAAGTCACCTAACAAAAAAATGTTACTATGCATCATAATAAGCTGCTCCCAATGAAGACCAATGGGATCGTTTTTTACAGGAGTCCTTGTTCTCATTGAGTTTCATTAAATTAGAGATATGGCACCCCGATGGATTACAGTGTATGCTAAAAGCCAGTCATATGAGTGGTTAAAGTGAATATTGAACCTGTACACTCCTCAATGCAGGCAACCAGAAAAAGCTACAATCTGATTGGTTAGTGGGAAATCTTATGGTTGATAGTTAAGGTAGGCACCAGGCAATGTAGTCAATAGTCAATGTCAATTATGGATTCTTTTTAAACGATTAATTTCCTAGTTGTGCGTACATGTTGGCTTTTGCATGCACTGCCCAGCAGAGGCTCTGCGTCTACTGTATCTGATTATGGGTCAGGTCAAGTCCTGAGTGTCACAGTATGTTCCCCTCGGTCCCTGTCTCCTGTCCCGTCGTCCCTCCCCTGCCTTCCCAGAGCTGTCCACCAGATGTCCTCAGAATTTCCCCCCAATGTTTACTTCATTCAACAGTCAGCCCTGCACTACACAGTTGACTATGGGTACGGTCAAATTGTCAAATTTGCTTCGGAATTTTCTTAAATCTTGAAGTTACCCGGAAGTATATAATCGGCAGCCATGATAACAGCTTTTCGGATTCTCTTGGAAAGGTGCTTCAATTCTTCCTTTCCTATCTCCTTTAGCGTAGGGTACAATGGACTTGCCTATGCAAAAGGAAAGGAGAAATAGACGCCCCACAATTCATTGCAGCAGCGATATTTAACGTATTTTAACGATATTTTAAGTATGTTTAACCGCATAATGACGTAGTATAGTGTAAGTGGAGTCGGATTCTCTGAGCAACGCTGTCGGCTTTTCCCAAGTCCTATGAGTCCTCCTTTACACCTTTCCTTGATCTCATGACGTTTTCCACTGTGGTCAAGGAATAGTAGATAGGAAAAGACGGTAGGACAATGTAATGTTGCGTTACTATGTGCTTTGTTTGCCCGTTCCTTGTTTTGTGTTTTTACTCTTTGGCCTGTTTTCTAGACTTTTCTGGTCTTTAGATTGCAGTCCCTTCATCCGCAGATTTGTTTGCCAGTTTTACTTTCTTTGGTTTCAACTGTTGCCTGCATGCCTATTCCACAAGCCCCTTGTCTTTCTTGTTCTTGGAATTCCCCAGCCTTCATTAGTTTTGCCTCTGGCATCTGTGGTTTGGGTCCAGTCCCCTGTGTTCTTATTACTTCATGTAACGGGTTGGTTATGGAACCATACCCAGGAACTAGGAACCAAAGGAGGAACTCCTTTCGCGTTTCGACTGCAGGAACCAGAGTCTTAATTAATAATTTATTTACCCTCGAAAAAGACCCTGATCGTAAGGTATTACTGACCGGAGGTTTAGGAGCTATGGGGGCAGAGCTGCAGTGCTGAAGAACTGTGATTGATCGAGTACTCGCCGCATTTCATTTCATCCGCCATGTTTAAAAGCCCTTGTGCAGCTGCAAGCTCACTACTGTTTGGTTTCTTCACCGCGCTTCGTCGTGGAAAGGCAGAAGAGAAGCTACAATAGACGGACCGACGACGAGGTCCAGGCTCTGCTGAGCATTTTTGGCCAGCGGTAGTTACAAACAGCGAAGTGAAACGAAAAAGTACGCCATTGGCCTGATTTGCATAAGCTTCCCTGGTCTTCCGCTGTAGAAACGCAGACAACAATGAGCCACAGGAGCCTTTTAGTTCCTGGAAGAGTAGTTCCAGGAGCATCCCCAAAGATACTGAGTATCCAGACTCACTGTCTTAAAAATCATACTGGAGTAATATGTGACCTTGTTTGCAGTTTGGGGTCCCCTGTCAACAATGTTTTAGATGTCTTTTTTGTTATGGTGGTCGATGGGGCTGAGTGGCAGCACCACATCCAGCTCTCTTGAAGGAGACATATTATGCTTTTTCCGTTCATCCCTTTCTTTTAGTCTGTTATATAGGCTTTTGTTTTTCACTTCATTATGATGACAATATCTGCTTAATTCTGCGAGTCGAATTTTAATATAAGTCCAAATGTATTAATGTATGCCACCTGTTAAACGTTGTTGCCCAATGGCCAGGGGAGAGCACATCTTTGGCAGTTGGCATGCATGTTGCGCAGTGGCGCTTGCAGTTGCTGGCTTGATATGTTATTTCTTTAAACTTCGCTCAAATTAGCGCAATACATCTCTAGTCAACACGCATAAGGGACAGGAGGGTTCATACAACAAGCGTAAAATGCGCTCAGTTGGTGTTGTGAGTGGATATGCCTTAACACAGTCGGTGGTGAGCTGCTCCACAGGCCAGAGAAGACATGTCAAATCATTTTAGTTGCATATTGTATAATATTGCATTGAACGAAGGTTCACTGATCCAGCAGCACTGGCAGAAAACATGTCTGCATCGGCAGTTATGGCACGTATTTTTTTATCCATGACGGAGACTTCACCTGAACCTCCCTGCAGTCATCCATTGCCATTGTTGTGGCGAGTGTTACTTTTCACATCGATGCATTTAATCTTTATTTCGAGTGGCATTGCGACTCACAGGTTCCTCAAAATGAATAGATCTGCTTTAGTCCGTCACTCAACTCCTGCAGAAGCTGCTTAAAATATAATGTCTGGATCTCTGAAAACAGTTCTTCAGTCTCTGATCTCGTAAATGTCCTCTTTTTTTACTTTAATGCCGTTTTCATGAATGAACACTTCCTGACATGGCGCAGGAAGCGAAACCTTAAATGGTTATTTTTTGGGACGCTGAATATGCTAATAGGCATTCATCATGTTTTACGTGCGTAAACATGATGAATGCAAATTAGCATATTCAGCTACACACTTTTGTGAAGATAGAAGCGTTTGATGAATCTGACAGGGCCAGTTTGTGTTAACTCACGGTACGAGCTAATGTAAGAGAAAGTTGGGATAAGAATACAAACATGTTCTTGTATGAGGCCCAATGTGTGGTAATAATATGGTGTAAGTCGGTTTCACTGATCTGTGGTTCACTGCGGGGACCTCAGTGAGCAGCCTCTGCTCAGTAGCTGTAAGCTAAAGGTAGAAAGTCTGGAAATGTGAGGCTGTTGGAAGTGGACATCTCTCAGAGCTGGCGCTTCCATCCATCAAGAGTGTGTCGCAGGGTTTATGATGAGGAGCCTGACAAAAGATGAAGTGGTGCAATAAGAGACTAAACAACCTCCCAGGTCAGACCAGGAGCGGGTGAAATATGGATCTGAATGCAGCGTGAAGAAATACAAGATGGTGAACTCAGCTCCCACTGCTGTGGGACTCAACCACTTGGGACCGGACTATAGTTTATTATTTTGTGTGGGTCTTTGTGAACAGAAAGAGAACGGGAGGATCAATCATGTGTATGCAGGGTGGAAAGAGGCAATGCCAATTGAGATATACGTCCCAATCCATTTCAACGACTGAATTCAATTAAATTCAATTAAAAATGAGAGCAAGCACTGGGAAAACCACTATAACCTTTGTCTAGTACCTGATTTAGTCAGGGAAGACAGTCAGTGTACTGATGACATGCAGGTGAAGCACCATCCTGCCGACAAGTGGATGAAGTTACTTGGCAGAAACAGGTGACAGACATCTTGTCCACATCCAAAGTTACTGAGGATGTTTCAGTGTTTGAATCAGTAAAATCAGTAATTATTCTTATGTTTTGTTTTTTTAAATCCAGTCAAAGGATTCTTTTTTTAAATTTTTTATCTTTCAGTCAATATTCATCTGTTTAAATTGAGACATGCTGTACACCATAGGTTTATAATGAAAGTTTCCTTAGCGTCCACACCCTAACTAACTTTGCATGCTCAATTGACACAGACAGCAGCAAGCGATTTAATTTGTAGAGCTAGTAATGACCTTTCAGAAATTAAATACAATAAGAACAACAAATAAATGAATAAACAAATAAAAGTTGTCACCATCAGCATCAGTGTCAGCCTCATGCTCAGTGTCAACTTCAGACCAGCATTTTTAGCTGGAGCTCAGGGTATTTTGAAATAGTTTGTGGCTGACTCAATTCACTGGGGGTGAAGTGAAATTGGTTTCAGGGACTCAAAGCATTGAAAAGCTCAACAGCAGCGTGCCTCTCCAGAAACTGTCCCACTTAACTGTGCAAGATGGCCAGACGTCTCAGTGAGCACATTTCACTGGAGACACTGTCGGTATCCAGCCCTGGAATGTGAGCAAAGTCACATGGAGTGAAGAAAAAAATGGTAATTTGGTTTCTTTTTTTGGTCACATTTGTTGCTGCTGACGTCGTTGCTGTTGCACGAAAACTGCATACTGTATGAATGTGATTGCTTGTTTTTTTTATTATCATTTAAAATCTCAGCAGTGGGTGACGTTGTGGCTTTCCTCCATATTTTGGCAAAGACACTAATGTTCCCAATGTTATTCAGTTATGAGTTAGCAATGATAATCTTGGGACAACGTTGATGTGTTGAGATGGCCCCAAGTGACAATCCTGACTTGTTGTGAATTTATCGGGCACCTTACCAGATCTGTACTGAGCTTTCTTGACTTTCAAGAATGATTAGCAATAACTGATAGTATTGGGTGCCATTTGTAAAGTGGAGCACACTGAAGCACACTTACAAAGCAATATTTGTTAACTTGTAAAATGTACTTTTCTTGTTAAAATATAATCAAAATGTTAAATGTTAAACTTAAATGTTAAATGTAAATCTTAATCAAAATGTTAAATGTTAAACCTAAATGTTAAATGTTAAATGTAAATCTTAATCTAAATGTCAAATGTTAAATCTAAATATTAAATCTTTGTTGTTTATTATTAAATCTAAATGTTAAATGCTAAATATAAATATAAATGCTAAATATAAATGTTGAATCGAAATCAAAATGTTAAAACTAAATGTAAATGTTAAATCTAAATGTTAAATGAAAATCTAAATGCTAAATATTAAATATAAATGTTGAATATAAATATATATGTTAAACCTAAATATAAATGTTAAATATTAAATATAAATGTGACAGTTGAAACTAAATATTTACTAAATATAAATATGTTGCGCGCCTCATTGTCCAGCGATTTAGCTGAACACATTGGAAGTTGGGCAGCACTTCAGAGTTTCAGCGATGCACCTGCAGCGACAGTGACCACCACAGAGCCACCACAGAAACTCTGCTGGCAACAGTAGAGCATGATGAGGAGAAGTGACGAGTCACACAGACGTGACTGCCAAAGGAAGATCGCAGATTCCGCTGGAGCACTACATCAAGCTTTTATTTTGGTACTTTTCATATTAGCTAGATATTTAGTTTCAACTGTCATATTTTGATTTAACATTTAGACAATGTAAATATATATATATATATATATATATATATGTGTGTGTGGGTGTGTGTGTCAGACAATTTGAACTTTTGGATATTGTAATATGAAATGTAGGCCATTTCATAATGACTTCATCATGCACCGAGATAAATTCTGTCCATGTCGGGTCCAATGTTGACCTCAGCAGGCAGGAAGGATTCAGCATTAACTCGGTAGATACCACATACGTAACAAGTGTACAGTTTAGGTTTGGCAGTGTAATGAGATAACATCTCTAACTGACCATAGTCAGAATTAGATAATCCCAGTCATCCTCAGTCAGATTGGGATTTTTTAAAATTTTGTTTTAACTTCAATATATCTCACTTATGCAGAAATGCACTTGTTGCAGTGCAAGCAGATTCCATAAGGCTTTGTCGTAGTTTGAACACAAGCAGGAGATGAAGATTTATGTCATTATATTGTTCACAGAGTTTGAGAAAGGTGAGTTCGGAAAAGGAGGGGCTGATACGACCAAGAGGAGAAGACACTTCTGTATGCTAATATGCTGTTGAAAAGTGGAGGATTATGTGTTTGTCGACCTTCACCTGCCTTGGCTGTTGTTTGTGTAAGCTTCCCACCTCCAGCTCACACAGGAAGCAAGAAGGAAATAAAGAGTAGGAGGAGGGAGGACAGGGGAAGCTTGAATCCTTCAGTAGGTGGGGAAAAAACACCCATGCATCACACTGGACAGGTCATTTGTGCACTGCTGCATTTGAGTGTTCCTGAGATTAGGAAGCATAATAATTCCTGAAGGGCATGCTTTATGTTAATGTGACAGGCTTCGCTGTATATTTCTGCTGAGGCACCGTCTTCGTGGCACTTAATTTCCCTTTAATGGAACTGTTGTGTTGGTATCGAGAAAGATTTAGACCCGTCCTGAATTAGTTTGTTTTTATAGCAAGAGGACGTCCTCTGATTATTTCTTACGTGTGGAGACAAAACCAAGGACATTTTGAGGCAAGCCGACCACTATCACCAAAGACAAAGAATGTGGTTCCAACATGTGGAGTGATTTTTTTCCCGTTGAAGGTAAAAAATAAATAGATTTAGTCATTCTCACTTCTTTTTTTTTTTCTTCTCACCACTATCCTGCTGCTCTGGAGTCGGGAATTAAGTCGCTTTCTCATCATCCTGGTCTCTTGTCTAAAAGTAAGTCACAGTTTCACTGCAGTGAAAACATATAATCAAATTCTTCTCTCTGCCCAGCGCTGCAAATGGGAAATATCTAGCAGCTAAATCTGGTCCAGTTTGTATGAGATAAAAAAAAAAAATCCTACACGGTCCCTGAGAAATAAATGTAATACACCCAACTGAATGACTGTAATTGGAAGGAAGCTCCATATACCGGGGTTTTTCAGGCGAATATTAAAAGCATTATAATAAAACAACAGGCATATAGGTTTTTAAATTCCATTACACTACCAAATACATTGTTTATATCAGTGTGCATTCGTCCCACTGGCAATCGTCATTTATTGACCCAGATACTCAGCCAACTACTGGAACTACTCGACAATGAAAACTGAATGAACAGCAGACTAATTAGGCGTTAGACCCTGTGCCATGAGGCAGAATGAAAGTGTAATATGAATCATAGATGGCTTTTGTAGTTCCCGGAGCACATTGTGCCTTTGAGTGGTGTAATGTAAGTGGCCCTGAATTTAAATAGTGATGAATCAAACCAACAAGTCTTTCATTCGAAAGAGTATTAGGGCGAAAAAAAAGGAGGCCGATTATTTTAAAACTTGCCTTTCGAGAATAAAGTCCAAATGCAGAGAATAAAGTTGAAATACTATATCGAGAATTAAGTAAAAATGTCGAGAATAAAGTTGAAATACTATTTCACAAAATAAGTCGAAAAAATTGTGACCGGGAAACACTTTTCAGCAGCTTTTCAAACAACCGGAAGTTGAGGTTTTGTTAGCCAGTTTGCTAGCTAAACGCTAGCTGCTAACCAAGTTGTAAAGTTGCGATATCTTTATTGACAGGCTGACTCTGGAAGAAACAATGCGGGACAACGGGTGTTTGCACATGAACATCGACGTGTGTCCTGACACGATAACGTTCAATTGCAAAACAACCGTTAATGAATTTTGAGAGGCGTGCAGTTACCGAAGCTAGCATAGCTTTGCTAAGGTTAGTTAACGTGACAGAAAGCTGAACTGGAACCACAACACAGTCGTTTAGGATTATTTCGACTTTAATCTCGACATTTCGACTTTATTCTCAACATTATGTCTTTTCTTCCCGAAGTTGTATTTCGACTTTATTCTCGATATTTCGACTTTATTCTTGAAATGTTAAACAAATTTCAAAAAATCTTCCCGTACTCGTACTTTCATCATCCATCTCGTGTTAAGTGAGCAGCCTCTTCCTCTTCTGTACAATGTATTTAGTGGAACGTTAATGAATTAGTTGACCAGTCAACTAATGGAAAATTTATTGACAACTATTGAGATAAATTACTGATAAGTTTGTTTTTGTTTTGATCAAAAAAGTCAAATAGTGTGAGGATTTGCTATTGTTCATGGTCAAACTGAAGGTTTGTTACTTCCGCAATGTCAATCAGTCTGATTTATATATAAACTGCTCTATTACCAGTCCTTCTTTTCCCTCTGTCACGCTTAAACCTCTTGAACTCCAAATAGTTGTGAGCTGTTGTGAATGAGGGAATACATAATGGAAATTGCCAGGTACTTCACTCAATCCTCTTTTGTCTTTGAGCAACATAGTTTTAATCCAGTTTGTCTTCTGCTCTGAGGTTTTTATCTTGAGTCACTCTGGTCTATCTCCCGGGCTCACGGTGAGGCAGAGCCAGGCCTCCATGGTTCAGTGGCCCGATTGATTTTCCACTGCACAGTCTAGATAAACCTGTGGTTCTCTGCAGCCTCTGATTGCCAGAAAAACTGTGGTGATGAATTGAAAGAGTCTCAGGCCAGAGAGGCCATGTGGGTATTATACAACAATACAACGAAATGATGAGAGGGAAAGTTGCCTTTGAAGAAGATGTTACTGATTGAATTAAAGTCATCTTTGTGAAATGGTATCAACACCGTGGGACAAGGGTAATGCAGATTCTCTGTGTCTGAGAGTCCACTTGACATCCTCTCGTGGTGTCTCTAGTTGTTTTGATCTCTGACACATTTACTGCAAACACAGTGTGTGTGGTTTTGAACAAACTGTTCAGATTACTGGTTTGGCCCACTGACATGTGGAATCTGTTTAAGCACAGTTGTGGTTAAGCATTCCATTTAAAGCCCCAGTGTGTAATTTTCTGGCGGCATCTGGTGGCAAAGCTGCAAACCTGCAACCAACTGAGCAACCGACAGGGACACGTTATGGTGGTGCACCGCTGATTCCGTTTCTGGTTTCCGGCAGCACTGAAACTCAACGCGAATGAAGCGTATTCCCGACCGTTTTGTGCAACAACCGTATTCAACACGACGTAGCAAACATGGAGACTTACACAGAGGTCAGGTCCACCTCATGTAACTATAATTAACTAATTCAAAGTTGACGGTGATTATACATACATGAACACATAGTTATGGACAATATATCCAATATCTGTGAATAAGTTCTTCTAAATATTACAAACTGTAGCTTTAACTAATATCTGGACTAAAATGGTACTCAGTAGTGGCCCAACAGTCCCATTAATTCAATCAAGAAGCACCAAATTACACACACTCATATAATATTATATGCCGGATTTTTTTTTTACCGTCTAGATCCATGCATTATTCCCTGGGAAATCAGTGAAAATAATATTAATGATAAAAAAACATTGAAAAAAAAATCTATCTTGCAATGCTGGATCTGCCACCTTGTCCAGGACTGAGCCAGTATTCAATGGGTTATTTTGTGGCCACCAAATTTCATGTAAATTTGTTGCATAATCCTGCCGACAGACAAACAGGCATAATTCACACAGCTACTTGTGAACCCATTGTTATACTGCAAGACATTTTGGTGAGAAAAGTTTTTCAGACTTGTTGACCAAAAGTGGCATTATTAGTCGCAGAAGAAGTAGATGAAGATATATGGTGTAATATGCGATGTGCTCTAAATCCCACAAAAAGGATAAGGCGATAACGGCATCATGGGCGGAAAACTGCTATCAGAGAGGTCCTGTTCTGGAGGAGAAATACTTTTTCAAGGGCAAACTAGTAAATACAGTAACCGAGCAACAATAAGAAGAACACTAATAGGATTACTCCAGCACTGACATTTTTTCCCAGAAAAGTTGCAGCCTGACTTTTCTTTAAGTCTTTAAGTCTCTCTCGCTCTCTTTTTTTTGTTTAGATGGGTTAGGAGCGACATGGCAAACTGGTGTCACAGATGGCTGCCTTTGTTCTGAAGTTTTCAGTCCCTTTCACAAAGCAGAGAGGATGAGCAGTTTGTCCATGCTTCCCACACTTTACCCAGGGGGCAAAAGAAGAGCAGACAAGGCATCCCCAGCCGGAGCCAGTGAATTTGAATGTTTGAAATTCCCACCACCGAAGGGGGTCGTAATGGATTTAGCTGCGGCGTCACGTCACAGTGACTGAAGGGACTCTACATTCCCTACCGCCAGATGAAGGTCAAATGTGAAGGTTAAAAATGATTAACTGTGAAAATACTGAGAGCTGCTCCTGTTGTCCATGTGTATTGTGAGCTGATGGAATAATGGAAACTATTAAAGTTACATACCAAATAGTGACACAAAAACAGGTGAGTGAGGATACTGAATCTGAAAACGTGGTCTTCGTGTTTCATTACCATAGACACTGGTGACGTCACAGCATTGCTCCCGGAGGATTCAAGGCTTTCCGCTAGAAAACAAGCAAAAAATATATTTGTATGATTTGTGTGTTGAGCGTGCAACCGTGTGATATCAACAAAATGAACACTTAATAGTGGGAGTCAAAAGATCTAGATTTCCTCTGACAGAGCATGACACATGGCTAGAGTATGTTCATATGTTGTGTTGTGGTGCTGCCATCATTTTCAGATGCTGAAAATGTTTAAACTTTAGAGATATCAGCAAAATTTGGTCCATGTTTGCACAACATAAATTCATTCACGGAACAGATATTCAATAGGCTGAAGTAATTGCCGAAAATGTAGTTGCGGAATTAAGTTTTAACCTAAAATTGTCCTGGGTTTGCAGGATCATCCATTGATCTCGTCTTCTTGACAGTTCTTATAATAAACAGCAAAGGTTAGCATGTTAATGCCATAGACCAGTGGTTCCCAACCTTTTTCTTCAGGGACCCATATTTTCACTATAGTATACATTGAGGACCCCCACCGCCCCCCAACCAAAAAATTAAATATCTTTATTATATTTCTTATTTTTACTACATACATTTAAAAAAAAAAAACAGTAGCAGCATGGAACAATTAACTCTGGGTTTACCCCCCATTTCTGGGTGGTTTTCCGCTTCGGTTTGCAGACTTTTAAACTTTCATTCGCCAATTTCTCACTGCAAATGACACACTCAGCTCTAATTTTGTGCATTGCCTCTATAAAGCCAAAGTCAATATATCTGTCATGGTACATCCTCTTTTTTCCTTTTGAGAAATTCCCCACTCTCTCCCTGACGCTTTTTTTGTCCTCATTAACGCCGCATCCTCTCTGCATTCAATCTGTAGCTCGCTCGATCACCGGGTCTCTCTCGACATGTGAGAGGGGAAACTGAAACTGAAAGTATGTGTTCTGCGCTGAACCTCGACAACACGAAGCGCTTATGCCTGACTGATTCTCTCTGCTCACGTCGAGGGGAGTGGGTGGATTAGGACAGACGAGTCGGGGCCCCCCGGTTGGGAACCACCGGCATTGACAGTGAATTATGTGAAACCAGATTGTCTCAATTGCCCTCTGGTGGCTGGCTGCAGTATAGGGCATAAACCCCGCCTCCTCCCCATTAGCAGATGGACCAGATATAATGCGTAAAATACAGCATTTCAAAAAAAATATTTTTTTTGTCATTTCTGGTAGTTCTTAGCACACTGATGTAATAAAAAGGAAAATCTTCCCCCTCAATTTTTTTCTCATGCCTGGCCCTAATACTCTTCCGTAGAAAGGTCTGCCCACCTGACCTGTGATACTTTACCCAGCAATTCTGAACGCGGCAAAAAAATATAAATGCAAATATTGTTTTTTTTCATTGAAACACCAATTAGTCTCATCACAGTTCCACCTTGTGAAGGAGTACCTTATAATTAACCAGTATATGTTAATTTTAAAAAGAATACTGGCAGGTCTGGACTTTCTTCTGGTGGTCCAATATTTCCGAAACTAATGGGCCATTAGGCTACAGCTCTCCTGCTGGTAACAGTTTGAGTGTAAAAGCTTCCTTGAAATAGCAACAGGAACACTGCTCTAATTTAATTCTCAGAGATTGTTCTATAACTGGCACGAGTACACACGGCCATCAAACTATTAGCTTTGGCAATTTACTATTTTTGGGCGCTCTGAGACACGCTGGAGTCCACAGGCAACATGATTTGACTACTGTGACAGAATGTAGACAGGAGCTCGGTAACTGCAGCTGAAACAGACGGTGTTCCATGTACCCACTGCTGTCTTGTCCCCGGAAAGACGATTTCTTTTTCTTTATTAATCCGTTTCCATGTTCACCTCTCGGCCTCTCTGTACTTGTCAATTTCAAATTGAAAATGTACATTTTTATTGTCATGAACCTGATTTGGTCCAGTAATGCCATAGAGGGCAGTTTTATGAGTCATGCATGTGTTTCATGTGAGATTGTGTGTCCACCGCTCTCAAAAGCCTGAGACCGGTCTTTCAGCCTGTATTTAGTTCACGACTCTCATTGTCTGATTGCTCAGAGTGATCATATGATCTCTCTCTCTCTCCCTCTGTCTTTCTATCCTCTGTGCGCTTTGTGATGATGCCTTTTGCAATAGTGCCTTCACTCCTCCAGGTCGTCTGTGTATCCTCTTTCTCTTTCTTTACTGCCTCTGTCAATACTGGCATCAGACTGCTCACTTCTATTTGCCTTCACATTCCCTTGTCCCCACCCCTCTCTCTCTCTCTCTCTCTCTCTCTTCGCCTCTGCCGTCTTTCTGTCAAAGTGTGTGTGGCACGATTGAGAGTACATCCAAAGGACGGTCCGTTACAGACTCGGTCCAAAGGCAAACCAAAGGAAAAGATTTTTTCTCTTTTCTTAATGCTTGCATGCTGTGATTTTTTTAACGGATGCTTCTAAAATCTTCAGAAAGTGAAATCCAAGGACAAAACAAGTGCAGCGCACAGAAGTGGACGGAGAGGTGGATGTACAGTACTACTCCCGTTTCACGCCTTCTCTCGTTGCAAAGTCCCTTTGCAAGTGGCACAGGGATCGGACAGTGAGGATTTGTTTCGTTTTTTTTTACTTCTCTCTGAGGCTCTGGATGTTGTTTCTTTGCGAGATTGCCCGGAGACATCTGGAGAGACAAACTAGAGAACGTGCGATAGGCAGAGATGTAGGAGTGAGTCGAGTGTAGCGCATGAGGAGCAAGTCAGTTAACAAATGGCTGCACAGGCTGAGCCACACATCCTGTTCAGAGCAAGAGGTGCCCATTAATCCTCTCTCTGTAATTCTACTCACCTGTATGCCAGAGGGCAAGAGGTTATGTTAAATTGTTTTTAATTAGCCTTCAATTTTCTCTGATGGTGTTTTTTTGTTTATACACCTGAGGTTATCTAATCTCAACCCTGCTGCCTCTCTGATGGGCGTGTGAGTGAGATGTCTGACAATAGCAGGTGCTGACTTAATTATTATGGGGTTATTTCAATCATGAGGCTGTTGGTCTGTACTGTAGAGGACTCTGTTGTGCGGTGTGACGGTTTGAATCGCTCTGCATTCCACCATGTGCCCCGTGGGAGCTCGAGCTTTACAGGGTCCCATGAAAGGGACCACTGGCTGTCCGACCATTGGTTTTATTGTCCACCATCGGAAAGCCTGGGTGGTGTGGCTGATTCTGGGATGTATCGCCGTGTCTGCAAAGCAGAGCACAACTCTGTCGTGGAGGTCTGAGAACTCTGTGACCGCTGGACCTCGGTTGGCGGCAGCTTCGTATTCTCATGCTGAGCCACATCACCAAGCGACGAGGCACCGCTCCTCGCCACCCATCTCAATATACAGGCCTCCAGCATCACTGAAGGGTGGTCATGGTGAGTGGCAAAAAGTTTCAGATGGATTTTTCAAGCCCTCTGGTACAGTTACTTTTAAACCAAGTGTACAAGTTCAGTATGAAAGAAAGAACTAGCATGGATTTGTAGGGAAATTAAAAATAGAATAATTATTAATTTTCTCCCTTTTGCCAGCCTTCTCTTATTTTTCTCATTGGTAATTAGTGCACCAATGTCAATTGTGTCAAATTGTGCAGAGGTTTTTTAAAATTATTTTTTAAACTATTATTTCGCCGACAGTAAAATTGCTGTGTACTGTACCACCAGGGAAGCGGAGGGGTGTTTTTGATTTAACGAGATGGAATGGTGAGGTAACTCAGGTGGCCGAGGGTCTCAGCAGGTGTGTATTATCTGAAGCCATGGTCTGGATAGCGGAAATACTTTGAGTGCGTGTTTAATTTGGTAAATTTTCTTAATCCCTACACAGCACCAACAAGATGCTGATGAACGCACAGCAGACTTGCCCAGCCCTAATGGATACACAAAATACTAAAGAAAATACTGTTGCAGCAATGAATCTACATTCATATGTAGAACATAATATATAAAACACAAATTTCTAACATGAAATTCAGTCCTAATAAAACCCACCTCATCATTGGTTCTCCTCCATATAGACCCCCTTTGATGAAAATCCAGCTTTTAACCTGGTTAACAAATCAATACAATATTTCATGAGAAAAATAAGTAGTCAACACCATGGCTAATAATTTTCACCTTGGAACTGCAGAGAATAAATGACGGTGTCCAAAAGAAAAAGACATAAAACAAAGCCATGAGTCATGGTCTCATACATCACATACCTGAGGAACATAGCCCATCAGCATTTTGGGTGAGTTTTCCATATCATATCTCTATAGCAAACCTTCAATTACCAAACCTCCAATTACCTCTCGTTTTGTCATATCAAAGAGACTGTCCTCCAACAAAAAACAACCAGTTTTTGAAGTAGCGTATTACAACGTATGTGGTCGTTTTGAAGGCCGCAGACCTCCGGCGTTTGTTATGTACATGACTGCTAGAGGTCAGCAGTGGACCTGGTAAGTCTGTCAAGTTTGCATATTTAAAGGGGCAGTAAGCGATTCTTAAGCAATACATGTTTTGTAAAATTCTGCAAATATTTCATCACTGTCCGCTAGCAGTTGTTTCTGTTTGCGTGCCGGAAAAGAATCTGGGTTTTCAGCGCAGCCTTGGCTCTTTAAATTGACAATAAAACAAATGGATCAGGTCGTACCTTACAATAGCTGAAGGCTCATGTTATCTATTACTGTTACGCTTCTAACATTGTAGAGTGTGATACATGAACCATTCTGATATATTTACTCTATACAATTCACTCTTTTTTTAATCATTTGTCCATTTATGGTTTCAACATGTCTTCCTGAATTACTCCTCCATTCCTGTACCAATTGTCATTGTGTAGTGTACAGTAGCAAAACAGATAACAAGCGGATGTGCATGTTTGGAGTCGGAGCTGCAGGTGAGCGACTGAGGGGTGGGTGGAGACAGAGGTGAGGCTAATTTGCATATCCAGAGAACCACAAATAAAACATAAATCAAATGTGTGATGTGCAGTAACAAGTGTTGAACATGTGGTGGCTAAGAACAAGCTGATCTCCGTTGATTATAGGAAACCAAAACATTTGTCCATCACATCGTGTCAGAAGTAAACAAAAAAAATGGAGCAACTAAAGCCGCCGACCAGCTGGTGCCTGGAAGGGAACCTGGCTGAAAACTGGCATTGATGGATCCAGAAGTTTGAGCTATAACTCGTGGATAGTGGCATCTCCAACAAAATCGGGTGTCAAGGGTGTCAAAGTCAAGTGCGCAACTTTTCTACATGTGGCTGGAGACGAAGCTATTAAGGTGTTAAATACCACGGATTTTGGTGATGACACATTTTTTTCATGAGGGTCCAAGGAAAGTCAATTTATGCAACGTGACTGACATGAAAAGTAAGGCAAAGGACTGTGAGTTTGACCAACTCACGAAGTCGCTGATCGTGTGTGGAGTGAGAAATTATCAGGTCAGAGCGGGCTTCTCAGAGTGCCCAACTTGTCGTTGAGCAAAGCTGTGGACATCTGCAAGGGCTAACGAAGCTACACAAAGCGACATGAAAGCTTTACATCAAAAAAATGGACTGATGGTAAACAAGCTCGTTTAAATTAAGGTTGTGAAAAAGCCAAATGACTGCAGTGTTAATGCCAAAAGTGAAATGCAGCAAATGTGGATACAAACAGCGATGCAAGTGTCTTTTGGTCAAACAGGCAGAATGTGCTCACGAAAATAACACTGGTCGCATGTGCAGAACAAATAAAATGCAGCAACGCTTTTGGAAAAGAGAGAGGACAATATATGAAATTTAAGAAGAAAGTTGTTTTTTATTGGAGCAATTGAAACAAGAAAGTGAGTGGGCAGAAGCTTACATTCAAGTTGGATACTGGTGCAGACTGCAACCTGTTACCTCTTGCAATCTTTCAAGTGGCTGGAAAGGAGGTGCCATTAAAGAAGTCCAGCATCAAGTCAGTGACATTGTTTAGCCACATGCTAGTGCCATTGGCCATGGGAAAGTTGAAATGTGAGTACAAAAGTGAAATGCATGACGTAGAATTTCAAATAAGACCCAATTTACAAGCTATCTTAGGAGGAGATGCATGCACAGACATGGGGATGATAAAAACATTCTACAAAGTAATCACAGAAGAGGATGCAAAGATGTGTTCACAGAGTTGGGGGGTGTAAATGGACTGTATTTATATAGCGCTTTTCTAGTCATATAGACCACCAGTACCTGGGCAGCATCACATTCAGATTGATTCAACTGTAGCTCCAGCTATCCACCCTCCCAGAAAAGTGCCTCTAACACTGAAGGACAAAATCAAAAGTGAATTAGACGAAATGGAGAAACTTGGTGAGGTTGTAAAGCAGACAGAACCTACTGACTGGGTTATGAGCATGGTCACAGCAAGAAGATACAACTCTGCATTGACCCCCAAGACCTCAACAAAGCCATAAAGAGGGAACATTATCCCTTACGGACAGTTGAAGAGGTTGTGGCTGAGATGCCAAATGCAAAGTTCTTTCCAGTATGGGATGCAAACCATGGATTCTGGCAGATACAACTTGATGAGGACAGTTCCAATGTATGTACCTTTAACACACCATTTGGTAGGAACGGATTGAAAAGGCTCCCATTTGGTGTCTCATCAGCTCGGGAGGTTTTCCGGACATGCATTGCTCAGAGACTGGAGGACTTGGAAGGAGTTGTGAACGTCATGGACGACGTTCTGGTGTGGGGTGCAGATAAGAAACAACATGACAAAAGGCTGAGACAGCTTCTTGACAGAATAAGGTGCATCATCTTAAAGCTGAACAAGACAAGTGCGAGATTGGAATTACCGAAATTGTCACAGTCTGCATTCCCCTCACCTCAGTCATCTTATCCTCCCAGTACTTTTCCACTGGCCCCTCCCCCTCCTCACCTGTCTGCCAGCCACTCCCTCCTCATCAAGCCAACTCCACTCAGCCTGTTACCACAGCTGCCACTGGTCTGCAATCTCTCCACCATGCACTCACTGCCAAGATTGTTCATTGTTCCCATGCATGACTCTCCAGCGTTGTTCGGACTGCTTTCCTGGTATCGACCCTGCCTGCCTCTGACTACCCCGTCTTGTCGCCTTCCCGGATATCACCTCACCCTTCTGTCCCCGACCACGAGCTTCGTTCCGTCCCTCCTGGTTTTCTGTCTACCTCTCCCCTTGGGTGTTTGGTGAATCCCTACTACGGCTCCTCAACTCCCCGCCTGTCCTCGACTCTCCCTCTCGCCTGTCCCTCTCTGGTTTGTCTGCTCCGCTGATCGGCTCTTCTGGTTTCGAACCCTCTGCTCTCCTGACTACATCTCTGGCCTGTCCTCTAACGGAACCTTCGCTCTACCCTGAGCCGCTCAGTGAGTACGGCAATTCCTCGCCTGAACTATTGCCACGTGTACTCTCGTTCGACTCGGCTGAGTCGACTCCCCGACTCACCTGGGAGGCTCCAGAGACTCGTTGCCTGCAACCTGCTCTGAACTCTATCCTGTGCTGCCTAACTGCTTTGATTCCTGTGTGTGACGTAAGTAAAGGTCATTATCAACCATATCTGTATTCTCGAGTACTGCAATTGAGTCCAAAACACACCCGTTACAGAAATAAAGTAAACTGGACACATTCTGAGTGCAGCGGGCCTGAAACCAGACCAAGACAAAGTCAGAGCTATAGTAGAAATGCCCCCAGCACAGGACAAAGCTGCACAGTTTTTAGTAGTCCCTTATAAGACGGTCCAATACGTATCTAGATACATGGGCAACGATACAATTCAGGGACGATACTTTTTGATATGGAATGATATAGTGTGATTTGATTTAATATTGAATCCATTTGATGCGATACAATTAGATTGAAATACAATGCAATCTGATAGTTAATATTCATTCAATTTAAAGATTTATTTTTTATCATAAATGAAAATAAGCCAATTCTATAAAAGAAGCATTGCCTATCCCTTGCATGGGTTTCCTGGTGTTGTCTCACATGAACTGAATGGGGGGAAAAAAAGCCAGACCGGATGAATGGGAAAGACGCACGTAAACATGAAGAGTTGAAGGAAAAAAAGGCAGACAGGAGTGCCGATCGCAGATATAGATAGATCACAAAAGTTGTATTCTGAGTCAATGAAGCTTTTTTCTTACCCTAAATATGTAATTGTGAGGACCAGAGGTGAGTTTTAGGGATTTAAAGAGTCAGGAGAGGAACTCAAAGCATGACTTGATATTTGATGGCACAGACATGACTTTGGGAGAAGCTGTTACTAATAAAATTAACAACAGCTTTGTTCCACTAAAGTGCAACAGTGAGACAATGTGCACAATAGCAGTTCCTTGAAACTGAAACAATGACAACAAATTCAGATATCCTTCCTTTACATTATGTATTTCCACCCTTGCTTTTTTGCACTGGGACATTGCACTAACCCTAACCCTACTTTCGTGAGAAAAGGCTTTTTTTCATACCAGAGTCCTTAAATTAGAGTCTTAGATTTAGAAGACATGTAAATGCTGAGTCCAGGTGTCAAAGATCAGACAACGAATGTGATGAGCAATATAATTTTGGAAACTGAATCCACATAAGAGTGAGGGAGCAACTGTAAAGCTAAAGGGCCTTTTCTTTTTCTTGTTGCTGAGAGAGGGTTTTTTTCTCTCCCCGTACTGCCTATTCTATAACTTGATGAGGCAAAAGTCCCATAATTATGTTTTTCACTATTATCTGGACATTTCGCATTCACTTGGACATTCTGTATTTTGGATTGGATTGGAAATGTCTATGGCTGCTTTTGCAGTGTTTTATCTGCTGCAGCACTGCCTTTTAACTGCTGCTTATGTTTTGGCGATTGCAGTGGGACACTTTTTGAGCCTCACAGCAATTGTTCCTTTCCAGAAAACAGCTTGCACAGTAGTTAGTCACCAAAATGCCACGTGTAGTACTTTTAGTGAGTGTGAGTGTGAGTGTGATTGTGTGTGTGTGTGTGTGTGTGTGTGTGTGTGTGTGTGTGTGTGTGTGTGTGTGTGTGTGTGTGTGTGATAGCTCAGCTGACTCCACTCTGTCAGATGACATCACAGTGGTACAACCTAACTGTCCCACCAAGAGAGATGCACCTTTGCGGTATTTGCGTCAGTATCTGTGTCAGTAATGCACACAGCATTGCATGAGTAAAACTGTACTGCTGAACTCTCTGGCTCAGGATTAGATGTCACCGTATGCTGCACTGACATTGTACAGCCCTGCAGATTTTAAACGTTGCGTAAATGAACATAAGAGCAGGTGACATGTTGAGGGAAAATTTATTTAACCATAATAATTATACTGTCACTATAGTGGCTGCTTTGTCTCCGCAGAAATATATAACACATTCATCGCCACAGCCTTAATGGGTTTAGGGGTTAGACAGCTGCACATTGGTTCTTTCGAATAGTAATTTTAAAATACAGTACATAGACATTGTCGCGACAGCAGTCTATGGAAAATATAGGGAGAAGGACAAATGGCTGGCTCTCTCGCAGAATTTTGCTGTGAAACGACCACCAGTTTACCAGGAAACAAATACCACAGGCTGTCACAATATCCAGGCTGTATGCACACAGTAAAGCTTGCCTGTTGCTGCGCTTGTGTGTTACTGTATTTGACTGTGCTGTCTATCAAAATATTTCACTTTATCCATGGTCATTAATTGGGACACGGCATGTGTGCATTTGGTTCCATCAGAGGAAAACATGCAGTTTTTTGTGCAGGAAATGTTAACTGCTGCCGGTGGGGAAGGTCTGGGAATGGTTATATTTGATGGGTGTCTGTGTTATCCGTGCTGCACATGAAATCTTTATTAAAAACCAACTGAGAGCATTTTTTAATGCGTGAATATATCTTTTTATGTGTGGTTGTGGTTGTTTTGTTGATTTCATCAATTTATGTGGACATAAAGTTGGTGTTACCCAACCCCTTCACACTGTTGGCCCCACAGTGTAACCACTTCCAGGTAATGGAAGCCCAGCCTCTGCACAGCAGGCACAACACTTAAAACCTAAATTTGGACTCATGCTGAAACTTTAAAAGACACAATGTTAGCTTTTTTAAAAAAAAGAATGTATAACTAAGTAAGAGAAAGTGATGCAGACATAAAACTTTTGTATAAATATCTGTGTAGACAATTACCAATTGCCTTACACTCAAGAATAAATTAAGAAATTTCTCCATCAAAACATGTAGTGCAGACCTCCGATAAACATGTCCTTCTGACAACGCTTCTGAAAAGGGGAAACATGAAGCTAAAAATAGATGGAGGACCAATTCCCTAAGGAGGCACATATGTGACAGAAAATTAGCAACAAAGCACACAAAGTTAAATGAATAAAAATATTAAATAAAACAGTAAACACAGTTTACACAGAAAGATCATAAGAGGCTGTTAATGACAACTACAGTGGACCAAGGCAAAAAAAGAAAGAAAGATTATCGCACATGGTATTCCTCCCCTCAAGATGTGTAATAGATTTCATTTGCACAAATCTTTGCATGTCATCTTTTGCAAAAAACACTGCATCACAAGCAAACCATTCGTCATGCACTCTTCGAGGTCATTGTGTGATTTTGGATGCATTCTCACACTCGTCATCTCTTTTTGCAAAACTTAAGTGTACGTGAGTATGCAGTGCAACCTGTTCCACCAACCTTACCACTGTGGTTTTACCCGCAGCATTCACAGGATAACGTCTGACCCCAACAGAAGTACAACACAATCACAACACATGATTCTGCATCGTTCTGCCCATCCTAAGGGGCAGAGGCATCAGCCCAGGTCCACATTTATCTTCCTGCTTTTGCAGACATGTGGTCATCCACATGGAGAACAGTAGGGGGTGGGTGGGCGAGTTTTGGAGCATGCGTCTACAACTGTTACACCCACGCAGTATAAGCATATTGTAGAGATGAATAAACAGTTTTCCAGCAGTCACAAGGAGGAGGCTATGTTTTCATAAAAGCCCTAATTTGTACAGGCTAAATCAGCGGGGTGTAGAGAGGAGAATGGGCTCCAGGCTCTGGCGACAAAGTCCCAATGTGCCTGGCGTTGTGCCAGAGCAAAGACCCCAGTCATCCGCCTGGGCCTTCTCATTAGCATTAGCCCGTCTAAGTGTGTGTGTGTGTGTGTGTGTGTGTGTGTGTGTGTGTGTGTGTGTGTGTGTGTGTGTGTGTGTGTGTGTGTGTGTGTGTGTGTGTGTGGGCACGCTCATTAGCTAGTGTTTTCGTGGGTGCAAACCTTTGTATACAAGAGCACTGGTTGCGTGGGCTTCTGGTCAAATCATGGGAGGTATGGTACGACAGCGCACACACATACACCCTAACACACACACTTACCTCGACACACACACAGATACACTCATCACTGCCTCCCAGCTTGGCAGCAGTCATATGGGGCAGCATATGGCAAGACCGCCAACATGTTAAGGCCAAAAACCAATGGATACAGTACACTCACTCTGCTCCCTGGGGGAATGAAGCAGCAACAAGAACCTTTCATATCAATACATGGTTTGAAATACACTTATTTATGCAACGTCTACAAATTAAGGCGACTGTTTTAATACATGCCAAAGCAGAGCACAGGACACACATTTGCATTAAGTGAGGATGATTTGCTCAAAGTGAGGCTGTGTTGATGCTTTATAGCCAACGCAGTGGAAAGAGGGGCTGTATGTGATTGTAAATGGATGATATGTATGGATGGTATAACAGCGGTAACATAATTAGTTCTGTTGACAGAGTTTTACAAGCTAATGTTCTTGTAGTTTCACAAGCTTCCAAGTGGAAAGCTATAACTTACAGATTCCATGTCCAACAGTAAAATCCTGTGCCTGAATTCCATATTTCAAGACGTTTTTTATTACAAGCTCCAGACCAAGGAGAAGTCCTTCAGTACACAGAGCATCATTAATTTTGTGTAAGAAAAAAATTGTAAAATAAAAGTGCGATGACCAGCAAAACATGAATAAAAGGGTGAGATGTTAGGGAGATTTATAGCCTGTGGGTGTGATGTCGCTAGATGAAATGACAGCATTGTTAAAAAAAAGTTTATTTTTATCTTAGGAATTAGGTTTTGACCGGATTCATGCCATCACACCACAGGCAGAGTCTGCAAAATACCAAACGAGGATATGTCAGGGGGAGAAAGATTTGATACAAGATAATCAATATCCATAGATGTTCCGGTATATTTACACACACTTATTTCCACTTTCCCTAAAACATTTGTTTTACCTTATAAATGCATTAAGGGTATTCCCACCACAACCTGGATAATTAGATACAGACATCCAAAAGTATCAATAAATGCATGTGCAAATAAAAAAATAAAAAAAATATTGGCACCAGTACAAGTGGATGTGTGAGAGACCAGGGAGTGCAAAAAACGGTAGTGCAGATAAAAGTGGAAGAATAAGGGTTTTATTCACCTAAAATATAAAGTGACAAATAAGATAACTGTATACTTAACAGATCTGCAAACTAAACAGAACTTAAACAGAACACCCTTCGGGCTGATTAACCAGTTCCACCTACTGAGGCTGGTGTGATGCAACAGTTTAATCTTTTGCCAGATTGCCAGAAGGATGGTAAACTACGGGACACTGACAGGAAAGTTATTAACACACACTGAATTTAACTCGATTGCGTGCACTCAATCTAGAAAAAAAAAGCAGATCTAAAAAGTGTCTGTGTCTTGTATTTATGATGTTAAACAAAATAACTGAAACACATATGTTGTGTAAGGTCATCTACTGTGGCAGTGAACTCATCTGAACTGTGCAGAATACAGATTTTCGTCCATGTGTGGACGTCGGTCACAAGTAACTTTCAGCGGAAACAGGCAGAGACTAATTTCACATTCCATTTCATTACGTGGAAGGACACAAAAAAATGATGAATTTATAGTAACTGCATCATTGATAATACATGGATAGTTCATAATTATTATTGGATATGTTCAAATGCAGGAGTGGATTTAGTCATTTTGGGGGCTCAGGTAAACACAGTCATGGGCCCCTCCACATCCCTTGTTCTCCCTTATTATCAATTCTTATTAATTACATGAACAATGTGATCTCTGCATGACATGACTGTACTTTATTGTCTATTGTCATGAAAGATCCTTCATTGGTGTGTCAAATTTGACTAACTTGTATTTCACTTGAAGATTTCTGTTTCATGCAACTTTATAATATTCCTCCACTACACCTACACTATATTCATCTGACAGCTTTAGTTACATTATAAACTTTTTTTTTCTTCATATCCTTCCTGTCCAGGAAAAAACACGTATCGCTGATTTTGAGTATGAATGTAAGTGATAACCTGAAGGATGAAATGTTCCTTTATAGCTGCTGTCGGTATGATTTGCAAAAATAACTTTTTTTCATATTTGCTGAAACTGTCGCTATATGCTGGTAGTAATATGTGAGACAGATCGTCTGTGACAGACTCTGGGTCATTCAGCTCCCCCTACTGCCTTTAATGCCATTTGCCAGAATCCACCACGCCCGGGCAAAAATGTCCAATCATAGCCAGGGGGCGTGTCTCCGTTCTGTCAGTCATCCAGGTACGAGGCGCAGCGCTGCAGTCCCGGTGCACAGCCTCACTCGCTCGGTCACGACCGAGCTCACGTCTTCGCAACGAGGAGCTCGCAGCAGAAGCGGAGTTAGTTTAGAGAGGGAGGGAGAGGAGCAGGGAGGGAGGGGGAGGGAGCAGGAGTCGTTGGGTTTTGAATTCTGAGACTATGTCCACACTTCTCTCAATCCTACCGACAGCAGCTTTAAGGGTTGCCAACATTCTCATCCTTCTTCAGTTAAATTAACCCATTCAAAAGCTAAAAACTGGGCTGTATTTCTGACTTTTTAGACATCCGTGGGTCAACCACACTACAAAAATATTTCAATCTTTTTTCAATATTATGCTATGCTGTTATAGATTAAACTACTCAAACTTAAACATCTACAGCAGAAAATGGAACATACACATTAATGCAGGAGTACTATTTGTTTAAAATCAAAAGATAACAGACAGGGACCATTTCACTGAAGTACGAGTACTTTTACTTGTCATATATTAAGTACAATTTGCTGTCAAAACTAACATGGTTTTACGTGTTTGTAATGGAGTATTACAGACAGTGTGGTATTAGTAAAGGATCTGAATGTTGATCAATATACAATATAGTTTCACTCTAGTTTCCCTAGTTGTTCTTCATCATGGTAAGTGAAAGCGACACTCATTACCTCCAGTCCAAGCCTCCTCCTGTGAGCTGGCAGCACCACTCAAGTTTCCTGGGCTGGCCCTGGCAGCAGCTGCTAGCGCAAAGAAGGCCTGCTTCTTGCTACTGTTTATTAATCTCATTAGTGGCTGACAGGATGTAACCTTTGATACCTGCTTTTCTCAAATGCTGGGGTTTATTTGCTTCTTTTGAGTTCATTTCTGTTCGATCACCGACCCCAAGACACTCAAAATGGATTAAGCGTTCCATTTTACAGCATGATATTTTTTGAAAAACATTAATTTGTGAGAAATGAAAGAAACCTTTTTTTAACCTTATGTTCATGAAGTGCTCTATGGGGCCTCTGGCAGTTTGGGGCCCAAGGCAATTACTGACCTTTGCCTAACAGTAACTCCGCCTGTGTTCAAATGCAAACAGAGAGCCGTCAAAATACAATAAGGAGCTGTTGAGTTGACAGCTGACCGAGCCTTCATCAAATACTCTCTACGGATGATGCCTGAGGTGAAAGGACATTTAATTTCACTAAAAACATTTTTCCTCAAATATCTGATAACTTCACTGGGAGAGACTACCATGCAAATGAGGCTGCAAGGAAATGTCTTAAAATGTCTGTAATTGAAAGCATGTGCAGTACATGTAATATCCTGCATTATTGAATGGCACTTGGCATGTAGGTTGTGAATCAAATAACATAAAATGACTGAGGTTCCTAATCCTGACACCACGTTCTTGTATGAGGACACACCAGGATCATTTTCACTGTGATCCAGAATAGACTGAGAAAAGGCAGATGCATTGTTGTGGTGCATGGCTGGGTCTTGTTACTCCGCCGTCCTGTTGTTCCCAGACGGGGAATCGTCATGCCGATATTGCTTCAGACTGAAAGGTGTGTGGGTGGCACCAACCCTTTCTCTAAAATTGTTTCTGTAAAACTGAACTGCAACAGCATATACATTTTGTTGACGTGACCCCATCACTTTCTCTTTTTTTTATGTTGTTAGTTCTTATGCAACCTTGCTGTACAATATTCTTTTGCAGTGACTACAGCATTGGGTCGTTTTAATGTAATGGTAATGTTTAGTTACTTGCTGTCCTGCTTTAATAATTTAACAGAATAAAGTTCACATTGTCTCCTGGCGAAATTTGACAAAATCAGGGTTTTTCCTTCACGAGGAGCCGACAGGAGTCTGGACGTGAACCGTGGTCTCTGGTGAGACAGCCGTGTGCTTTGTATGTCTGTCTTCCACCCCAACCGATAAATAAAGATGTTTTCCGGGAGAAAAGGTTGGTGGTGTACGAGGAGGTATTTTTATGTCGGACAGTGGCAGAACACGGTGGAATCTTTCCTATGCTTTTGTGTCACAAAGCGCAAGGCAATGCTTTTATGTATTATGTAAGCATTCGGCAGTTAGTCTGCCATTTTTCTTTGTCCCCTATTTTAAGATGGTTGATGTAGGGCTGCAACTACCAACCACCAATGATTCTAGTTGCTTCAAAAACTCATTGTTTTGTCTATGTCATAATCTATTTTAACTTCCCAGAGCCGAAGGTGGGGTCTTTGGATTCTGCCCAAAACTTGAATGTGTTCTATTTCACATCATTCATGATGAAGAAAAGCAGCAGGTTGTGATCTTATTAAGATAAAAGCAGAATTAGTTTCCTTTTACCTCATCTTCTGACTTTCTTAATGTTGCTTTCTGACCTTTATGTCTTGAGCTTTATCTCTGGTTTGAATATTCAATTACCACTCTATAATATAGCCACTTGTCACCACTCTGGAATGAGAGCAATATGTTTGTCACTTTTGGGCAATGTCCAGTCGATTATTTTTGTATTCCATCGTTGTTGTTCAATTATCAAACCAAACCAGCGTCCAGACTCTATATTAATGTTGGTGGATGGTTATCATTTCCTTTATCGAAATTCTATCCCTGTTGTGTGATTAGACCTGATATTGTTACAGTGCCACTCAATAGCATCAATCATCACCATGTGCCTTAGTGCAGTGTCTTCTTGTTAAATATCAAGTTAGAGAGTTGTTCCTGATTTGGTTCAGGGAGTTTGGTTCTGTATTCTAATTCATGCATTCTCTTCTCGTTCTGTTCAGCTGGAACAACGTACATCTTTGGGAAAGGAGGAGGCCTCATTTCATTCAAGTGGCCGGCCAATGAGAGACCAAGCACCAGGACGGACAGGCTGACCGTCGGCTTCAGCACCTCCCTGAAAGACGGCATCCTGGTTCGGATTGACAGCGCTCCTGGTCTGGGGGACTATCTCATGCTGCACATAGTAAGTTCTCAGACTCACATTCTGTCTCATTTGTGTCTGGCAATGTGCTTTCCAACGACTGTCCCGTTACTTCGGTGCATCTCGTGTGTGCGGAGGGTGAAAGAACTTGGTTCAGCTGTGACAAAAGTATCTGAAATACTCTTGAGGCCTTAAGGGTGGGGATTTGCCACTGTAAACATTTTTTTTTAAATAATTTGGAATGTGACTAAATAAAATTAAAGCACATGACGTTGTTTCATAGGAAATATTAAGATCAAGCCTATTAACTAGGGTTGGGCCTGTGTCAAACATTTAAACCAGTCCTGACCTGTATACTGAATGTTACCACTGGTCAAACCCCTGTATGTTTAAGCTGGTTGTTTTTTTAAGCTCCTACACAAAACTAGCAAACAGAAGAGCGATACAAATCTCATATTGAATCTAAAGTAATACTGTTTTTTTTCCAGGATTCAGCAACTTCACTTTTAACAAACAGCATGTCCTTCAAGCTTTCTTAAATTTTATGTTTAAAGATGCAAATGTGGCATTATACGATAAAAAGAACTGCAATTGTTATTAATTTCTCTTTCATTAGATAAAAGAGGACAATTTGAATATCTCTATTTTCCTACTCCATAAATCAGAATGTTAATTGATCCAATTCTATTAAAAAAAAAAAAAAGAATAATAATGATTTAGACAAAATGACTTTAGATATGTGTCATATAAATCTACAGATGCAAACAGAAAAATGTAAGTGAAATAAACAGCTTAATGCGTATTTTGTTCTGTCTAAAAGAAGACATGTTATGTAAAATCTCAAAATCGGCCACTGTATGAAAATTAGTTTTTGCCTGTAGTATCTCGCCTTAGGGGCAGAGGTCGCATACACTCTTTGAAGACAGTGGTTTAAACGTGTTTTTACTTTTCTTTATTGCTGCTGTTAATCAGCTGATGAAGATGCAATTCATCGGGTGCCTCCCAGGTCCCTGTATTTGATCATTTCTCAAATAAAGAAATAGTTCTGGGCTGCTACCAAGAAGGACATTCCAGTTCCTGTGCTTCTGTTCAGCAGGGCAGGGAGCTGGAGACATTAGAAGGGAACATAAAGAGCGGACCTAACAGAAGTCCCATCCCTTCAATAGGAAATCTAATGGTGCGGCTGATTGGACTTTTTGGACACCAGACCAACACGATTTATACTCTGACAAATAATTGAACAAACTCAAGTTTATTTATTCAGGTTTTAGATTTTATTTGTTTTAAGAATCACCATCAAGTATCTCTGTATTAATTTTACTGTTCTTTAAGTCTGAATCAACCACCTTATTCAATACATTTCATGCTCTTGTTATTTTTCTTTGTATGGATCATCAGGGAGCGTCTGTCTTTCCGCAGTAGACACATTTCAATTGTCTGTTCATTCACATGTTTGTCAGGTGTAAAATATAGTTTGATGTTTCCACTGTTCCAAAAACATTTGGCATAATAAACATGGATGCAGTTGACAGGATGTGATGTATCCATGCTCGCTGTGTGCAGGCATGATCAGAGAGTAGACATTACAGCTCGGCATGGAGCAGTAGCACATTCACTGAGCACAAGACTGAACAACCACTGGTGGACAAAATATTATTTTTTTGTTTTATTGCACTTTTATTTTGGGAATCCCTAATGATTGCTCAGGTCAGGTTTTCAGGTTTTCATTAGACCACAGGTGTTTGGCTGAACCACGTGGACAACCAAGGCAGACAAGTGTGGGTGGAGGTTGTTCAGTCTGGCTTTTGTTTGCTATCTTTTCATCTTATGATGCATTGTATTCAATCTGTATTAGGCCACAGTCATTTATATTTTGTAATCTGAAATATTGGTGAGGTGAAACTGTAAATATATTTTCAAAATGTATTCCAAGTATCCATGTGACTTTCACTGTATACAAGGTGCAAAGTTCCAAGACTTTTAAAGACTTGAGTCAGTATTGCGTGTTGAATCACACAATCAACACTGCGACCTGTTTTACTCATGACCACTTGCAGGTGGTATTAGTGATTTCACCTTGATCCTCAAACTTCAACAGTGAGCAAACATCTAATTCTCAAGAGTCATGCCACAACTGTTACTGGCGATGACAGTGACAACTCCTGTGAGACCAGACAGCAGCCTTTGCTTTGGAAGAACCTGTTGTCTCGAAGACCCAGGAAGGTGCAGGAGGTCATGAGCGTGACCAAGAGAATGCTGGTCTTTTCTTTGAACTTTTTTGGTTGTGTACTGTGAATTTGTCCACCAGGGTCTGACTGTAAACACCATGTTGTAGTGCACCATTCTGAGGCATCCTAGGGTAGACATTAAAAATATATGATAGTGCCTCATAACGGTGATAGTAGAGACTGCAGGTGGGTGAATGTATGAGTTGTGAAACTTTGAATAACTTGCTGATGGTCACAAGAAAAAAAAAACAGAGCTCTGACAAAAATGTCCAGCTTGACTGACACTGCACATTTCTCCATCATGCTTTACACCTCAGTACCGTTCGCTCTCATCCTGTTTGTATGTTTGTTTTCTAATAGAACAATTTTGTTTTCTCATTTCAGCAACAAGGGAAAATTGGAGTGACATTCAACATTGGCACAGTGGATATCACTGTGGAGGAAAGCAGTACCCCAGTGAATGATGGGAAGTATCATGTTGTCCGTTTCACCAGGAATGGTGGCAATGCTACGCTGCAGGTGGACAACTGGTCAATCAATGAACACTTTCCAACAGGTACTAAACTCTAAATAATCAAGCCAATCGAAAACTAATCATCTTTATTTCACATCTTTACTGTACATATATGTGTTGGCAAGACAGTATTAGCAAATAATGGAAACCTACTACTGAAACTATAAAAGGTGCTATCAACAAGATATAATATGGCAATGGGATCATGTCATTATGAGTCAGCTGAGAAGGTCACTGGGCAAGATCTGCATGAAACGCAACATTATTAAATGTAACTCCTGCTTTTGTTCGCATGCACTTTGCACTAACACCTGATGGAGGATATCTGCCAGAGCTGATTAAACTGAACCCCTGTGTATATATATATATATATATATATATATATATATATATATAATTTTGAATGTGACTAAATAAAATAAAGCTCATGACATCGTTTCATAGGCAATATTAAGATTAGGCCTGTTAACTAGGGTTGGGCCTCTGTGAAACATTTAAACCAGTTTGATGTGAAGTCAAACACTGGACCTGAACTGTATATTGAATGATACCACTAGGCAAACCCCTGTATGTTTAAGCTCCTACACAATACTAGCAAATGGAAGAGCGACACAAACCCATATTAAATGAGTGAACCTTGAGTAAAGATTTGATTTGGGGATAATGCAGGTGTGATCACTGATCACTTCTGGATTTGGGTGCTAAGAGAAAGAATTATATTGAACCATGTTCGTATTGGCATTGCTGACTGACCTTTGTCATGTCATGAACACTTAAAAAAAATGTAATTTCTCTAGGGGACCCGACCTTCCTTGGCGGCTTATGATGGGATTGATGAAAATCTGACTTCAGGTTCAAGGTCTTGTTAATTGAAAATGTGGCACCGTGCAACAGCAATTGGAAAGTTGTGTTAGAGACAGTTAGGGGGAGACAATTGATATGAATTGGATCTTTCTAATTTGTTTTTGCAGAGTGATAGGAAGGAAGAGTGATGGGAGAGAACATAAAAGGAGGATATAGGTACATATAGATAGTAAAAGGAAAACTGTAGGGAAGAGTGTGAGTAACATTCCACTTGGGCATAAAGACTTCACACGGCGTGAGCAGGGATTTACTGCACCACCCGATATACCCCAAAAGGACAAATACAATTACCTCTATCAGACACAATCTTGAAGCCATATTAAACCTCGGGGGAGTTGTTGCACAGTGTTTTTTGTGAGGTAGACAGATAAGAGGCTCACTGAGACTTTGCCATCGTATCCCATGCGATTAAATGAAAACACTGGATGGTTTACTACAGTCATATTTCCATCATGCTGACACGGCAAAGATCCTTCCCGGTGTCAGTGGGAGGGAGACTCTAGACAGAAGAAAGGAGGAGGAAACCGGAGGACATGTCCTTGAACTATACTGATGATTCAATATTATTGTGAAAATGGCCGATATGTGTTAATATGAAATCACTTACAGTCTGGTAGCAGGGGCTGCAGGATTTTCAACATACCCTGTTCCCAGCTCTAGAAGACTGCAGATTATCCCATTTGCTGTGAAAATGTAATTGAAAAGAAAGATCTCTTCCCACAAGTTGTGCCTTTTTCCTCTATGGGGTTAAACGTCGGCTGTATTCTGTCCCGTCAGGACAGACAATATCACTCCCAGTCAGACAGGACATATTTTCGCATGTGCAGTGCCTTGAGTATTCTTGTTTGGCCCTCGGTGGCAATGCCAAGTGCCTGGCTAGATGGAAAAAAAAGCGGATTTTCTTAGTTAAAACGTTTTAAGAAATGTACCTTTGTCCTGCAGCTTGATTGCAGTCACAGTGGCACTCTGAATTGAAATATTCATGTTTTATAAGTGTCAGAGAAAAGAAGTCTCAGACTTTCCGACCTCATTGTATGTAACAGAGGTTGTTTTATATCCAAATAACGGCACGTCTTTACTTGTGACGTTAGTCATACATTCTCTCAACAATGTAAATTGGGGCCATGTCTTTGCAGAATCATTGTTTGATTCCTTTGCTTAATGGGGTGTTTTCACGAAAAGCTTGCTTATGTGTACTTATGGGACTCTCATCTGTAGACTCTGTCCATACAGCAAGTACATTCTAGCTTTGGTGGTTGAGGTGTTTGGTCAGTTTCTGACTTTTCATACCAAAACCGCGTCCATACCCCTACACATCAACTATATTTACTAAGAAGGATCTACATTTAAGATCCTTGTTTGTATTTCTATCAGTCCCAAAAGCACTCATACTGTCCAGTGAAATGTAAGTCATGTTGGCTGTGATGCGTATTGTTGGCGACATAACCCTTTTTCCAATGATTTCTGTTGACACTGTTCACAGCTGTTTACTGTAAATGTGATTCTTCCACTGACATGAGAGTGTGCATGTGGTGTCACTGCAAATGTTCACTCATTAAATACAAATAAAAGGCTCTCCCACTGTGCATTCACATAGTAGTAGAAGAAATGTGAGAAGATCATTTTCAGAATCCTTCAAAGAGAAGGACCCAAATGTAACATTACAAAAGTATAAAAGTATAAATGAATATATTTGGCACAAAGCCTACTAACTTTTCACATTTCACATGTTTATGTCTTATACATAACCATCGCACAAACATAAACTGTGGTGGCAGCAATATTTCAACCTTTAGTGCGGTCAAAACAGAATTTTGTAAGTTTATATATATATATATATTTGCACCTGCTGCTTATATATATACATATATATATATATAAGCAGCAGGTGCAAATTTATTATTCACTCAGTGTGGTGACAGGCGTGGTGACATCACATGAACAAACTTTATGTCCTCTTCACTTTTTTATCAAATTTAACACTGTTGATGAATTCAGTTTGTTTGTTTTCCTATTAAAACCACATATATGGATTTATGCAGTAACTAAAGTCAGTCTAATAAAAATGTAATCTTCAGATAAAATTATTTTAACATAATGTAAATGTGAGAGGGAAAGTGACATGGTGACATGATGACATGATGCTGATGATATATAAATGTCTTTATAAATCTCTTCTTAAACTTTTGAAGGGAACAGCGACATTGAACGCTATCAAATGGCCAATAAGAAAATTCCTTTCAAATACGCCAGACCAGTAGAAGAGTGGCTTCAAGAGAAAGGTAATTTCAAACAAACATATTTCCATTCTTGTGTTTTTACAATACTGGTATGATTTGAAAAAATATAATCTGCACTTCTATAATGTTGGATTTGAGTGTTTTTCAGTGATGCCCACTTCCACCCAGAAGATGCCACATTAATGAAACTCATAACTTCTTTGTATGAACTTTCTTTTGAACTTGCCAGAACAAAATGATGCTTTCCTTTTCTAACAAAGTAGCATTAAACTTAGTGCTAATAGCATTAACATGAATTTAAACCATTTTATACAACTTTGTATGGGATGTGTGACTTAAATGATAAAAAACATATTTAACTTGAACTAAATGAGTGTGAATAAATTAAGCAATAAGTTGTAATATCATTTCATATATAATTAAAAATGAATGAGTTTTTAGTAATAAAATCTCCCATTATTATGAAATGTTATGTTCATAGTGTGTTATATTCATGTGGCCTCTGAAAGTCTTATCCTAATCGTGTAAGTGCAACAACCAGCTCAAAGCTGTAGGTCTTGGTTACATCCTGTTTGGGCATCTCAAAGCTAACGTCCCAATTTGAATAATGCATGTCTAATAATACAAACTGGACAACGGCTAATGCTGTGTTCACACCAAACGCTTAGCAAATTTTTTGCCTGGCGTTTCTCATGCAAGTTTGGCCACCGGATCATTTACATTTACTGGAAAGTAACGCAAGTTATCACAACCCGAGAATATTTGTCCGTTTTCTGTTGGATGCTGACGTCGGGAGGATTTCGCAAATCGTTCCGCGGCATTTGCATTGCCCGTCTTTGCACGACTTTGTATGTAATCTCATTGCATTTAACATTTCATTGCATTTGGTCTGAGCGCACCATGAGTGCGGTGGTGATTGAATACACTCAGCCAGTCACTGGTCTTATAGCTGAAACAGCTTAGCCAATCACAGTGACTACTACAGACACGTAAGAAACCTTCACTTAAGCTTGAAAAAAAGTTGTAAAGGATCCACAGGATTGAGCCTTTGTACTAAGACCTCCTACAAGACAACTGTAGGTAATTAGGATACTGAGTTCTAACTGAGAAGCCTGATGTCTCACCCGTGTTCAATGGCACTGCACAGTAGCACTTCCAGATTTATCATTGTATCTGTCCTGCCACCTGCAGATTGAAGCTGCACCAGAAACGGATCTCTACAAAGATAAAAACAACTCACTGTCTCATTTCAATCAACCTCTAACCTGTTTGTGCCATTCCTTGAACAAGTGCACTGTGCACTTTGTGCTGCCTCTACAATACCACACAGACAGCCAAAGAGAATTTCAAGCTCACAAGAATACAAAAACTGCTGCAGCACTGCTAGCTGTGGTTGTTGCACCGCCACAGAAATATGGCCCGTAGTCTTGTTGCAAAGGAGCAGTTGAGCTATGAACAGTCATATTTGAAGGTTCTCTCCCCCCTTGAAAATATATTACCTCTGGATTTCTCCTCTAGGACGGCAGCTGACAATTTTCAACACTCAAGCCACCGTCGGAATTGGTGGTAGTGATCGTGGCCGCCCATTTCAGGGTCAACTCTCAGGCCTTTACTATAATGGCCTCAAGGTGTTGAACATGGCTGCTGAGGGTAACCCCAACATCAAGATTAACGGCAGTGTGAGGTTGGTAGGTGATGTGCCCAGTGGGGCAGGCTCAGCCAGGAGCACGGCCATGCCTCCGGAGATGTCCACAAACTTTGTTGAGACTACTACCATGATGTCCACCACTACCACGCGGAAACACAGGTCCTCTTCAACTGTACAGGTATTGACAGACTTCCATAATAACTTTACATACAGGGGGTTAGACATACTCTATGAAAGAAGACATACTGAATAGGATGTGAATCAAAATATATACAGCCATAAACTTACCTTCCCCTTATATGACCTATGATCTAAGTTTTCTCTACTTAGATCATGTGTGACTCCAAAGTCACTGAATAATATTCTGTCTTCTAACTTGTTTTGTATTTATCTCCTCTTGTCTTTGTGTGTCTCCTTTGTCTTTTGCTCCTTGTGTTTGGGTACCTGTATTGCGGCTATGACCTCTCGACGACCAACGTTGTGGTCGCGAAGCACGCGCCAGATGAAATAGTGTCATCCGCAGAGTGTTCGAGCGATGACGAAGACCTGGAGGAGTGTGACACTAGCCAAGCAGGTGGGCTAGGTTAGTTTGCATTTGCTTGCTTTCTTTGTGCTTTCACTCATCTGCACCAGGGGATGGAAACATCCTCAAAAGCATCACACCCCCATGGTTAGACAAAGTGTAACTTCATTAAAAACCACCAGTGTAGAAACAGTAAGCATAGCGAGCTGCACTGTACATTACCCAATCCAAGGAAAGCTGGATTATTAAATGCAAAGTGCAAATTCAAATACATCAGTCATACAGTCCAGTTAATGCTGTTAGTTGACACCAGAAACAGAGATGGTAATTGATATCATGAGCTACACTTGCACATGGGGTCTTCCAAAGTGGTTAACATGGTCACCAGTCTACATACAGATTTTGTTGGCTGAGAGGAATAATGATAGTTAGCACATGTCATCACAAAAGTGCAAAATCTGAATGATGGTGAACCATGTTCTCTGCACTGATGCTGCAACATGTGTCGCATCGTGCTCCTGCCATTCACTGCTCTGCAAACGTTCATATTTGAAACAATACATATTTGACAGTGTCTTTAAAGAAACATTTTTTTCTAGCTAAATATGCAGTGTGTTGTCTCGGCCACATTGATACTTTTTTGCTTTTAGTTTTCATTTGTGTTTTACATTTTTTTGCACCCCATTTTTAGAGGCTTTTGTTGGGACACGTAATAGAGAACAGATATCATTGAATTTCTGTGTACAAGCTTCCTTTTTTTTTCGGGTCATACTTTTGCTTTTCTAAGGTGTATTTGTTATTCTGTCTTTTTTGTGACCAAATATTAAGAAATTCTCAAATGTTCCAGCAACTCAAAAAATTAGTTTGAAAGAATTTGGGAATTTCCGTGTTATCGTAAGTTTCGTTTTGGTAGGAAACAGCCATGTCGTCACTTCCATACTAAACAATAGAAGCGTTATGTCTTTTCTGTTGACATGTTTTAGTTTCTATACCCCGTTTAAAAACACAAAACATAGACGTTAAAAATGATGTGTATCATGTACTCATATGATTTTTTACTTTTAAAGTGTTGTTGTGGGGCACGTCAGTCATGACCAATTACTACAGAAACAGTAAAGGACACTTAATGACAAACCTTCTTATAATAGCATATAAAAATAATATAATATATTTTGCATATATAGCCTATATCGTATTGCATACTATTTTACATGTAAAATGACTGTGCAGCAATTACAAATCTACATACCACTACTATACCAATGCTTGTTTTGTATCAGGGATCAACAGCTGATTGCTATATTCCTGAAAGTAGTCTAATTCTTGATGGTAGCATTCAGACGCATGCTGGCTGAGGAAATGCATGCTGCTCCACTGACAAAGGCCATTCCCAAATTTTTTCAAAGAGTGCAAAAGGTTGTGGTGCAAACGGGTTTAAAGCTGAGCCTGAGATTCACATGGGGATTTGTGAAGAAAGACAAAGACGGGGCCCCAGTCATCCAGTCATGTGTTTACACAGAAATTCACACCATTCTAACACCTAACATCACGTTGACGTGGGCAGCAGCATGCTTTGATTTCAAATTTCTTTTGTTGTTTTTGGGAGTCACTGCTATATCCTGTTTAGGTTCGTCTGTTCTTTTTTTCTTTTCTTTTTCGCCGTCTATTCGCCATTTATGCAGAAACACGTTCTTGTATTTTGGCCTCATGTGTGGCATGATGTTTTGGTGGGTGATAATTGCTTCCACATATACTCTGAAGAACAATGCAGTTTTTAATGAAAACATCCCTTTTTCCAAAGCAAATTAAAAGGCTAAAATATATGTTTTGTCTTGCCATCAACTTTTTTATTATTATCTTGAACAGAAAACATTCCATATGTAACAACAAAACTGTTGTATGGTGCAAATTCTTCAGTCATTCTTTCCCCCAATTCTTCACTGCATTTGAACACATTTCAAAGTGGATGGCAACAAAATATATATATCCGTACCTTTTTTTTGCCATGAATTCTTGGCTTTCCTGCTTTAATTCGAATTTTTACCATGATTTTGCAAACTCTTCCAATCACTCTCTACCCGGTCACCTTGGATCGCTTCTTTGCATGCTTTTTGAGTCAACAGCCTTCACCCCCTCACATTTGGACTAACTTGGTTGCTTTGTCCGCACTCATTTTCTTATTTAAATTTTTTGCCGACCATAGCGTCATCAAAAGTCTTTGAATGCCGTCTTACCCAGGCTGTCTTTGTTTTGTCCATGTGACTGTTGTCTGTTTCACGACGTCATCAAGTGATTCTGTTCTCTGTTGAGAATCTCTTGTGTTCTCCTTACCTTTCTTATTTCATAAGATGGCAGTTATGCAGATTTCTGAAAGAGTTCATACTACACTTGTAAACAAGTAATCAAATTCTATATGATTCTATTTCTCCTGAAGACCATACAATCTTTGATTTAATTTCAAAAACATCCCATGGACAATAATAAATACACTGTCAGTTTTATTGATTAACATTACGACCATATTTAATAAGACTCAGTTACAGTTACAGTTTCAAATAAGAGGCAGTTACAGTTTCAAATAAGAGGCAGATTTGTTGTTCAAAATTAATTCCTCACAAATTGTAACTTTCAGCTGTCTCAGCGCTCTCACAATTCACTTTCTGGATGATTTCCCTAAAATATCTCTGACCATTCCCAATCAAGAGAAAGACTTCCTCCTAAAAAATGGGCATTAATATACATTTTCTAGTGGTGAAAAAAATCAGACCATAAAAACAAAATCATCAGCCGCAGCAACACAGGCAGTGGCAACAACATGAAACCTAATACGAGAGAAACTAAATTGAAAATCAAGCATTAGAAGTTAAAGAGCCAGCTCTTTATGTCAGGAGAATGTAAGGTATAGCGACAAAAGCCTGAGATAAAAATTAAGTGAATATTGGTTTCATCAGGTGCACAACAGACACACGACCAAAAGAATGATGTATGTGACATACTGTAACAGCTGAATGTGATTAGTTGCACAAATCCCATACAGTGAATTCATATTATGACCTCATTGAAAGGATAAAGCATTGGCCATGAATTACAGTTAGATAGTTTGGACATTTATTACAGCTTCTTTGCCGCTGTCATTACAAAAGAAAAAGTTTAATTTTCACTTGCACTCGGTCACACCGACTCAGTTTTGAATGACTTAGCACGCTTGGCCTGATGTAATTTTACATTAGGGCCAATGTGCTCCTTGCAGTGAGGAATATACACTTTAAATGTAGGAAGAAGAAAGCGCTGGCACTCGATTGGGATTTGGTACAGAGAGATAACCAGATCTTAGGTCTTACATACATTTCCTGCCTCCTCTGCCACCACAAGTCGCAAGTATAGACATGTCAGACATATGCCATCTTATGGAATTCCTCTCCGACCCTATTTTTTATTTTCTTTTACCCCACATGGAAAAAAACATGTAGGTTGCATTAGACAAAATATGTCAAAAAAACTTAAATGCTGGTATCCATAATATGCTTCATTTAATCATTTTAATATAGATATTTCTAAATTGTGAAGTCATCGTAAAACACAGAAGCCACAACTGGAGGTTGTTTGAGCCCAAACCTGATTCTGTCTGTCCATCACCCCCACGGAAAGCTGCTGCTTCGATACTGGTTTGCTCGTTCTGTTGGTACATACACTGAATATACCCCAATGACGCGATGTTAACTTTTTTTATACTGTAATAATGCAATTTCAAATTAACGTCATCATGAAGTGTCTTTAGTCCTCTATAAGATGCAGAGATACCACAAAAGATGCATTTTTAACGATACATGATGTCATTTTTTGACTTCTTTGTGACTTTATAACAACATTACTTCTCATATTGCATCATATGATGGTTAATAGTTTTCTGATCAATTGAAGCTTGAGATTGACCCTCTAATATTGGAAGATATATCTTGAAAAAGGTTCTTTTGGACCATATTTTTCTTTACATGACCTTTCTTGACTGCTCAAAAAGTTAATAATAAATTTCCCGACACAGATAGGGGCGAGAACAATACCCTGCTACTGGCTACAGTACACAAAATGGCATCAAGTAGGGCTTCAGTGTTATTCTTCTTCCTCGTCTGTGAGACGTTTTGTTAATCTTTTTTAAGTGGGACCGCGACGGACCTTCCACCGTTGCACACTGTTATGGATATCAGCTTTAAGCTCATCGTTCGACCCTTTGTCATACTTTGAATCCTCTAAAAACCGCATTCCACATCGAGCATATGACAAAGAATTATTAATATATGTTTGTTTTTGTGTTTTTATATTTTTTCCCCCCACTTCCCCCATTATTACTTAAACTTGAGCTGTGTCCCAATTGCATACTGCAGACAACATTTAACTTTCTTTTCCTTTGGGAGGGGGTAGTGAGTTCACACTGATGGTAAAGTAAATGGATTTACTGAATGAGAGTGGTGATAATGGATACTATTGTGTCTAAGTAGAGAACTGGCCATAGCTTTACAAAGTTCCAGTTTGACTGACGTCTGTCTGCATGCATGTTGTATCACATGTTGGTTCTTGCCAGTACAGAGTGTCACACGACCTCAGGGAACCATTGGTTTATAGTAAGGGATTGGGACACAGTGTCCATCTCCTATTTTTCTAACATTACCTGCCCTCAGTTTGCTGTGTTGTTTCTTTTCTACTTTCCCTAAATGCAACTTACTTTAAGCATGCATCAACATCCTGCAGTGCGACTTAAACAAAACCAAAAATGAATAATAGTGACCCATTCTCAGCCAGCACCTTCTCCCTCTGATGTACACCCAGACTGCACGGCCGGTTCATGTTTAAAGACTAACATTACAGATAGATTTGTCATGAAGAAACGCATGAGAGAGGAGCCCGTCCCCGAGTCGGGTGCCTCTCTCAACCGTGTCTGTTTTCTATTGTGTGCATCTGGTTGTAGTGTGTGCAAAATTTTAAATGGCTTTGTTCTCTCATCTTAACACACATCATTTGGTAGTTTTAACTGGTCATACTTTTTGCATTTATCCAATTGATCACTGGCATTTTGGTTCTGATTATGGTTTTTGGCTCATTAAGTATGTTTGGTTTGTTTTTTTTGTCAATCAGATAATATTCAAATGACAGTGTGAAATATTTTTCTGATATAATTTGACTTTATGTGATTTGGAACTACTTCAGTGACTAACTTGTGTGTTTTATTTCCCAAAATATGCTTTCCTGGGAAATAATAACAAAAATAAAGGAAAACAGTGTGACAATCAACTCAGTTACTGACATTTTGTAATTGTAAGCCCACAAATTAGTAGGTGAAGCAGTTCCCGACCCATTTCTCACATATTTTCCTTTTTTCAGTTTTTTTTAATCTATTTTGAAAAAAACAAATTAATCTTTGCTGAATAATATTTTGACTGTAAGACAAAAAACAAATGAATTGCATGGCTAAGAAGTTGCAGTTTAGGGTTTGTCAGACTTGTCAGTGTTAGATTTCTTCTGTTCTTTTCTGTAGATGGGCATGTATATTGCTCATTGTTTGTATATCCCCATCCCTTCCTTACAGCCAAAAGCTCTAATGCCGCCCGACCGCTTCGTACTGCCTTTACATGGACATGGCAACTGACTTACACTGTCACCCTCATCACCCTCATTTCCTATGTAGTGTGTTCAGAGGTCCCACCCCTTCTTCACCTTCTCCCTTGTCTTTAGAGATGTTAAAATATCAAGTAATCCATCCATTCTACACTAAAGAACAAATGACAATTTAAGCAAAAACTGTAACATGAATAGATTTTAGATAATATTGAAGTCTATTACAATGAAAAAAAGATGTAGATACACATTTTTTTGTAAAAGGAAATTATTTACCAGGAAAAAGAAAAACATCGGAAAAAAAACAGAATTATGGTGTTTATTTTTATGTTATGTGGTGTGGATGTATGTGTTGTTGCCTCCCTGTACCGTCATGTTTTAAGATAGAACACACTCTACTATGGATAAAAATGATATTTAACGGTACCAAGTGGCTATCCAACATTCTTACACAACGTTTCCTTTGTAAATTCTTTTCCTCATGCCTAAATCATGTGGGCAATTTGTTGATGTAAGTTGAAAATTTACAGTATGTATGTTATTGTTCTCTGTGAATTGTTTTTCTTCCTTTCTTTTTATTTTTAAAGATGCAGTTTGTAAAATGTGAGGATTGGCCATTCACATGTATCTCACTCGAAAAGCAAAGTGGCACTGGACATGGTATAGAGAAGCAAAGTTACGTGAATTAAAACTAAACAAAAAAATAAACAAACAACCCAATTTATATACAATTGAAAAAAAATGATATTTCTGTTTTAATTTGCTTCTGCATTTATCTACCTTATTTATTGCATTCCCCTATTGATTTATTCCAATTTATTTTATTTTTTCAAAAGTTGGAAACAGAAGGAACATTTGATGGACATGTAAATAAATGGTGGGACTTGATACAACAGTAGATAGATACAGAAGCAAATTAAGAGAGATATGTCATTATTTTAGTTAAGATATATACATTAATTGATGCCTGAATGAGTGTGGTGTATTAAATGGTATATTCTTTTATATATTTAATCAAAGTTTTTTGTTTGTTAATTTATTTATTCATTTTTCATTTTGGCGGTTTGGGTCCTCCAAAACTAGTTAAACTAATTGATTTCCTGTCCACAAATTTAACCTTCCTCAAACTACAAATAAACACAAATTCTAATATTGTATCATATGATTCCATTAGATAAAATCTTGTGTTACAGTTACAGGATTTGTTCCAAATAAAATGGTTGGTGAGAATCTTTTCATGAATTAAACAGAGGCTGATTTAATTATCGGTATTTAGTAATACTCTTCATGAACACAAAAGGCTACATCTACTACCTCTAAGAAATACTGACTAAATTAGAGACAATGCGATCTTCTCTATTATTTCAAACTGCATCTCCGATCAAGCTGTGAACACTGACAACTGAATCTTTTATCATCTTCAATTGTTGATTATTGTTTGAAATCATAGAATAAAACCTTTGTTTGATCTACAGAATTGTGTGCTTGTGAATGTACGTGTTGTCTTTTTGTGATGACGTATAACGATATTCCGTTGATTTTTTTGATTTATTGTTATGTAGTCTTGAATGTGCATCAAAGATTCAGTATGCACATGCTTGATGGTAGTTGATATATTTTTTAATATCAATGGTAATTTGAATGTTCACCTCTATGACACCCGCTTCAGATCACGTCCTATAAATCTATCAAACCTTTTTCAAACTTCTTAAAGTTTTTATTTTTTCCGCATTGATTAATCTTTGTGTCCACAACCTTTAATGTTTTTACTCCAAAGTGCTGTTGGTAAAAAGAGCAGCACTCAACGGGCACTTAAAACTTTTTTTCCCTAACAGTTCCATCTGCACAGTGACAGTCAACTATCCAAGAGAGGCGGAAATGACTAAAACACATTTTATAGTGGGACCTTTCTGAACTGCGAAGTTTGTTGTTCAGTAGTAATATTTAAAAAGCCAGATTTAACAAGTTTTTACACATTTATGGTGCAGAATTACACATCTATGGAAAGCCTTGGTCAAACTACTGTTCAGCATATGGTAGTAACTTTTCACTGTGGCAAACAGGGGTTTAGATTTTAATTTCAATTTATTTTTGAACTAAATATATGTAGTTTGACGGAAAATGGGTACATATTTCATTCTATTTTTTTTTTTGTCGGCTGACAACTAAGAGGCCAGTATTTGACAAGGGGTGAACATTCGGGTGACCTTGCTTTGCCATTGGCATTGTATGAATCAAAAATGAGTTATAGCTAAACAGGTTTTTCTTGGTCATAGAGCTACTCATCAAGAAATTCGTTGCATTCAAACTATTTGGCCAAAATAAGAGTTGGGGACCAATGTACCCTGTTTTAATTTACAGTTTATTGGCCTGCCGTGATCTGAAATACCTTGGTTATGTACATGAAAACACTGGGCCTTATTCAAGAAATTTGCAGAGATTTGTTTTGTGCAAATGTAAAATTAGATATAACTAATATGCACAAATTCATTTGTGGTAAACTTTTGGTAATGAAATAAAAACTTTTGCAGGTGTTTTTAATATCCTCATGGTTTGCGCCTAACAATTAGGACTGTTGACTTTATGTATAATTATTGGATGCTCAGTTATTTTAATAATTTAAATTGCCTAGGATATTAATTTATTCTTGAATCAATCCTGATTGACCAAATTTTTCTCATACTGGCAAACATCATTTAGTGATTTCTGCATTTTTGTCCTTATTCAATTTTTCACAATCCGTTAAATCTTCACAATTTAAGGTGACCTCATAATTAACTTTGAACCTATACACTGAGTTCACTTTTACCTCCAGAACAGCTCTACATCCAAGAAATATTTGTGGGACTATAACTTCAGTTGTCTGTCCCAGCTTTAAAAAAGGCAAGAGGTTTAAGAGGATCTGAGAGCTACTGAGTAGTGATGCTGCCATCAGTCTGTCATTTGTATTAGGACACAACTGTTTTTGATGATAGATTTTATTTAACCTTCATTATTTTACTGCCATGCTTTAAAGGGTGAGGTTTTATTAATATGAGACACGAGGGGGGGATTTGAAGTTTCCCCTAAAAAGTTTCTTAAATCATACTGAGGCTTGATCCACGCTATTAGGTTTTAGTTTTCAATCACGTTACTTTGCCAGCGCCTAAAACGGAGAGTGTTGGAAACACTGCTGGCCCCATTTCAGTTTGAAAATGCCGGGGTCGCATTTTAGTTTGTACCGGTAGAAACGGAGACTTTAGAAATTGATGATGCCCACATCCATTTTCTGACTGGTTCTTATCAGTCACAACTTGACTTCCAACAGTGAATTCAAAACTTTGATAAAACGTGGCAGCATCGCTGTTTCTCATTAGTGTTTTCTGCAACTAAGCAACTGATTGCAGAGTAGAACATCTGCTTATTGTTTACACCGGCATGCACACGCTCAGTGTACATGCATTTTCAGGTCCAATAAAGATGGAGATTTCTTCTGGTACAGAGTCAAAACGATCATCAAGTTTTTTAGTTTTGAATCAATGTTTAAAAATGAAAAAGTTTCAGTGTGGAGGGTTAGTGAATTTTAAGCAAACTTTGCTTGATCTTTCTGACTCATCCTTACAGACCTCTTAAACCTTAAAATTGATATCAGAAATATGTCACTTTTCTTGATTTAGCATTGATATGCAAAGTTATTTGTCTTTGATTTGGGTGTTGTCGTTGCCTGTTTTTGTTTTTCTGTCCAATGTGTCTAATTTAGAATATTTCACTAAATACCCATGCCGCCCTCTAACCTGTCTGTCTCCAACCCCAGGAGCTGAGTTAGTCATCCCAGTACTTGAGGATCCATTAGCGCACCCCTCTGTAGCTCTTCGTGCACCCTTCATTCCCACTCCCTCAACCCACCACCCACTCCTCACCATTATTGAGACCACCAAAGAGTCCAAGGCCACTGAGGCGGGGGTACCTTGCTTGTCGGACCGAGGCAGCGATGATTGTGATGATGATGGCTTGGTGATATCGGGGTATGGCTCTGGGGAAGCAATCAAGTCTAACCTGCCCCCTACTGATGATGAAGATTTTTACACGACCTTCTCCTTGGTAACAGATAAGACCTTGTCCACGTCAGGCTTTGAAGGTGGCTACAAAGCTCACACGGCCAAGACTTTTAGAGCTAACAAACCTTCAGTCTCCAGACGCAGTAGGACTACCGCTACCGCCATACTACTAACCGCCGACCAGAGCCGCACCACCGCCACCTCTGCCTCCACCGCAACCCTCCACAATGCTCCGGCCAGACAGCCGGCTGGCAAAATGATTATCCGCGAGCTAAAACCCCAGCCCAACCTAGTGTTGCTTCCATTGCCCACATCCTTTGAGGTAGACAGCACCAAGCTGAGGGGCCCATTAATAACCTCCCCAATGTTCCGTAATATACCCACAGCACACCCCACAGAACCCGGCGTCAGGCGAGTTCCAGGGCCCTCGGAAGTGGTCCGTGAATCTAGCAGCACCACCGGGATGGTCATCGGAATAGTGGCAGCCGCTGCCCTGTGCATCCTCATCCTCCTGTATGCCATGTATAAGTACAGGAACAGGGATGAAGGCTCCTACCAGGTGGACGAGAGCAGAAACTACATAACCAACTCAGCTGTGCAGAGCAATGGCGCTGTGATGAAGGACAAACAGCAGAGCTTGAAAGGCAGCAACAAGAAACAGAAAAATAAGGATAAGGAGTATTACGTGTGACTGTGAGACTTTGGCGAACACAAGAGAATGAAGAAAGAAAGCACTAAGAGAACATTTACTTATCAGTTTCCTTGCGAGGAGCTATGACAAATGATGGTATAACATGGAACTTGAATAATCTTATACTGTGCTGAGTAGTTGGACTGATGATATGTACTGTAATATAAAGCACACTTACTATTGTAAGCATAAAGACAAGGCTAAATAGCAACTTTAGAGAACTCACTCTTCTATCTGGTCAGAGACGTTATCAGTATAGAAATATTTCACAGCTACACCATTCTCCTAAGTGACTTTTAGAGCTATGTGATCCTTGGCATTGAACAAAAAAAAACTTTTTTTTTGTAAAATTGTTAATTGCAAAAGGCTCATGATCTACATTTTCAGCATGTAAGCAACATGTAGTGCTTTAAAATGAGGGGGTCAGGCACATGATCACTGTAAAAGTAAAAAAGGACTGCTGTATCAGAATATGACAAATTTCTATGGTTTATACATAATACAAGTGTGATGTCTTGCTTATTTTTTGCTTTAAGCAAAAGGGTAAAAAAAAATGACAAAAACAACAGCAAGAAAAAAAAATATATTTCTGTGTATAACATTAAACCAAGTGATTAAATTGCCATGGGCAGAACTCATGGAATGTGTTCTGCTCCGGCACCTGATTCATCACATCTATTCTCATACTCTGACAGACAGAGTGACTGTGTGCTCTGTGGAAAGAAGTGGCGAGTTCTGTCGGTAAAGGAGCCACTGATTGTGAAATGCATGCCATCCTGATTCAACAGTAAAGTACAGTGTACATGCTAAAATTCCAGTATACAGTGTTCAACTTTGACCATGTTCTCTTGAATGCCAAAATTGTTCGTCATCAGATCAGAGCTGAGCCCTTCCCCTCTTTTGGAACCCTTCAAAACATTGAGAAAAAAACAACAACTAGCTCTTAAAGAAAAGGTCTTTTATTGGTGCACAGCCAAGTGGTGGTTTTATCTTTTCGACAAACTGTATGTTGGTTCATTGCCTATTGTTCTCTTTTTCTATGGAGGTGCCAGGAGGAAGACAGATGCAGTACTACAACAACTGTTAACAGATGTGTATACAAAAATAAATCAAATGTTGAAAGTGTGAATTCTATCTGCTGTCACAGTCAGCTGTGTCAAAAAAACAAAACAAGAAAATTTGTTTACATATTTTATTACACACTAGCTGTTGTACTTTGTAGGTAGGAAATTGTACATATACCATGACAGTTGTAATTTTTTAGTACCTCTATTGTACAGACTGAACATATGGTTTAACAGCGTATTTGACATGATGAAATCTATTAACTGTTAATTTACTTGGAGAAAGACTTTAATCAGAATGTGGAGAATCATATTGATATTCATAAAGAATAAAAGTGTATTGTTAGCCTAGAGATCTAACCAGAGGTGTTTCTAAAGTTGCATGAATATTTAACTACTTGCAGTTGTCCAACAAATACAAGGTGCCCTTCCTTCTGTATCATGGCTTTCTTGTTCTGGGTTACACTAGTGTTATTTATTTTTGAATAAAGAATAAAGTCAGAGTTATGACATAAACAGAAGACAGAGGCTATAATGGATGGGGCTTAACAGTTTTTTTTGTTTTGTTTTTTTAATAAAAAGCTTAAATGCTCTCATTTAGGTGTGGCTATTCACCTCAAATCATTGTCTTATCACTTCTTTATCATCACTTAACATTTTGTTTTGACAGTATTTTACTGCCATTTCTCTTTATATTTACTTCCATTGTCATTCGATTTGATGTGGAGGTGCAGTCTTTTTGTTGCCAGGAATTCAAATTTTTGTGTTATAGTTGTTACTTTTCATAATGCCTTATTTTTTCATCAGTTTGCTGAAGAACAGAAATTAAAACATTCCTTTTTGATTTTTCTGAAATCACACTGTAGTCCTCCGGTAAAATTAATTCTGCCGTTTCTGGCAATACTCTGCCATTTTGACATATGCCCTGATTTCTTTTTACAGCACACATAATGCTGTAATATGATGACATGATGACTGTAAATAAAGATGGCGGATATATCTCCACTTTCTAACTTCAAAAATATCACCGATACGGTTGCTGCCATCTTGCGCTGGACAACATTCGGAGCCAGAGTCTGTGCAGTGGTGATCATGATGTGGAGCCGCAGTATCAAGGTGCTGTGGGTACTCACACTCGACCAATTGCAAGTCTCTCTCAGCTGTCAATCATGACGTACCTTGTAAGACACATGAATACTTGAATATACATCAGTGTGGTAAGAACTACTTAATATAACAGAAATTATCTTCTTGTTCTATTCTAAGTTGTTCTTTTTTTTGTTTTGTCCATGTCCCATCTACTTACACGGAAGAGGCGGGTTTATGTCCTTTATGGCAGCCAGCCACCAGGGGGCAATCAAGATGTTTTGGCTTCACTTTTGGTGAGCTGCCATGCCTTCCATCTTTAAATGCAGGCTATGAGCAGGAGAGGGAAAATACAATTTAAAGCCCCTGAAAACTTAGTTACAAAATTGTTGTTTTTCTCTATAACATTAGATATGAATAACAATATATAAGCAGTGATCAGCATTCTGAATGTCTTAACCATGTCTGTGTCCAAAAAGGTGAACTACAGTGTAGAACAGGTGTGACGCCATGTTGTACCCTTAGTGTGCCTGTAAAATGTAGCTTTACATGATGATATGATCCAAGGTGAGTCTGGTTCTGTTTTGCAACTGATCTCTGTTTTTAGCAGCAGTCTAATAACCATGAGTGCTTTGTCAGTGGAGTTGCTGTGGAAAAGAAGTGAACTGACATCGAAGAACACAAAGTCTGTGTGAGTGGAGCACTTTTAAACCTTTGACTTATTCAACAAAGGTCCCACATTTCTTAACACCCCACACTGTATTGCTGCTTCACGACAACATAAAGTATCTCATTGGAACATCTAATATGATTCTGATGAATCATGTGAGGTGGTCAAGTGGTTATGATGCTGTATTTCACATAGCATTACTTTCACTTCTGCAGATTAGTCACCTGCACATTCCCGCTGCTATGTCTCCTAAAGGTGTTCTACTGGATACATATCTGGAGACTGTGGAGGTCACATGTCAAGGGGGCCAGTTTGAGACACATGGAGCATTATCCTACTGGAAATGGCATCAGAAGATGGTAAACCGTGGCCATAACATGGTCAGAAGCACTACTACTAAATGATGATTGGTTGATGTTAAGGGCCAGGTTGAATCCACGGATCATTCTGTTGACTCCAGATTCTAAGTCTACCATCTTCAGCTTCAGGTTTCCGTTCTTGGCTCGCAGGAATGGAACTTGACGTAGCCTCTGCTGTGTAGAACATCCACCTCAATGTACGAGGTGTCGGTCATTCTACTGAAGCAGATCCTTCTCTGCTCACCATATTGTCAACAGGATTGAGAGTAATGTGTTACATATATTTGACATAATGCATAATGTGCTACTGTCTCACCAGTTGGCAACGACAAGTAGTGTATCTAGATACACTAATTACTCAATGACCAATTACTTCTTCAAACTAAATAACACAACTATAAAATCGTAATACTGCAATTTGCGCGACTTGTAACTCCTTTCTTCAGTCAAAGCCGGCCCTTGGCATAGGCTGTATAGGGGAATGCTCAGGGCGCCATCATCCATGGGGGGCGTCGTGAACATAAAGTGGGCGTGGTCTTCCTGAGTTCTTCGCTGGGCTGCACACCTGTTCTTGATCAAGCTCGTCCTGTATTGAAGCTGTGATTCGTCGCGAGATTGTTTTGTTTCTCTACTGCTTGAAAAAGACGATTAAATCTGTAAAAACCTTCATGGAGTCTGGTCCCTGAACACTTTTAATTCCAAAAACAAACAAACTGCCCCTGAACTGTCAGTCACGAGCTGACATCATGATGAACACTGTCTGCTGTCATGACGTGATGCAAGTTACCAATGTATGTACGTTATTATGCATCATCCAAGACTGTCCAGGAGTTGCAGCTGCAAAATGAGCTGAGAAAGAATGAGATTATTCAGACAATTCTCAAAAGTTTCTTGAATTATTTATTAGGCTATGTGTAATTAAAACATCATACATTGTTTTGTTATTGTATATTATTATATATTGCACATCTTAGATGTCGTACAATTTTTAATTTCATACATTGCAAGTGGTAAATTGTGTTGGACATTAATGGGGTGGGGGCGTTGTCATGTAGGCTTCTGTAAACACCCTGGGGTTGGGGGGCGCCAACATTGTCTTGAGTCTAACGTGAAATGGACACGTGCAGACTATAGTTGACAAATTCAGCCGACAGATTTTACAGTGTCACTAATGAACTAATCAACCAATCAGCATTGTCCCACACAATCACAGACACTTGTTAAGGTGGGTGCAGGAACAGGACCCAAATGCAGAGTGTGGGAAAAATAATAATTTGAATGAATGGAAAAGAAAACTGACTTACAATGTCCAAAGTAAAACAAATACAAAATACAAGTCAGGGTGCCCAACAGATATCACAGCAGGCATCACGGAACAGAACAGCTTGCAAACAAGACAGGTAACAAACAGGACAATTTGACACAGAGGACATGGAGGACAGAGCCTAAATACACACAAGGTGGGCAAATTGAGAACAACAGGTGCAGGTGGTAAAACACACTGAAACATGCTGACGGAGCCGCTGCATTTTTTGTAGTTCATCTTCGGAAATTTGTAGTTTCACCACGGCAGACGCACGTCAATAACATCTGCCGCCGCGGGGAGACATAGTTTTTATTGAAAGACGAGTCAGATTCTCTGAGCAGAGCTGTCAGCTTTTCCTAAGTCCTATCAGTCCTCCTTTACACCTTTCCTTGACTTCATGACGTTATCCACTGAGGTCAATAAATAGTTGATAGGAATAGTAGATAGGAAGGACATTTCGACTGCAAGTGAACAGACACAAGACACAGGAAAGGGAGGGAAGTAACACGAGGAAAGCATGAACAACAGTCCACTCTGTGCTGACAGAGTTCAAGTGGGCAGAATCAGGCCAACAGTCCGATATTGCAAGTGATTCGTTTTATTTTTTCCTGGGAAAATGGACATGATTTTTTCCTCAAAAATATACTGGTGAGTTGTGTCTATGTGCTGTCTCCAAATTGAAGAATTATCATTCCAATATGAACATTTTCATTCACTGGTGTGTCCAGACAGTATACTTTTTTAAAGAAGTGGTATATGGTGTAATAATGACAAAGACCTTAGATGACAAAGAATCTGAAACACAAAGGATTAGACATCCATGCCAGAGGCAGTGTAGTTGTCTTTATGAGAGGCCTTGTTTTACTAAAAGGCCTGTTCTAACACCAATGCAGGTGGTTTACATGCCTAAAACAAATTGGAACTGAACTATTGGATCTCGAACTCCTATGTATAGGGACTAGTTTTGTCCTTCTTTTTCTATTTAATTTTATTTCAGGGAGCTTTATTTATTTTTAATAAAATTTACATTTTAGGTTGTCATTGTAAGGCAATAAACGTCTATTGTGTAATTCCTTGTTACAGAAACCTATAACTGGTTATACAGTATATTTCACATGGAGGAATACAAAGCTGACTATGAGGAAATAAATTGTGGGAAGAAGCTTTTACTGATAACAAAGATCTATGCTGCTTTTCCATAGAGCCATGCATGTTCAGAATCCTGGGTCAGTGGGAGCAATTTAAATTGCATTTATGCCTCATCATGGCGAGTGAACAATGCTTCATGGCAGAGGTTGTAAATTCCATGTACAGCGACCCGCAGAACCTCTTGCACATCACTTAAATTTTTTTTTTAAATCTATAATTAGTGAGGTGCAGTCTGTTAAGGGTTTTGAGAGAGGACAGATGGATCCGCTCAGGCTGCTTGACTGTTTAATGAGGCTTATAAAGTCTGTCTACAGCAGAGTCATTAACCCAAGGGCAAAAATGTACGGGTTTTAAAAGCCAATAGACGGACACATCTCTCCAAAGTGATACTTTGGAAAAACTGTACACTTGGGTCCAAGGCAGAATAGCTGTACCTTTCACCTGAGGAGGACTGTGTGTGAAGGCAATTCCGAGTTCCGAGATCATACTGGAACAATAAACCTGACTTCCGAGTTCCAAGGTATAATGGAACGCATCATAAGTCTCTGTGCTCCCAGTCAAGTTTGTCTGTTATGTTTCTCTATTTTGTTCGGTCTGCTCTGTATTGTTTTGTTTTTTGATTCACTTAATGCTACCTGCTCTGCATCTTCATTTGCTCTGCATCCTCACAGATATAACCACCGCAACTGACACAATTATTAATCAGCAGAGATGTGGTCAGGGTTAGAAATCAGACGAAGTACAAAACCATGGCATTCTGTGCTGAGGTGAACAAACACAGGGGTGCAGCATGAAGTCGTATGAGGCATTGGCTTCATGTGTTGTGTGTCAACGTTGTTGTCCAAATATTGGTTGTACACTTCAGAAAAATCTCTGTATTAGTTGGATTACAAGATTTATACACTAGGAGGAGCCTTGACTGAAAATCAATCATCCTTCCTGTGGTTTGTTACCATAGACTGTAAATAAAATGGCCGACAAAAGTAAAGCCAAATAATCTTGAATGGGGGGGGGGGGATTCTCCACGGTCCCCAAGTGCTTGGTCATTGTGCGAACTGTTGGGTGTCTCTGTAATGTTATGAGGCCTCGACCTTCCTATATAGAGTGCCTTTAGATAATGCATTTTCTGATTTGGCGCTATAAATATAAAATTTTATTGAAATGCAGAAGCTGTGTCCATCTCTATTGACAGTTCATTTCGTTACCAAGATGGAAGCTGTGTGTTGTACCAGAGGAAAATATAAGACAATAATTCAATCACTTAAATCATAGCCCAATTGTTGTCTTTACAATAGGTGATCTTGTCAGATTATTTGGAGTTCTCTCTCTCTGGGTTAGGGTGTGTTTAGTTGTATTTCAGACATACAGTCACTGGTACTGTTTCACTACTGCAATAAAATGTCGCTGCTGCCATCTTGTGGCATTTGTACTTTACTACAAAACAGTTAACACTTACAGTGACTGGAACAGACAATGATACTTAAGAGGATTCCAATATGTCTCTCTTCTTGACCCACGTCTTAAACAATGTAAAAGTATGTTCAACTAGTATGTAAATTAATCAGTATCACTCCTCAACTGTTTTCAAGTAATTTGAAACTGTCTGGCCTCCGGAGAGATAACAGGTGAATTGGGAGGTCTGAGCCATCATCTGCCATCTACTCACTGTACGAAATTTATACAAGGAAATAGATATCATATATTTGTTGTCGAGTTTCCACTTTACTTCACTGTCAGTTCCCATTCATTCATTGATAGTGTTGGACATAGTAAATCAACCTACCAAGTCGTTAGGATGCTTAAATAAATTTCAAAAATGTTGCTGTAATTTGAAATTGACACGTGTGCAGTTCTTCCTTTCATCAATGATCTTGCTACCCTATGGTGTTATTACATTTGACATTTAATATGTATAGGTAAATGGGCCGTAGCTCTGTAGCGCATTCTAGTTGTATCGCCCAGAGACCTGTCTTGCCTCCTTAGATAGTGATATCATTCAAAATATCATAATCTGTGAGTGTTATCATCATTGCAACTATCAGTATTGGGATTGGGTACTAAATTGTCTTTATTTGGATGTGGTCATTCCTACATCAGTACTGGAAAAAGTTGTAAATGTTTTAACAGCTTCTCACCTTCATCAGTGCAATGCACTTTACTTATAAAGGACAAAAAATTGTATAAATGAATAAATAATTAAATACACAAATAAATGAATGAATAAATAGTTTGCAATTTAAAAGGCCATTTCTGTATTTCTACATAATTAAAAAAAATAAATTATAATTTATTTCTACATTCTTGTATTTCTACGTTTATACATGTATTTATTCATACATTTTTACATTTATTTATTTACATATTTCTACACTTCTAAATTTATTTATTTATGCATTTCTACATGTCTACATTTTATTAATTTCTGTGTCTCTGTGACAGTGTATGAATGGTAGATTAAGGCAGGCTTAACTCAGTCTAAAGCCAGATTTGTTACAGCGGTGTGATCATTGAAACTCCTACTTCTGTTTAGACTTGGCCAGTACAACAGAGCTGCCTTGGGCTCAGTATTAGCTGCCTAGCTAAACAAAAGTAGTTGATACTCAGTTGTACTGTACCCTGTACCAGTTAACGTTATGGAAAGTGTTGTTGGAGATATTGCAAATGATTTACAATCATCAGTGAAGGATTCTGACAGAAATGCTTCCACTGACCTTCTCCAGTTTGGTTCAGTTTAGCACTGAAATGGATGTAGAGGTGGTTGCTGCGTTCTAAGCAATCTCCAAGATTGTAATCAGCATTCTGCCAAGTCTGTCTGGTTTGCATTTACTCCGTAGTGCACCAGGAATGGCGTACTGCAGGTCTAACAGTACTTCACTTCATGAATTTTCTTTTGTTATAATTAACCTTATGCTAAGTATTCATATAAAATAATCTTTCAAAGGTGACGTAAGTGCTATGACTGGTTGGTAGGACTCAGATGCAGAGACAAAGGCGGAGACGGCACGAGATTCTGGTTTGTTCATCTACTCAAAAGGGAGTTTGGACGGGGGTCAGGCAGGCAGGGGAATCCAAGTTAGAGAGCTGGCAGATGAGGGCTGGAGATTGTGGCAGGAGTCAGGCCGGGACGACTGTGGCAGAAGGAAACAGTTGATAAAGCTGCTGTCGGTAGGATTTGCAAAAATACATTTTTCATATTTGCTGAAACTGTCGCTTTATGCTGGTAGTAATATGTCAGACAGATCGTCTGTGACAGACTCTGGGTCACTCAGCTCCCTCTACTGCCTTTAATGCCATTTGCCAGAATTCACCGCGCTCGAGCAAAAATGTCCAATCACAGTCAGGGGGCGTGTCTCCGCTCTGTCAATCATCCGAGTATGAGCAGCGCAGCGCTGCAGTCCCGGTGCACCGACTCACTCGCTCGGTCACGACCGAGCTCACGTCTTCGCAACGAGGAGCTCGCAGCAGAAGCGGAGTTAGTTTGAAAACACCGCGGCAGAGAAACGCCAAGCATCTAAAAAACTGCCCGGCTCCTTTGCCAGAAACTGCATATACGACAAAGACCACGAGCAAAAAACGAGCTGAAAAGAAGGAAACAGATCGAGCACATGTAAACTTCGGAGCATTGCTCCACAGACGCAACGACACCGACAGGGTTCACAAACAATGCGTTCTGCTTGACCGGTAATATTCTCTGTTTCATTCATCTTTTATTTTCCATGTTATTGTCGCACTCTGTGACCGTGTGTTACTGTGCTGTTGTGATCAGGCTGCTAGCTCTAATCAGGTATGCTAGTTGCTAGGTCCACAGTGCTACGGCTAGTGGTTAGCGGTGTTTGTAGCATAATAGCTGAAAATATGTTCGTGTCCAAGTGTCCTAATCTGTTTTGGGAGTTTTCCAGATGTTCTCTCGCGACCAAAGGCTCCCCCATCTGTGTCAGACCGTTTAGTTAGCTTCACTATTTTATCACCAACGTAGCATCCCATGCAATGCTAAATGATAAGTATGTGTCGCTATTCATGTTGCTTTTCTCTACAGATGCTGACTTTGCTGCGGGAACAGCTGAGGAAGGAATATTCAACACAACTACTGCATTTTATCATATGCAAAATGAAGCCTGACAATATAACATCATTGTGTACTTGTTTTTATGCTTTTCTTTGAGCTACTGCATCTGTAGTACTGAACCAGTGAATCTGATTACCCCAAATAAATATATTTGTAAAGCGTTGAATTGATTCCAAAGGTATATTGACAGTAGTAAGTAATCTTCACATTGTTGTATATTTATGCAATGAGAAACCAATCACTGCTGCACGGTGGTGTAGTGGTTAGCACCTTCGCCTCACAGCAAGAAGGTTCTGGGTTCGAATCCCGGTTCAACCAGGGCCTTTCTGTGTGGGGTTCTCCCCGTGTATGCGTGGGTTCTCTCCGGGTTCTCCGGCTTCCTCCCACACTCCAAAGACATGCAGAATGGGGTTAGGTTCATTGGAGACTCTAAATTGACCGTAGGTGTGAATGTGAGAGTGAATGATTGTCCGTATCTGTATGTGGCCCTGCGATAGGTTGGCGACCTGTCCAGGGTGAACCCCGCCTCTCGCCCAATGTTAGCTGGGATTGGCTCCAGCGACCCTTAAATGGATAAAGCGGTAGACGATGAATGATGAAAAAAAACCAATCACTTTCAAAATACACTTTATTGCAAAGCAAATACTGAAGTTGCATGAATATTAACATATAACTTTGAATTAAATAAATGAAATGAAAAAAATATATTGCACAGCACAGTATTTACATGGAGCACAGTCTGAAGCTAAACCATCTTAGGATGATACCAGTGCAAGCGGCAGGGACCAACTGGCTCATCGCATGAAGATCAGCTGTATCTTCGGCTCCCAGGTCCTCGGTGTGGGGCCGACACGCCGACCTCTGCCCCGTCTCCCACGGCCGCTGCCCGGTGCGTCTCGTAGGCGTCTTCCTCTTCTCCTCGCTCGACTGCTCGTCGAAGCAGCCATGTTTACTTCCTCATCGGAGTCCAGTGTACCAGTCTCAAGGCTCTAATAATGTTATAAAATATAGATAAAAGCGTCAGTCATCTTGCAAAGCAACAAATGATGTATGTATGTGAAGATAAAACTCTGATGTGTCCCGTAAATAGAAGTGGATAAAGGGGCACGGAGAGGCCCACGATGCAGCTGCACAGATATTCTCCACTGACATCCCATTGAAGAGAGCCATGGAGGAGGACACACCTCTCGTAGAGTGAGCACGAATATTGGGCGGAGGATCTTTCCCTGCCGCAACATTTGCCTGAACAATTGCATCGCTCACCAGTGAGAAAGGCGTTGATAAGTCAGAGGCTTCCCCTGAGAATGTTCTCTGTAATGTATAAACAGCTGTTTAGTCTGTCTGACGGCCGCAGCGCGCGCTACATAATGAGACGGTGAGGCGCTTTATCCGCCTCGCTCCCATGAGGAGGAGAAAAAAACCCCTCCAAGGAAATCACTCTGGATCTGATGGAGGAGGTTAGGATCTTGGGCACGAATGCAGGGTTTGCATTCGTGCAATGAGGCAGGCTGGCGAGACAGAGAGCGCGCCCAGATCGCTCACTCTCTTTGCCGACGTTAAGGCTAAGAGAAGCGCTGTCTTATAAGACAGGAATTTGAGAGAGATCTGAGCTATTGGCTCGAATGGAGGCTGTCCCAAGACCTGTAACACCTGGGGTAAAACCCACTGGGGTGCAAAAGAGCGCGTCACGGGCCGCTGTCTCCTGACTCCTTTCAGGAAGCGCTTAACCAACGGGTGCGCAAAAACAGATCTCTCTCCAAACCCCTCGTGGCAGGAGGAGATCGCAGCAGCATACGTTTTAACGGTAGACCAGGATAAATTCCTGTCTACCAGAGGCTGGAGGAAGGTAAACACATGAACCACGGGGCAGTATGTGGGATCCGTGGACCTCTCCACACACCAGCGCTGAAAAACAGACCATTTCGACGCGTATGTGGCGGTCGTAGATGGAGCCCTCGCGCCCCGGATAGTGTGTATAACAGCGGTGGAGGGAAACCCAGGCTTTTCTAACCTCTCCCTCTCAGAGGCCAAGCCCACAGGCTCTGACCAATCACCGGAAACTGTTGAATCGAATTGTCGACCTGTGACAGCGCGTCCCTGCGCCAGGGGAGCTGCCATGGGTCGCGAGCCAACAGTTGGATCACCGTGGGGAACCACGACGCGCTTGTGCGCTCTGGGGCAACCAGAATCACTAAGAGCTGTTCCTCCTGGACACGAGCCAAGAGGCGAGGTATCAGGGGAATGGGGGGAAAAACATAGAGAAGGGCTCTGGGCCACGGGTGATGAGAGAAAGCCTCCACTCCCAGTGGAGGTTCCTCCTGCGCGCTCATGGAAAACCACAGTGCGCACTGTGTGGTTTCGTGTGACGCGAACAGATCCACCTCTGCCTCTCCAGGCCCACAGCGTCTGAACGAAAACTGGACTCAGCTTCCACTCGCTCTGATGTGGACCCCCCCGTGACATCAAGTCTGCAGCTTGATTTTGTTTGCCTGGTATGTAGATGGCTCTGATCGAACGCAGGTTCGCATGAGCCCACAGCAGGATGCTCCTGGCTGTCTCCAACAGCCGGGCCGAGTGGACGCCGCCCTGTCGGTTGATGTAGGCGGCTGCCATCTTGTTGTCTGTCCTCACTAACACATGCTGTTCTCTCAGCAGGGGAGCGAAGTGTTTCGGCACCTTCAGCACCATGGACAACTCCAGATAATTGATGTGTTGGGTTGGAGGCTCTGGCCATTTTCCTCCTATGACCTGAGCCTAACACATTCCTCTCCATCCAAACAGTGACGCGTCTGTGAAGACCGATACGTGCAACGTCACCCTGCCCAGGGGATCTCCCGCGGACAGAACCCAGGGGGTTTCCCCAATGAGTCAGGTCCCACTGAATGGAGGAGGGGACAGTTTCCAGGCGCATTTTCTGGCGTATGGGGTTGAGGCGCAGTCGACTGAACCATCTCCGGAGTTTCCTCATGTGAAGGAGTCCCAGAGGGACCACCACAAGACCGGCTGACATCGTACCCAGCAGACACATGACATCGAGAGCTGTTACTGTCTTTCCAGGCGAAACTGTTAGGATAATCTGCTGAAAAAATGAACACAGAAAGTTGAATTCGGTTTTTGGGCAAGTAGAAACATTTAACATATACTTGCTGCAAGGGGACAAGTCAATACAACAGCAGTGTCTGAGTACCAAGGTTATCCGCCGAATACAGGAGATGCAAGGATATTTAAGCATGATGGGCGGTTCCCCTTTACAACGTATATCTGGGTGGTACTTGTTTACAGATAAAGTCATACAAACAACAGTTGTCTACACAGACAGTCATATGGCAGGGTCATGAGTTTCATGAGTCTCATTGCAGGGTCATGCATACCCTAAGGGGCTTCCGCTTCCATAGTAGACAACAGGACATACAAAGATCGTATCTGTATACAAGATAAAAGTACAGACTGTTCTCTCTAAGATCAGCATGTTCTTTTATAGCTAGTTATAATACATATTTTTCTGACAGTAACCCGAGACAGGAGAGAGGCGAGCGCCTCCAGCCTCGCGGGGATAGTCTCACTCTCATGCTGGTGTATCAGAGTTATACATGATTCAACTTGTCATTTAATAACAACCGATTCAAAGATATTTTATTGACATTTTATGGTATTGTGATTGGTCAGTGGGCGTCTCCCCTGTAGATATATGCACTGGTACGTGACTGGGCTGTGCTAGTACACGAGGAGCGCGCCCATGGTATGTTGGATTGCACCCAGTCATATGCACATTTTGATCATTTCTTTTAATATTATTTAATTTACTTGCCTTGATACATAGATGTTACCGTAGAAAGTAGCGATGTAGTTATGCACGCTGGAAGGGTTATTGTGTGTAATTTATGGGAAGCATTTAGGTAATGCTAGTTAGCTTAGCCTGCTAGTTAGCATTGCATGCTATATTGATAATTTATTTTTATTTATCTGTTATAGGATGACTGGGTGTGAGTGCGCTGTGTCCTCCGTGGCTGACCAGGACTGTTTATTTTTCTATTTACCAGGTACATCTTGTATTTGCTGCATTTCTGTTCAATTTAAATGTAATGTATGGTAATCTGAGCTGTGCTAGTTCACGAGGACCGCGGCCGTGTCCTCCGTGGCTGACCAGGACTGTTTATTTTTCTATTTACCAGCAATAAATCAGACCAGATGCGAGCTGATGTGTGGAGTCCTTCAATTAAACAAAGAACACAACGCAGAGTCCACATCGGCTACATTGGTGCCACAACCGTGCTTCTGGAATCATCGCACCGCCGGAGGAATTTGCCGCGAATAGCGAGTGTGTGAGTCGGCTCGCAGTACCACCTTTTCGCCACTTGGGGGAAATGTTGTTTTACATGCCATTGATTTAATGAGTGAGTTTTTTTTTCTCCCTTGGCGTGCTGGAGCTGCTTTGGTGATCTCTTGCCCTTCTTGGGGAATATATGTAATGTTTTTGATTTACAATTTTCTGTTTCAGTAGATAATTCAGAAGAGAAAGAAAAAAACTGGCTAATGTGAATTTTTTTTTTTTCCCCTCTTTCTTTTACTACTGATGTGATTTGGGAGTCAACATGTACCGTGATCATATACATTTTTTTTTGGTAGAGTGAGTGATTTGTTTTAACGTGGGTGTTGTTGAGGTGTTTTGTTTTATTTGGTTTCTGACTTGTTCCACTTATAGCATATTTTTCTGTGTGCTAAATTACGGCGGGTTTTGATGGTTTTGGAAGAGGAAGAGGGACATTTATGTGCACTCCAATGCCATCCGCTGTTAAGGGTAGAGCCAGATTTCTGTCTGATCCTATCACTTCTACACCTATGCCAGATCTTGAGAGTGTCTCGGTCGGCATTGATTCTTACTATGTTCCGCCACGTTCAGTGGAATAAGAAGGGTCGTGCACTGAGAATGAGGGGTCTTCTGTGAATTTGATAGCAGGCATAGCACAGCAGATTGGGATCGCCATTGGTGAGAGCGTTGCCTCTCATATGGAGTCCAAGTTGCATAGTAGGGTGGGGCCAGATGTTGCAGGGGATACAAGCAGCTCGGGAGGGGCAGGCCCTTCTCTTGTGAACTTCGTAGTGAAATCCGACATTAAAGAGCCAGTGTGCTTTAAGGGTAATGACTCAGATACCTGCACAGTTCATGAATGGGAGACGGTTCTTATGTCATACTTATGGAAAATAGGGACTCCAGTAACTGAGCAAGCTGAGGAAGTGATTAGCAGGCTCAGGGGGATGGCACGTGAAGTAGTGAGGGTGGTAATGCGTAGTAACCCTTCACTTGATCTTTCCAGTGGCCCAGGCCCTGTTTTTGATCTTCATGAGAAGCTAGTTGAACATAAGAGAGATCGGAAGTACTCACCTCGTTTGGAGATTGCCCCTGCCATTGCCTCGCTACGACAAGAGGTCAGTTCAACTACTCATCCCACAATGGCTGCTGGTGTGCATGATAGGGAGGCTGTATCAGCCCCCAATTCAAATCAGGCAACTCGGGTCCGCTGGGCAATTAGAGCACATCATTGCTATGTTGGAGCGCATTCTTGAGCAAAGACCGCAGCAGGCCCAGTTACAGGGCAGATCAAACCCTCAGTTCCAGAGAGCCCAAAGGAACAGAGCCAGGCCTTCATTGGTGTGTGATGTGTGTGGGGATGTTAGCCATGATACCCGTGTTCACTGTAGGGCCGACCATCTCTGTTTTCTGTGCTTTGCGCCTGATCACATCAGTGATGCCCTAAGACGACTGCCTTACGGCCAGCTGCCGTGGTGCCCACAGGACCAGCTGCCCCACATCAGGGAAACTAGTAGGCCAACATTTGGAGGGGGTGAGTGTTGGTCTTTCTATTGATCCCTCAGTAACAAACGACGATAGTGAGTCGGTTTACAAGAGTGTGTGTGAGGAGTTAAGTTTAAACAGTCAAGTGATAATGCAGAACACACAAAAACTGATGATCTCTTCTATGAAAAAGTTATACTTGGTGGCAAAGTTGAAGTGAGGGCAATGATGGACAGTGGTTCAATGGCTTGTTCTTTAAGTGCCAAGATGTTGCCCAGGCTGTTGGAGGACGGTGTTAAAAAGCTCTACATTGACACCTTCAGAGATAATTTTGATTGGGTGCGGTGGGTCAAGAACAAAGCCTCTAGGAGTGTGTGAGCTAGAAATGGAGGTGTATGGCTGTCGGGCGGCCGTTCCCACACTGGTTGTTGAAAATCAGCGGGATGACCTCATTGCTGGCAATAACCTTTTGAGGAACTTGATTCACCAGTTGAAGTCGTGCCAAAACTTGAGTGACAACGTATCTGCCTCTGAACCCAGTGAAGTTGAGAAGCACCATCTGTTCAGTCTGATTGCTCACATGGAGACGTGGGCAGAGAGTGATGTTCCAGACAAAGTTGGGACAGTGAGAATAAAAAGAGCTGTGACTCTGGAGCCTCAAAGTGAGCACTTGGTCTGGGGCAGGCTGCAGAGTGTGGGTAGCATCTCAGTTGGCAGTACTGTAATTGTAGAGCCCACCACCGCGAGGTCAAGGCCAATATCAGTTCTGGTCGGAAAGACAGTGGCCCTGCTGCGCAGTGATGGATGGCTTCCCCTGAAGGTGATAAACCCCTTGGAGAAGCATGTGACCCTAAAACGTAATGCCAAGAAAGCGGACGTGTATCCCTGCATGGCATTAGAGGACTTTCACTGCTTTGATGTGACTCATGCCTCACAGCACTGTGTGCAGCAGCAGACACAGGAGGCAGCTGATGTATCGACTGCAAGGCAGGTTGTGTCAAGTCTGACATCGGATGTTTCAAACATAACTGATGGCTGTCCCAGAAATGGCGTTCCAGTGGAAGTGTGGGCAGTCCCAGCTCTGTATAACGTGACTTGGGGTTGGGAGACCTAGATGTGGATTCATGCGATTTGTCTGCCCACTGCAGAGAGAAACTTGTTCACCTGTTGACCCAGTACCAATCCATCTTCTCAAAGGATAAGTTGGACTGTGGAAAGGGTACAGGCTGCCTTCATAGGATTCGACTCAGCGGCGAGAACCCTTTCCGAATGCTATACCGACGCATTCCACCGAACCAGTATGGAAAGCTCAGGCTGGCTTTGGATGAAATGGAGGAACGGGAGATCATACGGATATCCAGCAGTGACTATGCTTCACCGTTAGTCCTTGTCAGGAAGAAGTCCAGTGACTTAAGAATTTACAATGACTTCCATTGGATCAACACTCGCACCATCAAAGATGCACCTCCCCTTCCTCACCAGGCGGATGCTTTGGCAGCACTGGGTGGCAACGCCTATTTTTCGAGCATGGACCTCACCTCCTGCTACTACAATGTTGAGGTTCACGAGGACGACCAAAAGTTTACAGCCTTTTCATCGCCGTTTGGTCTGTACGAATATAACCGTCTGCCACAGGGGCTCCGCAACAGTCCGGCGACATTTATGCGGGTGATGCTTAACATCTTTGGGGATCAGAACTTCCTCAGCCTGCTGTGCTATCTCGATGATGTCCTGGTGTTTGCTCCAACCGAAGAACTGGCAATGGAATGCTTGCAGATGGTCTTTAAGCGCCTCAAGGTCCATAATCTGATGCTTGCGCCAAAGAAATGCAAATTCCTGCAACAGTCAGTGAGGTTTCTTGGACATGTCATTAGCGTGGATGGCATCGCTACAGACCCTGAGAAGGTGACGGCCATTACTACTCTATCAGAAGAGGATCTCATGGAGGATGGTACAGCTACTCCATCGCAGCGGAAGATACGGTAGTTTCTGGGAATGGTGGTATTTTATCAGCAGTTCATTGAGGGTTGTTCCTCACTAGCCAAACCGCTGTTTGGGCTGACGACTGGGAACAAGTCCCCTCGTACAAAGATAAGTAAGCGTTGACCACTTCAGCGAACACTAACGGCTGCAGACTGGACGGAAGAGTGCAGTAAGGCTTTCCATCAGCTGAAGCAAGCCTTACTGGATCTGGTTGTTTTGGCTGATCCTAACTTCAGTGAACCCTTCCTTCTCTCAGTGGATGCATCCTGTAATGGGCTTGGTGCAGTTCTATCTCAGGTGCCTACAGGTGGATCAACAGCAAGACCGATAGCTTTCGCCAGCAAGTCACTCACCTATGCACAGTCCAAGTATCCTTCTCATCGATTGGAGTTTTTTGCGATGAAATGGGCTGTCTGTGACAAGTTTCATCATAGGCTGAGATGACATCAATTCACAGTGTGGACCGACAACAACCCGTTAACTTACATTCTGTCAAAAGCAAAACTAGATGCGTGCGAACAGAGATGGGTTGCCAAGCTTGCACCCATTTCAGTTTGATATTAAGTACATTCCGGGTCCCAAGAACATTGTTGCAGATGCTCTGAGCCGAGAGCCCTTTGTTCAACCAAGTGCACTCCATCGTTCTTCAGTCATACAAGCTCCTGGACGCTGATGTGGGTTCTCCTGCACTGTTGCTGCCACCTCTCTCGCAGGAGGTGATGCCAGAAGGGCAAATTGGCGGGGAAGTGTTGTCTCGTGATCAGCTGATGGATAAGCAGAGGAATGACAACGCATTGAGCAGAGTGATCTTCTATGTGGAAAGAGGGCGGAGACCCTCAATAAGGGAACGCGTCAAGGAGTCGATTGAGGTCCTCAGGTCACTGAGAAGTTGGGAGAAGCTCGTGATGAAGAGAGGTTTGCTGTATCGCATATCAAAGAATACCATGACTAAGAGGAAGACTTACCTGTACGTGCTTCCTGCTTCGCTGCGTACAAAGGTCTTAGATGGAGTCCATGATCGGGCTGGCCACCAGGGCCAATAGCGGACTTTGTACCTGACCAGGCAACGTTTTTTCTGGCAGGGTCTTGAAAATGATGTTAAGGAGTATGTGAAGTGTCGCAGGCGATGTGTGCTGAGCAAGACTCCTGAACCGGCAGCCAGAGCACCGTTAGAGAACATCATAATGACTGAGCCCCTTGAGCTTGTTAGTATAGACTTCTGGTCTGCAGAAGATTCTGCAAACAAGTCATTGGACGTGCTGGTCGTCACTGATCACTTCACCAAGTTGGCACATGCCTTTTTGTGTCCAAACCAGTCTGCTAAGTCTGTGGCTCATCAGTTGTGGCATAACTACTTCCGTGTTTAGGGCTTTCCAAGGTGCAGTCACTCCGACAGGGGGGCCAATTTGGAGAGTAGTCTGATAGCTGAACTCTTGAGTCTTGCTGGTGTCGACAAGTCCCGTACTACTCCCTACCATCCTATGGGCAATGGATGCTGTGAGAGAATGAACAGAACCTTGGGTAACATGATTCGTGCTCTACCCCCAAAAGCAAAGCACAGATGGCCGCAGGTGCTCAAGTCTCTTACCTTTGCATATAACTGCACCATTCATGAGACCACAGGTTATGCACCGTTTCTGCTGATGTTTGGGAGAATACCAAGGCTGCCCATCGACATGGCCTTCAGCGCTGTTCTGGACCACCCTGAGGTTGTGAACTATGACCAGTATGTTCACCCCTTGAGGAGGGATTTGAAAGAGGCTATGGCGATAGCTCAGACTGCAGCTGTCAAGCAGTTAAAGAGACATGCTGACCTGTATGATCGTAGAGTTCAAGGCGCGCCTGTTGAAGTTGGTGACCGTGTCTTGTTGGCTAATAAGGGGGAGCGGGGTAAGCGAAAAGTTGTTGACCGTTGAGAGAATGCTGTTTACTTGGTGGTTGGGATGAATGCTGACAGCCACACATGTAAGATTCAGCATAGCAGCACTGGCCAACAGAAAACAGTGCACAGGAACTTGATCACGCCAGTTAACTTCCTGCCACTTCATGAAGCTGCCTCTGAAGACAGGCTGTCTGACATGTCTGAGTCTGATGACCTGAGTGATGACCATGTTACTGAGGTGGAAGTTGATACTTCTTCAAGAGGAGCTGAGTACAGGACAAGGGTCTGGGTCTCGGCATTGCCTTCTAAGGGGACCTGCAACGATGGACCAGTGCCCGGGACTTAGTGCATGAGGAGCCAGCTGTGGCGCCATCCTGTCCCCATGACCTGACACCGCCTGATAGGCGGGATGGAGAGTTGCCTGCTCCGACTCTTGTGGCATCACCATCTCGAGAGTCAGCTCAGCCTGAAGTTCCCTAGATCGTGGACATTTACAATGTGGTGTCTGAATGCGATAGCCGCCCTGTCATTCATCAGGCATCGGTGCCCATGCTCACAAGGAGCCGTGCGGCTATTTCACTCTCAGTTGGAGGCTCGTTGAGTCGTGTCAGGTCGAGAGCAGGTCAGTTATTTAGACCTGTGTCGAGACTAGTTGAGATGGTTAATCAAGTGGTCGTTTAGATCATGTATTAGTTTGATTAGGTGTATGGGTCTCTTTTCACCCGAGGAATGAGAGCTACACCTGCATGCTCCGGACCGAGGCAAGACTCGGAACGGGCATGCAGGTCGAAGCTCATAATATATCCTGCTGGCAGGACAGGAAGAGGCGGACAGCGTCGGAGGAGCGTTTCGACATTTCCTCTACTTTTTTTACCTTCACACTTTGAATGCTGAAGAAAAAAGAGGGAGCAGACATCAGGTCACGCAAGTGTTTCATATTGCGGGAGTGGACCTGATTAGGGCCCGGTGCACGGCAGGGGCGTAAAAGAAAGTCTTCACTACTGCTCATGCACGAAGGATAAACCCAATAGTGACAGCTCTTAGAGGGCGAAGCCTATACGAAATAGAAACACACACAGAGGAAGAAACTAGGAGGCAGAGGGCATGACAGTAAGTTTTAAAGGACACCTTTTTACAGTCACCTTGTCTATGCCCATGACAAGTTTTAAGGTACATGACTGTCACCTATAAAGGATTACTTAAAATGAATGTCATATAAGGATCATTATTAAAGCCCAAGGTCAAACCCTTGACCTGAATTGAGCCAACTTGACCACTAAGATCCACAGATAGAGCCCTGTTAGTTACTCCCAGGACATAGCATAAACAAAAAAGGGTGATCAAGCATTTGCTGCCAGGGCGACCTGAGCTACGCTATGTTTAATTTATATAATCGAAAAGCGCTTTTCGATAGCACAGTTGACAATTACCCATTCACAGACACGTTCATACAGCACTTCTATTTGTAGCACTTTGTTTATCAGTCATGCATCTCATTCACATGCTAGCACCACAGCCTTCAGGTACAATCTAGTGTTCAGAGTCTTGTCCAGGGACAATTCAGCATGTGGAGTAGACGAGCCAGAAATGGAACCACCAACCACTCTACCTCCTGAGCCACAGCAGCCCCACAAACAACAATTTACACTTTAGCACATACCAATTACACTTAACCTAACCTACATGTTTTTGGACTGTGGGAAGAGGCCGGGCTACACTGGTTTGCACTCCTTACAGTTTAATAGAATTTGTCTTTAACAGTGGCTCCAACACTGTTGAATCTTTTTTTGTCCCAGCACGAATGCTTTATTATAAAAACTTTCACATTAGGGATATGAAATCTCACCAGAGTGTTTTAACAGATGGGCAGTCCCAAAGTAGGTCGCGTACTTAACCTCGCTCAACACATTTGTACGATACAATACTTTATTGTGCCTGTGGGTGAAATTGTCTTGGACTCAAATGCTGCACACATGTAGCTGCTTCCATCTTAGAAGTCATAGTTTAAAAAAAGACAGAACAAAAAACACCATATAAACAAAGTAGCACATACTGTAGAAAAATCCAACCACAAATTACACATTACCCATATTGCACATTACGCATACTGCACATATTACACAACCAGTGATAAGAGGAACACCATGGCACTATCACGCAGCCTCAAGCAACATCATAAAAAATTTAATCGAGGTAGGTACAAATTAGTTTTTTAAATGGTTGAGTCTACATTGAGGTACTAAATTGTATCTTATTATATTTGCTTATTGGTTTCTATATGATCTATACTTATTTCCTGCTTACTTTGTTCTATATTTTAGGTAATTTTTATATAATATTTTTTCTTTTTTTATGGCGTTTTCTAGTCCCCTGTTGATCCAGGGCTTTTCTTCATAGTTTTCTTCCTTTGAGTTCGTGTCTGGCAGTGATAATCATACAAAGTGGTGAGAGTAGATAGGAATTCGTTATAAGCTTTGTTTGGATCATTATTTGAGAATACCTTTTCCAGCTTTGTGAATTTAAAACCTCTTTAAGAGCCCTAATGGCTTCTGTTGTTCTCAAGCGAATAATTTTTCGTTGTCAATATTTTTATTGGTCTTGTTCCTGAAGCAATTTTGTACAGTTGTAAAAAATTGGAAGGTGGTCACTCATTAATAAGCAGTCCAATTACTACTCTGTTCACAGTGTCATTGCTAAAAATATTATCTATTAATGTTCGCACTTTCCCTGGTTATTCTGGTTGGTTTTGTGATGGTAGGAATTAGACCTAAACTGTATATTATGTCCATACAGTCTGTAATCATTTTTTTTCATTTGGGTTCAATAGATCTGTGTTAATCCCTACATACAAATACCATATTTTTGTCATAAATTTCACAATACATTTCAATCATATTTTCATTGAATACATTTGGGCAGGATCCTGGAGTTCTATATAAACAAGTTATTATTATGTTCTTAGATTTTTCAACATCTTTTTCTTAGGTTATACATTCACTAAACATGTCATATTGTCTCAGGTAGTCCTTGACTTTTGTACAATTGTGAGACTTCTGCTGTTGAAGTTTATTATTGACAATGTTCCTTCCAAAGTAACAGTACTTTTCAATTGATCATCGATATAATACTTACAGTTGCAGTTGTTATTATTGTAGAGATGGTTCTCGGGATCAATGTCATTTTCCATTTCCTGTATTTCATGTTCTGTGTAGTCAAATTTTTCAGCTCTTAATATTTTCCATGCTCATATAGACAGCTACCTGTATGTTCCAATAATCATATTCCTCCAAAGTCATCATCATTCATGTCTCTAAATGGTAATGAGATATCCATATCCGATCCCCTCATACCAGTCGTTGTCCGTTCATGTAATTCCATAGAGATTGTCTTGGCCATACTAGTGATTCCACAGTGTCCCATGGTGGCAGGAAACACAGGCAAGAGGTCATGCATTTGCTTCTTTGTGTTGTCATAGATCTGATTAGCCATTCAGAGCAGAAATATCTGTTCATTTTGTATTTGTCCAAGACTTTGAGCTCCCTAATCATAATTGCTTTTGCTCCTACAGGCGATCCGCTCAACTCTATCAACACTTTGCAGTTCCTCATCCACGAAGCTTGTATCTTGTTGGTGTTTTGGTGTGCCAAAATGAATATTGATCAACTTTGGATAGTGCACTAGTAGTTATGTTAACTATATTAAGAATCTTGTGTAATCCTTTATATCTGATATTAGGAAGAGCCCAAGGCTGATATCCAAAGTGTAGTCCACACAAAGGCAAACAAGGATCTACCAATGTCACTCTCCCAAGCCAGCTGAACATTAGAAGAAGCATTATGAGCAGCCCTAAACAAAAAGCTGTCAATATTTATGGCCACACCTCATGGGGTGTCTTTTAAAAATACTAAGCCTACTCCAAACACAAAGCAGGCGAAGCTCCCTCTTCAGATGTCTTATTCGTAACAGAAAGTGGCATTACAGTTTCGGGCTTAACTGTTTTAAAAAGAAGTTTAAAAAAGTTTTATCACTTGAAGTGGATACTCCATCTGAGAGAATGGGATTACACCAATTCAGACAGTATGAAGAGATTCATTACTGAATCTCCTGTGCAGCTGCTTCACAGCAGTATATGTATTCCAGTATTGTGTTGAAGTCTGGGGGAATACATATAAAACAGCAAAAAAAAGATATGCACATGCAAAAAAAGAGCAATTACGATGATCAATTATGCATGGAACCGAGATGACACAAATCCCTTATTTTTAAAGACTACTACACTAGTTATGATCCAAGTGATAAACAATTCTTTGCCAGGAAACCTACAAAAATGCTCCAGAACAGAGAAGAGGATTATGATGGAAACAAAATTAGCAATACTATTAAAGTTTTCATAAAAAGATACAAACGGATACTCATTGACAAAAAAGATGAAGCAGAACAATATTTAAATTTATTGTAGAAAAATACTGTTTATTATGCAAGATTATACATTTAAGTTTTGAGAGATACTTTATTTTTCTAAATAATATGTAATTTGAAGCTGTAAAAAAGGGGCAGGACCAAATAAGCTTCTGCTTCTTTCTGTCCCTTCTCAAACCCAAATATTGTATGTACAACATTTATGTTGACTGGAGATTCATGTCTTGGAAAATATTTAGTTTTCCAATTTTGTAATTGATATATTTTGATCGGTTCGAGATTAGGGGTGTAACGATTCGCAAAATTCACTGTTCGATACAACAGTGGTGTCACGGTTCGGTATGTTTTCGATACAGCAAAAAAGTAGAAATGCCAGAGAAATTTATTACAACTAGCTAATGTTTCTTGACTTTCAACAATGACCCTTCTTCTGGGGTGTCTTCTTAGCAGCATACAAAACAAAAGCAACTCTTTTTATAAATTGTTTAAAATATTTAGATTTTAACTCAATTTTCAGATTTTTTCAGAGGAAACATGAGAATGTCCACATCTTCTGTAGACAGCACAGATCTGCTTGACGTGGCAATGTCAAGTAACGCTGTGCAGTAAGGTAATGTGCTCTTACAGTCAGGTAGCTTTGTAAAGCCCTTGATCTGCAGCCTTATGTGGTCAGAGCTACAGCGGGTCCTTCAGACAGTTGGTACTCTGTTTGGGCTCTTGTTTTGTTATATAAAGCAGGAATCCGTGGCTATAAATATATAGTGTTTAGTTATTTTTTTCCTTGTTTGAATCAGTTGAATAGCTGTCTTAATGCTGCGGGGATAGTTTGTAGCGTGTATGTTGCTCCTTATTTTCGTGAAGTTCCACCACACTGGGGTGATATAGGTGTAAATGAGTTGACATGTCTGAAGTTGTCCCACTGATGTAATCTCTTGACAGATGCAACATACTGTTGTTTTAATAGCCATATTGCGATGAGCTAGCTTAGCGTAGCATGCCTCCCGGCGTGCCTTACTGGAGAGCAATATTTTGCCTTTGGAGGGTAGGACCAGACAGGACGCTGCCTGTTACATAGTGTGAGCTGCATTGTTGAGTGCAGTGGCTCTGAGAACATTAAATTTCACACAATTTAAGCTTTATTTATCCTATTTTCTAAATGTAATAAGGTTACAACGAATCGTTGTTTGTAATGTGTGCCGAACCAAAATCTTTGTACCGAACAGTTCAATACAAATACGTGTATTATTACAACCCTGTTCGAGATAAATAAAGATAAAATCAAATCAAATAGAGCATGCAAACGTAATACTTGTTTTATCCAACAGAGGTGGTGGTCTTGGACTGTACCACAATGATTTCAAAAATGTATGTATGTATGATCTTATTTCCAGATTTGATAAACTTTTCTAGCCATTCCCAGCTGCCTTGAGACAATGTATGTTGTGATTTGGCGCTATACAAATACAATTGATTGATTGATTGCCTGGTTTGTAGGCCCAAGTCAATGTACTTTGCATTGAATGACAGATATTACTAAAATACTGACTTGACGATCCCCCCTGCAACTGGGTATAGTAAGTTTCTTATAAACGACTGTTGCCTTTTGTTACTCCAGAGGAACTGATATTGATGGTAAAAAGTTTGATGTTTTGATGTTCCACTCAAGTGACCGGATGTCTCCTGTTGCAAGAGGGTACATCATCCATTCTATGAACCCCAATTCCATTGAAGTTGGGACATTGTGTAAAAAACGTAAATAAAAACAGAATACATGATTTGCAATTCCTTTTCAAACTATATTCAATTGAATACATTACAAAGACAAGATATTAAATGTTCAAAATGATAAACTTTGTTGTTTTTTGCAAATATTCACTCATTTTGAATTTGATGCCTGCAACACGTTCTTCAAAAAGCTTTGAACTTTGCGCTGATAACAATCTGGATGGTCATTTTCCTCTTTGGCCCAGAAGACACAACGTCCATAATTTCCCCCAAAAAAATTAAAAAAGACCACAGCACACTTTTACACTTTGCGTCAGTCCATCTCAGATGAGCTCCGGCCCAGAGAAGCTGGCAGCATTTCTGGGTGTTGTTGATGAGTGGCTTTCGCTTTGCATGGTAGAGTTTTAACTTGCACTTGTAGATGTAGCGACGAACTGTTAACTGACAATGGTTTTCCTAAGTTTTCCTGAGCCCACGTGGTAATATCCTTTATAGAATGATTTCGGTTTTTAATGCAGTGTAGCCTGAGGGATCGAAGGTCAGTTGTTCACAAAGTGGTGAACCTCGCCCCATCCTTGCTTGTGATCGACTGAGCCTTTCAGGGATGCTCCTTTTATACCCAATCATGACACTCACCTGTTCAAATGAACCTTTTCACCTGTGGAATGTTCCAAACAGGTGTTTTTTGAGCATTCCTCAACTTTCCCTTTCTTTTGTTACCCCTGTCCCAGCTTTTTTGGAACGTGTTGCAGGCATCAAATTCAAAATGTTTGAATATTTGCAAAAAAACCAATAAAGTTTATCAATTTGAACATTAAATATCTTGTCTTTGTAGTGTATTCAATTGAATATAGGTTGAAAAGCATTTGCAAATCATTGTATTCTGTTTTTATTGATGTTTTACACACTATCTTGTGTATAGTAATAACTTCATTGGAATTGAGGTTTGTAAATAGAAATATATTAACCTAGTCAGTTAATGGTTAAGTGAGCATTGGCTATTGGTGGGGGGAAATATATGTAAAGGTACATTCCTTAAACAGGAGGTCTATGCCTCAATCAATCAAAGAATGATGAGCAATGAATCAAAAACATTGGCATGTACCAAAAGCGAGATGTGTTTGTTTGAGTGAAATGAGGTCATTGCAAGTGAGCAAAGGGGGTTCGCTCTCTCTCGTGCGCTCTCTCTCTCACACACACACACACACACACACACATCAGCACCTCTTTTCTTGTCTTTGGCACTTGATCTTGTGTAGCTAATTGGCCTCTTCCTTTCCGGCTTTTGTATTCTTTTGCACTCTGGCTACTTCTCAGGCTTAAGTAGACATGAATACACAGACCATCATTTTATTGCAAATACTATGAGAGTGTTTGCCCAGGGTGTACCACAAAAGTTTATTTTTCACACAATTATCAAAGGCAAAATGTACTGTTCATTTGTTGCCACAAAAAAAAGGAATTGGGTGAGGCGACAAATGTGTGTGTGCAGAGGTAAAAAAATTCAAAGATGAAGATTACATTTCTGTGGAGGAATTTACAGATGCTATATGACAGTTGGTCACCTGGAATTGTACAGACACAGGGCAAGAACGTACACAAGACCAGGCAAAACTTGTCCAGGCAACAGACTATTCGCCTTCTCTGTCTAGGATGTTAGTAATAATAAAAATAATTGTTGTATATGCTACCACAGCAGAAAATATAAAAGTAGTAACAGAGATGGGGCAGTCCCGAGTCATGAAGAAATGAGAACCTGATGCAGAGTGATGCCCTGCATGTGTCATGTGACACTAGCATCCAAGACTTGTTGACATTGTATGAGGGCTCCAGGTGAGTCTTTTCACGTTGTGGAAAAATTATTAACAACGAATGCTGTTACCAACATGATTCACTTTGAATAAAAATTACCACCAAGGCTTCCACACATCGAGCAGACTTTTAGTCTGTATAACATAATGCAATATTCCCTTATATTATGGTATCACAAGACCCAATCATTGCTAGATAGCTAGTTGGCATATATGTAAATATATATATATATATATATATATATATATATATATATATATATGCAGCTATGAAGGAAGCTTACATCAAATTATTTCCAATAGACAGAGTCTTGAGGCTAATATCTAGGATTCCCTAATAACTGTTCCAATCAGAGTCACAGTATACTATGTCTTTGCACAGTATTATTTTAGCTTTTTCTAACTTAATGTTGAAAGACGGAGATTTTCTGTACGGGGCTAAAACCAAAACCTCCAGTTCAGCGAGCATCATGGAGAGCCTGGTGATAATAGATGGAAACCTGTCAACAGCCCAACTACTGACTAGTAGTCAGATCACAAAAGAGTTTACAACAAAGTGAGCAGCAGATATTTTTATAGATTAGTTGAATTATTTTACTGTTCCAGACCTCACGTGTCCACTTTGGTTTTTAAAACAGGAAGGAGAGTTTATCACACATAACAATATTATAGCTTTTTTTCCCCATATGAAAACATTGGAAGTGTATGAACAAGGTACTTGTTATTTTAATAGTTGTCTCACCATGACCAAGCAGTTGGATAATGCTGTTAAAATTGTTTACTACATTCTAAATGTAACAAGGGCCATGCCAATAACAGTGGGATGCAATGATACTCTGGAAAAGCTACACTATGGAATGTGGGCAGAATTAAACTAGAAAGTGAAAAAACATGCAACCATATGTTAAGTTACCTGAAGTAAAGACCATTTGTTACACATTAGGTACATGAAGGTGTGGTTGTCCTATTAGAGAAAAAACCCCTAAAAATGTATGTGCACAACCCTGAAACTGGTTGGTGTAAAAAGCAGGGGCATGTAGCCTACCACCCCTCTTCTTTCCTTTCTGTGTTCTTTACTACTCTTTGTACTCCTTCAGCCATGCTTTTTCTTCTTGGATTAAGTGGCAAATCTGAACGAACAAAAGTTCAGCTTGGATAAACAGGGTCAGCCAGAACAGACTTTGAGAGCCTTCTATTTCACTTGAACTCAGAGGTTTCCATGTCCTTACAAAACCTAAAGTGCAAAGAGGAAGTTTTTATCTTTCTCTAAATTCCAATCTCCATAAGAAAACACAAGTATATAACAAATTCTGCAAACTCAGGATTTTGTCCAGTGTCACTGTCTTTTAAAGTTAATTATATTGTTTCCCCTCACCCCATGCCTTGCACTCTTGGCCGTATTTCTTGGCAAATCTCACTGCCAGTCACAACAGGATCACAATACACTATACACTACTGGATTTAGACTCTGGGACAGGTCCAGATATTTTGGCTGCTAATCGATGATCGCTGATTTTTTCTTCTCAGTGAATTCCAAAAACTATCTGCTAAAGGAAAATCAGGGCTAGAATCAAGTTATGTCTTGCACATGCTGGTACAAAATAGAATCTGATTTTTTACAATGTAGTTGGTTGCTAATTGCTGAAAATACTATGAAAAAGGAACATGCTGAAATGTATTTGTATTTGGGATTATTGAAATGTTACTGACAGTACGTGTTAATAACATTTTACATTCAACCCCTTATTTGAGTCCTGACTGATGACACCCAATCATGAAGCAAATGTGGGTGTGTATCATGGCTGTTTCTGCCAGTCCAAACTAAAACGCAACCCTGGAGTGTATCTATAACATATTCAAGAGCGTTTCCACAAGGCTCTGTTGTAGGGGCCTGACGCATACACATAGAAATAGTGATGCATTATAAAACAAAATGTATTTTGTTGATGTAGCTAAAGAGGGAGGCCCCTCCTCCGATAGCATTTGGTAGCTCATTCCACCACCAGGAAACCACAAATGACAACAATGTGGACTGTTTCTTTGTATGCAGTGATGGCAATGCTAGACGACATTAAGTGAAGGAACACATTGGCCAAGAAGGAGCACAAGCAAGTATGATACTGTTCAAGCTCGTTTCGGGTAGACCATAAGTTGCTCTGTAGGCAAACTTTAGTGTTGTGAATTTGATTTGAGTGCGCAGCCAGTGGAGGGTTGATCAGCATTGGAATGACATGCCCTTGTACTGTAGGATAATCAAAGACTAGATGCACCATTATGGACCATCTGTAAGAGTTTCACTGTTGCCAAGGAGTATCCATATCTTAAATCTTAGCATAATCACCACATTCAGAAACATCAGACAAAAACGATTTTAAAATTCATATATATATATATATATATATATATATTATTACCTAAACTAACGAATACAGTATATAGAGATGATTCCTCAGTATAAGCAGAACTTTTTCACCGAAATTGCCTGCAATGACGAAAAAGGTATCTAGTAAATGTTGTTTTCTGCAATTTATTTTTCCTCTACATGATTATTGGTGCAAATATGATGTTAGGGTTTGTCTGTGATGAATTTGCAAAACTGTAAAAAGACCTTTTTGGAATGAATCTTGTTGATATATTGTTAATAGGTAAGCACCTCAACAGGAATAACGAAAGCATCTCACACTTCTTTTCTCTCTCCATGTGGTTCCTCCTGATGAAAAGAAGTAGTCCAGGTTGGTCTGAACATGGTGCTCAAATCAAACAGTGTTCTGTCAGTTCCCTACAACCACGTGGTAAACTAACAAACACTCAACAACAGTTCAATCAGTAGAGACATGTGGATGAATAATAATTATTTATTACAGAGTTTAGCAGAATAATATGTGATGACAATGTCTTGATAAAGCTACATTTCCTAACAAATAACGAAAATCCAAAAAGCATGGGTCACTATTTTGTTTTTGCTATATGACAGTAAGTGTAAGCAACATTTTATATATATATATAAAACAACTTAGCAGACCTCTGCATATTAGAACTGGGTAGAGGGATTGTTGTGATGTGAGGATTTTCTTTGAAAGCAGAAGTGAAGAATCTGCAGCAGGGAGCTCTGTACATAATTTGCCTTGAACATTTGAACAGTGTCAAGTTTAATCATTTTTTGTGAAGTGGAGTCAGTGGATGCACTGGACTTGGGCAATGAGAAAAATGTATTTTATTATAGATATTATATTATGTCATTATGTTTACACTCGTAGAATTAATCACACATTGGATAACCTCAGAGCGGCATTTAACAACCATTCAATGTCCTCAGAGAAAAACTGAACCCCCTGCAGCTTTTCAAACTGCACAGGCTGTACTTTTACAACCCAGAAACTTCTTTAGAACAGGTTACAGAGCCTTCAGCACCATGGGAGTGTTTTGTTTTTCCCATTTGCGAAGGACCAGGGTACACAAGACAACTGGGAGAGAAGGTAAAAGTGGAAAAAGAAGGGTTTTCATTTCATTCATTCATCGTCTACCGCTTTATCCATTTAAGGGTCGCGGGGGGTCGCTGGAGCCAATCCCAGCTAACATTGGGCGAGAGGCGGGGTACACCCTGGACAGGTCGCCAGCCTATCGCAGGGCCAAGAAGGGTTTTGTTCACCCAAAATATTACAGTTCAAAAACGTTCTCAGTGTTCTATAGTCCCAAACCTTAATGAAGTTCTTCATCCAAAAGCAAAAATTAAATTGAGATTTGGAGTATTGCAGTTATAAAATCTTCAAATAATCTTTACCTGGTCTCTGCAAACATAAACAATACACATTTACCCTGAACCTTACAAATATCAACTCCTTCTTTGGCCTTGGGTGGCTGCAAGGAACAATAAACTTGGATTTAAAAGTCCTGCCACAATTTCTGCAGTATCACTGTTTCCTTGGCGGGCATATCAAGGAAAAAACTTGTTGTCCCTGAACAGTGGCTGCACCTTTCAGGAAAAGAAGGAACCATGTGGAATTGGATGCAATGGCACAATCAGTAAAGACAAAAAATAATTTCAATTCATTTTAGAAGTACTTTTTTAATGTGATCTCGCCCCCACACTCCTGCACTGAAGTCTGAGAGTAGCCAGAGCTAAGGGAGGTAAGTACAGTGAAATTTTCAGCTGGTCTAATGTCTGGAAAACTAGTTCATGGGCCCTTTCTGCAGTCTCTATGATGTCAGTCTCTAGTGGCGGGACAACTCGCCCACTCACTGTGGGATATGTAAAAGGCCATCAGGAGTTTCTGAATCATTACAGTCTGCCAGTAAATTTACCAAATGCTCATAGCCAGGCATAAATGTCTTTCCCTTTTAATTTATTAATCCCCAACACATTCTCTCCTGAAACACATGCTGTCCTGCTTTTATACTCTAAGTACACATTATTATTCAAAGTACACAGACACTCTTACAAACCTTCTACGATGTCTCATTCTCTTTTCCACCTGCTCATCCCTTTCTTTCAACTTAGCCTTTGCAGTGTCAATGAATTATTCACTTGGATCCTCTTTCTCTCTGTCTCCCCCCTCATTTTTTTTTTCAGGGTTTCTGAGTCTGTCATAACACCAAACAGAGTTTCAGGATTGTCACCGTGTTAGTGTCTCATCATGCACATACATTTTTGGAATACAAAGGCCAGAATCTGACAGCTTATGAGTCCTATAACATTCATTTTAACTAAATGAGGAAAAAGATTAATTGAGGTCCCAGACTGGGATAGAGTCCTGTCCGCCGTTATGGCTCTGTGGCTCTTTTATGGTATCTCCTTGGCACACATGATTACACATGCCTTCGCTCTCTTGGTGGATTTCACAACAGAATATATACATTTCTAGCCCCTTCGGCTGTTCTAGGACATCTCCTAAGTATGCATGCCTTCACATGCCCTTGCCCTCTTGACAGAATTATATGAAAATAAAACTCTCATCGCCCGTCAGTGGAGCACAAATAAAGCTAAAGTTTTGGAATTATTTTCTCAGATCTAAGGGGGGCAGAAAATGTAATACTGAATCACACAATTTGGATTCTACATATAACGTAAAGAAGACGAGAGGACAAGGGTGACTGGAATCAAAACATCTCTTCTTTCACATATTCTCTAACCCCCTCACTCTGTGCTCCTCATTGAGGGATGTAATACCACTGATTGAACAACAGTTACACTCAGAATTGTCCCATTGGTCTACTCCTAAAATATTGCTGAAGTGGTTGCAAGGAAATCACCTAATTAGCAAAGCTGCTTGTCCTTTGCGGGTCTGGAGCATAGCATGTACCATTGGACGAAAGGCGGGGTACACCCTGGACAGGACTTGTTCCTCTCAAATATTCCAAAACGTGTTTTTCCATATAGATAATAAGTAACTTTAACACACCTTGTCAACTGTGTTTATGTGTGAAGTGCTATATAAAGAAAATCGTATTCTCATGTCTGGTGTACATACCTGTTTGTCCCAGTTGCTTGCTGGAACAGGCGTTCTAACTGCTCTAATTATCTTAACCTTTGGCGTTACTCTTATTAACAGTTGTGTCGCCATATTAAGAGTCAGTCAGATAGTCTTAACTCCACATTCACATTTGGCAGCATGCAGAAGTGGATCAGTCCTGCATGGGTTAAGGGTCAGAGTTTCCACAGATGCACTGAACAGTAATACAAGCAGTTCAACAGAATCCTGCTTCCTCCCTGTGCCCTGCACTGGGCTCCCATCAGGTCCACTTATATGTTAAATGATATTTAACCTGATTTCGGCTGCCACTTTTTCTGTAGCATCTTAAGACTGAAGATAGAAGAAAGCCTACCGGCTGAAGACTAACGCTTTACCTGTGGCGTCCGTTTTTTGGCCTTCCTGTCAAACTGTCTACCTTATGAGCCTCCGTCTCCACGCGGTAGTGCCCCTTTATTCAGGGCAAGCAGACCTCTGCCTCAGCTAGGCCATTCAAATTCTGGGAAAGCGGAATCAAGCTGCAGACTTGAAGTCACAGGGAGTTCACTATAGAGCAAGTAGAAGATGAATCCAACCGTTGTTCAGATGATGTAGGCATTCGCAAAAGCAAAGGTTGATCTTTTCAAGGACTGCTAGCTTGACAACCTCTGTTCTTTCCAGGACCGTGTTCAAGGAGACCATGAAATCTGCAGGAACGTGTGATACTTCTCTGCCCCCGTCGACTTTTGGTATATTTGTTGACTTGATTTCATTCACGGGGAAAATGGACTATGCAAAATGGTGAGGCTTTGAAACCAGTTCTCTGTGGAGTCATCTGTGTCATAGTGAGCTTTTTTGCCAAGTGCTTGGCTTCTCTGCAAAAACAAGAATAAAAAAAAAAACAACAGCTGTTGTCACAGCTGCTAATGTAAAATATTGTAAAAGAGTTTACATGTTTAAACCGCCATTCTTAATCTTCAGTGTCTCTGCCCTGTGCAGATGGCACAGTTCTCACAGCTGGTTCTGTTAGTGTGGGGGTTAGGGGTAGAGAGACAATGCAATCCATGATGTTCCTGGTGAACGCACAACACTAATCACAACCCGACCAACCAATTCCAGTCAAAGGATGATACAATATATTAAGAGGAAATAATTTAAGTGGCTGTTGAATTGTACCTGATTATACTGAGAGAGAGAAAAAACTAAACCCCTGAACACTATAATCCCCATGAGGATTTATTGCAGGGCTGATGTATACAGCATTAGTTTTATCTTGGTGTACCAAATAAATTGTGAGCGTAGATTAATGTAATCACATTCTCAATGGAGGTCCAGCATTTTTACTTTACTTTCCTTAGAACTTGACTTAAATCTTAAAATGGGAATGACAGATGAATTTACTTACTTGAGTATAAGCATTTAAGAAAATCACTGGTGAGTGTGGTTTTCTTTTTTCATTTAAAAGAATCTTAGTGTTATGCAATGTTAGTTTAATCAATGTTATCACCCTCACATGACTGTTTGAGGAAACAGAAAATGTACCACGAACTAATAAGATCATCAGATAACACATTGTGTCATGTTATGTTACCATAACAGCAGCGGTGCATAAATTGCTTATTCCGTCTGTTTATGATCCTAATGTATCAAGCTTGACTGACATGAAGACAGTGTAATGAAAAAAAATCAAAGCACAGAAAGAAGGAAAGGAAGAAAAAGAAAGAAAGAAAGATTTCTCCATTGATTAGTAGCATGTGTTGTTATTGTGAGCAGTTAGTCTCTATATAAGAAACATATTTTGGCAGCATACCAACTACAAAGCCTGGGGGGAAAGTGCATGACTAAAAGACAGATATTAGGATCATAAAACATATCCTCTGACTGACTGGAAGCCAAAGAACAGGGCTTCTTACAGAACCAGTAAGTGCGTCTAACATCAAGCTTGTTTGTTCTTGCTCTTGTTCGGGCTCTCAGATGGGCAGAAATGCATTTTTCTATTTAGACAATGTGGGTGCTGGACAGGAAAATGAAAAACTGTGTCCATCAGGAACTGACAAAGAGACTTTTGCCGGGTGTAAGATGGGGCATCTAGTGGTAAACTTAACACTTGAGAGCCAAGCATACAGGATATGGGTGTATATATGATTTTTCCAATTTAATTTGAAGAAAGCAGTAGCACTATTAAAATGCTTATTTGACTTTGATTTGCGTGATCCATGCTGACGAGCAATTTGCTGAACCTGGTTAAACACTAGCTCAAGAACAGATGCAAGAAGTAAAGCAAATGCACACACAGTGAGGATTTATGGATGCATTGGTCAATCTCATACCTGGCATTCTATTGGTTGGGGATGTTTTACAGTGTTATTAAACCAAAATCCACCTGGAGAGCAGAGAAATCTGAGAGCAGACATTTGGCTAGCGCACAGAAGCAGCATGAGGAGGACTCAAAACTCAAAAATTAAAGGACAGGACATTTGTGCTGTAGCAGAATATCTGAGAGCAGCCAAACCGTTTAGAGCAGGAGCAGATCAGATTTACACATGACCAGGAGCTATTTGAGAAAGAGGGCAGGGTTTTGAGGGAAATCATTATGAATATCTGATTAATAAATCCTGCTTCTGTGAAAGAAGGGCTGTGCTCTTGATTAAAGATAGGAAAGAAACTCCATATCTGATCCATAATCATACCATGGGGATTTAATCCCAGGAGACAGTGCCAGACAGGATTTAATTTTCATGAGCAGGCCTCTGTGTTCACCCCAGTGAATGCGACGCCTCCTCTGGGGCAGTGGGACTGGAAGTACGAAGGAGGGGAAGTGCTTAGCAATCACTTTTGTCTTGTTAGGTTTTTTTGCCATTTTGTTGCAAATTACAGAATAAACACAAACATTACATCTATAAAATTACTGAACTTTGATCAGGTCTACTAGTATGTATATTAGTAGGGTATAGGGTCTATATCTCCCACACAGTTTGTCAATTACTGGCACAAACCTATTCAAATTGAAACAGACTTTTATCTTAAATGAAACTGGGTTGTCATACTTTCCATGATAATGCTACTATAATAAAAGAAACATGTAAACTTCTCAAAGTCATGACAGCGATGATAATGTTGTATTTGCAACGCTCCTACAAAAGGTTCTCTTTGACTGTCTTCTTGTTGATCTTCTATTCAATTATCTCCTAAAAAAGGACAGATGAATGTTATTTTCTCAGCAAAAAAAACAACCCTTGAAAAACATGGAGGGCTTCCTTTAAGACTCCATATGGTGCCCATATTTTAGTTGACTATAGGCCCTTATCAAACCTCCCCTTCATTTCTAAAATCATGGAAACATCTGTTGCTAACCAGTTATGTGATTATTTACACAGTAATAGTTTGCCTGAAGGATTTAAGAAAACATCATAGTACAGAAACAGCACTGCCGAGGGTTACCAACGACCTTCCCATTGCCTCGGACAGTGGAAATGTCGCTATACTCGTCCTGTAAGATCTTAGTGGTGCATTTTACCATTTTATCCCAATAGATCACTTTGGTCTGTAACCACAGGATTACTTGGGGTTTCCCAGAGTCTGTAAGAGTAGAATGGGAATCAGGCTCCTTTCCCCTGGAACCAGCTCCCAGTTTGTGTCTGGGAGCCAGACATGTAAGGTTAGACTTAAAACTTTCCTCTGATAAAGATTACAGAAGAGGAGCCCTGAATCATCCCTTGGTTGTGCTGCTGTTAGGAAGTCTCTCCTTTTCTTTCAGACATCAATGATTCCTTTAGGCAAAAATACAACATGTAAAACTGTTTCAGCAGCAAACATACTCCTTTATTTCGTTGAGATACTAGAAAAAAACAAAACATTGCACTAAGCAGTAATGACAAAAAATAAGTCCAATAGCTGAAATAGAGAACAGTTTTCAGTTCTGTGTGCATCAGTTAGGTGCATATGTATTTTTAGAAGACTGAAAGCAGATGTTCTGGTCCCGTGTCTCATTGACCAGGGGCAGTTTACATCCGACCAGAGGCTGAGTCAGGGACTCTTTCGCCAAAGGTTTTCATTTGCACACCTTTGTCACTGTGACCGGACCAAAGCATCTGCGCATCACCACACCATTTCACCTCTACACACTTTCAGCATGATGACCGACAGATATTCAGTACCCATCTGAACCACACATTACTACACACACTTAACTGACCACTAAAAGTTCACATGAAGCATGTTGAGGATATTTCAATATTTAAAGAATTTTAACGCTGACACTAATGTCTTCAAAATCAAAAAAACAACATCATAAATCCACACTGATGACTACATCAAAATGTTCCGTATTAAGACTTAAAACACATTAAACAGTGCACAGGTCTACTCAGTTCCTCGCCGACCTGGCAACCGGCTCTGGGTCCTGATCTGTGTGTTTCTAATGCTAGTGCAGGCAGTGAAGTGAATAACAAATGGAGGCATTCTTTGCCCATGTGAGGAAATTCTTCCAAGTTATTTTTGACATTAGTTTCTACAGCATATTTTTACATTGACTGTTAGGACACGCATTGCTGCGTGAAAATTGGGGAACCATCGAGCTCCCACCAGAATTGTTGTTCTCTCTATATTTGTCCATTAGTGATTTTTGGAATAGGGGGCCTGTATCATGAAGCAGGATTAGTAAATTATCCTTCCCTGGGCTACTCTCCTAATCTCTGGGATTTTCCAGTATCACGAAGCTGCTTTTAACTGTGAATCACTATAGTGACCTACGCTGCCTGGCTAATCTGCCCTGTAATACTGTAAGGTCTGACCGTACTGTGTTAAGAGCTTTGAGATAATGTATGTTATGATTTGGGGCTATACAAATGAAATATAATTGAATTGGAGAAGCGACCTCAGAGGCTCAGATCAAGACCTGTCAACGGCCCTACTACCTTCCAATCTGTCCGTTGAAAAAAAAAGTCATCATTACCACAGGATCTTGATATGGACAAAAGAGTTAACATAAAAGTTACAATAATAAATAACATTAGACATGCTTATGGATCAGTCAATTATTCTATTTTAAAACTTTGGCTTTAAAGCAGAGCTTCTAACGAATGAAAGGACGGTTTACCCCATTGAATAAAAACATAATGATGATTATTAATGTTTTAATTGTTCAAAGGTTATTTAATCAGGATTCCTGACAGCATTGATGCTTCCACGCTCATATTTCATCACTGTACAGTAGATAACAATATCATGAGGAATATGTGTGATGATTATTTGAAGGGAAAAAAGTACAATATCTGATTTCTTTTGTTAGTAAAAGTGATTATGGGTCAAGCCTCTCTCCTGTTGTCTTTTGCTTTGGCAGCAGAAACAAGAAGAGTGTTCATCGTCAGACCACTGTTCATACTAATCCCTGCATTTATTTATAGTTTTAGCCTTACTCTGATATGTGAGGACAAATTCCATAGCTTCTTGTTCAATCCAACTGATTTCCCCCTGTTGCATATCACTTTCCTGCAGTTGCTTTAACCAATTTTATGTCCCAGTGGTGTCAATTCATATTAAGTACTTCATTCATGGTTCTGAATACTTTGCTTTTAATTAACAACTCTCTTTCACATGAACACACTCATGGCTGGATAGACAATAAAAGAAAAAAACTGTTGATAAGCAGCTTCGTGATACAGGTCGTCCAGGATGGACGGTGTATTACAAATATATGCATTTTTGTAAGCCCAACATCTCTGTCAAACCTCTCGAGTTCTCAGACAAGCGGATCTACATGTGTAGAAACTAATGTCCCTTCCTCTGAATGCATGTAACAGCTTGCAGTGGTGCTGATATCTCAGGAATTTAGATAGCTACAAGTTATTCTGCCTCCCCATCAGGAATGAATGTTATGCCATTTGAAATTCATATAGTTTACTCAGTGTTGATCACATAATGTGACATGATGTGAAATGTCATGACCTGGTGATATGTGCCTTCGGAGAACACGTTGTAGGTTTTTTGTGTTTTTATTATTCCACAACATTGAATCAAAGTAGGTTTAATGGGCCTTTTTTTTGCGACATTGACACTTTAAGTGTCATAGTAAAAAGTGATCTCTAGAAAATGACCTAAATGAATTACACTCAAGTAAAAAATCCAGATACAAAACACAAAGTATTCACACCCGTTTATAGAACACAACTAAATCATGAGTTGTTCAGCCAGTTTGTTGTAGGAGCCACTCTATTGGTGAGATTGAGTTCACCTGAGTTTAGTCAGGGTTTTTTTCTTCAACTTTATTATAAAGCCAACTTCCAAACACTGGGGAGGGAGAGAGAGAGTGCACCTCTAATTACAAATATATTGAGGAATAAAGAATTTGAACTCACAGCTCTGGACCGCACACTGATGGACAGAGGGGACACTATTTGGCAGAGAGAGGCTGCTGAAGTCCATTAGCCAACACTTGCTCTGAAAATGAAGCTTAACGTCAGTTCAATCCGGAAGACTTTCTTTATGACCCTTTCATTCACAACTCTCTCTCTCACTCTCCCCGCCTCTTCGGATCAGCTGACTGTGGGCGTCTTCGGTAAATCCAATCAGATTTTGCCACAATCTCAATCAATGTCAAACTTAAAATCTGTACTCTCCCTATCAGCTCTCATTTCAGTGACTTCGATGGAACCCTCCTCCTCCCCAATCACCTCCAGTCTCCATACCTAGTGCCCTGGATATCCACTCACCATCTCTGTCAGACCCTCAGCATTATCTACATGCCATCAACCATCACCAGTGTCTAGACCCCAGGGCCTCACCCCCTTTCAACCACGATGGCATCACGAGGGGTCTAAGCACCATAGACTCGCGTGTCACATCACTTTCCCCTCTTGTTGTGCACAGCCCAAAAAAAATGTTAAATTGACATTTGAAGTTTCTCCTGATTGAAAAAGTTGTTGATTGAGAAGTCATCAAAGCTACACAGGAATCACTTAAAGAAAAACCAAACAATGATAATGTCCTGGAGTGACTTGAATCAGAAGCCACAACACGATCCCACTAGGGATTTGTGTCTGGACTGTTCCCTAGTGAACTCTATACAACCTGACAGAGCTTGAGCAGTTTCCAGTGAGGCTCAAGCTACCGAGACATAGACTCAAGGTCGTGACCTTGTGACCTTAAGACTTAGAGGGTGTGAATACTTGCTACTTAGAATAAATTGGATTTATCCATTTTAACTTTGACATTAAAAAGGTCTTTTTTTCTATTAAAAAACGTATATTTAATCTACTGTGATTCAGTATTGTTAATATAAAAAATACTTAGTCATAAATAGAGCTGTCATATGGACAATTAACACTGTATGCATTATCATGAGTTATCCAGAGAGAAAGGACAATTTTAGTTGTTGAAATGTGCAAAAATAAGAATATTCAAATGTTAAACTCTCCATCAATTAATTCAAAACCAATTCCATTGTCAAACATATTTATAAAATAAGAACCTGTGAGTTCTTATACTTCAGTTATTTGGTTTTTAATTTCATGTCTGGAAATCATGTAAAATATGATTTTTTGCAACAGAAGCAGGCATGAATACAGATGAAGCACGTGCACTGTCTCCTTCGTGTGTGGCTTCCGATCAACATGCCGACTAGTTCGCACGAGTCGAAGCAAGTTTTTACACGTTCATCTGAGTTTGAACAGTCTGGTATGGCCTCATTTCAAAAGTAAAAAAGGCGCTACTTCTCAATTCTCCTCATGCCTCTTGTATGCCAACCGAAAAAAAATGGGGGAAATGTCTTCCTCTGTACTTGTCCTTGGTTTCACCTACCGTTTACCATAGCTCTGTTCCAGCCATTGCCGCACATCCTTCAGATTGTAAAAAAAAGGCCCCTTACCACCCAGGTAGGCAATCTTTCTCTGTTGCACTATGCACACCCTTTCATTGGATACACCGTAAGCCACGTTAGCATTGTTGTCCATGCAGTCTGCCACAAGCTGACACTGTGGCGGCAGGGAAAAGTGCTCCGTGAGTTTGCGAGCTGCTCCCAACCTTTCCTCCAAGTTCTGGTGCTTTCGCACACTGAAAGAGAAGGGGCCCATAGGAGGGGCCACCCAGCCATCAGAAGGGTGAGCCTCGTCTATGTACACTAACAGAAAGTCAGCCACATCGCTGAAGTCTTCCACCAGCTGCCGGAAAGCTGGTAGGTGACTGATGAAGGGGGGTCAGGTGGCTGAGCCGAAGTTGACCACCAGAGGGCGGTCCGATGAGCCAAAATCCAGAAGGCGGCACTCATCCCCATTTCGAATCCTGGCAGCAGTTGGCACATTGATCACGTTACTGAGGTTGCTGCTACACGGAGGGCCATCTGGCAACTTCACCACCTTGGAGTTAGGTGCCTCGCAGCCAAGCTTCACCTACGGAGACACACAGGGCACAAGACAATGAGATGAAAGGATAAGAATGGATGAGGATGTTTTCACTGTCATTCCAGAGCATGTTGTACACGGAAGGGGACTAAACGAGGAATCATATCTGGTCCAGGTTAATAGCAATAATACAATCAAGAAAGCAAACAATGAAACACAGTTAAAAAAAAAGTTATCTCCAGATGATTGCTTTTTGGAGCTGATCGGTTGGGAGTGGAGGTGGGTGGTGGGACACAGAACTTACAGGAGTATGCCTGTCGCATGAATGCACAGCAAAGCTATCTCAACGGGATAAAGGAGCTATTCAACTTTTTTCAGCACCCCTGTCAGATAGCAGAATAACAAAGGTGAATCCTGATCTAACGGCAAAAAACTGAACTAACAGAGAGGCGAGAACCATCATGTTAATCGAGCACTAACTGTACAGTTCTAAATAAAGGTGTGATCATGAAAAAATCAGTATCAACATGGTCTAAGTTTACACTTTAAAAGTGTAAATCTTCTCCAGATTCATTAATCCCATGTACAGTATCTACCGGCAGCTTGACGCTGATTGAACTCAACAGAAAGAAACTTGAAACATGGATACCAATATGTCTGTCCCAGAACTTGCGAATGCCGCCAAAGCCGTGCAAACAACTCTTCTTCACTGTTGAATTACTTCTCAATTTTGTGACTTCAAACTTTTCAGCAGTCGTGTGATTCAGCATCTTGAACTCACAAATTCTGGCTTGTTGCCAGACATGGTGTGTTGCCAAGTGCCAAGGGGTGAAAGTTAAGTATAAGAACATCTAATCATTTAAGACTTTGGTTTTTATGGGAGTCTCACAGGCGTCATATGGTAGAAAAACATACAGATGAGGAAAGCGAGAGAACCATGGACAGATTGCTAATCCTTCCCTGCGAATAGCTAAACCATTTCTTTGGTTATATGTATTTTCTTTTCCCCGAGGAAGTTGTGATCATGGGTGTAAATCTGAGTATGGACAGCAGAGACATGTCGCTACCAGTGGCAACTTGTTGCTGAATTATAATTGCCCCTATAAATATATAAACCCATCTGAACAACCTTGCCATTCTTACTGTGATCTATGCAGCAAATACATTTGTTTTTTGCTGGTTATTAAGGGTGAAAGACTGTGATATCGGGAATTCTCGACTAGGGACTAACCCTCAATTTCAAACTGCATTATGCATGGGTGCACAGCTGCTGTAGAAGTGCTGGTAGTGAGCAACAAAGAGTTAAGTATTTATAGTGTAAAGGTTCCCAGGGCCACAGAATTAAAAACGTCCTCGCTGGACAAAATTAGCACCAGCCAATATTACATTTCGGTGGTTAACCGTTTGATCATTTGTGAGGTGCAGATGACTCCGAGGAGAAAATCACGATACCTGGGTCCTTTTTAAAAGAGCAACTGACGGGTGAGTTACGGCCGAGCTGAACCAAATGACTTGTTTGCTCGTCAGGAATCATATTATTCTGAAAACCCGAGCTGTCAACAGCAGCCTGAGCAACACGGAGACACAGACAGGTGAGCTGTGATGTCACAGAGCTGCGGACAGGTGAGCACTGCTGAGTGGAAGGGTTTCCGGTGAGCTGGGGAGCCGGATGAGAAATAACGTCGAAGAATCGACTTTTTCTGATTAAAGTTGAAGATGTCTTTGAAGCATAACAGTGTGTCTCATCAAGAGACTGTTGAGTTGCGTAAGAATGACAGACACACAGGATCTCAGGTGAGATTGGATTGTTGGTTCTATCAGAGTAACACACAACCTACAGGCTTTTATACATTTGTTTTCCGGCAACATTTTTCTTGTAATTTCATCCTGATTCCCATGAATTTAAAAAAATAATATCAATTATAAATCTACAATCATAATAAAAATATATATACATTGTAACGATAATACAAGTCCAGTCATATCAGCAAACACAAGTCCGTGTTCTGCAGTCAGGCTCTTCTTGAGCATACATGTGAGAGCTCACACGCGTGCACGTGGAACAAGTGCGCTAATCATTTTGGCCACCTGACACAAAATATCATAACACCAATCCTGTGATCAGAACGCGCTGACTTGACCTGCGGCTCGACAGCTTTGCCAATGGCAGCTGGCAAACATTTCGTTGAAAATGGATTTTAAAAAAACAGGCGAGCCTGTGCTCATATTTCAAATCATAAAGGATCAAGACGCGATCGCGGACCCGCTGTGTGACCCCCGGCACTGAGGGTCGTGGGGTCACACGGGTGTGTACCTGCTTGTAGGCGTCCAGCAGGAAGCTGTTCCAGATGGAGCGCAGTCCCGCCGAGGTCAACATGCGGCGCCACTCTCCGGAGCCGCCGGACCTGGAGCTGCTGAGCAGCGCCACGACGCGCTTCACCAGCACCACGGAGTCGTACAGGACGAGGAAGAGACAGTTGGAAAAGAAACCGGGCAGTATCTGCAGTGTCACGAGCAGGTCCTCACTCGCCATCCCCATTTTCTCTCTCTCTCTCTCTCTCTCTCTCTCTCTTTCCGTCTCTATTCCAGACTGGCCGTCATTTGGCGCAAGGCTGTGTGGCACTGCTCGGCTGCCGCGCGCTCCCTCCGCGCGCCGCGGACTGCTCCCGACTTGGTGCGTAAGAGGAGGACGAGGATCAGGTGGGGTCCTCAGGTGCTCCGCGCCGCCGGGCCGCTCTCCTCACACGGAAGAACCCTGTGCTTCATATGGAGCTTTATCTTTGGAGCGAGATTCTGACGTCAGATGCAATGCATAGCCTCTCGTCCCCTCCTTCCTGTCATCCACAGCGACCCCTGAGGAAAGAGTAACACAAACACTTTGTACGCAATTACATGTTTGGCAGGTATAACTCAATTACATCAGTCAGATGTACTTTTACAAGGTATAGAGATGAACATAATACCGAATCTAAAACATTGTTGTTGTTTTTTTAAATATAGAGTTATGCTTCCCGGGTTAATGTATTTTATCATCACAATGAGGAAATCTGAATTATGTTACCACTAATGCAATATTATCGAGCATTGAAAATGTTTTGATTACGTGACAAATAAAATGTCCGTCGTGTAAGATTCATATACACTATACTAGAATACTATACACAGCTAACTCCTTTCACTCCCCTCAGAGTGAAAAGAGACAAACGAGATCATCAACGAGGGGAGCATGTGTAATGAACTACTGCTCCAAAGTGTTGTTTTTTCACAACAACCAAGAAAACTGTGTGGAGGAATAATATCCCTAGAAATATTAGAGTGGACTAATTATAATCAATTGAAAACTAGTGTTAGTAAATGGTTGGGGGGAAAAAAAGGTTGACAGCCAGTCATGTCTAAGGTCTGAAAAGCTCTCTGGATGAAGACGCTATGGTGTTGTTTTTATTTGAAGTTGTTAACATAAATCTACACCCTAATGAAAATCAACTTAAGAGTCTTATTTACCCTCTGCTTTGGCTCCATATGTACTTTAATTATCTTTGTCTCGTCAAAATGTGTGGCAAAATGGTGTAAGGTCCTTCAATTCACGCTGCGTGTCAGGACAAAAACCGCGAAGACTTGAAGTCCCAGGGATTGGCGATACCAGACTTTTTCAATCCGATACAATACCGATACTTTCTGTTGCAATTTCAATGATATCAGTGCCGATACTGTACATATCTTCATATCTTTTATTCAAAATCACAGGACATATGCTGACCATTTATAATAAATGTGTTACAAAATAAATGCAATAAATGTGAAATACAGAATGTTATACAGAAAAAATATGATTACATAATAATAAAACAATTAACATAAACATGAATAGCATAAATATGAACAAAATACATTTTTATTCAAATAAACCAACAACATAAAATGTGCACATTTGCATTTCCTTTGTCTTAAACAGACCAAGACTTTTCCAAAACAAACAGCTGTTTGTTGGGCAACATCCTTTTGTTTTTCCTCAGCCTCCTCATGATATTCTAGATTGCATTGCTTTTAGATGTTTGAAAAGGACACTTGGTTTGCTGCTGTGTGGCCAGGGACGCCCAGCGGCCGTTGGCCCCGGCTCGTATTTTGAAGGGCGATTTAAATCGTGCATGTTTTGTTTTGTTGTGCGGTGGTCTGCCAGCCGAGTGCTCTGCTGCGCAGTGTGTAAACCTCACTCGCCGACACATTAGAAGGCGTGTTAGCAGCCGAACTAAGGCCCTATGTGTTTAGCGTCATTGCTAGCGCTTTTGTCTCAATATACCGCAGGTTAAGAATTCAAAACCGCCCCATTGCAAACGGTATATCTTCCCAACTTTTTTGTTTCCCCCACAAATCACACCCTGGACAACACTAAAGTAAAATGAACGAAGACAAATTACTCCAATTATTTTGATCATGTCATTCAACCCAGCCAACATCCAAATTCACATCTATTCGTCCTTGTTTAAATCGCTCAAGAACTGGTCAAAAACTCATATCATACCACATATGAAAACAAACAGTGGAAATTGCCAATTATTATGGTGCTACATGCCAATCGTACCTATTTCTTTTTTTTTTGGGGGGGGGGGGGGGGGGGGGCGTCCAGTGCCGTTTTTTAAGTCCCAGTCCGTCCCTGTGTGTGGCACATTGTTGTCTCAAATGGTGCAACTCGCTGTAGTTCTATCCACAGATGAAAAGTAGCAGCGCACCACGCTATGCTTCCTTTCTGCTATTATCATTCTCTCACATGTTTGTTTGTTGTGGAAGTGCAAGCGCAGCACCCTGTGTGTGTGTGTGTGTGTGTGTGTGTGTGTGTGTGTGTGTGTGTGTGTGTTTTTGTGTGTGTGCTGCTGTGGCTGCCTGCTCGCTTCTTATGTAGTCGTGAGGATGAACTGACTGTGACACGGGTCAGTTTATGTCCAGGCTGTTTGGACACAAACTTTACATGAAAGTACTGAAAACGTGAGGAGCCAAGTGATGCAACCAACCCCGTTTTTTATATATACATAAATATCGTTTTTTCTTTGGAAGAATCAATAGCAAATGAGTAGCTTGTGTGCATCGAAGTATCGATGCCACAGTATAAATCTGCTCATCCCTACTTGAAACTCTAGGACTCTCTCCAGAGTTGGCCTTGCAGGCTAACTGTGTAAATGGGCAAGAAGGGATTAAAAGGCATGTGACAGCCTGCTTGGACTCTGAGAACATAAGTAAATAGATTCTTTGCTTCAATCAGACAAAACATGAACCCTGGCAAACCCCAGGCATTGCTCATCACCTGGCTAATAACAGCCCTGCAGTGAAACATGGTGGTGGCAGCAGCAAGGGCAAGGAGACTGGTCACCATTAAGGGGAAGAATTAATGCAGCCAAAGGCCCTGTTCAGAACTGGTAAATGATAAATGGCCTGTATTTATTTGCTTTTCTAGTCATATAGACCACTCAAAGCGCTTTACAGGAAAATAACATTCACCCATTCACACACATTCACAAAGCGCTGCTATTCCTCGCGCTTTTTTTCTCTATCATTCATATACATTCATACACTGCCGAAGAGCCGCCAAGGTCAATTTTACACATCGGCATGTGGACTGGCAGAAGCTGGGATCGAACAACTCTACGTGATCCACTTACAAGCACAGGTGTGAACACATCCGAGACTTGTCGAGGAAACGTGAGAAGTAGAACTGACCACTCAGACTCCATAAGGAAGTGGCCTGAGATGCACGTGGCCACATTCTCTCAGCAGCATGAACGTGAATGTGTCCTGGGCCACATTTAAGGACCGCCCACTCAGCTGACGACCTCTGACCCTGCTACAGTTTCATAATAATCCTCAGCATATTAACACTCAGTGTTTCACATGATGAACACATTGATAACGGACACATCTGTATAGTCAGAGCAAGTGGAGTCTGATCACAGAGACATGTGGAGATCCATGGTAATGCCAGGTGTGAACTGACTAACTCAGAGCTGTCCAGTTATGATGGAATGTTGATATCAGGTCTTAACAGGGCCAAAAACATGGAAAAAAACTATTAACCTTTCAGCACAACAATGACCTGAAGCAGACAGCCTGTAAAATAGCAATACAGCTTTCCGTTCCACTGCACACACAAGCCCTACTCAGATCTAACCTGTATCGCGGCAACATTTTTTAAGAGAGCATTCCATTCTCTTCATGTTAACATCAGTCTCTGTCTGTCAGTCTGTCCTACTTTCTTCTGTCCTTCCAAAAACAGCAGACTGCAGTGCAAACCAGCTGGGGGTGTCTGTCCTTCTCTCCATCGTATCTGGCAAAAGGCACCGCCATTATAAAATTTTGAATCAAATTCTTAAAATTTAATTTAGTTTCACTATAAGGAATTCTGCCATTATTTTTTTCGAATTTTATAGGTCTGAATGAATTCATGTGAGTGAATCAAGCTGTCTTTTTAAAAAGCTGAGGCGCAGATGTTTTGAATTTCAATACTCAGCTTTTCGTCGAGGTTCATCCTCAATAATAGATCTGCCGTGCAGTGCAGGATGAATCTTGGATGATGTTAACCATCTCAAAAGTTAATGGACATTGGTCATGAAAGCTTTTCAGTTTTACTCCGTTTTCAAATTGGGTTTGTGCTATTGCCTTTTTCTGCCTCCAGGCAACACCACTGAATAAAGCAGTAGCCCGTTCTACCCATCCGAGTCTAGACTTTGCCAAGAAGGTCTGTGATGATGTGATATTTTTAACTACCAAGATGTTACTAATTGCAAATCCGCCCTTGTAATAGCAATTCAACAAGGTGGCTTTCAAAGGGAATGCTAGCTGGCACTCAGATTTGTTTATTGCTTGTTACTCCTAAAACACACCTATGAGTACAAACCCTTTGAACCATATGCCGGGCACAGCAACCTTTTTCCCACTGTTAAACTAGTTGATTTGGACACGCCCTAAATGCACTTGGACAATGGACTTTAGACAACGGACTTATAAATACAGCTCTCACTCTCTCAGTCTCACATTTGGCCAAAGGCCTTGCTATTTGTGTTCTCACCTTTCCCCCTACAGAGTGAACGGTGAGAACACCCAATAGTTGCTTGACAAGGTCATTCTGGTGACCCCAAAGTGTACTTGCAGTGCCACGGCCTCAGACCTCCTGAAACAGGATGGAGGACTAATCTTCTCTCAACGCCTCAAAAGTAAAAGCTAGTTGCTTGGTCAAGTTTGAGTGAACCAGACACTATGAAGCTGAGGTTCTCAGACTTCTCTATCAAACGGAGGCTGTCTGTGAAGCCTCCTCAACCTGCGCAGTAGTTGGTGGAGAGGGAATTCAGGATAATCCATAATAGATAACAGTTTGTTCAGTGGCTCGCAGCCACTTAAAGAGCCAGCCGTCGTGATCAATTCACTCAGTCTGTTGGTTTGAGCAGCTTTGACGCTGCACCCACTGCAGAATATGGTGAAGAGGAAATGCACGGGTGTATTGACCGGGGTTATGACCCATTTCACTGTAACATCGGTTTTGTAATAGAGGGAGCTTGCAAAAAGGTTCCCCACTTCTACACTGTAGGTGTACATGGCTACCATCTCAGCCTTTCAGTGGTACAGTGGTCCGTGGAGAGGTGAGTATACTAGAAGATAAACACGCTGTTTAAAAAGTGACCTGTAAGACGACTCTTGCATTTTTAGTTCACCCATGATGGCCAGTGATATTTGCATAGTCACTTCATTTCTGATGCAGCTGAAGATATTGCATCAGTACAGGCCCACAGGGTATAGGTTGAGACAACTACATTGTTATGTATTTTGAGTCAACTATTCTTAAGTCAATCTACACATGAAAACTGGACAATTATTTTCTCATCTTGCAATTAGTCTATGGGCCCGTAGTTTCATTTATAAACTGTCCCTTGGAACAGTTTCATTTATAAACTGTCACTTGGAACAGCTGATTTGCAACATATAGTGTAGGCCAATGTGTGCCATTTTAAAGTTAACATTATTTGAAAAGGGGAATTTGTAAATGTTTCTGGTTCCACACAGGCCTAATGCATGAATATATAAAACATATTTAAGATGTAATTTTCATAATGACCTTTCTAACACTATTATGGAGCCATCTCATTACTGCAATCTCAAAACAAGAAATATATGTGCAACAATGGCACTGTGCTTCTACAGGTCTAAAATTTAGATTACTATAATCCAGAATTTTAATCATCATTGACTCTAATTGGAGGTGAGACTGACTGGATGCTAATCATGTGATCAGAGTGTCACTAAAGTGACCTGGTGTTGTCGACATGCTGCTGTTAAAAAGTGCTCACAGTTATAGTCAAGGAGGCAGCATCTCTGTGGCCGTCGGCCTCCTCTCTGACTGGCGCAGCAGCGGACCTGTCAGTACTACCTGAGCTGCTGGCTAGCAGCACCGATGTACCAACACACGGTCGCTTCTGCTGAAACAATATCTGTGTTTGTGTAGTTTGCCGTATTTAGCTGCGTTAGGGTATTATCAAGTCAGAAGAAGTCCAGCGATTTTTCGATCCCCTTAAGAATGTAAACGAAGGCATGACCCGCCCTACCCCCGCCTCTGATTGGTGGACTCTGATATTCTTATACTAACTTTGACCAATCACCACTTCTCATCTAACCAACCTAACGACAAAGGCAAGTACTAGCAAATCAGAGACATAGTAAGGCGGGTATACCTGCGTATACCTGCAGTCACGCTTTGGCCTCACAGTTCATGTAAGGTTTCGCAAGTTAAACTTTCCCATGCTAGGGGAGGGTGCATCTGCAGCCTAATCCTGATTTACAAACTAAGGTCATTACAGCCGGATTAAACTCTAAAATCACTGGGGGCAGGGAATTTTTACAAGGCATCACATACGTCAGTGAGTGTTGTCACTCTATTTCAGTCTTAAGAACCATAGTGTTGGGTGTGCTACATGTGATTTAATTTAATTACCTGCTGAATGGATGGGTGTTCACGAGGGGAAATGCACTTGCTTTCTGTTCTGATCTTTAGCAAGGGTTTGGGAGAATACATAAATTGAATGACACAAACTCATGCTTGAAAATAAGCATAATATTGGAGTTCTATTTAATCTCTGGTTTTACAAATGGTATCGAGAGTTTGTACAGGAATGTACTCATTCCTGAGGAAGTTTTAAAGTCTGTGATATAGTGTTTCACTGTCCTGATGAGTAGATTATTTTGTTGTCCCTTGGGTCCCAATCATAAGTCATGGCCAGGTTTAGATTTGGTTGGGCAGAAGGGCTATCTCGCCTGGAGATGGCAAAATGAAACAAAATGAAATCTCCTTCTCACTCATGAAACCAGGGTTTTAGAACAACCCCATCAATTTGTGTTCTATTTTTTATCATAGACACCTACTCACATTCATCTGGGCATCCTCGTATTGTATAAAAAACCTCTGCAAAGAGTCAATGGCATCATGTCCAAACAACATACCATGTCTCACTACCATCTTGTATCTATCAAAAGTTTGAACTCTTGCTAGTACCCTTGGGCTGTAAATCACTCCTGACACTCTTCTCCACCCACTGCACCCTGCCTGCACTTTCCTCCTCACCTCTTTTCCACACTCCACCCATTACTTACATACTTTCAGTATGCTGCCTGCACTTATTGCATCCTCACCATTCTGCTGTCCCCCCCACTCATTCATGCACATGTATTCCATTTGCCTCCCTTCATTACTCTTCTTTCCAGTGCACGCCTCCATCTCTCCAGACTCTCTTTAACCCGCAACCTGCTCTCACTACACATGGTCACATTGTCATCAAATCACCATCACACTGCCCTCACACATATCCTGCAATAATTGACATACTTCTCTGAAGATCCTCACCTAAAAGGAAGCTATCAAAATTATTTATGCCATCTTCCAGTGCAGGACATACCCACTACTGGGACGAATCCAAGTGACCAAATATTTTTGAGAAGCAAACAGACACAGATTTAATAACTTTGTGTTACACACAGAGTAGACAGGTTAGTTATAGAGTATTTTCAACTGATGGATGACTCATAGAAACTATTGCTTCACCGGTACTTTTGGCACAACGTCACACACACCATGGTAGAATGATAGTAGGTGCAGCCAGGCCATTTTTCAGCATGGACACAGCACTGTGGAGAATGGTTTGTCTATGCAAGACAGGATTAAGGATAACATCAAAGATCCCAGTTTTTGTGTTTTCCACAGTATTGGATATTATTCCTTCAGGTGTCGTCGCACTTCATAGAAATGAAACCTCTCCTTCTGTAGTTTTGTTGTCGTCCAGCTAGTACTGTAATTGGCCTAATCAGTTTTTTCTACAAAACCAAAGATCAATAACAAGAGCACCTGCACAAATATTCAGTCGTATTCTGTCCCTGTTTCAAATGTAGAATCTTACTTTAATAAACTGGTTAGCAACCGGGCTGCAGTACATCTGAGACCTGTGCAGTGAAATTTGTCATCTGCCCTTGTGGTCATTGCTCTTCAGTGATTACAGGTTTTCTTCAGTATCAAAGGTAATCAAGAGATTGTGGTCTGTACAACTATGGTTATAGTCCAAACAGGAACTGCAACTGACTAATGAAACTTGACTTCTTCTTATAGCTCTGCCAATTGTTGAAAATCCATGTGCTATAAAAAATGACTCACCTATGAGTCTAGAACATGTTTAATTAACCCTGTCAGAAATGAGAAAAAAATGCAATAGCAGGCACAAAATCCATGTATACAGCCTCTGTGTTTCAACAGGAGGTGTTCACATACTGTTTGGATCATTGCATGCATTGTGGTTGCACTCAAACCCCGATACAGTCACTGTATTTACATTAGTAAAATGGAAGAGAATACACAGGAATAATAGAGGTGCACTCTACATGTACGTCACCTTCACTTGTGCATGGCACTAGTGAAACCTGAGCAGTTATGCGATCTCTGCAGGCAGCTGTATCAATGAAAGTAGATGCGTATCTGTTCAAATACGAGAGATGAGATGGATGCCTTGAAGGTAAGCAATTTTTGTTACCTTGCTGAAATATTTAAAACTGATACAAATCTCTCACTTCAACATTGTTATGTATTCTTCAAGCCTTAATTGTCCACCAGTTTTGCTGTCCAGTTTAGGTGTCATTCAGTTTATGCGTACTATTCGGCCTTTTGGGACAGAAGTAAAATGTCTACCAGGAATCTGAAAAACTCTGATATGTCTGAGAAACTACCCCTAACACAGCTTGGACTTGAAGACTTCACATTTATGGCAGGAAGCCTGCATAACAAACTGGAAGTGTGAACCCTCAAAGGTATTAGGCAGTGATGGTCAAATCAAACATGTTACTGAGCTGTTTCTAAGATCCGTATTTTGGAGCTTGACTAATACAAGAGACTGCCTCTACTGCTTCTATTTTGACTGCTGGTTTCCATGTGTCTGTTCCCCAACATTGAACATTTTTAAATTTTGGCCTTCATTTTTGTTGCTTAAAGATTAAACCCTTCGAAATTATTTGCCAACAATTATCATGCAAGGGAAGAGAGAATCAAAATCTACCAAAGGTAGTCAGAAGTGCTCTACAATATGTAGGCTGTCAGTGATTAAGAGAGGACTTCATGACCAGAACCTCCACAAGATGCAAACCACGGGTAAACCTGAAAAACAGAAAATCCTAGTTGCAATTCAAAGACAGAAAAAAACAAAGGTCTATGGTTTGATAAGATGAAATGAAAAATCAGCCTCTATCAAAAGTGTGAAGGTGAAGTATACAAAGAGGAACACCACCTCTTCAGCTGTTGACGATTGTGGTGGTTCTGTTAGGGATTTGACATATATGGCCGCCAATGGAACTGGCCCTCTGGTATTTATTGATGATTTCAATGCTGGTGGAAGCAACAGGAGGAATGCAGATGTATACATGAGCGGTCTGTGTCCTCATATACCATCAAATGCAGGATGATGACCCTAAACATACGGCCAAAGCAACCAGAGAGCGTTCAGGGTGAAGTGGATGAATATCTTTAAATGGCCGAGTCAGTCGCTTGTTTTCAGTGTTACATACCAGACTGATAGCAGTCCCTAAACTCTGGGCACTGTGTTGAAAATCCACAGCTCTTTTATATATACTCAGTTAAAGCTGAAACTTGGCATTTTAAAGTATTATTTCATTTCAAATTGATTGTGCTGAAGCACAGAGCCAGTCCAATTGTACCCATCATGGCATTTTAATTTTGTTATTTATAAAAACTTTAGCTACTCAGCCACAGAAGAAGGTTTAGATTCCACCATAGGAGATTACCCAGAAGTAGTTTACAAAACCCATACCCAATATCAAAGATGAAAATTGTTTTATTCTGTGCCAGCTTTCCATTCCAGGTATGGCTCAACTTCGCAGTATGCCATATATTCTGTGAATGGATTTACTGGAATGTTCCACAGCACAAGCCTCCATACAAATGCCAGCTGTGAACTAAGTAAACATAAGTCTAAAAACAGATACTGACGTGTGAATATATATTTTATATAGAATGTACATTTTCTATGTATATTTATATATACATTTTAGAATATAAATTATATATTTAATCATATTCCATTTTTTATATAATTATGTAGTTACAAATCCACATATAAATTATGCAGTAAAAAATGAGAAACATCATATGAAGTACCACACATATATTACTGTTAAACTACTACTTTAAGAGGGGGATCATTTTAAATTCACTAAAATGTGTTGAATAGCTACACATTTCCAGGTTCCGTACAACTGACTGGCCGTTCTTCAATAGAGCCAAGGGCAACATGCAGGATCTGTTGACAGAGATATTATGCAATGTTAGATGAAGTTATCCTTGAACACCGAGACGTGTTGATTCAATTCCAATCACATTTTTTTTTCAGGTTGTAATAAAAATGCATTTTAAATTGAATAAAGTTTATATACAGTATTAACATGTATAGATAAAGTTAATTTAGTGTTCTTATGTAGAATGTAGTTTAATCTGAATATGTTTAGTTCAGAGCATAGTTTATGTAAACCAAATACTTTCAAAATTAGAATGAATTTGAATCCTACGCCGTGGCAATAAAATGTAACAATATATATTGACAATTCATACAATATATATTTATTCAATGTGCTAATTGCAGGGCCATTTTATCATAAAGCAAATCACTACATTGTATTTCTGTTGTTTTTTCCACTGCCCAGCAGGATACGAGGGGCAGACTGTCCATGTGTATATAGGAGATTGTACTAGGAAGAGACAGAATCAATAAATGTGACACAGTGTGCTGGACTCTATTACCACCCACATCACTCTAACCCTCGGCTGGGCAAATATGTAACAACGAGTAAGTCTGTGCAGATGGCATAACCTTATATAATGTTACGAAAGAGCTCGGTTGGATTTAAAGGGTTCATCCATGTAAGGTCTGCTGTGTGTTTGGCTGCAGTTTGGACCTTAACAGTGTTTTGTCTGTCAGAGACTTTACTGCATTGTTATATAAATTCACTACAAACTGTTAAGTGTCATAGGGGTACCTCCAACACACTCAGATAAGTGACAGCATTGAGGTTGACACAGCTCCTATTTTTCTATGCACTACTTTTTTTACATTAAATGGAAACACCAATATCAAGCTTAGCTGGACAGTAAAAATTCATTGTATCTGTAGTGACCTTAGTATTCCCCCAATGCCCAAGCGAGTCATGAGGGTGTGAGGGCCAATTGTCCAATTGAACCAAGATGTCCCTCTGAAGTCCGTCTGGGGCTGTTTACAACAGAGAGTTTAGATCACAATCTCACATTTTGCCTTCGTCTTTTCTACAAAGTAAATCATACTAACCTTGGGTTTTGTTTACAACCTGTCTCATCATCTGACTGCTTGTGTTTGTTGCCCCATTGGACCTATTTTTAGAGTAGCCATGTTGAGGCCGCAGCATGTATATTGGGTTGTACATTGTTATCATGCCCAGTATGAGTGACCAAAGTAATAAAGCATGCCAGGTTTATTATGCAAGTTGCAGTCTAGGACAAAATCCTCCTTGTAGTGCAATATTCGCACCCATGCTCCCATCCAAATGGTCCAATTTACTTTACAATGATAAAATACAACCACACTAATACAGTACATAACTTGTAGCCCATACTATATAGGCAATATTGCGTATTTTACTACACACATTGCAGACAAACTGAGATGAACACAGTATAAATTTATTAAAAAAAATTGCTGCAACAGTTTTTTTTTCATAAACTGTTGCAGCCTGCCTATTTTGATTGTGATTAAATATAGGGTGAATTTCATTCTGCCTAGACTTGTGGTACAGGCCTGGGGCAAAAGTTCTCTACCTTGAAAGTACATATCTCTTACAGAAAATCCAGATATTGTTTTGTTTGCAGAGTCTGTTGCCCAGAGACATCTACGACAAAAGGAGTTTAGCCTACTCTGGTTTCACTTAGTTTTCACTTAAGTTAACAAAGGAAGTTGCAGTTGATGGTAACGACGGCGGTTAAGATGTCGGTCAGCTGAGTTGGTGTTAACTCAACCAGAGTATGTGGGCATGGATGAGCATGTGCATGAAAGGGGCAGTGTAAGCATTATAAAAGAAAGTCAGAAAAGTGTTTTGTTTATGTTTTTTGTTATATGTATGTTACTAATAGTAATATGATTGAAATGTGTATATATATATATTATATAAACACATACATAAATGTCAGATACTGAAGTTTAAATCCACCTCTCTGCGATGCACCCCAGTATTTCCAGCCCACCTCCTCACCGATCACTCACTTACATTGTGTTTGCTCTTCTGAGTTAGGTTTTATTCTTTTTCATTGTGTTCACACAGTTTTTTTTACATCATCTCTCAAAACAGTTATCACAGATCTCATTCAAAGACCCATTACTTTATCAGTGTAACTGTGCTAAACAAAAGGAAAACTTCTATGCACAGCAGGTTAACATTACTTGCATAAGTATGAATCTATAATGCTCCAGTGTGAAGTGAAGCGCCTTTGCACAAATCCTCAGTTAACAGTCAGTCTTTATCCACCTATAAAAGCTGACAGCTCTGTATTGCTCTTTGCAAACATGGCCGAGGCAAACGCAAGTATATATAAGAAGTAAAAAGAGTACTAAATACACTAATGCTTTACAAAAGCTGAATCATATTGAATATCAAAGTTTATTGACAAGCTGCTGACTGGAGGTCTTACATGTCACGTAAAGACCTGCAGACAAGAATCAGATTAATTCATTTTTATTAGACAATGTGTCAGTGTGGTTACAGCTTTGGAATAAACTTATCAACTCCAGACCAAATGCTAGTGTAACCTTGTGGGTAGCAGTGTGCAAGTTATGTAAATGTTATTGTAACAGCGGATTTACAATTGCCTGGAGCTTCTACGGGATGCAAGTTATGTGACTATTTACACAGGAATAGTTTGCTGGAAGACTTTCAGTCAGGGTTTAGGAAACATCATAGTACAGAAACAGCACTGCTGAAGGTAACCAACGACCTTCTCATTGCCTCAGATAGTTGACATGTTTCTATTTTCGTCCTATTAGATCTTAGTGCTGCATTTTATACTATTGATCACACAATTCTATTACGGAGACTTGAACACATTATTGGGATTAAAGGAACATCACTAGAATGGTTTAAGTCTTACTTATCAGAAAGATTTAAGTTTGTTAACGTTAAAAACAAATCTTCCATTCATACAGAAGTTAGTCATGGAGTTCAACAAGGATCTGTGGTGGGACCGATACTTTTCACTTTATATATGCTTCCTTTAGGCAATATTATAAGAAAAAAACACATCAATTTCCATTGCTACGCTGATGATACCCAACTATACAGTCCAGATGAAACATATCAGGTAGTAAAATATTCAGTACTGTCTAAAAGACATAAAGCCCTTGATGACTTATAATTTTTTACTTCTAAATTCGGACAAAACCAAGGTCATTGTACTTGGCCCTAAACATCTCAGAGAAAAACTATCTGAGCATATAGTTACCTTGGATGACATTACTTTGGCCTCAAGCTCTACTGTGAGGAACCTCAGAGTTATCTTTGACCAGGACATGTCCTTTGACTCACACATAAAACAAGTCTCTGGGACAGCCTTCTTTCACCTGCACATTATCAAGAACATTAGAAACATCCTATCTCAAAAGGATGCTGAAAAATTAGTCCATGCATTTGTCACTTTGAGACTGGACTTCTGTAATTTATTACTGTTAGGTTTCCCCAATAAGCCTGTGAAGAACCTACAGTTAATCCAAAATGCTGTAGTACAATTTCTGACAGGAATTAGAAAGGGATCATACTTCTCCAGTGTTAGCGAATTCAAGGTTATATTGAATTCAACACCCTGCTCCTTGCCTACAAAGCCCTTAATAATCAGACCCCATCATATCTTACAGAGCTCATAGTTTCATATTATCCCAATAGATCACTTCGCTCTGTAAACGCAGGACAACTTGTGGTTCCCAGAGTCTGTAAAAGTAGAACGGAGCGCAGAGCCTTCAGCCACCAGGCTCCTCTCATCTGGAACCAGCTCCCAGTTTGTGTAAGGGAGGCAGACACCCTATCTACATTTAAAGTTAGACTTAAAACCGTCCTCTTTGAGAATTCTTATAGTTATAGCTTCTCAGGTGTTTACTGAACCATCTCTTAGTTATGCTGCTATAGGCCTAGGCTTCTGGGGGGAACTCCCATCATGAGCATCTAACCCCTACCCAAACCAGTGTTTGTATCCCTCCCCCACCCCACTCCCTAATCCCAACCCCTACCCCAACCAGGGTTTGTATCCCTCCCCCTATATTTGTAATTATAAGTATCAGTCTGGTAGAGATTTAAGCGGCGGTTGTACGGCTGTTCTCTCTCTCTTTTCTCTACTGTCTCTCCTCTCCCCCTCTTTCAGCCCACCTCTCCTCTCTTCCCCATTTTTCCCCAACCGTCAAGACAGATGTTCTCCCACAACTGAGTCCAGTTCTGTCAGAGATCTTTTCCTGTTAAAAGGGAGTTTTTTTCTCTCCACTGTCGTCACCAAGTGCTTTCTCATTGTGGGAACTGTTGGGTTTTCCCTGTAATATTGAAATATTGACCTCACTATGTAAAGTGCCTAGAGGCAATGTATGTTATGATTTGGCACTAAACAAATAAAATTGAATTGAATGTAATTGAATTAGTAACTAAACAATAATGGATAGTTTTTCATATCGTGACCAGGTTTAGATAACATGAGCCTGGATTAGCCATAGCCCAGGTATTGATTTTATCACAACAAAGAAAGCTTCGGTGTTAATTACGAAATGATGATCACATTTGTTGCTAAAAGTTTCTGATAGGCATGAAATGTATCCCTTTGCTGTTTTATAGCTAGGGGTATCGCCAGAGAAGGAATGAAGAATACATTAGAATATTTACTTGCTGTAAATTCAGTGTTACCAAAGGATTGGTCAATTGCTACTTTTGTTTTAGTTTTAATTTACTATGGTGGTTAGGCACATGCACACAAAATATTTTTCCCATAGTGGGCAGTCACTGCAGGCCGTTTCAAAATGGTAAATGGACTGTATTTATAAAGTGCTTTTCTATTCTCATTGACCACTCAAAGTGCTTTACAGTACAAGTCACATTCATCCATTCTCACACACTTTCATACAGTACTTTTTCTGTCATACATCATTCATACACTGAAGCACAGTCGTCAGGGGCAATTTGGGGGTTCATTGTCTTGAGCCAGGGATTGAATAACCTACCTTCTATAGTTAATGGACGAAACCACTCTTGAGTCCGAGGAGTCAAAGATAACCTTGGAAAGACACACTGACCCGACATAAGATCAAATAAATTTCATTCACAAAATAAATAAGTGGATTTATCTCTTCTGCTGCTTTTCTGTCTGCCTTGTAGCTCACTGGTGTCTCTATTTATTTGGATGTTTGCTGTCTGTCTGTCCTTTGAGACGGGTCAATACTCCTTTCATACTCTCTGCCAGTGACCTAGCCAAACAGAGATAATGAGACTATTATACGCATGTGCAGTGAGGAAACTGCTGAGGTCTCTAAGTGAAAACCAGGTCCAATTAGGTTGATTTTATTTCAGCAATATATATTCAACATATACAAACTGGGAACAGTTCTTTGACAAGTTGTTAAGATGTATAGATTACTGTACATGTAACATTTCCATGATGTTTTCCTAATCCCTTATTTTTTTAATATTAGTAAAATTAGTTTTATACTATTCAACATTTGACTTCATTAAAATAAATAACATACATATTTACATGTGTCAGCATTGTTCATTAAATTCACTTCATTCAACTTATTTTCTTTATTTGCTTTGGAAATGGAAATGGAAAATACAAAATGCAAATGCTGTTTAAAAAATTTGACTTTGGAAGGTTATAAAGCAATTTGTATAGACCATGCAAGAGCAGAAACAATATCTGCTCCCAATAATTATTCCACAATGTTTCTCTGGTGGTTTTTATCAATGCATATATTGTAGCTCAATTATATTTGTTTAAAATTATCAATTTTTTAAACATTTTTTTTACATCATAACACATTATATTTTCTTGCAAAATTTTGACCATATATTGTACATTTCCACTATATAAAACTGGTTAATGTATATTTACAAAACTGAAAAACACTCAGGACTCCATATAAAAACACTTTTGACTTAAAGCATTATACCCATTATGCCTAGTATTTGTGTAAACACATTCATCAGAATAAAACAAAGGTAGGAATTACTTGAACAACAACATACAGAACATTGAAAACACATAATTATCATTCAAAATCAAGCCATTATCTCTCATCTGTATTGACAGCCATTTTTTTCAATACTGCCATTTGACCATTTGTGGTTCTTTTCATCCCCACACTTTGATGAGCTGGTGTTAAATAAATCACACAAAAAGTCATTCAATCTGAGGATCCTGAGAAAACACCTGAAGTGTATTTACACATCCTTGTGTTAATACAGCAGCATGTTTAATTTACAGTACGTATCAATGATGCTTTAATTTGTAACATTGCAAACCCCCCAAAAACAATAACTTTTTACATAATTAAACCTAATCAAAGGTCAAAGGAAGCCCATTTCAATGATTAGATGACTGTTTTCCAGGCAGAACAAGGCAAAAACAAAAAACTTCAGCTAAAGGGAGGCCGGAAGGAAATAGGGACAGCCTTATTCCCTCACGGCCCTTCCATGCAATGTCATTGGCAATCACACCGCACATATCCACATAAAACATGTTACATGCGTCAAATACAGAAGGTAAAGTTTAATATTGCTAAGTTCTATGAGGATGGAGGCCTTTTATATACAATTGTAGTCTGCCCTCTAGTGTTGATAGGTATCACTTCACCAAAGACAAGAAAATAACACAGGCTTATCAATAAAACCAAATGAAATAAAACATGTCTGTGTTATCTGCTTGCATTTAAGGACAAAGGCGTAAATTAAGTCAAAGATTTAAGGGTAAGCGAGATACATCAATAGATTAACTTATATATATTATCTGGTATGTTTGTATGATATGTTTTATCTCTCTAAGGAAGCACTACTCATGTAAATGTTAAATTGCAATCAACCCAGGGGAAAAAAAGGATAATCTTTTAATAACATATGTATTACTCCACAAATGTAATCAGTGAGCTATTAAAGTTTACATCTTAACTAGTTAAAAAAAAATTAGGTGAGGATACGAAGTAAAACAGTGCAGAATTTATATTCTTGAGTGCTTAACCAGGCTGTTAGTAATTTTGACATTTATCATACATCTGGTTGTATGCATGCAGTATTGCAGTCAAGAAAAATGAACCAGAAAAATAGACTGTATTCTCCAGCAGTGTTGGGCTGGGCAGTAACTAATTACTCAGTAATATATTACTGTACTATTATTACTTTTCCCAGTAACTAGTAGTGAAAGGTATTACAATTTCTGAAATAGTAATTATATTACAGTTACTTATCCAAGATAAAGGTGCATTACTTTTGCTATGCGTGTATGCGAACATGTATTTTGTCCTAGGTAGGCTTTCTTGTATGATGACGTGTACGCGTGGGCAGCTCACGTCAGCTACGGCTACTATCCAAAAAGCTAAATGAAGGATAGAGGATGACAGAGATCTGGAGAAGCTCATCGCTGGGTATATTGTAGATAAGAAGTTTGAGAAGCTTCTGCTAATGACATACAATCATTATTTCACTTCTGAACATTAGGACCTGGCTTAAAATGCCAGGGCAGAAATATCAAAACAAGAAGCTGGAAACAATATCAGCTTAGGTGTTATGCAATGTTTTATGTTCTGTGAAACCATCAGATACTCTTTGCTGCTCTTACGACTGAATATGCAGAAACTGCAAAAGTAATATAACGAGTAACGTAACTAATTACTTTTAAAACCTTTAAAACCAAGTAGTAAGTAAGGTAATATAATTACTTTTTGTAAGAGTAATAAGTAACTTATTACCCTTCCTGAGTAACTTGACCAACACTGTTCCCCAGTGTGTAAGGATGAGTTTGAAATGTTTCTATTAGACACAGATAAAATCAAACGTCTTTTGAGCCACATATGGTGTCCTCCTGTATGTATGGCTGTGGCTGTGTAACACCCCTCAGTATTCAGCTCTAGGGACCAGATATCAAGGTCGACTCTCTCACCACTGAAGTCCAGCGTGCAGGTGTATAGCGCAGCCCTCGCCAAAACTAAAATCAAAAGGTACCATTCAAAATGCAAAATGTTTTAAGCCTACTCTTCAATTTTGAGAGGGTGTCCGCCTCCCGGATGGAAACTGGGAGGTGATTCCACAGGAGAGGAGCTTGATAGCTGAAGGCTCTCACTTCCACTCTACTTTTGAGACTTTAGGGACCACAAGTAATCCTGCATTACTTGTGGTCCCTCTAAATGCAGTGCTCAAGTTGAGTAATAAGCTACTATGAGCTCTTTAGGGTTGGATGGTACCATACCATTAAGGGCAGATTGGAATGCCGATGGGAAGGCCATGCAAAGCGGTTGTGCTAAATGGGGCTATAGATAGAGTCCAACTTCCCGGATTACTTTCTGCCAAATACCAACCCAGTCAGGGTGCCCACACACAGCAACAGTAGTGATTTCTAATACAATGTCATGACGTCTGACGACAGTTACGGAGGGAAGATCTAAAAGCTAACTGGCTATGGTGTCAACGTGTCACACGAATATTACGCTTGAGTTCAAATATTTCAACTCAAGCGACTGAGGTGATGCTACTCACGTCTAGTCTATATGTAATCTACTCATGCAAATAATTTGCCTTGCGTCTGGTGATGCAGACCTCTGTTTCAACTGGTTTCTTTCCTTACACTATTGAATCAGCAACAGTGAATCCTATTTTAAAGAAACCCAAACTCAACCCATCTGATGTGATCTCTCTTTTTCATTTTCTTTGGCATTAGTCTTCACTCGACTTTCTGCATATCTCCACCAGAACAACCTTCTTGAACCCCACCAGTCTCAAGGCAGGGCACTCAACAGAGACTGCTCTCCTAGCTGTCACAGAGGAACTTCACTGAGCTTGAGCAGCCTCCCTTTCCTCTGTTGTCATTCTGCTCGATCTCTCAGCATCATTTGACACAGTGAACCCCCAGATCCTCCTCTACGCCCTCCAACAACTGGGAATCTCAGGCTCGGCACGCTCTCTGTTCGCATCCTACCTCATGGTCCGCACTTAGAGGGTTACTTTGAGAGGATCGGTGTCTGAACCCTGCAACCTCACTACTGGGGTCCCTCAGGGGTCTGTTCCGGGCCCCATCCTCTTCTCTCTGTACACCAAGTATTTAGGCTGTTATTCACTCACACATCTTTTCCTACCATAGCTATGCAGATGGCACCCAATCATTTGGTTCTTTCCACAGTCTGGAACCCAGGTGGCAGCACAAATCTCTGCATGTCTGGCTGAGATTTCTCAGTGGATGTTGACGCACCACCTGAAGCTCAATCTGTAAAGACTGAGATGCTTTTCCTTCCAGGGAAGGAAAGTTCCCCTTAAATTTTGATAAATGAAATGAAAGCACTTTTGACATGGCAGCATTATTGCTGCTGGACGCCTGTCGACCCACTGCCAATCAGAATAAGCAGAAATGCACTCTTTAACTGACTGGGATCCGCTTTAATGAGCAAGAAAGTAGGCACGATACTTTGTTTCACATCAGCTGCAAGAGGGTCTGGCTGCTGATCGCTGCAGCTGTGGAGCTTCACGCTAGACCCGAAACACGTGACTATGGTGTTTGTTTAGTTTCACAACTTGCATGCACACAGAATGGTCTCTGTAGATTTTTTGTAATTTGTTTGAATTTTCAAATCAGCTGTTCCTGATACTGTATCTAAAAAAATAGATGCAATTTGAGATCTAAAGATTTAATCCATTTTTGTTTCGGTATCATTTCTGTCTATTTTTATCATGTCATTTTGTGACTTTCACTTCGGGGGGGCAACAGCTGAGGGGGAGGGGTTTATGGTTACAGAGAGCACAAATGATTTTGCAACCTGTTGCAAAGCTCAGACTTCAGGTCACACTGTCAGAAGCGCAACTTAAATATTGGTCAGTCAAATAGCAGTTACACTGTGCTAAAATTAAGGCATCTGCAACACTGTCATGGCTGAGAGGGCCAGTCAAGCTGACCAGGGAGAAGGAGAGAGGCCGGTACAAGACAAAGATGCAAACACTGCTAGTGATCAAAATGAAGACACTGTTACTGGTGGGGAATCCCCAGTCATACAATCTACTGAGGATCCAACCCAACCCGAAGAAGAGTCCGCGTGTCCAGGCTGCCGGTCACTGGGCGTCCTGACATTGCCTTGTGGCCACAAACTGTGTCCCTCATGTATTGAGCTAAGCCAGGGAGAGCTGAACCAGGCCAGCTGCACTATCTGCTACGGATCACAACTGATGGACTCGGTCCTCCACACTCTGCTGGATGCCCTGTTCCAGGGCCTCCCCAGGAGACAGGGGGTCACCCTTGGAGCTGAAGAGGAGAGCATCAGGAGACCAGAGGATGGAGGGAAAGCTTTGGCTGGATATAGGGTCATAGAGAGTGAAGAGCTGTGTGCGCAGCATGGAGAAAGGGTCACTGTGTTCTGTCTGCAAGAGGAGGAGCCGCTCTGCCGGCAGTGTCAGACAGATGAGCATGATGAACACCAGTGCTGCTCCATAGAGGAGGCTGTTCGCAACTGTAAGGTCAGACACAAGAACCAGGAGACAGAGATAGGACACAAACGTGATCCACCAAAAATAATTGGGCTGTGTTGCACCAATGAGTGTTAAAGGGACCCTGCACCTATTTCACACATCAAGATCAGTTTACGAAGAGAAGTTCTTCTCAGAATATGAAAACCGCCAAATAATGCCTTCTTTGGTTGCTTTGTCGCTTCTGACAAAATGACCATGAGAATGTCATAGTGAAGTCCTCAGGGTCATCCGAGCTTAGGCTTCGACACACATTTTTGAACAGAAAGCCTTTATTGCAAACTGCAGGTGTGAATGATGTGAGGGATCTTTTATCCTCACTGTCAGGTGTCATAAATATTCTATCATTATGCATTGTGGACAATTTGGAATATAGTTTCTTATACCTAAATTTCTGCTGCTATAATCTAGACCTTTTACCCTGTGTGTTTTTTGTTTGTGGGCAGAAGCCTTCTGAGCCCACATTTTTTTGCCCTTTGTCCAGCTATATCTCTACGCAAAGTGGCACCAAGCGCAACAGTCTTTTCTAGCTTCAGAGTAATGCAGTTGTCATAATCCCGTCCACTTAATTTAACAATTGTAGCATTAATTAATTTAACTTAATTATAACAATGGTTTATTAGAATTTTTTTAACACACAATTTATTTCACTTTACTTTATTTAAAGGAAAAGCTAGAACATTTAGCCTTAAACCTACTGACCTCTTAAGATTTCATCCTAATGACTTTAATGATTTTTCAACAGCATGGGCTTTAAAACAGAGCCAAGACATTTATAGCACTAAAGCTGCTGAAATAAATCTCAGAAGGACTGACAGACTTTTGATATGATGATACTATAGAAGTGCATGATTCAACATTTTCCAAGTGTCTAGTGTTAAATAAGAAAAAAAATAAGAAAAATTGAATCTCAATACCTAAAAATCACAATTGAATCCATTTTGAATCGGTACCCAAGTATTGTGACAGTATTGAATCAGGATATGAATCTATCTCAGCCCTACTGACAAAAGGCCCTATTCAGCCCTATGCACATTTATGCATCCAGCCTGTATCTGGTAATATATGTTGTTAGGCATGGAGCTTGATATTTGACATTCTGTCTATAGAGAGAGCTGCGACCTGCAATCAGGAGCCTCCAGGAGCAGCTGGAGAGTTTAACCTCCATCAGACAGACCTGGGAGGACATTGCTGCTCACATCAAGGTACTTCACACTGGTCACACCAACAGGGTATCCGAAGAAAAAAAAGATTATTAGGACATTATGTCTGCTGATGATTCATACAGACAGCATCTTAAAGTAGAGAATCTTGCAGGCCCACAGTATTTTACAGGGCCATGTTGGAGTTGCTATGCAATATGCTTTGCACATAAATAGTTTGGTACTTTTTGACCCACCCAGGTCTAGTTCAGGACTGTGTTGTTCCTTTAGAAATGGTAACATTCTTAGTTATATTCTTAGTTAGAACGTCAATGTAGATATTTTTGGATATTATTAACACTATTTTTTTTTACATATAAATATCCCATATTCATTATTTATTCTTTCTTGGTTAATGGACTATTGGTTGTATAATGTGGTAATGCAGATCAAGACAATAATATGTGCTTATATAATACGAAGCCAGTTTTGTCACAATATGCTAGCTAATTACCAATTGATGTAAGTTTTTCCAAGAATTTCTCTAACGTGATGTCTAATAACACCATTGTCAGAGTCAATCAATACAAACAGCCCAGATCTTGAGGGATGAGTTTGAGAAGATGCACCAGTACCTCCGTGATGAGGAGGCTGACCTGATGTCACAGCTGAAACAGGAAGAGGAGGATAAGAGTCACAGGATGAGAGAAAAGATTGACCAGATTAACAGTGACATACACTTGCTGACCAACAGTATCAGAGAGACAGAAGATGCCATGTCCTTAGAAGATTTCCTCTTTCTAAAGGTAATTGACCGTAACACGTTTCGTTTGCATGTTATCTTCAGTGTGTCAAGAGTGTGTTGAACTGACAGTTAGCCTGAACCTGAATCTCTTCTGTCCCCACAGGATTATAAGAAGACCTCTGAAAGGTAATCTCCTTAAACTAATGTTTTCTTAAAGAATTTCTGTGCAAAGCACAAACGGACAGTCAACTTTTGGTTGCCAAATTACCAGTTAATCTATATTTGATTTTCTTTTTAAGAAAATATTAATATCAATTTACCATTCAACCATTTGAATCTACCCTAACTCTTTTGTAGATTTTACGTGTTATGAAATGGAAAAAAATCAAGGAGCTGCCTCAACATTTGGGTTACCACGGTAGTCATGGTGACATGGTGTTAAGTTACACACATAAATGATAGACATGAAATCAATTTAGTACATTTTCGCTTATCATTGATAGTGCCCATGTTCATCACTCAACTTTGTAAAGTATTAATACTAGTCTGACACCGCAGTTATAAACTGAAAGCAGCAGCAGGGAAGAGTCACATCACATAGTGGAGTCTTTGAACGTATCAAGAGGAGAGTTGACCAGTGAGGCAGAGGACTTTGCGTCAAAGCCAAAAGTGCGTATTTGGCCGAAACATTCAACACATCTGCAACTGTAGCATCCCACACAATGGAAACCATAGATATGTTGTAGTTCATCGTCAGTGCCTATTGTTTGTCCCAGGGCTCAGTGCAGTGTAGAGGAGCCTGAGGATGAATCAGAGGCTCTGCTTGATGTCGCCAAACACCAGAGCTGTGTGCAGCACCACGTTTGGGAGAAGATGCTGAGGATCATCCAGTACTGTGAGCATAACATAACATAATATAATACTTAAAAAAATGCAGACTGTATGCAGTGTGTTGGCTTTTAATATTGACTTCTGCTTCTGTTTCTTAATCTATCCCAAATGTCCTTGTGGTGCTCAGTTCCGGTGACCATGGACACTAACACAGGCTCGGCATGTTTAGGTGTGTCTCCTGACCTTTCCAGTGTGTACGTCTGTGAGGAGCAGCCGCTTCCTGACAATCCAGAGAGGTTTGTGAGCCCACAGAGCATCCTGGGCTCAGAGGGTTTCAGCTCAGGGAGGCACAGCTGGGAGGTGGAGGTTGGCAATAACAGCCACTGGTCTCTCGGTGTGGCCAGAGAGACAGTCAGAAGAAAAGACTGGTCCAACTCTGATCTAAACCCAAGTCCTGCCTTTCACTCAGACATAGTGCCTGGTGGTGGCCTGTGGACTGTGTCCCTCTCCTCTGGGGAGTACTGGGCCTCCCCTGGACACAGCACCCCACTCAAGCTGAGAAGAAGGCTACGCAGAGTCGGAATTCAGCTGGACTGGGAGAGAGGGTGTTTGACTTTCTCTGATGCACATGACAACACCCTGATCTATCGTTTTAAAAAGCAGTGGAGTGGAAATCTGAGACCCTACTTTTCCACCACATGTTCGAAACACCCACTGAAAATCACAGCAGGGAGGGTGAATATTACCATAGAATAACTTCATACTGTCATGATACTTGTGACATACAAGTACGACCTTTGGAGAAATAGACCTACAGGAAAACCAGAGTCAAATTTTAAACTGTGCCCAATACAATGATTGGCCCAATTTAACCTCATTTACCACAAATATTTGCAGGAAGGGGAAACTGCAAAGCATAGTTGAATTATATGTAAAAAAAAAAAAAAAATGTCTTCAAACAACTCCAAAGCTCTAGGGCTAAATAGGGGTTGGAGTCTAGTGGTGGGTGATCTGGCCAAAAGATCATATGACAATCATTTTTAGGATAGAATCACGATCCACAATCTGAATCATGATTCTTCCCAGCATCTATTCTGTCCAAAAAATGTGAGCCAAAAAAACCAACTAAATAAGCGTCTTATGTCAGAAAAAAGACAAATATTTTTTTTATTTATCTAACATATATAACAGATCTAGTCTTTGACCTGGACAAGCAGAAGTATACTTTCACTAAATGTTTCAATAGATCGCTCGTGTTACCGCTTTTCCTGCAAAACATGTCACACTTTGTCTCTGTCGATTTTGGTGAAGAGACACAGATGCACAGATCTCTCCTCAGTATGCCAGTACTCTCTCGATTAAAAAATTAATATCTGTTGGTTGTAATGAATGCATGCGCAGTTTTCTGTAGCAAGTCTTGTATTATTACGGCATCTGTGTTCTACAGAGCATTGTGAAAACTTCTGTACGATTCCTCAGAAAAATCTGATCATATTACAAATTAAGATCGATTACAGTATATGATCATCAGATCGTCTACCCCTATTGGAGCATATCCCAGTAAACATTGGGTGACCCTGGACAGGTCACCAAAATAACCATGCGATTTTCCAGACAGTCGAATGAAATGGATGAGTTCTTTGATTTTTTGTTTCTTTAGTTAACAAATGCCATGGCAGGCCAAAACCAAAACCAAAGGTATCCTTCTAATCTTTCTATCCTGCATATAAAACAGCCCAACATGTTAAATTCCCCTGTGTCATGAAGTTTCATTGTTGGCCAAGGATTATTAAAACACGTCAGTGAACCTCACTGTTGCAGTGGCTGGTATCTTCCTTCACTACTACAAACACATACATCATTTAGAGATTTAGTGAGTCAGTGAGAACCTATAAACATCTATATGATGGGACAAGCAGTTGCTGAGAGGGGAAGAACAGCTGAGGGGGGATTGGATGGGAATGAAATGAGAGTTAGCCAATGAAAAGTAGAGGAGTGCGCAAGACCGATTGTTTGAGCGTACAACAAGCCAACAAGCAAGCGAAATGGCAGTTCAGCACTGCTGAAGGGGCCAATGTACCAGTTCTCCGGTGGCTGGGGTGGCTCAAGGAATACATTCATCCCCAGGCAGCAGCAACCGATGACCAAATTAAGGACATAGTAAGCATCATATTTAGCATTATGGTATTTATTTATTGTGGTATACTTCATAAATCAATATGAAAGGCAAAAAAAATAACGTTGCACCTGTTCACCACCTATTGATGCAAACCCAGCTTGGACGTGCTTTTCTTTGTTGTTCTATAATGGGGAGCCTTGTACTTCAAGTGTACACACTGTAAATGATCCTTCTTCACCACCATCTAGCTCAGATACACTATCCTCCTCCTCCTTGTCCACCTGGGACATCATTACATGATATGAAAGAAGATACAGTGAAGCTAGGAAGTCCAGTAGGCAGGGAATTTCTCCAAATGCTGGAAGAAATTTGCAAGGAGACACAGGCAAACAAAAATGATTATACAACTTTCATAACCTACCTCAACACATTCAGGCTTCAGCTTTCCTGAAGATGATGCCCATCAGCTAGTTAAAGAAATACAGCAACTGACGCTTTGTATAAACCAAACTTACAGCCACCCCATCTTGGACATCCTCCAAACAAAACTGACCCAAGGCCCTTTAGCTACCTCAGCTTAAAAAACAACAACCTGCTCTTCTGTCTTAAAGGGGCAGTAAGCGATTTTGGAGAAAGCTTGTCTCTCTGTTTGTTGTTGTTGATATTTTCCTGCTCTGGCCTCGGGTATGGGAGACCGTCGAATTTACCACTAGGCCAAGACTGGGAATTTGCAGCGCCACACTCTACGACTCTTAAGGTGTCGACGAGTGATGTTTATAAACTGCCCTCGCAGTGTGTACAAAAAGTTTATTGCTTATGAATCGCTTACTGCCCCTTACAATGAGGTATGAAAAGAAATACATTATATACTGTGAATAATTTAAAAAATACATGAGCAAATAAGACAATAAAAGCCACCTTAAACATGGGTCCAACTGTTCTTTGTGAGCAAAGGCTCCATGGCAGTGATGTCCACTGCTCACAACATCTGCTGCTGTCTGTCTGCCTGATCTATCCTCTCACAGTAGCCACAACCATCTGCCCATCGTTCCATCTGTGAGAAAAACATCACCTGATCTCTTCTGGAAGTGCCAACGTAACATGACACTCACATACAAATTCTCCTAAGCATTTGGCAAAACCATTTGTATGTGACCTTTCAGACCCCTCTCAGCAGACTGCAGGATGAATAAGCAGTTCACCCAACACTGAACCAACTCCAGGGTCCTTATAGTTGTGTTCTCCTTGACTCATAGACTTCTTTAGAAAGATATTTTTGCTATCAGGGAGTTGCCCTCTGCTGGTGATTCCAGATAACAGGCTTCATTTCCCGGACTAAGTGACTACATCCATTTGTAAACAGTTTACAGTCTATGGTTCAGTAGCAGAAAAATATATTTTTTTCATCCATAACAGTGACAGGGACTTTGACATCCTTGCAGTCATTGATCTCGTTGCTGTGGCTAGTGGTATTTTTTGGAAGAGATTTTCACATCTCTTTCACAGCATTTCATCTTTATTTCATTATCAGTGTGACTCACAGGTGACCCAGCATTAACAGATTTTTGGGAGATGGCCTGGATTGCATTTGGTAATATTCATTGAGCACTAAGAACTCAAATGTTTCCTGTGGCCTCTAGACTGGCTACTCAGCATTCTGTCCTCTGAGCGGCTGTTGTTGCATTATGAACTTTTCAGTGTTTCCCATACATTTTAAATCTTTAGGATTATAGGACTCGAAATGCAGACAAACATATTACAACATATGTCATATTATGCAAAAATCCCCTTTTCAATGTTTGTGCACAAAAATGTGTGTATCTGCCAGCCACAAACTGTGAAAAAAGACCACCCTGTCATTTTTCTGGTGATTCGAAGGGGCTCGCATCACCAGTTTTTTCTGTGGGAAGGTAGGGGAAAACTGCTACCTGATTGGTTTGTGAAGTGTGCACGCAGTTCGCTCGCGCAGACCAAAGCTGAAAATAAGCCCTTCTAACCCCTACCCCTTCCCACCCATATTCATCTTCTGCAGCAGATTGCACTATTAAAGTTGTGCTGTTGTGCATTTCATGAGAGAAGTTGTCAGTCTCATTTCTTATATAGCATAATGTGACCATTTATAAATAGATACTTTATTAGACATTCATACTGTCTTGTAATTCTGCTTGATTTTTCTCTCAAAATGCATCAGATTGATGCTTTTAAATATGAAATATTCAAAATTTTCTTACAGGGGAGCATGCCCCCGGACACCCCCTAGAGGGGTCGTATCCTTCTCACCTTTTGCCCCCCTGACCCATTTTCATGCCTGAACACAGCTCTGTGCCGATTCATAACCAGAATTTGATCTGTTTATGAATGATGAAAGGGAAGGTGATTAGTCAGGGATGCTCTTTGAGTCTGGAACATTTACAGGCTTACTTATTACAGTACAGTTAGAGAAATAAGTTACATCTAAATCCCTCTTTAACCCAGACATTTTGATGCATCCATTAAGCTGCGTCAGTTTCAGAGTTCTTGCTCATTGTCACATGGACATGACTCTTGAACTGAAAAGAGCAATGGTTTATGTTATCAGCAACATCTGAGCATTTCTTATAATGGCATGCCAGGAAATATCAATTTAAACCCAGTTTGGTTTCCCTTACATTTGCTCAGTGCCATGGGAAAAATAAATAATTTGTATTTTTTAGTATGCAATGAAGTTGAGAGTTGTAGGAGATTTGAACAATTTAAAGGTCTGACATACAGAATGTCCCAAAATGAAAAGCCTGGTTTTCATGGTGGAATCTAGTGACAATAGCATGATTTAATGTGCCTCTGATTAACAAACAAAATCAAATTGAAAAGAGAGATTTTCTGTAAAAACAAGATGAAAATATGTGCCATGGCCTGATGTGAAAAAAAAAGTGTCATCCAGTGAGATATCAGAGACTTTTACCTGTTATTATTAGTAGTAGTAGCAGGAGGATGAAGAGTTGGAGTTGAAGTAGTAATAGTTGTACTTTTATTTGACAAGGGTTGTGAAACAAAAACTGTGATTGACTATTAAAGGGGCAGTAAGCAATTCTAAAGCGATACACGTTTTGTAAAAATCAGTGAATATTTCCTCATGGAGTTCATTTGTTAAATGTGGATGCTGCCACTAATATACGCAAAATGAAGCAAATGGGTTTTATGTCTATTTAAAAAAAAAAAAGGGAGGTGCTCATCTGCAAGTTATATGATGTTCCTAAACAATGGGCCCACATGACCTTTAATCCAGCTCTAGACACAAACACACTTTTGTCTGAATAGACTATGTATGACTGGGCATTTTGAAATGCTTGAGTCAGAAATCATTTGATCATTTACATCTGGTTGGGAGAGGAGTTCTTTCACCTCTATCATTGCAATTGCCATCGCTGCTCTGCCTTCCATGCCTCTCTCTCCCACTCACTCTCTCCCTCCATCTCTGTCAGAAATGTTCTTCTTGCATAAATGCTTTGAAGTGTAATATCTTTGTTGCTGTTGTTGTTTTGGTAGTTTCCTTACTCTCGGTTAAGGACAGAGGATGCCGCACCATGTACTTATTGTTAAGCCCTATGAGGCACATTGGGATTTGTGAAAATGGGCTATACCATCAGGTTAACTCTGAACTCAGACTTCACTTATGAGCATATTTGGAAAGACAGACTTGACAGGAAGAGAAGATTAATGGTAAAAAAGATTACCCAAACTGTTACCAAAACATCATCTATTCATTGGGGTAATACCAGCATTTCAAGAAAGGAAGCATTTGCCTGTTACTCAGTGTTATGTTTGGTCCAGAGAATGATAATGACTAACATCAATTATCTGGCGTCACTGATGAAGGAGAAGGTGAGTTCTAGTATCAGCAGTTGTATTTGTACTAGTGATATGGATTGAAGAATAATGTGATAATTCCTGTAGCAGAAGAAAAAGAGCCAGAAAGAAAAGTCTACCCCCGGAAATGACAACACACAACGTCAGACGCACGACTGTCAACAGGAAGTAGGTATGTCATGTAAAGTACTTTAGTGCGCTCGCAAAAATTGCAATGTGAAACCAAAGCTAACCGGATCAAATGAATACAATGTAACAAAACCATGAGCGTTGGTTCGAACTTTGGTCTAGAGTGTGTGAAAGCGCCCTTAGATTCCTGACACTTGATCTGCTTGGTGGCTCCTGTGGCTTAGAAGATCAGCTGGCAAGACTCTGTGTCATAGCTTCTGATGTCAAATCAGACTTTTCAGCCTTATTTGGCCCACAGCAAGGTTTTATTGGCCTGGTGACCTTGTGGGCTCTGGGACACGGTGACCTGGAGTTTGGGGCAGGACCATGGGTTCAATTGCTTCTCTTTATCTCTGGAGCAAAGGAGAATTTGGCACATCCTCCAGTTTGTGAGGGCTGAGGCCCAACAATAACTAAAAATGTAATCTGCAAGAAGCTCAAACTGTAAAAGTAAAATGAATGTACATAGTGGCATTTCAACTATGCTGTTTGCAAATTGGGAACATATTGCTAGTCAGTCGCAGATTGTGATGATAAATTGAAGTAAAGTGATGAACTTGTTGCGCTTAACTAATGAGCGCATTGCACAATTATATAAAAGAGATGCGGTAAGGGTTTTGAACAAAACAATGATGAATATTTGGTTTATGATTCACTGCTTTGAACCAATATTGATGACTTTATAATATTCAAATGACTGTAAGTCATTCAGAAAAAAATGTATGCAGTTACTATTTAGACTCCACTGATGACTGCATTACTTCCTATTGCTCACTGGGTGGCATCCTATCACCATTAAATTCAATCTGGACAGAGTGTAAGAAGTGGAACACTTGTGAAAGTACAGCTTTCAGGAGTGCAGTGTGACATCAAGCACACACGGATGCTGTACACAGCTCTCTGCAGGTGTTTGTTTTTTCAGTCTGTGGAAGGGATAAAAAAAGAAAGAAAGAAATATATATATATTATAATGCTAAGGAAGGAAATGCTTTTAAACAGAAAGTTAAAATGTAGCTCAGCCTCAGTCTTAATCTCAGTATTTTTTGTACAGTCCCTTACAGAGTCACCTCACACTTACCAAACTTAGTATTTCTGAAACTGCTGATCCGCTGACATTATTAAATGCACTACCTTCACTGAATGATGTGAAAAACCAAAACACCCAGGTGGGCAGTGGCACTGTGGATAGAAATGTTATTGAGAGAGGTCAGAGGAGAATGGCCAGACTGGTTCAAGCTGACGGACGGCCACTCTGTACTGAGCAGAGAAGCATCTCAGAATGAACAACGCATAGAACCATGAGGTGGAAGCTCTACAACAGCAGAAAAACCACGTCAGGTTCCAATCCCGTCAGCCAAGAAGAGGAACCTTAGCTTGCAGTGGACACTTGAAGACACTAGAACAATCACGGCACAGTTGGAGACTGAAAAACGTAGTCTGGTCTGATGAATCTAGATTTTTGAAACTGTCGCTCCAACTCATACCATGAACGTCTTTTTTGAAAGAGGGTATTACGAAATATTTGGTAATTTTGAAGACCTCGAGCGGTAGTTATGTACAAGGCAACGAGAGGTTAGCGGTAGACTTATATTCTGTAAAGTAATTGTGCTGATTCCCTGCCATGTCACCCTTACCCCAACCATTGACCTTATGTTTACAAGCTCAATAACCATGTGTATGGAGGCCACAATGCTCTGAGGTGAAAAAAGTATTTGTGGTGTACAACCTGTCATTTGTAGAGGCGATATTTTAGGAAACGGTCGACGCTGGTCATTTTTACCACATACGACTGAATTCGCCGTATGAGTTGGAGGACTTGTTGGGATTTTTTAGTCACAATTTGGTGACTAGAACATACAGTATATCCTTGGATACAAATGACATTGTCAACAGTCTGGGCTGGTGGTGGTGTATGGTGTGGGAAATGCACACTTTGGACCCCATAATACCAATCAACCGTTGTCATAATGTTGCTGACCTATCTCTTTATCAGTTTACCATGTTCACATAGCTATGTTCTGCATGATAATGCTTGTCACAAAGCAAAAGTTTCAAGTGGTTTCAAGAACGCGTCGGTCAGTACAGGTAAAGAACACCTTTGGGACTTGGTAGAACAGGTCATTCAACGTCCAGTTGACAGATCTGCAGAAGACATCAACCAGAATTTCTTGCTGTACTGTTTGTTCGCTTATATGAAAAAAATGCCTCTAATTCCTAAAAATCACAAAATTTCTTTTTAATAATAATAATAATAAATTTTATTTATAGTAAATGTTGTGTTAGCTAGTGTTGGCATCAAATCACCCCAGATGACCCCTGATGAAGTTACTGAATGAAGTGCACAGTGAAGTCTTTCAAAGCAAGGCATGGGTCAGGCTCATAAAATGAAAACAGCATTGTTTACTTTGCAGAAAACATGTGTAAGAGGGTTAAATGCAGTCCTTAGACCACAGCCAAGAGCCTGGAGTTTCCAATGTATCAGTTATTATGAAGCTCTTATCTAGCACCCCTTCTCCTTTTTGCCTGTTCGTTTGGCTTTGCTGCTTATTAATCAACAACATCAGTGCACATCATTATGTTACCCATAAGGCACTCATGTGGGGAAATGAACATGATGTGATGAAATGCCATTAAAATGCCACAAAGTTGCTTGTGTATGACTGGATAGCCCGGTGGGCATCATGTTCCGTCTACATTGTTAAATGCTTGCCAGTAGACCCCTGTGTGAGGCTGTGGCTCAGGAGGGTCGTCCACTAATTCGAAGGTCAGTGGTCCTCCAGTGTGCATATCATAGTGTCCTTGGGCAAGACACTGAACCTCACAAGAAGCACCAGTTATAGGAGCACTCTGTGTGTGTGTGTGCGTGAGTGCAATGGGTGTGTGTGTGTGTGTGTGTGTGTGCGTGCGTGTAAATGTGTAAATTTTAAAAAGCGGTTTCAGTGGTCTTTAAGACTAGACTATATAAATACTGTCCATTTACCATTTACCCCATAGAGCCCTTGTGGCAACCACATGAGTCTGGCAGTGTGACACCCAAAGTAGAGAGTTGTTCAATCATTTTCTTTGCTTATCCTTTTGGATTTTGGCACATTTTTGAGACCATCTAATAGTTAGACAAAGCTTTTTGATTGCAAATATATGTATGTACCTTTTGTCATCTGTGAGTTATCTCTGCAGTGTGTAAATCTCACCCTCAGGGACACAGGGTGAGGAGCTTGGACATTTTGGACAAGGTTGACTTCATCTGCTCATTATAGGAGCTATTTGCTCTGTGCTATTTCATAAATGGACAACATTATTATTTTTCTAAGATTCCATGCAGAGATTCACTTAAAACACAGCAATATTGCATTGTAACATCTGGCAGAAAAGGACCAAAAAGACAGCTATATGAAAACTGAGAAGGATTTGGACATGTTATGTTATGTATGTAATAAGTTTCTTTCACTTTACCCCTTCCTTGTTGTTCTCTGCCCTTTTCAAACGAAAGGGGAAAAGAACATGGAGAGGGAAAATTGGGTGAAGTGCTGGGGCATGCACCTGGGACTCCCAGAAGGTGTTAAAACACCAGGAGCGCTCTCCTGCAAAGCAGATGAGAGATCATATTAGGCTAGCAGGCTAGCAGGTGCAACCTTCACATTAAAGAGAGAGAGACTACGGCCTCCCTAATAAATGCCTTTATGACTGCATCTGTTTTCAAGTCATGTGGTGGTAAAGAACAGTGAGAGGGAGGAATGCTTTATGGGGTAGGAAACACAGGGGGCTTCTACTAACTCCATGTACAAGTGGTATTAACAGACTATAAAGACTATAGAAAAAAAAAACACTACCTCTTAAAATTGGATGAGAAACAAAATATTCTCAGGTCGAATGTATAGTTGGAGCATATAAAACGTTGACCCTTGGAGAACTGTGCTGTATTTCCAGATGTGAAGCCTCGAGCTGACGAAAACATCCTAAGTATGACTGAAAAAGTTTGACTGTTGGTACTCAATCAAAAACAAAACGGACCAAAACTAGACTGGCGCTCAGTAGAGCACATACCACTGCCAAGGCCCAACAGTGTCCTAAATGCAAACAGGCCTTATAGCTCACAATGAAACAATGCAGATCATGAAATCCTATTCTTTATTGCGGAAGAATAATAGGTTGATAAAAAAAAAACAGGAAAAACAAACAAAGCAACATTTATTTATTTTTTAATCAAAATCTATGCATAATCCCCTTGGAAATTGGTGACAATGTCAAAAAACAATCTCAAAATGCTGATGAAAGTGATACAAAAATTCCTGGATCCGCCCCTTTGCCCAAATCCGTGCCAAATATTAAAGCGCTCTTTCTTGCCCTGTGTCCCATCCTCCCACCAAGTTTTGTGAAAATAAGTTCTATGTTTTTTTTGTGTAATCCTGCTGACAAACAAACAAACAAACAAACATACAAATGATAAGGGGTGAAAACATATCCTCCTAGAGGTTAAAACCCCCACTGACAGACAGTATTGCCTTTGTTCCAGACCTCTGAATGGCTGCTCATGTCTGTAATTTGTTCAGAGATGTGAATAGGTCTGATGTTATCCTCACTGACCAGGCTCTGATGATTGTGTTTAAATGTTGTTCATGTATATGACTGAGATAAGACTGTTCTCCCCATCCAATTATGTTGCCAACCAAACTGCAAGCTACTGAGGTGATCAAAAGTCTCACTTGGCATCTCCAACAACATCAGTAAATTTCTAAATGGGCATTATTTTGGCCCCATAAAAAACTGGGACTTTCCTTCTTGTATGTACTTTGTCCTTGGGGGCCACTGCAGTTTCTATCTATTTCTTCACACATTTTGATGTGTCAGCCTTGTTGGGCCTATAATTAATTTCCCAGAACCAAAGCTGAAATAATGACAAAGATGAACATTTATTGCTGCTGTAAAACAACCTCGTAAGTTAGTGACATCATGGATAACCCCTTACTTTGGGATAACTGGTTTCATGGTGGACACGTGGTTTGTCCGCTCAAACCCTGTGTTTGCGTCTACAACATCAGCATAGCAGTGAAGTGACTCAGTGTGTGAAACGTTTCTCTGTCTGAGGTCATGGTCTAACTTCACTGAAGGTCTCAGCTTGTGGTCCTGCTGCTGTTTGTATTCAAGGAGGGATTTTATGGTATCACACCTGTTTGTTTGCTCAAGCTATGACTCATTTGCCTCTGTGTTGTATATCGTTATAGATTGTTGTTTGCCATCTTGTTCTAATTTGTTGTAGTGTGTAATGATACACCATGGAACAACAATGCAGTCATCTCTGCGCTTCTCACCATATGTGCTTGGTGGTTTTATTACCTTATTCTATTAAAAATTTAAAAGGAAAACTCTGGTGCTCTCAATGAATGGTAAAACAAAGTCGAAAAGGGGGAACTCATATGTGCCACATATAAACAATCACATTATTTTGAAACAATGGTTACATATTAACATATATTTAATCTCAATATCTAAAGAAACAAGAATATATAGAAACTTGATAGGAAAATAATGCTTAGAATTCCTTCATGTGCAAATCAGCTAAAAAATAAAGACAACCATCTACAAGGATCTAAAATTTATTGTCCTAATGTTTCCAGTTTCTCAACAAATTCTTAGTTCAAACCATGGAATTACATTGTATTTAATGTATGAATCCATAATTTTTCACATTGGATGATTGTGTGCATGTTAGCTGTTTTTATGTACTAAAATAATGCACACATTCCCAGAATCCACCACGGAAATAGGTCAAAGCTAAAAATCATGAACAAGACATTGGTAAACCCTGTTCAGCAAAACAACCACAACAGATTAACAACAGCTGCTGATACTGTTTATTTTAAATATTGAATACTATTTTCCACTCTGAACATGTCTGTCATTAACAACACAACTATATATTGTATGAACAGTACAAAAAAATATATAAGCATTATACTGCATTTTCCATATAATTCTGAGCAAGATATATGTATAGAAAATGTTATACATTTTAAATACTGAATCTGGAAATATTCCTTATTTGCAGTTAACAGACTTAAAAACTGACTCAAAGGGATGATTTTTTCTTTATTCAAGAGTGTGGTCTTTCGGTTTGTGAGCATTACTTAGTGATTTCTCGTTCAGATTTGTCATTCTTTCCTTCAAAAGGGTTGGGGTTAGAGGGTGAGATGCGACCCGATGCGACGTGCAAATTGCCACTAATATATTTGTGAATGAGTGACGAATCTGCTGACTGAGGCGGATAACATCTGCAGCTGTTAGGTACGGGACCCAGTTAAATCGAAAACCAGTTGGGCCATAACACCAGCCATTCGCTCACGGACTCCCGTAAAGGCAAGAAGGCGATGTCACTTTCTTAACCGGGGGGGGGGCGGAGTGGCTGAACCGGGTTACAGAGTAACCGCCCGTGCAGTACGCTCTAAGAAGTAAGCGAGGATGTCTCCTTCATGTGTTTTTTGGTTAAAAATACAAGATTTAAAGAAATCAGTTGCACTGCTCTCCACCTGAGACTTGTGGTGAAAACAAGAACCTACAGCCACCGGAATTTAGAGCATTGGTTTATGAGAGAAGGCGGAATTGGGGAAAGAGCCATGGCTACAAAGTGATGCATGAGTCATACACAATACTCACTTAGCACTCCCCCATCCATGTACTGTGACAGACAAAGTCAAAATCAAAGTGAGTTCTAATAGTCCCTGTTTGTCATAATGTTCTCTTGCTACCACACTGTCAGCTGGGCAAAATGTGTAGATAATCTGGTGTTAGGGAATCCAGGAGAGCAGGTCAGAGCGAGTGTGATTCAGTGAGTCTGTGGGTGGGTGTGACAGAGCAGAGCAGGCATGCAGGTGAGCCTGACGCTAAAGGAGGACAGGCAGGGTTAAGGAACACACACAAACCGCCCTCCTGACCAGTAAGTGGACCAGATACCAGAAACAGAGCCAAATGTCATAATCTCAACAATTACTGCAGTACATCCAGAAGGAATGACTGGAGCCCTTTGAGACATTTTGCCTGATTATCTGTTAAGACCTGGCCCCAGATTTCAGTTGCCATTTCATGCTGCCATGGTAATTTTCCTGTTCCCAACGTGTCTGCAAAAAGACATTGTGGCTGATCTCCTCCGTCCTCCGTTTGCAGCCAATGGAGCACCTCCTAAAGTATGGCACAGCATCAGACCTATGGTGATCCTGAAACTACTTGAAGAGCCAACTAATTATTTCTGATGTTGACTTCCTGATTGTGTCAACACTCAGGATGCAGGTTCTATGATCACAGTTGCAAGTGCTGGTTCCTGGACACATTGCAGACGGACACGATGACCATAATGTTGGTCCTAGGGGACCTAGAAAATGGTCAATCAATCTATCAATCAATTGTAATTCAATTTACGTAGCCCACATTCACGAATCACAATTTCCGTCATTGGGCTTAAAAGGATAGTTCAGTGATTTTGAAGTGGGGTTGTATTAGTTACCTATGCATAGTTAATATGTTACCTCATGGAGAATGTGATCAGCGCTGTCATTTTACGGAGTTTGGAGTAGTGAAAGTCGAACTCCCACTGTTGCACAGGGGACCACCAAAAACGTATTTTTTGCCCCATTTTTAAACGTTAAAAAAAGAAGTGCAAACTTAAACCGCTGTCTGATGGAGAACTGAAGCAGTGAAAAAATATTTTTTAGGTAACGTTTAAAAATGTGGCGAAAAAATACCTTTTTTTCGGTGATCCCCTCTGAAACAGTAGGACTCCGACTTGCGCTACTTCCACTTCTCCTCCAAACTCCGTAAATTCCTAAACTCCTTTAACAATTTGTGCAAGGTGTAAAATCTGCTGTCCTTAACCCTCGACTAGAGTGGAGAAAACCTACCCCAAAAAATTTCAAAACCCTCAACCCTTTTTAACAGCTTGGAAAACGCAGGAACCTCAGAGAGAGACACAAGTTGAGGGATCAGGATCAGGAATTCAATGGGATAATGGCATGTTGCATATGCCATTATCCTGACCTCATTCTGCCATAACAATGAACAGGTAACTAGTTTCAATAAAGTAACTATAATGCTGCTGATGATGATGATAATGTACACGATAATATTAATAAATTATATATCGCCAGAATAAGACACTCACAAAAAAGCAGAAACTACGGGAGAGAAAAACAGTGTCATTAATCATAACTGAATCAGAAAAACCACATGATAAAGTATCTATAAAATACAATAACATATCATAAAGAATAGTCATGTATGCTAACTATAAATCATACAACTTATCAATGCAGCTGTATCAAAAATGGCTAATATTTAATTTTGAATAGGAAACTTTTAACTACTTTTTTTAATTATTGTTTTAATTCTTGATTGGTTTGACGTGGTAAGAATCAGATAAAGCTTTAAGGTAATCCATGGCTCTGCTCCCATTGTTTCCAAGGTTGCAAATTATAATTTTTTCATGCAACAGATAGGCAGTATTTAAAATGAGGATGGACAGTCCAGAAAATCTTCTCAGAGGATGATTCTATTTCGGTATTTCCTTGTGAAAACTCTGCAAGCCAGCTGGTCTGTTCATTCTACAAGAGGAGACATGCTACATCCCGCTGTCCTCTGTTTATTGAGGCAGTAGTACTGGACATAATCTATCAGACAAACCCAGCCACTGTCAAGGTTTTCAAACAAAGTAAAACACCAGAGAAAAGCTGAGGGATCTTCCAGTCAGCTTCCCAAAAACCATGGTCATGAAGATTTTGCTCCTTCTGCCCCATGTCCTTGCCAACCACAGTCTCTCTCCCTCGGACGTCTGGATTATATGGAAAATGTAATTAACTGTCCCTCCTCTGGTTTCCCCTTTTGCCCCAGTCACCTGACTTCCCCTCCCATTCAGACACCTGTTCCTAGATTTCTATAATCCAGACGGTATTTAAATCGGCCTGTTTCACGTGCTCACTGCCAGATTGTAGCATGATTATAACGTGTAGTTCTTTGTCCTGCTTTCTGCGCAAGAGAGCATTTTTTTGCTGTGCGTGAATAAATACAGTCCTGCGGACACTGTAATGAGCTGCAGACATGTTTTCGCTCCATTTTAACCAGTCACAATGACAACTGTGGATATCCATGATGACATAAAACTATGACACGTAAGAGCTGGGTTGCAGATATTTGAAATGGGAGTATTTGCCAGTAAGAGGCTATATCAAAAAAAGTAATTAATATCAGAAATTGAATACACATGAATATCAGTGTGGAACTCAAACTGGTCTGGTCCTGGTTGGTCACTCCCTGCCTTGGGCTTGACTTTGTCTTACAGCTCAAAATCTTGGTTTTGCGTCAGTCTCAATACACTGGTCTGGATCATGACTTGGTTGAAGTGGTCTTGATAACTCTAGGATGTACTGACCACAGGTACTTTTTTCTCTTCCCTTTCTTCCCTTTTCTCATTCTTAATTAGAAAATCCTGGACAAAGTCCTCCTGGAAATACTTGGAAACAATGGAGATCCATCTCCAACTCAGCATATGCCCCCTGCTGGTGCAGAGTGATTCACGCAGCACTGATGGTGGAGCATGAAGTTATTACCAATATACAAAAAAAAAAAAAACCCTTGCCCTTATTGTCTGGGGAAGTTGTAAAATTCTAGGTATAATTACTCTGTTGGTCATTTATTAATGGACGCTATTAATGGAGCTTTTCTTTTTATAACTCTAACCGTTCTCATTTATCAAAGTGCAGTGTTATGTTACACAATTGAGTTAGTGCACATGTGCCTGTGCAGCCATGCATTTAACAATGCATCTGTATTCTTGAAAGCTTCACAAAAAGCAGTTGAAAAGAGTTAGCTTTCGGGACACCAGTGGTTACAGCTGCAAAAGGGTTCCATTTTGGCTCCGAATTACAAATGTGAGTCTGTGATTGTAGGAAAAGAGCTTTTCAGAATTATATTTTGTTAAATACAGCAACACTGAGCCCAAAATTATCCCAAGCAGACAACGTAGTGTATCGTAGCATATCATATTTCTCCACAAATCACATGTCCAAATAGATTGATCCACAGGTAGGTAAGAGGTTTTTGTACAGCATTGTACAAAATCCCTGGTCTTGCTGTGATTTTTTTTGTCATCTTTTAAATATAAAAAGCATTTCTACTGACACTTCTTTTTCCATTTACAGTAATATGCAATATGACCTGGATTAAAGGAACATCTAGGAAATGGTAGTGATGGCATTCATATACAGCACCAGTTATTAGGTTCTTTCTACTTGAAAATAATATTAGGTGTCTTATTGAGGCTAACAGATCTGAATAAATCTAAAAAATGCTGAGTGACAGCAGAGAAACAAGAGACCATAACCACACCAGCCACAATACCCCATCAACATGTTGATGTTTTAATACATTATTAATACATTATTACATGAGTACTCATGGGTTGGACCTCAACCCTCTTCAAACTTGATCGCAGCTACACATCTGTTGTGACTATGGTGACAAAACTATTTGACAGACAAACAGACATTAACACCCGCCAAAGTACAGGACCATGTATTTACCACATTACACACACACACACACACACACACACACACACACACACACACTAACCCCCCACAAAAGCAATGGAAAGTTGTTACTAATAAAGGTTTGTTTTTTCAAATAGATAATATATTTTATATCATTATGCCCATCAGCGTGCACATGTGTAAACTGTAGGTAAGAGAGCAGGGAGTTTGAAACACAGTGAGACAGTTTCACATCACCAGTGAATAGCATCATTAGCCATAATTATTATGAAGCAGAACTGAAATATAAACTCTCCTCACATTTTTGCATTAAGAAATGTCAAGTGTGATATTGCAGCAGCCGTTGAGCATAGTTTTCAGTTTTTTCAAAAGTGGTTGAAGCTGATTTTGGATACATTTCTGGAAAACAGCCTCAAAGCCACAAGTATTGGAGTAGGCGTTCCCATGGCAGCAGTTAGATGAGTAACAACTGATAGCAGGCATTACTAACAGGCACACTGACTGAATGTTTTGCTATTAATGGAGCCATGACAGTGTTGTATCTTACAAATCATATCTATATTTGACAACTCATGGTGGTGGTCAACAAGTGGTGGTTTATAAAGGAGTTAGTGTTAGCCAATTTTCTTCAGGAAGACATGTGAGTTGTCAGAGTACAGAAAGGCACAAATCAATCAATATTAAATTCTTCAAAAACTCATCACCACTGGAGACAATTAATGCAAAGTGGGTACGGGGTAAAAAAAAAACGTCCCCATGTTTTAATCTATATATACTGTTTGTTCTTGTTTTTTGTTATAACATGTGTACACATCTACATATGTTACACACAAGAGTATCTATTTTATATATATATTTTTTTTTTAATTCAAATGTAGCAAGGTTCAAGAGATACAAATTGCAATTCATCCTATTTGTCATTCTTGCTCCTCTTTCACTCAAGAGATAGATAATGCACGTTGTAATACTTCCCCAGCAACCACTCTTGGTCAAATACATAAATAAATATATCGCGAAAAAAAAGGGGAAATTGGGGGAGGAAACATGAGGAGGGAGACTTGGCACCCTGACCCAGTGCTGTCATGTATTCTCACTGACATCATCATTGTAAAATTAGGAACCTGGTTTCATCTTTCCTGCAGATGTGGAAGCTTGAAATTGCATTCCATGGGCCTGTGCCACATTTCATCAGTGAATTTTCCCCTCGCCGGTGTCCAAAAAGGAGGCTTGGCTACCCACAGTCCACAAAACCCCCACCCTGCTCCAGACCTTCACTATATGGTGTGCAGATTTGAATTTGACTTCCAGGACATTTGTTGGTAGTTGGTCTCCTTGAGCAAACATAAAAAATCAGTAGGTGGGGCTCTTTCTTGTATTTTTTGACTCATTATGACGGCAAAGAAAAACAAACAGCTAAAACATTATTAAACAATGTTACTGCCAATAACATTTTATTTTCCATTACAACAATGGCTAATCCAGCATTCCAATATCTAGAAAGCTCTGCAACCTGTTGTACCTTGGCTGATCAGGTTATGCAACAACCTCCCCACATCCCAAATATGTTTTTTTTAAATTTTATAAACAGAGGTGAGGGTCCTACACAGAATTTGTCATGTGTGCATGTGCAGGTGTGCCAAAAATGCATTGTGCCAATGCCTTCAACATCGGACTATTCTGATATCTGTTCGTATTTGTCTCAAGATATTTCTTGAACTTTGGAACAGTAGTTTGGCAGCATAATCTCATATGCAATCTCTTACACTAATTATTTCAACTGCACTTTACAGTCTCCATCAGGGATAGACTTGTTATCATCTGACCTAAAGTATGAAACTTCAGTAACCTGATATACTACTGGCACCAGTTAACATGACCAGCAAAGATTGCCTCTGGCTTCAGCTGTAAAAGTTTGCCTTGATCTTTGTCCGGTCGTGATCTGACTCCTGGTCAATGACTTCCTCCCAGAGGATGCTGCGAGCTCCATACTTGGTTGATGCGACAGCGATCTCCATTGACAACTGCTCAAACTCCGGGACAGTGTATTTGCTCTTAGCGACGTTTGCACTCCATTCATTGAAACAAAACATTCATGATGCAATCGCTGAGCTCTGCTCAAATTGTGAATGATTCAAACAAAGAATTATTCCCTCTGCTTGCATTCATTTAAACAGAACATGAAACAAAAATGATAATCCTAACCATGACATCGTTCCCCAAGTAGTTTGAGTACAAGAAGTTTTTATGTCTTGTTATTTGTATTTTTGTTTCCAGTCACATACTGACAACTAAATTCACTGTTGAGGTAGGAGACCTTGTCTGACCACAAGGAAAACCAGTTGTTCATTCCACACACAGTGAGGATTTTTTTTTGTTGTTGGTCTCCTGAGCCGCCTCTGAGAACTGTTTGTGTAACTATGACACCAATCTGCCTAACATACTTGGCACTTTCTTCTGTTGGATTTTGCACTCTTTCCTCAGTTGTCTCGCTATGCTCCTCTCCTCCTGTGTTTGGCCGAGGCGGGCTGGTGCTCTCCAGTTATAGTATTTCCAGCGCTGGCCTGTCTACTCCCCAGGCAGAGCCCACACCTGTGGCTGATAGGATCCTTCTGGAGTACAAAGGCTCTGATTTACAGCCCCGAAGGCTGCGGGCCCTGCTACAGCTGCAGAGCGGCAGGAAAGGGAAGTTGTTCATCACGCAGCATGCATTTCACCAGCAATAGCCGCCATGCTCCTACTGCAGGCCAGACCCTTGAAACTCACCTAAACGACAAGTGGCAAAATAGTGCTTTTTGTTACAAATTACATCTAATACACTATGCCTGAAGAATCCTGTCATGGGGATTAAAAGCAGCTCCTATTTTGTATTTAAATCGAGCATAGTTTAATTGCTTAACAAGAAAGTTAAATGTGCGCATTCCATTGGCAAGCTCGGTAGAATTTGTTCTGCAGTTGTGGGAAGGCTCATAGAAGGTGGTGATGTGGAGATGAATGGTTTGGAGTAAGGGTGGAGCCGGAGGGTGAGCCAGCCGTGAAATGGCAAAGTTTAAGGTTAAAAGCAGCATGGTGACGACTGCTCATGGGCCTGCACTGAGGGGGTTCACGTGATCGTCCCCGTGCCCAGACATGAGGAATGGCATGTAGCGCGTGTTAGTTTACCAGTGAAGTTATGGGGTATCATCAAATGTTGGGAGGTTTTGATCTAAATCCTGTTTAATGTCTAAACAGAATCCTGTCGCGCAGCCAGTTTGTGTATTTATTGATGGGAACAGTGAATACACACCCTGAAAATGATGAATTGGTTTCACTGTTCAGTGTTTGAATAGACATGAAATCTATATGGAGTGGAAAGATTATTTTTCTCCCCCTTCACAGAGGAGAATCTGTTGACATGCTGAGCTCTTGTGCACATGTGAGATTGTAGCGTCAGTATGGGACATGCACCGTGGAACTAATGCATTTTGTTAAGCTCTTTCAAATTATTTCCATGCAGTGTGTTGTCAAGACAAAACACATCCCTCATGCACACTGGGAAGTGTGCTACATTTAGAGACCACAATAAATGTCACCTATAAACCTAAATTATTATTATTAGTTTTTTTAACAACACAGCAAATGAACACAACGGCATTCATAACAAGCCTTTCTTTTATGTGAGCCCATTTAAAAAAAAGTGTAGTCATTTGAATGAATCATTACAGTAATGAGGTTTCCTTTGACCAAATGCATATGCTAATCTGTACTTTGTCACAGCATTGTACAAATTATAAGAAAAATCATATAGTGCAAACTATTTGTACAATAGCATTGTTACAGCATAAAGTAGGTATGGTTGAACAATACAGGGTGGCATAAAAAAACCTTCATATATTATATATTAAAAAGAAATCTAAAATGAGCACTTGAAGCTGCTTTTGCCTATACACTTATGTTAGTTTCTTTTGTCCACAATCTGGAAGGCTGGTGGTTTGACCCCTGCTTCCCCCAGTCAGCATGCCGAACTGTGTCCTTGGGCAAGACACCCCTACACATACACTATCTCTAATGGCTGTCCTGGCAGTGTATGAATGTGACCGAAAAAGTGTGTGAATAGCAGCGCTGTATAAATGTGTGTGAATGGGTGAATGTGACTTATGGCGTATTATAAAGCACTTTGAGTGATCCATAGGACTAGAATACCCATTTACACAATGTAAAGATACAATGTCTATATATTCTGGTGTTTGTGTTATCTTAAGTATAATATTTCACTGTCAATCAATCTCAGACAGGAGAAGGAAGGGAAGGAAAAGGAAAAAAAAGGTTAAATGTTCAAAGAAAACCTTTAAAATCCTTGCATTGTTATACAAAATAATGAAGAACCCCTTCTGTGGAATCTCAGAAGACCTGATGATAATGCTCCAGACTGAATCAGTGACATAAGGCAAAATGAGGCCATGCTGTTACCTCAGGCCTTGAACCTTAGCACAGCGATCCCAGACACAGCTGTCTTGGACGCAGCTCACTTGTTTGTGTACCCATTCACACATGCACGCTTTGGAGTTTTATTTGCAGATCCCTGAGTATCACAGCTATGTTCCCCGAGCCAGACCACCTGCAACAATTAAAAACGCCTCTGTAGCTTGCTGGCTCAGCGGGGTTCTGATCAACACTGCATTATATTATAAAGAGAAGTTGTTTTGCAAATGGCTGTAAAAGGGCTCTGGTTTCAACTCCCTGGCCCGTTCAGCCCATCATACCCCCCCCCCCCCCCCCACACACACCAGTGTTCCCACTCTGATCAAATAGTGTAAACCAGGGAATAAACTGCAATAGACTGACGCGTCTTTCCACGAGCTTGACAACGAGACAAGTCTTTCAGCAAACATTACTTCACTTGGTGGTTTGAAGTCAATCCATGCTGTAAATATGGTCAGAAATCACTGGGTGCAGAAGACAAAATATTGGCATTTGCATAACATTTTATACATGCATGTATGCATGCCATGTCAGTGGCAAAGAGAGCAACATATACATTCACAAATAGATGCATCCGTTTCTTGTTTTGTTGAAAGTGTATATGAAAATGGGCTGAAAACTTCCCAGTTCAGGCACCAGATCAATCAAAGGCCAGAATGAGCAAACTGCTCAAATCCACTGGTAACATGGCACTTCATGAAACATACATTTATAGTATGACTTGTGATATTCATCGCAACACATTGTACACAAAGTGCAATGTACCAGGTAATGGTAAATGCAGCAGCTTCAGAAAGTATTCACACCCCTTCATTTGTTGCAAGTTCAAATGTTTAAGAAATTGGAACATAGGATTTATTCTTGATCCTTGCATGCTGGAGTCTGTAAGGGTTTCACTGTGCATGAAAGGTGACCCACTAGAAGGGCACTGCAGTTATCTAGGCATGAGATAACATTGCCTGTATTGTGAGCTAGTCATCAAAAATTTGCCCACAAAATCCGCAAATATGGCAAAAGGAGTCAGCTGGTGAGAGAACCACACCATAAAACAAAACGCAGACTCCGGGGTGACATGAACCAAGGAGACAATGTGCACCAGGAGGTAGGTGCTCTTAACTGTGTCCCTAACTGTGGCTAGAGACAGCATAGGACGAAATGTCTGTTTAAGTTTTATACTTTGTCAATTTTGCAGCTTATTTAGTACAATAAACTGACCACCAAGAGCCCAGATTCATTTTCTCAGAACTATAAAAGAACCTGGAGGTACTCATGCATAGTATACAAAATCATCAAGAACAGCAGCGCCGCTGACCCCAAGTATGGTGTGGCCATGCCAGGGGTGGAATGGAAAAGTCCTCCTGTCGCCTTATACTGAACGCTTTTCCTTAACCTCTATGGAAATCGTAATAAAGGCCATTGAAAGGTGTAAAGGAGGATTCATAGAACTTGGGAAAAGCCAGCTAAGAGTTACTACACAACCTAATTATGTGAAGGCCCGATGTTATTGAGGTGTGTCTGCATTGGTGAAACTACACATTTCCGAAGATGGACTACAAAAAGCGCATTGTTACAGGCTACCGTCACCCTGTGCGTCCGAGCGGGTTGATTCATGCAGGCTAAACATGGACAACATGGTGAAAATAATAATTATTCATTACCACATATTTATTGTAAATTGCTCTGGACAAAAGCGTCTGCTGAATTTATGTAATGTAATGTAATGTACCAAGATTGGAATTTAAATAAAAACAACAATAATATAGGCCAGAAACTGAAAGGAAAAGGTTTGTCACGGCTCTGCCAGGGGTAGTGGGTGGGTTGCACATTCACCAGTAGTAGTCAAATGTGGCTACTCTGAACTTTAACCAAGTCTGAGTTTTTTTTCCCCGCTCGAGATCCCTTCGTGTCGTTGTCTCCCCTAAACAGATCCTTGCTGTGCTGGTTCCCCGTGTGTCTTTCCACCCCGACTCCTACACTACATCCCCCCTCCTCCGCACTGACTGTGTTCTACCTCCACTGTCCTGCACTGAGCTTTTGCCTTCATGCCTCCAACCAGTACCTTTTGTGTTCAAATAAACCTTGTTAATCCCCCTTGTATCTGGAGTCCTGCTTCTGGGTCCACTGGGAATTACATTGCCCTCTGCCCCCAGTGGCCAAAAGGGGAGGCTCATCAGTATCCCCTGGATCCCTAATGAGCCATGCCGTCTCCTCCACAGCAACCCCCTCTACGCGCATACAGCTCCCAGCCTCCCTTCTATGGAACAATAAATCAATCCCTCTCATCTCTGAGCCCCCAGATTTAACCTCTGTGCCCCCCGAGTACCACGACTTAGGCAAGGTTTTTAATATGATGATTGCTCCCTAGTGCCCCTTTCCCACCAGTTGCTTATTCAACATCTCTCATCCTGAGCGTGAAACCATGTGTCATGATTCTGCCCCTTAGAACCCTGTCGACTCTTGAGAAGTCTTTGTTTTTCTTTATGGTCTGTTATTCATGTTTTACTTACTTCTTGTGAACTTAGATTTATTCATTTAAGATTCCTTGTGTACCTCTGTTTAGTTACTTTTGTTATCCCTTGTGTTTCTTGTATCTAGTTTTCGATTTTCCTGTTTTACTTTGTATTTTCCTTCCTTGTGTGTTGTCACTTCCTGTTCTCCTGTGTGTTTTGACTTGTGTCTCTTGCCCCAGTGATTGTTCACACCTGTTCCCAATGGGTCTCACCTGTTTCCCATCACCTGTGCCTACTTGTGTCTAGTTAGTCTCTGTGCCTCCCTTTGTCTACCTGTTTGTTCCCTGAGTTTTTGGCTATTGTTCTGTTCCGTTATTCCTTTTCTACATCCGTGGACACCCTTTGTTAGATTTTGGTTTTCGTTTTACTTTGGAAATTTGTATTTTTGGGTTTTGATTTCTATTTATTGAATTATTACTTTAAATGCACCTTGCATTATGGTCCTGCTTCCTGCATCACCGTGACACCATGGAGGAATACATTTGTGACTCCCTGGCAGCCAGGATCCTTAGCCCTTCGTCATCTCCTGTTGGTGCAGGGTTCTTTTTTGTTGACAAGACACATAGCCCCTGCATTAATTTCCATGAGTTCAATCACACCATGGTTAAAAACAAGTACCCACTCCCTTCATTAATTCTGCAATTTAGCCCCTGCACCAAGCAAAGATATTTTCTAAGCTGGACATGCACAACGCATACCACCTGGTGCGAATTACACAAAAGACGAATGGAAAACGGCTTTCAACACCCCCTGGGCCTTTTTCAATATTTTGTTATGCCCTTTGGCTTTATTATCGCCACTTAGATGACATTTAGATTTTTTCCTGTAACCAACAGGAGCATGTGCAGCATGACAGGCTGGTTCAACGCTGTCACGTAGAGAACAAACCCTATGTCTAAGCAGAAAGCTGTCCTACACGTCCCCACAGAGTTTCCTGTGTTTATTGCCTAAGGATAACTCAAGGCAGAACCTGGTAATACTCAGGCAGTGTCAGAATGACCCACACCCTCTTCACTCAAACAGCTCCAGCAATTTTGGGGTTTTGATCATTTTTATAGTCGCATCATCCTTGACTACAGCCGTTTGCAGCTCCACTCGCCCAACTTGCATCCACCTTTGTTCTCCTCTGCCCCTATACTCACTCATCCAGACACCTTGCTACAGGGGGACGCATATGATTCAGGAGCGGGCACTGTCCTGTCCCAGAGATCTCTGCTGACCACAAACTGCACCCCTGTGTCTTTTTCTCCCGCCAGCTATCACCGGCCGAGCGCAACTATGATGTGGAGAACCGAGAACTGCTGGCCATGGTTCTGCCTCTTCAGGAGTGGAGACACTGGCTGGAGGGGGCACAACACCCATTCATTATTTGGACAGATCACCCAAACCTCTCCTATTTATGCTCAGCTCAGCATTAAAACTCTCGCCAAGCCCGCTGGTCTCTCTTCTTGAGAAGATTCCAGTTTTCATGGCTCCAGATATATTAACTTAGCCCCGGAAATTGAAAAGACCCAACCAGAGACTATTCTCCCCCCTGGTTGCATGGTTTCAGCCACACACTGGGAGATTGAGAACAGTATTTGAGAAGCACAGCGCATGCAGCTTGACCCAGGTAACGGACCGCCTAATCGCTTATTTGTCCCTGGCTCAGTCCACCCAGAGGTTGTAAAGTGGGGGCATTCCTACAAGCTAGCTTGTCACTTTGGTACTAAATTTCATCAAGGAGAGATTTTGGTGGCCCTTAATCTCCCAACATACCCGAAAATTTGTGTCATCCTGTCCAGTATGGAGCAAGTCCTCCCACCAGGCCACTGTTGAACTGCTGCGCCCCCTGCCTGTCCCCAGACGTACATGGTCACACATTGGCGTGGACTTCGTATCTGGTCTGCCCACTTCCACAGGTAATACAATTATACTCACCATCATTGACAAGGTCACCCAGACTGTTCATTTCATCCCCCTCTCCAATCTCCCCTCTGCCACAGATACTGCAGACCTTCTGGCTACGGACGTTTTCCATCCCCACGGCATCCCTGGCCGTGGTCCGAAGTACTTCAAAAGTGTGGAAAGCCTTCTGCAAAGCGCTCGCAGCCTTGGCCAACCTATCCTCAGGCTACCAACCCCCTTTTCCTAGCTCAGGAGGACGAAGTGGCAGTTCCCTCAATCCAGGCCAACCTGCGGCGCTGCAGGCGTGTATGGAATGCTGCCTGAGCTGAACTCCTCTGCCAGTCAGCTCACAATCAGCGGATTACTGACAGACGATGTTACACATCCAATTATCAGTGGTGTGTTTTAAACCTTGTGAAAGACTCTGATGGATTCACACCTGTAAAGAATTTCGAACAGAAGCATGTGCGGAGTGAATAGGAATGAGAGCAGGAGAGCACAGCACGTAGAGTCAACATATACCAGTTGGCGGAGTGCTGCTCCTACCTCTCACCCACAAATGGCTCCTCTTTACTCTCTTTGTTTGTGTAAACAATAACCAGATTTTTAAGATCTCAGATGACTCTGCTGTATACTGACCAGAGCTGTCGAAGAACAGACAGTCGTTATTTTACCACCATAAACCAAGAGGCCAGTGTGTTTCTCTTTTCTAAATACTTTTTCTACGTGCATGGTGTCAGGATTCACAGGTTAAGAGACTTACTCTGCAGGACACGGAACCAAAAACACAAAGAGCAGCTAGATTGATTTCAAATATTAATAGTGTATTTACAACGATATATGAAGTGCAAGTAACTATCTGATGAGAGACCCAAATGAGCAAAAGTTAAAGGGCTTGAGTAAACAGGGATTGTAGAGTCCATGGAAGGGCAGGGTAGGTGGGAGGGTAACCCAGGAGTGTTTTTTCAGGGGAATCAAGGGAACAGGGTGGCTTAAGGAGCCGGCTGAGCTTCACAAACTGAGCAGGTGACCCTGGGACAAAGCAAAGACAAAACAGGATTAATGCACAAGCAGGTAGGTACAAAAAACACTATTCCAGAATGGCATTCACAGATTGGCAGGAGTTTAGCCGAAGCAACAACACCATGAGGTAGACATTCTGGCAAGGAGGCGTTGATCGCGTAGTAGGTTGGAAAGTGACGCGAGAGTTTGCCAAGGTACCAACAAAGACTGGAAAGTATGTTTTTTACATCAGCAGCAGATAGACGGTCTTGTCAACTGACCCAGAATCTTTGGGGACCCAAAACGACACTGAAACCACACAGTACAACTGCTGCATCTTTCTGGACACACGAATAGCACCCCAAAAGGACTCTTCTTCTTCTTTTCCATGGACTTGGTAAAGTAACCCTGTGACTAACCCTATTTTAACCTGACACTCTTTATGCTGCACCAAATGGCCTTATCAAAGAAGCACAGCATGTGGCCGAGCCAACACCTCTGATACCGCCATCTTGTTTGTAGTACTTCTCAGACTAGTTACCTCTACGGCCACCTAGTCTCTACTCACACAGATACACACACATACACTCCCTCAGACTTGTATATATATGCCGTTTGTTAGACTAGATATTGTTGTTTCAACTTATCTTTTAAATAAATGTTAATAAATATGCAGTCTGTCTATTTAATGTTGCATAAGTGTGAGTATTGCCAACCGCTGACCTGTCGAACTCCAAATCCTTCAACCTCTGCTAACTACCAAGGTAGTGATTCTGGTAGTAATTATTCATTTAATTAGCAATCAGAATTCCAAATTGATAGTTAGTATATTGTTAATGAGACTGATTCAGTTGATTGGCTATCAACTTTGATATTAATTAAAGTTATCATTACCAATGTCAATGCACAACATCTTTCAAACCAATAGATGGCACCTTAATGCTGCTGTGGATGTAAGGGAGACCGTAGCTACAAGCTCTGCTCATTCGCTGCTCAGAAATAAAGGAGCTCTGGCATGAGGAAGACGCTAACTTTGGTCCTCTCGCTATTAATCCACAGGTACTGACAAACTCTGTTTTCTATCATAAACTAGGTTCATGGTATAATGTGAATGTTGTAGTAAGTGTTTTATAATGTTTAAGCATTATTTTGAGATGTTTTAAACGTGTTTAGCTTCACGTTTGTAGCTAATCACCTCGACGTCCATCATCGTGCTGCGTAGTTATTTTCACTTCGTTTCACACCATTGGTTTTTTAATTGTATGTAACTGTTTCATGCATTCGGTATACAAGAGGAAATGCGTTCTAATAATTGTTGAGAATATTCGCCAGCCACTAGTGAGTACTTTGTGATGAAAATGATATCAAACTAATGTCACATTCAAGTCACTCCAAACATGTCACGGTTGCGCCATCTTGTTTGCACTGTCTGTTAAGTGCAAGTGTTAGTAGGACTGAATGTGATAATTTTAGAGACTGTAAGAATGAGAGTAAAGTGAGTGTGTTTGGGTTATTTTATTTGTGTAAATGTATTTTTTGTTAATTTTGGTTAGGTGTAATGTTAAATTATTTAGGGGTTAGGGTTAGTTTTGTTATTTTCATTCATTTATTTTTTTCATTGCATTTCTTTGTCAAACATTTTTGTATCATTTAGACAGTCATGTGAGTTCAACAAATGATGTGACTGAGATTTGAAGCACAGAAATAAAGGAGCTCTGGTATGAGTAAGACGCTAATACGCGCAAACACACTGAAAGAGCAAGATGTGTTTAAGAGAGGAGAGAGCAGTGAATGAACACACGGTGATGGTGTACAGACTTTAGCTCTCTCTCTGTTAGCAGTCTGTCTCTTAAGGAGGGAATAGTCGTGGTGTTCTTTACCTCACGGTGCCTACGTGAGACATTTTCAAACTGAGTAACAGTCGCAAATGACTCTGATGTGGTACTGTTTGCACTGACTTGTTTGCCGTACACTCGTCATGTAGCTGCCTGTGGCGCCGTGTCAAGTGCTGATACAGGTTGGTGGTATTACCTGGTGATGAAGTGACTGAAAGCTTTGCACAATACCTTATTTTGTTGCACATCTGTTGGCTAAAACCTGAAATACTCCCGTATCACGAAATTCTGTTCTGGACTATATTGTCAACGTTGCTTCTTGGCTCTACGGAGGCCACTCCGCTAATGCAAAGTTATTCTTTGGTTTCACAGTTGTGACGTTGGTGGGCCTATACGTAGTCGGCCAAGGCAACTTCTGATTGGTGAGAACAACTAGTATCTGCGCAACATGGCATTTCTGATTGGTGGGCATGACTGACAGTGTGACAGCAAAGTATAAATCCTGGGTCAGATGCGCTGCATAATGTATTCTAAATCACAGCTTTTTGTGATGTGCAAATCGTGCTGTTTCAAATCGCGATTTCCATTTGAAAACGATTCATCGTTCAGCCCTATTACACTGTGCTCCCTAGTTTGGGTACCCTTGCTGGTCCAGATTTCCCCTAGGTCTGGCGCCGGTATCAATTGCATCAGTCTGTATATACTGTAGGTAAGTGAGAGGATGATTGGAGTATGTGGGAGGATCAGGAGCCAAAGGTCACGCCCAGCCAGCAGCACATACTGTCAGGTGGAAGAGCAGAGTGGGGACAGGGAAAAACACACGGTCACGTACGGTCAAATTGTCAAATTTGCCTCTGAAGCTTCCTAAATCCTGAAATGACTTGGAAGTATTTCATCGGCAGCCATGATAAGAGCTATTTAGATTCTCTAAATGGATAAGAAAGGTGCTTTAATGCTTCCTTTTCTATGCTATCCTTTAGCATAGGGTACACTGGGCTTTACTATGAGAAAGCAAAAGAGAAATAGATGCCCTACAATTCATTGCGGCAGCAATATTTAACGTGACGTGCCATGCACTAACATAAAGGATTAAATCCGAGGTAGAAGAAGAAGAGTATGAATATGATCCAGAAGGGACATAAGTTACCGTTGCCTATGGAGCATTTACATCTGATGCCACGTGTTGGTAATACACTCTGGAGCATTTTTTGTAGTCCATCTTCGGGAATTTGTCAATAACATCTGCCGTCGCATAATGACGTCGCATAGTGTAAGTGGAGTCGGATTCTCTGAGCAGCGCTGTAGTCTCTTCCTAAGTCTTATGAGTCCTTTTTACACCTTTCCTTGACCTCATGAAGTTTTACATTGATTTCAAGGAATAGTAGATAGGAAAGGACGCTAGGAAGGACAATCCAAAACCACCCACACATTTCAATCTACAACAGGGATGTCAACCAAAACATGCCAAAATATATAATCTTTAACCAGATGGGTGGTTGCAGTAAATCATGTCCCCTCTACACTTGTTGTTTTATTATTTTACTATAACTACAATAAATCAATTTAAGCAAATATTAGTTAGAGTCTAATGTTCAATGTTCACATAATAGTTTTACAAGCTAAATTAATTCACTCATTACATTATAAAATGCTGTGTCATTTATTTTTTAAGGTGGATTGACAGCCCTGACTGCTTTCCAAAAGAAAAAAAGTCTTCCATCCCCTCAGCAATAAAGTGGCCTCTGTCATCTGAGCCTATCCCCATCTGCCTCAACTTAGGACAATATGTCAAAATTGTGCTAAATTGAGCTGCTGTCAGTGATTAAAGCTGTACAGAGGAGGAACAAATCTCTATGCCCATGTCAATTATTAGCTCATTGATTACAGTAATGCGGGAAATTGCCCGTTGGAATCAAATGTTAGCTTAGACACCTGGCTCATACGGTAAAGAACACAGGAGCTGGAGCCCAGAGGAGGAGACTGCACTCATCTGGCAAATGAAATGTGACATAGGGAGCAGTGCTAAGTCACTCAGTTGTCTACAGAGAAATCTGATACGGTGAGACAACCAGTACTCATCAGCTTGAGGAAGCTGTCACTCAGTTCATTCAGTCTGTGGATGTGGAGCTGTTGAGAGCTGTGAACCAGTAATGATGAATTATGAAGACAACTCTGTTAAAATAATCAAATTCTCTGCCTTTTTAAGAAGGACTGGATTACGAACATTTTGAAGTTCAGGTAATTTTTTTATCACTTAAAGCACAATTTTTGGGTCAAAACATGTTTTTTAATTTAGTTGTACTTAAATCCTTCAGTTGAGGCACTCACTGTAGTACTTATGGAATTGAGTTGGGTCTAAACAATAGATATTTTAACAACACAGGTTTTAAGACGTAAAATTAACCAACTAATAGAGACTGAATTGAATCCTAACCTTCATCACAGTCAGCCTTGTTGTCATGATAATGAAAATAATCAATCATTAAAAAACAATGACATGGCACTGCATTTATGAAAGACACAGCACGTTCATTTGACACGTTTCAGTTCACTGCAGTTCAATCTTTCAACTCATTTGTAAATTCTAAAGTGGTCTAATCATTAAGTAACTGGACTTTCAAAGTTGAACTAACTTGAAACTAACCAACTATATATATATAAATTAGCAAGAAACTAAATTCCTGAAATTCCTGCTTTTACAGTGAAGGTAAATGTGGTATAACAGGACAAATTGAGTATTGGACTAAGTAATTTCCTGAAGTTAAAGTCTCAGTGTGGTAATTTCCTGGCATCATCTGGTGGTAAAGTTGCAAACTGCAACCAACTTGAGCGCCCAACAGGGGACACTTTATGGTGGCGCACCGAAGTTCCAATAACTTCAGGTTCTATTAATCTAGGTGCAGACTTAGCCAGTGCATCGCAATGTGGTGTTAGCTACTTCTACAGGTAATAAGTTACAATCGTTCTATTAACATTACTTTCATGTAATGTGGTTAAGTGAAGATTCAACAGGATCTGGTTCCAGAACATCAAGAAAAAATATAACCGTGATAAAAAGCAACCAATAAACATACACATTATTCTCCAATATTGTAGCAATATTTTGTGTCTGTGTGTGTGTATGTGGAGATTTTTGTAACTGTATCTCAACCTGTTTGCATTATCAGATTTGTTTGTGTATAAAATAATCTGCAAATGAGATTTGCAAATGCGTGCAATAATCTGTAAGTGTGAGGTAAAATGCGTAATGGGTGCCTGGCTTGCCATACCTGAGCAAAAATACTAAGACTTTCAGCCATTACAGTATTATCATGTATACATTTACAAATGTATCTATACATTCACAAATCTATACATGCAGATTCATTTACAGACACAGGAATCTGATCACGCACAGACATATTGAAATACAGTTACACAAATCTACACACATACACTCACACAGACATTATTGGTCTCACACATATTTAGTTCAATGTTTATGTTGAAAGTGAATAAATTATTTATTGCCTAAGTCATTCTGGGACTCAGAATTTCCTTCATGTCCTAAATACATTTCTCCCTGATTTTCAAAAAGGTAGTTGAAAATGAGACTTTAATTTTTGAGATAAGTCTAATGTTATAATAATAATTGAATGAAACATGAAATAAAAAATGGTGTTTTAAAAAAAAAAATATATATATAAAGGTTTATGTAAAGGTTAAAAATAAAAAAATAAGTCTTGTAATAATTAAAAAGGAACAATAAGCTGCAGAATATAAAGTAGTATTTTTGTGGTTTGCTCTCTTCCATTCATATTATTCAATTTAGATTTTCGTGCTGTGTAGATTTACATGTAGTCACTCCCAATTGTAACAGTCATTGATAAATCTGAGTCATTAATCAGATGTTAATGTTCTTCTGATGTTCAGACGCCATTTGAGGACAAGAACTTATCTGACAAGACAGAGCCTGTAAACATGAGTCTGCTCTGTTAGCTAACTTCATTCATTCTTCATTATCTCTTCTCGCTGGTTGCTCTTGTTTATGTAACCTTGCTGGAGACTAAATAAAAGTTTCTCCGCATTTCTCTGTTATTCAGTAGTGTAAGTCAAATAATATTCATACTGGTTTAAGGGACCTGGATAATGGATGGGTGGGCTCTGGCCAAAAAAAGGTTGAGAACCACTGGCTTAATGGATGACCATCTCTTTCTCCTGAGCCACGGCCGCATGGCATGTACTATTATGTTCTATGATACAGGAAAATGTGAAGACCAAAACATATTTCATGGCCCTGATTGGTTAACCCTAACAACGCCACTGCCTCTGTCCTCAAAAAAAATACCAACATCATCTGTTTTTTCGAGAGAAAGTCCACATAAAGAAAGGGGATTCTGAAATACAAATCATTTTCACTCTGACACATGACAATGGGCAGATGGTGTTGAAATTCACTGAGATTCACCAGAGGATGAATCCCCCCCACCCCGTCACTCCACGCCTGAAATCCCCATTTTCTACCAAATACAAAAATAACCTAAACCAGGCCATTCCACAAAATTTAGTTTGCATAAGACATGGTACTGTAATTGCCATTACCAGAGGATTCCACTGCTTCGACTACTTTTAGAAATCTGTTCTACATACACCCCCAGGTCCTTACGCCATTCAGTGCATGTGCAAGAAGCATGTGTTAAACATGTCATGTATTAAGTACAATCCAATATTTAAATTAATTCGAGGGTCAGTTCACTTAAATCATGTTTACAATAAGCTCATGTATCTATGGGCCTGTTCTCACCTGGCATTAACATCCGACCAGAGTGATCAGATCACAAGTAGACAGCTCCCAGTACTCCTCAGTGACCACTTGTGATCTGATTTCACTTACCCGCTCTGTATGTAAATCAACACGTACATCATTTCCGTTTGCAATAGACCAAATGCGTTGTCGATTTTTACCGGTGGGAGGCAGCAGTGCCCCTGCTGTGCCTAGTCTGCCCGGTAATATAGGAAGAGTAATTGGATGCAGTAGAAGAAGAAGAACTCAAAACGATACAGACTCTATTCTTCTTGGCATGTTCCAGGCAAACCACATCAAGATGTTAGACGTTGTCAGATACAGCCTCATCAGGCGGTCTCTCACTGCTCACAGTGGCCATAAACTGTCGGTAACATGGATGGATGGGCGGAGCCCATTCTCACTATGGATGCCACTACATACACATAACAGCACAGCGCAGCGCCAACCTCATACACACACTTCAATACCCATAAAGCCACCTGCTTAAAGGACCGGGCTTGGCTCGTAACAACGTACTCGTAATTTAAGCGATTCCTTAATGTGGCCAAAAGTCAAATACCCGTTCTCACTGCTTTTAGAATGTGGACACATGTGACTTTAAACCACCTCTGAATGTGGTTTTTGAGATCCAATTTCAATGCGTCCTCAATGCGCCACTGTCCACTTGTGATCGGATCACTCAGGACAGATGTTACTGCCAGGTGAAAACGGGGTCTACTGCCTCCAGTAGCCCTGCACTCTTAAGTTCAACATGAGCAAAGCTCTAATCTTCTTGTTCCTAGTCTGCTTTATCTGTTACCAAACTAACTAAATGCATGTAACCATGTACAACATTAAACATCATTACAAACTGAACAAGGCAACATTGACAACAGACTGAACCAGAAAACCAATAGCATGACTGCAAGAAGGCGATGAGCAGAGTACTTCCTGAAGAAGCTTAGATCCTTCAACGTGTGCAGCAGGATGTTGGAAATGTTCTACCAGTCAGTTGTGGCCAGTTTAGCAGTGTGGTCTGCTGGGGGAGCAGCATCAGAGCCAGCGACACCGATAGACTTAACATACTGATTTAGAAAGCTGGCTCTGTAACAGGCTGCAGGCTGGAGACTTTTGAAGCTGTGGTGGAGAGGAGGACACTGCACAAACTGTTATCCATCATGGATAAAACCTGACCATCCTCTCTACCACACACTGGACACACAGCAGAGCAGCTTCTCCAAAAGACTCATGCAGCTTCACTGTCACAAAGATCGTTACAGGAAATATTTCCTGCCACAAGACATTAGATTGTACAACACATCACCTGCACATTTCTGCCAACTGATGCACATACTGCACTATTTCATGTAAATTCTTTATATTTATTTTCCTTATTCTTTATATTTTTTTGCAATTTTAACAATTGTATTTTGTATATTTTTTAAGGTGTGTTGTGTGATACCTGCTGCCGTTACACCAGAAATTCCCACCTTGGGACCAAACCCGAGCCAATCCCAGCTAACATTGATGAAGCCGGAGAACCCGGAGAGAACCCACGCATACACGGGGAGAACATGCAAACTCCACACAGAAAGGCCCTGGTTGGTTTGAATCGATATTTGAACCTAGAACCTTCTTGCTGTGAGGCGAAAGTGCTAACCACTACGCCACCATGCAGCCCTCTTCCCAGACATGTTTCCAGATAAATATGATCTATGGAGGATTCACGTTTCCACAGCACATGTGCATAATGGACGAAAGCTGCCCAAAGTAGATGTGACACAATCATGTTATTATATACAGATCTGAAATTAAACCCCATTGTTGATGCTATTTATAATCAACATTTGTCTGCAATAGGTATTTACAGTTGGTAACTAGAACGGCACTCAGTAGAGTGCATACCTTCGCAAAAGTCCAACAGTCACAGTGAATTCAATCAAGCCACACCAAATTGCACACACTCATAAATATCTCTACCATAAAAAAAATCCTGATTCTTTTGTTGTTGTTTTTTCAAGATCCAGGCATTATTCCCTTGGGAAATATGTAAAAAATGTCAAAAAAACTCCTTTGTCTGTGTTTACTAATGATTGACATTAGGTTGTGTAATTAAGGTGCTATGAACAAGTCACTTTGGCCATGTTCATCCCAGTTCTCACATCCCTGCTCTTTATCCAAATAAACGCATACATGATTTCTGTTAACAAGGACCAAATGAGAAAATCAATGTGTGGCGGTACTGTTGTGGTGGTCTGTGTAATGTTAGTTTAAATTTTCATAAAAATTTTCAGTTCATTATGAAACTGTAGTGTGTCAGAGGACGTCAGCTGAGTCATCCTTTAATGTGACCCAAGACACATCTGTCTTCACACTGCCAAAAGAATGTGGCCACATGCGTCCAGCTATAACCCGAAACTGGTGAGTTCATTTGGCATCAAGTAGTCAAGAATGTCTTCTCACATAAAGAGAGATGTGACTCTCATATCAGAAGCAACATCTGATCCATGTGGTTTGACATATGCTGTGAAAAATGAATGACCTGTTGCTTAAGAGCAGGTCTATGTCCAGAGAACAGTAGTAAAGGAATGACAGAAATTAATAACACAAATGTGCCGGACAGGAATGGGACAGGAAAAAAACAAACATTTCCATCTTTCCCCTTTCCCACCAGAAATAAACATCTTCAATATATTTTTTTTTACAAAAAAGGGAGAAGAAACTATTAATCATGTGGTAAACCTCTGAGTCCACAGCTTTTCCCATGTCAAGCCAATATTACATTTACAAAACTTGGCCGGAGAAATAGTTATGGACCCAAACATATTTCATCGAAGAGCAAGAAAAATATGATGAGGCCAGGGAGTTAATCATCTGCACAGCCCTACAATGGGGACTGATATCTATGAGTGTGTGCAATCTGGTGTTGCTTGATTAAACTGTTGGGCCTTGGCGGCGATATGAACACTTCTGAGTGGAAATCCATTCAGTAGTTTTGGTGTAATGTCAAACAAACAAGCCAAATTACCAACAAGGAAACAAATGGAAAGGGGTAAAAAAGTATTCAATTTTTAAGGTGAAGATATGTGGGCGGCTGTGGCTCAGGACGTAGAGCCGTTTCTCCACCAACCCGAAGGTTGGCGGTTCAATCCCAACTCTCGCCAGTACACATGCTGTTGTGTCCTTGGGCAAGACACTTAACCCTAACTTGCCTCTGACGGCTTTTCCGACAGTGCATGAATGAGTATGAATGTGACAGAAAAATGCGTGGTAAATAGAAGCGCTGTGTGAATGGGTGAATGGGACTTTCCTGTAAAGTGCTTTGAGTGGTCTATATGACTAGAAAAACGCTATATAAATACAGTCCATTTACCATATGTTTTAAGGTTAGACTTTGGCAAGTGGTTATGGTTAAAATTTGTGTCTGGGAAATTAATGCTACTTCAGGAATGTGTGTGTGTGCATAAGAAATAACTCAACAACGCATTGAGTGATTTTCTCCAAACTTGATGGAAGTATTATTTGGGAGGGTATCTCCAGATGAATAACTTTTGGAGCTGATCGGTCAAGTCAACCAAAATATGGTCTGAAAACCACATTTTCAAACATATCTCTGCAAATGGGGCTAGAGCATCAATCTAAAGCTTATATCAATGAGTAAATCAAAAGTAGCTTTTATTGTCTTATGACTCAAGAGTCACAGGGATTTTTTTTTGACCACTCAAAGCACTTTTCACACAAATTCACAATATCACACGCATTTTTCAATCACATATCATTCACACTCGGCACTCAGCAATCACTCATACCCCTTTATACTATGTACTACACCACACCCACACACAAATTTGTGTTGGGTTTGGGTTTGTGTTGTATATGGACGTGCAGAAACTGAGATGTTTGGAAAGGATGACGCAGTTACCCATGTCTGTTTCCTGATTGGTTCTTATCAGGACTTGACTACCAGAGGTCGATCCTAACCCCTTTCTGCTAACACCTACTGTCCACCTCATCATTTGTCCAAGAAAATAAATCCTTCTTCTTACTTTTCACAATTGTTTCTCATTTATAGTATGTTCTGTAACCAATCAAACAATTGCACAGTAGACAGTCCGCTTCCTGTTTCCACAAACATGCAAATAGTACATGCATTTCCAGGTGCTAGTATGGACGGAGACACCGTATTAAACCCAAAATTGATTAGTATGGCGTAAGTCAGCTATCAATATCAATGCATTTACATGGCAGCAGGACTGATGAGTTTCATACAGGAAGTGAATGTGGTGTGATGACATTTGAGGCTTTTGTCTACCTTGTAGTGTGGTGAAGCAATAAAAAAAAAAGGTTAACACAGGTTTTCTTCAATGAAGAACGTCTTTGTTTATTCTCCAACTCAAAGGTTTTACAAAATGAAAGTCTATCTCCCCAAAACTTTTCCCTCCAACACTCTTGGAGACTCTCTTCATCTCCCCTCCCTTCTCTGCTCCCTCAATCAGCTTTATCAGTTGCAGCTTGATCCCTCCCTCCAGCCCGCAGACACATGGGAGTTGTAGTTTTCTCAGCTCGGCCATTTTGTTCTGTAGGTTTTTAGCCAGCAGGAGGGAATACAGCGGCCTTCCACCACCAAACCCCTTGTGACATCACATATCCCCCTCCCTTGGCGACAGGCCCCCTTCACAGGAACGGAGGCCCATAGGACATCCCGACGTAACAGAGCATCTGCGTTGCCGTGTCTTTTCCCTGCCCTGTGAACAACAGAGAAATTAAAATTTTGCAAGCTAATGAACCATCTTGTGACCCGGCTGTCGCATTCCTTGTTCTATGCCATCCACTGAAAGGGTGCATGATCAGTGACCAAAGTGAATTTGCGTCCCAGAAGGTAGTACCTGAGAGTCTCAAGACTCCATTAGAGAGCCAAACATTCTTTTTCTAACGTAGCATACCTCTTCTCATGCGGTGCCAACTTCCTGCTAATGTACAGCACTGGATGTTCCTCACCATCCTGGACCTGGGAGAGTACTGCACCCAGTCCAACATCGGATGCATCTGCCTGCACCACAAACTCGTTGTTGAAATCCGGGGTTACCAGCACTGGTTGGGAGCAGAGTGCACTCTTCAGTGCACAGAATGCATACCTCCGTGGCCTGGGTCCATTTTACCAACCTGGAATGTGTCTTAATTGTCAGTTCTGTCATGGGAGCCACAAGGTTAGAAAAGTGGGGTACAAATCTCCTGTAACAGTTTGCCAGGCCTATGAAGGACTTCACCTGTTTTTGGACAATGGCCTTGCCCAGCTTTGAATTGTGTCCAGTTTAGCAACCTGGGGCTTCACAAGGCCCCTCCCAATGCTGTATCCCAGGTATTTTGTCTCACGAAAGGCTAGTTTGCATTTGCTGGGATTAGCTGTGAGCCCTGCTTCTCTTAGGGAGTCTAATATTTCTGTACCCTTGGTAGATGAATTTCCCAGTCTGGGCTATGGATGACAATGTCATCCAGATAGGCTGCTGCATAAGACCTATGGGGCCGTAACACTTTGTCCATTAGTCTTTGGAACGTTGCTGGGGCCCCATGCAATCCGAATGGCAGCATTTTGTACTGGAAGAGGCCTTCACTGGTTGCAAATGCCGTTTTCTCTTTTGAAGCTGGGGAGAGAGGCACTTGCCAATAGCCTTTCGTCAAGTCAAGGGTTGTTATAAAACGGGCGTGACCTAGACGATCTATCAGATCATCCACCAGGGGCATGGGGTACTAGTCAAACTCTGATATCTCATTCACTTTTCTAAAATCATTACAGAACCTCTTTGTAGAATCAGGTTTTGGTACTAAAACTGTGGGGCTCGACCACGCACTCTCTGACTCTTCTGACTCTTCTATTTTCCCATTAACATTAGTCGAATCCCCCATCTGGTTAGGTCTGTTGGAAGCAATCTTCTTTGGTGGCAGCTCTCGTGGGACAGTCCTCACACCCGCTAGGTGTCTTCTGGTGGTTCTTAACATATCTGCTGTCGCCTGGAACTGCTCCACTGCCTCTACGAGGTCAGTAGCTGAGCCCGGATTGCTTTGGCCAATCTGGGCTCGCAGATATTTATCAATTATAATTGTCTCTAATATCTCAGTAGCAGAGTTTCTCTTGGGTTCTAACCACTTCTTTGTAATGCGAATTAGTTCATGCATTTGCTTTCTGGGGGTTACATCAACATTAAATGTCCAGTTGTGAAACCTCTGAGCTAAGCCAGATTTGGTCACACCAAATCTGCTAAGGATCTCGCACTTCAATGATTCATAGTCGTTGGCCACCGTGGGATCTAAATCTTGGTAGCTGGATCCCTCCCTCCAGCACATGGGAGTTGTAGTTTTCTCAGCTCGGCCATTTTGGTCTGTAGGTTTTTAGCCAGCAGGAGGGAATATAGCGGCCTTCCACCACCAAACCCCTGGTGACATCAGTGTGGGTATCTGTCCATCGACTAAAACGCAGCCCTGAAGTTAACACACTACAATGACGCCAGCAGCTTTTCCAAAAGTCTCTCTTTCATGGGATCAGTTTGGATGCCAATCACAAACAAAGCAAGTGTGTGTGACGTTCACTGCTCACCAGTGTGGTATTTTTTTAGAGGCTGTGACCTCAGTTGCAGGACCTGAACTGGCTAAGTAGGATTTTTTTACTGGATGGAGCCTGTGTTGTGTGCTCGTAATTAAAATACTTTTATTTATATAACACATTTCAAAACAGGAAAAAATGAAGACAAAATAAAGAAAACAAAGACAAATAGTACTTTAAAATGAAACCCTCACTCCTCAGCCTTTACTGAGGAACAGCTAACGAGGCCTTAAGAAGATTTTAAAATTTCTACTGCTTTTGGTCTTCTAATGTAATTGCACAGCTCCTGTTAAGCCATCTATTAACATGTAGATCATCCTTGTTCATGTGAAATAAGCATAAATGACTATAACACCTTTCATAAAACACCTCATTTAAAGTTATGACTGTCTAACAACGTAGAATAAATGTTAATATATACTAAGGAAGGAATGTGTTGAACTGACAAATGCCTTCACCTCCCTGGCTGTTTGGATTTGAGAGTTTTTCAGTACTTACTCCTCCGGTGACAGTCTGCGCTGGATATCCAGAAACATGAAAATGATAATAGTTTAACAGGAGCATTATTTACTACGTGTGAAGTGAAATTCACTTGTAATGCCAGTGCAATAAGTAGCTGCTCACTAACAGTGTGATCCTACTTAGGCCCTCAAGTGATGACAGATGGCTCCAAATATGCATGGAGACATTCTTGGTTTATGCAGCAGCCCAGGAGGACCATTTTCATACTGAACACATTCCAGAGGAGCAACGCATCACTGAATAAAACTAATGGGTCCAGAAGAGCCTCCACCCACGTTCTGTCTCTATTTCTGACTTTTGAATCCTCTTTTGTTGGGAACACTGCTTCCTTCAAACATGGAGTGGAACACGATCATTGAAAGTTGTTCATGCAGCACCATCAAGAGTGTCATATCTGCTCTGAGTGACTATTTGGACTCTTGTTATTTCCTGTTTTACTTTGAAGTTATACCCAGTGTGTATGGTTGCTTCCTGTGTTTGTTTTTCCCGCTTGTGTGGTTGTCTGACCCGCCCTGATGTGTTTCACCTGTTCCCAATTTCTCCTGCCTCTCTTTTGTATTTGAGTCTCTGTGTTCCCTTTACTCTTTGTCAGCTTGTCTGTGTTAGTTCATGGATTTTAAGTTTTTTCACTTAATAAGGAGTATCTTCACTTATCCAACTTAACCCCACATCTCCCTGCATTTGGGTCCTGTTTTCCTGCAAAGTCCTAACAGTATAAAATATTTTTAATGCAATTTTATTTTAATTTTATTTCACAACATACGTTATCTCAAGGAACTTAGAAATGTGCAAACCTTACAATAGAGGGTTAGAGGGTCTTTTATAACAGGAAGAAACCTCCAACAAAACCAGACTCATGGCGAAGATGGGGGGATATCTGCCTCAACCGGTTGGGGTGAGACAAGAGGAACGGGGGAGAGCAGAGAGGTAGGGGAGACACTGAAAAGTTGTGTAACCATGTATTTAAGCATTGTCTGACTATATGTTGTAATGACAATAATATGAATGACATTGATAATAATTTTTAAAAAGCATCAGAGGGGAAGATGTATACTAGGGGTGGGTGATTTTACGATGTCATTGTGTGGACTATACTAATTTGGCAAATGATCAGATGCTTTTCGTACAGATTGCGGAATTTAATGAATTAATAAAACAACTATCCAAACTTTTCTATACTTTACGTGAACTAAGGAAATGCTATTTGGTTTTGAAACCAGAAGGGGGACCCTCATTGGATGCACTACGCATGTTGGAGGTGTAACTTATTTTGTAGACGACATGGCTGACGAGGAACAAGACTGGGTGCCAAAAAAAGGCTCAGTTTGGACATGGTTTGGTTTCTCCCGAACAGACGTTCTACGATTGGAAATAGAACATTATCTGCAAAGTTTGCAAGGGAACCGTTGGAACGACTGGAGACAATACCACAGACTTGTTCAACCATCTAAAATGAAAACATCCCAAAGAAACATGACGAATGTTTGTCATTGTGGACGCCGGCTTACAAACAGCAAGCAGGACCGGCAACCAGACCCAAACAGATGATGATTAACGTAGCCTTCGAAAATATGACAGTATGAGCAAAGCAGTCAATGTTGCAAGGAGGTGACGGAAGAAGTAACATTTTATTTTGGTAAAGACATGATTACTTTTGAAAACTGTTGAAAATGAAGGATTCAAATTATTAATTCACACCATGGACCCACGATATTACGTGCCCAACCGCAAATATTTTTTACACTGCCGTTCCTCGTCTTTACATGGAATGCCGAGACAAAGTTGCAGCACAAATGAATCATGATTTCACTCACCTGCAGTGCTTTGGACACAGACTGCACAGTGCAGTGTTTCCTCTAGGATTTTTTTTCAGCAGCTGTCTCTGTCCTAGTGATGGGTATCGTTTTAATTTTATCAATTCCGATTCTTCTCATCGATTCTGGTTGTTATCGGAAATCTTTCCTGCCACAAGCCATTAGACTGTACAACACCTCACCTCTGTCTGACAGAGCCACTCTGGACTCTATGTTTTACACAAATCCAGCACATTTTCACCTTCATTTCATCTTCATATGCACATTACTGGTAACACATTACTAATTACACACCTGCACTAATATTATTACATTATCTATTTTTAATTTATAATACTTGTGTAGTTCTTATATTTTTTACGTTTGCATTTCTTATATATATAAACATTTTGTAAGTTGTGTTGAGGTGTGACAGATGCCTGCTGTTGTAACATCAGAATTTCCCAGTTTGGGATCAATAAAGTTAATCTATCCATCTAAAAGTCAAATTTAATACCATCTACAATACACATTCAAGGAAAATAAGTCCATCAAAGCAGCAATAGGGGCAAAATGTGATAACTAAACTAACTGCATGTTAAAGATCTTTACTGGAGGAGCTTCTACTGAGCAGATTGCCACACTGTCGCACTCTGAGACCGCAGGACATCAAATTCTGAACATTGCCCCACATTACTGCCGTGCTGCCTTAAATGTTTGTCCAGATTTGAGTGCGACCCGACTCCCAGCTAATAAACACCCCGCATTTATTGCACTTTGCCTTGTTGTCGTTTTCTCTGTTAAAGTAACTTGGTCCATGTTTCACTCTGTGGCTCGGACGTTAGCATGCATGCTTAGCGCTCGCTCCTTTCAAAACACAGGTGCAGTTACATTGATGCTTGATGTATGTTTAAATATATATATAGAGGGTCTGGTTGCACTTCAAAATCGATGAAGACAATGTGTAACAAATGTTTTGCAAATAAAAGCAAATAAATAAACATTTAGTGAAAGTGAAAGTGCACTCTACTTGTGCTGGTCCAAGTCAAAGACCAGATATGTTTTTTTTTGAATACGTTTTATTTTTATTTATCTTTTTTGGCTCCCTTCGTGATTCAGATGCAGATTATATCTCAAAAGATTGACATATGATCTTTTAGCAAGATCGCCAACCCCCTAATGTATATCCCCCCATGTATCAGATCTTAGATCATGGTAATGAGTCTGCCTACAGGGAAGAAGTCTGCAAACGGTCAGAATGGTACACCATCAATAAGCTGGTACTCAATACCCCCAAAGCAAAGGAGCTGATCATCAGCTTCAGGAGCCAGGAAGAGGCGCCTGTTCCTTATACATTGGAGGAGACACAGTGGAGAGGGTGTCTCCCTTCAAATTCCTTGGCACACACATCTCGACCTCACTTGGACTTTCAAAACGACCTCTCTTGTTAAGAAGGAGCAGAACCGGCTTTACTTCCAAGCCAACTCGTCCAAGCAGCTGCTGGTGTCCTTCTACTCAGCTCTGTGGAAAGCATCCTCACCTAGGGCATCTTGGTGTCGTATGCCAGCTGCTCTGAGGCTGACAAGAAGGCTCTACAGAGAGTCATCCAATCAGCACAGAGAAATCACCAACACTCAGCTGCCTTCACCAAAGGAGATTTACAGAACCCAGTGTCCACATCTGGCCGCAAACATCATCAAGGACTCATCTCACCATGGCCATCATCTCATCACCCTGATTTCCTTCTGAAGGCGCCACAGGTCTATTAAGGCCCGCACTTCCAGTAGGCAGGATTGCGGTAGTGGTCTCCAAACTGGTCTTCTCAAAAAGACCATTAAACAGCTGCAGCTCATTCAGAATGCTGGACCAGGAAAACAGAGCACTTTACTCCAAGTCTGCTATCTTTGAACTGGCGTTCAGTTATTTACAGAATAGATGTTAAATTGCTACTTGACAAGTAAAACTAAATAATAGACAAGTAGTACTTGACTATTATTTAGTTGGATGGTTAGGGCCCGGAATACATCTCTGACATGCTTAAACAATACAAATCAAGTCAGTCAAGTAAATCAGTGATCAGGTCAGATAGTAAAGCTCAGAGTCCAAACTAAACACAGTATTTAATTGTTAAGCTGCATGCAATTGGAAATCTCTCAGTCCCGGCGTTTAAGTGATGCGTTTAGGGTTTTTTTTAATAAGCACACTGTCAAGGTTCATTCCACGATGTTTTTATTTTATTCTATTTTATGTTCTGTTTATTCTATTTTAATTCTATAGATACTTAAAGCTATACACCCGAAGTTTGCCAGAGAACATAATCACGAAAATGTTTTCTGGACAAAGAAAACTACTTTGCTGCCTTAAAGCTTAACTTTTACTTAGCAGCAGCGCCCTCTGCAGCCACACGTTGTCATTAATTCTGACTTCCAGTCAGTTAGGCAATTTTCATTCCCACTCACCAAAGTTACATACTGCAAGAACAGGCATTCGGAGCGGTGAGGGGGAATGAAAGCAGCATAATGCTGGTTTAAGGCCTGGGGAAAAAGCCATAATTGAAAGGAAAATGATATCGTACTATTATTGTTACGCCTAAGTTAGTGAGCCCAAGTGCAAGGCTCAGGGAGTTGAGGGGACTGGAGTTGAATTGGTGCTAAGGGAGGGGATATGATCCAGACGGGAGCAGGCCAGAGGGGATGGCTGGTAGTGTGGGGAGCTGGGCTGGTGGTAGGGGGAGGGCTCGGACTGAGCAGGTTTTCATCGGAGTCCATGTAGTAACTGAGCTGAGTGAGGCTCAAGGCAGAGGAGAAGGGTTGACTGGACAAGAGGCTTGCAACCAGCGGTCAGAGCAGAACAGACAGAGCTGCAGGAAGTAGGGAACAGGTTAGGCAAAAGGGGTAACAGGTAACACGCAACACGTATCTGAGAATGGCTCGAAGCACAGGCTGACTAGGATCTGGCAGGGTGGTGGTGGCAGAGCTGGGTATCTGGAGGAGTCTTGATTACAGGATGGAATGCAGATGATGGGGCTCTGCTCTGACTCCAGCACACCTGTCTCCACTCAGACAAACACACACACACACACACACACACACAGAAAGAGAGAGAGAGAGAGAGACTGCAGGCGAGGCAGCGTGACATTTATCAAGGGATCTAACACTGCTTTCACACATGCACTGCATCCCCGAACTTTCCTAGACATTACCCGGGGCTACAGTACGTGTGAACGTGAATGTCCGATTCTGTTGAAGCGGACATTAAACGGCCTTTACCCTGCCTGCTCTCTAGTGCAAAGTCAGTGTGATGTCCGATTGAGCCTGTGTGTGAATAGAGCAGGTAAATTGTCCAGAGAATTCGCAGTGAGCGAGTAGGGGGCGTGTCTGCGACGTTTAAACATTTAGACCCCTCGTCTAAACCACGTGTAGTATTTCCAGGTGAGAACACGTCTCACATGCACACGCTACGGCTGCGTGCGGTATCTGTGAACACGCCGTTACAGGACAATGTCAGGGCAGCTGGCCATCAACTGAAGCTGTGTGATTCAGCCGGACAATAAGCCTATAAACAGTGAAGCGAGTCTACTACAATTAGTTCAAACAAAGAAAATCCACCTTTTTGAGTGGCGCAGTCTGAGCCCAGACCTTAGATAGAGCTCTACACAGCAGACATTCACTGTTGTTTGACCAATGCGAGAACGAGTATGAATCCAAAATGCAGGCTTCTTAATAAATGTGGAGAAACTTTATTGACCCCAAACAGGGATATTCCGGGAGATCCTTTTCATGATCAAATAGAAACAACAACAACTAACAGCTGATTTACCTTTGCACCAATTGGATCAGTTGAAAGAACATATAATCTCTCTAAAAAGTTTTAGCATTGGAAATAAAATGAGAGGAAAATATGCAAGTGAGACTGACATGGATGCAGTTAAAATATTTGGTTCCCATTGGTTAAGATATCTTCCTCTGTCTTCTGGGTCAGCTGGACCATTTTAGGACAATGCATATGCTAGTGTGTTAGTGCATTCATGTGTGAAGAAAAGATGAATGGACCTGTAGGTGATGCTGAATACTTTGATGTTGGTATCATCCAGACGTTTAACTTCCGTTTCTGAGCTTTGTTTTAGATTCTCAATTGTGATCACGTGACCATGTTGGAGTGACAGGTATGAGTGCATCACCAGCAGCTTTTGCTGCCGTCTAAAAACAGTAAATGTGTACAGTTCCATTTACAGTGTGACAGTGACACATTTTCGCAACTTTACAAGGGCACAAGCATGGCTACGGGCATGAGTACAAGCTAGAAACATAAACATACTGTATCCACAAATACTGGACACCCACATGCAATTAATTATCCTCCTGCATGGCCGGAGCATGTTAGGTCCACTGACTCAGGCCCAGCTACTGCAGGCTGCAGTCCTCTCTCCATGTGGTTCTAATTACTGCACTGGAAATATGATTGTGATACACAGGTAGTACACATCCTCCATCAAAGCCAGATTTTCTCTTTGGTAAATTATACTCCCAGCTTCCATGCTGGGCATGCAGAGGGAGGGGGAACCTCCTGCGTTGGATGACGGTGGGCAATTGAAGATTGAAGACCGGCTTCTGGTCAAATTTGATGTATCGCTGAAATCCATACTTTATGCTCCAGTAACAAGACACAGTGCATCCCGGCGCTTTGATTTATAATCCCTGCTCCAGCCAAACAGTGTTCATTTATTATTCTGCCTCTGTGCAAAAATATTTCCACGCAGTGTCTACACCATCCATTTGATCATGTACAGTACATCTTAAGGCATTACTCACAGGGATTTGAGAGATTTTTATGTTATTACGCTGTGGGTTGTGCGTGTGTGTGTGTGTGTGTGTGTGTGTGAGCATGAAAGCTTACATGAATGTGTCTTCGGTCAATGTTTTTGGTTTTGTTCAATTTAGTCAAACTTGTGTGTAAAGATTTTAAATACTCGCATAAATCCTACCTTAAACATTTTAGAGAAGAATTTTTGGAATAATGAACTAACAGTCCAGGAATGCAGGGAGAGAAAAAGTCTGTATAATGATGCCATATGAAATGCAGCACAACATTCATGATTTTTGTATTAATTTGAATGGCCAGCAACATTTATACCAGTTTACTCCACAGCAGGCAGCACACTTAGCTTTAGGGTAACTATGGAAATCAGAGATTTTGCAGACATATCTATCCCCTATTAACACTGAAATCCTTTCCATCCATACCTAAAATTGTAATAAACTTTTTTTTGCAGTTTATTAACCAAAAGGCTGTCTGTTGCTGGTGTGGCAGAATATGTCCCGTGATGTATGTGGCTGTTTCGTACCTAAACCTTAAATGATTGTGATTATTTAGGATTAGAGGTCAGGGTTGAGAAGTTCCATCCACCCTCTGAGAAGCTTGGTCCCACCAATCCCCATGGTGATTTATTTAGCAGAGGCACACAGAGCATAGTAGAAAACGCTGTTTCAGGTGTGTTGAGTTTTGCTTTTTTCACTTTGTTATACAGTCCAGTCTTTTATGAAAGATGCTGAGGGGACAGTGCATGTGCTTCATCTGCAGTCTCCAGTTTGAGGTAGTTGTACTGAGCATTCCCACATGGACTGCACCTTAGTCTCCACTCTGGTAAGGTGTTGTGCAGATTCCGGGTTTAGTTTGAGCCTCTCTTGGAATAATGTAGTAACTGTCCTCAAGAAATCCCAAGCTCTATCATTTTCTCATGATCAAACATTTTGTTCCTTGTGGGTGTAGAATCTTCCATAATTTGAATTTTAGGAATTCAATCTGGTTCAATTGGTTTAATTCTCCTTAGAAAACTAATGAATCTGATATAACAAATTACGAAAAAAAAGCATATGATAGAAGCTATGTGCTGACATCAATTTCCTATTGTGGCAAAACATGCTCCAACATGGCTGCTTCTGTTTTGAAGCTGCAAAACCATGAGTAAAACAAGTGAATTAAAGGCAGTTGGATGGGACAGTGATACACGCAACTTAGCAAGGAACCAATGGTCCATGGATATTGACATGTGGCCATGAATCTGGCTTTCCTGACATTTTTATGAACCTGATTTCAACACACAAAGACCTGACCTTGGTTGTACTACATGGCAGGATTTGTAGGTGACATTAACCCTAACCCTAAGTGTTCATTGCACCAATGAATATTCTTATTGTATGTGGACAGGTTTGTATAAATATTTTTATTGTTTGTAACTAACCACAGCCAGTCACAAATGTTATATATTGTGTGGAATGAATAAGCCCACATTGAAACTTTGGATAGCTGCAGAGAAGACAGGGACAGTTTTAACAGCCCATTGTACATTGTATGGCAGAACTTGGACAGGCATGTTCGCATGCAACAGATGTTTGCAGTTATGTGCAAAGTGAGGATGTGCGATGACACCATGTAGTGAATTTCAATGTCAGTAGATTCAGCCAACACAAATAACGAAAAATCTGCTGCTATGATCTGTCTTATATAGATATGACCTGTCCCAGAGCACAGAGCAGAGAGGGTTTGAATTCAGTGGACAAGAATGTGGTGAGTGAACCTACACCAAGCAAGTTAGGCCCCTGTGATACTACACCTTAAACTACAGAACATGAAATTGCAGACGGTCTGGATAAGCACAAGCATAAAAACCCAAGAGCTGCCGTGCTCCCTGCAGCTCCAGCACACTCCAAAGAAGCTGTCCATATGGCTTTGAGGGATGGCTCTACTGCACCATTAGGACAGCTTTATGAAGCTGAGAATGTTGGTTTGACCTACAATGAGCTACTTGACAAATGTGATTAGGTCTTTGAGGATTTGTTGATCACAGATGCTCAGTGCGGGTTGGGTTGAACAGAGGAAGGGACAGGCTTCATTGGGGATGCGGTTTACCAAGAGATGTGCCAGGATAACTGCTTCCAGGTTTGGTGCGGTTATGAAAAGCAATCAGCCCCCCGAAAATCACTGGTGAAAGTCATGTGCTACCCAGAGTCAGCAAAATGTATAACCGCCGTAACGAGGTATTATTTATCCATTAGGGTTTAGAGGGCAAATTCAGGTTCTGTTTCAAGTTTGTGTTCACTGATCAAAAGGGTAAGGCTGTGGAATGATAAAACCTCTCATGAAAAACAATCGCAGAGGTTGAACATGTATATTTATGTAAACCTATATACTGTACCTATATGTTTATTTAAATATTTCCAGGTGGGGCATTCAGCAGGAACCAAGGCAAAGGATGAATGCATAAACCCCACTGGACTCACCTGGTGGGAAGGTGTCTTGTGACTGGGGTGGCTCTGAGTACTTGTAGATCAAATGCTCCTACTAAACACTGCTACAACTTGTCAAAAGTAAGGGGCTTTTGCTTAGTTGCATCCTCACCCTTAGTGACACTGTCACTTAACGCAACACAACATTTGCTTACAACATGCAGAGTGCAAAAGTCCATTTGCCAAAGTAACCCCAGCTTACATTTCTGAAAGACATATCATAAATGCGACAGAGTCAGTGACAGACTAGCCATCTGGAATTTGGGCAAATGCCAGAAGGGCCGCCCTCTATATGGGCCATTCAGAATGGATCATTGTATAGATAAAAATAATACTTATAGAAACAATTTTGTATTTGATTATTTTCAAAAAAGTTATTTCTTGCATGCCATGACTTCGCCCTTGTCGAAGTACCTGAGACCAGCGGGATGGATCTCATGGGCGCCCATCTGCAACTGAAAATCTATTTGAGAGATTTTGACAAAGAGGCCGCAGACAATTTGGACAAACACAAAATGTGAAGTGAAGAATGTGAAATGGAAGTGCCAGCAACACATAAGCAAGAAAAGAAAAGCTATGCCAGGGGAGTCTGGTGATGCAACGGACACAGCTACAAGTCTCATTGTCGGTCTGTAGAATCAATGTCCACCACGCCATCACAACCTGTTCCCTGTAGCAGTAGTCTACTGTGCTTTAAAGGGGCAGTAAGCAAGTTTTATCCAATACCCTTTTGTAAAAAAGAAGAATTTCTGCATTCTGGTCCGTCTGTCAGATTTTATGCGTTACATGGCAACAAGAGGGAAGACGATCCCATCATGTGCCGAGGAGTGGCTTCGAGCTCACAACTTTTGGTACATGAGATTGACGCGGTAGCAAAAATGCTAATCTCAACGCCTGTTATTTCAATTGCTAGCACGGGACAGGAAAATGACAACTGTGTCAATCTGAAATTAGAAAATGCACTGGGTGTAAGATACGGCCACAGGACATTCACTTAGATGGTGACATCTGCGTTAACCATCACCATAAACAGCAGAATCACAGTGAATGTGCCAATAGCTGTCACTTGTTGCCCTGGACCAGTGTTTGATACATATTCTTCGGTCGGCACTGCACACTGTAATGCAGACAAGAGTCTTAACTTGTTTTGAAGCAAACTTCTGTCTCCACCAGCAGCAGTTAGGACAGGAATGCTGAAGTCATAGAGGCCTAAAGCTCGAGCCAATGGTAGCTGCAGTTTATGCATTGTGTGTGTGTGTGTGTGTGTGTGTGTGTATGTGTGTGTGTGTGCGTGCGTGCATGCGGCGCACCTGCACACAGCCCTAAATTTGTCCAAATCAAAAACAGCTCCAACCTCAAATAGTTCCAGTATGAGTCAACAGTGTGTTGGTTTCTGCGAACCACCACCCTCTGCGGTTTCATATGATAATAAAATTACATATTCCTTTATAGTCCACAGGCTCTGTCCCAGATGCAAGTGCTAAAAATGCATCAAGCATACTGTCAGAAGGTGAGGAGCATTACATGCACTTAGTGTGGAGAACAAAAGAAATAATCAGTAGGAGGGAGAGAGACAGATGTAGAGAGAGAGAGAGAGAGGGTGGGGTGGGGGGAGTGAGCGAGCGAGCTCTGGCCTCAGTGTGTTCTCTGCTCAGCTCTAATCATGTCCTGCTGTTTTAGCTTAACTCCAACTAACTAGGACCCCAAACAACAAATAAGATTAGATGAGATAAAACTTAATTGACGCCCATGGCTACACTGAGTCAGTGCAACAGCGAAGAATTTTTTAATAGCAATGAAAAAGAAAACGCTCACAATATAAATAAAGCCCCTTTCGGACAGGATTAACATTACAGGTGGTGTGGAATGAAATATTCACTGTGCCCGCTCACTAATTTAACTCGTCGCTCCAGATGTGCCATCTTTAACCATCAGGAAATTACAGGATGGGCTCTGTAATGGACGAGGACATTCCACAGGACAAAGCCAAGAGAGATGAGGAGAGGAGCCAACAGAGCACCCCAGGGGGGCGTGTGAGAGTTGACGGAGAGCCGCAGTGGGAAGGACACGCGGCAGAGATACTGCATGAAGTCATAACTCAGTCAAGTCTGAACGCACACGCATGAAACACATATTGGTATAATTCAGTGTGACTTACGTTTCCCAAGCATAGGTTAAAGTAACAGGGACTGAGTGCAGAACACTTGTACCTTTAGCTGACTTCACCATTGGATGAGCATTTACACGGTCTCGCTCTCATGGGCGTTTTTTTTACGTTGTTATGTTGACTGCAAAGATAGACAAAACTATATTGTCTTCCACACGTTGTATTTAGGGACTCATCAGCGGTTTCCAGTTTGTTTATAAAAACTGGACTTCAGAGTCAGGCTTGTAAAATGATATTTTACTTTTTAAAACTATATTTGAAACTACCAAGATTTTTTCATAACTGTGTAATATTTGTGCCGGTTTGCTTCGACAAATTTGAACTGGTTGCTTAAATTACTGCTGGGTTTTTTTTTATGTGCCTATTCTTCTAAGTGTATTAATTTAAGATCAAAATGCTTCTGGTTCTGTCAACATATGTTTTCCCTCAGATTAGACTTGCATGGCTAGGACACATAATGAATAAGACGGGCAACTTCCACTGAAGGGATGTCAACAGTCAAGATAAATCCTCTTGACAAAGAGATTCTTCTATAAGACGCAGACATTGTTGTCTTCGTCGCCAAAGCTTCCCTAACCTAACAAGTAAACAATTGATGGCATAATGTGGGCAAATGAAGTAACAGCTGCCACAGCTGTAACAGCTTCTTTAATAAGGCATTAGTCGTATGAAAGTAATATTTTCCCATGGTGGTCAAGGCGTTGATCCAGGTAAATCGCAGAGGGGCACAGAAACATGTGAAACTGGGAGATGTCGGCCTCGGATGTGTTTTTCAGTGTAGGTCATTTATGTGTGGTTTGTACTAACTCGTTAAAGGGAAAGTCACAAAGATTTGTGTTGATTAATTGATAATTGTGGATTGTTCTGTGTACGAGCAGCAAAAGTTGCTCGAGTGCAGCACTGAGCAGGACATCTGTCCTGGACTTTTATCTGTTTAGTCTTTCTCTGGTTTTTTAAATGTGTTCTTTGAGTGGGGGAGCATTTTTGAATTTAACTGAAAATCTCATGAGGGTGTCGACCGAAGTCTCTGTGTGTCACAATATATGACATTCAATGTCACTCTGCCGCAGATGAGTGAGGAAGCAATCAAATCACAAAGAGGGAAATTCATTTTGAAAAGATTAACTCTGGAAGATACATATTTCCTTTGTGGGGCTTGGACAACCGAAGCCTCTTTAGCTTCAGATTCATTTTTCGAGTGCTTTTCTTTCTCCGGAGAGCGATGTCTGTGGAAGAGTGCACATCCCTCACAGTGCGGTCGTGTGAGGAAGACATTACTTCACAGACATCATGGACAGGAGGAATGATGACTCACACACACACGATAACTTTTTTTAATGGCACATATGACAACTTGAGTTTTGAATTAGAATAGACATTAAAATCTGAACCAGTCTTTTAAGATTAAATCTGTGTATATAACCAATGCCCAGCATGCGTTTGTAATGACTGGACACTCTCTGAGTGATGGTTTTTAAGAAATTAGCTGAGTTGCAGTAGTCCTGCAGTCCTTCACATGATAGAAAAGAAGATGGTGTCATTAACACAGTGGAATAGTGGCATGGCTTCTTCTGCTTCCTGTCTGGTGTTACATTTTTATCATAATATTATTTTTAGTGTTTGTAAAGTTTTGTGTGTTTGAAGTATTTATACATCAGGAATTCATGTTGAAATAGATATCTTAGGCAAAATGTTTCAGAAATAGAGTTGATTGAAAGTCAAAGTCTTCTTCTACTCATCATTCTTCCTCTTGGATCTTCTCACTCCACAAGCAACTGGATCGAAGCAGCCGAAGGAGATCGGTGTTGTTGTCTGGTGGAATTTCTCTTGTGAAGACCACACCCTCCGGTTTCAAATACTTTGGTTCGTGCAACAACAGGTTGTTGTTGCTGTTGTTGTTTTTTCAAACCTGCAGTGCGAAACTTTTGTCTCCGCCCGCAGCCGGTGAGAGTAATTACACAAACACTGTCAGGTACAGAGAAATCCCCAAAGTTCCAAGACAATATAAATTATTGAGGTAGAGTCAATGTAATGGTTACCAAGCAATTAGGCGGCATCGTCGTCTGCCCTCGGTCCTTTCTCTTCACCGATGGTAAGCGGTGTTTGTCCTCACTGTCAATTGCTTCGCTGTCAAGTGATAACGCCAGGCACAGATCCGAGTCCCGCTTTGTTTTTTCAGCGTGGAGTCCTCCATCTCCCATGACAAACAATGCCGTATGTGTCTCATGCGCTCTCATAAGACCATATCGACCGTTTGCTAAATTAGCGCCTCTAGCTGTTGAAGGAGGTACGCAGCCAAAGCTTTTCCCACGTGGTCTGTTTTGGCGGAGGACAGTCTCGGAATGTGACGGCTCTCTGTCAAGCTCGTACTCATTTTTGCAGACAACTGTGCACATCATTGATGTACAACATTAAAACCCGTTTGTTATGGTTCTACGCGTATCATGCTACAGGTAAACAAAATGGATAACCTTTAAGTACCTTTTTAAATAAACCTTTTTGTCCGTTTGGCTCCAACCCCCCCCTGCAAATTTCAAAAGGACAAATAGTATAGAGGCAGGAGGGATGGATGGATGTACTCCATGTGCATCAAACCATATAGGACTGATGCCCAAACTCAAAACGATTGTTGACAGTGGACATTTTCAGGCTTTGTCTTAAAATACCAATTACCTGCAAAAGGCAAACGTATCCCATAGTGTGTTTTTGAATGTTCTGGCAGCCATTTCCTTTATGTCTGCTGAGTGCTTCAATTAAAACCTGTGTATGGATATGTAAGTGATCTGTAGACACCACTTCAAAGGAGGGGCACTGAGCCTGAGCGTGTGTGAGTGTGTGTGTGTGTGTGTGTGTGTGAGTGTGTGTGTGTGTGTGTGCGTGTGTGTGTGTGTGTGTGTGCGCGCGCGAGGGCACTTACACCAGAGCCATCCTTCACAGTGTGTATTCCTCTGCTGCCTCACACAATGTAAATGATGTCTGGCCACTGTGTTTTATTGCTCATGGATGGAGGGTAAGCTAGACTTTCTGTGCCACCAGCTCTGATGGACTATATTGCACCCATAAACTTGGCACTGTAACACAATATGACCAGGTCCTGCCAAGATTCTCATAAAAATATCAGCGGGGGCATATTTAGCAAAATACTCCACTTTGTGCGAATTAGTCATGTGATTCGGAGTCAGTTTGTTTCCTCCATCATTGTTCCTCATATTTCTGTTTTGGTTCGCACTGAGGGCCCACAGTTGGAAAAAATAAATTTGAAAATAGATTTCCTCCAGCAGGTGGCAGGTTTTCTTCACTGGTTGCTGGAGGATGCTGTTCACTTCCAGAACACCACGAGTTCCTATCTCACATAAACTTGTACTTTCAGACCATATCCTTCACACACTGACACACTTGTCATTATATTAACGGTTCCTAACCTGGAGGTCAAGACCCCCCCCCCCCCCCCCCCCCCCCCCAAAGGATCCCCTTAAATCTGAGGGATCCAAGGTTGAGTGTGTGTGCGTGCGTGCGTGCGTGCGCGTGCGCATGTGTAGTTTTTTTCTTGGTTGAAATAAATTCTGATAGCCGTGATAACTAACATGCCTAAAATTCCAGCCCCTGAAACGTTTTACCTAAATATAAATTCACCTGTGGCAGACACAATGTTCCCCTTCAGCAAAGTCAGTTCCCACTTCTCAAGTCGACTTCTACAAACGTCTGCTTGTGTTGCACACGTCCACTGACTCATAGGCTGCATTCCACTATTTTTCTTAAGTTGACATTTTTCAAAAAATGAACCGTTATTGTTATTAGTTGTGTTCATAATTGCCAAAATGGATTTAATCGCAGCAAATGTGTTTAGCACCTGGTGCTTTTTTTGTTCGAACATCTTTAAGTGACAGTTCAGAACGGCCCCAGGGGAAGACCACATACTGTACATTTATTCGACTGGTAATTGTTTCTGAAAATCAAAAGTTCAGGTATTGAACTAAAGAAATGAAACATGGGCCGTGGGGATCAGTCAGTCCTCACACTCCCTCCGCAGCCGCTGACACTGATTTGTGAGGCCTATATCTGGTTCTTATTGTCATATATATAACTGCAGCACGAGGCCTAGAGGCTGCTGCACTTACATGCATGGGGCATCACACGCGATGTTACAAACAGGTTCCATTCAGTGTTTCACCGTTTACGTTAGAGGCAGTCTGAACATTTCATCCAGAGCAGGAGAGAGTTCATATACTGAAGGGGGAAATGTTGAGAAGTCACACGGAGACCGGCTGTTTGGCAGACGAACGTTCTTAGTCCACAAAGTTATCATCAATTGTCAAACATGCCACATAGTCAACGCGCGCGGTTAGTGATGCGCACAGTCTTGGCACTTTCATGAGCGCTTTCATGGCCTTTCTTTTAACAATTAAGCATAAGAATTGTATTGCCTCGTCTTTTGAACTTTCAAAACTAAACAATCTATATGGATTTGGATTTGGTTCCAATGAGCGTGTGCGCACCGCTCCATGTAACCACTAGGCCTACTGTCCAGCGTGCGCCGAGGAGCCCAATGAAACATCAGCACATAAGACTCTTTTCTTCTTCTTTTTTTTCCTTCTCACTGGCCGACGCCACATGGATCATATGGCAGCAAAGATGTTCTGTTGTGTTATGTTTTGTATATGGGTTGGCTGAGTGACGCGCCAGTAGGAGTCGGACTCTGCGCTGCAATAAAGAGGCGGCGGCAGCTGAGAGCGCATACCATTGGAGCGGAGAGGCGTCCCGACTTCACAGCTGCTGCACCACCACACCGCCGTGCCTGCTCTGCTCTGCTCAGCCCGGCTCGGCTCGGCTCGGCTCAGCTCGGCTCAACCTCCCCCTCGGAGCTCACGTCGGAGGGAAGACGCAGCAGCGGGAGGAACATGCCGCTGCTCCGACCGTCTCATTAACTCATCCTACGGCGGCAAAACAAGGCTGCTCATCGGGCCTCCGCGCGCTGCACCTCCGGCAGGACCTCCGTGCGCCAGAGGGAGAATTAAATATACAATTGATCGGGTAAGTCACTCCTTAATATTTTTATATTTGGGAAGAAAACGAAAAGAAATCCTTGCATCATCCTCACACTTGCTTTTTATATGGTTGTTTTTAATTCAGATTCAATTATATTAGGTGTCAAATTATGTGAATCAACATTAAAAGTTTTTTTTTTTAAATGATTATTTCAGCCCAAAAAACAGTTGGTGGACGTTAGAGGCGGTGTGCAACAGGTGGCGGCCACTTCTCTGAAATAAACGATTACGTTGAATCTGCGTTATTAGCGCCAATTCTTCTCACACGCGTTTAATTATATTTAATGATAAAATAGGATTTTTGAAACGAATGGCGAACGAGCAAAGAGCGCGCGCCGATGTCTGCGCTTAAACACCAAACCGTCTCCACTCAAACCACGGCGTCGCCTCGTCGTTCGCAAGCGAGTTGATTGAACCTTAAAAAGCAGAATCGGTTGTTTTTTTAATTTTTTTTTTTTTTTGGGGGGGGGGGGGGGGGTATTTTCTCTGACCGTGAGATCTCAAGTACAGCACGTGTTTACAAGCTGCAAAGACACACACTTGACATCACTTGTCCTCAGTCTGACACAACTCCTCTGTGTTTTGGCTCGTTCATCCTCGTCCAATGAGGAGTCGCAGCTCAGTGCGGTGTATGAAATAATACATCTAAACACAGATATGTCTATAGAGGCAGGGTGAACATCGCCGCAATCGACCGACGAACGAGAAAGAGCAGATCCCCTTTGGCACCTCCGCTCCGTGCGCGCCTCAGGGACATGGCACCCTTCGGGTTGCCACCTAATTAATGATGCTGGCGCGCCGCTTGACCAGGCCCCGGATCAAAAGCGTAAAATGCATATGCATCACAAGAGGCCGGGGGAGGCAGGTGTGTCCCGGGCGGGCGGGGTCAGAGGTCCTTTTCTCAACACCTCTGCTCATGGAGATCAGATGATGGCTGGGGTTGTCCTCCGCTTCACCAGACGAGCTGACAGTGAGGAGAGATGAAGACGGGGGTCGTTGGTATCCTGACCTTTCACTGAAATACAAGCAGCTGAAGTAGCTCACTTAACGGAAGTAATAATATAATAATAAATCTTTAATAAGTCAGGGACAGCTGTTTGACCTCCAGTGTTATTATGCATATAAACTGTGCATAAAACATTTTTGACGTGGCTAATCAGATGTGGCTTTATATGAGTGGTTGTTTAATCAGTAAATATGTATCATGTGTTGTCGGTTATCACGTTATGTAAATACAGTGAGCGCTGCTCCTTCATTAGCCTACAACTGTCAGAGGCTGTAGATGTTTAATGTTTCAGGCCTCGAGAAAAGCTGCGGTCAAAAGGCCCCAATTTTCCAACTGCACCCCTCCTGTTCGCAGATATGAATAAGTGTGAATATATATTGTGCGTCTAAATTAAATACTAACAGGCTGCGAGGTGCGGCTCTCTCTCTGTGTCTCGGCCCGAGGCACTCGTAATGTACGTGGTTGACTCGGTGTAAAATAAATAGGGGGAAGCAACAACTGAGCAAAAATCCGCAGTTGTTTACGTGAAAGTCAAATATGAAAAAATAATAACAATAATTAGGAACTGATGTTGCCACAAAGCTGAAGTTTGTCAACTTGGATTAAACATCACGCTTACACTTATAATCCTAAACTCACATTTATTTGTTCTTGTACTAAAGGTGTGAGTGCTTTATAATTTGATTGTTTCATCTGATATCCATCGTTACTAGTATGTAATTTATCGTTTTCTTATACTTATAAAAACATGGTCTCGGTTTAAACTAGTGGTTTCCACCTTGGGGGTCTTAAGGGCCGGTCGGCCCCAAGATGTTTAAAGAAAGAACAAAAGCCCATATCACAAACAGTTACCCCTGATAATTATTTTTTTCAGAATTTCTGTCATGTTTATTTCTTAAATTCTTTTCTTGTGAAAGACTGAACACTTTTATTTCCTCTACCTGTAAAAAATCTTTCATATCGAACTATCTGAGAGGGAGGGAGTCACCCCGGTTGACCTGCTCACAGCTCAGATCCACACGGCTCTAACTTTTGATTTCGAGAAGGGCAACAGTCAAAAAAGCCTTAAACCACTGGTTTCCACTGCGAAACAGTATTTCAATTTGTTCTTACCAGCACTGCAGGACTAACATGTTACTAAATAAACATTTGTTCATTCCATTGTGTTTTGGGTCAAATTAAAATGCTCCAAGCTACAAATTACTGAAATGAGATTGCACAATACCCAAGTGTCGATAAGGTCGCTAAAACACCCCAAAATGAAAAGCTAAACAAGAACCAAAGGTGCGGCACGTGTCGTCTGTGTTTTCCATAGTTCTGGTGTTCACCATTTATCATTTCTGGGTCTGGTGAGTGTACCACACCCGGCCTGATTACGTTGACACGGAGGTGAGAAGCAGCAGCTTCACTCTTCACAACATGAATGTCAGTCTGGGCCAGAGCAGAGGGCCACATGGCTGTGTGGATCTGGAGCTCCCTGGTATGCAGACTTCAAAGGGTTAAAGGTGAGGGGAGGCTCAGCAGCACACCACTTATCTCCTCTAATGACCTCCTAAGTAAAAGTCAATTACTTCTGCGTCATGATCAGAAAGGAACAGACCACAGGGGGCTGTTTGAGCTCCAGTGCTCCTCATTACAACGACTTCGCTGGAGTTTATTGGACGAGCCGCCTGGCCCCAGGCTCCAGGTTAAGGCCTTTTTCTAATTCTCTTATTTACAACTATTAATTACAGCATGTATAAAGCTGCAAAAACATAAACTCTACTCCCTGCGCCTGTTTTGTAATCAGACTCAGATGATCCTGCACTGCAGGACGACAATACAGCAACCCACCGCAAAGGCCTAATCACCACGCAGCGGCGAAACATTCACCTGGCTGACTTGAAGTCAGTTTATTGTCTTTGTTTAAAGCAGCGCTGTCCTCCGCTGTGCAGGTGGTGATGAAATCACCAAGTCGTTTAGTGAACTGCGGTCGCGATTGGATTTAGAATCCCACGCATTCTTCATAAACTTAAACAACTTCGCCCCTGGCAAAAATCGAATGCCCTTCCTTTCACTTCCGACTTCTCAAGTCGACCACAAACAACGTCTCATCAAGTTTATCCTGACACTCCACTTTCATTTTTAGTTTCAAAAAAGTAGTTAATTTCTATTATTACTAAAACAACCAGGGGTGCCGGTCTGAACAGCGTGTGATTGAACGCAGTGTTGGAAAGTTACATTTCCTTTTCGTAAAAAAAAAGAAGAAAAAAAAGGAAAAGAATCTTACCTGACAGTAAAATGGCTTTAACTTGTCACAACTCATGAGGCCACTATCGTAAATCACAGACCCTGTAACAAGCGAGTCGGAAAACAGAATACAAACATATCTGTGTTTTTCCAGGTTATGGTTACGGATGTGTTGCGCTGTAACTCCACGGTGAAACAAGCAATGGCGTCCACTCGTTGAAACAGCCGCACCATACTTGTAGAAATAGAAAAAAGACTGAATCAAAACAAAAGCTCTGACCTCAACATTTCAAGTGCATAAATTAAATGATGTATCCTATTGAGTTTATTACTGACACTTGCATGTGAAGAGCATTTTTGGGTCATGCCTACCACAGTAGTTCATGTGTTATCCTCAGCTAAAAAGAATATAGCTACATACCACCTTCAGTGGTGGAAGAAGTAAAAACTGTAATGCCACAGTGTGATTATTTTTTTCAAGCTATTCAAAAGCATCGGACATTAAAAGGGTTATTGTGCAGTAGAATCACACCAGTAGGGATGTATTATCAAATATCATGTTACTGGATTTACTGATGCATTAAGCAGCATTTTGATCCTGTTGGTGAAGGTAGATTTGAACTTTATATAACTTTTGGGTAATTTAATCTGAAACTATGTATCATGTATAATATTTGTCCCCCATATTTAGTAGTTTAAATTTGAAATCTATCGGTGAAGTACAGTGGTAGAAATAAAAAAGACATGCGATGAATGATGCCGTGAAGTAAAAACCGAGACGGCACTGAAATGCAACACCTGAGTAAAGGCGCCGTGTGAGTGTGCAGCAGCAGCAGCGGTGGATGAGTGCAGAGGTCTGCTGTGTGAGGTGACGAGGTGGGAGGAGTGGCCTGTGTCCATCAGCGTCTGCCTCAGACAAAGATACATTATTGTCTATTGTTATTTTGGATTATCAAACCTGATTTAACAGCTCACAGGTATTTCTCTGGCTGAACACTGTCATTCTGTGTCTCTGCCCTCAACAGCCCTGGGCATGTTATGTTACTGAGAACAGGAACCCCCCTCTCTCTCTCTCTCTCTCTCTCTCTCTCTCTCTCTCGTTCGCTCTCTCATTCACACTCACACACACACACACACACACACACACACACACACACACATATGCACAAAAACACACAAACACACACACTGACACACACTGACACACACTCACACACAATGCCTTTAGGTCTCTCTCCCTCACACACACACACACACGTTCTTCGTGTCAGTAATGGTTTGATCCCTAATCTCCATCTCCAATGTAAATACAATCCCTGTTCTGAAAAGACTATTAGCACCAACTTTAAAGGCTCTCGCTTGAATAAATGAATAAACAGACAAACCTGCAGAATGATTGGGTAATTATGAGAATACAATTTGCAGGTTGAGATAAACATTATTATTTTTCTTTCATTTTTCTAATTGGGGATTTTCTGACTGTCATGTGGGAAATTTAGGCATTACACAGCTGCGATTCAGCTCTAAGCCATAACCGTGCTCTCGTCCTCATGCCCACAGGTAGTCGCCATGCGCAAATATTTCACAAAAGAAGGTTTCTTGTGAAAAAAAAGTTCCTCTAACGTTTAAAGTTTGGATGCAACAGCGACGAGCGTTCACATGCACAGCCTCCGTAGGTCGACAATGAGCTTTATCAGCCAGACTGGATGTGTATTGACTCCTGATAGAAAGGAGTGTTGTTGTTGTATGGGGTGTGGGGGAGCACTGAGGTTGTGTGTGGATGGGGGTGGGGGAGTGGGTTACCCCACTAATCAACATATCAAACATGTTGATGGATTTCATCATGGGGTTAGCAAATATTCTGAATATCAACAATGATGCTATCATTAATAAAGTATTACTTATGTTGCAATGAATGTAGTTCCTCTTTAACTGTGTGCTGGTAAGATACAAAAATAAAAATATCTGCAGAAGTCTTAGTAATTAGGAATCAAAGTGTTAAGTGTTTAGAATTATGAGAGAAAAAAATGATCAGTTCGTTGGTACAACTGTTGGTGATTTTCGTCTTAACGAAAGAGATTGAGTTGGCCTCGAAATTCAAACATCTAGTGTCGCAACTTGCCTTGGAACTTTGAGTTTTCCTAACCTTTTCATTTTTGCGGTGTTGGTTTGATGGATGTGGGTCATCTTAGATCTCACAGGCCTTCTTCAAATAAGTGTCTTGTTATAGATATTCTAAGACATTGTCATTATAGAATATCGTTGAAACAAACCTGGCACAAAAGTTGCATATTTTCATCTGCTAATGTTTTTTCTGTCTCTAACAGAAGACCTGCTAGATTCTGCGTAGCAGCCATGGGCAGCAAGACTCTGCCAGCGCCTGTCCCCCTCCACCCGTCCCTCCAGCTGGCTAACTACTCCCTCCTCCAGAGCTCCACAGGCCTCCAGTTGCCAGCAGACCATTTTCACAGCATCTACAGCTTCAGCGCCCTACACGCCATTCATCTCCATCAGTGGACCCTTGGCTATCCGCCTCTGGCTCTGCCCCGCTGCACCATTTCCAAGTTGCCTGCCCAGTTCTCCTCCATGGCCTCCATCCCCATCTTCCCGCACCTGCTGCAGCCCAAGCAGGGCGCAGCGGGGCTGCTGCAGAGCTCCAAGAACAAGCCCCGCTTTGACTTTGCCAACCTGGCGGCAGCAGCCACCCAGGACGATCATCTGAAGGCAGAGGACCTGAGCATGACGGGTGCCGCTGCCGCAGCGCAGGCGTCGCCTCACCACGCTGCCTCAGTTGGCCTGGGCTGCCTCCTGGATGTGACCAAACTCTCCTCGCCAGAACGCAAGTCCAGCCGAGGCCGACTGCCCTCCAAGACCAAGAAAGAGTTTGTCTGCAAGTTCTGCGGCCGCCATTTTACCAAATCCTACAATCTTTTGATCCACGAGAGGACGCACACGGATGAGAGGCCATACACCTGTGATATCTGCCACAAGGCCTTCAGAAGACAGGACCACCTCCGGGACCACAGGTGAGAACCCAGACCCATCAAGTCAAATGAAACACAGAACAGAATGACAAGCATGCTCCCGCCACACTGCGATTGGCTATAGGTGGTACTGGATGAGATCACTGGGTGAGATCTCGAGCTCTCTCCTTCTGTGTTCTTACACCTACTTTTATCATGACGCATGTGAATGCAACACCATGGCTCCTGTCCAGGAGAAACTGTCTAAATGTGTGCTCCCCACATGTTTAATTAACTTCTCCTCACCTCTCTGGACTCAAATTTCCATCCACATTCCTCGAGCTAGAACTTTTGAAGCACACTGAAGACTTTAGCCGGAGCTCCACTGCATACTGAGCCTGACACATATTTTTTCAATCCTATTTTGCGTCACACTTAATAAACCACACCAGGAATACCCGTGTTTAGTAAAAAGCAATACTGTAAGTATCGGTTGAATATGCCGCCTTTCTATCCCAAAAAGTACAGCTTCACTAAGCTTTTCTAACACATCCCACTCACGATTTACATGATGTTGTGCCGTATTGCCGTTCTTGTCAAACATGTGAAACCATGTCTGCACGGGAGGCTTAGAGTGAGGAGCCGATTCAGTCCTCTGCCTGTGTGCGCGGAACAGTTCAGGCACAGCACAGAGTGTAGGTCATCTGCATTTCGGCACACAGTCGTTGCAGTGACATGGAAAATCGGAAGAAAACTACATTTCAAGCATGTGATACACATTTAGTGAAACGCGAGACATTCCGCAGGGTGTTAACAGCAGTATATACTTCTGTCAGACGCACAAGAGACGGGCGACTGAAAGACACTGCTGAAACACCTCCTGTGTAGACACGCTGCAAGGCATAATGGAGACAGGTTTAGTTGTTAAATAAGAACGGGATTCTGCCAAAGTAAATAGAATTCGACTTCATGCATTTGAATTCCCACATGCAGGATTTCACAAATGCTATGAATTGATTTGAGTGAGTGTGCTTTTCTTTTTTAAGGGTGTGACAGAGTTTGTGAGGAGTACATATTTTACATGTATGAGTTTGTATTTTTTTTTTTTTTTCTATTTAATGCTCTCGTTATGACGACAGCCACATGTTAGGTGTGTAGTGTGGGAGCAAGCGGGAGTCCGAGTCTTCTCTGTGTTTTGAGTATTTGGAACTGGACAAAATTGGGTGTTTTTTTTCATACTGACTTCAGGTGGTGATGGAAATATTAGAAATACTAATTGTCATTGATGAAACAAAAACGGGGCAGGGGAAGTTGGGATGTTATCTCAAAGTTGCAGGCATTAAAAGTCAAATTGTGTAAAGGTGGATTCTGACTGAAAGGGAAGAGCATTTTTGCTTTGCATAATTTTCTTTTTTCTGCCGCCCAGTGTTGATTCATCCCAAACAACCAGCAGCTGTACAGATGTTTGCTGTAGGCTAGAAAGAAATGGTGCACACCAGCTGTGTCCATGGGAATGGGTCTGTTCACAGAGCTCACCAGCAACTCCAGCTTTTTGTTTCAGTCTCACTCCCTTTCCTCTCATTTCTATATATTTACCAATCGGATTCATAAAGTCATTCCATTACAGCAAGAGTAACTGCTACAGTAAGCTGCTTGGTGAGCAACAGCAGGGTGCAGTGACTCTGCAGCTTCCTGAAGTGTTGTCGGCAGAGTGCGGTTGGTGCCACCGTGTCTGCACACAGACACAAGTGTGCTGTAGCCGGCGGCTACACAGAGGAGCCTATGAGCGGGGATTCAAAACTGATCGATGCGTTATAAAGAGGATTTTGTAAAGCCCCCCCCCCCCCCCCCCTCCTGAGGCACGCTCGCCTAGTGGAGTAAAAATGATAAAATCTGTGAAATCTGACAATTTAGATATTAATAGTAGCTGCTCTCTTGTGTTCCCGCTGCAGGTACATTCATTCCAAAGAAAAGCCCTTCAAATGTCAGGAGTGCGGGAAGGGCTTCTGTCAGTCCAGGACTCTGGCAGTCCACAAAACATTACACATGCAGGTCAAGGAACTGAAGCCGGCCAAGATCAAGTGATCGACTCTCCCTGCAGGGGAAGGACGGGGACACTGGAAAAACCATGACCAAAGACAACACCAGGCAAAGAAGAACCAAAGACTTTTTCTTTTTTCATTTCAGCAGTAGAAAGAGAGAGCCCTCTGTTTCTAATGTGAACACTCCTCAAGGACGAAATATATTTTTTTTACCAGACAATCCTTAAAGAAATAATACTGAAGTAAGCCTTAGTGGATAAGTGTATGCTTAGTTATCAAAGCCTGTGGATGTGTGGAATGTGAAATCGACCTGAAAAGAAGAAGAACAACAACAAGAGAACTATGTGCCTGCTCAGTGCAAATAATTTGCTCAGCTTATAATCCAAATACTTTATAAAAGGGACACAACTTTTATGTATTTTTTTATTATTTTTTTACAAACTTCAAACTGAGAATGATCAAAGCCATGTTAGTGTAGACACATTTCCATCCTTTTCAATATCACATTCCAATGATATTTTTGTACAGATGCATTATATCAAAATTGTATTTTTGCACTTTAACCTGATTATTGATTATTTACATATATCACTGGATTTCTTAAACTTATTTTCAAAATGAATAATCATTTCTAAATAAAATATTTTACTGTAACTGGTCGGCCTTTAGTCTGAGTTTTGTCTGACTGAAATGTTGTCATGTGAGGTATGAATCTGTGTGAAGTCCACACTTTTAAACTTTTTAAACGTATAGCATCAGTAGCGACCATGGTGATGGACCAGGTGCTTACTCTCCATTTACTCCAGAATCTAAATTCAGACATTTTCCACTTTTAAATGTGGAATAGTGAGGAAAGCAGCAGCCACATATGAACTAGTACAACAAGATGATGACGAGCTTATTGTAGTTTGTGCAAACTTGTACATGAGTAATTCTCAGCATCAGCATGCTGGCGTACTTACAATGCTAATGTTCGCATGTCGAGCTTTAGCAAGGTAAAATGTTCCCCGTGTTGGTTTAGCGTGTACGCAGACATTTCCCAGTTTGCACTCACTGCAGCCGAAGCTGATCGACATGTTGTTACGTTTGCAGGCATTTGGTCGTAACCCAAAGTGCCGGACATGATGTAATTCGGAACAGATCAAAAAGAATCAGGTGGAGAAATGGGGCTGGAAAGAAGACTATGAATATTCATAATATGCAAATAACATAGTCCGCGCGCCCCGTCCACCACAGCTGCTCGCGCTAGGTTGACCGGTGGAAGAATGTGCGCAACAAGATGGCTAGTGGCAACATCGGCGAGATTCTGCCATACATGTTTGAGCCTCAGTCAGACTCAGTTTGCTGACCCACATGCCGTCCTCTCGTGGATGCGCTGCCTCTGCTGCACTGGAAGTTTCCGGTTTCTTTGCCTCCGTTTGCATATTGGACAGCGATTGGTTTTCTATATTAGTGACGTACTCAATCTAGCTTGCCCAGGATTCGTTTGAATTTCAAATTGCAGAGAAGTGAAAACACCTTTATAGTGACAGAATTTGCTCAGATACAAGTCCCTATAGTGAATGTCAGACTGTCAAAGGACAGAAACAGAAGAAAAACACTTTTTTGAGTGGAGGGGGACTTCAAGACTCAAATTTCTGTATCACAAGTTCTCTGAAATTGTCTATTTAAATATGAGGCATTATCTAAAAAGAGCACACATTAACATTTATTTCCAGAACAGAAACCTGAATATTGGATGTAGCCATGTCAAAATGTTTTGTTTCATTTTGTTGACATATCAGAGCCAAGGGTTTTACAGAGTGGATTTTGCATATCTCTTTTTATGACTCCATAAATGAGAAAATACCATTTACTGCCTTTAAAAAAAGCCTTGTTTTAGCAATAAAGTTGTCTATAAATCAGGCTGCGAATGATATATTACCAAATCCCTCTGTAAAAACCTTCAGAATAAAGACAGAAATAAAACTGGAGAGTCTGGTGGATGTAAGTGATACTGAAGTGGAGATTTCTGGCTCAGAGTGTGAGAAAAAAACTAATTTCGAGAAAACAGCCTTTAAGGATTTGTATTGTAATTGAAATCTACAGACAACAACAGGCAAAGTGAAGTCAAATAAACACCCAAATGATCATTTGGGCTGTTTTCTTTTCACTGGTCTGTAATAAAGCATGTTATGGAAGCCAAATAGCCAAAAATGTCATAATTGACTCGTACATGAATAAACAATGTTTTTGCCTGGAGTATCTCGTCCGAAACGGGCTGCGTGTCAGGAACTGGACGTGTATCCCTCCCAAACAAACAACTTAGAGCCGTTTCAGTGCCTCAGTACAAGTGCTTAACATCCAGACCTTCACCATTTTATTTCAAAAAGTCTTTCACCCTTCCACTCCTGTCACACGGAAACCCAGCCGCATCTTCATGCCTACATCACAAGCTCTGATCAGGGTGTGGAGTCTGTAAAACTCAGATTTATGTGCAGAAGTGACACAGTTTAAAGTCAAAGAAATATTGAATCTCTTCATTAATGTTTATAATAGTCCGTTCTAACACCATGTCCCTTGTGCACTATATCTGCTTTTCTGCCATTGGGTTGTAGTGTGTCACCGTCTCCGCTGCATCGTGGCCTTGACAAATCCCCAATTGCAACAGAAAAAAAAAGTGTTGTCCATGGCAAGAAAACTTTTTTAATGGAGAAAAATAAAGAAATAATAAATCATTCCTTTTAAGGATGTTGATGTTACGAGACTCGACACCTGCCGGTGCTAAGTGAAGTTTCACACTGTCCAGTGTCAGACATTATCTCAAGTTACAGTGAAAACTACAGAGGAAACTAATGAGGGTCTGGTGTGGAAGGGATAGAGAAGGAGGAAATGAGGGAATGAATTCACTTTTTTTACCAAGCAGATCTGTCCACCTGTGTGTCTCTTTTACCTGAATGTCGATAAAAAAGAGGTTACGGTTTGGACAGATAATCTGTGCCCGGGTCAGAGGTTAGCACAGTTACCAGAGTCTTTTCTGGGTGGAGTGTGCATGTTCTCCCTCTGCCTAACTGTAACCCTTTCTCCAGTTGCTCTGGCTCTTTGTCCCACAGTCCAAAGACAGCTTAGGTTGGCCCGCAGATATGTAGCAGCTTTTCTTATTTTGTAAGAGCAACCAAACTAAATTTCGACTGCAATGTTGCCTCACTTCAATGTGCAGCGTGCATTGTATGACTGTTAAATCCATCTCTTTTTTTGATGATTAGAGATATTTGCATTTTGAATCACCAGTGCAATGCTGACTTTCTTCAGTGACTACAGTGATAGATAATAACAGTTTGCGATAATCTAAAGCATCTCATCTGTTTTTTTTACTCTCACAGGACAGGTGGACTTCAAGAAAAGGTTGTCTGAGTGAACAGATATGGCTTATCTTTGCCTACTAGTCATAGTGCGAGTGGAAATATAAACATTTAAAGTGTTTGTGTGTGTGTGTGTGTGTGCGCACGTTACATTTTTAGTGCACGATGCAGGAAAGAGGGCTCCTGGTCCAGGGGAAGGAGGAGAGCTGAGCGGATGGTCGGCCTGTTGTTCACCGTTTCTCTTATAGTCAGGAACTCATCAGTCTGTCGTCAACTCTCTGAGCAGCCAGGGACACACACACACACACACACACACAAACACACACACATCCACATACACACACAGCTGGGCAGCTTAAGATGGTGTACGTGACACACGGCTTGTCGAATTTGTGGCAGAAGGGACACCACTCCTGCTCCTTGGCCCCATGTCCTCGGACTGCTGGCAAGATTACAGTATGGAGACAGTGGGTAACAAAAGGCACCGCCACCAGACACTAGTAGAACAAATATGGTGTTTTCCGATGGGCTGCAGGATCCAAGGCGCCTGGTGGGCACCAGTGCTCACTTTCAAATGCATGACCATAGTCAGGGTCGGTTCATTTGTTGATCTTGTTGCTGTTTGTTCTTTTCAGGATAAGCTGAGCCACCCCCCCCCCCCCCCCCCCCCCACACACACACACACACACCCCACACACACACACACACACACTGTGTCACTGTACCAGGGATATAAAATTGTGAGCCTGACCACTTTCGAAAAGTGAATATAAAATATATAGTGATTCATTATGTTGCTCCATGATGTTTATGCCATTCAGATCCCATCACCCTTTGAACAATGTAAACTGTATTACTATTGTTATTAACAGTGAAAAGGATGGGTTCATTTTTTTCTTAACTTATACGAATTTTGCCTGGGCATTCCTCTTTCCATACATGCAGTGAAACGCGGAACTTTTCAACACATCACCCCGGAGGAGCTGCAAGTGTGTACACGATTGTCCGACTCCGCCAAAGTGGACATTAAGCGGACTTTACCCTGCCAGGCCCCTGGGGCCACATCTGTGTGATATCTGACTGAGCTGATGTGTGAATAGAGACGGTCATTTTCCAGAAATTTCACAGGATGCCCTGGCGCCACCCAGCCTGGCGTAGCCAGACTAATGGTGCGTTCACACCGGACGCGATGCCAATTTTGGAGCGAGTTTGGTCGCAAGCAAACAATTGTGCTTATTTGCGTCATTCGTGCGAATATTTGACCCCTCCAAATTCCTTCCACTTTCTCCGACAAACCTCATCTGAACAGAGACACACACACACACACACACACACACACACACACACACGTGTAAACATGAATTGTTGAAAGAAAAAAGTCAGACAGGAGTGCCGATGGCAAAGCCACACACAGCGGTTGTGCTAAATGGGGCTAACGAACTAGCCAGCTAGCGCCCAACTTCCTCGATCACTTTCTGCCGAGCCCTCTCCTTCTTCACCCGGTCACAATACAAATAGCGACCCGGTCGGTCTGCCTACACACAGCGACAGTGCTGATTCTCCTTTCCTCATAGGACGTCTGACTACAGTGACAGAGGGAGGATCTCAACACTCAGTGGCCATCGCCAGTATGTCGCTCAAGTCCAAATTTGAGTGTTTCGCATTGCGCTTCTCGCACCATTTGCGTCGCCCGCATCAGTGCCGCGAAATTCGTTTCTAGTCCCATCTTTGCATTGACTTTGTATGTAATTTTGTCGCACAAAAAATTTGCCTCGCATCCTATGTTAACGCACCGGTTAATTTTTCGATTTCCAAGAGGCATTACCAACGGGCACAGACGAATCATGTGACGTCTGTTTAGCGATGGAAAAATGTCAACAGACGAGAGCTTCAGAGAGGAGATGTCTGTGATGATGATTCCACAATGTCTATGAACGAGTGGTGCCATTTTTGTGGGAGAAATTTGAAGATACCGGGTACTTTTTGTCAAATGCTCTTTCGTCAGCGGCAGCCTTGGTTGTTTGCAATAGTCTGCGTCGTGGTATAAACCCCGCCCATTATCAGATAATCGGTTGTGATGGGACCGGCACGTTTTCTGCCTGGGGAAATCACTTAACTAGAGGGGATCTAGAGGGGATGCTCTGGCAGAGCAAATTTAAATGATCTTCCAGACTTTGTCTGGGTCCCAGGCTAGGCGCCGCCCCTTTCCTAAACCAAATGGAATATTTCCAGTAGGTGAGAACACAGTTTATGTGTGAAAACATCTGATGTTAACCAAATAATCTCCATTATCCAGTGTCTTTTTCTGTGTTTCCACAGACAGTGTGCAGAGCCATACCAGAAGCTAACAGTGATATAAAGAGGGAACAAAGTGTTAAAGAGAAGATGATATGCAAAGATTTCCACACGAGTCACTCAGATTGCTGAAGCTTCATATTAGCTTCGACTGAACTTCAACGTTGACAAGACTGTGAATTATTCATAGTGAAATCGTTTCATGAGACGTTGCATTCAGGGCTAATATGGGCAGCAGGAAAAACCAAAGTGACAAGCATCTTGTGCATATGGCCCCCCTGTACTATACTTCATCTTAAGCCTGTGTAAACTACACACACACACACACACACACGCAAAAACACACACACACACACACACACACACACACACACACACACACACACACACAATTCTACAATTGAGCACTTGTGGACAGTCTCTCATTGCAGACACTGTTGGCGTTGCTCTTAGTTGTACAAGTTTTACAAGTTGTACAACAAGAAGTTGTTGAAAAACAAGACCCAAGTAGATGTATAAGAAATGAAACATAAGTTTAAATCTTCGCCGTTACTTTCACATCCCATGACTAATTGCCTAGTAAAGCGGGTGTGATTTTTAGATTGTTTTGGAGAGGTAAAAAAAAGGAAAGCGTCAGTGCCACAGAGGAGACACACTCGTCTCTCACCCCTAACCACACCTCCACGGCTGCCTCATAGTGTGATGTGGGGAGGTTGAGAACTGGGATTGAAATGAGTTGCATTTTGTCGTTTTGTCGTTTTATAGTGGCAACGTGAGAAAATAACAGTTTATCTGATTATGTAAATGATGCGCTGAGCACACACACGGCTAGAGACAACCTGCCTCTTTGTGTATGTGTGAAAACTGATGCCAGGGGGGGTTGAGTGTTTTGAGGACTGGGTGTTGAGCACCTTCCGGGCCACAAGAGTGCAGGACACACTAACACGATAATGCATCATTATCCCCCTAAAATATTAAGCAGCACATGACAAAAAGCTGGTCAATTATGATATCATTAAATGTTTTATTTGATCCACCGTAATGATTGTGTTGATGCCATGTGTGAATGGTGTAAGAATGCATTAGTTGGCGACCTGTCCAGGGTGAACCCTGCCTCTCGCCCAAAGTCAGCTGGGATTGGCTCCAGCCCCCTGCCACCCTTAAAGGATAAAGCGGTACAGAACATGGATGGATGAATGTTTTCATTGTTTGTGTAGTTGGGCGAAAAGATGGGAAGGAGTGAGAAGGGTTAAGACTTTGTCATGTTGAAGTGCAGCTTCCAGGAATTTCTTGCAGATGAGTGAACTCTTGTATCAAACTTGCAAATATACCAGTAGAAACAGAAGCATCATTGGGGGGCACATACTGTATCTGGATATCTAACATTTTTATTACAACTATCTTAACAATATGTACTTCAAATTTCAGGTTAGGTACATGTATAAGGACTTGAGCTACATTTTGACAGCGTTTTGCTGAAGTGGACAGTAGAGTGTAAATCCCTGTTTTTAAACATGAAATGTAAATTGTTATACGCAGTTACATGCATTTGAGAAATAAAGGCATATTTTGCTTTGCAACATAGCAATAACTAGCTACAAGTAGTAGCCTCTCCTCAGTCTGGTTATTTAGCCATCTGGCTAGCTAGCTAGTCGTGACCCCAGGGTTCCCCAACTAGTTTTCCCCGAGGGTCAATTTGTTGGGGGTTAAACACGCACACACACCCACACACCTTTACATATCCGACTCTAATATCAAAAAACAATGACAACAGCGTTACAGCAAGTGGTATTACAGCAGGATGGGACTGTGTCAACTTTTCTACATCTTGTCTGAATCACAAGATTGTTAAAAAGCATGCTTTCTGCATACACAGCTATCAGCAGCACCTCTAAAACCACCTAAAGAAGACACACACACACACACACACACACAGACACACACACACAGAGAGAAGGCGAGGATACATATCACAATATCACAATATCACACCAGCACATTATTATAGTTTTTAGAATATGTGCTTATCAAATAATCAGATTATAATTATTTGCTTTTCTTGAGGCAAAGTGATTTGAAAGTGATCTGTTTGAATGTTATGGCTGTGAGCTTGTAGTTTTTACCACTACTAACAAAAGTTAATGAGATCAAAAAAAAACACCAACACTTGGATTTGATATCTCTGGGTCCATGTGCAAAACAAAACAGAAAGAAAAAACAGCCCTATCCGGGGAGAACAGTGATGGTATGAAGTATTGTGAAGTATTGTCTTTGAAAATAAAAGTTTGCATTGAAAACAAAACCTGAACTCAATGGCATTGAAACAATTGGTACCGGCATTGAAACAACTATTGGCACTGAAAAAGTATCACTGAAAAATATAAAACACATACATTAAAAAATGATGTTTACTATACAGTGCATCCGAAAAGTATTTTCCTCAAAATTCTACACACAATACCCCATAATGACAAAGTGAAAAAAGTTTGTTTGAAATTTTTGCAAATTTATTAAAAATAAAGAATGATAATATAAAGTATTCAAAACCTTTGCCATGACACTCAAAATTGAGCTCAGGTGCATCCTGTTTCCTGATCATCCTTGAGATGTTTTTACAACTTGATTGGAGTCCACCTGTGGTAAATTCAGTTGATTGGACATGATCTGGAAAGGCCCACACCTTTCTATATAAGGTCCCACAGTTGACAGTACATGACAGAGCACAGAGCAAGCCATGAAGTCCAAGGAATTGTCTGTAGACCTCTGAAACAGCATTGAAGGTCCCGATGAGAACAGTGGCCTTAATCATCAGTAAATGGAAGAAGTTTGGAACCACCAGAACCACCGGAGCTGGCCGCTGGCCAAACTGAGAGATCGGGGGAAAAGGGCCTTAGTCAGGGAGGTGACCAAGAACCCGATGGTCACTCTGACAGAGCTCCAGCGTTTCTCTGCGGAGAGAGGAGAACCCTCCAGAAGGACAACCATCTCAAAAGCACTCCACCAATCAGGCCTGTATGGTGGAGTCCTATGGGAGTTTGCCAAAGGGCACCTGAAGGACTCTCAGACCATGAGAAACCAAATTCTGAAGATTCAACTCTTTGGCCTGAATGCCAAGCGTCATGTCTGGAGGAAAGAAGAATGGGAGAAACTGCCCCAAAATAGGTGTGCCAAGCTTGAAGCATCATACTCAAAAAGACTTGAGGCTGTAATTGGTGCCAAAGGTGCTTCAACAAAGTATTGAGCAAAGGCTGTGAATACTTATGTACATGCAATATTTTCGTTCTTTTTTTTTTAACAAATTTGCAAAAATTTAAAACAAACTTTTTTCACTTTGTCATTATGGGGTATTGTGTGTAGAATTTTGCGGACAAAATGAATTTGATCCATTTTGGAATAAGGCTGAAACATGAGGAAAAAGTGTAGTGTTGTGAATACTTTCCAGATGCGCAGTATATTTTTTGCATTTGGTCATGTCTGTCTTTTTTACACTTTCAGTGTCACTGGTTTCTAGTTAATGGGATTTCATTTGTATATCACAAAGACAATTTCCACATCTTCTCCACACACTGCATGAACAATCCCTGAGTGACTGAAACTACACTATATGATATTAAGTACCTATCACATATTGGAGTGGATGTTTACTGTACAAGCTCTGAGAACACTAAGGGGAATGACTTTCCCCCCTGGCCTTGACTTTACCTCTTTGTCCTCTGGGCCTGAGGGAAATGTCATTCACTGCTACTGTCCTAACTGAATGATTTAGGAAGGGCTGGCAGAGGGCATGAAGCGGGGAAGGCCGTGCTTCACACAGTAGACGGTGCTCTGGACCAGTGACACATTTATGGTTTCCAACCGGCAGGGTGAGTCGGAGGTTGGCAGGATGGACGCACAGTGAACTGACAGATACAGAACCAACGGGGACCGGCAGTTCCCCCCCAGGCTTCCTCCAGCGAGGGAGGAAAAGCCCCCCCTCTAACAATTATAGAAGCAGGATCAGAGCGGGCCAGGAAGGTGAAGCCAGGTCTTGATGAAAATCACTTCCACATGGTTGATGGCCTCTTCACCCTACTACAGTAGGGTTACACAGACACGATGGCTCACAGTAACAACTGCTCCTACTGGGGACCATGGCAACTAGTTTTGGATGGAATAGTTGATACTGACAATGATGCAACAACCTGCATCAGCAAAACGTGGGGCAACAATTAAAACTAGGCACTGGTTGCTGAAGCTTTAGTATACGATCGATGGGGATGAAAATGTGCTATAACATGATTTTCCCTGATTAGATGAGGATGGTACAAAATAACACATGGTGTTAAAGATTGTCTTTTGCAAATTGAGACATGTTACATACCAAGATCCACATGTTTGACCCCTGCTTGCGTCGTCAACAGGATGTTATTGCCTTTGACGTCCCGGTGAATGGTCTTGTTGGCGTGCAGATGTTGGATGCCCTGTGGAGAAGAAGGGGTTTTTGTTAACACCTGTTGCCATGGTGGCACATGCAGATGCAGCAGCCTCTCACAGACTAAATATTCTAATATTCAACCAAAAGGTTAAAACTGCATCTTTTATACAGAAAAAACTGTTGAGATTGTTTGAGTGGGTAAAAACTGTTAAAACTCTGGGTCTGCTACGTTCCACAGGGTCCAGTGCAGCGTATAGCATTGAATGTAGGTGAAAGGGCTGAAATGAATGTAAAAGGAGCCAGAAGCACAACACTCATCAAGGCATTCAGGCTAGTCTTAAGGCTAACACCACTAGATCTGCTTTCCAGTCTTGCTTATGTATGCTGTCTTGTCAATAAATTGGACTTAATATGGCTTTGACGTACTACCCCGCATTATAAGCGGCTTCTTTGTTTAAATTGAAACATGCTGAAAAGCAACAATAAGTGGCGGTAGATGGTAAAGAGCAATAGCGGCCTGTGGTTATAAATTCTAGTGGGGCAGACACTGGCTCCGGGCACTCAATCCCTAGCCACGCCCACTTTTCATATTGTTATGTAGCCCTGGCTGAAATCCATGTAGACACCTGGATATAAGTAATTGATGTAGACACATCAGCATGTGAATAGTCTGTAAAAAGAGTTCAAAATATTTTAAATATGGTTAAAAAACTTTGATATAAACATTGATATAAATAAGGTTAAAAATGTAACTGGAAAGGTTTCAAAAATATAACAGTCTTAATCTTTACAGTTAAAGGTTGGATATCATGCAAAGTAACATCGATTGTTTGATATGTACTTGAGCCTGCATGTGTATTTAGCCTTACAGCTTGGGTTTTCTTTATTTTAATTGGAAGGTCCTAATACAAACAGCTAACCCAATTCTATTCTAAGGTAGAGGGGTGGGGCTTGGTCGTAGCTGCTGGGTCCCGGGTTTTGGAGAGATACAGATGCTGATAATCAGCGTCGACTGAACAGGGATACGAGATCAATAACGTTCATAACTTTGTGGTTGACGACCAGTTATCCTTAGGGTGACTGTTATGATCTACAAGAGGAAAATACGAGTTTGAGTATGTGTTTATATACTGTGACTAAATGTTGTAGTGTAAAAACAAATAGTTGACAATAGCTTTGCTTTCATATTGATAGCTTTTACTGTTAAATCGCCAAGTAATAGACTTGCTGCTTAGCTGATTTATGTGATTCAGGACACGGACAGTTGTGACTGTGAAAGGACTGGGAAAAGCTCCTCTGGATCACTGTGGAGAACTACTGTTTCCCTCCTGTGTGCTGCTGCAGTAGTGGACTGTCACTGCTGTTTTCTTCTGAGGTGTTTCACTGCTGGTTGGTTTCATCTGCGCTATGCTGGAAATCCATTGTCCCGTTTCCCCTGCATACCTTGTACATTCCCGGATTTGTGAGTACTAACATTGACCTTGCACGTGCCTTTTTATTTTATTGCTTGTGTAAACAAGTGAAACGGACACTACAGTTGTAGGCCCCGACGTTCCCCAGCACCGACTCAGGTCTGCCACGAGTATTTTGAGTTAATTTTGGTTTAAGTTGCAATTAAGTGTGTGTGTGTGTGTGTGTGTGTGTGTGAGAGAGAGAGAGAGGGCCCACATTATATGGTTGATGTTTACACATTCAAGATGCTATGCATAGTTGTTACTAGAGCCTAAAAATAGGTTAAAGGTTAAAATCCTTAAAGATACTTGAAGGTATTATAAGAAACTAATAATAATTTTGTGTTTATTAGTATTGGGTATTTTCTGTTTACATTTAATTCACTAATTGACCTCAAATATTATTTATATTTTTTTCTCTGCATCTGGGCTAATAAATGCCATAGTTGTGTCATAGATTATCTAGCAAGAAGACACAAGACAAAAGTATCAAATAGGAGGTTTAATTTAGTAGATTTTCTTTATCTTATTGGAGGCACCGCCAGTTATTATTTTTTTTCAGATTAAAAGTACAGAAGGTATAAGAATTAACATAATTCATAAATACAGGTAATTGAAATAAAAAAACATACCCAGGGCCCCGCCCATAGTACTACTACACATAGCAGGTTCGTATAACCTTAATAGCTACATAGGACGGGTGCTACAGTTATTTTATTAATTAAGTATATTGCACATGCTTATTAATAGACAGTACATGAACAAACCAGCCAGTAGCAAACACAATGCAGCAGTAGTCAATACAATTCCAAGATAAAAAACTATATCAAGTGTGCGTGACAAAAACCACCCACTATAAACGGCAGTCAGTGAATTTTCTGTCACTATGTGATAGACAATTAAATTGAATTGAACAACAGAGAAAATGAAATAAATATGACATGTTTTGGGGCTGAAAACAAACATATATATACATATACAGAAGTAGGGCTGAACGATTTGGGGAAAATATCAAACTGTGATTCCTGTGATACTGCAATTACGATTTGATTTGAGATTATAATTAGCGCATGCACGCGCATCACACACACACACTGACAGAGAGCGAGATGTGTGGAAGAGCAGAAGGGGAGAGAGCTCTCTCTCTGTTAGCAGTCTGTCTCTTTAACGAGGGAATAGTCGTGGTGTTCGTCACCTCCCGGTGTGTTCCGGACTACTTTCACTGACTCGTTGGCCGTACACTCGTCATGTAGCTGCTCTGGCGCTGTGCCAAGTGCTGATACAGGTTGGTGTTGTTGCCCCATGAAGTGCCAACGGTAGCATGGCATGTACAACCGACCTGCTGTTCCTCTTCGAGACTTAAGTCTCCACTGTACCAGTTTCCGACTGTTCTGTCGAGCTTGAGGCCATTGCGCAGCAGGTTAGTGGAGCGTGACTGATGCTTGTTCTTGGAACCGAGTGTCCCACTCGCTCGTGTAATCGCGACCCTTGCGGTTAGAAAATCGCGTGTTATCATATCGCGATATTATCGCAAATGCAAAAGTTCCACCAGCACGTCAAGTTTGCTACAAGAGGATAAGATTTTTCATGGATTGTATTCACACAAAAATGAACAGAATTCATACAAAGCATTACCCGCCCCCACCTTGGCCTTTGAAACTACATTTCTGTCATGCTAATGGCGGCACACAGACCCACTCGTGAAACTTTCCAGACCACTCCAGAAACAGATTAAGGGCTGTCCATAGGGTGCTGTCACAGGCCAGCAGCACTGATTTGAAAGCACTGGTCTGAGCTTTTTCAAAGGGACATTTTCCTATGGGGACCCCATTGATCTGGGCAGCAGCCGAAAACATCACTGGTACTTGTCTCCCCTCAGTGGAACATAGCTACGCAGCTCCTGCAAGGCCCTCATCATAATGAGGAACCCTATCATGCCCAGCCATAGTCTCTTACCTCCATTTGGAAGGAAGTGGCAGAACATCAGGTATATATTGTACAGATGCATACCCAGCCATGCACACAGCGCCATCCCATGAAGATCTGTAAGACCCAGGCCAACTCAACCCCCTCAAGCAAGGTGGAAGCGGTTGACCAATCACAACAGAGTGGGCCAGCTGGCAAATCAGAGCAGACCATGCTTCATTTGGAGGGGGGCTTTAAAGAGACAGGAGCTAAAACAAAGTGTTTCAGACAGAGGCTGGAAAGAGGAACTGCAGGAATGGACACTCTGTGGAAACAGATGTGTTTACTGATAACAAGAGCATGTAAACCTTTTTCAAGTAATAACTCAAAATAAAATTATGAACCTGAATATGAGAATAATATGTCTCCTTTAAGGGACCAACAAACAGACAGTTCTCTCCTCGTTCTTAACAAACAGACAACATGTAAACATGTCCAGGTAGTATTTAGTTCAAGACTTGCTTAACCCCATGAATCACAGACCTGACAGGTTATGAGAGGTATCATGAATTGGGAGTTAAAAACATCTTATGTTTCGTGTTGACTTCCCTTCTGCCCTTAAGGCATTAAGCAGAGGACACACACAGCAAATGTCCAAATATTTCCCACGTTTGCATTAATGGTTTAAAACTGTTGCAGTGTTTTCTAGTGGAATGAACTGCTCATTGTAGTAATAGAACATAAGAAAGCATAACTGCCGTTTAAACTCATGACGTGATGGATTTACTGGTTGGTTTTCTTTGCAATCTCATGTTAACTGCTAACCCACAGTGGTTCATGTTAAATTCCAGAGGAGAACACAGCATTTCCAAATTCACTTCACATGTCAGACCGTATCTTGTCGTGGTGGAATTTCATCATTGCACTGAAACAAATCCTTACAGTGCGTTGTGTCAAATGTGATACTGTCATATAATAGAATGGGAATAAATATTTTAATGACCCTGTCAGCGAACTTGATTTTGATATTGACAGCAGCATTTGGATGATCTGCGCAAATTTGACAGTTTTCACCAGAGCAAACCTAAGAAATTTTCCAAATCTAATAAAAGAGTAATTCTCTAGGGGTCATGAATGCACTCAGTGAAGTTCATGGCTCTTCGTCAATTAGTACACAAGTGAAATATTGTTTTCCTGGCGGTGCTACAGTAACAGTCATGAAGTGGTCAAAATCATTTGGATTAATCTGCTGTTGGATGGACAAAACATCTGACGTCACCAACATAAGGTCCAGGGGTAAGTGGCGTAAAACTATTTTGACCAAATGAAAAGATTGCCCTGGTGCATGGATATCATATGTCAATGTGAAATAATATATTGAAGCCATTTTGATTTGGCTAGAGAACCCCAAAATACTGTATGTTACATTAGTATCACAAAATGTCCACTTTCACCACTGCCAGCAGCGTGGACTGGTTCATTTGTTGTGGCTGGCTCTTGCAAGTCGTCATCTGAATTAGATATGACTTTTATTTCACAGAGGAGTTCACATGGTCAGACCCTTTTTTATATTTACAGGTTCTGGCTGCTACAGGAAAAAACTTGTTTTGGATTGAATGCACATACAGTATATAGATGTTTGAAAGATATGCTTTACTGTCATTTTAAAAATGTAATTTAATTTCAAAATATTTCATGCTTAATGCTCCTATCAAGAACACACACACACACACACACACACTTATTATTTCCTTAACAGTAACCCAGTGGTTACTCCTCCTTGCTATCAACCATATCAAATAAAGCCATATAAAAAAAATGAATTGTATGATTAGTTTCAGCTATTATTTTGTATATCACTGAGTTTGTATATGGAGTCCTTCCTCTCTTCCTATTAATTATGAGCTTGATTCAGACTGGGACTGCATGGTGGTGTAGATTTGCTTATATTCTTAAAGTCATCGTGCTGATTCTCTGCCATTTCACCCTAACCATCACCTTTAACTTTACAAGCTGATCAACCGTGAGTCGGTAAAGCAAATAAAGCCCCACAATGCTCTGAGGTGAAAAGGATTTCATGGTGTACTTTCTTTCACCAGTAGAGGCACTATTTTAGGAAACGGTCGATTTGGTCATTTTTTAACCACATACCATATTTCGTTGTTAGACTTGGAGGACTTGTTGTCTAATTGACCAGTTGAGCAGTGTCATGCGTAAGTAAAACGACAACATTGTTTTGGCCTTTGGATCAGTCAGCAAGGCAACAGATAACTTTCCAGTTGAACAACTCAACTGTTTTTTTTTTTCTTAACCAAGATTTTCAAAGTCAGGACCAAGTCGTAAATCTTTGACAAATATTCTGTAACCAAAGTAATTGTTTATGATTATTCTCTGAACATTGATCGACCACTAAACAAGTTGCTTTGTATTTAACAGAACCAAACCTTGATCAGAACAGCTGCAGAAAGCCACTGACAATGTCATCCAGGCGATACAAGCGCCAGATCAGAAAGCAGTGGCAAAACTTGTTGGTGAGAACAATTTGAAACTAAATTGCTTTGACCCTCAAAGTGAAGTTCAGAGTTCATAAACTCTAAAAATAGCTCTCCCAAATTGCTTTGTAATTGAGGTGATTCCAGACCCAGACATCATCTCTGCAGTGTAATTATTGGAATTAATCGTGTTCAATGTAAAAGATAAATACTGGAACTGAAGGTAATGGCTTTTTTAAGCAAACTCGAGACATGGGAAAGTTGTGAGCTGGATGAAAGGAGGAAAATAAAAGTAATGTCCAAAATGAGCATATGTATGAAAATACAGAACAGACTATTTTTTTACCTGACCTCTGAAATAACTCTGACTCAGTCAGCTATCCCCATGGTGCCATTTGTGTTTTCTGCACTGGGCCACATTATAAAGTGTGTTACAATAAAGATCAAGAGAAATCTCACTGCATGAAATGGGAAAGTGCCCAGGGTTCTGGATTGTCAACTAATATTTATAAAGCTCATAAATTTATCCCCAACGTAACTCTCTTCATCAGGGTCTGGTTTTCTTGCTGCCCCTTAAGCGCAGCCTCATGGCAAATGTATTGTCATGTCTTACAGACTTATTTAGTTCATAAAATACACATTTATTGCTGTTAAACTATTTTGTGATGTAAATGGACACAGTGATTTGCAGATTATTTCAGTATGCCTAAGGCTCCAGAGATATGAGCTGGTGCCAGTAGTGGCTGGTGGGAGAGCAGTTTCTTTCATGCAACAGACCAGTAACAGCACATCAGGGACTCCTCCCCGCTGTACCACACAATGGTCAATGCCACTGTACTGTATTTCATGCATGTCTCTGTTGCAGTTGTATACACTAAATCTTACTTTATATATATATATATATATATATATATATATATATATATATATATATATATATATATATATATATATATATATATATATATATATATATATATAATATAATACTTTGCTATGTGACTCACAAAGCACAAAAAACAACATGATATATATATTATTCAGCCTAAAAATAAAAGCATCAACACTGCAAAACGAAGCAATAATAGTTTATTTCGTGTGGGCTGGGGTTAGGGGTTAAGCCAGAGTGGACACATCACTAGCCTGGAACATCAATAATCTATAAATATCTATTGCTCTAAATTATTGGTCACGTTAATCCAAACTCTTTTTTCCCTGCCAGGATCCTGTAGATTGATGACTATTGTTTTCCGGTGATCTGATCGGTCAGTAGATCAGGCTGTTGACAAGCACAAATTGAACCTGCTCCAGAGCAGGTCAGCAGAAGTTAGCATGGGGATCAGCTTTTTAGCACTGAAAAGAGTTCAACCTGAAGTTACCTGGATAACCAATGGTGGACCAATGTTAGGTTCAGTAAAGCCAGATGAAGAAAATATATTCTGAGTTACCCATGAACATCTTTGCCTTTTTGTGCTGGACCACAACAATTTCCATGGTCAATGAAAATAGCTTGTGTACGTGTACTGTAATGTACTAATATCACTCTGTATCTTTCCAGCTAAATAAAGCTGCCGGTGGTAAAACTTTCCTATTAACTTTTTTTTTTTTTTTGAATTGTCCTCCATTGAAACTATTCAAACATAACATGGAAAACTAATCTTTTACCCAGACAGAAAGAAAAAAATGTTTTTAAATCTTTAGCTGTTCAAATGCATGTCACAAAGGCAACACCCAAATGTTTTAATGGCACAGTGCATTCTGTGTTGACTCACCAAACACTTGCTTATAAATGAAATGTGGGGAATTACAACGGAGTATGTCGCTCTCAGTGAAACAGAGAAGAACTGTCTCTGTGAAACACAGCTAGTGTTTTGATATAAAAAGTGAATCTCAAAAAAATAAAAAAATTATAAATACATTTATTTATTTATTTTTTTTCATTTGGCACTTCAATGACAGTATAATAAGGATTTTGTTAAATTACAATTTTAGTCTAGGTTTCTTAGTTTTTAATCTTTAGAATGTTGGATAGAAAAATGGGAAATAGAATTTTTGGGAAAAATGTAATGTATTTATTTCTGCTCATGCCTTGGGTTCCTTCAGCTTGCGTCTGACTTGCCCAACTCATACGTCATTTCAAGGATTGCATCCAGAATCCTGAGAGTCAGGAATTCTTCTCGATCTTACAGAATATGATTTATCATTTGCTTCCCAACAGTATAGAGCCTGAAGCAATTTAAATTCATGAGCATCTTTTCAGTCATACCTCTGGTCATTATGGAATTTTTATCTGTGTTGTATTTGTTACATTTACTTAGATAATCTGAACGTGTCTTCCACCGCTGCTGGCTCATAACACTCATCAAGAAGATGTATATGCCTGTGTAAACTGAATACTGTTAAGTATTTTTGATTGTTATTGTTACAATATAAATTCAAGTCAGATGATTCTTCTGTCAAGGTGAAGGAAAAAAGGGGAGACACTCAAGGCATAATGTCACTGTTCCGACACAGAGGCTGCCTCTTTACTTAAAACCATAGTTTCATCTGTGTAGACTGCCTAAAATTTTAACCGGTCAAATATGTGTCAGTTCATGCGGGGGCTGATCAGAACTAACTAACAAACAAAAACGGGCTCCAGGCTCTTTACTCCTATGGTCGACTATTTATTAATTGATTGCTTGTATCTCTATATTTTTTATTTATTGTATTATGTAGTAATTGAACAAAAATATTAACGGCTAGTTATTAATTATTGTATTTTTACAGCTTGGGTAATTTTAATGTAATACAATATTATAATTTGATAGTTTTGTCCATTATTCTTATCCCTAGCATTTCACTAAGCAGGCTAAATGCTGAGATATTGAAACATGAAGACATCTCTAATAAGTTGCTGTGATTGAAAGTTAAATGTACATAGATTGTGGCTTTTTTACCCATCTGACCCTTTAAATAACAAACAACTAAGATGCATTAATTAGAATTAATGTTATTCTTCTCTTCAAGACTCTGCCTTGTGTTATTGACACAAATCTGACCACAGGCCAAAGTTGCAGGCCATGTTAATTTTCTGCACACAGCCAAAGCACTGTACACTACCACCACCCGACTTCTGTCACTCCTCATTAGTGAGTGAAACACCAAGAATGAGGAGATACTGGCCACAACAGTTTTGGCAAATAATCAATATAATATGATACGTTTTGTGACAATGTTGGCATGAAGGTTAATATTACTGAATTGGAAGCAGAAAAACCCACCAGCCCATCTAACATGATTGAAAGAGGTGATGAATCTTTTACAATTGGAAAAGGTTAAATTCTCTCTCACACACACACACACACACACACACACACACACACACACACACACACACACACATACACACACACACACACACACTCACACTGTGAAATCAATAAGCATGTGAGATATTCTCCTGTTTGTCATCCAACCACTGAATAGGTATTTTAATACACGGGTTAGGATTTGGATGCAGTTGCAAACATTGGTGGTTTATCCAATTTCTCAGGAATGATCCTCACTCAAGGAAAATAAATTTAAATGAATGGCATTTTATGAAAGATCAGTACTGCTTTTTGGTTTGGAAAGGGGACAGTTTACCCTTAAGATACAGCACTTTCAGATACTGACATGAGTTTTGACTTGTTGAACTGAGAACCCACAACAGATTCATCCACACAGGACGGTGGTTAATGTGAACAGATTGTTTGCAGTGCAATTGCTTTGTTAGATGTCTGTAAGTGAAGGGGAGACAGACACTGAGAGTCTATTTTTAACTTAGTCAATGTAGGCTTGACTCCAGGTATCAGAAACATGTGCTGTAGGAACAACAACACTCGCAGCCGATCACAGTTCTTGCTGTCCTCACATGGCAGCTCCATTAATGCCATTCAGGAGAGACCTTCAGCTACACCAGGGGATGATTAGCATACCTGACTTCAGTATTCTAATCACTCCCCTGGTTAAAAAGCCTGGAGTAGCTTCCAGAGGGGGGAGACAAAGGAGAAGAGCAGTGTGACAGAAGCCGGGAAGGGTCACACTGCATTTCAGCTGAATTATGTTTTGATTTATGTTCTTGATGAAGAGTTTCTGGTGAGCGGCTGTTATGGTGTATCTTGGGTGACCTGGGGTGGCAAGGATGTTTGCCACAGTGGCGCCCAACATGGGCCCGACACCACCAGAGATGGAACGCAGCCGCAGCAGCTGCAGACATTGACCATGCTGGCTCAATTGGCGAGGGAGCACAGGTGGAGAGGAGGACCCAGCTGCTGGAAGGTCTCGCGATCTCCCGATCGGAGCCGGAGTGTCCTCTGTTCTCCCCATCAGTGTCTCCCTACACGAGGTGAGAGCAAGCGAGTGAGCCCCAGGTGTTCCCCTCACCCTGTCTGCGGTCCAGCAGACCCCGCACCTCGTCTTCTGTCAGTGGGCCGGCTGTCACCTGATCCTCGTCTGGGTCCTGAGCCGGCAACTGCTGGAACGCGGACCAGCAGTTGCCGGCTCCTGGTTCCGGGTCAGCCATTGTGGGGAGACCTGGCATGCACCGGCACCTTGCTGCTCAGCCTCCAGTATGATCCAGCCTATGTCAGTGCCCTCCTGCTCAGCCTCTGGAGAGACGCAACCTTTGCCTCTTTATTTCACCGTTGGCCTCCTCCTCAGGGTGTGGGGAGGTCCTTCCGCCGCCGGTGTTCCAAGCGCCAGGGCCGTCCGCCAGAGCTGCACGTCAGATGTGACGTCCGCCAGAGCTGCACACAAAGCTGCTTTAAAGGTACACTGTGTCATGCTTCATTTCTCTCAGTTTTTACTAAGCAGAGCTTAAGACTAAGGAGACAGTAGGTACGCCACAAATACTTTTTTTTTCTTCAGAGCATCGTCGACTTTTATTTGTTTCCAAGGCTTGGTTGATGAGCGTGTAAGGGTGATGGTCTGGGTTAGGCCTAAACTTAACCGTCACCCTAACCTTCACTAAGCGTGAGGGTAAGGGTTACATGGAAGAGATTCAGCACGATCACTGTACAGAATATAAGCAAATCCATTGAAAAACTACGGTGGCCCTGAGAAGTCACAGCACTTCAACTTAAGAAAACACATGCAAATAGACAAAACACAAGCAAATTAAGAAAACATCTTCATCAATTAGAAAAATCGTGCTAAGACAGCAACACAACACATTAAGAAAAAGCGCTGCAAAGACCACAACACAACACATTAAGAAAAAGAGATGCAAAGACCGCAACACAACACATTAAGAAAAAGAGATGCAAAGACCGCAACACAACACATTAAGAAAAAGAGATGCAAACACCGCAACACAACACATTAAGAAAAACCCTGCAAAGACCGCAACGCAACACATTAAGAAAAACCCTGCAAAGACCGCAACGCAACACATTAAGAAAAAGAGATGCAAATAGACCGCAACACAACACATTAAGAAAAAGAGATGCAAAGACCGCAACACAACACATTAAGAAAAAGAGATGCAAAGACCGCAACACAACACATTAAGAAAAAGAGATGCAAAGACCGCAACACAACACATTAAGAAAAAGAGATGCAAATAGACCGCAACACAACACATTAAGAAAAAGAGATGCAAATAGACCGCAACACAACGGAAGTGTTTCCAGAGGACACTTTTTTTTTGTCTTGTTTTGTGAAAATCCGGCTCGCTTCCTTCAGACCTCCGTCCCAAGCCCCTCCCCCCTCAACACATGAACGCGCACCGCTGCCTCAGTCTGAGTCTGACTGCATCGGAGGAAGACTAATATGCTCAACAAGTTCTCCAACTCAAATGACAAACTATTTTGTTTGTTATAAAACAACCAAACACAACAAACACAATGTGTTTCACCTCGTGCAATTATCTCCAGTGTGTGTGTGTGTGTGTTGGATTTCACTTTTATTAAATTTACAATTTTTTCTGTGTTTGGGTCCTACTTTGTCAATCACAGGACTGACAGTGGTGTACTCAGTTTTCCATACAGTATTCAAGACAGCAAGTAAGTAGAAAATCAAGTCATATGGTTAAGTTCTATCATTTGGTACAAAAGCAAATTGCCAGGGTAAACAATAGAGATGAGTCTGTGGTATGCACATGCGCAGCTTTTTTCTTGTTTGCTGCCGCTCAATTAAAGCTTAGCCCTCATCCCAGTCCTCTTCCATTTCTGTAGCTACTACACTGGAACCTGATCCTAACTACACACTGTATGGCCAACTAAAGTGATGTGACTGCCACTAATGGCATATGCACTCGTCAGTGGCTGCAGCACCATGCAGTTTTTTTTCCCACACACACCAGGAGACTCACTTCCCGCAACAAACCTGGCATTCAGGCTGTTTTTATGTTGTTGGGTAAATTATTTTAGGGATGAAAGCCAGAGGTCAGGGACGGCACTCCAAACATGGGGATGGGATCTGGATGGGATCCAGATTGGAGTAATATTCCATAGTGCAATACTTCAATGGGCAAGTAAATATACAAATTGCATTGTACGATAAAACAAAAACATCAGAATAGGATGGTCTGCCCCTATGGCAAACCTCTTGATCTCTAGGAAACACTGTGACAATAAGCCTCCGTCACAAGGAATCCAATCACAAGTAGACAGCTCTAAGTATCTCAGTTCTCACCTAGCATTAAAGTACATCTCTTCTCGTCTGGGTCCATTGTCTGTCTGTCTGTCTGTGTGTGTGTGTGTGTGTGTGTGTGTGTGTGTGTGAGACGGATAGAAAGAGCCAGTACAGTGAAGTAAGATTTTACCAATATGAAATAGTGTCTCACGGATCTCAAATGCATCCTCAATGCGTCTTGGGTGGGTTCGCAACTGTACTTGCACGCCTGACTTATGCCGTTCTATGGCTGGTTGAAAAATAATTTGACCAGAACATCTCTCCAAATAACCAGCCATCAGCTAAAGACTAAGACCAAGTAGTAAAACAATGAGGAAAGTGAAGTATTAAACAAGGAATGTCTCAAAGTTTTGGTAGATAAATGAATTACTTAATTAACTAATACAGAGTCTTTTTAAATTTGAAATGTCATCATGATAATTGGAATTTTATTGGGATTTCTGTCATATAAGCATTATGTGACACGTTTGGTCAAATAGTATGTAATCCGCCTCCCAGCCATTTGCTCCACACTTCATCACATGGTTTCCTGCTCTCCCCCCTCATCTCTTTGCATTACCTCCTGGAACAAACTGACATTAACAACTAGCAGAACCACATTCTCCTAAACCTTATTGATCTTAACCTTTCCAAAACCTCTGACAGTCACAAATGGAGAAAAGAATGATCATAGAGTGGACTACTGGTCGTGATAGTCTATTAATATCATCATGATGTATCTTTAATGCTATATGTTGTCAACTTCAGGCCTGTTTAGTTTAGTCTTTATGCCACGAAACTAAAGAAACTGAAATCCAACTTCGGCAAACTGTTTCCAGATTAGAGTCCACCTGACTGAGCTTACTCGAAAAGGAGCATGACTTTATAAATGGCACATATTTTGGGATGGTTGTAGGATGAATAATTCAGATTTTTAAGAATTTCAGAGGATCAGATGACGGAAAATTTAAAAGCAACACTCCCAGACATTAACCCTGTTCTGATTGGCATATTTGTATTGAGATGAAACACAAAATAATATCAGAAACACAGCACACCATTAGAAATAAGTTAATTAATGGAAATACAAACCACTGCACAAACCACATTTTAGTCTTGAGAAACAATTACAACACATTTAATGAATCGTCTACAGAGCAGCTTAATGTCTTAGAAAGTTCCATCTTCCTCATGGAAAAAAGGTTGTGGATGAATATATATTTCATCACAGTTTTTGTTGTTGAAATTTGAAAAAAGATAGAATTGCTTTAATTATTATTAAAACAATGCTTCAATTATAACTTTGATAGGATATAAGATAATAACATGCACCACATGAACCTCAGATGCTTTAACAATGACACAACTCGAGTGTTCTTGACCTGGCTGGATGTTGTGGTGGGGTTTTTCTTCACCAGGGAAAGAATTCTGCGATCATCCACTTCACTGTAATTGTCTTCCGAGGTCTTACAGGCCTTTTGGTGTTGCTGAGCTTTGCCAATGGATTTATTCTTTCAAACGATGTACCAGATTGTTGATTTGGCCATTCCTAATGGCCACTTTAGGTTATTCTGTTTTTTGTTTTTTTTCCCAGTGTAATGATGGCCTCCTTCACCACTGAACAGCTAACAAATGAAAGCTCAAGACTTGGAATCAACTCCAGATCTTTTATCTGCTTGATTTTTCATGGAATAATGAGTAAATGGGCGAATGGGAGACCAACGTACTAACCACTAGGCCAAAAAGAGTTGCAGCGTTACAAACTGCACTCGCAGTGTGGTGTGTTGCGTTCCGTACCATTTTTTGGATTTCAATTTACAGAGCCTGGGCTGAGCCGAAAACCCAAATTTTTTTTCTGGGGCACACACAAAAGCGACAGCTAACGGACAGAATCATCTTTACAAAAAGTGTATTGCTTTAGAATTGCTTACTGCCCCTTTAAAGGTTAAAACAACACTTTGTTTAAACCCCTTGACTTAAGCATGAAAGTCCAAACTTAACTCTCTCACCACAGAAAAAGGAGAACTCCAAACTTATACATAGCTCATGAGTGCATTAGCAAGACATTCCCATGATTTCATACTTACGTGCGTTTCGTAATGCCCTGTGGGCCGACTGTGCCCCATCAAAGGCACTGACGGGACCAACAGCTCACACTGATTCAGCTGGCAACCGGCCCAGCTGGGGGGGAAGTGGCAGCCTTCATGAGGTCCTGATGTCGGACAGCTGATAGACTTGGCTGTAAAAGTCCTGGACTCCTAATGTGGGGTCCTCAGAGACTCCTGATAGCCAAGTAGAGGAGTTTATTACTTTGACACGCATGGATGCTAACTGTTCATCGAAGCGCCGGTAATATCTTCTAAAATCATACAGAATTATCACCTGATTCATACTTTTTCTTTACTATATTCAATAATTTATTCATATCATTTATCAGTTCCAACAACATTACGCAGGATATCAGGGGACTGGTAGATATAGCTTTAGCCCAAAGGGAAGTTTTAAATAGTACCGTGTAGCCATAAACACATATTAGATATTTAAATATTAGTTAGATGTTATCCTCAATTATACTGTAAGTATAATGGGGGAAGGGGGGGGGGGGGGTACTGTCAAGCATTGTCAAGGGCTCCTTCTGATATAGTCATTTTAAAATTCTCCACTGTAAAATAGCTGACATATCTTAAATTATCCATAAACACACAAGGTTCATAAAGAGAAGCTACATTGTCCGAAAAAAAGTAAAACAGGTCGCTAGTCGATTTCAAAATTTTCAGCACGAGGTCAGTAGGCGGTGCTCTATGTGCATTGATTGACCTGCGGTCCAGCACCAGAGATGAAGAGCGACAGGCAGGTTCACCCTCTATGTACCACCTACACGGGACCAACATGAATATTTAAAAGACACAGGTCTATCTATAATAGGTCTATAGGTCTACACAACAAGACCTATTCAAATACAAATTAGACAGTCGGCAACAGCACAGACAGTGAAGCACCGGTGCCGACATGGTGTAAATATGGTGCGCTGTTTCACTCACCATATTTTGTCCCCACTCAGTCTGCTATAGCGTCGTGTAGTCCCCCGATCCTCCAAAGAACTAAGTAATTCAAGCATATTAATTGATTGATTGATTGATTGATGAGTATTTCAATCATCGTCGTAGTTGAGTTGAAAGGATGAGCAAGACGAGAAGATGTAAGAGCACAATGCGCAACAACATTTTCCTTACTCTTTAGCTTGTTGTGTTTAATGGTGCGACTCTATTTGTAACCATTTGTAACCATTTTACAACCAGGCTAGATTGAAGAAAACATATCATTATCGTTACAATTATTGGCTGACCAATGGCATCACTTCATCGGTCAGTCAGTGTCAGTGAGTCAGGAACAGACATCCATTGTTGCTCTCCAGCTACAAAGCTCAGTAGCTCTCTGAGAATGGGCCCTGAGGCAGCAGCGCCCTCTGTCCCCGCGAAACCTGTCTCGTGGCTCAATATTGTTCTACAGCTGCATTCGACAGGGTTGCTGCATCCACAGAACTAAGTGGAATTGTCTCATACACTGCATGGGACATGGCTCTGAAGGCTATTAAAACGTCTGGGGAAGCGGCTGTGATTTATCTGAGGTGAGAGAATATGGATTATTGACATGGCAAAGCGGGCACATGTCCTCCCAAAGTTGCTTCAAAAGTTTATAATGTTACAATGACATTTAATCTTTCTAATGGCTTTTAATGATGCCCCATAAGTGTTACTTTTTGTGGGAATCCCAGAAAAGAAAAGCCTGTTGCTTGACCGATATCACATTTATAGAGCAGTGTTCTTCTCCCATACTATGCTTTTTGTCATTATTGAACCAATGTGATGCCATGGTGACACTGACAAGATGGCATTCCGCATTGCTGGTGAGTTCATGACCAGAGCGTGATGGGGAATGGTGTTTTTCCTCCTGCATGGGGAGGGCTTTGATGTCAGAGCTCCTACAGTGCTGCCAAACTAGGATGTTGACATGGAGAAAGACAAAGAGAGAAGTTGATTATAAGAGTAACAAGCCAGATTAGTCACAAGTGCCTGGACTAGTTTCTCACCAGGAAAAAACACATCTCTCGCCAGAGTCCTCTTTTCCAATGAGTTCATCCAGAGCTACTCAAACACCCGGAGGCAGCAAAGCTGATTTACTGATGCTTCCTTCACACCCCAAATCAATGCTCAGATTTGTAAAACAACACACATCTCAAATCTGGGAACTTTTAAAATGACAAAAACTTATAATTTTTTACTTGCAAAACATTTGTTACAGTCGATGGCTATGAAGTTTGGCAGCTTTTAAGCACAATTGGACACAATCTAATTCGGGTTTTTTTTGTTGCTTTATTTCCATGGTTAGGTGTAATTGTTTATGTTGGGTGCTATGTAGCCAATCAACCAATATTATTGTTTATTAAAACTCTCTGCCATTGACTCAGGAAAACGATACTGATTTGCAGATGATGTGGTTCCTTTGGCTTCATCTGACCATGACCTTCAGCATGCACTGGGGCAGTTTGCAAGTGTGAAGCAGCAGGGAGGAGAGTCAGCACTTCTAAGGCCACAGTTTCCCGCTGCGTTGGTAGTGAGTTGCTTCCCCTAAGTGAAGGACTTTGTGTATCTCAGGGTCTTTTTCACAAGTGAGGTAAAAATTGAAGCTCAGTGTGGCATCAGCAGTAATGCAGGTGTTGTACCAGTTCATTCTAGTGAACAATGATGGAGAGCAAAGCTTTCCATTTACCAGTCAATCTATGTTACAGACAATGACTGTATAGATGATAAAGATGGATGCCACTGGACAAAAAGGAATGAAAGGGGTAGAGGTCAGTGAAGATTCTCGGATATGATGCTTCCTCTCTGCTAACTTTCTCCTTGAGAATGTGGCATTGAGATCGAGGGCTTTCACTTTCAACCTCTGTGGCTGAAAATGGATGGATGGTTTACTGATTGTCATAGCAACAAAGTCAGATGATGATGGGAATGTTCAAGTTTCTCAATCGCAGGGGTGAACTGGGATCTGAATTTATATTGCATATCAAATTGGCTACAGTGGAATTGATTGGAAAAAATGCAACACTATCAGCTGCACACTGTCTGAAAGGTCTTGGGATCAACAACAACCCACTGATAACACTTTGGAACCCACCGTAGCTTGAACTGTTCCTAGGTCATTCCATAAATTGTCTACAATTACACAGACCTCCATAACGGGAACAAGTAAAAAAAATGAAGCTATAAAAGAAGGATCAACCTTTGTTTTTTGCCAAGATCAAGGGACATGAGGGACTTAACCTGTCCAATTTGTTTGTTGTTCACACCAGGGACTAAAACAAATATAGATTGTAACATGTACAGTTTGACCAGTGTCTTAAAAGGACGTACAGCACTAAGGAGGCATCAAGTTCTCCTAGCATAGCTCGATGTGCACTTAAATCTTTTTGCTTGAAGCATAGGCATGTCATCATTGACGTATGTGAATCTAAACACATCCAAACTGGGGTCATGCTTAACATGGTCAATGTAAAACCCTAATGCCAGGGGTTGAGGATGTATTATCCTCAAAAAGAACATATTAACCAGGACATCATTAATAAAGAAATATTACTAATCACATATATTTTATGAATAAAATTCCCATTAAAATCCCCAGACTCCTGGTTGATGACCTTTGAGCTCTCCCCCATGGATTCTTTGAGTGGTTTGGTCGGGTGCTCATGAACAGCCTTGTCACGGATGTGGTGTTCCCTATAGCTGTCAACTGCATGGGCGGTGCCAGGATTTTTTCACTGCTGTTGCTAAGTAGTTGCTATACGACAGCATGGTGTTGCTGCTGATTGGTTGGTGAGGCTTTTATTAAGATGCTGATCTGTGCGAGAAGCTTACCTGTACACAGTTGTCTCAATGCTATCATGCTGTCGTCGTGCTAATCACATGAAGGAGAAAACTGCATAATTTTCCCGACAGAGCAAAACTGCAGTGGAAAATATGTGAAATGATTAGAAGTGGTGATTGGAGCTACAATCATAAGCAAGCTGCAATGGTCTTAGTAACATACATTCCATCACCTGCCCATGTTGGCACATTTAAATTTGCCCACTGCCCAAAAGTGACAAGCTCACCAACTGCATGTGAAACAGACAGCTGGTACATGTCTGTCTTATAATCAGTTCGGACCAACCGGAAGAAAACTCCTGCAGTAATAAGTGAGTGTAAAGTAGAACCATAATCACTGTACAATTAGTAGATTACTTGTATTCTTTACATGGTGTGGGAAAAAATATCTGGCCAAAATCAGATTCGAGAAAAACCCTTAAATTTCCCCCAATTGGTCTGAACTAACAGGGACACCCTGGTTTTCCTGGTGCTCACCCAGGAGTTAAGCTGGCCTGCACGGTCCCTTGTATGCATAGGTAAAAGGACTTTAACCTATGAAAAACTTTCACTGAGCATTTATTAAAAAGATGACTGACCCCAAACAAAAGAAGAAAGAAGGCCACAACGGCACTGGAGGATCTTGGTATCTGTGATGCTGTATAAGCACATGCACACGTCAAAAGAGAACTTAAAAACAAACAGAATGTGTGGCTTATTTGCTCTGCCGCTTGTTTGCTGACTCTGCCTCTCCTCCTGTGCGGCCCTCAGCTCACATTCCCATCCAGCCGGGACTCATCCTGTGCTGCACAGAGACCTGCCAAAGGAGCCTTGCCCTGGTCGTCTTTCTACAGTAGTCTGAACATTTACTGTTCCCCGGGCTGGAGGGAGAGATCACAGGGTGAGAGGTTCATGCATCATACATGCTGTAAGGGGAGGATTCTGGAGGTGGCTTTAGGCTTCCTGTAGCCTGAGATACAGTGCTGTAAGGTATTAGAGCGGACGAAGCAGAGTTCAGCAAGAGGAGATGGGCCTCTCCACATCGTGGTGTTTTCTCTAAAAACCTCTGAGACACTCGAGATAAGTTTTCACCCTGAGATGCATCACAATGTCTTCCCTGTGCTTCCCCCTCCTCAGCTCAGCGAGCAGTGGCTACAGGGAACTCCACGACCTGAGGAGATGGTGGGTGGTGGACAGTGAAGGCACAGTAATGTGCAGGAAAAGCATCCCCAGAATCCTTTGGCAGCTGCCAAAGTTAACATACACCAGGGGATTTGGTATCAAAGTTTCCAATATTTGGCTCCACAAACACAATAGCCTCTACAAAAACACAAGCACAGAAGTTCCCTGCTGGCTATTCAAATAGAAAATGTTTAATTATGAACATTTGGGAAATCAAACTGCTACGCTTTGGGTACTTTGCACCAGGCTACCTCCTGCGCTTGAAAGCATAGCTCAAAGTCTTTAACCAACATCCAAACTCCACTCGGTTTCACCATTGTCATCCCGCTCCATAGGGTAGTGTTTCCTCATTTCAACTTCATTTATGTAGTTAAGATGAAGCAGAGGCTGTTGGAAGAGCTGCAGCGTGATTTACAGTAAGAATAAAAAATGTGACTATTCTTGTTCCTGCTGTTTGCCCCAGCCACAGCAGCATTTTGTGTTGCATATAGCTCAGTTGGAACATGAGCATATTTCTGATGATTTTAATTGATATATGTACCAACTTTCCATTGAATAGAATTGGAACAAATCAGCTGATGAAATCAGGATCTGGAAAAATGAAGTGCTCTGCCCAGCTTCAATCAATACAAGACGTGAGACCCTGCTTCTTGTTTTGTGTCGGATTCCCTCTTCTTCTTCACCTCTCCAGTAGCTCGCTCTCTTTTGGTGTCTCATCTATCTGTCACACTCATCTCCTCCTGTTCTCTTCTTCCCTCTCCTGTCCTGCTCATGAAATTGATGAAATTTGTTTCCAACCAAAATATACCAAAATCTCAAATGTTTGACCAGATGATTAAATCACAAACACACCTAATCTATACATTTATTGTACACATACAGTAGATTTAATCAGTTATTTGAACACATCAACCGATATCAGATGATACAAAGTGACGCTATTCTACACACAAGCACAGCAACACAACTGGATGCCAGATGCAGGCGGTTTTTCAAACAGTTGTTCATAAATCAGTCTTTAATTGCACTTTATGACTACACTGCAGTGTAATCAGTGGATTCTGTGGTCTGATAACATTTATCTACCATAACATCATCTGACCTCATCCCTTAAATCTCTCTCTCTCTCTCTCTCTCTCTCTCTCTCTCTTCCATTGCACACTGGTGTGCCTTGGGGTCAGGCTTATGTATCCATACACAGTAGCTATAACCATATTTAAAGGAATGCTTTGAAGAACACTGAGTTAGAAAGCTTAAAAAAAACTCTTCCTCACCAACCTGCGTTTGTTTTCACTTCCTGACTTATCTGCTGCTTCAGCAACAGAAGGACACTCTTCATTCACCTCCTCTAGCTTCACGTTAATCCTCACTCTTTTCAAAAGAGTTCTTATATCCACTGACTTGCTCACACAAAATATCCACGTCCCAAGTACCAAGAAGTTCTTGAATTAGATTTCTTTCATCTCTCTTTCTTAAATTCCTAATCCTACCATCCTTTCCTGAACCTTCCTCGTATCAGATTTGTATGTACAGGTTGACCATGTCTTGTCCTGCCATCGAAACAGATCTTGCACAGCAGCCACAGGTGGCTTCTGCTGCCCTGCAGCTCGATACCCTCCTCAGCCAAACACAACAGCAGTCAGACCCATGAGGCCCTTGTCAAATAGCTTCTTTAGTGAGTGCACCAAGGTCTGACGGATCATTTTCTTCTTTTCATCTGAAGCTCTCGTTGTTGGGAGTTTGGCTACGCAGGCACAAGCACATTCCCTTTCTCCTTCAGCTAGAGGCTTATTGTCATGTTGATATGTGGATACAGAGAGTGGTGGATATGAAAAATCCCTGAATACCACAGAAACAGCTCAGATTAAAAACACTTTCTTAAGATTCTTTTTTTTTTTTTTTTAAAAAACCTGCTTGTGAATGAACAAAGAAGTCGCAGATCAAGCTAGATCCCTTCCATAAGATTAGGCGTCTTAATGAATGTGGATCAACTCAAATATCATAACTTACATACACTGACGCGTAACAAAACAATGTTACAAATTGTGTAAAAAAGGTGCCGAAAATAACATAAAAATAATAATAATAGATTGGTGACATAATTAAATTGTGACTTAAAGTGTTTGAGTTTCAAGTGTAAAAACTCAGTATTTGATTTATTTTACCTCTTAAAGGTGGGGTTTGCGTTTTTTATGAGAAGCACTTTCTGACATATTACTTGAAACTCTCGTAACATACCGAAAGCGATTAATACATTGATTGATCCGACACTGAAACGAAAACAATCCCTCATCTGTGGCCGCTGCAGGACTGTAAAAACCATGACCAATCAGAAAGTTCGGTCCGAAGAAAGTGATTGGATGAACCGGCTTTCTCCGGCACACTCGGCTCGTTTCACCACACATCGGGACGCGTGACCAGTCTCCTGCACGGCTTCGGGAAAAAAACGGAGTAGAGGCTACAGAGCTAAGGCTACAGAGCTACAGAGCTAAATCTATGGTGCTAAGGAGCTAAAGCTATGGAGCTACAGCTACAGTTAGCAGACGAGTTGCTAAAGAAGAAAAAAGTTGCAGAATGGCAGAGAAAGTGCCTACAACAGCTTTCGGTCGCAACAGTCAGAGCAGTAGAGACGGCTACGGACTAAAACAGGTTGGATACTACGAGGAGGAGTGAACAGAATAAACATCGGTGTGGCTCTTCAACACTGGCATCAACTCCAGGAGGAGAATAGGGTGAAAAGTAATTATCTGCTTCGTTTTGGGTGAAAGCGGTTAATGTTGTGTAACCAACAGAACTGTTAGAAAGCTTGTGTGTGTATTAGCCAGCGTCAAGGTAGCTTTGCTGGAGGACACTAGGTAAGTTAGCTAATGCTACGTTAGCTTGTGTGTATCTACAGTTTAAGCTGCCTGTGTGTTTGCCGGGTGTCTTCACTGTAGCTGTGAGCAATGTCGTTTGATTGTTTATCTTTATCCGCTCTGAACGGGACGTAGCGTTACGTGTGTGTGTGTATGTGTGTGTGAGTGTGTGTGTGTGTGTGTGTGGAGTGGGCATAGTGAGAATGCCCGTTGTGCGTGGCTAGAGGCTTGTAGTAGCATTTCTGGCAGACACAACAAGTAGGTTGACCTGCAACGGGACGGCCCAGTGGAGCAGCATCTGCTGATGTCAGGTGTAGTAAAACATTAGGCTTGTGTTCTGTGACTGCTCCGAGTGCAGTCCTGGAATTCTGGCCTTTACATTAACACATGATTAAATTAGATACATGATAAATGAGTAAATGTATGATTAGATACATTGAACAGAGTCTGGAGTAAACTCAGTCTGAGCTAACAACACTCATCGTGGAAGCTCTGACATGCTCAACAACATGTGATGAGTCCTGTACAACATTCACTTTCATTGCGTCACAGGTAGTAACAGAAAAAAGGGCAGAAAGCTACGAAGGTCCTGCAGCTGTCTCATCGTCACAACATGGCTGAAATGTGGTGAAGTTTAAAAATATAAACTCAAAACAAACGTTGTCTGTGTAGTACAGCTAACCGTGTTAGGAAGCGAGTGGGACTTTTGCGGGCGATTTTCGAAATCGCCATTAATTAATCATTTCAATTTTTCAAAACACATTTTGCATAAACTATGAATTGGGTTTGGATTAGGTTGCAGAACTGAAGGCCCTTTTGTTGCATAATGGCTTAGACTTCAGATCTACATAACGTCAATTCTATAATTTGCCCAAGATCTTAGGGGAAGTGAGCATTTTTTTTTGCAGGCGTCTCTGTGTACACAAAATGCTCTTACATACACCAAAATGGACATGGACTAGGACAGGTGGTGAGCAAGCAGTTTTATGTCTGCATAAGCAGATTTGTTCACACGTGCATTAGAACAAATGGTCTGAACCCTCATGGACACCCTTGCGACTTCACATATGCAGAGTTTTTACTTTAAGCTCTGACTTTATTACTATGCAGACTTATGTGCAAACTGTTTTGTGTGACTGCACATGTGTTAACATGTCCACCTATACTGGAACCTTGTGTAAGTGTAAACAGACACAGAAATCCAGCCCAGGTTGTACTTTTCCTTTGCTAACTTAATGACTGTTAAAAAAAAAAAAAAAAATCAAGATACATCATTTTTTATAATTCGTTCAACAATCATATTGGGGGTGATCGTCACTGGGAGTGGCAAAGTTACCAGTATGTTTGCCAGCGTGGTCCTCCATAGACCACAGCACAGTGAGGCACACCGCTACTTATTTTTCTTGGATATTCTCACCTTCTCTCTGTTACTGACATTATATATTGTAAAACGCAGCTGGCAGCGAGCCCATGGGAGTTTTCTGGAGGTTTTGAAAGTGTTTCTGGGAAAGGAAAGAAATCCATAACTGGAGCAGAAATTTTCTTGTTGAGATAAACGACCACACATCAAGACAAAATAACTTGTGTAAGTCACTGAATACTACACACTGATTACGTGAAGCTTTGTATGACGACTATGGTTTATATATTGCACTATATTGTTCAGGGATTTTTTTCTCCAAATCAGTCCGTTGTCAATGGGACTCATGGCCTGAGCAAACAGCTCATTTTTTCTAGCATGTGACCATATCTCCATCTCAAGACTTTGATCTTCAGTATACCCCCACCCTCAGTTCCATCCCCACCGGGCCATAGTAAAACTATTCACTGTGGCCACAGCTTCCTACGAATGGGATTTAGCAGAATGTGCTGAGCTCTTTTCAAGTCCCACAGTAAACACAAGGCAGCACCAGGTCAGAGCATGAAATGAAACTGAGGAGGAGAGAATGGATCACAGTGGCTCAGCACCCAGATTTGAACTGGATGACAGGATTTGTACCTGAAGTTAAGTTTAAGCCTTCTCAAGTACCTCTAAACATTTGGATGTAGTGTTTTCAGCTTAAGGCTTTGGCAGGTGTGCAACGTGACTCCAGCCTAGATATGACGTGTATGAGCTGTATTCCCTTTTATTTGAAGGCCTGAATTTTGAGTGTTAAAATTACAGAAGTATTAGTAGTCTATATTGTCATTCATGTGAATAAAAAATAGAACTAGTTGTAAAGTTTAAGGTTATGTTAAGGTTAAGCTTTTATTTCTGAAATCTGAAGTAGTCAAAAACATTTCTTAAGTTTTATCCAGCTAGTGGTTCTTAGACCTTTACAAGCACACCTTATGATAGATTTACAAATAGCTGGTGTTACCCAGGCCTGCAGAACTGTTCTTTTTTTTAGTGAGCTGTACTTGGTATGGTGGGGAAGGAGGAGGTATCTTGGCACAGGAACTGTTATTGCATGTCTGCAGGTGTTTGGTAATTGGATTAATGCAGGAGCAAAATGAGGAATGTGCTTCCTCCTCAGAGCTGTGAATCCCCGAGGACAGACACGTTTGTTTCATACGAGCAGGCGAGGGAATGCATGATGACAAGCTTTATCTTACCCACAACTCACCCACGCAGCACCTCCTGCAACTCCATGAGATTTTTTTCCAATGTAATAGTTAAAAAGGAAAGCCCTTGGACTGATGCTGGACTTGCCCTCCAGAGTAGGAGTTTATCTAAAAGCCTAAGCATAACAAGAGCAGCGGAGATGAAGGATGATGATGAAGGGCCTCTTCAAGGTTTGATCCCTCTCCAAGAGCAACTTGGGTAACCTTAGCCAAACAACCCCCCTCTCATGTTCTTGTATGTTCCTTACTCCTTCCACCCGGAGTGTTTGGATGAAACTAGCACTTTTTGGGGCTTTAGACAAAACAATTGTCATGGTGATGTTATAAAAGGCAGCATGGCAGGGTGTACTGTGGAAATGTTGGCTTAGTTAGGTTAAAGAGAGTGGAGGTGGTTGAGATAAGACGGGCCAAAAGTGATGTTTTATATAGAGAAACCTACTGTTTTGTTTTTGGAGTCAAACATTGGGAAAATCTGCTTGTGTACCATTTCCAAATACCAAATTCTCTCATCCAGGATAGACAACACTTGAGTTAAAAAGGTTAATATGGGCTTTCTGTATTTAATCTTATTTCGGAAACATCATGAAAACAAGAAACCAAGCTGCTGTGAATAAGGGAAGAAATGAAAGAAACTTGGTCAAACTAATGCTGGTGGTCAGTCTGAGTGGTTAAACCCATGTTGGCCGACCCTCAATGGATGTTGCCATGCTTTCATAGTTCAAATGTCCTTTAACCAACCACACAAAAAGACAAAAAGAAAAAAACTGTGTGTGCGTTTATCAGACTCACTTCCAGAGGCTGGCCAGTCTAGCATGGCACTTTCTCTGCATTCCTTGGACATCGGTACCATCTGAGCCATCGGATGGTACCATCTATGTTCCACCACAGGTCTCACAGACTGTCACCAGTGTAACCTCACAGCATGTGGGTGTGTTGCTGTTTGTGAAAAGACTGAATATTGTGATTATCTACTGAACATGCAGCAGTACACTCAGGTAGGTGTTGTGCCGGGATGGTAAAAACTCTATGGATGTTTTGAATGTCCACTGGGCCACTGACACAGCTGTTAATGATCAACATTACATCTTACATCGTTTATGTTATCACAAGGAGTGATTTTTTAAAAAATCATTAAGAAACTCTGGTGGGACAAATTAATCTCTGGTGGGCTGCCAGTGTTACTCGGTTCACAGCTGTGCTGGAAGTGTGGGTGATACCTGTTTACTTCTATTACATGTTGCGCACCGTATATGTTTGTCTGCTCTGCTTCTGCACTGGGCAGTCCTTATGTATTTGTCTCTCTCTTCGTAGTCCCACCTTGAACAGCTCTTGGCATAAGACCGGCAAGGACTACTATAAAGTATACATTATTTAGAGAAAATACATTTGTGGTGTCTTGTAGAGATGTATGTTGTGTAATTTATGTCTGTGGAGGAAATACAGTACAATGAGCATGGATGTCAAAAACTACGCCCACCAATGCCAAGTGTGCCAGAGATACAAACCTGAAGGTGCTGCAAGGTCACCAGATAGTGACCTTTTGGACCAGCAGATCAGCGAGACAAAAACCCGGAGCTACCATGGAAATGTCGACCGTTTAGTATTGGTGGACTATTACACATGTTGGTTGGAGCTGAGATCATATTCCCGCTGAGCAATCCTCACTTGGACAGAGACTGTCCTACACCCAAAAACGACCACATAGGTCCTAATCAGCTGCTTGAAAAACGATGTGGTCGTTTTAAAGACTGCAGTCAGCAGTAGATGTACCGCAGACCTAGTAAGTCTGTCAAGTTTCTGTATTCCAATGTATTTGAATATATTCTGTAAATAAATTGTGCTGATTCTCTACCATGTACCCCAAACCCCTAACCATCACCCTTACTGTTACAAGCTCATCAACCATGTGTTGGTAAATGAAATAAAACCCTACAGTATGTAGTGTCTTTTTGTAGATTTGCCCTTATTTTACACATACTCCATAGTTTGTCGTATGAGTTGGAGGACTTGTTGGTAGGACCAGCGAACACAGTTCATTTCTTCCATCTTCAAGGCCACCTGGGAAAAAATGAAACCATAACAAACAAAAGATGCCAAAAAACACAGGAATGTGAATTCAGGAATGAATTATTCCATGGCGTGTGAACTAACCTGTGTTTTTGATTTGTTCACTGGTTGTTGTGTTATTTTGTTTTCATGGGTGATGAATTACTGAAAACTTTACAGGGTTTGATTGGAACAAAATGTACTCAAATAATACTAATTAATATTGTCAGGCTTTGACATTGCCTGGCACTGCTGCTATAAGACAGACCATGCAGTATATGTTTCACCTGGGTCACATGCTTCCTATATGCTAACTTGACACTCGACTATTATCAACTCAACTGTTATTCATTTCTTGAAGTATAACATTTATCAAACTAACATTTATGTTGGAAGTGGACCATATATGTCCTGAAGTGTCAGCTTCAGTTTCAGCCTCATGTTTGGATTAATCAAGTGTTCTTTCCCCCACGGAAGCATTTTGGTCATTTGAGACAAAGCAAATATACCCCATCTTTGATTGGACAGTGGGAGTAGTTCATTCCAAATACTCACCTAAAAAAAAATCTGCTGTGATAACTTCAATCATCTCATTCAGGTTTAATAATCTAATTTTCATGGGCAGTGAATCTGTGTATCCTCTGTTCAGTCCATAATGCTAGTGAAATAATAATAATTAAAAAAAACAATCTTCAGAAAATAATAAATAAAAAATGAAATCTTGGCACAATCTGTGATGGACAAAAACATCCAAAGTATGAAATGAAAGGATAACCCTAGCAGCTTAATTCAGCACACAGGACTGGGAGCTGCTAATATTCCACAATACTGTACGCCTGCCACTGGGCAAGTTCATATTCATATTCTTGAATGTTGTTTAAAGTTAGTTTAGGGTTTGAATTATGTCACTGAGGGCACTGAAATCTGGGTTAGAGTTAGTTAGCTATTTCTCCTCTTGACTACTCACAGAATCTATAATACCATGGTCATAGACGCTACTATATGAAGATGGACGACGTGTCTCTACCTCTTCCCGTTGTACAAACATGAAGTAGATCATTACTTTTTATTTTGTTTTCATAGCATCAAATAACTAATTAAAGTCAAACTTACTGGAAAAATTAACACACCACCAGAATCCAACTTTGAGTGAAAATGTATGAACCCCACCTCCTCCATGTTAGTAGAGTTGATATGGACCAAACAGTGAAAGTAAACATTGAACTTTGACTTTTGACTTTGGTCCACATCCAATCTACTAACATGGAGGAGGCAGGGTTTATGACCTATCCTGCCTCCAGCTACCATGGGGCGATCAAGAGGATCTGGCTTAATTTTTGGGGAACTGTTGTGTCATCGATCTTTATATACTGTATAGTCTATGCTCATGGTAAATACAGGTAAACATGAGTGGATTTATCCACAAAACCAATTTCTTTCCAAGAATGTGGGTACGGTTTACAATAGGAAGACAACAGATGAGCTGATGCCATACACACCCACCATCATTTTAGAGTCACTATATCTAACCTGCAACACACAAAAACTCCAAGCAGTGTGCGCTAACACCTGTGGTTTTTTTTCTCATCATGCTGAGTGGGTGTGTGAGTGTGTGTTTGGCTATAGGCGCGGCAGTGGGCACAGTTTCCTTCCCTGGGCTCCTGGCTGGATGCGAACCTGCTTCCAATCTCATCATCGCCTGGTGCTTAGAAACTGAGGCTCTCCTTCTGTTCTGGCATATCAGTGGTAGTGTACGGACCAAACTAGTTTTTGTGTCTTTCAAAAGGTTTTTGCTCTTTGTCATTTTGCTCAACACTCATCCTGCTGTTTGTTTCTTAGGATCTGTGCTCCTAAAAACTCCGGCCCAATCTCAATGTCCCCCCCTAACCCCTTGGCCCTGAACCCTCACAGACTTAATTGGCATAATCTGGTAAATCATTGAGTGGGAGAGTCTTCAAGGGCCGGAAATTATATAATTATTACAACAGCAGTTTACCTCTTCACCATGCAAAAAAATCCCCTTGAGAAGGCAAAGCATGTTGCTGACAATGGTGGGTTTAGGACTTTTTATGTTCAGAATGTTGGGTAATTTAACTTTTACATTTAAAAATGCATATCTGCACTTCATTTTAGTGTTTTTGTAGCATGAGAAAGTAATGGACTATAAAAGACTTAGTACATTACTGTAGAATAGAATAGATATAGCTAGCCTATCGCCTCATGGGTATTTAACAACAGTAACATTAATTATGATAATAGAATAACATTTGCTAATTCCCGTGTTTACAGAGTTGGCATGCAGCAGGCATGGTGAGAAAGATTATCTCAACAAGGCGGCAGAGAGGTGACGACCCCAGAAAATATAGTAAAAGAAGTTCAAGTTCTACCTGTCACTGCCATCCATTCCAGCAGAAGAGGATTTATCGGTGTGGTGGGGGGACCATGCATCAGCTGCCTTATCTTGTCAGGGATGCCAGGAAGCTTTTGTGCATCCCAGCAACCAGTGTGCCATCAGAGCTCAGTGTGCCATCAGAGATTGTTCAGCACCAGCGGGCACATTTTCTCCCCTCACAGATCACTTCTTAAACCAGATAAGGTAAATATGCTGACATTTCCATCTTAAGTAAACAAAGATGCATACAGAACATAGAGGATGTCATACCAGCCACATCTTATGTCTTTATGAAGAAGAGAACGGACATAAAATCTGTGATGTTAATTTGATTCGTTTACATATTTTGTGTTATTTTAATGTCATCAACACTTATTTAAACTTGTTTAAATATGGTTGTATAATCTTTCATGCACAGTCTTTGTGTTTTTATATGCACATTTATTTATTTAAGGTTGTGTTCATTTAAACCTGCACTACGGAAAATGTTAGTGACAATGTTCATGAAGCTTAAGCCTTTTTCTTTATTTTAATGTTGCACATTTGATATGGTTTTGGCTGTGTTATTAACTATGTTATTAATTTAGCATATAATGAATACATTAGTTACATATAAAACATGGTGAAATTATTTCAATTTATTAATGTATCAGTGCTTTTTGAACATTTTCATCACTTTAAAGCAATTATGTTTATATACATTTAATTTATATGAAAATATATTAATTTCCCCTCGATATGTTGGCATTCTGTTTAAGTCTGCAATTCAAACTAAAATTCAATTCTAAATGTAATTGTGTACCTGTTGCTCGTCGTCTCTGGATCTCTGAAAGCAGAACTTCATCCCCAATCTCCTTAAGTTTTTTTTGTTTACTCTTCAATACAGTTATCATGAATGAACACATTCTGAAATGGGGCAGGAAGCGTAGCCTTATATGGTATTTTTGGGGAGTTGATTATGCTAATTTACTATCATGCTAGTTCAAATACACACAGGTGGTACACTTTTCAAAAGATGGTAGTATTTGATGAATCCGACGGGCATAAGATCCTCACTCATCGATGCCACCGGTTTATTTCAAATAACTTTTCAAATAACAAGAAAAACAAAAACATATAGAAGGTTTGTGAATAATTAGAAGAGAACTTCACTTCTTACCTGCTATCACACCTGTACACACCTGAGCATTAACTGTAGAAAGGGGGTGTGTAAGTAACAAAAATACTCAGATGCAGATATTAGATCTATCATTGACATGATCTATCATTGACATGGAGTGTTCATACATTATCATTATCAGTTTTTCACAAATTCATTCAGCACATTTTATAGAATAAAATTGTGGTCCAGGTACAGTATATTCAAGTTCACCAAGCTTTACCTGCTCATCTTCGGACAATGTCATTTCTGTAGTATGACTACTTACAGTGTTTTAAAAGATTACCCAACAGTGTTATTAGTGCATTAGTCATGTACACAGACTATTTGAAATGTGATGGCTCTCTGCCTTTTTCCTTAAACAAAACAGCTGCAGGAGTGTGTGGTGGTGACAGACAAATAATCGCTAACGAATGGCAGGAACACACACGTGCAGCGGCTGCTTTCAGAGGATGTTGCTGTGCGCACATCTCCACACTCCACAACAGGGAACTCTGATCATTCATCTCACAGCGTATTCACTCCTAATCCCCTCTGATCCTCCAGCCTCGCTGCTACGCTGAGAGCCGCACAGCCCTCAGCATTGCCTGTGGTCCACTCAGTTCTTTAGCGAATACCTGTAGCAATTCATCAGGTATCTGCCTCAGTCAACACTTCCACAAACTCCAGACGGCAGAGAGGACTTACTGTCTCGTGATATTCACTCACCTAAATCCTGTAATATGTTGCATTAAGATTGTCTGTTTTCAAATTTATATTTTTCCCCCCCATCAGCTCCAATTTGAAGGGGCAATCAATCAGTTTACTGGCCATGTGCAGTGTTTGTGAAAACAACTGTATCATATATTGTGTGGCTATGAAGTTACCCTGAGGATGTTGTGGTGATGTCATCATAGTTTGGGCTCAGTCTGGGTTTGGAGATGAAACATTTACAGGGGGCCTCCATTCCAAACTGGAGGTGTGGAATGTAAAGGACTCTGGTTTTCACCAGCGGGAAGGGGGTTTCATGAAAATATGATATTAATGCTTTTTGGGAAACTTTACATTTCCTCTTTTTGGAGCTTGACCCATGCAAGTGACTAAATATGACAATATGTCAGCTGTGTTGAAGTGTAATACAATGCATCAGGCTTGAATAGTAAGAAACCAAAAACAATACCAAGAATCCCCCCATTACACACAGTGCATGTATGTGTTCTTTTCCCTTGTAAAAAACCCGGAAGCACTGTGAGAATCATGTTCTCTGATTTTGCCAGAGCCTTCAACACCATCCAGCCTGTGCTCCAGAGAGACAAGCTGGAGCACACAGGAGTGGATTACCACCTCACATCCTGGATTATTGACTACTTCACCAACCGCCCCCAGTATGTGAGGACCAGGGACTGTGTTTCTGACACAGTGGTGTGCAGCACAGGAGCGCCACAAGGAACAGTCTTGGCTCCTTTCCTGTTCACCCTGTACACTGCAGACTTCATGTACAGCACAGTCACCTGCCATCTGCAGAGGTTCTCCTCATCACAGATGACGATGACAGGCAGTACATAGAACTGACCCAGGACTTTGTGGACTGGTGCCAGTGGAACCGCCTCCATATCAATGCTGGGAAAACCAAGGAGCTGGTGGTGGATTTCCGTTGGAGCAGCCACTCCCTCGCAATGACGGTAAAAATCCAGGGAATGGACATTGAGAGAGTGGACTCATATAAATGCCTGGGTGTTAACCTGAACAATAAACTGGACTGGACAGACAACACCATTGCACAATACGAGAAAGGCCAGAGTAAACTGTTCCTCATTTGGAATGCAGGGGGCGCTCCTGAGCATCTTCTTTGACACTGTGGTGGCATCAGCCATTTTCTATGGAGTGGTCTGCTGGAGCAGCATTATCTCAACTGCTGACAGGATGGGACTTGATAAACTGATCAGGAAGGCCAGCTCAGTCCTGGGACACACCTTGGACACAGTGCAAGTGATGGGAAAGAGGAGGATGAAGAGCAGTATCTCTTAGTAGAACACACACACACACACACCCCAGGACTCAACCTTTGCAATAACTAAATGTGCAATACTTACGCTTGTTGTGCAATTATTAGTACTGCTCTGTATATATTATTTATATTTAGTAAATATCTGTTGCTTGCTTTAAAAAAAAAAAAATTTGCTATCCACTTTGTTGCTATAACAACCAACTTTCCCCATTGTAGGACGATTAAATATCTTATCTCATGTCAGAATGAGAGTCATGTGCAGCTCTGGGCCATACTGTCACTACATTTGGACACTAAAACTTGGAAATTAATTTAATGATAATGTTTTCATTAACTTAAAAAAGGTAGTCAATTGCATCAATCAGTTTGACACTCATTGTATTAACTATTTTCTGTAATAATGCAAAACTCAAGGATTCAATATCCCAAATTGGATATTTAGAAAAATTATTACATGCCAGGTCAGGAAGATAAATATCATAGTGATAGTCCAAAAGTAGTGTGTTCATGTATTTGAACTATAAGATGGAGAAGTCCACTCAGGTTTATTTGTCCAAAGCTGTCAGTCTTAAATCCAAGACCCCAGCACTAGGAGATGTAATTTGACTTATTCACTCTCATCATCATCATCATAGGCCAGGTGATCTGCCTGAATATTTGTAAACTCCTAAGCCTTCCATTCATTTCCCGCTGTGCTGCACACCCAACATGCAGCATTGTGCACGATGGTTACCCACGGATTTATATCTTTATTGATACGGTTAACTTGTCTAGCAATATAATTTGAACTGATTATTAAAATATGGAGAGAAATTAATCTGTGAGGACTATCATTGGGGGCTGCACGGTGGTGTAGTGGTTAGCGCTGTCACCTAACAGCAAGAAGATTCTGGGTTTGAGTCTCAGTTCAAACCAACCAGGGCCTTTCTGTCTGGAGTTTGCATGTTCTCTCCAGTTTCTCTGGCTTCCTCCCACAGTCCAAAAACATGCAGAATGGGGTTAGGTAAATTGAAGACTCTAATTTGCCGTAGGTGTGAATGTGAGAGTGAATGGTTCTCCGTCTCTGTATGTGGCCCTGCGATAGGCTGGCGACCTGTCCAGGGTGTACCCCGCCTCTCGCCAAATGTCAGCTGGGATTGGCTGCAGTCCCCCCGCGACCCTTAAGTGGATTAAGAGGTAGACGATGGATGGATGGATGGACTATCATTGGCTTCATTGCCAATTTCCACTGTCTCCAAAATGTTCATTAGTCTGATTTTCTGCACAGATTCGCCCACCAAGCTTGATTTTATTTGTCCCAACTTTCTGTGGGAAGTGGTGTAAACATGTTTTAAGCTTTCATTGTGGGCGTAACAACTGTTGTAAATGAGAGGTGTCGTCTAAAAACAGCCACATATATAGAGGAGCCAATGTTAAACTAAGTGCCTTCCCTTAACCACTGTCCGCCTCAAGAATAGGGGTGTGTCATCTGGCCAAAAGATCATATGACGCTCTTTTGGGATAGTATCACAATCCAAATCAGGATTTTTCGCAACATCTAGGCTAGTTTTAGTTTTTAATTTTTCTATATGTACCCGATTAAAGACTTTATAACATGAATGATGCCAAACTAATTTCAAAATACCAGTGCCACAACAGACCAATTAATAACATGAACAATAGTGCATTTCTGAACTTTCACAAGCAGCAAATAAATATTTTCCATTTAAGTTAATATCTTTCAATTACTTAGAACTCACTACTGCTTGTAGTGCAAAGAATGTTAATTTGAAAGTGCAGTGTTGGAAAAATATTTGTGACTGTGTGTAATATCATGGGTCCATGGTGTGAATTAATGATTTGAATCCTTAATTTTCAACAGTTTTGAAAGGAACCATGTCCTTAGCCAAATTTAATGTAATTGCCTCCATCACCTCCTTCCGGCTTTTACTGCTTTGCTCGTACTTCGTCATCTTTTCGAAAGGCTAAGTTTATCGTCATCTGTTTGGGTCTGGTTGCCAGTCCTGCTTGCTATGTGTTAGCCGGCGTCTGCAATGACAAACTTCCAGCATGTTATTTGCTATATTTTCCTTTTAAATGGTTGAACAAGTTTGTAGTATTGCCTCCGGTGGTTCCAACAGTTCCCTTGCAAACTTTGCAGATGTAAGGTTGTGGCAATGAGGCATGACCCAAATGCAGGTGCAAGAAACAAAAAGTGTATTTAATAAAGGAGAAAAACAAAAGCAAGATACAACTCAGGCAATCCGTCGATCAAGCATGAGGAGCAAAAATACAAAGTACAAAAGAAAAAAGCAGAACCTTTCTTTGTAAGAGTAAGGAGATATAGATACCCCACAATTAATTGCGGCAGCGATATTTAACTTGATGCGCCATGCATGGACGTAAACGATTCAATCCGAAGTAGAAGTAGACCAGGAAGAAGTTCTACTAATCTAGTATAGTGAATGTCGAGTCGGATTCTCTAAGCAGCGCTGTCGTCTTTTCCTATGTCCTATGAGTCCTCCTTTACACCTTTCCTTGACCTCATGATGTTTTCCACTGAGGTCAAGGAATAGTAGATAGGAATAGTTCATAGGAAGGACAATTTGACCTCACCCAAGGAGACCGAACACAAGAGAGAGGAGAAGGACTTCAGAATAAAACAGGAAATGACAAATTCAGATTAAAACACAGGGGATAGCAAAAGTAATTTAACACTAGGAACACAATTAAGAAAAACAAGACAAATTAAACCACAAAGTGCACGAAGAAAAAAGTATTTTCAGAGAAGTTATTAATATCCTCAACAGCTCAAAAGGCAGAATCATGACAGCAGATAACATTTGATTGCTGAACGTCTGCTTGGGAGAAACCAAACCATCTCCAAACTGCAGAAACTTGCCATGTTGTCTTCTGTTTACAAAATAAGTTACACCTCCAAGATGTCTAGTGCATCCCTTTTGGTTTCAAAACCAATCAGCATTTGCTTAGTTCACATGGAGTGGGAAAGTTTGGACAGTTGTTATATATTAATTAAATTACGCAATATATATGATTCCTCTGCAAATGATCATTTGCCAAATTAAGATTGTCCACGATATAAGATGGTCCGATTGTCCACCCCTATGTCAGATGATGGAAAAAAGCCATAAAATGGCTCAAAACAAAAAGAGACTTGAAGGAAATACAAATAATAGTAGTGTCATGAAAGTGTCAACTATTAACTGGAGCCCCAATATAGCAAGTGTCAGAAAGCAAAAACAAAACACAGAAACATCTGGCAAATAAAGTAACAATACATCGCCACATCATCTTGCAACACACTGCACCTCCAGTCAAATGCATGAAAATGTGCATTCCTGGCAGATTATTATAATTGGTTAGGCTTTAGTTGAGACAGTGAATGCATTTTCCTGAGATGCAAATCCTGTTATAATTAACCATGGTGTTATAAAGTGCTGTATTGTATTGAGCTTTTCATAAGCCTTCAAACTAATACATCTATTACTCTGACTGGACTTTTGAATTCAATTCAGTTTCATTTATATACTGCTAGCTCCAGAGGGGAACCCCTGGGGACTTCTAGGACTTCAGAGAAGGCCCAACAGTTCAGCATTTTAAATGTCATATTTAACATATTTCAATTAATAATAATTATCTCTTTTAATTCTAATTCAGAAATGACAGTATAAGTGACCTAAAACCTTAAAAATAGAGTTATCCAATCAGATTTAGTTGTTGTTGTCTTTATGCAGAAAAGAGGTTACAGCTCATTAGTTAGGACCTCATGATTGGGACAGAAATCCGGGGGCTTGTGTGTTCATTTAGTAAGTGACGGGTAAATCCGCCAATCATATTTTGCTATCGTAGTGGGCGGGACAAAAAAACATTGTCCTAAGCCTTCCAGAAGAAAACTGACAACCCGATGGGTCAGTGAGCGCGAAGCGTGAAAGCCACCGTAGCTATGATATTTAAGCTAAAGCTGTCACAACTTCAGCCAGACTTTAGTTTTTTCATTGTCTGTTTCCTGTTTTTGTCTCTCATGTCATTTCAGACTCTGCCACCCCCCCTCTGCCACCCCCCCAGACTCTGCCTCTTTGGACTTTCCTTTTTGCCTGCCCCTACTGGATTAGTTTGCTTTGCTGATTGACTACCTGGTTTGACCTTTGTCTGTCCATTAAATCCTGTTTTTGCACTTGAACTGCTCTGCATCTTCTTTTGTGTCGTGCTATTGGGTTCTTGCCTGCCATTTTGTGAAAGCCTGACAAAAGCAGCTGGTGAATAATTTAGAAGTTTTATCTGACGCGTGTACTCACACCATATCGCTGTGTCATGTTACAATTTTTAGTGGAGTTTAAGGCAATGCGTTGCTGGCGATGATTCTGTGTGCATTGGAGCTCTGTGTCGAAGCTTGTTGTGCAGCGTGTTAGAGCTGTTCACATCTTTAAAAAATACCCAAAAAACATTCTGACTTTGTGACGTTGAAGGCCCAGTGCCAGACCCCACCGTTCGCTACTGGCTGAATCCCAACAAACAAAGCCCTTACAATACCAGAATGGCACTCAGCAGAGCAAATATCAGCAATATAAGTTCAATCAAGCCACACCAAATTAAACATGCTCAGATATCCGTCCCTTAAATATGCCAGATTAATTTTTTTAATTTAAAAAAAAAATCCATTAAGATCCATGAGTTATTTCCAAAACACAATGGGGAAAAAAAGAAGTGATGAAAAATTCCTGCATCTGCGACAAAATTTAAGGCGTTCTTTCTTGGCCCTTCCAAGTTCATGGGAATTCTTTCAGACAAACAAACTGTTCAACCACCAGATACACAGGGGTGAAAAAATAACTTCCATGGCATGAAGAAATTCTAGAGAAAAACTATCAGTTCCCACGATAGGCAAGCATTTGACAACAATGGAGAGACAAAAAACCTTGCTTTTTAACAGGGAGAAAGCTCTGACAGAGCCGGACTCAGGGTGGGGGGCAGCCATCTCCCTTTATCTGTATTTTATTTGATGATCCCACTGGACTGTGAGATCAACGACACAGATCTGAAAATGCACTGAGAACTTTTTGGGAAAGAGCTGCAGGTTTAGGGTGGACTGAAGTTTCATTACCAACATATCCCTTATAAGCATACCCTTCAAATTTGTCACTTTGTATTTAACCTACAAATAATGAATATATATATATGTGTGTGTGTGTGTGTAGTTGTTCCATCCAAAACGTTGGTGTAGTGTGGTCTGAGGAACACTGTAGTGGTCTACTTTTGTAATAACATTGCTGCCACTAACAAACTGAGTGAATGATGTGATATGACAATGGTGACTTCCCTCTGCAGTTATAAACATCTATCCATCAACAAAGAGATTATTTAGGCAGCTGACCTTAGTTTTACCCAGCTGCTCTCATCCTGAGTTACTTGCCTGTGCGGGTAAGTATGGGTGAATATTGTAAACTTTGAACAACACATAACCCCATTAATGTAGCAACATGTTGTTAATATGTCAGCTTTGTGTTGCTGATAAAAAGTATTTTTTTTCAATTATGATAATAACGATAAATAAATAATAATCTTATAATTTCTTCATAGATTGTTTTATTTTTCCTACACCTCACAAATCATATTTTTAACTTTTTTGTTTCTTTTGAATAACAGTTTTAAATCAGCAAATATAGAAGAATGCTGGTCTTAGTCTTGGAAGACACGGACAAACTGTTGATAGGAGCGTCATATCATAAACGCAGATATTTACAAATTTCCATTCATCTATACCAAAGATTTAGCGATGAACAAGAACAGCCGTGCACTTCCAAATAGTTTTAAAACATCTGTCTCTGTGATATGTCTGTGACCACTGGCTTTGAACAAAAATATGAAAGGTAAGTAATGAAATGTGATATATCAAGAAAGCATTTGACAGTTGTGTTGGAAATCTTAGTTTCCTCAAAAAATGAACAAATAAATCATTCAAATAACAAGTCTGTCTGAAGTTAAATAATAATGGTGACAATGGAAATTTATAGAAATCAAAATGTGACCACCTCCTTCAAGCCTTCATAGTCTTATTGTAAGCAGCAGTTGTACCTGGGATGATTTTACAGATTTGTCCAGATTATTGAATATTAGCTGCAATCTGGGGTTTTCTCAGTTTCTCCACTTGACTCGTTCACCATGTCAAGTAAATCATATTTAATAGTGAACAGCTACAGTCATGTCATGAGAAGGCACTCAAACTCTTATAGGAGAGCAAATTAGCTTCCCATATATGATTGCTACAAGTATGACATTGTTCCAAATGCTTTGGCAGAGGAGAACCGCTGCCAAAACTGAGACTGTGTAACACATGTTTCTATTTGAATCATTGGTAATGGGGGATTCTGTTACAGCTTCAGAGCATACGTGCATTACTGAGGTAGAGGGCCCTGTAACTCTCACACCATCCTTCACATTTAGTTAATACTGTGTTCAACATATGACAGTGACTCATCTTTGGTTATTTCAGGTTTATTTATCCCAATAATGCAAGAAATGCAAGATTGAACTCTGATTGGTTATTGAATGTTACACCCAAAACACACCCATTAATAATTAAGAGGAGTACTACCCTTTGGAAACATGCATCTGGCACTAGTGTCATGCACTTATATTGTCTCATCTTAGATTAAGGGTCCTATTTTAACAATATGAAGCACAACATCTGAAATGCTTGATGCGGCTTTACTTGAGGCATGTCCAAGTTCCCTGTCGCTATTTTGACAGCGCAGAGACAGTCAGACCGCCACGCGCAGGGTCTAATAGGGTTGTACTTAATCATAAGTATGGTTTGGGCATGACATGCAATACACCAATGAGTGTGTCATCTCCAATTCTCTTTAAAAAGGCAGGTCGTTGCCTGTGCTTCGATTGAATTTGATTTTTCTCTTCCATTGCGGCCACAAAGTAACAATGAAATACCTTCCAACAGACCATAGACGTGTTTTTTTCCCTGTCAGTCGCACAGTCCCTTTCCGTGCTGTCAAATTGACAACACGCCATTTATCTGAATACACCTAATTTTTAGACTGACACACCCATCAACGCGGAAATCGCTGCAAGGTTATAAACTACTCTGACAGCGTGTGCGCTGGACAGGAAAATAACAATTGTGTCTGTCTGAAAGAAGCAATGGACCTTACGTTGTGCCTATCACCACGTTGTTTTGGGTGTCAGATACAGCCTTTATACCCATCGCCCCCCACTGACATCGGGAAGTGCATCAGGTGTGTGAATCCTCTCTGCATTGATAAATATACTTGATTTCTTCTGCACAAAATCCCTGCAATATTCAATATGATCATATGTGCATCTCACCAATGGTTACAAGTGATGAAATGACTGGATCAAGACAAATGTTGCAGTTCTGGGTGCATTTATTAGGATGGTCTGGGTGCTCCCAAAGCATGTACAAACTCCTGCCAGTCCTGCTCACCCTCACCCAAGCAAACTGGTCAATTCCCACTACAACAGACGATGGGATTTGCCATGTACAACTACTGACTTCAAAAATAACAATCTACAACACAATCCTACGAGTGTAGTGTTTTCTGGGTTGCTAATGAAATTTTGCGTTCCATTCCCTGAGAGCACCTGGATCTTGGATTTAGTGTCATCTCAGTGCCAAGACTGTTGTTCCAGGAACTTCAATATCCCAAGAACTGATGACCTCATTTGCCAGGAGTAAAAGACAAAGCAAATTAGTACATTGATGTATCAAAAGCGGATGGATGCTTTTCACATAATTGGTAGAAGGAAAAAACAAAGAAATCCTCAGGAGAAGCCTTTGGTTCATTAGTTGCTTGGACTGTTCCATCCTGATTGTTTTTGGCAATAAACTACAAGCAGAACAATATCTGCAGTTGCTTGTTTAGAAAAAATAATGGGTGAATAAGAACTAGCATACTAGACCAATCATTTATATTTTGCGATGTAAGGAAAAAGTTCCTGTTCATCAGGGGAAGTTCCAGCGATTGGAAACAGCTCATGACAGCTCAAACTAAAGATTACTGTGGTCATTTGTTGTAGATCTCAGTCCACAGAGTGATTCCTATTCAGAATCAATTTTTGGCTTTTACTCAATCACCAGTATTTTTCTAGTTCCATCCAACACCTCTGTGAATGTTGCTTTGTGAAAGAGGGCTCAATAATTGGATGTGTTTATGGACAATACTTTTCCTTTCGTAACATTTTTGGTGTCATGAAAACAGAGCTGTCTAACATTAATTTGAGGCGGAGAATTGTCATGTTTCATTACTTCAATGCTACTTACACTGAACTAAGGGCCTATTTCTTCTAAATCTGCCAATCTACCCAGTGCTCCTGGTAGTCTGAAGCAACACTCTGGTTGTCTTGAAGGCTTACAGTTAATGCTGTATTTCATAGACAACCACTCACACAGTTCAGATGTAATGTCACAATCAAACATTCAGAGATTACTTTGTGTTGATTCTGAAGAAATACTCACACACCTAACCCCTACAACCCTGCCAGACACCCCTGTGGGTCTATTATTGCAAACTCATATTGCACAGCCAAATATTGTTTAAATCCACAGAACTTCCAAACACATGCCATATCACCAGACAATAAGATTGATTTTGGGCAAATTTGCAAAACCTGATATTTTCTCTCTTCTTTTTTAAATGTCCAATTCTACATCTATAAAATTCTCAGTATTTACAATGTTTGCCCACGTTTGCTATGGTATAGCAGGGTTTAAGGCAAGGAGATGATTGTGGTCGTATTTAGGAAACAAACAAACAATAATTGAATCTTTGACAGGACACAACCTCTTGTCTCCTCCACCGAAGAATACCACTTTAGTTCTTAATGTTGGCATTGGATGTAGACTATGAGCAAAGGGATTATCCAGTAAGGAACAGCACCTTGGAAAACTTTCATTTTTAAAAACAAAGACACCGCTACTGCCTTTTCAGCAAAATTGGTTATTGATATTTATGGTTCCCACACAATGAATCATAGTGACAGTAACATGTCCATACAGTTTCAAAGATATACTGAGATTGTAGTTATCTTGATTTATTATGTAATAACTATGCTGTTTTGACACTCTCCCATTGTTCTGCACATGATGCCGTTGAGATGTGACCTACTGTATGCATTAGTTAAGCAATAATATCACATTGAAACATGTTGTTTCTGCAACCGGTGGAGCAGATAAAACTTTGTTTGATTCAGTCTAACCTTAAAATCCAACATTCTTGAAATGAAACGATCATTGGTATTTCCATTATTTTCCATAATGATCTGATTGCAAAAAAGGTCCTTATTCTGAGTGAGAAGCCATGTTTAAGCCAATCCTGTCTCAGCAGTGCAGAAACATGGGGAAACTGAACAGATATGTCCCATGAACACTGCTGATGAAACTTCTGTAGAATGACAGCAAAGTAGAGCTGTCGGAAGTTTCGGGAACTAATAAGGAGAGGTGCATTTGATAAGCTGGTATTTAACTTGATTTTTGGCCATCTGGGCCTAAGCTGAAAAATATTTAAAACAAGAGACTTTTGTGCCAGTGAGAGAAATAATTGATTGCTTATGAAAACAGCCACTTGCCAAGGACCATATAACAAGAGCTGCTGTTAAATGAAGCATCATAATGTAGGAATGTCCAACATGACTTATATCTGACCAAAGCTCTTTCCCTCTTCCACAGGCAACCGTCTTAAGGACTACCATCAGCCCATCATCAGACTCATGAACAAACCATTCGGCAAGCTGGATGTACAGTCTCTCAATCTTGGCAGCTGCTCCTGCTCTGGTTTATTTGCTTTGTAAATCAAAACACCAAACACACACACAAAATTCACATATAATTTAAAATTGCCTCAGCATATCAGAATGCAGCAGGCAGAGGATTATTGAACCATACAAGGGCTTTGCCATCAGCAGAAACTAAAATTTGAAAGTGAAGGTGAAGACAATTCTGTTGGCCGTGCATGTGTGTGTGAGAGAGACAGAGAGAGAAAGCCTGAAAGAGCAATAAGAACAATGGGCCTCATGCAAGAACATTTTCTTATTCTTATCCGAACAGGCCCCATCAGATTCATCATGTAAGCAGGATGAATGTAACCTGTGCGTGTTTGAGCATGAGGATAGCAATCAACACTCATCATCAACCCCCAAAACTTGTATAAGGCCTCGCTTCCTTCCCCATGTCAGGAAGTGTTCACTTGTGAAAACGGCATTAAAAAGTCAAAAGAAGTGTACACAAAGATTTAAGTCCTGGTTTCAGAGATCTACAAATGAAAGTCTATATTTTAGCAGTGTTATTACTGCCCCAGCTACAATTGTCTTTGAACCATAAATAGCAGAGATCAGAAGCAACAGCGCCAAAAATAACCCAGCAACAACACAATCCCTACCTTTAAACTTGATTGTGTTGTTGCTGGGACTTCCCCCATGGCAAGTAACGTTACTAAGGCAAAGAGAATGTACGAAACGTACAGCGCTGAAAAGTCGTCAATGTTCTCCCCGCTCTCGCTTTCCAACCAGAAGAAAAAGCCTTATTCCGACCAGTTGTATGTTGGCAAAGCCCCACCTACTGTACTGGAGGTAGAGTTACTCCCATCATTCTCCTCATTCTTCCAGAGTCAAGTATACGGGGAGAACTGGCATAGCCCGGTTATTCACTTAACCGGGGTAAGACCATACTCCTGTGCATGTAAATGCACAAACCTCTTTATCTCTGTCTTCTCTGCAGTCACCATGCTGTTGTGTGTGAGTGTTACAGTAGATGTGGATAACAAACAGTGCCAAAACAAACGCACCTAAATGTCTTTGCCATGCTGGACTGATTAAGTCCCAGACCTGGTCCTGGGATTGACTCACAGGGAATAAGCCATGTGCACTGCTGATGTCATCATTTATACATGCATGGCCTTCCCCATATTTGTCTGAGGTGTTCAGACAAATGTGAATAATCAGAAATAATATCTGATGTGTTCAGATGCTGGGCCTCATGCAGGAACGACTTGTACGAGCACATTCACTCTTAAGAGGCACGTAAAAGGTATGGAAGAGAATTTGTGCCATTCACCATTTTCTTCTTACTTAAAGCTTCCTCTTTTCTTCCTCTTTTAAAATTCAAAAGTGGTCCAGTTCCCACGGCTAGAACCTCATCCTCAAGTAGCACTCAACAATGTTACATCGCCTACTGTCTAAAAATACACCTAGAGGTTCTAATACACACACACGCAAAAGACTTTGTTGGAGTAGCAACAGTAAATGTAACTTTACTTCCCTGTAAAGTTAATCCTATGTACAGCTCTATCTTTTAGACTATAGTTTTTGGGGGTTTTCATTGAAAAAGTTGCGTTGCTTTTGTTACTTGCAGTCCCCATTTGCACTGTACAAATAGTAATATGCTTGAAGACTCCAAAGCACAATGGAGAAAGTCTCAATCAAATGATTAGCAAAGATCTGAAGTTATGACAAACACTTCTTTTGAATGGATTCATGGACATCTATCTTTGATGGATGGACACCCTGATGCCACTGTATAGGTTGATTAATTTTACCGGTTGTAAAATGACGCGTGTGACGTCTGTGTGTTTGGATCTGACAGAGGTATGAAAAGAAGCAGTGTTATGTTAGTGGTAAACTGTCAGGTAGGGCGGCGGTGTGGTGCTGTGGTGACAGCTGTGGATGTCTTTCATATCTGTTCAGACCTAAGCAAAAACATGCTGATCCTTAAATATTAATATCCAGCATGGAAGATTAGTGCAGAGATTTTAAATGTGGTTTCATCCACATGTGTTTATTTTGATCCGCACAAAATTGCACACACTCTGAGATATCAGTTACCTAAATATGCCATATTTTTTCATCAAGGCCCATTCATCATTCCCTGCTCTCGGTCCTAACATTGCCTAATCTTGCAATGTTAAAGAAAGTGATTTTCTTTTTTTTAATCCTTCATTGACTCCTTGGTCCGCAGCCACTGCAAAAAAAAAGGTTGGGTTCTTTCTTGGTCCATCCTTCCACGTAGGTTTGTGGAAGCCAGCTCAGTATATTTTGCGTAATCCTGCTGACAAACAAACCAGACTAACACATATTTTAAATGTGGGTATGTGAAGTGTAAAGTGGTGCTGTAATATGGCTAGGGATACAACTACAATACGTCAATACGTCAATACATCCGCTGATTTAAGGCAACAGGACTTGAAGCTAAGCAGTGTTATTTATTTATTTATTCATTTTTTGGTATGAATAAAGAAAAATGCCCTAAAATGGAGTGGAACAGATCACCTTATATAGTATTTTTTTTTAGGTTTGAATGCGGCCTATTGATTTTCTGCATGTTGCTCTGTTTGCTTCATGCAGAGACTAAATTCATTCTCTGCTGAACGACTCTCCCTGCCGTCTTAATGTCAGAAGTAAATTGCTTCTCTTTGACTGAGACGTAATCACTAACTATATCCATAACAAATCAACTTCTTTAAAATAGCCACCAATGGTTACAATGTAAGTAGGCTGAATAGAGCTGTTCTACTATTTCCAGCTACACTAGTAGTAATAATAATAATAAAAAAATTATAAAAACTTACTAACTAAAACTAAAACATAGTCTTACCTAGTTTCTAGATATCTTGTTTGGCTATATTTGTATATTTGTATCATGTCTGTCTGTATGTCATGTCCGATGTCACACGATGTCCCATTTCTTTGTTTTGCTTCACCAATAAAAAAAAGAACAGTAATGTGTCTTTCTGAAAGGAATGCTGATATTGTATCTAGTTACAGAAGCTAGAGGAGCTGAGGCCAGACGATGAGTGGCGTCATGACTTTAGCTCTCTCTTAACACGTTGCATCTTGTTTGTTTCCATGAGTTTGCCAGGCAACCAACACAGCCTCCACGATTTACTGTCCTGCTAACAAAAGGTTCAGAACATAAAATATCGTAACACTGCAACATGTCTTTTGTAATTGGTAAAACAAATAAAAACAACGTGAGCTTTAGAGGTGCTGCTAAGTGGAGCCAAGCTAGATGTTCACTCCTTGTTCCAATCACGGTGTGATGCTAAGCTAACCTGCTACTAGGTGTAGCTACATATTTATCTAACAGATATCATTTAAGTGTGGTATCAGTCTTGCATTTGGCAAGAAAGCTAATAAGATTTTGTTCCATGCTGACCAGCTCTAATGCAGCACAACCATGTACATGTTGGAGCTTCTGACGTGATATGCATTGCAGCATCAGTGTGTATCATTCATTGCAACTTACAACATCTACAGAGCAATCAGCAGTGGCAAGCTTCTAAAAGTAATAAATAAAAGACAAGAAATAGTGTTAAAAAGAGCAGTTTTGAAATAAATGGATCAACCATTGCTTCTCTTTCTTTGCAATAACAGCCAATCAAAACACTTTCATGCAAATATGCTGACTCTGCATGGTATATGCAGACTCTGCATGGTATTCATTGTAGCAAGCAATCACCCTGTTCTTTATTCATTCATCGTCTACCGCTTTATCCATTTAAGGGTCGCGGGGGGGCACTGGAGAGAGGCGGGGTACACCCTGTACGGTCAATTTAGAGTCTTCAATGAACCTAACCCCACAGAACATGCAAACTCCACACAGAAAGGCCCTGGTTGAACCGGGATTCGAACCCAGAACCTTCTTGCTGTGAGGCGAAGGTGCTAACCACTACACCTCCATGCATATTAATTTATATACCCCCCAAAAATGGGAGAAATCATGTCTGGAGAGAGGAGGCAGCTGGTAAATCTGACATGTTGCACATTAGCATGTTGCAACATAGACAATAGCTACGCTAGTAGCTTATTTTGGTTTAAATGTGTGTGTATACACAGTGTCTTACTCAGTGGCTGCTATTAGCATCCTGTCTCCTATCAACACTCACCAAACTAACCTAAAATGTTTGAGGGAAATAATCGTATGTATCGTTTTAAAATGGGGGTATCAGAACTTGTTGAATCATCACTTTATTCTGCCTAACATTTTGGGATTTGGGTAAGTTAAAAACATGAAAAAATATATCCTGAATATAAAGAAAAAAATGTGAAATGATTTTAGAACTAATTTAAAGTGGCATAATAAATATCCATAACAACATATCAAATGACAATGTGAAAATGTAACAATATTAAAGAGGTCGCTTGAAGGGATGAACAAGTTTCAACTCACTGTTTAGCTGTCCCTTTGTTTTACCTCTTAACTGCTCGAATAGTCACTGTAGACTGTTTTCAGTGTTTCCAGAGAAAACGTTCTTGAGGCCCTCTTTACGCTACTTGTTCAGCACCAATCAGCATACGGTAGAGAGCATTTAGTGGCTATAGAGCCCAAATAGAGCTAAAAGAGAGAGAATACTGGACTTACATTTATTGCAGTGCAGTAGATTTCAATATATGAAAGTTGACACACTGGCCTAAAGTGGCCCCCAACAGTGGTCTGATAACAGTCTGCATGTATGAGACAATGCTTCCAATAGACAGCACAACACACACACACTGATTGTGCTTTAAGTGAACAATCATCAAATACACACAGTTGACATTCAAAAGAAATTGAAACAGTGGTGTTTGTCTCACAATATACATTTATACAGCAAGGAGCTTTTTTGTTTTTCTGTTGCACAGCGGGTGTCATTGCCATCCACAATTTGTTGGTTTAAACAGGAACGGAGCTGGAAGTCAGGTGTTGGGTGTGGGTGACAAAAAAGAATCTTTTCTGTATGGAGGAATACTTTACAACTTCCAGCTGCCAATTTTCAAACAATGCATGTTTGTCAAAGAGATGCTTTTGGAAAACACCTTCATTCTTTTGGCACATTTTGGGATTGCTTGTTGTCAGAGTTGGACAATATGGCTTTTGTCTGACTTTCTGTGTTTCTTCATCTCCTTGATAGAGACAGGAGATAAGACACAGCCAGAAGACAGACAGACTCGGGTATGGTGCAAGTACAGTGTATTAGAGTGGCAGCTATGAAGTACAGATGTACAGCTGGTGTGCTAATCTCTGCAGAGACAGCTGTCAGTCAGTCAGACTACAAATATAAGTGGGGTAATTTCTTTATCAGAATATTACAAAGGCCTTTAAACACTGATTATGTGTAAACATGGCAGTGGGAGATGTGTCTTGTTCATTTGACTTGAAACGTTCAGTTGAAACACAACCTGGTAGAGTTAAAGTAAGGAGGAAGTCATTAAGTTACTGTAAAACAGTAAATACTTGTAGTCAGGTTTGAGGAAACTCAGGTTTGAAATGTCATGGAAACATGATATAGATACTCACTTTCCTGGATGCTCCGCAACAAGTGCTGATTCTTGTACTAATTAGGGCTTCATACACTGACAATTATGATATTCATAAAGTGTATCTTTACTTTATGAATGTAAACCTATTTTTTTCTTTAACAGCCTTTAAAATGTTGTATATAATATTATTTTAAAGCCAAAAAAAACTGTATGATAAAATGTGGAGTGGAGTGATATAATGTTACAATACAGATTACAGGCATGGAAAAATACCGTGTCAATGGAAGAAATGTATGGCTGGTATGAATAATACAATGAGTCCCTTAAGAATTGAGATAAATTGTTTAAAAATGTGTGGTTTGTAGTCAGTGTGAAGGGCGATCATGCCGTCACATACAGTGAAGGTGGTGGACAGGTATATTATTGTTGTGTCACTGGCGTCCATATCATATTGATGAAATTCAAGGTAAATATTTCCATTTTTATGAAACAGTTGATACATTTGTCTGAGGGATAAACCATGTGGGGATAAAATAAGTTTGTAACATTTCAGTCATGTTTATCCTGGTGCATTTGCAGAGATGACTATCCAGACTTGGATTTTGCTCTGTACAGCAGGTCCTTGTGTTGTACCTGGGTGAACCCAACATGTTCAGTCGTGCATATATCCGTCAGAATAAGAAGCTGGATGAAAAACAGGTTCTTAACACTGTGACGCTCTATGAGGGAACACATACAGGTGTTTGTTATTGTAAGACTTACAATTGTCAGACAACTCCCCAAATTCCTGCCATTTACTTTCCCACTGCATATGTACGTGTGTGTGTGTGTGTGTGCGCCCTGCCAGACATTTGCACGTTGAAGGCAGCACATTTTCTCTCATTGACTCCGGCTGGGCTGTCTCTACTCCTACCTACCAGTTCTGGAGTGGGCCTGCTGCAGGAGCTGATGTCTGCTCAATGCTTCTTGTTTGTTTTGTTTCTCTCTTTTGGCCACTTGTGGTTGGCTGTACGAGTGCAGCTGCTCCTTCACATTCTAGCGTTACTGATCCGTACAAGCCAGGGCCCGGCTGAATTAATGAAAAACTGTATACTGACACTTTATTAATTCCTTTTGATGCCGAAGTCCCTTTTTATGAAGAAAAGTTTTCACCCTGGCTCACAGTGGACCTGCGGTTCTATAATCATTTCGTGAAATAACAAATAAAATCAAACAAACCCAATTTCTATATTACTAATTTATTTTCGATAATAAATCATACTTATTATAATGAATTATACTCACTGTGAGTTCCTTTCAAAGGGTAATTCGTACCTACACTTCAATTCAGTTTTGTTTTAAGGATTTTGAGGTTTTTAAGGACGGATGAATAAAAAGAAAGGTTCCCCTTTAAAAAAAAGCCCAACATTCCAAAAGATTGATCATGTAAATATGAACAGCTGCAGTCGAGTTCATGTGAATGCACTGAATGCCTTGGGCAAAGCAAAGCACTATAAAATACAGTGTGACGTATGTATGTTTGAAACATTCTTTCTGGAAACATATAATATTGTAGAAGTTGTTCTTCCTGTTAGAAGTGATACTGCGTGGGAATAGAGTTTACTGTACTGTACTGGCAAGTGAATTATGCTGCCGTCCCAACAAAAGTCAGGGTTCTAACTTTGCTCTATTGCAAATCAAAATGTAATGTGTGAAACAGCTTTAGTTTTTTTTCTGTCATCTACAGATCTGCTGCAAATGGTATGTATTCCCATACTTTATGGTCGACTGTGTGGGTTGTCCACTAATCAGAGTGTGAGCGGTTCGGTCCCCTAGCTCTTGCAGTCCACGTGTTTTGGGCAGGACCCTGAACAGTAAATTGCTCCTGACAGTTGTGCCAGCAGAGTGTGAATGATGTGTGACAGATAAAGCGCTGTGTGTGGAAGCGCTGTATGAGTGTCTGCGTGAATGGGACTTGTAATGTAAAGCACTATGAGTGGTCAGTAATACTAGAAAAGGGCTTTATTAAATTCATTCAATTTACAATTTACCTTCAATCTGAGATGTAGCTTTTTCTAAAACTGCCCTCACTAGCAAAAAAAACTGCAGCATCCCTCATTTGTTTAGACCAATGACTGTATCATACATTGTACATGAAGATGGATGGATTTGCAAAGTACCTGTAACTGATTTTGACACAGATGTCCCCTGTTCACATACTCTCTCATCACTATGGTTTAACTTAACTAACTAAACTAGCTAAGTTTACCAAGTAAATTAAACCAGTTACAGTAGTTTTGAGGTCTAAGCCAAATCAAACCTTAACTATATTTTAATATTTACTTATCTTGACTAATTTGGTCACCTGATTAGGGTTAGGAACCCTAACTAAATCAGGCAAAAATAATTGGTAATTTTGGAAAGAGACAGTGAATTGAAAATTATTTTTTTGCTTTTGAGTGAAGACCCCTCTCAGTGAAAACAGGAAAAAATAATGAGTGGGGTCAGTTCACAATGTGGCAGACGACCTCAAGTGAATGAAAATATTGGCGCCGATGTGCTGCAAATAATATGGACGTCGAGTATTCATATTTCCCTCCCGCGCTGTTAGTGAGTGTCATTCAGACGTCTCAGCATCATGAGCGCGGGCATTCAGGTCTGGGCTCAGCTGCTCTGACACTCCCCTCAGGTGAGATTCAGGTGTTACTGTAGCAGATCCCACAGTTTTCGACAAACCAAAACTAACGTTGATGGTACTTTATAACACACACACATACACGCACTGCATTTTCTCATCGGCATTGTGCTACAACAGCCCTCCCCCTGCAAGGCACTTTTCTTACATACAGCTATTTTGTATATGCTTGTATAAACAATAACAGTGCGTCAGCCGTGTGGAGTATATTTGCCTGCGGTGATTTAACCTCCCTGACAGACAGACAGCACAAACCTCCTTTGTTTCATCTCAAGAACAGAAGTTGTATTGTGGTTAAGCTGTTTCGCTGCGATGGAATGTACTGTTGAGAGAAGCCAACTAGAAACACACACCCAACTGTTTTCACTGCAGATAGCATCGCTGGTGTCATAATGATGGCTGCTAATTTTTTCTCGGGATGCTCAGCGCGGAAGAGTTATTTTAGTTATGGCATTAGAACGTTCTTGGGGATGAATGGATGATGGTGAAATTCAACGGACACTACTACTGTACTTATCTCAATCTTTTAAAATGTTACCTACTTGTTAGCTCTATTCTTGCTGTTAACATTTTGTTTTTTTAGTTTTGCCTAACTACCTGCTTCACCACACTTTAACTATAGTCACGTTGGCCTGTAGGACTTTTACATGTACATCCATCAATTATTTGATCCAGAGATATCCAGATAAAACTGGTTTGCTATAGGGCTGTACACACACACACACACACACACACACACACACAAACCACGAAGTTGTAATTTGAACCCCACTCATGCTTCTGTGCCAGTCTTCTTATCGGAAACACATACTGGTAGTTTAGTTTTTCTTTAAATTCCGGCCCCTTTGACACAGTGCAGCATGTACACTGTATCTTTCTTTGTTGGGGACATTAAGTCCTGCCTTGAATCGTTTCTGCCATTTTCAGCCCAGTCCAAAGGAAAATACTGGACATCTTCGGACAATGCTGTCATATCTTGGATCGCAATCGTGTCCTCATACTGACAAGTGTGGCAAGCTTGACTTGCAGGTTTTGATCTTGAAAACGATTTGTGAATAAAACCACACAGGTGACGCTGTGACACGCCGGGCATCCGACATGTACACGCACACCTTGTCATTGTTGCCATCTGCTGGTTGCTAATACGTCAAGGCTGTGAATATCAGAAGATTGTTCAGAAAGAAAAAGGAGGAAGGCTGTAAAGGGTTATACCTCCTGCTGCTGTAGCAGCAGATGAGTCAGGACACTCATCAGCAAGCTCAGGCTGGTGAAGAAAAGGGGTCTCCAGTATAGCTGCAAGTTTCTCAAACTTTGTAAGTCATCATAAACCAGTCTGCAATAGAAGACCAACACTGTTAACATTTTCACATAGGCATTGTGACGTGGACCACAACGGAGAGAGGGAGAGGAGCGTCAAAAGAACACACAGGAAGGGTTAAGAACAGTTGATTGTGGAAGATAGATGTTCAGCTCACAGAATCAAGCTCACAGTTCAGCTCACACTGCAGTAAGTCATACAGAGCAATAGAGTTGGTTGAGTGTTGCTGTGTTGTGTGTCTATCCACCCAGATGGAATAATGAGCATTGATCCCTATGGGATGGAATAGTGCAACAATGGTTTGACTTTGTGTAAGCTGATATTGGTTGTTATGTTCAAATAAATGATCATGTATATACAGTATCTGTAAAAAAAAATAAAAAAAATTTCATTTAATATGTTTCATCAGATCCAAAATGAGAGATTTCGTTTGAATTTGGGTGGAAAATGCTGACAACGTACATGTACTGCATGTGCAGGACAGGAGAGAGCCCAAGAGATGAGTGTGACAGATGACCACAAAGGCTACTGGAGAGGTGAAGACGCAGAGAGCATCAGAGAGAAAGGACAGTTTTTCAAGGTGCATAGGCAACGCTAAATCTGGCACATTATCCAAGTACAATCTAGCTTCAAAAAACGTCATTGTCCATCACATAAGCCCCTTTCACACTGGCCAAAAAACCTCTTTAAACCCACTAACACCCGGCTGTTTCTGCAGTGTGAAAACATTTAATCAGCATTCAGCCCCTGGTCAAATGACTTTGCAATAGACCTGGGTAATAATCGGCTTCACCTCCGATCGGCATTGATGTGAATGTCACACCCGGGTGAATGCGCTAATTTGCACGATGACAGAAGCATGAAGGCTCGACTCCTCCATCGGCAACTGCTGTTACCTCACCAGCTCGCAGCCTCCGAACTGTATTCAAGAGATCTCTCGCATGCAGCTAGATTGATAAGCTAGCTTTGGCCTTGGTGGTAACAACAAACAGAATCCAGATCATCGATGAGATATAGAACGGGGAACTTTATTTCAACCCTTCGGAGCACAGTTCCTCACATCTTACACTCATTTTACTTTGGAATAGGCGGTGAAGAGTTGAAGACTTCTGTGCTTAGCAAAGCTCCCAAAGTTTCAAGATCCATAGATCTATGACTTCAACCCAATTGATTTATAATAAATGAGCTAGGACACAGGATGTGATCCCTGGTTTCCAGCAATTCAAATCAAATCCTGAGCCTTGTCCCAAAACCTACTTTACATCATCTTTTGTGCAGTACGAGACAGTAAATCTTCCTACATTGGAAATAGTACTGCCAGTGAACATCATTCATGTATTATGTAAACATCCTGACTTTCGTCTTGCACCACCATCAGGTCAAAATCCCTGCTTGGATACACTTACTGTGCACATTCATGCTCCCAAAGGATTTTTCCTCGTGGCCCTTTCTTCAGCCATGTTTGTTTCAACTTAGATTCTGATGGTGTCAAAAGAACAAAACAGCTTCCACACACCATTAGCAGGGCCCTTTCTTTCTGTTAATACATTGTTCCCTTCCCTTCACTAAACTGATTGTCCAGACGCTTGCTGTCAGTTTCCCTCTCACTGATCACTAGTCAGCTGTTAGTTATGTTAGTTAGTAATGCATGCCTGCAGCTCAGTGATCCTGTTAATGCTGAAGTTTAACACTGGTATTTGAGCTTGTCTCTGGTCCTAACTGTGATGAAGATGAAAACGGATCTTGTCATATCCAAAGTCCACAGAGATGAACATATCCCCACCAAGAGCATACTCCACAGACATCATATATATATATATATATATATATATAATTTATATATCTATGTAGTTCTTCTAATATATGAAATGAATGTGGGGATAAATAACATCTCTGCCTCGTTGATGATACGTCATGAATTATATTCAAACTCTAATGCAACTCATGATAATAGCCCGGCTTCTTAAATCATTGCTGTATATGTGCATAAAAACAGTTTTCCAGATGAGGGTGAATAATTACTGCCAAACATTCACATAATGATGTGACAAAGATACACAACCAATAGTTACATCAACAAATGAAAAGTATAATGGGGGCCAAGCACCCTGGCACAATACAGAACCAACAGGGCTTAACAAGGTGGTCTGCGTTTCCCAGTTGTTCTGCCAGATCTACTATTGTGCTTCACTGCCTCAGCGTTCCAGCTGTTGTTCGTTTTATGTGGTTTTTCTGTTAATGGCTACTAAATGTTTCCTGGGTTTTTGCCGTGTTTGTTGCTCCTGTTGATTGTTTCGCCCTTGATGGCCACTGCCTTGAGGCCTATTTGACTCTCACCAGCTCTAAGTTTGAGTCGTGCTTTTGAATCCAAACAACTTGGTGCTATGTGTTTCATCTTGTCTTGACGCAATCTATCCAGTCTGAGGCTCATTGTTGTCCGGTCACTGAGCTTCAATACTGTGCACTGTACAAAGCCTCCATTAGATTCGGTGTGATGATTTGTTCACAGCATCAACTCCTAGTCATCATATTTGTTTCAAGCCCTTTCAATATTGTTTCTTCCTCTCTCTGAATCCTCTTTACTCCGTGTTTGCTCAACTTTACCTGCTCACATGCTCAACCTGGCACAGGATTACGTTTTGTGCCACAAAATCAACCTATCAGAGAATGTACATTCTGACTGGCTGTTTGGTGTCCCATTATATTGTTAAGAGAACCTCTCATGGCAGCCACCCCGGACTACAAATGTTGTGGAAACCACAAGCTGTAAAATCAAATAAAATAGGGAATCAAAATAAGGTGGTCAAACTATATAAATGAAGCAGCAATTATACATTGCAGTGACGCTGTTTTGCTTATTCAGACTTCTCATTACATGTCTAACTTATAAAAACTAAACAGGGGTGAACAAATGAAAAAGGGAAGCAGATGAGACTGTGGAGTTTTAAATGCAAGGAGGAATGAAAGTATGGAATGAAGGCCTGATCTAAGACAGTGTAACACTTAAATTATTGACTCACATGAAAATTAAAACCCAGATAGTGGAAAAAGCTACCTAATGCTGTCAGAGCAGAAGAATCCCTCTCTTTCTCCCAGAACCTCCTGAGCACCTCCTCTCCTAACACCTCTAATACCCTCACTAGCACTGACTGCGCACTTCTGTACCTGAACTTTATCATATTGAACAGATATGGTGCCTTGTACTTACTTCAAGCTCTCCTACTTTACTGAGGCTTTGCTGCTGTCCCATAGTTGTGGAGCATCTGCCCAATAAGTGAATGTATATACATATGTGAGGAGGCACAGAGGTTTTCAATAAATGGTAAATGGTCTGTATATATAGCTCTTTTCTGGTCTTATCAATTTATTCAACGCACTTTTACAGTACAAGTCGTCTTCACCCATTCACACACACTTACAGAGTACACACTCATGTGAAAGGTGATCTGTGTGTATCCAACAATCATTTTTTATTTGCATGGATTTGAACACACATTTGTTAGTACCCGAGTGACGCACAAATCATTGTACTCATTTGTAACTCTTCTCTTTCGCGTGTAGATCATGTGATACCTATTTGTGGCCATTTTTATACTAATTTCTCTCCATAGCTACACCATATTCTTGGTTGCAGGGTCTTCACACATGTCTGATGTATGGTCAAGTGTTTGTGTTTTGTAAAAAGAGACTGATTCAGGATCATGTCGAACACATGCATCGGCTCCACTCCACAATCTTGCGCAGACTCTGGCTCCAAATTACGCCAAGAGCCCAAGATGGCGGCACCCCTATCAGATATTTTTTGCACAACTAGGGAGAAATCCGGCAGCAGAAGCATCTTTTCCTATATCATTTTCTACTTTGTCTTTTTTTCTTTGGCTGTGGACAGGTCGGCACAGGTGCACAAGAGAACACAGAGCTTCAGTCACAGGATATGAACAGCCTACAGAAACTGCAAAGTTGACTCAGCCTTGAAACAGAGCGTATAGACGATAATTCCTCTGGTCATGTAAACGTAGTCACTTGCAGAGAGAGGCCTGTTTTAGATCTGACACACACAGCTTCTGGCAAAGGAAGACACTTGTGGAACATCCGGCAGTTTCCTTCTCCAAAAGCCTTGTGTTTTGACAAGAAATTCCTTCTGTGAGCCACTGTTTGAAATGTGGGACTGTGTACACAAGTGTGAGTCCGAGCGCCTGCACCCCTCTGCTGCTGACACATGGGCTGAGCTCATTGCATGGCTCTGTGTGTGTGTGTGTGTGTGTGTGTGTGTGTGTGTGTGCGCGCGTCCTGCAGTTTTATGTGGTTACTGTTTGTGCTGACCCTGTTAATTCAATAGTATGTATGACATTAGCATGAAGAGATGTTATCATCTTTTTGCTGACTACACTGGCTAACCAGGGCCACAGTGGACTGTAATGAATAACCAAAGAAATGCATCAGTGCCAGTAAGTGTCCCAAAGCATTGTGCGTTCTTCCGCTGTCATCCTGATTTTGACAAAAGACACAAACGGGGAAAAATGTACTTCAGCAGGAGACCACTTTGTTCGTACGAGAAAGCTGCTTCACAGTTTCCGAACTAAGAAAGCAGGACTAATTCAAAACAAAAGTCAGTTCTCAGACCTCAGAGACTTTTGACTATACAACTCCCTCTAATTAGAAACAGTCAGGACGTCCAGATTGTGCCCCCCCCCCCGGAAAAAGAAAAGGTTTGTAATTTCATTTTTATTGGATGCAGGATATAGTTGAAGAAGACTGAATAATGTGGTGTTTCTTATTTTTATGTCACACCTCATAAATCCACAGCAAAGCACAGAAATCAAATGGGCAGCTGTGCCCGGAGCCTTCGAACCACCTCCCTGCGTTGGCTTCGTCAGTCGTCAGAGCAGCTCCGGGCTGATCTGAGCCCTTGACACAATAAAATGATCCACATTAACAGGGCAACTGGTGTTACTGCTAGACATTAACAGGGGGGAAGGAAATGTGGCTGATACTGTTCCCCGGTGCTCCTGTATCGCCCGCTGATATCTTATTCATTTAGTGTTCACAGCTCCACTTTCCAACTGCAAATGGTCCCAAAAACCCTTAGAGAGCTGAAACCCACACCTCAGATATTTTGCTTTTAATTATAATGAAAGCTAACAACGACGACCGTGCAATCCAAAAGCTCTCAAAAGGAATAAGTGGAGCATGGGTTGTTTTGTTTATTGCGGCCCGGAGGTCGACTGACAACTGTGGACAGTTTTAGGATGAAGCCCCTCTGGTTCAGGCGCGGTCTAGCAAAAGTCGAGTCACATTTTGATTAATAATTATGTTAGTGTAAATTAAGTATAATGCAAAACAGCATTTGTTTGTCATAATAATACTAAGAATTAAAATAATACTAATGAAAAACAATCCAAAATCATACGTTTTGTTTTTAATGACGGCCTTCCCTAGTTTTTATTCGATAGGGCACCATTAGGTATTCAACTAACTAGACGCAGATGTCATTTTGATTCGGCCAGTCGAATCTTGCATGACGCGCAAACATCAGTGCTGTGTCACAAACTGTAGGCAGAGCAGACAGTCATACTGAGGCACACGGCCTGTAAATAAGAAGGCTAATCAGCTTTTCTGTGTAACACACAGACATGAACACACATCTTTCCTGGCAAGAAAAAGACCCTTATTTCTTCCTTTTAATCATAGATCATCCATTCAACATGTTCATTCAGAGATGCTTCTGTGCTCAACGCAGTTGTAAAGAGAGGTTATCTGCGTTTCCCTTCCCTGTCTGTGAGCTCCGACCAGACTGACCGGTCCCCTCTGAACTATCTCATCAGTGAGAATTCTTTGTTTGTTTCTCTCTTCATTCTGATTAAACTCATAGATCGAGAAAATTCCACATCAATTTTACAAATATGCATTGCTGCCATATGATTGGCTGTGTGGATACGTGCATGAACAAATAGATGTACAGGAAAAATGGTGTGAACCTTGCTCAAACGCCTCCATTATAACACAGAATGAGTAAGTGCAAAGGAAAATGTCTAACCAAGGAAATACAAATGATAAAAAAAAGGTTGTTCCTTTCCATGGTGTGATAAATGCATGTCCTACAACGTGTTGTATTGTATCCCCTGATACGTATGGTAAATGGATTATACTTTCTAGTCTTATATACCACTCAAAACGCTTTACAGGACAAGTCACATTTACACGCATTCATACAGCGCTGCTGTTAGCCGCGTTTTTTTCTGCCACATTCACACACTGCCAATCAGAGGCAATTTAGGGTGAACTGCCTTGCCCAAGGACACAACGGCATGTGGACTAGGGGAAGCTGGGGTCGAACTGCCGACCTCCTTAGTGGACGACCGACTCTTCCTCCTGAGCCACAGCTGCCCCTAAACGTATACGTCTGAGATATCCTTCTCAGTGGGTGAAGACCAATAATAATCAGCTGCCTTAGTGAACTCGCTAAAACAAGGTCATGCAGAGGTCGTCCAATGATGACAGTTCGTGGCGTCCCTCCACGACAGTGAATTTCCATTATTTCACCCTCTGTGTTCATGCCAGGGAGTCAAAATATGACTTGTACTGTAGTTGTAGTTGCAAGATGAGTAATGGCTTATTCAGTGTTCCTCCATTACAGGTGGGGTGATAACACTGTGGGCAGTGTCCACTGGCTGTGTTTGATGTGTCGAAGAGCAAATGTGGACGCAAGAACTCAAGCACGGGCAGAGTGAATGACTCGCGATGCATCTGACAGCCCGTTCAGCATCAGTGATGTATGGGTGCTGAACAGCCCGACCCACGCCCTGGGCCCATGATGGGTTGGCCTATTTAACCCTGCTTGAGAAATCCCTTTTCAGTGCCACTCTTGTAGGGGCTTTACTCCAAGTTGAGTCACCGGCGGTCATAATGGGAAGGCGTCAGCGGGGCGTGGACGGGCCAAAGCAGCACTCACATTTCACTCGCTTCATGTTTGAGTTTCAGTGGGAGAAAGTCAACATCTCTGAATGGAGGTCCACTGAACCGGCTGCTTTGATCCGAGTTCAAAAGCAACAATTTACAATAAATCAACAGTAAGTAAGTGACACTGTTTATACAAAGCTGCTTCTCCAAAAACCTAAATAGATCCGAGAAGCCCTGCTGGTGTTGATGAGGGGTTGTGGTAGCACACGATATGCTGAAAGGTTGAAACTGTTCTGGATCTCCCGCCATTGCATTGCCACTCATGTACAATACAGGCACAGGTATTTTAAGGTTATGTGGTTATGAGACTCACCTTTAAAAGCAAAGTGTAAACCAGAGGGTTTCAAAGTGGGAGGTATAGATCTCCCCCAGGGGGGAGTCCAAATATGTTCAGCAGAGGCTCACCGAATAGAAGTGAAAAAAAAATAGTCACACATTAAAAGGAGATCACGTTGAGTAGCTTAAGTGTGTGTGTGTGTGTGTGATTTAGTAAGGAACTTGCCTTAGGACAGACCTTTTCTGTGTATTTAGCGCAGTCTGCGAAGAGAAGTGATACAGTAAAATTGGGCCGTCTCTGTCAGTTGTTGAGAGTCTGTGGGATAAAATAATAACATAAAAAATTTGAATCATGAGCATCCAGGAAATGAGTGAAATATATAAAGGGGGGGGGGGGGGGGGGGGGGCTCTTTGACAGCTGCATATTATAGCTTTTACTGACTGCCAAAAGAAGAAAACTGTATTTGTCTGAACTGTAAGAGTAGCGGGATTGTGTATGTGGGAAATGAAAATGTGTATTTGTGGGCCTTCACAGCTGATTATAAAGTCTGCCTCAGGCCAGCCAGTGTAATGGACTGTAGCAGTGGACGAGACAGTCTGATGGGAGCTCCGGGGACTGATAAGGAGCTGCTGTTTTAACGGGCTGAGGAGGGGTCAGCCAGTCCTCGCTCTTCTTTCTGTTACTCCTTCCCCCTTTATCTTATCTGTGTAAAACCAAATTGACCATCATCATGTTCAGTGGCCCTTGTGGAGCAAAACAAGTCTCGTCGATATCAGTTATGATGAGAAGCAGAAAGTGGCTGCTGGATGATAGTCCAGGACAGAGGGGCACAGGAGGCTACAATCTGAGTGCGCTGGGAAAAGGGCATTATTGGAAATATTGTGTGTGCGTGTGTGTGTGTGTGTGTGTGGGGGGGGGGGGGGGGGGGGGGGGGGGGGGGGGGGGTTTACTGACATTTAGTGGTGAGGGTGCAGAATGCATTAAAAAGCATTAAACAGTGCATTTTTCCAACCCTGTGTACTGTGGTAATCATGGCAATATCAGCATGGTTAGGATTTTTTTTTAGGATCTCCATTAGGTGATACTAAGCATCAGCTTCCTAGGGTCCACAAAAAATAATTTATAAATAAACATCACATTAGAAAAAAAAAAACAATTCTATTTAAAATGCTGATACACTCTGGCAATAAGCTGCCTATTAGAAAACAGTTTAATATAAATTGAAGTAAAGTGGTGTCAAATGAGCCGAGCATTTGAGTCAAACGAGGTGGAAATGAGTCAAGTGAAATAAATGGAAGTGAACTGAATTAAAGGGCATTAGTCAGGGAGTTGCCCAGGAGACCTCTAGACAGTGGATGCGCTTACTTACAGCTTGGGTATCAAGTTATGTTTTAATCAAATGGCTACCCACCGTGACCATGTTGTCTTTCTTGCAACCAGACGAGGGAGCGGGGGTGGGTCTGACTGAGGATTCGTCCACTGCGCGACCAACAACACCTGCAACTGTGCACCGATTGGATGGTACCAGCTGCCAATCACGCTTTATCCAATGTATACCGTGCTTTATCGTCTATTTTACTCCAAACAATACCAAAATTTACATCACGCTGTATTGAAGAAGCAGATTGATATATAACTGACGTTATAAATCATGTGAAAACAATATAATGCATTTTTCCTACAGAACAAGGACTATGATCTTTGTCCCTCATCACTTAAAATTGAATTCTTTTTCACAAGACATCTCTTTGGGGTCAGTATGGATGAAGGATTAATAAGAACACCAGTAACCCTTTCGATATGCTCAGGATTTTTTTAAAACTCAACTTCATCTTAACGCAGATTCATTGCTCAGATCTGATTGTTTTGTTTGGCTTTTCAAATATATATATATATATATATATATATATATTGCAACTCTCTGAAATTCAAAATCAGATTCCAGTGTGAACTGGACATGGTATTGAATTGACCAGAATATGCAAATAAAACAATCAAAGAAAGCTGTTTTACAGAAGTAAATATCGAGATCAGCAATTCATCTGCAACCCTAACCCTAACCCCAACAAATTCATTCGCAGATGATAACAAGGACCAGGGTTTTTTGTGGAGCCACTACATTTGTCAGACTGAGCCAGGAGCGGTGTGATCGGGATGTGAATGGATTCACTGACACAGATTTCACCCAAATGAAAGTCATGAAGTCAAGGGGTTATTTTACCTACAGTGTCTCCCACCAGGACAGAATTGTGATGAATGTTGAGTCGTTCAGACTAACGTTGCATTGCAGTCGGCAGAAAAAAACAGCAGATTACATTTGATTTGTATGAGCAACAACTATACAATAACAATAAACGATAATAAAACAATACGGCTGGGGCTAATTTTTGCCTGCAATCTGAGTGTAGATTAACCGTCTCTCAAAATAAGAAAATACAACTGCACTTTGCCTTACTGATGCCATTGATGGGAATGGCATCAATCTTACTATGGTTAAATTTGTAAAGGCATATCTGTCCTGCAAAGTCTGACGGGTCTTTCTTTTTAAACCGATCGTCTGACTTGTTTCTTGTAGAAAAACAAGCCCAGCATCTGGCAAAGCCAGTGGATGGTTTGCTTGAAAGATATATTGTTATAAAGAGCCATTGTCAGATTTTTAACATTCCCTCAGCTTGTTAGAGCGCACACACAAGCCCTCCTCAAACACAGAGCCTACTATAAAATATGCAATCAGTTTTGCTTGGCGGTTTGCCAGCAGGCAACTCAGCGGGATACATTTTTCCATTGCGTACCCATCCATGCGTCCACAGGTCTGTCCACAGGCCAGTGCTGTTGCTTCTCTGTCAGATCCTCCTGTTCTTTCAATTACTGTATGCCATCCACAGCAGCACTTTTTTCAGAATACCTAAACACTTGCAATATAAGAATGATATGTCTTTGTGGCCATTAACGTGCTGTGGTTCTTGAGTCACAAAGGATGGGAATCACTGTTCTACACAATAAAAGTGCCGATACTTTCTCTATGTGGACCTGAAGAACATCTGGAACTCCCTCTGGGATGCCTGGATTCCAGTCAAAGACTTCTGGAATACCATCAAGGACCCTTCAGAGCAGTGTACAGAAAAACGAATTAATAGTTGTTATTCATTCATTGTTAATTATTTTTATCTTACAGTTCGGCAAAGATTGGGGTAATGGGTAAAATAAACCAATTTTGGTTTGTTATAGGAGAAAGGGTAATGATGCAGATGTCACTGTCAGACAGTTTGTTCGTCCAACCAGCGACTCACACCTCTTCCATGAAAGCTTTCAAAATACTATAACAACGTCAAACTCAGCCCTCTAACTCTGGTTGCTCTGTGGGTTCAAGTGAGAATGCATCGACACGTCGTCACCTTTTGTGTGACTTGATCATTTTTAATTGTGCTAACTAAATGCCCTTTCACACTGGCCAAAAAAAAGTTTGGAAACGTTTAATAAGCATTCAACCCAGGGTCAAATGACTCTGCAATACCCCTTTCACACCAAAATTACCGTGTAGACCCGTTTTTTTAAACGCGGCAATTGGCCACTTTCACACTGCAAGCATACCAGGGTCAGGTGATTGCCAGCAGACGCGGTGCGTCATGTTTTGACCGGTAAACGGTGTAGTTATAGGTGGCAGTCATGGGTGGCGGTAAAGAGCGGTGTGACTTTCACATCAACGCCGATTGGAGGTGAAGCCAATTGCCGATTTTTAGTGGGTCGACCCTCATTTAAAAAAAACGGGGGTCTACACTGTAATTTTGGTGTGAAAGTTGTATAAGATATTACTGTACTACGGTCTATAATTGTTTTTTAATAAAATTTTATATCATACAAAACACTGCCCATGTTATTTGTTTTGGTCATTATAATTATTAGGAGTGTGGTGAAAAAAAAAAGGATGTATAAGGTACCAAGAGAAGAGGACGTCCATCAGGGCAGCACTGTTGCACAAATGTCCTTTAAAAAAAGTTGAACCTTTGCTTTAACTTCAGACAAACAACTTAAGCCCCAACAAAGATGTCGTCCACTGCGCTTCCACCTACACCTGCAACCAAGCACTGATTGGACGGACCAGCTGTCACGCTGTATCCACGTTCCAATATATACTGTGTATGGTTTATTTTACCGTAAACGAGACCATAATTTGCTAAATTAACATCATGCTGTATTGAATAAGACTTGACACTAGAGATTGAACAATAAACTCCTCAGAAAAAGGTTTACTGAATGTAAAAAACCGTAATTTTTCATAGACTTCTATGGAAACAGAGTTCTTTTTGCAACCAGTGAGACGCCCTCTGCTGGTTAGTCCAGAGAATACAGGCTATAGGCACTTTCGCATTGACTTCATTTCCTATGGTGACATCACATCATCATTGTCGTCAGCAGCTGGACTTTATAACATCATAAGGTCTCCACCTGACTAAATGAAGTGCCTTGAAATAATTGCCACTGTAAAACTGAAAAACTAAATTGAAATGAATTAAAGATAAAATGCAGCTGACAAAACAATTCCATCTCATGGTCCATTTAGTTAATGATATCAAAAGTAGTGAATTTTAATAAGTTGAACTTCATCAATCCAGCGGGGGGACATCTGAATTTTTACAAATAAATGTGACAAGAAAATGACAGTGTGGGTTATTGGACACTGGTTGGGCACCAGCAGTTAGAAAAGGCCTGCAGTATGACTCCTTTGGGGCAGCCGCTCACTGGCATAGCGGTGCTATACTGCCAAATAACCAAAGTGTTGAGGAAATAACACCATGGTCTCACCCAGGTAGAGGGTCATAACAATTCAAAATCTTGTTATTCATGGTACAGAAACAGTTGTGGAATGAAAAATGCAAACAGTCGAGCGTCTCACTCATAGTCTTTGCCATTAAATGCAGATGTGAAGTGCATGCTTTGTATCTCACAGCTGTATTCTATGTAGCCCACATGTTCCCGGGAACTAAATACATGATGAAGAATAATGGGAATACATATTCAAAAAGGCTTCCTCTTCATGTTTTTGTTCAAACCTTGACTGCCAATGCATTTACAAAGCATGCATAGTAACCTATGTAATTTCCAAGCCGTGTTCTGACATTGATTAGCCGTAATGCCGGGAGGTCTGACTGAAGTCATGCCGGGAGATGAAAACCTCTCATTGTGTAAATGTTCGGTCCAAACACACAAAGACTTGTTCCAGTGTTATGAAAAGCCACTCGTTACTATGCACCTCAGCCTGTTTAGCTCTCACAGCATCTCAAATGAAGACTAATTGATTTTATAATACACTGCGTGTTTTCAACTGGGCTCTTGACAAGCTGTCATAATTGGACAGTTCCAACGAGACGCAGGCAGTTCTTTCGGGCGCTCAGTTCAGCAAAAGAACGTCTCCGGCTTCCTGTGAGACGTTTTCTCCTCCTGCTGAGAAGGTTTACAGGCCCGGCTCTTGTCATTTCACCAGCTCTTTGGTGATGAATGAGAGAGATAATGTGTATTAAGCATGTCCAGTTCTTCAGAAAGCGCTCTGTAAGTAACCTTACTGGATAAAGGGTGTCCCTGCTCTTTATCAAAACTATCCCCTCTGTAGTGAGCCCTGTCAGAGAGGCCATCCACTGCTGCCTCTGCCCTCTTCCGCCTGCTCCTCGCTCTCATTTTGAACATTTTCAGAAGTCAGGGACACTGTTTAAATTCAGCAAATTGACCTGGTGTAGGGTTCATTCTTATTTCCATAATTTACTCAATTTTATCATGGGAAAGAAGCAGGGGGCTGGGGCAGGTCCTTTTTGTGGGCCATATAAACCTTAAAATCATGAAATATTTAATTATAACGTTTAAGATTTTCCAGCCACATGACGAGAACAAGAGAAAAGGGGTTATCAGAATGGAGGTTTCTCTCGTCTGCCTCACTTTCTCACCACTGCACACAGCGTATAGATGCTTCCTCCAACTCACATATTTTCAACACGTGCATTAACCTCCCAGGATGCCCTGGGGTATAATTGAGATGATGCGACCATACTGTATTTCTCCCTTGTCCAATCCACTCTACCTGGCTATTGGTCAGCTCTGTAATAATCTGATGAACATCTAATTAGAGATATGGAACATACTTAGCAGAAACAAAAAAAAGGAAGCTCACAAGACTTGATTTTGACACAATGACTCAAATAATGTCAGCTGACGACATTTGAACCTTTAGGTCATGTCTATAGTACTATAGGATGAAGACATACCTAAAAGAAAAAGTAATTTTTGGGAATAGTGAAATGGAAAAACGATTTTCTGATCAGTATAACCTTTAGATTTTCTCTCTCTATTTGCAGAGATATCCACCTTGACTTTTGACCAACGTGCTCCAAAAGTGAACAGTAATATTCCAACCAAAATTGGTGAAAATCATGCCATGCCTTATTTTGTGTACACACACACACACACACACACACACACACACTCACACAATGAAACAATTAAGTGCAGGACAAGCTTAAGTCCCACTACAATTTATTCATTATAAAAATATTTTTTAAACAAAAACAATCTCTACCCAGCCAAGCGTTTTAGCTCTGTATCAGTAATAATTTCTGTCTATGCAAACAAACGTGAAAACACAGGTTGCTTAGTTGCAGGAAATACTATAATTGAGAAACAGCAATTGTGAAAAGTAAGAGCAAGGATTTATTTTCTTGGACTGATGAGGTGGTGGAACTGTAACTGACAGTTAAGTGTCAGCAACACTTGCACCGCCATGGTAGTCGAGCCGTGACTGATAAGAACCAATCAGGAAGAGAGTGCGGGTCCGTCCAGACTAAAACACAACCCTGGAGTTTTCAACCTATAACAGCATGGCGTTTCCAAAAGTCTCTATTTCAGGGTTTGAAAACCCCAGAGTTGTGTGGACGCCGGGTAAAAAGGTAGCACAAGTGATTTTTTTAAACTATTATGTTTTAAACTAAACATATTTATAAAAATGGATGGTGACTGAAGTCAAGAGGAGGTTAACCAGATATCCAGATATACCCTGTGGACTGCTGATGGTGCTGAAGACCAAAATGTTTACAACTTCCTGTTTTGTTTCTTTCATGCATGCGCGTGGAAAACACAGTTGGTAGCAATAGTGCACCAACAAACAGAACGAAGCCAGTGACGAAAACTGCAAGCTAGCGACCATGTGCATTTTAAAACAAGTTTCCTCCTTTTCAAATGTTACACTACAGTCTAACAAACTGTTTTATTCCTTCCTTATGAAACACATCACATGCAGAGTTTGAATCTATACATAGTTTCAACTGTAAGCCGATAACACACTGTCGGCACACCTGCTATGACGGTGTTCAGCGTTTCGCTGGAAAAAAAAGCCCATGAATCGAATCAGACCTTTAGGCGAAGAAGATGTGTGAAATTTGACCAGTGATAAGAAGACGGCAAGAACAATAAAGACCAACTGTCTTGTGTCGAGAGGAGTTAAAGGTGAAGTGCAGCATTTCACTGACACAGCGTTCCAGATTGTCCAGATGTCTACCATCGCCGCACAGATTTATTGGGCGAGCTGAGCGTGAGAAGCATGTGTGAAACATGCTTATAGCCAGAGGGACTCGACAAAAGAAACCGATTACACACAGGGCCACTTTGTTGAACGCGGATGATTCCGTTGATAACATTTTGATAGAGTAATATAAAAGATTTAAAGACTAGCAGAACATCTTGTAGTGCGTGTTACCTGATGTTAACACAGATACAATGCAACATGAAGTAACAACTGCATGATCAATTTCTCTCTTCGGCCTTGTCCAAAAACTAATTGCAACGTGTCCAGAACTGCAAACTTGTTTTTCCTGTAATCTACACCTGTAGCAGTAAACAGCACGGGCAGTGGTGTTTTAGTCAAATCAGGTGTCAGACTGGGTTTAGTGGTGATGATGATGATGACAGAACAGCCAATTTGAATATATGCCTGAGGAAAATATCCATAGAGCCATTTCAGGTCGGGAGACGTGTTTGTGTGATTATGTGAACACAGTGTGCGATGCTCTGGGGTGGCTGCCTCAGTAATAGAGAGCGCTGATGGATGTTATGCCGTCATTACGCCGACTTGTTAATCACATAAGGACAGAAGATTGGTCTTTGAACTGAGCCTTGTTTCACTGTTAAATGCATTTAAATGCTTCCCTGCTGTGTGTGCATGTGCGTGCACACACCCCTGGTCCCTTCGGAGTGGTTGAGCAGCGAGTCAGAATGCTTAAGAGGACTGTGCTGGAGTGCTCCCAATGCACCTGTGTTTTCATTGTGCTTGGATTCGTTCCCCAAGGGGCCTGTAAGATCATTACTGCAGACACAACTCCATCATGAGTAAACACACGGACACACATCATTAAATGAGCAGACTCATGGATGGTAGCTTAACCTTCTTCACAGGTTTATGATGCTGTAATGAAAGAACACAAAGACTGAAGTATAGGGCTGCCACGGTAATTACAATACCGCACTTATGCCATCTTACAACACGAGTCCAACTGACGACCTTGTCTCCCCAAAAGAAAACGGAAAAGCATCCGTGGGGGCCTATGCATACCCAGAGTGTGTGTTGTATATCAGGGTTCCCGGGGGTCCTTAAACAGTCTTAAAATGTCTTTGATTAAATTTGGTCAAATTAAGATCATTAATTGTCATTAATTTTTACTGTACATTCGCTGTAGGTATTACGTTTTGCAGACGGTGTATTATGCTGATGGGTTACACTGTCACAGATTGTCACACACAATACAGTGTTTCCCCTACCATTGAATTGGGGGGGTGCCCTGCCTCATTCCTGCGGACTCCTGTATAAAAGATTGTGGATGAAACTTAATGTGATTTGTGAAACCTAACCCTAGGGGAAACACTTCAATAGCCTACCGTAAATCACCTAATGTGTCTTTGGTTACCTTTGTAGCCTATGAAGCCTTACTGTCACACCGCGGTGAGGGTTGTCTCGTTCTGGGTTTTTTGTCTCGTGACTTCCTGTTTTATTTTGAAAACTAACTCTCCTCTCGTTTCAGGTTACTTGCCCTTCCTCATGTGTCACCGGTCTGATCTTGTTTTCTGATCTTGTCCACCTGTTCCCCATTCCCCTCAGGTGTTTTATAGTCTGCGTCTTCCTTTGTCCTGTGCCTGAGTGTTATCGTTTCAGCCGAGCACCCCAGCCCCATGTCACAGTTCTCGCCTTGCTTTTCTCGTATTGTGGTTTGTACGCTTTGCCTCCTTGTGAGTGATTTTTTGTTTGTAATTTTCATAATGAGCCTGTTGCCAAAGAACCAGAATCTCTCCTTCCACTAAGCTGTGTGGTTGGAGCGGTGACTTGGCAGATAGAAAAGGAGGTTAAGCAGGCTAATGGTGAGGCTCCGCCACCTAGTGGGTGCCCGGAGAATCGGTTGTTTGTTCCGGTTGAGTTGCGCCCACAGGTGATCCACTGGGCCCACACCTCACTGCTTTCCTGCCATCCGGGAGTTCGGAGGACGATGTTCGCCATCTCTCGGAGGTTCTGGTGGCCATCCATGGAGCCGGGGGTCCGGGAGTACGTAGAGGCATGTACGGTCTGCGCCCGAAACAAGACGTCCTCCGGATCCCGCATGGGTGTCTTGCAACCAGTCCCCATCCCCTCCAGACCGTGGTCCGACATCTCCATGGACTTCTTCACGGGGCTCGTGGTATCTCAAGGAAACACCACTGTCCTCATGGTGGTGGACAGATTTTCCAAGATGGCTAGATTCATTGCTCTGTCAAAGCTGCCCTCCGCCAAGGAAACAGTGGAGGTCATGATGAACAGTGTTTTCAGGGTTCATGGTTTTCCTAAAGACATCTTCTCTGACCGGGGGCCCCAGTTTGTGTCCCGGTTCTCGAGGGAGTTCTGCCGGCTCATCGGCGCAAAGGCCAGCCTGACCTCGGGGTATCACCCAGAGGCCAACGGCCAGACTGAACGCCTTAACCAGCAACTGGAAACCGGCCTCCAGTGCCTGGTCTCCCAGAACTCCTCTACATGGAGCAAACACCTGGTCTGGGTCGAATATGCCCGCAACTCACTGCCCACCTCAGCCAAAGGTTTCTCCCCCTTTAAATGTGTGTATGGTTACCTCGTTGTCTTTGCAGACAACGAGCCAGAGGTGTCTGTGCCCTCCGTCCATGCCATGATTCGTCAATGCCGCCGTATTTGGGCAGCCGCCCGACAGGTGCTGATTCGACAATGGGACCGAGTCAAGAAGACTGCAGACCGCAAGAGACGGCCTGCTCCCGCCTACCAGCCAGGTCAGAGAGTGTGGCTCTCTGCCAAGGATCTCCACCTCAGACTTCCCTCCAAGAAGCTGGCGCCACGGTTCGTGGGCCCGTTCCCCATCACCAAGATCATCGGCCCCGCAGCATTTGGTCTTCGCCTGCCTCGATCTCTCCGGGTACACCCTACCTTCCATGTAAGCCAGATTAAACCTGCCAAGGAGAGTTCGATGGTCCCAGCTGCCACACCTCCCCCTCCTCCCTCCTGAGGTGAGAGACGGCGGCCCAGTGTATAAGGTCAAGCAGTTGCTGGCGGTACGCAGCCGGGGCAGACAATACTTGGTGGACTGGGAAGGTTATGGACCTGAGGAGAGACAATGGGTTCCTTCGAGCCACATAGTAGACCCTAGCCTCATAGAGGAGTTTCATAGGGCCAACCTGAACAGTCTGGGCCGTCAGGTGTCGGCCCTAGAGGGGGGGGTACTGTCACACTGTGAGGTTTGTCTCGTCCTGGGTTTTTTGTCTCGTGACTTCCTGTTTTATTTTGAAAACTAACTCTCCTCTCGTTTCAGGTTACTTGCCCTTCCTCATGTGTCACCGGTCTGATCGTCTTCCCGGATTTCTGCTCTTGTCCACCTGTGCCCCATTCCCCTCAGGTATTTTATAGTCTGCGTCTCCCTTTGTCCTGTGCCTGAGTGTTATCGTTTCAGCCGAGCACCCCAGCCCCATGTCACAGTTCTCGCCTTACTTTTCTCATATTGTGGTTTGTACTCTTTGCCTCCTTGTGAGTGATTTTTTTGTTTGTTTGTAATTTTCATAGCGCAGTTTTAGTTCATAGCCGTTTTTCTTTACCTCCGTTGGAGTAATTTATGTTTAGTCAATTAGATTAGTCTTGAGGTTATTTTCCCTCAGTGTTTTTTGTTCTTAAGTAGAATCGCCTCATGTTTCGTTATAAAGAGGAATTTTCTACAGCCTGTTATTTTTGTCACTGTCTGAGGTTAAGATTATTGAATAAAAGCATGCCTGAACTGTCTACTGCACCTGAGTCCTCTTTATAGTCCAGGCCTGACACTTACGGCATTTTCAGGAGTTTTACTTTACGTTAGCTAGCTAGTGACGGTGATACATGTTTCACCTTATTAGCCGTGGGTGCTATGTTCAGGATGGACCGAAAGGCCCAAGTTTAATAAAAAATGGTTGGATGAGGATAGTTTCCGGGGGTGGTTGGAGTCGGCACAAGACAACAGATAGGTGTAATTAATTCCGTGAGACGTTCACATTAGGGACCATGGGAGGGAAAACTCTTGAATCCCACATATGCTTGCAAAAACACAAGCGGCTGCTGCTATTGAGGCTATGCTAATGCCTGCGATGTTTCAACGAAGCAGACCAGCTTTGAGCAGTTTTGTGTTGCCGCCAGAAACGCAACGGGCGGATGTCTTGTGGGTTCTTCACACGGTGGGCAGACACCATTAGTTCAAATCCAATGAGTGATTCTCTTGTTTTGTAATCTACTCCTAACATTTATTGGGTGCGTTGTTGTTCGAACAAAGGCAATCTTTTAGCTTTTTGGCTTAGGAAAGGTTGATTTTGAGGATGCAAAAGGACTATTAGGACATTGTTAAACTATTAAGTTAGTTATTAATGACTCAATGTATTGTCTTTTCTATCCCCAACATTAACCCAACTTAAACTAAATTTGTGGTGGTCTTAAAAGGTCTTTAAAAGTATTAAATTTGACTTAAAAAATGTAACCCTGTATATACTATACCTGTATACCTAATGTAGGGTTTTGGCCTGTTTTATTGTTGAGCTGTGTGCAGCGTTGATCGCTCTCTGTCTCTCTCTCCCTCTCAAACACATTGATTGTGTGTCAGCAGACAAGCAGATCAAGCTTACCTGTAAGAGTATACCATGTGTCACCACACCCTCACACACCCCATGAATAATCAGCTCCAAAAGTTAATCATTGGTCGTTATACGATGCCGTGCAAGCTATCTCAACATCTGCCTCTGGAGGTACTGGCGACCCAGCCCTACATAAATTAGCAGCCTCTGAGGCATTAACCCTTCCGCGCGCGCACACACACTCACACAGGTGAAAACAAAGCACAAAGTAAAGCAAGTTTTAATTGACTGGATTTATCTTTTAAACATTCTGGGAACTACACATTTCTGCCAACCTACAATTTGTTATATTAACTCATAAGCAGCATTTATTGTCTAAGGTCAAGCCCAGATCAGGGCTAACTGATGGGCCAAGTTATCAAGATCTTAAGGAGACAAAATGTCAAATGTTGCCTTAACAATATTTCAGTTATCACCTGTGACACTTCCCAGAGTGTTCAGAATACAGGGCTCTTGGTACCATGATCTGAATCCCACCAGTATTTAAGTTTTGAGACCATGAAGCAGATTGTGTTTAGAAGTAGCAAGTAACAATCTATACAAATAAAATTGAATTGAATTGAATTAACACTGAGTAAATGTCCATGTGAAACCTCACGCCACCAGCGTGAGGGGTGAGAGATTAATGAGGTTCCCACATGCTTGTGCGCAATGATGAACATTTTCCATTGCTGAAAATAAGGAATCACACAAAAGACAAACTTCATGGCACTGAAATGACATGTGCCCCCTAAGCTCCCTCACTGCTCTGAGACGACTGTGTGGAGAACTGACGATTTGGCCAAATCAATGCGAATGAAGCCAAACAGGAAACACTTTGAATTTGTTAAAGTCATCACGGCAGCTGCTGATGGGTGTGAAGGCACGAGACCGACTCAAGCTTTACATTCCTGATATGGGATGTGAACCTCCAAAACACAAATTTGATGACTATCACAGAAAGAACATTTGGGATATTCTGACGAACAAAGCGTCCTCCAATAATGGTTTGAACAGACATTGTTTGGTTGCATGGATGAACACCTAAGGCTATGCTTTGTGATTTTAGGGAAGCGTTTCAAATTACTCAGTGAGCAGGGAAGCGTAAGAGTCAATGAGGCAATGATGATGACAACGACAGAAACACATTCAGTCATTTAAATTTCAGGTTCCAGCTCAGAATTTGCATTAAACGGTCACAATTGGCCATATGAGCCTTTCACAGACATATCGGTATCAACATGTATGTGTGCCGATATGCAAACTTTTATTTGATAGAGTATACAAGGAGGAAAATATGTCTGTTTATTTACTTATGTATTTGTGCTTTCTTTTTAGTAAAGTTTATGGTTAAACTGTAAAATATCAAGCCGCAATTACATTTTTCTGTCACAAGAGTTTGATAATGACATCATTGCCATTTTTATTTTAGAATTGGTATCAGAAATGTTTTACTCCTAAATATCACTATTTTTATTGGCTGCAGCCAATAAAAATGGTAAAATTCACTCTGTCTCACCACACAAAAGTCAGATTCAAGAGACACTATAACTTCATTATCATAGGTTGAATTAGGTTTTTTTGCAGTTCACACGAAAAAACCCAGTGTATTTTCTATTTGTATCTTGGTTTTCTTCATTTTTTGACACTAAACTGTATCCTAAATGAGACACAAACATTTGGTTTACACTGTTTTGTCATTGTTTCTTGTAGCAATTCATTTTTCTTTGTTTTTGAGTCACAGGGTGAATTCGGATTGTCCTTCCTATTGTCTTTTCCTGTCTACTATTCCTTAACCTCACTGGAAAACGTCATGAGTTCAAGGAGAGGCGTAAAGGAGGACTCAGAGGACCTAGGAAAAGCCGACAGCGATGCCCAGAGAATCTGACTCGACTTTCACTATACCACGTCATTATGCGACGGTGGATGTTATTGACGTGCGTCTGCCTTGGTGAAACTACATATTTCCGACGATGGACTACAAAAAACGTAACGGCTCCATCCAGCATTTTTCAGAGTGATTTACCGTCATGTAAATGATTCATATGTAACAGTAACTGACATGATGTGGTGCGCCGCTTCTGGGTCATATTCATACTTTCTTCATTCTTCATACATTCTTCTTCTACTTTGGATTGAATCATTAACGTTCATGCATGCATCACATTAAATGTCACTGCCGCAATGAATTGTAGGGATTCTATTTCTTCTTTCCTTTTGCAAAGGAAAGTCCAGTGTACCCTTTGTAAAGGAGATAGGAAAGGAGGCACTGAAGCTCCTTTCCTATGCATTTAGAGAATCCGAACAGCTCTTATCATGGCTGCCGATGAAATACTTCCGGGTCACTTCAAGATTTAGGAAGCAAATTTGACAATTCGACCGAACCCTGAATGTTGCATCAGTATGGGGGTTATGTATCAGTATGTTTAGAGTTTTACTTGTGGTGTTATTTCCCCCTATTGTTTCAAAATGGTCTGATTAGCCAGCATATATGTCTCCCCTTGTCTCATTTGCTGTTTGAGTTAATGTCATGTTTTGTTCACTGTGTTTTTGAGCATATTTGTGAGTTATATTTGGCTGACTTCTCCATTTGGAATATTGTTCATTCCGTTGTATTTTTGGCATGTGTTGGGTGAAATAAAGACCTGTTTTAAAAAGTAATCCTGTGCTCATCTGTCCTTTGACTGCCTTGTCCCTAATGGAGAGAAAGAGAGAGGAGGTGGAAGGTGGGCTGTGATAACAATGCTTCTTCAAGATATTACTAACTTGGAGCATGAATAAAATGTGGTCGAAGCAGTAGTCTGGTTTAATTCATAAAGTGAAATGAACAATTATGACAATGTAAGTTGTCCAAAGCTGCTATATATTTGTTTGATTTTCAGTGGTGTTTTAGTCACCAATTTCTGTTTCAATTTCAATCTGCTTCAGGGGCTGAGAAATAAAGGTTTGAGTGACCCTATAACAGCAGGTTGCATCAGGTCAACCTTAACCTCTTTAACTTTCACTAATACTGGCTCTCACTCGCCAAAATCCTCTTCGTCCACCTTGTCCTCAAATGTCTCTCACCCTCTCTTGTCTTGGCTGGCAGCTCAGCAGGCGTTTTTTAAGTCTGTGTCTGAGTCTTCTAAATCACTGTTGCTGTTGTTTTCATCCAACCACCTGCAATACCATGCTTCAGTGTAACTCCCCTCACTGAGGTTGTCCGCTTTTGTCTCATACACAATTTTAAAAACTTTGAAAACAAACAAAATACATATCGGCCTGTCATGATAACTACTTTTTGTCAGACAGTATAATAGGCCAGAATTATTGTGATAAACGATTTTTATGCAACTGAATAATGTTAGCTTTTATTAAAGGCCTATTGGTTCTTGCGTGTGTGAATCACTGCAATCTTCTACACGATTTATGTCCTTGCCAGTTTCCTCCTTTTTTTCAGCAGCGGGGGCAAAATGTGAACTAAAGTAACTGCATCTTAAAGACCTTTACTTGAGGTGCTCGTGCTGATGAGGAGACTGACAGTCACACTCCCACAGGACATCAAACACTATGCATTGCTCCACATCAATTTGCTGTTTGTCCAGAGTCGAAGTGCGACCAGACTTGCAGCTAATAAGTGGCTTGTCATCATTTTTGATCTAAAGATCTGCATGATGGACTATTTCTAAAACATACTGGCTAAGGTCATGACCTTATGGTCATGGTCCCATCATTCTACATTTTACTATCACTGCCATCTCACTGTGGGTCTGTGTGACATCAGCCACATACGGTACACAAACGCTCCTTCACAGAAGTCAGCTCAGTGCTGGTCAGTGTGCTGTACTTTTCCACAGCTGTTTGTGTGATAAGGGTGATTCTAGTGACAGCAGGCAGCTCTTCATCTCGGATACATTGTTGTCCCACCTTCAAAAGGGAACATAAATTAAAACTGTTTACATAGCAAACGCAGTTTTTGAAAAACATATCCCACGTTAATCAGTAATGACATTTTGCGAAATGTTGCAACTGATGTCAGGAGAGAGCTGGCAAAAGTACAAAAATACATCCAGGGTAAATATTCTTTCACCAGCTCCGATGCATGTTGACCAGGTGGTTCCCCCTTCAGGTGACGGGTGACAAACATTTTCTTTCTGATGACTCCCACTCAACCACAACAATGTAACAAAAGCTGTTTTTTTTCGACTACTGGAGCAGACTAATACAAGTGATCTCCATCAGCAGTCGTTTTGAACACAAAAAGTTGAATGAGATAGGAATTTTAGTTCAAACACTGCTGATTAGACCACAGTATGTGCTCATGTTTACAGTCTGTACAGCAGCTGTATCCATACCTGTTTATATACAGTCTATGATCCATACGCGAGAGCTCAGACAGTTATTTTACTTGACTGAGCCTTGTTAGAACATGATTCAGGCTACACAGGCAGACCGGCACATGCCAAACTGTAGAGGTTAAAAAAACTTTTATGCAAACCTATTAAGTTCAGTGTTGCATGTCTGTGTTTTTCCATAACACGGGTGCACACTCAAAGGTGATAGGCTGGATTTTCAAACAGGCTCTTAAGGAGACAACTGAGACAAAAATTTCCATTATGGATCATGTTCGAGAATTGGTTATGTAATTATATTTTTTCTAAAGATTCTATGCAGGCTGCATTGACACAAAGCAAGCTCAGTCAGAGTCTTTTACCCCGGAGGAAAATAACCATAACCATTTATTTTGAATGGTACTACAGTTACATTTGGCAGAAAACAGGTTGGGGTCAGTGTTGCATCAATGCTACCAAAAGCTTGCCAGGTAAGGAGGCGGCTGGGGTTTGCCGATAGAACTATGCCAAGAAATGGTGTTGGCATCTATGTATCAGCAGTGTCAGATTTAAAAAGCTAAGAATCAATACAGTTGATATGCTGCTTCTCTTCCTGGTATACTTAAAGCACTGTGGCAGCAGCAGTGTGCACTGGCTAAAATCATTTACACACATGGAGCAGCAGGCAGCCGAGCAGTAGCACCCGGGGAGCAGTTGGGGGGTTAGGTGTCAAGGGCACTCGAGCCATATATGTTTATGGAGGGGAAAGTGCTGCTCATTCACTCCTCCCAAACACCCACGTCTTCCCAAGCCCTCTCCTCTGACCTCGAGGCCACGGATGACCCCTGAAAACCATTTGATGTGAAAGAGCCAGTGATTGTGCATGAATGAACTCACTTACGCCGTTTGGCTAATACAAGCACTGCTTCAATGACCTGCTTCGACTAATGTTATGCTCTGTTTATAAAATTACTAGCTGTTTTGATTGGACTGTGTTCAGGAATTGTGCAACTGTTGTGTGAAAGATTCAGCCCTGACCTGCAGGTGGAGGCATGAGGAGGAGCCTGTAATTGGCCTGATTGCTAGAAGCGTGATGAAAGGAGGATGGAGTTCATGACCTTGACCTTCAGCAGTGTGACACTGAGCTCCCTTGACCTTCAGCAGTGTGAGACCATAGACTGTATATAAACATGGACGTAGCGTCCGTGACGTCACCCATTGGTTTGTGCAGGGCGGTTTTGAAGCGCAAAGTGGGCGGTTCTGCAGCGGGTCAGCCGTCGCCATCTTGGCAGGGCCCGACTCCTCCTTTACCCGGCTAATCCAAATATGGACAAAGAGGTGGGCCGAATGCAGCCCGATCCCTGAAACACGCCCACCTACGTAGAAGCTTCCCAGTTAGCTGAGGCTAAGGAGCTAAGCTAATAAGCTAGGCTGCACCGGGTTGGATATGACTGCGGTAACGTGAGCTCTGGTACCAGTCGTCCCAGCCAACGTTACATGTGGTAAGTAACACTGTAACTATAAAGCGTTTGAAATAAATATTTGTTAGTGAAATTTTTTAAATTTGTATTAGTGGTAGTTTGCACCACTATATTTTGATTCTATTAAATTAAATCGAATAAACTTCAACTATACAGGGGTTACATGTAATGGTTAGTGTTCTTGGCTTAGTTATTATTGTCGTTTATTTATTTATTTTGGCCTTAAGGGACATACACTTACACCAAACAAGAAAATAGAAAAACTATAATTCCCCACACCACTGACATAAACAGTGCACAGATCAAGTTTTCACACTGACAGAAGTGTGTGGTAGTCTACCTTACCTGTACTGCTATAGACATTACTGTTCCAGATTATCACTTTGAATATGACTGTAAGAAAGGCACTTTTATATTTGTTACAAGATGTTTATTACTTTCAGCACATTGGTTGTTGTTGAGTTCAACTGTGATCCTTCCACTAGCTGTACAAAAACAAACCAGTACCAGTCGTGGCTGCTTGACTTTACAGTTATATAGTCTGTCTAAAAATAAAGTATTAGACTCATCTATATTCTGAGATGTAGCTCTTTAGTTCCATTTTATCCTTCAGATGTGACAACAGTGTTGTCAACATACAAATGTGAGCTGCACTCTTTAGTGGACTTCACATTTTTCATTATCTGAAGCATTTATCATTTATTAATTTTAATCCTACAGTCACAATGTGGACATGGTGATGAGTTTGTCCGCCGAGGTGTCCAGAGAGCTGCAGACCTTGGCATGCTGTGTTTGGTTGGTGGACTGTGGTGGAAAAGTCTCTGAGCAGCAACTGACGGCCTCATCATCCACTGTGGTGAAGACAACCTGAGGGAGATCAGTAGCATCAGGCTGGTCAACATGAAGACGACCTGCAGCAGACTCACCTCCAGCACCTTGTGAAGGTGACCTGTAACTGCTATAGTTGGGAGTGTCACTGCTATTGAATTAGGCCTTCAGGACACACTTTGTTAAGCCTTAACATGTCCTTGACTTTCATGACAATGTTGAGTTTATTTTTATGTTAGTCATGGTTGATAATAAATACCAACTATAGCCTCTGCTCTCCCCTACTCCTACAGTCCCACACTGTATCCCCTTCTCCTCCCACCACACGGACTCTGCAGCTCTGGGCTCATTCTGAGCTCAGCTGTTGCCGCTTGCACAGGCCCAGTCTGTATATTAAATGTGTTCTATAATTTTAATATTATTCACCTTTTTGTGTTACGTACCTTCACTAAAAATAAATCTGAGAGTTAATCTATAACTTCTGGTTCTGACTAATGAATTATGTTTATATTTTAACTATTTTTGTCTTCAATATGTGAGATTTCACATTCAAATCTGACAATTAATTGACAAATAACTCATACACTACAGATAAAACTTTAAGCAATAACAGGTTTTTGTGATTTGAATATATTTTAAAGGCTGTGTAACAGTACATGTAATGATAAATGCCGAGTTATTAATATTTTTGTTCTTTGCTGTTGGAGACAGAACATGGTCAGCACAGTGGAGTCCTTCAGGCAGGTTCTTCCCTAATAACAATGACAAAACACAAATAAAAAATAATGAGACAAGTTTGTAAATAAAGAGGTTTGTGTGCTTGTGTTCTGTAGATATTCAACTGTATTTGAATGTAGTTTTATAAGTAGATTTAACAGTGTTCTATCAACACAGTGAATGTTCAGTACAGTATGTATAGAATATTTAATTGTTGTCAAAGATTACGGGCACCGTAGAATCATGTTTTGTTCGCATGTTTCACTTGGGAAAAATGTGACCATTAAGTTATCCAGAAACCATATGTGGAGTTCAGTGGTGAAGTGATGAGTCCGAGTTCAGTTCTGCCTCATGTTGAGCTTCCACTGGTCCAGTCTGTCTGGATCATCTGGAGGAAAACTACACAGACAAACCACGTCACAGGCGATCACAACAAGTCTGTTTCTGCATCCTAATTATCTATTGTGTCGGTTTTAGTAAAAAATATGAATCAAACTTCTTGTGTTCTTCTGTTTCATTTTAAGTTACCGTACATGCGCAATAACCAAAAACACATTGCATCCTCTACGTCAACGGTATCTTACTGAAACAAGTCTAAACCGTGACCTCCTTCTCCCTCCTCTCAAGCCCCTCCTCGCCATGCCAAAACAGTGATAGAAAGTTGAAACAGAAAACCAGTGACATTGTAAAAATCCTGACAGCGTAAAGAAAAAACTGTGATTGAAAAAAGACATCAAAATCGATAAAAAAGAGAAAATGAAATTGAAACTGAAATTGAAAAACCCATCATAATGCATAAAAATATCAAAATTAAATAAAATAATATGATTGTGAAATTATACTTTTTTTAGTGTTTGTGTTTTTATTTTTCAGTTGAACATTTTTCAGTGCCAAAACGTGTTGTTTCAATGCCAATTTTTATTTTTAACCGTTTACTGTCACTGTTCTAGCTCCATACACGTGAAGTCGTTTTTGCCCATTTGATAAATGTTCGTGTACACTATAGGATAATATCTGCATGGTTGAATGCACTTAATGTAAGTCGCTTTGGACAAAAGTGTCTGCTAATTGAATGTGATGTAAAATGTAATGTAAAATAATAGCTGTTTTGCTAAAATGTTGGTCTTCAGAATGATGTATTACAGTCATCTTAACTGATGTAATTGATGTGTTTTCAGCCTCCACGGGCTGTAATGGGGACACTTGCAATGTATGCTGACTCTCAGGGTGTGCAAGCAAAAATCTGGGGTTGACACCCATGGTGCTACAAAAACTCTGGCTTGTCAACAGTTACCACATGTAATGAAAATGAATGTTTCCGTGTGGCATAAAACACACAGTGGTGTTGAATATTTAACTATTTTAGTGGCAATATGTGTGTCCGTGCAGTATTAAAAACACCAGTGGTGTTAAATGACACTCAGAGTGCTAAAAATGTTACCACTTTAACACTGACCTGTGGACCTTCATAAACACTGCAGGTCACTGTTAATTTTAACTCTGTTAGTGGTGTAACTTAACCCCTACATTCACATGTATGTAGCTTGACTGGCTTCAGCTTGTTTATAATGTAATGCATTTATCCTCATATCATCATAATGTGATTTTTTTCATTTGTGAGGTACACACACACACACACACACACACACACAGTGAGCAGGGGCCTCATGTATCACCTGCATGTACAGTACACAGAGTTTTGTGGATAAACCATCTAAAAAGATCATCATTGCACATAAAAATCTGATTTGCATGTTCTTGAAAATGTTCATTTAGAGCATCTCCACCTAGGTACAAAGGGACAGAAACGGATATACAGTTCCTGAACTGCAGACAGAAAAATCGACCCTACTGTCAACCGTTTTAATAAGTCTGAGGACATGAATTTCCTTAATTTTTGGGAATTTTGCAAAACAGGGTCATTACGTTATTCTCTTAAAATCATTGCAATAAATCTGAAATCCTCATCATTGGTCCAAACTCCCTCACCCGCTCCACCCAGGATTTATCCCTCAACATTGATGGTTCAATCGTCACCCCCTCCACTCAAGTCCGCAACTTAGGCATCATCCTTGACCCCACCCTCTTGTTCCTCCCCCATGTACACCAGATCACCAAAACAGCCTTCTACCACCTCAGGAACAACGCTTGTCTCCGTCTCTCCCTATCATCCAAGGTCCACGAATTCATTTCATCCTGATTTGATTACTGCAACTCCATCCTATATGGCTCATCAACCAACATCCTCAATAAACTTCAAAATGTCCAGAACTCTGCTGCCCGTATGCTCATCTCCACCTGCCGCTCTGACCACATTACCCCTGTCCTCCACGACCTCCACTGGCTCCCCATCAAATACCGGATTGATTTCAAAATACTACTCATCACCTTCAAACCCCTCAACAACCTGGCCCCTCCCTACCTTTCTGACCTCCTCCACCACCCGTCGCCTCAGGTCCGCGGATGCCAACCTCCTCCAACCCATCAGGACCAAGCTCCGAACCTGGGGTGACAGAGCCTTTGCTGCAGCAGCCACCTCCCTATGGAGTGCCCTTCCCAGCCATATCCGCAATGCCACCACTCTTCCGTCCTTCAAGACAGCCCTCAAAACTCACCTCTTCCTCTTTGCTTTTAACCTTTAACCTTTAACCTTAAAACTTAAAATTTTGTTTTCGTTTTGTTTGATTTTGTTTGATTTTTAAGCGTCGTTGACCATTTGGAATAGCGCTAAATAAATACGATGTATTATTATTATTATTATTAGGACTTCTTTTAGATAATGCCTCTGTTATGTCATGGTCCTGTAGTGCTGCATCACTCAACAGATATGGCTTCATATAAGTGACATAATGAACTGCTATTTTTTTAATTGACAAGTATTTTGTTGTCATGCTTAAACTTCATCTATGGACAAGCCACTTGTGTAAGTGTCTCATGAAAATCAGTCTGGCTTCACTTTCATCACTGTGTTGATCTCAGGTTTTCAGCCTCAAAATGTTATCAGACTAGTACAGTCAGACATCACTTTGACATAGTTTGACTGCTAATGCAGGAACATGAGACTTAAGACATAAGTCCATTGCCTTGGTGCATGATGATATTTGTTTTAACACTGCAGTTATTTTAACCTGTTTGTAATATTTTTCATCTTAACTTCCTTGTTTGCTGCTTTTGTCCACAACACATAGCTCACAACCAATAACACAACACTGTTAAACATAACCTATCAATGTGGCTGGGAGGTCTGGTTCTTCTAACATTATACGCCAAAGCAAAAAAAAAAAAATGTCCGTTAGTGTTAGGGAACCAATGGCAAACAAGTAGAGTGAAGATTGGGCCCTCAGTTTAAAGCCATCTGCATTGCACTATAACACTCTTGAGGGTTTAATGGACTATTCAGCTTATTTACCCTGTCATTATGGGCCAGAGGTCAGTGCAAGACTGATCACCTCAACTGAAAATCGAACAAGAATCTGCACACAAGTAGACAAGACTGCAATAGCAAGCTGACAAATTACAGACTTCATATCTGTTATCCTGCAGCGAGCGGCAGCAGCAGGATTAGAAGATGTGACCACTCCCAAACGCACCGATAGGCCACTGAATCCACAGCCTCCACCGCAGAAGACTGTGATTGTAGTTTCTTGTACCTGCCCTGTAACTGCAAGTTTGTTTACAACAAGGCAACGTGGGGGATACAGGCTTTAAATGAGAAACTAAGTGATTTCTGATTGTTAAAGCTCCTCAGCCCACCAATTATGTAATGATCCCACCAGGGACTTGCCTGGCTTTAATCACGTAACCTCTTGGATACATGATGGGAAATGCAAGATCCTGTGCTACAGAACTTTTCATTCATTGTATGTGTGGTTTGGTTTACTGTACATACAACAATTCAATTAAAATTAAAAAACTAAAAATCTTATTATCCAGATATGTCCTACATCTGCATTAAATACAATTAAGAAGTAGCTCACAACAGGCCGTAGTATATGCTCATTATATCACATTTAAGGGGGTCGCCGACACAGCGTGAACGGCCTGAAGTGAGATATTGCTTTTATTAAGAGGTTGCAAGTACGGCAAAATGAAAGTAATAGACACACTACAATTTCAATCTTAAAACTGAACCTTACTCCCTGAATTTATTATGAAAATCAAAATCAAAACTAGCACTTGTTAAATGGTAAATGTTCATGTACTCTATTAGTACTATTGATTCTTGCACTTTGGGTAATATCTGCATGGTTGAATGCACTTATTGTAAGTCGCTTTGGACAAAAGTGTCTGCTAAATGCCACATGCGATTCGTATACCACGGCTTCATAGCTATGAACCAATCAGATCGCTTGATTCCAGCTACCCATTTTTATAAGTAAAAATAACCAACCACAGCCACTTCTGTCTTAACAGATTATCCTCAAGGTGTTAAATGCAAATGACTATTATACACGGCATTGCTGAAAGTGCTCTAATAAAATTTAATAATAATAATATAATTTTATAGTCACTTATTTGGCTAGTATCCAAAGTGACCTGCATCTGAGATACAACACTCAAGCTTAACTGATCCAGGTTTTAGGTTAATAACAGGAGGAGGTGGTGCAGAATTTCCTAATACTGTTTTTAAAGATAAGCTTTGTCCAAACACGAGACTCCGGGTACACCTGAAGATAAAACCCATCGATCCAGAGACTCGAAGAGGCAGTTGTGGTGTTTGCTCGCTGGGAGCCTCTGGAGGTGGTTAATGGTCTTATGATGACCTCCTGGCCAGAGAACAAACTGCGGTCTGCAAAGCCAAAGCCTTGGGTTAAGACAAACATTAGACTCTGGGGAGCATTACAGCTCTGAGTGGTGATGACAAGCAGGATTGGCTACATGTGGGATATTTATTTAAAATTTCACATATTGTTAATTCAGCTCTCGCATGTAACAGCCAAGAAATGTTAACCATTTGAAAAGCAACATTCTTGAGCTCAGCTTTGGCAGAGGACATCAAAATAGGGGAAATTTACCCACCCGAAACATTAAGCTGTTTAGTTGCATATGTGAGGTTGCACTTGCCAAATGACTGTTTTCTTAATGATTCCTTCACTTACCCATGTCCCAGGCACTGCTGACCCCTCTCCAAACACACACACAGAGAGAAAGAAAGAGAGCAACTACTCAATCAGTCATCAATCATTTCGCTCAGCAGAAAACAATTATGAGCAAGAGCTGACAATTCTAACTTGAAAGAAAGTTTTGTGGACCATATGGACTGACCACTCACCCTCACATGTTAGCGTACTCCAGTAACCATTGCGTTGAAGAGAACAGCTTGATGAACCAGAAGACAAGACTACAAAGAAGGGGAAAAAAACTAAGTCCATTGTGGTGGCACCATTGAGTGACAACGCCATCGATGAACCACTATGGTAGCATGGGCATGTCCAGAAATCTCAAAGGGATTATTCAGTGATTTTGAAATGGGGTTGTATGAGCTACTTATGCATAGTTCATATGTTACGTTATGGAGATGGTGATCAGTTATGTCCCACTGTTGCAGAGGGGAAAACTGAAAAAAACATCTTTTTTGCCACATTTTTGAACGTCACCTAAAACAAAAAATGTGTTCCATTGTACATTATAGGATGCATTTTTTTCACTGCATTTGGTTTGCAACCAGACAGCCATTTAAGTTTGCATTTTTTTTTCAAGAGTGCTTCGGTCATGTATTACTGCGCCAACTTGCGCCTATGCCAATGACCGGTGCAGAGAGTCAGTGTATCACACCGCAAATCAGCTGTACAACTCATCTACTGCGGCGAGTAGTATGCGAGTTTCAACTTTTTTTTCAACTTTTACTCAAAAAAAGTAAAAGTTTAAAAGTTACAAAATGTGGCTTAAAAGATGTCGGGGGTCCCCAACAGTAGGACTCTGACTTCCGCTACTTCCACATCTCCTCCAAACTCCGTAAAATTACATCGCTGATCACTATCTCCATAAGGTAGCATAACTATGCATAAGTACTTCATAAAACCCCACGTCAAACTCACTGAACTATCTCTTAAAGCCCTGTGATCACACTGCAAATAAGCATTGTGTTTGTCAGCATTAAATATTCGATTTCATGCAAAACAATGTTAGAAATATGATCCAGTAGCAACGTGGTAACATGTAGGTCTACATGCAGTACGACAGATGAAAAAGTGCATGAATCACAGAAGGCAAGGGCTCTTTAAAAAAGTATAAAGTGTGTAGAAATTATATACAACATAACTTACGTCTATTGTACTTCTTATTATTCTACTCATTATTATTTTAAAAAAAACTTAAACAACATCGTGCTTGGGCTGCACGGTGGTGTAGTGGTTAGCACCTTTGCCTCACAGCAAGAAGGTTCTGGGTTTGAATCCCAGTTCAACCAGGGCCTTTCTGTGTGGAGTTTGCATGTTCTCCCCGTGTATGCGTGGGTTCTCTCCGGGTTCTCCGGCTTCCTCCCACAGTCCAGAGACATGCAGAATGGGGTTAGGTTCATTGGAGACTCTAAATTGACCGTAGGTGTGAATGTGAGAATGGTTGTCTGTCTCTGTGATAGGCTGGTGTACCCCGCCTCTCGCCCAATGTTAGCTGGGATTGGCTCCAGCGACCCCCCGCGACCCTTAAATGGATAAAGCGGTAGACGACGAATGAATGAATGAACATCGTGGTTGCAAACTGTCAGTGCTTGCAGCAGTATGTTTCTGAGCTAGCTTGCATGCTAATTGTCAGAAAACAACTTTATTGCTGCTGTTCAGCCGATAACTAGTCAATCAAATTGCACAGTTTTTTTGTATTGGTTAGAGTTAGAGTTAGGGTGACATTTACAGAATATAAGCAAATCATTTACATACACAAACTTGACGGACTTACCAGGTCCACCACTGACCTCTAGTGGCTGTGTACATAATGACCACTAGAGGTCTGCGATATAAGTCGTAATGCGCTGATTCAAAAATGATAGGCAAATTTTTTGGGCGGAGGACAGTCTCCTCTCAAAATGCGGGTCAACGGGACAAATTCACTTAATTCATGAAAATATTATCTTTACAAACTGTACGTTTGTGTGGAATGAAACGATATCTTTGCAACATTTTGCCATTTTAAATGAGGGTGGAAAAGGCCTCAAGTTTACTTTACCATATTTATTATGTGATTTAGTTTTCTCTGCCAATACATCATGTCAGCTCACCTGTAATTCAGAGTTTGACAGTTTATACTAATCACATATGTGGGAACTACAAAGATGAAAGGAAAACAAGACGTCACTGATGTCACCTGCCTTTCATTATGCATCCATTCCAAGAGCAGAAGCAAATGTTTCTGCTCTAAAGAAAACCACCTAAATTACCAGCATTAGTCAAAGTGTCGTTTACCCCGTTCATGTCGGGTAATGACAGGAGCTGTGTACTAAGAAAAGTCCCCCCCCCTCCATACAGCTCAAACCATGCTGAGTAATGGCAGGTTTATAGAAGAGAATCCAGCCTCACCTCAGTGTGTTCACTGTGAGCTCGACTGCGAACAAAATGCCCGACAATTAAGAGAGTTGATTGCAGTCACAGAGGCTGCCAAGCAGCAATTTCCATTGTTAATAACCAAAAGAAAACATTTATGTCTGATGCTGAAAATTGTCTTGCTTTTAGCAGCAGTGGCCCTCAGCCATTTGTGGTATTTTATTATAATTGGCTAGAAAAACATCATAGCCTTGGACCAGAGGTATCTGGAACTGGGGAGACATGTTTTTTCGATTAGGTACCACTTTATGACCCCTTAGAAAAATAAATAACAGTATACAATCCCAACTGCAAACATATATGACCACATGAGATATCACTTAAGTAAACACACACTCTTATTATGCCTCTTATCCCGCCTTATCGCGGGCCTTCAATGTTAAACTAATACATGCACAAGTGCTCAAATGTCAGCAGCTCCACGACAAGATGTTTTTAAGTGAGAATTAGTCTTCTGTACGAAAATGGATTTAACAATAAAGGGAATTTAATGTCATCTCTTTGTTTTTTTTGATGAAATCCCCATAGGCTGTACACACCAAACATATTGGAAAGCATATGAAGAAGAAAAAGGAGATGACAGGAAGGATTTATGTCCAAAAAGTAGAGAAAGTTATTATAATTGGATTAACGTGCTTTGGGCCCCGAGGTCAACAAAAGCTAAGGGCCCATCAACATTCAAACTCATTTCTAACTGGTTACTAGTAATTAACTCATGAGAGGCAATTAGAACATGTGTGCGTTTACTTCTCTCTGTCGACCTATAGTCAGTGAGGCGGCTGTTATCACATCGACACGCTGAGAGCTTTTAAGCAAGGTTTTTTAAGAAAATACACTCAGAATACCATCTGCTGCTCCAGAATGGGGCAATGTTGACTTAAAAACAAAAATGTCAAGAGGCATTATTGGTAAGTGCATCATCAGGTGGTGGCAGTGCAGGAGCCGATGGTCCTTCCCATGCAGCCTGGATGTTCTGTAACACTAGACCGGTTAGTGCAGCACTGCCAAACTCCTCAGGAGCCTGAAGTCATATTGAGCAGCACAGTTAGAAATCAAAGTCCATCACAATGCCAGCTCTCTTGTCGAGCGCTTGCGGAAAGCTCATGTAATACAATACAGTGTGCTTCGAAATCTCACGCACTGCACAAACTACCTCCACCATGGAGTCTTACAAAAGCAGGGAAAATGTAAGCTGTTCTCTCCTTGATGATGAAAGCAAAGTGTTTCCTTTTTCCAGAAACAGATGGGAAGTTTGGAATTGCATTTTAAGAAAAAAGAAGAAAACAAGATTTCATCCTGGAACAGAGTGTAGAAACGGCAGTGATGTGTTCATCGTGCTCCAAGTTCACCTGTCAGCTCAAATCAGAGATGTACTTTTAAAAAACCTTTTTTTTACCTCATTTCTCAGACTAGATTTATTGCACTGCATTACTCACTAAAGCAAAATTTAGCCCTACTATCAGGAACACCGGCTCTGCGAGGTCAAACACGCAGCTGACAGACAAATTACACGGGCCTAATCTGTTTTCTGTTCGACCTTTGTTCCCATAGTAACAGGCTCAGGATGTCAGAGGCTGATCTGAGGTCCCCCCCACCTGTATATAAGGGGGGGGGGGGGACATTAGCTTTACCAGCCATCAACACATCAGCAGCTTGACAAATGACTTCAGATATGTGAAAATAATAGCCACAGGAATAATGGTAATACAGACAGATGAGCTGTGAGCAAAAGTAAACACCGGCTGAATAATTGATAGGGGCCAGGGGTGAAAGACGTCACTCAATAGGTGTTATCAATAGCCATATACAATTTATGATGAGTCAAAAGTTCAATTGTTCATCACTTTTTCTGTGTCCACCGCAAACACTTCTGTTGTGACGTGTACCACTTAGGTTTTGTCGTGAGTATTTGCAGCGCATGTCTTGTCAAATGGATAAAGATGTTTATTTTTATTTAGTAATTTTTGGTGGTGGGGGGCTCGTCCGGTCGACCAGGCTGGGCAGCCCGCTGTGGCTCACTCCTATGTTCTGTGGCTCCTCTCGCCTGCATGCTCGGATGCAGGACCACAGCTCCCACTGAGTCCAGTTCAAAAATGTGCAACGTTTTGCAGCATTAGCAGGAGGAGTTTGGGATAGTGTTGGAATTCTGTTTTCAACTCTGGTTTCATCAGAAATTCTAAATTAAAGTACTCAACGTCTGTGTGATTTATTTAGAAGTAGTAGAGTTCTATTACAAAGGGACTACAGGAAGGAATAAAAATGACTAAATTCTAACATGGAATATGGGAATGGTCAGTGTTACCCTCTTTTCAGGGTGTGTTTTTTTTATGGGGGTGGTTGATAAGCACTGCAGGCCGACTCAGTATGTCTCAAAACAAGTGTGTGTCACAATGTTAGACTTTCCGATGTAGGCACTGCGTGAAGCGGCAGAGGGGGAACGTTGATCGACTGTAAAAACTCATCTGAATACACAACCACATACAGCAGCAATTATGAAGTGATGATGTACACATACAGTATAATATGCCTATGCTATACACGTGCACAGATAAAACAACCAGCACACGAATCATATGTGTTTGTATGATAGTGAGGGTACGTTACTTAATAATGCTAATGTTTTCACTTCTTGATCAGTTTGTGATATTTTGTGGGCTTTCGTGTAGAAAAATGCTAAGTGCTGACGGGACTCAAAAAACTTGTTTCGAATCATTTGATTGTCGCCCTGCTTGTTCCTTCGTGCTTGTCATACACTGTCATGACAGTTCCTCTCATTCTGTTCAAACTCAACTGGTGTCATCTGAACCTCCCAATCCCGCCCTCCCTCAGTCGGCAAAACATTTCCCGGCAGGAAGAAAAAAAGAGAATAGCGATGAACGAGATGAGGCCGCCGATGCCTGTCCACACCATGCTCTGGTGCTTTGAATGTTTTCCTGTATTTTCTGTGCAGTTTGTGTGGCACTGGGGACATTCCTGGTCAGCTCAGCTCCCAGAGCAGCCACCCACTCCCACATCCAGCGTGCAGACTCTTATCTCCCATGGGATCTGCAGCATATTTGTTTCAATGAAATCATTCCAACAGGGTGGCTTTTTAAGATGTCATTTCACATTATTTTTTCTGTCTGAGGGGGAACACTCGGCTACACACATCATCAATGTACTGCCCCCTGCTGTTTTTATTGAAAACTGTATATTAAAGTGAACATCCAATTGACTTAAAAAGACCCTCAACAAGAGGTGTCACTATGCTTCTTATAGCTGTCAAACTGATCATCTATTTTGACTCAGAAGTGACAGGAGTGCAGAAAGTGATGGGAACGTGGAAATAAATCACAGCACCAGGCTCTTGGCACATGTAGAAAAATGTACTAAAAATGCTTCAAGCAAAGCGGGAAGGTGGCGGGAAGCAGTTGTGTAGAGCTTCAGAGCAGAGTTCAAACCCTTCCACAGCCGGGCACCCTGCCAATCACTGTGTGAAGGGGCATGATTCCTAAAGGTTACAAAAACTGTTGGACATAGCCCCCCTCCAAATCCACCATCAGAAAGTGGTTTCAGTTGCAGTCAGATGATATGACAGGCACTTTGTTTAAAGCTCATTCTAGTAGACAACGTCTTTTCCTGTGGAGGATGTGATTTTTTTATTATCTAAATTTTAGTTGATTTAAACTTCAAGGTGTTTCAGACAAGGTCAATAAATTGTCAAATATTTTGAATAGGAGCAGTTTTGACATTCTCGATAGTGAAAGCACAATGAACGAAATTCAACTCAACGCCATTGTGTTGAGATGTTAAAGGGATAGTTCAGTGGTTTTGAAGTGGGGTTGTATGAGTTACTTATGCAAAGGTAAGATTTTACTTCATGGAGATGGTGATCAGTGATGTCATTTTACGGAGTTTAGAGGAGACGTGGCAGTAGTGTAAGTCGTAGTCCCACTCTTGCAGAGGGGACCACGGAAAAACTTCTTTTTCGGCACATAAACGTTACCTAAAAAAAAAGTGTTCAATTGTACGCAAAAAGGATGTATTTTTTTCACTGATTTAGGTTTCCGCCAGACAGCCATTTAAGTTTGCACTTTTTTTCCAATCGCCGGTACAGAGAATCAGCTCCGCAAACCAGCTGTTCGCCTCTGAGCTGCCGCGGTGAGTTGGCGCAGTATGGCCGAAGTACACTTTTTTTTAGGTAACGTTTATGAATGTGCCGAAAAAGAAGTTTTTCGGTGGTCTCCTCTGCAACAGTGGGATTACGACTTATACTTCCACTTCTCCTCCAAACTCTTTAAAATGACCGCGCTGATCACGATCTCCATAAGGTAACATATTAACTATGCATAAGTAACTCATACAACCCCACTTCAAAATCCCCACTTCCTGTTCTTCCCTGTTTTCCTTATGGGCTTTTCAACAAGTCCTCCAACTCATACAACAAACCATTTCATATGTGGTAAAAATGACCAATACGACCATTTCTTAAAATAGCACAATTGTCAACTGTGGTTATGTGGTCAGCCAACACTTAGCCAAGTGTTAAACAATACCATGGCTGTAGTAGGTTGTAATAACGATGGCATTTCAGGTATTAAGGTGGATGACACAAGCAGTTTGTTTTTGGAAGGATTTTATCTATTCACTGCATTCTGCTGAAAGGGGAATGTGATTCTTAAATCCCACTTTGTTACATCACAACTGTCCTGGGGGCTATCAGGGTCCAATAGTCAACTTCACACATACAGTGAGAGCTGAGATGTTAGTGAGGGAAGGATATTTTTGTTCAACATTCACCTAGAATCATCTTGTCTAGTCTTTGAATGGAGCTTGCTGTAGTAGGATTTCAAAGAGTGGGTCAGGCAATTGTCAGGGCAGCTGTGGTTTTCCAGCCAAACGGGACGGACGAAGGACAATAGTGGTGGCAGACAGACAGGTGCTGGATGATGGACCTGTGGTAAAGGCAAACAGGAATTCTTCTGAGACCACATGATGTGACTGAAGGGTCTGGCAGAGTTTGGATATTGACAAACAGAGGAACCACAGGTGTGCTGAGGAGTAGGCGGGAACAGGAGACCAAAAAAAACCCCCCAAAACTCCCTTTTAACACAAAGACATTTCTTCCGCCGAACCCGGACTCAGTTGTGGGTAGCCATCAGCCGTGACTGGTTGGGTGTGAGAGGAGAGAAATTTGGGAAAGAGGAGAGGTGGTAATTTGCACATGGAATTTTTGTATTTTAGAATTTTTTTTTTAGTCGTTGTTGTGGTCTGTGTTGTATGTGTAACAGACAAACTATTTATATCTTCGAAGGTTTTTTTATCTGGCATGTTTTAATGTGATTTGCATGAGAGGGATTTTAAGAGTTTATATTTTGCATGTATTGTGTTCTGCGTCAAGTGACTTGTTTTTGCCGAGTCCGGAGTATTGTTTGCCGAGTTGTGTGTTTGGCAGACATGGCCGCCTTCCCCAAGACGTAATGCTTGGCTTATCACCCTCGGAAGAATCAGTGACCACAAATGTGACAGCATACTGGAAAGCCTGGGAACAAGGAGGACACGCAGTTGCTCACCAGAAGATGAATTATGATCACTCCGCTAAAGAAGCCCTGGGAAAGGATGTTAGTCAAGGATCAGAGAGCCAGGAGCCGGGTAAGCTAAAAGACAAGTGGGAAATATCCCCTAATGTGGTGGCCAGCAAGCCTAGACCGGATAACCCTGTGTATATTGTCAGTCAGGAACATGGGAATGGTAAAGAACGTGTTTTGCACCGTAACATGTTACGCCCATGCCCTCTACCCCCTAGGCCACTTACTGAAGAGCCCCAGAATGTAAATTTTGGGGAGACACAGGGTGGGATGTCTTGGTTGGGGTTTCTCCCTGCAGGTGGAATCCTGGTAAAGCCGGGCATACACTGTGCGATTCAAGGCCCTTTTTTCCCCCGATTTCTGATTTTCGGCTTCGTCGTTTACCGTGCAGTGTACAGGGGGGAGCGAGCAGCGATTAACTGCTTGCGACCGGCCATCGGACGTTCCGATAAATTTCTGACATTTCAGAAATTTGGGTCGGCCGATTCAGCCTCTCGCACAGTTGAAGCAGAGCCACAAGTCGATTCCTCAAACACTTTTTCCTGACTGCGCCTGTGTGAGTCAGTGTTTTGGAGTGAATCACTAGTATGGAGGGGGCCCTTCGCTGCTGAATGGTTATTGTTTGTAATATAATCAATTATGTTAATTGAAGTGCATGCGTGAGTCCTTATACACCAGGTCCTCTTTTTTTGGGGGCCTCTTTTTTGAGGTTTCAGCACACAGATTACGCACGTTTCTGTCTTGTCAGCGTTCTTCTTCTACGGTAAACACAAACTTCTCCGCCTCAGAGGAGCTTTCCGCAGGAGCTGACAGGCATTTCACACGCACGGTGTGAGCAGTCAAGTCCTGGTTGACGGTCGAACCGGAAAGTGTGAGCGCATTCATTCTGAGCTTTGGCTTCACATCGCAGACAATTCACTCGCACAGTTTGAGTTTGAGTTTAACAACAGCATCCCAAAAGGTACAGTGTATGCCTGGCTTACCACCGCCTGCAACAGCCAGGGACCCAAACCCACCAGAAGAGGCCAGACCGGCCAGCTGCAGAGGAGAAGCCCGTTAGCAGCAAAGCACCAGGGGAGTATTGCCTGAGAGATTTGAAAATGTTATCACCGATTGAACATTGTCGAAGGGACTCGACAAAAAGTTAAACGGGGAAGTAGATGTAACAGATAGAAGCGGCACCACCACCTTGATTTGCATGAGTGTGATTTTAAGAGTTTATATTTTGCATGTATTTTTTTCTGTGTAAGTGATTTGTTTGGGGGTTTTTTTAGTGCCGGAGTATTGTTTGCCGATTTGTGTGTGTGTGTTCACGAGCCCTAATTTTCTATCTGTTGCAGGTCTGCTGCTTCCTCACCTGTATAAAGAAAGCTGTTGTGGCAGATTGGTGGAGGAGGCATTCTGGAGTTGGCTCAGCACGGGAGAAGGTGGACCAGTAGACACGGTTTCAAAGATTATAATTGTTCTACTGTGATTTAAATCACAAGTTCTCATTCGTTGGTCTGTTTTATTCTAAGGGGTAAGCGCCCTTGCTGCTGTTCGGTGATTTGCACAGTGCGAGTGGTGATTTTATGAATTGGTTTTAAAATAATTTCTGTGCTGTCCCAAATTTTTTTTTATCCCCTTTGCTTTTAATTGAGATGCATCTCTTTTATTCGTAGTGTTGTTTTAAAGCCAACGTACTGCAATAAGAATTACATTTAATCAGTCATTTTAAACCGTGAAATTTTGATCCTGACTTTTTTAACAAGTTTTATTGTAATCCTTATTGTAATAAATGTCCTTGGTTTTAAAACAATTTGATTGTTCTTGATGTTTGGGAAAATACTCACTGCCTCACTTTTGCTTGGTTACATATGTACAGGAAATATGTATATGCTCTTGTTTTCCTTTTTCCTGTAACTTGTGCTGTTTTAATTTATTCTCTGCGCCTGACTGCAAGACAAGTTTCCCATTTGGGATGGATAAAGTACTGAACTGGTTACTCAACTAAAATCTGTGAAAAATAAGTTTCTTTTTAGTCAAGGAACAACATAGTTTTCACTTTGCAAGGTTGGATAAACCTCATTGGACACCGCTGGCAGGCGAAGGATGAGGACAATTGGAATGTCGTTTTGCAGGACGAATCTGGGCAGAGAATGAATGCTGAGCCAATTGGGTGGCCCAATAGGCAGGGGAAGGAGCAGGGGAGCAGACTGATTGGCCTGGGGTTTGAGGGGAGCTGGAGCCTGGCGGAGATGAGATGGTCATGGTGAGGTGCGATGTGTGGCGAGTGTGGCAGGCAGAGGGTCGAGCTGGCAAAAAGGCAAATGTGATGTGCTCACTGTGCTCGGAGTGATAAAATGTGCCGGCGCTTCAACAAGTGGTTTGCATTTGGACTCTCAGCGTGACAGAATTAAAGTGAAAACCCAGCAAAGCGTGCAAGAACACTGGATTTGTACCAGTCGAAATACTGTCAATACATTCAAGAAAATATCTCAGCAGGTCTGAGAAAAGGCGGTCATGATCATCATGTTCCTCATCGCAGCTACAACAAAGTTTACGCTATGTTCATTCTAATGTATATTAACATTGATTGAGTACTTTTACCTTAACAACGAAACTGAGAGAGCGCCGACCTCTGACAAGGCTGAGCAACCCCCACCGCAATGTTGAAGAATCTGACAAAAAATCCTGGATCAACTCCAAAAGCTAATCACCTGTTACTTAAGACCAAGATCTAGCTGTGATTCTTTTTTTAAATTCACAAGAATCCGTCCATCATTTTTTTGGAATCCTACTGACAAACCAACAAACCGAACCAATCACATGACCTCCTTCGAGGAGGTATATATTAATATCACCAAATGATACACTAAAGTCGTGAGGTTGGAAACCCATAGGTTTATGAATGTTTATTAATATTAGATATAAAATATTAATCCTAGATCTTCCAGTTGGAAGGGAGGCACATACGCACACATTCACAGAGAGAGAGACAGACGGGGGAGTAAAGGAAACGCAGGGGGAAAGTTGAAAAAAAACACAAAGGAGTACACTATTGTCACGGCCAAGGCCATGGCAGAACCGCCATGTTATTATAAGCATCATATACTAAGCGCTGTATGAATGTGACTGTGTGAATGGGGGAGTGTGACTCACAGTGCAAAGTGCTTTGAGTGGTCTTTCAAACGAGAAAAGTAATATAAAAATACAGTAAAGACAGTGCTCACCACCGCACCACTGTGCAGCCCACACTGTTATATTATAAAATAATAACTATTTAGAAAAAATACAGCCGCAAAAAAATATATACCACTGTGAAATGAGATCTGATGGGTTTCTATGACACTTTTTTGCTGATTAAATTGCCTATGTCCAGTTAAAGTTAGTCAGGTTAGTGAACGCATAATTAATATCACTAATATATCTATACACAATTCCGCTATAATCTGACATTTGTCACCTCAGTAACTGCAGAACCACAATATTTGCTGATTTTCCTCTCCGCCACCTTTGTGTGCACGGCAGAGTTTTCTCTTCACAGAGACTGTAAAACTGTACATGCTGGCACATGTCACCGTGGAGCGGCTCAAGTTGCTGTCTACATTTTAGATGAAATGCGGAGGGAAGCAGTCGGGGGGGAAACAGGAGTTCTCATCTTCAATTGAGCATCAATCCTGTCTATAAATGGAGCAAATGAAAGGGGTACTTAGAGAGATAGATCCGCCATTGGACAGTTCTCAACAATAACAAATAAAGTTGAACGCTGCTGGCAGCCTGGAGACGGAGGAGAAGGGAACGTCGGGGATGTTTATAGTTTGCTGCAGATGCTGCCGCTTCATTCTGTACAATAAAATCTGCACAGTTTGGGTCACAACACGGTCAGTCACTAGATCATTTGTCGACACTGTGTGTATTTGAAAAAATATTTACAGTCTCACTTTTCACTGTGGACAGAAACAGGACTGTGCTGCCGTGCAGCAGCTAAAAACTCTGTAATATCCTCCGTGTTTCCATTCAGTGTCAGTACTCTCGCTCAGTGCAGTCTGACCATGGCGTCCATAGATATAGAGTCTGACAGCCTCCAAACTACGGGAAAGGCTGCCCTCAGCTGTTGAGAGGCCACTGCCTTGACACACCATCAGCTGTGAGGATTCAAAGACAGACAATACACTCATCATTTCAGTACAAAATTAAAAAAAAAGTTTACATTATGGCTTTTATATATTTGTCTTAGAGCATAAGTTTAGTGATATTTAGTCTTTTTCCCTCAATCGACAAGTGTGCAGACCCAAACCAAAACTGTCTTTATTGTACTAACATGGGTGGGAAATATGAGCACAGGTTCTGGCTTACATGTGTTTTGGGTGGAGTAGCCTGCCCCCATTTTGTAGGTTAATTGGAAAATGTGATGTGAGCGTGTCGTAACAGCATTACTGTTGTTTTTTGAGCTGTGAGAGCACTGTATTGCCGAGCAACCTAGATTTCAAGCAATATGTCTTTTCTTTTTTTTGCAGTTTTAATTGTTTAAAAGTTTCTTCACCTCTGGGGGAAAAAAAGTGCCACATCATTTCAGATCTGAAATACTACAAATATACCAGGCAAAGTTGGAAATAAATAACACTTAAACATGGAATGGTAAACCTGGGCATTTACAGCATATAACACTTTTCTAGTCTTAAAGACCGTTCAAAGCACAGGTCACCAAGGCAACGTGGGGCTCATTGTCTCACCCAAGGACTCCATAGCATGCGTACTGGAGGAGCCAGGATCACACCATTGAGCCACAGCCACTCGCCTGAGTTTACATAAAACCAAAAGCTGACATAAGCCATTACATCTTAACCCACATGAAGAAAGTTATTAAAACTGACTCCTCAACACAACACTTGGAGGCCAAATCCTGTTCTCCACATTACACAACTTGGAGAGAATTTAAGTTCAAACAGAGTTGAAAAATAGTGCTTATTCTCCTTTTTGCTTGATTTCAAGCTCAATCTCCTGAATTAAACAGTTTTTACAATCTTTTTGCTGGAAATTAAAAATATTGAATACAATGAATACAAAACAAAATGTCAGTGAAGCCTTAAGCAAATTAAAAAGTTCTGTCACAGAGGGGATCTCAGCTGGTTGCAGCCAGATGAGAGCAACTGCAACAACTGACCCAGAAAACTGCAGCCTCCTTGCAGTTTTTAATGTTTTAATAATGAGTGTTTGAGTGTTTTTTGCACCTTAAGGTTTTGATGTCATGTGACGTGGTGATATTCTGCAGCTCCGGCGAAAGTTGGAAAAGAAAACTTCTCCCCAGCATGCATTGCTTTAAGTCCAGAATCCATAATGTTGAGTCAGCACTGTGCAGCGCCAAATGAGCCAATTGCCTTCAAGTAACCTGCGAGTGTCACATCCAGTTCACCTGGTGTCATGGGAAGTAGATCTCCCTCGTGTGTGTGTGCTGTAAAAACTTGTCGGTGTGCATTTAACATGAAATCTATTGCATGAACCAGTATATACAGTACCGCCCACCCCTACTAACAACTTCTGTGTGTATCAAAGCCTGATGTATCTAATTCGTCTGTGCCATAGAACTCCACTGTTGAGCCAGTGTTACCATTAACTCATACACTGTATTCTTTTAAGAGTCCTAGAAGAACAATTATGGATCAGTCCACTGCTGAATGATGTACATCTTCAGTCGGAACCAATTATCTTGAGGCCACAGGCAAGGTAGAGAGGCAGGAAGTACTGAAAGATCGATTAATGCATTGCTGCTTTTAGTCTTCTCAGTGACAGTAATGAAGGCTTATTTCACCTCTGCAATGTAAAACAGTGTTTGCGTTACATAGTCAGCAGCAGCTGAGCCCCTTGCATGTTTCAATAGACTCAAGCATATGGATTGTATTGTTTATACTGCCGTGATGTAACTTCCAAACAAAGTTTATGATTATGCTACAGAAACTGTGATGCTACATCTGTCTTTGTTTATTCTAAAAAATGTATAGACATACGAACATTAGATAGTTGCTGTCACGCACAAACCCTGATCAGGCCCTCTAACCAAAAAGAGCATGTATGCACACACAGCGGAGATGACAACCAAACCAAACACCCGAGTAAGAAGAAATGAGAGGCATGAGATCATCAAGTGCTCAAATGTCAGGTGAAAGAGTTGTATAGTCTTAGTTTTAGTGGGATTACACCAATTGCTGTTTATCGTAACACAGACTCCTGGCTTGAATTTGACTCCTCAGCTCCATCCACACGGAAGCTGACAGTTGCCTGTACTACACGATAGGATCTGTGGTTATCAAAATTATTTCACATTTAACTGCGGGTTTCTAGTCCTTTGAAGCTGATTCACTTCTTAATTGCCATGGTAACCTATGATGAACTGCTAAGCTGCCCAGAGCAAGTTTAGTTTGTGCTGTTGACGGTCCAACTACTGACCAATCAGATCACTGGAAAACCAGAGTCATCATTCAACAGGATCCTGACTGGAACAAAAGAGTCCACAGTAAAGTGACAAATAACAAAGAGCAGCAGATATTTATAAATGAATGATATCATGTTCCAACATGATATCAGCAACAGCTTCTAACAAACAAAGGGAGAGTTTATCACATTAAATGAATATATCATATAGCATCAACTGAATTCAAGAAAGATTGTTTGGTTCTGACAGAATTCCTGACAGTGTTGATGCTTTGAATCGTATGGGATCAGTGCAGCTCAGAACATCAAATTATAAAACTAAAGCCTCTGATGTCTTTTTTTTTTTAAAGATCCACACACTGCTCAATATTTCCCATGATTAAAAATTAACTTCATCACACATTAACTTTTTCTCTTCTCTCTACTATAGCAGCCGAAACTGCTATAGTTTTTTTTTATCTGCATCACATGTTCAGTTTGTTTATCATCAGATAAGAAAGCAACACAAATTTAATAAAATTCCTGTCATTCTTTTTATCCTTGTCACTGATCACCATTTGGATGTCACTAAGGACTTTACCTGCAGGTATCTGGTCCCTGGAGTTTCTTCTCATATCATAAAAAGAGGTTTGTCAAACGATGTCGCTTGTAATTAGAGACTCCGCCTCTTCCACACAAACATGCTCATGGCTGGGTACGAACCCAGGGTTAGACAGTCGTTATTGCAATGTATTTAGCCTACATCAATTAACCCTAAGAATTACAAACCATCAACGCCTAAACCTCCCTATGTTAACCAAAGACATGAAAGAGCTTTAATGCAAAACTCCAAAAGCCGTGCCTCCATGTCCAATTTTTCATTTTCCATTGAAGGACAGAAAAATGAGAAGATAATTAAGCCTCCAGATCAGGTTCATATGCAGTTAAGCCAATAGGGTCTGCTACAGAGCAAAACCTGGACACAGGAACCAGAATTCCTATGGACGGCCCGAACGCCTCGGCCAGTCCAGTTGATCCACGGAAGAAGACGCAGAGGTCAAATGGGTCAGCCAAAGTGTCCTTTATACAGACTTCATACAGTCGTCTTAGAGGAGTCTTTGGTTATTGAAGACTCTCCATGTGGCCATCAGGAACAAACACAGTGAAAACACAGCTGTGGTTGTCCAGTCCTCTGACAGGCCAGACCTCTACCATGGAGGCCAGAGCATCCGTCTGCCTGAGGGGTCCAAACCCCACGCCACATCCCCGCCTCATGCCGTTCACTTTATTGACTTTATGGTCACATTCTCAGCGGCTCTGGCAGAAGCAGTTTGCTTCCCCGTGCCTCCCCTCCCTCTGTCTGCAGATGTTACGGAGGTTTATTTGTATTTAGAGGGCCTTTGTTTTCTTCAGTTGCATCAGTAAGCTGTTCCTCCACTGGTGGGGTCACATGCCTTTGTGTCAGACTGTTTCTAGCAGTTGGACAGCTGAATCCTCTGGGGCCAGATTGCTCATGTGCTCCATGCCGAACCCTCCGTGTGGTCTCACTGCCTGTGATACTCTGATTAAAGATGAATCAAAAATGTCTCTCCTGGGTGATTTGTATTCTTCTATGTCTACATATTGATGGGAAACAAAGTGTGCTGTAAGTATTGGTACACATTTTATTGAACAGTTCTGCTTTACCAATAAGATAAGATATACATTTATTCGTCCCACAACGGGAAAATTTGGGCATTACAGCATTCTATAACAGCATTCCTTGTTGTCAGGTCAATGAATGTTCAGAATTCAGAATGTTGATAAATTGTTTTAATGCATTGGATTTTCTGGTCACCACCTCCAAACTTTTGGCTTTATACTTGTTAAACCATGTTAAATCTTCCATCTCTACAAATGACAAAATGTGACAGTGAAAGTGTTGTAAAACAATTTTTACAGAGCTGTGCGATGGAGAGAAATGTAATTTAGCTAATTGCTAACCTTGAGTATTTAGAGAAGCATTCTGATGTTTCAATAGGTTCTCTGAAGTAGTCCAACTAAGCGAAGTCAGTCACACTTCAAGTGAAGACACTGCCTCACGTCTTTCTGGCCTTCATGCTCAAGCCTAAACAACTACCTGCTGTCAGGTAAGAGGAGCCGTCCCACCTTTGCATAAAAGATGCCTTCAGTTTAAATGTTCTTTAAAGTGAATCTATAGTGTACCGGGTATTAATTACCTCAACAATTTTACGTCCAGAACCCTGAAGAATATGCAGAGGGAAAGTAGGGTGCACACTCTTGTGCATCCTTGAGAATGGCACATTGGTTTGTTTTGTCCGAAATTTACAAAAAGCTTATGTTTCACAAGATATATCTGAAATGTATCAAAAGCAGACTGTATATTTGCAGTGGCCAGATTACACAAGCCCCCCTCCCCAGGTCCGGCCGAGGAAAACAAAAAAGGAGCCATGTGCAATGTAGTGTTTTGCAATCCATGCACACGGTTTATAAACCATGGTCTGGGATTCATAATGGATTGCAACCCGTGCCCACAGCTTTGATTGCAAATCAAAGCGCACTAACTTGTAAACCAAAAGTGTTTTTTTCTTTTCTTTTTTTTCAGATGTCGCAGGGGGGGTTCTGTAAGGCTAACAGAAGAGGCAGTTGCAAATATAATCATCAAAGATGATTTCAGAGATTGTTCGTGTTTCTGAAACGACTACAATCACAGAGATAGCCATAAAACCATTAATGAACTGTTTCTTACAAAGATTGCTTTTTCTAGTAAAAGGACATGATCAACAGACTCAAATGCGTTAGAAAGGTCTATAAAAATTGCAGCGGTCTTAATGATTTTCCAAGGCTATTTACAATACCATTTAGTACACATATTACAGCCGAGGTTGGGATGTGGCATGAACTAAATCTGGACCACTGAGGCTGTAAAACTGCATATGTTCATGTCCTTAGCTTTCCAGATTTTGGGATTTTTCCCAGACATAAATGATGGATTCAAAATGTGATTTAGAGATGCTGCAAGTACGTAAGCAATGAAGCTTAGAAGGGCAGGAACTTTACCCTTATATTTCTTTGCTTTTAAATTCACCAGTTTACTATCACTCTTGGCTTTCGGGTCTCAGGGAAAATGTACAATCAGAGGAGGGAAAACATAATGAAACAGGTGTAGGGCTGCCATATATGTAATATATAGCCAGATAAACGCCGAAGGTAATATTGATTACATTCCTCACACATTTTTTTATTCATTATTCATTTATTCCTTTTTTATTTTATTATCAAAACAGATTGTTAGTGTGTAGACAGGCAGAAGAACAATTTTTCAGGGATTTAATAACTCCAAAATACTTGGATTTATTCACAAGTCTTTGTTAGGGAGGACAAGTAATAATCAGATTGACTGATGTAATAACTACACTGGAGCCTAAAATTCAGCCAGCCGGCCTGTTGATCATTAGATTTGGCTGTCTACCATTCAGCATTTGAGCAATAATATTTAATGATAAAAATATATTTAACTATCCATAGAGTAATTTTGATGACCTGAGAAGATTTTCACTCTTTGTGAACTGCACTATGAGAGGAGACAGGACCCTGTACTGGCGGTATGCTAATGATAACATACATGGGGATTCTATCTCACACATTACATTTTGCAATTGTACATTTTTCCAATCACATCATAAGTGTTTATGCCGTATCCAAAATGATGCTGACCTCTTTCTTCTCCTTTGTGCTTATGACGCATAAATGTCTTTCGTAACCTCATTTTAAAAAACAAGGTAGGGAGGAGGCTTTAACGTAACTGTACTTTTAAACACATGATGGCAGCTGGCCACACTTGAGCATCATCAAAGACAGAGCAGACAGTGACTAAGGGAGTCATGTCTCATGGAGAACATCCACAAACAGTCAAGTCTCCGAACCCCCCCTCCCCCAGTTTCTCCGTGGGGCATCATGTCACTTCCTCCTGGGAGCTGAAAGTCATAGAATCCCCATAAGTTTTTCCACCTGCTCCTCTGCCTCTGGTTTAAGGCCTGCCGGAGCAAACTGACAGGAGTCAAAGCCTCCATGTTGATTCAGCTTCCTCTCATCCAAAGCATTCCCTGAGGAACAGATCCTGTGTGACACGGGGGGCAGGTAGGGGGGTGGACATGTGGCCTGGAGCGATCCAGATGATATTTGTAAGTTGGAAATGAACTCATTAAAGTAATGTTGATGAACTCAATGTGGGGAGGCTGGTGAAATTTTACCACCGGTAACTTTGCTTCGAAACCAGAATACAACAGGGCATTCCCACTCTGTTCCCATAGGACCAGACAATACACATGCCACTCTGCAGAGGGGAACACACACACACACACACACACACACACACACACACTCACTTTGATGTCCACTGTTTCCTCACCTATGTATAGCCACAAGAACACGTAGGAAAATATTGATGCGTCCAAAAAAAGATCATTGAAGTCCTGGTTGACAGGAAGTCCCATGGAGACTGTCCTCCTTTAAAACATGAACCAGTAAGTTGTCTGTGCAAACAGGCTATTACTACCCATGGCTATGTTTTACTGTTGGCGACCTCTAGCTGTCGTAGTAATTATGACAGGAGCAAAGGAGGAACTAAGGTGACGTGGAGCAACAAGGATTGTGTTCAGAGGAGGGTAGACTTCCATGCAGGAAACCACTGTTTGTTTCCCATGTGTACCCAATATGAGATTCTTTTAAAAAATTATATTACACAACTTTAACTGCCTGTTTGTTATTGTACTGTAACCATGACAACAAGGGTCCACTAAACTTAAGGAAGTACTTATCCATGATGACTTCCAAAACCTAACCAAGCCAATGAAACACTTTGATCCCTTAATCTGGAAATATCATTGGATCAAAATATGACTTTGGTTTATGACCAAATACCAGCAAAGCATGAAAGCAGCTGCTGTACTTTGTGTTTAGTGCATCCATGCTGTGCTATTAATCCAGGTGCAGGACAGAGTGGCAGGCGGCTATAGGCCACGGTTTGTTTGAGACCAATAAGCGCTTCAATTTCGGCAAACCGTGCCGTACTGATTTGCTTTTCCATTACCACTTTTATTATGGTCGCGGCCGTGCCGTGCCCGAGATGGACCTTCTCTGGAGTGGGGCCAAAGTGAGCCGGCCCCTCTTCCAGTGGGCTGCGCTTCGTAAGACGGCCTGTCATTGTAACCGGAATGGAGAATCACTACGGTCGCTGCGTGCGCAGCCTGACCGGGTTGCTGTTTGTATCGTGAGTGGGTGAAGAGGGAGAGGGCTTGGCAGAAAGTGAACGAGGAAGTTGGATACTAGCTTTAGCCCCAGTTAGCACAACCACTTCCCCATCCGCATTCTTGTCTGCAGAGCTGGCCCTAGGCATAGGCTGTATAGGCCAACTTGACTGCTCCTCTGTCAGTGGGCGTGGTCTTCATGAGGTCCTCGCTGGGCTGCACACCTGTTCCTGATCAAGCTTGTTATCTCCTGTATTACAGCTGTGACTCGTCAGTTTGTTTTGTCTCGACCGTGGTTAAACACTCGACCAGTTTCTTCTATGACTTTGTTTAGATCTTGTGCGGAGATTTTCCGAGGCTGATTTTGCTTCTCTGATCGTTTCGCTCAGTTTCTAAGCCAGGCAGTGCCAGGTATGAGTCCTGGAACTCAGCCCAAGACTGGAACTCAGTCACGAAATCATTGCCGAGCTCATGCTGCCTTGCTCCTGCTTCTCTACCAAACTGTTCGGCGTCACCCCCCTCAATCCTCACACTCTATTGCTTGAAAAACTATATAATATGTTAAAACTTTCATTGCATCTGGCCTTTTGCATTTTGGGTCCAAATTCTAGCTCAGCATCATCATCCAAGACTGTCTAGGTCTGCCGTTGAGTTGCAGCTGCAAAATGAGATGAAAAAGGATGAAATTATTCCTAACAGTTCTCAAAAGTTTCTTGAATTATTTATAATGCTAATTACTACTGTAGTACATCATTTATATTTTTTATTATTATATATTGCACATTATTATCATATTTTAAATGATATTATGATTTTAAAAAAAGTCTTGAATTACATTTAGTTTCAAGGGTTAGGGCCATAGTCGACTCAGTGCACCCTACCTGGTAGTCTAAATGAATTATAAATAAACGTAAAAAGCTACTTGATTTGCAGCATAATAAATCACTTTACCCTAATTATTAAATACTGAAATAATAACAACAGTCCTAGAACCAACCACTCCCCACCTGTCAATACTCATCTGATTTTTGGGCCATAATAAAACACAACTGTCATGATGATATCATGGCAGCCCTCCTCTTCACCTTTTGTGTCATTGTTTGTTTTCCCCTGTTTGTAATCCTGCATGTTTCTCCCCTGCTCTGTGTCTGTGTCTTTCTGTGTGTTGGTGGGCGTGGCTTCTCCCTGGAGGTGGCGACAGGTGGAGATCATCACTAATCATTCCCCCTCAGTATAAGAAGACCGGCCTGAGATCCACTCGTCGCCAGATCGTTATTGTTGTTGTGATCCTGGCTCCAGTTACCTCTGTAATTTTCCCTGTGTCAATAGCTTGTGTAGCGAACCCTTCCTTGTGTTCTTTTATTGTAGTTTTCCCTCGTTGCTTGCCTCAACTATTCTGCCGGCCTGCCTGCTTGCCTGCTTGCTTCTCACCTGCCTGCACTGTGTTGGATTTGTTTCTTCCCTTGGAGGATGCAAACGCCACGTGGAGGAACGCCACGTATCATACTGGGACTTTGGGAATCACTCTGCATGCTCTGGAGAGCTCACCACCACCCACCTCTCACCACTGGGACCCCGGACACCTTGCACTGTACATAACATTGAACATTAAATCACGTTATCGTTGATTCGGTGTGGTGTCTTGCATTTGGGTCCAGTTCCACTGTGTGTCGTTAGTGACAGAACGATCTGGCCTCAACATGGACCCAGCAGACACGGAAGCTAACTTGCCAGGTTTTTCTGTCCGCCAAGCAGTGTCCTCCCAAGGAGCACTGCTCGGGAGTGCTCAGGCACTCCAAGACATCATGGAGACACTTCACCAACTCTCTATCAGCGTTTCCCGTATGGAAGGCAAGCAGACTCATCCTCCTCCTGCTCCGCCTGTCTCTTCACCTTGGGATTACTCTCGGGCAGAGCCAGGAGTTGGGGAGCAGCTTTCTGGAACAGCTCGTTAACAGTCAACTCAACCTACCAACAGTTCACCGCTGAAATTACCTCTGTGTTCGACCTCCCCATTACTATCAGCGACACCAGCAATCGGCTGCTTAGCTTGCGTCAGGGCTGCGCAAGCGCCCCGGATTGTTCAGTGGAATTCCGCACACTGGCCGCTGAAGTTGGGTGGGACGACAGGGCTCTACACAGCTTTTTTTTGAAAGGGTTAAATGAGGAGATTAAGGACAGTTTGTTGGGAAGGTCCGAATCCAGTAATCTGCAGGAATTAATCTCTTTAGCGATAAAAATCTATAACAGGCTCACAGAGAGACGCAGAGAAAGGAGAGCTTTACCTCCAGCTAAAACTGCCCCATTTACTCCAACCCCAGGACTCTGGTCACAGACGTCTTAATCAGTCTGTTTTTTCCGTTGTTAATCACTCCCCTGTCAGTTCCAAGGAGGAACCGATGCAATTTGGCCATAGTCTCCTTACCACTGAGGAACGGAACCGGTAGTTCAGAGATAAGGCTCTGCCTGTATTGTGGGGAACCTAACCACCAACTGGTCTCCTTTCCCCACCGTTTAAACACCCAGCCTCACCAGTCTCAGCCGAGGGTTCTGGTGAGTCGTTCTGTGGTTCCAGCTAGTCCCCGCAAGAGAATTAATTTTGATGCTATTTTGAACTTTAATGGTAGAGATATGGCCATCAAGGCCTTAGTCAATTCAGGGTCTGATTCCAACATCATGGACACTGAACTGGCTAGGCAAAACCAGATCTCTACCATCCCCCTTGACACACCCCTAGTGGTCAAAGCACTTAATGGCGATATACGTACTCACGTTTCCCATGAGACAGTTCTGATTCCCTTATCGTTAGCTGGTAACCATCACGAGCTACTAGGTTTCCATATCATGCCCTCTGCTAATACCCCAGTGGTACTCGGTCTTCCTTGGCTTCTCTGTCACAATCCGGTAGAGATTTTCTAAACGGGTCAGTGTTTGTTTACCTCAACGACATCCTTATATTCTCCAAAAACATTGTGGAACACATGACCCATGTTCGCCAGTTCTTACAGAGATGAATCGAGAACAAATTGTACGTTAAAGCATAGAAGTGCGACTTTCACACCTCTTCAGCAACTTTTCTGGGCTACATCGTGGAAAGCGGGCAGGTAAAGGCAGACCCAGCTAAGGTGCAGCCTGTTACGGATTGGCCTACACCCACCTCCAGGAAACAGCTACAACGTTTTTTGGGTTTTCGCTAATTTTTACCGTCGTTTTATCCGCAACTACAGCCAGGTAGTGGCACCCATGACCAGACTAACCTCTCCCTCTGTACCGTTTGTTTGGTCCCCAGCTGCTGAGAAGGCTTTCGTGGACCTAAAAGGACGCTTCTCATCGGCACCTGTGCTCATCCAACCGGATCCCTCCAGCCAGTTTATCGTCGAGGTGGACGCTTCGGACACTGGAGTGGGAGCGGTGCTCTCACAATGCTCGGCAGGTGATAAGAGGTTACATCCCTGTGCTTTTTTCTCTATCACCTGCTGAGCAAAACTATGATGTTGGCAACCGGGAACTACTCGCGGTGAAACTGGCATTGGAGGAATGGAGACACTGGCTGGAAAGAGCAGAGACACCGTTTGTGGTCTGGACCGAACACAGGATCTTGCCTACATCCAGACGACCAAACGTTTGAACTCTCGTCAGGCCCGGTGGGCCTTGTTCTTCGGCCGTTTCAATTTCTCCCTCACCTATCGTCCGGGCAGTAAGAACATCAAGCCTGATGCTCTTTCCAGACAGTTTGGTCCTGTGGAGGAGGAATCAGCTGCAGCTGACATCATCCTTCCCACGTCCTGTGTTGTGGCGTCCCTGACCTGGGAGATCAAGGCAACGGTAAAACAAGCACTTCAGACTAACCCTGACCCCAGTGGTGGACCGGGGGCGCTTGTTTGTCCCCGTTTGTGCTCGCTCCCAGGTTCCTCAGTGGGGTCACACCTCTCGAGTCTCGTGCCACCCAGGAGTCGACAGGACGCTGTCTTTCTTAAGCAGACACTTCTGGTGGCCTACCATGCTGGTGCATACCCGAGAATACGTTCAGGCCTGCACCGCCTGTGCCAGAAGTAAGGTGTCCCATCGTCCTTCGGCTGGTCTCCTCTGCCCTCTCCCAGTGCCCGGACGGCCCTGGTCCCACATCGCCCTGGATTTCGTCACAACACCATTTTGACTTTTGTAGACCGTTTCTCTAAATCGGTTCATTTTATCCCCCTGCCCAAGCTGCCATTGGCCACGGAGACGGCCAAGCTCGTCATGGACAACATTTTTCGGATACATTGTGTCGGACCGGGGTCCGCAGTTCACATCCCAAGTATGGAAAGCGTTTTGCCGGGCACTGGGGGCCACGGTGAGTTTGTCTTCAGGTTACCATCCGCAATGTAATGGACAGACGGAGAGAGACATCCAGGACCTGGAGACTGCCCTTTGTTGTGTGTGTGCGTGCTAGGAACCCTTCGTCGTGGAGTTCTTAACTCACCTGGATGGAATATGCGCACAATTCCCTTACCTGCTCGGCTACAGGTATGTCGCCATTTGAGGCCTCACTAGGCAACTCACCTCCTCTCTTCCCTGCTCAGGAGTCGGAGATAGTAGTTCCCTCCATTCAACATCACCTTCGGAGGATGCGAAGGATCTGGAGGGAGACCCGCAGGCGCTTTTCCGTACTCAGGAACAAAACAAGAAGATAGCAGATCGCCGCCGCACTCCAGCACCTGAATACAAGCCCGGCCAACAGGTTTGGCTGAACTCCAAGGACATTCCCCTCAATGTTTCCTCTAACAAACTCGCCCCTCATTTCATTGGTCCATATGAAGTCGAGGCTGTGATTAACCCCTGTGTTGTTCGCCTTAAGCTCCCTCCAGGCCTCAGGATACACCCCACTTTCCACGTTTCTCAACTGAAACCAGTGAAGTCCAGCAGTTTATGCCCTCCTACCATCGCCCCACCACCCCCCCAACTCATGGACGGCCATCCGGCCTTTACGGTCAAGAAGATCATGGAGGTATGGCGTAGAGGACGGGGGTTCCAGTATCTGGTGGATTGGGAAGGGTACGGTCCTGAGGAACTGGATCTCCCGTGCCCTAATCCTCGACCCGTCCCATATCAGGGACTTCTACTGGGGCCATCCAGAGAAGCCAGGCAGACCGCCTGGAGGCGTTCATTGAGGGGGGGGAGGGGGTACTGTCATGATGGCAGCGCTCCACTTCCCCTTTGTGTCATTGTTTGTTTTCCCCTGTGTGTAATCCTGCATGTTTCTCCCCTGCTCTGTGTCTGTCTTTCTGTGTTGGTGGGCGTGGCTTCTCCCTACAGGTGGAGATCATCACTAATCATTCCCCATCAGTATAAGAAGACCGGCCTGAGATCCACTCGTCGCCAGATCGTTCAGTCAGCAAGAGCGGTATCGTTGTTGTGATCCTGGCTCCAGTTACCTCTTATCATTTTCCCCTTGTGTTTAGCTTGTGTAGCTAACCCTTCCTTGTGTTCTTTTATTGTAGTTTTCCCTCGTTGCTTGCCTCAACCATTACGCCTGCCTGCTTGCTTCTCACCTGCCTGTACTGTGTTGGATTTGTTTGTTCCCGCGGCCATGGCCACGTGGAGGAACGCCACGTGTCGTACTGGGACTTTGGGAATCACTCTGCACGCTCTGGAGAGCTCACCACCACCCACCTCTCACCACTGGGACCCTGGACACGCCACCCCCGCCCCCCGTGCACCTTGCACTGTACATAACATTGAATATTAAATCACGTTATCGTTGATTCTCTGTGGTGTCTTGCATTTGGGTCCAGTTCCACTGTGTATTGTTGGTGACAACAACTCCATAGTTATGTTGTTGTTTGATGACAGAAAAGGATAACGCCTAACTCTCTAACCACCTCGGCGACAGGAATGACACGAAGCAGTGCAACATTCCACCTACAGCACTTGAGTCCCCGGTTGTTGATCGCCATATCTGGAGTTCCTCCTGCCACCAGGGAACTACTACTGCAACCTGACTTCCCATTTACAGTTTGTGTGCGTGTGTGTGTGTGTGTCGCATGTCATGGGTGTGTATGAATGGGCGAGTGTGTATGCTTGTGGGTGTGTACGGTTTTCAGAGTGGATCTTTGCCGGCATCAGACTAAGCAGGCACGGCTGTGCTTATCACTAATCTCTGCTGCCGGTATTAGATATCGGCTCTCCAGGCAGACGTCGCCGGATTGTTGAACCAGTCAAACTGGTAGATTAACAGCCACTACGTGCTTCATTGCTTCAAAGTTGGAGACTTTTGTGACGTTTGTACTAACACTGTTTTTGTTTCTTAATGCCTGCAGAATCCCGATCATGGCCAGACAGTCCCGTGCCTCCGGTGTTTCTGCACATCCGTACCAGCGAGAACTGGCCAGATCCTCCACTGAGTTTCGATTCATTCATTAATAAAATCTGTTCCTTCCTTCTCTACAAAATCTGTCTGCTCAACTTGGTCCAAAAACAGAACTGATACCTAACAGTATAAGGGATGCAGCTGCTCAGAGATTATATAACCTTCACTGCCTCAAGCCATCCAATCAACCTTTGGGTGGCTTGAATGCCAAACCCAAATTCTGTGGAGCGCAGTGCCATTCACTCTCCGCCTACCACCACACGGTCATCTCCACCTCCTTGGCCACATTACCAGCCTCCACTTTACCTTTCATCTCCTCCTCACGGGCCACCGTACCACCCTCCACCTAACTTACTTTTCCAACTACCAAACCACAGTACCAGCCTCTATCTTAACTTTCATCTCCACCTCCTGGGCCACAGTACCGGCCTCCACCTAACCAGTCATCTCCACCTACCAAACCACAGTACCAGCCTCTATCCACCCAGCCTCTCAACCAGTGTCCAACTTCTCCGCCACCAATCACACTTTGCCAAAGCCATCCTCAGTATCCACAGCGTCACCAGCCTCACACTGTACGGCTCATGCCTCCAGACCAAATGCAACAGCTGCCTGTTTTGGTGGATTTGGATAAGCAGCGGCAAATCAACAACCCCCAACAACATAACAGCCAAAGAAAGCTTTCTTAGAATGTTGTACAATCCAACTATACCTAAAAGATCATCTCCTGTTCATACTGAGGAGTCAGGCTAGTACGTCTGAGTATGAGAGTTCTTCATCAAGCTCATCAAGCATTGAGCGTGATCCACTACCAGAATATGGAGAACCATGAGTGAACTGAATCAAGAGAAGGCAGAGCATGGAAGCCATGCAAGGCATGTCAGGCAGAGGTGGCAAAATTAATGGAGGAGAAGGGGAAACTGGAGGATGTGCTGTGTAGTATCAGTAAGTACATTTTTTTCTGTTGAGTATTAGGGTTAGGGTTATGTCGCTTCAGGATTTCATTGTTACTTTACCACCATTTTTCTTTGCACAATTCACCTAAGAAACCTGAAAGCTACTCAATACACACAAGCCCTGTAAAATGAGTAAGAATTAATAATTGTGGAACATTAGATTGTAATTACGTTATATCTATATTACATCTATTTTTTAAGCTTTACTAAATTTTGTGCCGTAAATTACTTGTAGACATTTTGGAGTTACTGTGTGCTTAAGCCAAAAGTTAAAAGCAATAAACAAATAAACTACTTAGTAAATATATATTTATGCCATGACATTTTTGTGATTTTTTTAGAAGTTTTTTAGAAGTTGTACCTTTTCTTGATTTCTTAAACATTGCTGTATTCCTGGAAAGTGATAATTCGTCATCTATGTTACAGGTGGTGAACAACTTGAGGCATTAGGGTGCTTTCTGGATAAAGTTGAACAGACACAACCTCAGGCTGGTGTTATGGCTTATGGCTACAAAATGCAAAATGCAGTGGCGTTTGGGAAACACGGAAAGGTGCCAGGAGGGAAATCAGTCCTGGACAAGTCCAAAGTCGATGGGATTCTAAAGAAGTACATTGCTAATTTTGTAGATTGGAGTTGTTTTGTAGAACCGTGTGTGTGTGTGTGTGTGTGCGCGTGTGCGTTTATTCACTCAGGTGATCTTTTTCAAGTTTCATTTCACAACATTTTATCATTATTTATTTCTGAATCACAATAGTTGGCCATCAATTTAATAGATGAATAGCCAGCAACACATGGCACAGCAAAAACTGGACATTGACTGTTACCCTGGTAACAATTTCAATGATTCTTGTTCACATTAGTCACTTGAAAATAGGGTCCAGGTTGAATAATACTGGAATTATTCTGATTGTTCTGTTCTGATCACTAATGCACAGCACATTGCTGTCTTGTTTTGTAGAGTAAACTTATCCATTTAAATAAAGGGTCAATTTGTTTCAGCATTTGATTAGAGTGTCCACGATTTTTCTCATTTATATATATATATATATATATATATATATATATATATAAATGACTCACATATCGCTCCATAGTAGCTCTGGCACTGCTCATTTTCTTTTTCTAAGGAGAAAAAAAATTGCCATTAATGAGATTGAGCAAGGTATCTCTATGGAGAGAAAATAGTCTCATAAATGTCGCAAATGTGTATCACATGATCTACAAGCGAAAGATGAGAGTTACAAATGCATAAAATGATTTGTGTGTAACTTTGGGTTCTCACAAATGCGTGTTCAAATCCATACACACATACGAAGTAATCTGAACACACTTTACAGTTCAAATAATGTTTGCTTTCAAACTGCTTCCTGTGACTACAAATGTCTAAAACACGTGTGACATAGGTTGTATTTACTTACAGATTTGAGACTGTTTTTCCGCAGCAGCTCCAAAGAGATTCACAAATGTTTGCTGCGTTTAAGTCCTGGTGGAAAACTGGGACATCTGGCCTTTTGGTGACGTGTCTAATTTCAGGGAGGGAACGATGTTTCTTCCTAGACGAATAGCGCGTCACCCCTCAATTAGAACAAAGACATTACACAGCAAACTAAGCGCTAACGTTAACGTTAGCTTAATGTAAACTAATACACCGTTGTTTACCGAGGTCATTTTCATCAGGTGTAAGTTTCTTCCTTTTGTGTACATATGTTGTTTATGCTAATTTATAATATAAATATTTGTTATATTGTATGATGTTCCAAATAAATTACCCAGTGTCATGACACATTGTGTTGTCATTATTTGAGCAGCTTGTAAAAAGGTAAATGTAATGTTTGGATGTTTATGCTGTGAGTATAAGGATAAGGCCTTGAACATTTTAAAGATTTCTATTCAAACAATTTAGAGCATGTTATGCTGAACATAAATAAATAAACATTGGTATTGCACAAAATACTGTATGTGCCAAATGTAAACCTCTATTTGTGGCCTCCTGGACACACAGGAGTCATGACGTTGCACTTTCTTTCCATGTCTGTGGACATTTCTGGCAGACACACCAAGTAGGTTGACCTGCAACGGGATGGCCCAGTGGAGCAGCATCTGCTGATGTAAGGGGTGTAATAAAACATCAGGCTTGTGTTCTGTCACTGCTCCAACCTCAGTCCTGGAATTCTGCCCTTTACATTAACACATGTTTAAATTCGATACATGATAAATGATAAGATGTATGATTAGATATATTGAACAGAGTCTGGAGTAAACTCATAATCTGCGCCAACAGCACTCTCATCGCGGAAGCTCTGACAACATGTCAAGAGTCCTGTACAAAATTCACCTTCTTCATCGTGTCACAGATAGTAACAGAAAAAAAGGGCAGAAAGCTACGAAGGTGCTGCAGCTGTTTGGTTGTCACACAATATGGATGAAATGCCTTAAGTTTAAAAATATAAACTAGTAAAAACAGCAAACAGCAAACGGTGTTGTAACCTGTTGTTAACTAGCCAGCAACAGGTTACTGCACCAAAACTCTACTTTCAATGAGATTTCCCAACACTGACATGTGTTGACTGTGTTGATATGTGACCTATTGTATGATGTAATCTTAACACACTAGACTGATATAGTGAAAACGTTAGCCTGCTGAAATTAGCTTAGCACCTCTGTGCTTACGGAGAGAGTGCAACCTGGATTTCATGTTTCACTACAGGGAACACCCAGTGAACACCCCTTTTCTCGAGCTACACGGGAATATGTTCCAAGCTTCAACAATTCATCTCACTTCCATTTAAATGTCATTCGGTCATCGGGGAGAAGAGGAGAATGGGACACATTTTGTGTTAACAACAACAGTGTTGTTGTTAATACCTTTACGGTCGATTGGAATATATTCCGATTGTTTGGGGGACTTATTTGGACACAAAATAAACTTAAACAAAACCTCTTTTGATTGGGACTATTATTCTCTTTTTTCCTCTTCTTTTGATTGCTTTGTGGGGTTAATTGTTGTTTGGTCAGTTTCTAAACATATGAATATCTTTGATTTCCACTAATTTTGTGTTTGTGTTATTCATGCTTGTGTTAAAAATTGTTACTCAATGTGAGGGCTGTATATATTTAAGCATATCCTTTTGTGAGAGTTGATGTTGTGACTGACAAATCTTGAATGTGATCTGTCTGGCACCCATAATGAAACAAAAAGGAATCTAAAAGAAGAAAAAAAAACAGAAGTCAAGCTGTCATAGTTTGTCATCGACTTGTCTGCTTCTCAAATCTATAGTTTTTTCTTTATAGTTTGATACAGTTTTCTGCCCCTTTGTCTGGTTTACGAAATTCCATGCATAAATGCAAACGTTTTCCTTATTTGGACTTTTTTAAGCACACTGTTGTCACAGTAAGTGCTTGATGACTTAAATTGATATTCACTAAAGTTGTCAGTCTCTCAAAATGCTAACAGTCTTCACAGACATTATCTCCTACACATTATCTCCTGCCCCCCAGCAATACACAACAACCATGCATTCTGGCTTTGCACACCAGTTTGGTGGTTTTAGTCGGAGGTCATGGGAAAGCCGTCGGAGATCCTCAATCTCTCCTCACTTATAAGCCCACAATCTCCAAACTTTCACCTCAATAGCACTGACTGGCCAAGAAAACAATATTACTCAACTGGGAAGAAATAAATGATCAATGCATCACTGGCTCAAACTGTTATCAGACCATGGAAACCTAGAAAAGTGCACATCGACCCTAGAGGACAATCTGACCCTTTTCCATAACACCTGGTCTTGATTCCGACCCCAAACTGACCACACAAAATAACCCATTATATTCTTGCTCTTTTATTTTTCTCTGGTTTGGTTATGTACAAATGTGTTTCTCTTGATGATTTGTTAAAACTGTACTTGTCATCTTTACTGTAGACTGTTCAAACTTGATAAAAGTTAGATAACTACAGTATAACAGCTGCCGACATGTGATACAGGCCTATTTTTCAAACCACACCAGAGTATATACACACATGCGCTTATAAAACAGTTTAAATGTAAATACCCTGGCCATTCCAAACGTATGTTACTTACTTGTTATCTTTACAATCAAACAGCTTTTATATGGTATGTGACAGCATCACATTTATGATATAGTGTTTCTAGTTAGAACACTTCATGGTACTTAATGATGTTTGCACAAAGTGAAGCCATGTTCCCATTGAAAGGAAATATTGTGTAATTTAACAAGAATTTAGCGTGGCACATTTGGTATCTTCCCAAAGACTCACAAAATAATTTTGTATGGATGGAACCCAAGCGTAATTATGAATTTTATAGATAAAACCGGCATTCAGAATAATTTCAGGACATTGTTTTTGTAGGATTTTCAAACAGTCTTTGGGTTTCAAGTTGTTATATGACCAGTTATACATTACCCTATACCCTATATATAAATATAGTTAAACTCTTGTTGGGGTGCTTCTTGTCACCAATCCTGTTTGTGATATTCATGGAGAGGTTCACAAGGCACAGCAGTGGTGGTGGGGCAGGGGGGAGTTTGGAGCTACACAAGTCATCCCTGCTATCTGCAGACTACATGAGTCTGCTGTTGGGGATTTTTCGGGTATATTTTTGTCCATTTTGCCTTTCGTAGATAGCAACAGAGAGAGAGACGGAGAACAGGGTGAGAGTGTAGGAGAATGACATGCAGTAAAATGGTGAGGTCAGCCGCGAATCGAATCAGGGACCCACTGCTCAAAGTGAGTACATCCTGTGGTATGTGCCCTAACCATTTGGCTATCAAATTGCCTTACTGTTATGACTCTGTTGGCTTCATCAGATTGTGAACTTTGGTGAGGTTTTTAGTTTACAGGATTCGAGTCAGCACCTCAAAATCAGAGGCCATGGTTTTCTGCTTCAAAATGTTGGATTGCTCCCTGAAGGAGTTTTAAGTATCTCAGGGTCATTGTTCAAGAGTGAGGGGAGGGTGAAGCAGGAGATAAACCAGCAGGTTGATGGGAAGGCAGCAGTAATCCAGGTATTGTAAAAATCCATTGTGATGAAGAGGGGGTTGAGCAGGAAGGCAAAGAATCAAATATGGTCTTGAGCTTGGGTAGTGACAGAAAGAATGAGATACCGGAGGAGGAGGCCGTTGAGGGGGAGGATTTCTCCAGAGCACCTTTCATTAGATGTTTTACTGAAACTCATTTGCCACCAAATAAAGCAATATAGACAACAAAGAATACAGACAGTGTATTTATAGTACAAAACAAATTAACCCACACACAAATAAATAACACCATAAAAGCCATTTGAGATAGGATTAAAAGATGAAGGATGCTATGGATCCATTGCACATCTAAAAATGTTCACAAAAAAAACCAAAAGTGTAAATAGGGTGTCTGTTCCAACAGTCACACCCATGTCGTAGTGTGGAGGTGTTGAAGTAAAAGGACAGAAAACTACTTCTGTGATTTTGTGTCCATATGATATAAATAATTCAAGTCATATGTGATCCCATCCCATATGTGATCCCCCTGACGCTATATGGTGTCTTAAAATTTGGCCGTTTAGAATAGGTATATAATGCCATTAGATTTGTAAGGATGACATACTGTGGATCATTTGAGACATACTAAACTCTTTACAATTTATCAGAAGTGTTTTCTGACAGTACAGTATGTGACATTTACAAGAGCACAGGCCTCAAGGATGAGGACTTACTGTTGGTTTGGCAAATGCACTTCTCTTTAACATCACCACCTCTAATGAAGAGCAGCATCTGTGGTGTAGCATGTCTCACGCTCTTTGGTAGAGATCATTGGTCCCAAACAAGGCTTGGTTTGACCATGGCGTCTAGGAAGGTAGGAACTGTCTCAGAGCTACTTTAATTCAAAATTTAACCCAACCCAGCATGTAGTACCTATCAGATAGTAGCCACTCTCTCATCTCAGTGACCCATCTGATGTTGACACAGTGCTGCTGAGCTACCTTGTTTTTACAGTCACCTGCTGTTCAATCCATAGTAAATATACCCTATGGACCTTAGACCAATCCAGATTCTTAAAATAAAGTCCATTTCCCGCAGCTCTAGCAGCAACTCAAATAACTGCTGCACATCAGCTTCCCTGACAGCTCACAATGAAGACAGCAAATTAAACTCTCTGGACTCTTGTATTGCTATCATGCCCTGGAATGCTGTGAACAATATTTGTGAATTTGGTAAGCTTTTTGTCATGTTTCAAATTTGCTCTGCTCCTGCTCAAATCTGTGTTTTCCGTCAGGTAACTGTTGTTGCACAGATGTTTTGTGCTTCAGTTTGCAATCAAACTGCAAAACTTTGTTGTTGTTCAAAAAAATCCACAACCAGCAGAATTCCAGGAATGACATTGACCAACGAAATCCTCACTTCCTTTACTCAGTATAGCTTCCTTTATGGGTGGTAATTGTTAACTATAGGTTCAGTGGATCCCTCGCCAACATGGTTTTCCTCAACTCAAGGACCTCAACTCAAGGACCATTCAAATGAGTATTTCATTTGAATGGTGCTTTTAATTTTCACCAAGTGAACTGGAAGCGAAGATAATCGAGGATGGAATTAGGGCGGATCATGTAATGTGCCCTGTTTAAAAATATGTCCAAGCATCACCCATCAACCAGGTTTTGTGTGAAAGTAGACATTAGATGTACATTTCATATTACCAAAAAAAAAAAATTTGCGAAATGTACTAATATGTGGTGAGGTCAACATACAGTCTTAACATATAAATGACATGAAGCAATTTGTTCACATATCACATTTTTCCTTCTACACTGTGTTACAAACCCAGAGGAATTATGAGCAGCTAAATGTGTATGATCTCCAGTTATCTCACTGTAGTATTAATTTGTATTGAAATTTAACTGGAATAATATTTGTGACGAAAAGGATGTCCTTAGCTTTATTAGTAATAGACTCCTTCTGTGCATATTCAATTCAATTCAATTCAATTTTATTTGTATAGCGCCATATCACAACATACATTGTCTCAAGGCACTTAACATAGTGAGGTCAATATTACAATAATACAGGGAAAACCCAACAAATCCCACAATGAGCAAAGCACTTGGCGAGGGTGGAGAGAAAAAACTCCCTTTTAACAGGAAGAAATCTCTGACAGAACCAGACTCAGTTGTGGGCAATCATCTGTCTCGACCGGTTGGGGTGAGGAGAGAGAGGAGGAAGAGAGGAGAAGTGGGCAGAAAGAGGGTGGGAGGAGAGACAGTAGGAGAGAAGAGAGAGAGAGAGAGGACAATTGTACAACCGCCGCTTTAATCTCTACCAGACTGATACTTAACTTGTTGTTATTTTTAGTGATGATATTAATATTAATATTAATAATAACAATAATAATGACGGGTTTGGGTCCTGCAGCTCTGGGGTCAGAGATACACTAGGAGAGATAGAAAACACAAACAGGGTTAGTGACATGTACTGTAAACATATCGGGGGATAGGGGGGCTGTATAACAGTTGCTTTAATTTCTACCAGACTGATACTTATAATAAGTGAAAACTGATACTTATAAATACAATGATGTTATTAATAATAATAATAATAGTAGTAATAATAATAATGACGGGTTTGGATCCTGCAGCTCTGGGGTCAGATCTACTAGGGGAGAGAGAAAACCGAGTTAGTGACATGTAATGTAGATACATGGGGGCAGAGAGAGAGAGAGAGAGATTGAAAAAGGTGGGAGAAGGAGAGAGATATAAAGAGAGAGAAAGAGGGAGAAGGAGAGAACGGGAGAGGGAGAAAGATGCTCATGATATAAGTTCCCCCAGCAGTCTAGGGCCTATAACCGCATAATAAAGAAATGGTTAATAACCACCTGAGCAGTTCTAACTATAATCTTTATCAAAAAGGAAGGTTTTAAGTTTAACTTTAAATGTAGACAGGGTATCTGCCTCCCTGACACAAACTGGGAGCTGGTTCCAGAGGAGAGGAGCCTGGTGGCTGAAGGCTTTGCCTCCCATTCTACTTTTACAGACTCTGGGAACCATAAGTAGTCCTGCATTTACAGAGCGAAGTGATCTATTGGGATAATATGAAACTATGAGCTCTGTAAGATATGATGGAGCTTGATTATTAAGGGCTTTGTAGGCTAGGATCAGTATTTTGAATTCTATTCTAAATTTTACAGGAAGCCAATGCAGAGATTCTAACACTGGAAAAATATGATCTCTTTTTCTAGTTCCTGTCAGAACTCGAGCTGCGGCATTTTGGAGTAACTGGAGGCTTTTCACAGACTTATTGGGGCATCCTCGCAGCAATTAATTACAGTAGTCCAGTCTACATCCCATTCCAAACTCTGAAATGCGGATAACATATAGCTATGTCTCAATTCAGCGGTCGCATCCTCCTGAGGGCTCAGCTTTGTAGACCTGGTCGACGGTCAGACTCAAATGCAAACTTCAAAGTATGTGGCAACTGTGTTTGCATAATTAAGTGTAACTGGATGCAGTGCCTGTTCTAAACATCCCCGTTCGGAAAGGGCCATTTGCTCTGCTTTGTTGTTGCACAAAGAGCTGTTTGGCTTTTTATTCAAAGTTATGGTGAAGCTCATCTCTGTCCACAGAACCCTGAACTGGGGAATCAGTATGTTTACTTCAGTGCTACATTTATAACTTAAACTGGATTTATCTCCTAACTGGAGTATGCCATCAATATAATGTGTGGCATGTAGGCTATTTTGCATCGGTGTGGGACAAAGAAAACTACTAGAACCTTTTACACACTGCAACAACATTTAAAGCCATTTTCTTGGCATACATGGCTGAAAAATATGAAATGACTGAATAGGTGATGCATGGTTTAACATTACAATAACAGCAGCAGCGCAGAAACACTTGTTGGGAAGATGAAGACATTTTTAGAAAATCAGATTTAAGTGTCTACTAGTAACAGAAGCCCCGTGTAGATAATAGAAGATCATTTATTTTTGATCATGTAAGATGTTTCAAATTTGTATAATTTTACTGAGACAAAGTCTGTCATGACAAACTGCTCTGGTGCTTTCGCTACAAGTGCTCGTGCAAAGCAATTGTACTGCTGTGATAAGACATTTCCAGTGCACAGAGTAGACAGCACCATTTGGTGGGTCTCTGTCTAAAATACTCCCACAGTTGTCGTTATCGATCATGTCTCTTACATCGATGAGACCCAGCCTCTGCTGCAACAGAGCGCTGTTCGACTTCAAAATGTATTAATATTGAACATGTTGCATGTCCAAATTGCACCAAATTCATCACTGCACTTCCTTAGGCCCCCAGCAACACACCTGCCAAGGTTGAAGCAAAGTGGATGAATGGTTCTCAAGATAGGTGAATTAAAAACATACATACAGACAAGACTGGAATCAAAGTAAAATAAACACCGCAAAGACAAGCATCTTATCATAGCTGTATTAATATAAAATACGATCCATGCTGGCGAGTGGTTGGCATTAAACAAACTACAGTTAAAAAGGTACTGTAATCTCCTTTAATGCATGTTGTTTGAAGTAAAACCAGCACATCCACAATGAGCAAGTGAGCGATTTCTTTGGTCATACCTGGCATACTATTGGATGGGGGAATTTTGACAGGGTCATTTTACAAACACCCAAGAGTGAGAGCAGAAATCTGAAAGCAGAAGTTTGGCGAGCGCACCCAAGCAGCCTGCGTGTGAGGAGGAGTCAAACTGAAGCACAGAACATTTGTGCAGCAACAGTTTACTGAGTGCAGACATACAGTTTTGAGCAGGAGCAGGGCAGATTTGCCGAGGGAGAGTGAGTGCAGGGTTTTCAGGGAAAGCATTTGCAAAGTCAAAATGAAAGTTCACGCCCTTAAAATAAAGATAGGAGAGAAACTCCAAGAATTTGGGATGCTCTCACAGCATTAGACCAGAAACAGAATATCAGTCTGAAACTGAGTACATATTTAATTTATTAAGTTATCCACCTGCCACTGGACGTCAGACAGATCGATTTGCCAAAAGTAGCATTTTTCAGTGAAGAAGACATTGAGAAAGGACTGAATGCAGACCCACAATTTTTTTGGACAGGAAAGTGTTTTTCTGCATCAGTGTCCAATAACAAAGTCAAACACTGCACAGATCTTCCTACATGTGAAAAATATTCGACCATCAAAATGTTGAATTGTTACCATGGCATTTGTATGTGAGACAAAATAATGTCAACTTAGGCGGCTGTGGCTCAGGAGGTAGAGAGGGTCATCCACTAAACAGATGGTGCCGGAAGTCTTTGTGCCAAAGTGTCCTTGGGCAAGACACTTAACCTTAAATTGCCCCTGATGGCTGACGGCTGTGCTGGCAGTGTATCTATGATGTGTAATAGTAAAAGTGTTGTATATTGCAGCGCTGTGTGCATGAATGGGTGAATGTGACTTGAATGTACTGTGAAGCACTTTGGGTGGTTCATAAGACAAGAAAATCATTATATCGATACAGTCTGTTGAACATTTACAGGCGTTTTAATATTTCCGATGCTACGACGGATAAACAACGCTTAGAATTTCTCATCCATTATAAGCGGGGGTCGGAAAATTGTTGCCTTCATTTTTGCCCTGACCAGAAATATCATACAAAAATTTCTGTACCACTTTGGAGATAGTGGATTCTCTAATGCGTGAACTGCGGGAACAGCAGTCAGATAAACATGTGTTCTCTCCTCTCAAAGTCTGATGTGAAATAACAATAGTGTTCCGTTGATGTGCATCACTCCAGTCTGTCTGGCTTGTTCGTTTACCTACGAGACAGCTAGTTGACTGGGGCAGTGCAGCTCTAGGTCTGTCTGTGTTTTGCTTGCCACGCTTTGTGACTGTCAAAAGTTCGAGTGAAATACAATCATTTATTATGTTTGATGAAAACCGTTGGCCGTTGATTCTGGCCTCAGCTACAGGAGAGCGAGGCGGTGTGGAGCTTGTGGGCTGATTGGCTGATTGGCTCACTTGTGGTGAGTTGGCTCATCGGGAGCAGAAACATTTAGTTCTTGGGTGGATTTTGATTGTTCCTCCTATCAACGGGACGTAGCATTGTGTGTGTGTGTGTGTGTGTGTGTGTGTGGAGCAGGCGTAGTGAGAATGCCCGGTGTGCGTGGCTAGAGGCTTGTAGTAGCAGTTGATGTGCATGTTGCAGTCTGTGTGCAATAATAAATGCCACAACGAGGGGCAGGTCCCGGAGCAATGCAGAGTTCGGCCCTAGAAAAACTGTCTCCCTGCTCCCAGACTATGGTCCGGACGACGGGCAGGAAATTAAATGAAAAGTACTGTTCAATGTAAGGTAATATGAACATGTCACTAATTTGACCTCCTTTGTCTTATACCAGGTACAGCAAGTTGTACATGAAGAAGTCCAGGACCTGGAGGTTGTCTGCCACGGACCAGAGCACTGAGAGCAGACGATCCCGTCAACAGCTAGAGAAGCAGGTCAGCAGAGGACCAGGTGAGTCGGCTTAGGATAATGTAGGTTGAGCATGAAGTGGCAACATACTTGTGTACAAAAGCTACTTTAAAATCCATATGCCAGTGTTGTAAAAAAATTCCAAAGTGTAAACATTTATGCCAGGTGGGTTGTTTAAGTATTTTTTTTTACAGATTCTGAACCTCAGAACTACTATTAGATCCATAATCACTATTATGATCTTCAATATTTATCTAAACAAAGTCATAACACAAATATATATGAAAGAGTGGCTGGTCCACCAACAACTCACTAAATCAATTATACTTGGCTCCCACAAAAGGTGACACAGAAAACTGTTTGTCACTGCAGATAATGCTGGTGTAATGTTGTCAGCCTTTTATAGTAATGTTGATCTATTATTGTGATATTCTTTCTACAGGACCACTTCCTAAAGAGTCAACGACAGCACAGCCTGACCCATCAGCCGACAGACCTGCTTTGACACTAGAGCTAGGAAACCCTGTGCAGACAGTTTCTTCATTGTTGTACATATGTTGTTTATGCTTATATTATAATATATATTTGGTATAATGTATGATGTTCCAAAAAAACAGGTGTCATGACACATTGTGTTCTAATTATTTGTGCAGCTTGTAAAGAGGTAAATGTAATGGTTGGATTGTTTATGCTGAGATTATAAGGAGTTGCCCACAGCACTTTCTTTCCACGTCTGAGGGCAGTTCTGGCAGACACAAGTAGGTTGACCTGCAACGGGACGGCCCGGTGGAGCAGCATCTGCTGATGTGAGGTGTAGTAAGTGAAGCAGCAGGCTCGTGTCACGTCAAGCTCAGTCCTCGAGTTCTGGCCTGTAGAGTAACACATGATTAGATTAGATACATGATAAATGAGTAGATGTATGATTAGATACATTGAACAGAGTCTGGAGTAAACTCAGTCTGAGCTAACAACACTCATCGTGGAAGCTCTGACGTGCTAAACAACATGAGATGAGTCCTGTACAACGTCCACCTTCATTGTGTCACAGATAGTAACAGAAAAAAAGGTCAGAAAGCTCTGAAGGTGCTGCAGCTGTTTCATCGTCACAATATGGCTGAAATGTGGTGAAGTTTAAAAATATAAACTCAAAACAAACGTTGTCTGTGTAGAACTGCTAACCGTGTTTATGTTTTAGCTTAGCCTGTGGCAGCCTGTTGCTAACTAGCCAGCAACAAGTTACTGCATCAGAACTCCATTTTCAATGAGATTTCCCAACACTAACATGTGCCCACCGACAATAGCCAATAGTTTACGTTTATATTATGATAATGTCCGGTGTTTTCTTACTTGTGAATGAGCCAAGAGCAGTCAGTTAGCATGTTGTGCTAACTGACTGCTCGGTCTGATTCCTCCTCCGATACAGTCAGAATCAGACTGAGGCAGCGGTGCACTTTCATGTGTTGAGGGGGAGGGGCTTTGGACAGAGGTCTGAAGGAAGCGAGTCGGATTTTGCGGCAATTTTCGAAATCACCGACTCAACCTTTAAGCTGCATCCATCTTCGAAATATTTACCCTGGTTTTACTATGTCTTGTTTGAATACCTGGCGACCCATGTTGTGGAAATTGAAAGGGGGGTATGCAAATGTTTCTTCAATCTCTGAAGTCATATGGCCATCTTATGATTATGACAATAAAACTTATTATATGTATTAAGCTGGGTCCTACTTCTTTATCAAATAATGGAGCCCAGTCCTAAAATGTGTGTGGAATTCTTGTTTTAAGACATTCCTTTTAGTAATTATTTTAATTAGTCTGATACTAAAACAGATCACTGCAACAAATTGGAAAGCCTTTGTTTAAAATGCTTTTATATGTATGTCAAAACTTGTGACCTCTAGGAGAGCTATTACTGAATGTCCACCTCTACAGTCATAAATAACACTGTCATTTTTTTATCATATGCATACACAAAACTCCCGGGAAAGACACTGCATTACAAAATACCTCTCTTACTTAATGGGGAAGTGTTATCTCAGTAATGTATTGGCTTTGGTTGGTTACATTCAAATCCATCTCATCCTGTTCTCTTACCTTCAACTCCTCCTTCTTCACATCTACACAGCATTCGACTACACAGGAAGACAGCCAAGGCCAACAACCTGACAGAACCAAGCAGGAAAATGAAGCAAAACACACTTTAAAATTCAACAAGGGAGCCCGGCAGGGTCATATTTTACTTTAGTTTCTCATGAGGCACTCCAACCGGTGAAAAGTTACTGTATGTAAAATGCAGAGGCACAATTTGAAATTGTAACCTTGGGGTCTGTGGAGCAGTGTAAGTCGTCCCCCCCCCATACATCACTGACTGTATTTTGTGAGGTCTCCACACTCCACATCACTCTGCCATTTTGTCACCCTCTACTTATTATTACATCAGATATGTAAGTGCAAACGCCTGGCAGGGTAACGTGGGAAACAACAGTGAGGAAATGGTGCGTTCCAGCTCTATTAGACTGAAAGAGACCTCCATCTTAGAATCAGATAGAACTTATCTTTTAGAAATGACTTAAGTGGCTCCTTATAATGCCGTTTTTCTCTACGAATGCTTCTCTGCAAATCAGACACTGTCGACCTCTGAAGGTATTTGGCAAACTAAGTCAAAGTGTCAAAATTTGAGTCACAAGGAGTCAGCACTTCATACGAACCATCTAATACCTTGATAGTGTATCTCCCCAGGTCAAAGTCAAGGATCAACTGTTGGGAAAAGTACAGCAGCAACCTGAATGACAACCAGAAACACACAACAACAGCTACCAGTGAAACACCTAACCAAAAACCATTCACAGCGTCACCTTGGTGTCACTAGGAGTCTGGGGATTGTGGAGAAAAATCAAGGAGGTCATTGACATCTGACACCAGAGAGAGAGGATACCACCTCCCCATCATGCGACAGCATTCTACACTGAGGTCACCTGATCGGTTATGTGGGCAACATTGTAATTTGATTGATGACTTGTTTATATTTCATTCAATTATGTATTCAATTGCTCAAATAACTACTTCTTCCTGTTTGGCTGCCAACAAAATTACAAACCATTTTTGCAAACCAGCATGTGATGTCATGTTTGTTCTGCTCACAGAGCCAACCAGAAAGTAAATATGGTTTACTTATTTCCACACTCATGCTTACTTTGCTCAGTGCTTTATGAAAGTAAATAAAGTAACTCTTCTTCCAGCACCCCCACAAACACTGCACTATGCAGGTGCAGCTTTAAACAAGAGTACTTTATTCTGAACACCTGTAAACTAGCTTTTTGGTGCAATTATCCAGTGGCAACAGTACAATACATGAAGGGTGATAATAAACAATGTATTTGTATATAAATACATGTAAACTTATTACACATTTATAACCTGCTTTGTCAACAGCAATTTTTTTCTAGGAGGCTGACCTTAACCTGCCTTGATCCATTGACCTGCCGGTTATGGGTTAGACCCACGCATCACTATTAAGAACTGGTGGTGAAGCACTATAAAGACATCCTGGAGATCAACGCAGTCATCGGGGAAGAGGCATATTGCACAACTGTAGGTCTGAAAGACAGATGCTGTGAAGTCCAAAGAATAGCACTGATTACATGACGAATGACCACTGGTCAATAATGACATGAATGAATTTCACCTATAGAGGTTTTTGTTACTGAACTTCATTACAGTAGGACTGATGGACTAAACTGTGAATGAACTATGAATTTGGATTATTTGATCACTGATCGTCACAACAACAGATTCAATCCTCTTTGTCCCGCTGTTCCTCTGATCCTGACGGCAGCGGCAATTACTTTTTCTCAAAGAGGTGAGGCTTCCAGTGAACTCACATGGTTAGCTTATCAACACTGAAAGCAAGGTGCTTGTCTTAGTGGCAGCACTCCACTCAACAAACAATGTTATCTCGTGTTGCCCATTGATTGTGCAACACAGTGAATGACTGACTGCCTGTCCTTCTGCCATTACCTCCCCTGCTATGCTGTGTTCATTTAAAACCCATGTGACAAGCGGAGGAGAGCAGGTGTGTGCACGCCCGTGCAAAGTGAACCGGGCGACTCCACCGGTACATCGCGTATCAAATGAAGTCAAGCTGCAAAAACACAAGATGTTGAACTTAGGAGGAAGGGCAACAGTAAAATTGCGGCTGTATAGCATGATGTCATGGTGATGCATTGAAGGCGGCAGAGTACGATATGCGGAGGTGTTATTTTAACGGTAGGCTCATATAATGTGCACAGTCTGCTAAATTAACTTTAAATTGTCACATCAATATAGCTAGCTATTGGCTGTATGCCTTTCCCACAGCTAGTTGTCAGGTTTGCTGTTATGATACCATTGAATTGCTACTAATTCTTTTTTAAAGATACAGTTAATAAGGTTTTTATTGGCCCACAGCTCTAAATGAGCATTATATATCTGCTGAGGTTGATGGGGCTGTTAATCAATGGCGATGACTCATCTATTACTTGGCCGGTTGCTGACACTCCCCACCCACTGGAATTTCAACACACTTTCAATTCCCCAAGTTCCTCCTGGTATTTTCTAGCTGCTGCAGCCATGGAGGACAGCGGAATGAGCGAGGCAGCTGCGTTGCAACACTTCTCGTGCTAAAAAAAGCCTTGTTCTCCAGCCAAGAGAGCAAAACAGAACAGCAGGATAAATCCACTGCTGCCTGGAAGCATGCATGTATAGTTCCTAGGTTGCTGATAGACTATTGATTGATAAAAGTCAAATTTTATTCAAATCACATCTTAGAATAATGAGGGTATATACTTTGGGTATCCATGTCTCCAGTGAAAATCAGACCTTTGACCCAACACTTTCTGCGCCATGTCTTTGCATGTAGAGTGGTGATGTTAAAAAACAAGCCATGAAATGACTCCTCTGAGAAAAATAAATCAGTTCAACTGAACACTGTTTTGATTTGGTTTCACTCCAAATTTAATAAGATATGCTTATAAAATACTCTGGGCGTCCAATTTTGGAGGAATATATCTCTAAAGCTACTGAAGCCATCAGACGTGATATAAACGACATATCGCTAAAAATATTTCACAGCTCATTGTAATCCAAACATTACTGTTAAAGCCTCACATTCAATCTGTTTCCAAAACCTTTGTAAAAGACGGAAAAATGCATCAAAATATTTGTTATTGCTGGACATTATATATAAGAGCAGAACACCCACAACCCACTTTTGTCTGACCATTGTTTATGCACAATCATCTTTACATTAATGCTTTACACAGCATTCCTTTACAGTTGGTGTCTTACTGATAATGCTGTAACCAACTTTCACCATCTGTCAATAAAATGAATGGCAGCTATCTCAACCTCATGCCCTCACAGGTTGATGCCAAAACGTCCAATCATTCATCATTGATAGATGAAAATCACGGATGTTTGTTGACATCCAGGCTTGAACATTTGCGCATGGATTTGAGAATATGTCATGATCTTCATAGTTTTAGTCAATAGTTACTTAGTTTTACAATTTGCTTTCAGTATTGGCTGGCTTCAGAGTGTTTGACCAATCGGAAGAAAATGGGCTTTGAATAATAACAATTATACTATTACTAATGCTGATAGTAACATTGCCTTCATCAGTCAGAGGCTCAATAAAGGGGCTTGTGAAAAAAAATGACTTTTAATGAACTTTGAATCCTGCAAAGCTGCCTTTGTGAGGCCCCAGAATAAAACATTTAGAGCTGGAAATGAGCTTGACAGATCGCCGTTAACAAGAATGCTGTCATTGCCGAACTGATGGATGAAGATCTGATACACAGAAAGAAAAAATCCTACTCTCTTGTCGGGTCAAAGTGACATTTATTTGTGTTCAGTCCTGTAATAAGTGGTGGTATGTGATAGCAACCTGATGGGTATCATTTAGGTTGCAGGTGGAGAATGTCAAAGTTTGACGGCAGCACTAGTGAATGAGGGAGAGAGAGAGAGTTCAAAAAGTAGTGTGTGAGCTCCGGAGAGAAAATATAGGAAATTATAATTCATTGCTTAAACCACTGGCTGTGCCAAAACAACCAAGCTTAGAGGGGCTATAAACAGAGCTGGGCATAGCAGCGCCGAGGGAGTCGACACAGAGTTCAGGGGAGCCAGCCAGCATCCCAATATTTTACCAATCACTCTTTCATCCAACCACAGAGCTGTGAATCACGATGAAATCTACTCGCTAAGTGAATGTGTAAACTTCCATGAACTACCACAGAGTCTGCACTTTCCTGGAGCTCTCTCCCTCCTTTCCCCATTTCTCTCCCTGGCCTATTTACCTGATTAACATCAGAACCAACAGTGAGCATGGGGGTCAGAGTGTTAATGCAGAAAATGCCTACCACACTTTCCAGTGCATTGCACTTACCTCACACTGAGTTGAATGAGAAGAAGGGAGGGCGGGGGATCGCAGAGTCCATTGGGGGTGGGTTCAAGCGGACCATGGCCCCCGTGCATTGCATGGAAAAACAGTCAAGCACAATCAGTCATCCCACACAGTACAGGAACATGCCCGCCGTTAAGTTGTTTACATATCCCCGAAATGACTCTGGAGTGGGTAATAAGTGCAAATCAATGAGTAGAGAGGGAGAGATCTGGGTGAATGCTGCAGCCCCTGATGTAGCCCAGGCTGACAGTACATACCCACATGATGGATTAGTGCAGCTGGGAAATTACATCTCTCTAATTGTGCAATGCAAAGTGCATTTCAATGTATCACTCTTGCTTTAATCTCAGGCAAACACAGCGGTGATGTTTGATGGAGGAAAACAAAAGGTGGACACATCACAGGGCGTCAGAATCAATTCCTTATTCAATTAAAGTTAAGTGTAAAGTACAGTTAGACAGACTGTAATCAGAGATATTTCCAGCTCGTCACAACTCGCCTTGTATTTTTGTCATCATGACATTGTATTTACCAGCTCAAACTTATATGGATGAGAAGACAAAGGCAAACAGTCAAATTATTACCGAAACTGTCCTTCACTGTAGATCCACTTCCTGCTTCAACTTTAAACACACTCACAGTTTAGTATTCCTAAAACAACGTACATTGTGCAAAGTGTGCCAATGAAATGTGGGGGATAAGGGTACACTCTTTAATACAGCGTCTTATTCATGGTGCTACACTTGGGCAGGCACAAAAAACAAAGTAGGCAAAGTAGAAGAAAAGTTTTTTTGATGCTCAAAAAAGCACTAATTTGAAGACATAAAGAAACTTGTATTAAATCTGTTATATATAATTATTGTATAAAATATATTATTATGTCTCTACTGATTGAAATATAACTTGATCAGCTTGTGTTTCTTATACTGTCTGACTTGCTTGTAGCTATCTTATCAACTACTTTTATATAAACCACTTTAAGTATAAAACAAATAAAGAGTGCATATTTTCTCTAATAGATATATAAAAAAAATAAATATGAATCAAGTCGTGAACCACAATTTTTCCTTAAGGTGAGGCTTTTGCTGATTGGCAACTACATTCAGCCACAAGTGACATTTATGTTTCGGGGATGCTACTTTCCGAAGAGGTGACTTAGATCATTTATTTCAAGAAGACTTTGGGGTGCCTCCTTGACAAAACATAAGCCATGGACAATGCTTAAGGAAGATGGTGGGCAGCAGGTGGTCCATCAGGCAGGTCAGCTGTTGGCTCGAAGCTTGGCAGTCCATCAGAGCTGTAGTAGGCCTCACACAGGAGAGTGGTTCAGCACTCAGGCTGGTGAAACGCTCAGGACGCAGGTTGTCGAAGAAACATGGACGATCGGACACAGGTCTGAGGGTGTAGTAAGTTTAGTTTGGTTGCCCATGGAACCACAGAATGTGGAGGGGTGAGCTGAAGTCAGGCTCACACAAGATGGAGAGAGACTCTGGGTCTTTGCTGTTATTTACAGTTCAGTGTCAAGCAGAACCTTGGGACCAACAGAGCGCAGGTTTAAGAAGTGACAGCGAGTCTTTGCTGTTTCACTCCTCCATCTCCACTCACTCTGTTCAAATGGAGACAAGACGAGAGAGAAAAGCATATGAGCATGGCTTTACCACTATAGTTTGGGAGTAAAAGGACAATGACCAGGGATGTGTGAACTTAACACAACCTTATTAACATATACAGTACATATCCTGTGGTAACCGGTAAATTTGAGAGTAGGTTTAAGTGGCAATAAATACGTTTTCTGCTTTAACCTATCATTGTGAAAGTGAAAGTGAAAGTTAACTGATTCATGTAAAATTGAGAAAACATCTGCATTTATATCGGTTCCCTAAGTCTTGCGTTCACTTTGGACTATGTCTGCCACCAGGGACAAGTGTAAAAATTAGAGCCTGTCCTCCAACTCATACGACGATCTATGAAGCAGCATATTATGACGTATGTGGTCGTTTTAAAGACAGCAGACTGCTAGCGTTTCTTATGTATACGGCCAGTAGCTGTCAGCAGTGGACCTGGTAGATCTGTCAAGTTGCAAAGTAATCATGCTAATTCTCTGCCACGTCACCCTAACCATCACCCTTACATTTACAAGCTCATAAACCACGCATTTGTAAAGTCCACGATGCTCTGAAGTGAAAAAAGTATTTGTGGCATATATACCTTCTGTCATCGGTAGAGGCGCTATTTTAGGAAACGGTCTTTATGTTTGTTGGCTCAATTTACAGCACAAAGGAAGTGAGCTGCCTCTGTGCAACCAAACAGATGTAGAAGATACTGTTTTACTGCTACCTCTATCAGCCATAAACAAATATCTATTGATTGATTTATTGTTTCATGATTTAAACATTTCCGGTGGTGGCATGTCTTTCCAATGAGCCGTGGTGACAACATGTTGGTCTGTTATGATCAGTGAGTTGATAAGACGGAAAGGAACTATTAAAATTGCCATTTTAATTGACACCAAATTTAACAGGTCTAGATCATTGCAAATGGTATCCTAACATTATAACTACTGATATTATCAATAGGCAAAATAATAACAATACACAAAAAATGTTTGCCGATCTTGGATTTGAGACTATATAGCAGTTGGTTGATGACTGAAGGCATCATCCATAAAAAAATGTGTGTAATGTTGTTGTCCTCCTCTTCACTCATACAGTCTAGTTTTAAGGTGAGCAGGGAGAAACAGCCTGTGTACACTGCGTCAGGGGGGCGTTAATAGCTTCTCCTCCATTCGTAGTTCCACTTTCCATTTTTAAGAAGAGGAATGTATCATAAATTCTTCAACTTTATAAAGTCGCTCTTCGACAACTAAAGAGTTCAAAATGTAAATAAAACAGAAGACAGGGAAGATTCTGATGCATCATGTTTGATAAGAATCACTTAGTGAACTCTCAGATTTACTTTTTACAATAATCCACATAAAAGTCAACGCCTCCGAAAAACAATCCAAAACCACAACATCCAGGGTGCTCTCAGGTTCCTTGGGCCTCTTCCTACCACATGGTAATCACAGGCGGGGTCAGTCCAGGTCAGGCCTGTCAGTGTGGCTCCCAGGAGAAGCTCTGAAGGGCCAAAAATCCAAACTATTTTTGCATTCTACTGGGGACTGAGCCTGAGACCAATTTGAGAATGACTGTAGCACAGGAAACTAATCAGCTAAATGCATGTAGGTGGAATTTCTGCTCTTTCAGAGTTTGGTATAAGTACTTCACATCAAGAGGTTTATGAACAGCGTAGCTCTCTGTTGTCTGATGTGAACAAGTGAACACAAACACAGTGTATGTGTTATGGTGTTGGAAGGGTGGTACTGCCTGTGGATGGACTACGCATGTAAACAATTATGTATGTGGGGGAAAGAAGTTTTGGTTTGACTATAACGTCTCATAAGCTATGGTACATGCTGACACATTAGTCCAAGTAATTTACTATATCATTATGTCTCTAAAGCTATTGCAGTTTTTTTACTTAATTAGATTGTCTTGTGGGAACATTTAACTGTAAATAAAAAATATAAAAATGTAAATAAAATATACAATTCTATTTTATTGATAAGATGTTAATTAAATATTATATTATTGTATTATTTCATTTATGGAATCTAAATATTCTATTTAGTTTAGATCAAGATGAAAAAACAACAAAGAAAACTGATAACAAAGGGGTGTGGCATTTTTATGTTGTTATGGGTTTTCCTGTGGCAGTGACAAAACCCAGACCAATGTCGTTTGTGGTTCACTAATGAAACAGTGATTCTGAAATATAAGACAAGTAATGTTACATACATGATTTTTTATTAATCCCTCTTTTCTCTTCCCTTTTTCAGGATTAATCAAAGGGTCCGGTGTCAAGAATTTGGGGAAATCTAAAGGCAGATAATAACAATCACCAGTAGATAATACCAAAGAAAAAGGCTAACTCTACAATGTGATCCTAATTTTGGTCCTGGCAGATGTGACAGCACCTGTGGGAAGTAAAAATTCATGAAATATTTCACTCAATTAAAGCTACTGTTTATTTAAAGAGCATCCAGTCAACTAAAAGAGCAAAATGCGAAACTTAAAATTACAAAATGAGAGACCTACCCCTCCATGAAACATCATACGTTTAGCTGGGGCCCAAGCCCGTCACCTGGAAAGCATGGTGGGTCACAGTGTTCAGGGCTGTGTGCAGACAGGAGCACCCTGAGAGTGCTCAGCTGTAAGTGTTGAGCTCCACAGTTAAGACAGACCTACCCCTAGTTTTTCACCTCCACATCAAGCACCGACCTTCATTTATCAAAGCCAAGTCCTGGCCTGGACTTTTGACACACTGGGACTGCACTTGTCATCGAGACCATATATTATGTCAGTTAAAGCTGTTTTTTATTAGCTGGATGACAGATAGTTCTTTAATTGTTTTGTTATTTTTTTTCTCCTTATGTGAGAAAACATGAGCTTGAACATGGGAATGTGTGGACTTCGCTGTTGCTATGTTTGGATAGAAAAATGGGAAAGTCTTGCAGAGCATGTGTGAGGATTGCTAATGTGGCAATATATAGAAAGCTGACAGCACAATGACGTGTATCCAGTGTGTATCCAGTTCTTGGGACATGGTTTTAGTTAAACATATAACAGAGGAGGTTTCATGATAAATAAACAACTTAATCAGTGTGTGATTTTGAATCTCTTGGGACCGAGTGCCATCTCTGATTTTAGGTGAGAAGACCTCAGTTAATTACCAGTTTATTTCAAAACATATTAATCTAATACAGCAGCAGCTAATCTTTTTTTCTTTTGACCACTTATAATGAATTAATGTCTACGTGTGACCTGACATCCTCCTTGAGGTATGATCAGATTAACTAAAGTGCAGGAATGAAATTATTTGATTATGAAACCAATTATTTTTCAAGAAAAACTGCTGTTACCAGCAGATGTTTAGCAAAGTGTGAAGATGTGAACAAAAGTGTGAAGATTCGGTCCTTTAGTCTATTTTATTTTAATGTGTCTTGAAAGAACACTATAGGTTAATAAAGATAGCTTTGTTCATTTCAAGTTTCTGAGTAAGCCATGACTGTGTGACAGTGAGTGAGCATCTGAAGCAGCTAAATGGAATTCAGACGTCATCCCCGTGTTATTTCCTCCTGTGCATTTCCCATGTCAGTTCATGAGAAGACATTCTCACAATATGGACTTACTAAGGAATAGTTAAATAATCATTCAAGTTTAATAGAACTTTTCTGCTGGTTCATTCTTAATCTAAAATATGAGCAATCCACACTGTGCTTCTTCAATTTTTCAACTATCGATCTGAATGAGCTCTGCATTTCTATGTTTTTTATTTTAAAATCCAAGGGAATTCAAATATGTCTCCACTTTTCTTTGCTTATGTGGGGTGAGGTTGAAGTGCCAGCAGGCTAAACAGGGTATTCCAGATGTCCCTCCCCATAGCAATGTTTTCCAGCTTCTTCTGGGAGATCCCGAGGTGTTCCCTGGCCAGATGGAATATGTAATCCCTCCAGCGAGTTCTGGATCTGCCCTGGGGTCTCCTCCCAGTTGGAGATGCCCAGAAAAGCTCCAAAGGAAGGCAGCCCATGAGGCATTCTAATTCGATGCCCAAACCACCTCAACTGGCTCCTTTCAATGCAAAGTAGCATGTACTCAAATCTGTGAGATCAGATAAAACCTATGGAGGTAACTGATTTTGGCAGCAATCCAATTCTTTCCTTCATGACCACATTTGAGGGTTGGAATGTAAATCAACTAGTAAAGCAAAAGCTTTGCCTTCCAGCTCAGCTGCCCCTTCTTTATAACGAACGCGCACTTTCCTGCTGACCATGAACATCCTCCTGTCATACTCATCAGCTCCTACTTTGGTTATATAAGGACCATGTTTGCAGTGACCCTGGTACCCCATACTCCCATTGTACCTTGCCTGTAGAGGTTGCAACCCAAGAATACACTGGTGGATATGATCAGTGATGGAAGCAATCAATGTATAGAAGGAGGCCATTTGTGTTGGCTCTGGAGCCTCTTGAAGCAGTAGACAGGTAGAAGGAAGCCAGAAGGGTTGTCACCTAGAGCATGGGAGGAGTCCAGAGAGGCTTTCCTCCAGGGAGTCCTGGTAAATGATATGATGACTCTGGGAGGGAACGAAGGGTTTGGCTCCGGCTGTATTCAGTCGGGGAGTTGCTGATTCAGACTGGGGTTATTGTAGAGTGGTTGAAAGAGCATTTTGAGGAGCTCATGAACTCGAACAACATGTCCTCTGTGGAGGAGGCTGAATCTGAAGACTAGGGGGAATCTTCACAAAAATCCCTGACATCGGTTGCTGAGGTAGTCAAGATGCTCCTCTGCAGCAAGGTGCATGGTATGAATGAGATTCACCCTGAGATGATGAAGGCTCTGGGACATTGGTGGTCTGTCTTACTGGACACGCCGCTGCAATGTCACGTGGATGACAAGGACAGTACCTGTGGAGTGGCAGACCTGGGTTTTGGTTCCCCTTTACAAAAAGTTGGACCAGAGGATTGTGCTCAGCCTATCCGGAAAAAATAAAAGTTGAGAGTTAAAAAGTTTAAAATTTTGTTGATGCTTAATACAGTCAAATGGGATAGATTTTGACTTTATGAGGACAACAGGTGTCATTATGTGCTACCATGTTTTTGCACTATCATGAAATGAATTATGAGGCTTAGAATACCTTTCATCAAAGCTATGTGTCTAACAGTCGTCACAGGTCAGTTTTGAGGTGTCTCCTAAGTGTTAGAAGGCGGAACATTCCAGAGAATTGACAAATTAATAAAAAAAATACATCAGAGATTGGCTGGAGATGTATAAATAAGCATTTCATTTTAAAACAGTTCCTTGACTAAACATTCACTCTGGGATAATCGATCAGCATGTGTTCCTCTGACCTTAACTTAAGTCAAATAACTTTGGAAATGAGGTCTAATGATCATACATTCCAAAAAGAGGTGTAAGATTGATGGTAATGAGTTGGAATGAAGTTGGCAAAATGCAGAATTGACACTTTATACTTCATGCTTTAAAAAAACCAGACCAGGACAAAAGTCACATGGCTGTACCAGTTTAACGTGTTTCTACCGCGCTAACACCCTATCCCTCATCCAAGTTTTAATGCAAATCTGTTCAGTACTCCTTGCATAGTCCTGCTGAAATATAAACAAACAAATAATAATGACCTTCTTCTCAGCATTAAAAAATGCAGTAACATGAGTAATTCTACAGTCTCGCGTTACTCACAATCTCATTGATTCATCACAATTCATATCATTCTATATTTGTATTCACATTTTTTTCCTCCTGTCTTTGTGCTACGTAATGCCATATCCTAGATCTGACATGTCAAGGACATGCAGCATTGACCCTCTCACCTAACTGGCTTTGATGAACATCTGTATTTTGGGAGTGCTCCTATAAGCTCCCATTAGCTGCTTTTTTCAGGTCTTAATTCAGTTTCCTTTCCTTTTCTCTGTGCAGCCATAAACATGTTCGTTTTCCCATCATAGTTTGTTTAAGGGTATATAAATGTTTTTATTTTTTTTATTTTTCTCTGTAGGCAGTGCTGCAACAGCTTCTGGTGTGATGGGGAGCTGCAGAGTGGATCAGGGACACTGCAGCTGCCGCAGAACTGAAGCAGAGACCGGACCCGGGCTTATTTGTCGTTTACAAGCTCAGCTTTAACTCTGATGATTTCCAGATGTTACAGATGTTATTACCACATTATTGCTGCTGGTAGAGCCCCAACTGTGAAACCAACCACAACAGGCCCAGCCTCAGTACTAGCGGTGGAAGTAGAAAAGTTTGACTCTGTGTTGTTTCTTTTGGCTACAGGCCACTGGGGCCTCTAAAGGCTTTAACTGATGTATTTAGGAAATTTGAGGCTCCAGCAAAGAAATCATGAGGTTTTCAGTAGAATGTTCAAGGTGCAGAGACTCAGATACATAATAATGTATATACACCCAGTTTTCAGTTTATTCAGGAACACAAAGCTATAACCAATGTGGTCTAATGCAAAAGGTCTGTTTTGACGTCAAATGGTTTCAAAAGACGTTCCGATTCAACTGTATGATCAGTTTTTGAGGCTGTAGTCTTCCGTTCTGATGAACTGCACTTCATTATGTTCCTGTTATATTGTCTATTGCAATTAAATCAGTGACACTTAGTATAATGTTACACAGTTAAACAACAAAAAATTCTCATCACAAGTTCCACAATCTTCTTATTTCTGAGACTTTCAGCCACATGTCATGGCTTTTATGGCAAGTTATTGCTGACATGCTTTTGTTGATATGTGTGTTTTGGTCACGCAACAACAGGTGATCCACATGGCTATCTGGGAACACCAGAATTAAACCAAACCAGCTGCCACTGGGAAAAGGTCAACAGTTATTGACCAGAGGTTCAGAGGATGACATTTAGAGACTAGGGTAATTACTTCCTTCTATAGAACTTAGTGTTATCGTGTAACTGAAAATATGTATTTTGGTCACATGATGACAACTTAACAGCATCCTGTATGATGCAGTGAGATGCTCGTTAAAAAGCAAAGAAGTGGACCTTGAAAAAGTAACTACAATATTGTTTTGTCACACCACTATTCATTAGTGTCAAGAATAGACATTCACTGACATCGTAAAATAAAAATCAATCGTTGTTTCTGCTCAGTCAAATGTGAAACACTTTGTGTACGGAGAAGAGCAGTTAATGGTAGATAACAATATTGAAAATTTCTATCATTAGAAAATGTTCCATTCATGAAACTGTTAGTCCCCGACCAAGCTATTATACAACCAGAAATATGCAAAGAAACAAATGAAGATTGTTTCTCTCAACTTTCATGTACTCTCCTCCACTCTTGCGTTTGCTGAACTCAAATTTGTTATTAGCAGGATTTGACATTTGTGTTGTATCAAGAACACAGTCATTCCATCCTTATCATATCATCACACAACTGAAAGGTTTTGCTACGTTCTATAAAATAATATCTACCATTAAAATCTTACAATTGATGGTACACAGTCCTTTAATTTGTACAAATTCAGTTATAATTTATTTAATCTAATAAAATAGTAACATGTGCAGCTGCATAGTCTCTACAGGTGAACAGGAAAAGGCAAAAGAATAACTAATAGATATCACCATGAAACTTCCCAATTTGATTACTAATACTAAGATAATTATGTCCTCTATCACAAGTTCTCTAAAAACTTTGCATTAAGATATGTAAATGATTTATTATCTAATTCCACAAGGGTCAAAATAGATTTACTCATTCATCAATTTTCGCTAACTAATCAGAGCCAAAAGTTTTTTACAGAGGGGATATCTGTATTTATTGCACCATAAATCAGAAAACAGTCAACAACCATAAAAAGAAGGTTTTTAGGAATAAAATGTTCTATAAATCCGGCTTTGAATGAAAGCCGAGTGAAAACCCTAATTTTCATTTTCATTTTTTCTTTATTTCGAACAAAAAAAGCAAGTGTGACAATGCATACAAACAAAAAACAAACAAACAACATGTTTATAAAGTGTCATAAACAATATTTACAAATAAATAAATCGTATATGTCCAAAAAGGAGCAGGAGGAAGCCAAAGCGTATTAATTCCCATCCCTTATTCAATGGCTCATAATTAACAGTACACATTTCGGAAGCTATAAACACCTATTTCCAACAAATTACACCAAATAAGTTAAATTGAAACCCTAATCAAATATTTATGAAGCCATACAAAAAGAAAGAGAGAGAGAGAGGGAGAAACAACAATGCAGAAAAAACCCTCATACTATACAGTATCTCTTAGTTATATATATAACCTATCACCCTATACTACTTCAGAAGGAAAATAGTATAAAAATGTTAAGAAAGTTAATTAATATGTTTAGCCACATATCACATGAAAAAAATGTGTTTATCTGTTATACAATCTAACCTTGAATAAAAGTAGCAGAAGTCAGTGGTTGGATTTTGATTTCAAAGGTGGGGGGGACACAGTTACAGTACTAGGGCTTTAGTTTGTCAGATACCCCTACCCGAAAATGGATGGTTATAACAAAAGTATTTTCTCCCCCCAAAACAATAAAAAAGTGATGATCTTTGGCTTATTCAATTCAATTCAATTCAATTTTATTTTATTTGTATAGTGCCATATCACAACATACATTGTCTCAAGGCACTTTACATAGTGAGGTCAATATTACAATATTACAGGGAAAACCCAACAAATCCCACAATGAGCAAAGCACTTGGCGACGGTGGAGAGAAAAAACTCCCTTTTAACAGGAAGAAATCTCTGACAGAACCAGACTCAGTTGTGGGCGGAGCTTCTGTCTCGACCGGTTGGGGTGAGGAGAGAGAGGAGGAAGAGAGGAGAGGTGGGCAGAAAGAGGGTGGGAGGAGAGACAGTAGGAGAGAAGAGAGAGAGAGGACAGTTGTACAACCGCCGCATTAATCTCTACCAGATTGATACTTATAATTTAAAAAAAATACAATTATGTTGTTGTTATTATTAGTAATGATATTAATATTAATAATAATAATAACAATAATAATGACGGGTTTGGGTCCTGCAGCTCTGTGGTCAGAGATACACTAGGAGAGATAGAAAACACAAACAGGGTTAATGACATGTACTGTAAACATATCGCAGGAAAGGGGGGTTGTGTAACAGTTACTTTAATTTCTACCAGACTGATACTTATAATTAGTGAAAACTGACACTTATAAATACAATGATGTTATTAATAATAATAATAGCAATAATAATAATAAATGTTTTTGTAGGCCTTGGTGATCAGGGGGGGAAATCATTGTAGCCTAAAACCCCCCCAAAATGGTATTAGTTGTCGTTAAAATTGTCTAAAAAATTGCTGGACCTTCGTTACACATTTTGCTGGATTGTGTATTTAGATTATTGCCAAATGTTTCCAACGTACAAAAATCAGAGGAATCTCTCATTTTGTTCCAGCTTACAGTCCATTACCTTTCACAAAGCTTTCACAAAGGATGTTGAGACACTATAGTAGGTAGGATTGTAAAAAGTGGGGGGGTCCAATACTGCTTTCTGAAAAAGTGCGGAGGGGGGGGGGCATGTCCCCTGTGTCCCCCTGCAAATTACGCCCTTGGCAGAAATGCATATTAGAATATCTAAATGTAATGAATCATCTAATAAATAAACACGATGACGTGATCGTTATTCATTGGCGGCACAGAGGATAATAACAAAACATCTTCATGCACAATTACGTTGTTACACGACTGACCAAAGTCCTTTGGAGGGTCGAGTGCTCGTTTTTTCGAGCTTCCGCAAAGGGACCCGCCGCCCGCTGTGAACTCTGGGTAATGGCGTTTCTGCTGTTGTTGATGCTTGAAACGCAACACAGCGGCAGCTGTGCGGCAGAAGGCGAACGTGACAAAAATGATGGATGGAAAGACCGTGATAGTGACCGGCGCCAACAGCGGGATAGGCAAGGCCACGGCAGCGGGCGTCGCGAAGCTGCGGGGCCGCGTGGTCATGGCCTGCCGGGACCTGAGCAGGGCCGAGGAGGCAGCCCGGGAGATCCGACAGGAGACCGGTGCGGACAGCACACAGCTGGTCGTCAGACAGCTGGACCTGGCCTCGCTCGCGTCTGTGCGCGCGTTCTGTCGAGACATAATAAAGGTAGCGAGATTATACATTGACGTAACTAGGCAACGTTCGCTATCCAAGACAGCCCGCGTAACTTCCGTGCCCCGCGTAAACAGAAAGTAAAACTAGACGCCCTTCAAAAAATGTGTTTTTTAACATAAGTGGACCCCTTTTATTCCTATAATTTCCACCAACAAATAAGTTTAGTTAGTTTTCTCCCCAACCAAATACCACTCTTTAATTCGGCATACATTCGATGCCACAAATGTCACGTGTTCACTCACATATTCAAATGTATAAGTCTGCCGTTCCTGTCTAATCCCTGTTAACCCTGATAACTGCGACAACATCTGCATCAGGTGCTACTTAGTGGATTATTGAAATGCCGAGTGGAAGAACATCACGCATGGATTTACAACACTACCTTATACTTACATGTATTTGTTTCGTTTGTTTTGTTATTAATATGTCTAATAGGTCTTCCTTTGTCAATTGTAATCTCATAGCTCAGGAGCATTTGTAATGGTAAATAGAATGCCATCCCGGTGATATAATATATATGCCTTTGTTTATGACCAAGATATGTGTTCTAAAATGAAGCCCTTTAATGTTTGTGGGCGTGCAGCCAGGAAGAGAAAGGCAGATATGTGTGTTGTTATCACTCTCATTATCATTAGTAGTAGTATTTGTATTATTACTAATATTATTAGCAGCTTTCAGTACTTAAATGATAGTGCCTTTTAACCTGAATCTCTGCCGTCAGGTTTTTTTTTCCAATTTACAGATTTTAGCACGGGCTGCACGGTGGTGTAGTGGTTAGCACTTTAGCCTCAGAGCAAGAAGGTTCCAACCAGGGCCTTTCTGTGTGGAGTTTGCATGTTCTCCCCGTGTGTGCGTGGGTTCTCTCCGGGTTCTCCAGCTTCCTCCCACAGTCCAAACACATGCAGAATGGGGTCTTGTTCATTGGAGACTCTAAATTGACCGTAGGTGTGAATGTGAGAGTGAATGGTTGTTTGTCTTGACCCTTAAATGGATAAAGCGGTAGACGATGGATAGAGATTTTAGCACCACTTTTTCAGACCCCTCCAAAGGAAACTAATTGACCTCTTTGCTCATCAGAATTTTATTTCAGGACATTGCTCCACTTCCCCTTTGCCAAAAAACATCCTCGTTATTGAAATCGGAGCCATGACCAGCCTAGATGTCAGCTGATTCATCCCCTCCTGGAGCCCTGTTGGCTCATGGCCTGCTCCAATTTAACATCTCTAGCTTCTGACAGCGTTGATTCATTAGAGGGCACTAATATGCCGTGCTTCCAGCTTCAGCAGGTCTGTGAGACTTATGGCTATACACTGAACAGCTTATAGCCTGTAGTCAAACGTCCTGTCACTTTGATTTAACAGTGGGTCTGACTGCAAACATATTGGAGCTGTTCATGCTGGAGTGTGGACTGCTACTGCCAACCGATTATTTCCTTCGTCTTGCTCCTTCACATGCAAGCTCTTATTGTGAAGCAGCCAACAGAAATACAATCAATTTTGCCTGGGACAGTTTGTACAGGTATTGATAAGTATTGATATTCTTGATATTTTGGACAGTTTTAATAGGCGTACTAGTTTGGATGATGACAGGGACAAATGTTAGAAGAGGAAACGCTGCGAGGCTGTTTCATGGAAAACTAATTCTGCTGCGTGTGCAGCAGGAGATATGATCTCACTCAGCTCAGGTGTCCGAGGAAAAACCTTGCATGCTAGAATCAATCCTTCACTAATAGATCCATTCCTGAAACAGTTATAGCTATTTTCAATAGAACGTATTTCTGCCAATAGTGACTTTGCCTTCCGGAATCGCACCTGTTGCAAGCATGTCACGTCTCCTGACGTTTTAAGCAAGAATGTGGAATGAAAGCTGTCCAAAGGTAGAACCGTTTTCCCATCGCCTAAGGGTTATTGAAGAAACCCTGTCCTCCTTCAGCGACATTAGGCATCCTCCATTTATAACTGGCATTAAGATGTGTTAAGGGGAGATCCGATCACAATCAGATGGAGCTTGACTGCATGAAAGTACAGGTGTAAATGCACCAAGAGACGCGTAGAGGACGGATTGTCAGAGGCCGTCAGGGACACATCACACACAGGTGTAAATGCAACTGTGTTGACAACGTAAAATTCATCATTGTGTGCGACTTTCCGTCACCAGTGAGGCGGCAGCAGCAGATACAATCTGGACACAAAACGCATTTTAATACCTGGTGTAAATGGAGTCTAAACGCCCTTGAAATCAGTTTCTGTCAGAATAAAATAAGAATTGTGACCTGAGCAGCATAATGTGTGTTATCAGTTGTCAGCGGCTCAGTCAGTACAACCAGTTGAGTGAGAGAAACAGGAGAAGAAACAAATGAGCAATGAGTGTGGGGTGGAAGGTGTGGTGGCTCCCTGACTGTTGTCAATCTAAATTTACTGAAGTATAAATTATTGAATGCTTTTTTTAATCAGCCTACTTAAACCTATTTTGATATCAGGTGCAGTTTGATGGATGTCAAAGTCTGCCTCCTATCGCTTTAGCTTAACTGCCATTATTAAAGCGGACGCTTTATTAATGAAGCTGATGCTTTTTGCTTTGGACAAAATCCCTCATCTAAAAGACTGAAAAAAAAGACATGTTTACCATACAGTATAGCTTTTGAATATTACATAGAACTGACACTATTGCATGTCCTCAAATGCAGGTTACAGCTTGTATAGTCAAAGTAAAAGCCCACATCTTATCTATAGAAATCTCATGACCTCTTCTGTGCTGCTGAACAGGAGGAGCCTCGGTTAGACGTGCTGGTCAACAATGCTGGGGTCTACCAGTGTCCGTACACCAGAACAGAGGACGGCTTTGAGATGCAGTTTGGGGTCAACCACCTGGGCCACTTCCTGCTCACCCACCTGCTCCTGGATCTCCTGAAACGATCGGCCCCCAGCCGCATCGTGGTGGTCTCCTCCAAACTCTACAAGCACGGCCACATTAACTTCGAGGACCTGAACAGTGAGCACGGCTACAACAAGGCCTTCGCCTACAGTCGAAGCAAACTAGCCAACCTCCTGTTTACCTGTGAGCTGGCCCATCGACTGGAGGGCAGCAGAGTGACGGTGAACGCTCTGACTCCAGGCATAGTGAGGACTAATCTGGGGAGGCACGTTCATGTCCCAGTGTTGGCTAAACCCGTATTTAACCTCCTCTCGTGGGGCTTGTTTAAGAGCCCCGAAGAAGGAGCTGGGACTCCTGTGCATTTGGCCTGCAGCCCAGATGTGGATGGTGTGCAAGGAAAGTGCTTTGCAGATTGTCGTCCTCAGGTTTTGCTGGACAAGGCCACTGACCGGGAAGTAGCCACTAAACTGTGGGACATTAGTGAAGTCATGGTGGGCATAACCACATGAGTGCTGAAATAAATTTACATTACAGAGAGAAGTGAATTATCTGAAATCATTGAAGCAGATCAAAAATATGTGTTTTGCTCTAAATGGAACTGAGTAGCAGTTCAATATCAATATCAATATCTTTTTTTTTACTGCTTTGCTTTGAAGAGTACCAACGTTTTTCCACAAAGCCTTGTTTTTATTTGAGAGAATAGATGCTCTTGAGAATTAGATACATTTGTGAATGAATACCAAAATTGATTTGAATAAAAAAGAAATATATAACATCTACTGTATATGTTCATCATATCACTATCATGACTTGCCAATTACTGACACATTTCTAGATATTTTAGATTGCAGGTCTTTTATAGTACCGTCTGACAGTGACAGACAAGTCAATGGTTTTGTATGTGTGAATGAGAGAGAGAGAGAGAGAAAAAGCACTGCATACAGCTCTACAATGAAGCAAATTGTGCAAAGCACTGAAGTTAGAGATACTTTATGTCATGTGAAAAAAAATGTAATCATTAAAATGTGGCGGGTCAAATATAGTGTAATTAGTGTACTGTATATATAGTAGCCTATAAACAACAGCTGCTCACAGGGTATTAACCCACCCCCCTTTCACTGTCATTAAAATTTAAATAATTTCAAACTAAGCAAACTGAATTTCTATGTTGCCATGACTGAGACATTTTGGAATCAGCAGTGGAGGAGTAGGAAAGATGCAGTGGTGCTGTGAAAGAACCAACATCGTGATTTCGGTGCTCACCTGAATCCTGAGATTGCATACAAAGTTAATGCAACAACGAAAAGACGCGTAATTTGCGTCATTCATTAAACAAAATTCCTGTGGCTAAACTCTTATCCCTACAATTGCTGATCTATTTATTTCCCCTTCTATAGTAAAGATTCAGCGTTAACACTACATTTGATTGTACATGTCCGAACTGGAGAATAAGAACACACTTTGCACTATAAATCCTCAATTCAATTCAATTTTATTTGAAAAGGGCCAAATCATCTCAACGCATGTTACAAATTACAATAGTACAGAGAAACCCAACAGTTCCCACAAAGAGCAAGCCACAATTCCGTTATATATTAATCATTTCTAAGTAATTGTAAGAGTCAATTAAATTGCTTCCATAAAAAGAGCGATCACAACAACTTAAAACATTAGTATATATTTTGGTTTTGAAAGCAAACATGCAGCTGTTTATCCACATTGAAACAATAGATAACATTACATGTTACATCCAATAGTAACTGTAGTTTTTAGTCCCAGGAACTTTTTTTCGAGAAACTAATAGGTTCTTTCAGACTGCTGTTCGCCTGCATTTCCACCAGGGATTTCATACCAGTTGGTGGTAGGAGACTCTGACGATGATGCTATGAATCCAGCAACACTGCATGTAAACATGGAAGAGATTCAAATGGTGCTGCTATTGATCAGAAAAGAGACGCGCACCAGGATCAAAGTGTATTTAAACCACCTGAAATGCTTGACATAAATGTTCAGCACTGCCAGTCCCACCCGAAAGGTTCCTGAACTTTTGCCAAAAAGGCTACTACCCTCTGAGCAGGGACTTTTTTGCGGGGTAAAAAAGTTCCCCTGAAACTGAACTTAAACCCTTGGCCCCTGCGGTTGGAAATGTACAGGGTTCCTGCAAAGGTTCCTAGTTGCCCGGGAAAATTCCCGCGGCGTAGACTCCGCTTTAGTTGCGAGTTTCTACTCAGATGTTACTGAGACAGGATCCAGAATCCTTACTCTCGTGGAATTGTGTCTATCCTCCCCTGAGAAACTGTTAAGACGAGTCTTCTCAGGCACCAAGCAAGGTCACCCTGTCTGTGGCAAGCCACAACAATCATCGAGCAGCTGAAGTCTCTCTCGAGGTGTCATAGTCGCAGGGAGATGACAACATTACCCTAAACTAAATACACCACAGAGACCGGGAACATGCAGATTGTCTTGGGGTGCCATACACTGACCACCTTGTTGATCTGTGTAAACGAACCAGATATCTCCTCGATATATATTGAGCTCTCACAATAAATACTTCTGCTTAAGACATCCACGGTTTCCGTCTCCTTTAATCAGCATCCACTCCTTCAATTATTCCTTTTCACTTACATGTATTGTAACTCCTCGACAAGGTCCTCTTTTGAAGCTCTTCCTTGGATAGACCTTCCTATGATAAGTAGGCACTTACAGTAAAATGATCACTGCACACATCATCCAGAAAACAGTTGGATTACAACCAGCCACTGAGCCCCTGAATTAAATTAAGTTTCTTCATGGGTTAGTTAAGCTTCAATCAGCCATGCTGGTTGCTCTGAGAGTGGTCATTAGCTGGCTGTATTTTCTCTCCTTGTCACCCACAAATAAAAGCACTTCTCCCTACATGGAGTGGTAGTGAAACCCCCAGGATACATAATGATTTTCCCACCTGCATTCTTCATTAGGACATTTTCTGGATCATTTATAGAGTGCTGGAAAACAAGGTGGAAACACAGAGGCAGCCACTTTATCATATCCATCTAGCACAAAATGCTCCCGGGGCATTTTAATGGCAGCTCCATACTATTTATTTTACAAATAACTCCCAATTAGCGCAATTACAGAATTTAATGTTCTTAATCGGTGCAGTAATATTGATAGGTACTCCGGCGCTAATATAGATGTGAGGCCCTCGCTCAAGCTGCTTATGCTTCAAGGTCCAACACATGATGGTTCAATTAAAAGTGCATTAAGTCTGTCTTTTCCTCGGCTTCTGTTGGACTTTGCTCACTGTGTTCAGGCCTCCAGCATAATCACCTCATACATCAAAACCAGCAGCAAATGTATTACTACTCCTCCTTATCAGGCAAGAGAGAGTGTATTACAGATACATTCATGCTCCCCATAGGATCAGTTGACTTGATCTTAATTTGCCAAACACTTTTTGGTGAACGACCAAATGCCTGGACAAATCCAGGAGATTACAGATTTGCTAATGCCTGAGTTCTGTGAATCTGTGTACTTTACGTGTCAGATCGTCATCAACCACGGGTGTGACCTGAATTTTTTTTCTTAAAATTATTTTATTGTTTATACTTTCACTTGAATATGGAACTTAATGCACACGTAGCATGCGGCAGCCATAAAGGAGAGCATCTGGCTCCTATCAGTAGGATTTGGCTTCACTTTTCTGAGTTACCATGTCCTCCAGTTTTATATACTGTCTGTGGTACCAATCTACTGCCCGGATCCCTCTTGGGACATCCCTATTTTTTAGATATTTCTGCATTAGAAAAAAAAATCTATCTTAAGAAGTTGTCTTGAACAGCCAAATGCCGTTTGACCTTCCGACCAGCAGTTCTTATGGTGTATCCAGGCAGTTTAACATGTGATTTTGAGAATATTCGGCTGATAATTGTGACATACATACTGATTGATAACCTGTATCAGCCTTGGAAATTATTATACATATGCATTAGCATGCACATGTACACAGCATAATGGATATTGTGAGTTTCAGATTAACAAAACACAGGCATTCAAAATCCGCGATGAGTGTTCATTGGTTTGCGGTAAATCCTTTCTGTAGTTTGGGGTGAAGTTACCCTGCAAAGCCTTCACTGTGGAAATAACATGCACCCAGAGACCCCAGCTCATGAGGCTGCTGCAAAGCATTCTTCTCCCCAATGACACAAGCTGGGATAACCTTACACCACACTTGACGTTAGACATGATGGTGCAACCGAGGCCACAACAGTCCACGGCAACACAATTAGGGAGGGTGATGAAAATCTTGAAAGAACATGTGGAAAGATTATAGTTTTACACTTTGGGGGTTAATAGTTTCATGCTAAAAGCCCCATGTGTCCCTCAGATAGAGCCGCAGCACTGCAGAAGTACAGACCGCAAGAGAGCAGCTGTGATTAAGATGTAAGGAGCTGCAGTTGAACAGCGTGACAGGAAATAAATGTTCATAGTTTAAATGTAGCCTCAGGAACACAGAATATCTACAGGAGATATGCATATGTATGTCAGATACAGACTTTCAAAATCAGTTTTGAGCAGGTCTTAAATTACTATAACAGATTCTACCATGTAGAAAAAAGCACATTTGCTGTTACTCAGGAGAGAGAGCGGGTTGTCCACTTACCAGAAGGCCGATTGTTCGATCCTCCAGTTGGTATGACCAACTGGCAACCCACCGTGACGTCACCCTTTGGTTTGTGAACTGCCGTTTTTTAATCCATTTCGGCCAGCGCAGTCTTGGTTTTTTGAAAACAGAAGTTACCATATTTAGAGGAGCGGGGCGTGGGACTGACTTAGAGCCCATTCATTGAACGTCTACCTACACCTGCAACCATGCACCTATTGGACGGTACTAGCAGTCAATCACGCTGTATCCACGCGCCAATGCATATCCTGCTTTCTTGTCTACTCTACTTTGAATGGGACCATAATTTACAAAATGAACATTACTCTGTATTGAAAAAGACTTGAAACTAGCAATTGATAGCATAAACTCCACAGGAAATGTTTACTGAGGTAATCTATTTTCTCATAGACTTCTATAGAAACAGACTTTTTTTGGAACCAGTGAGTCTTCATCTACTGGTGATTCCAGAGAATTCAGGCTTCAGGCACTTCCGCGTTTGCTTCACATTCTGTACCAGGTGACAATGTCCATTTTTATATACAGTCTATGAGCAAGACACTGTGCCGACAGTGTATCGATGATGTGTGAAAGACAAAGCACTCTGTTGTGCTCTATGAATGTGCGTATGAATAGGTGAATGTCAATTTTACTGTAAAGCACTTTGGGTGGTCAATAAAACCAGAAAAGCACCACGCATATTTACCCATCACACCCCAGTACAATGAAAACGAAATATAAAATTAATTTGAAACTTTGAAACATTAAGCACAGTCATCCTCGTGTCTTTTTTGCTTGTTTACAGTCAACAACATACATCACTATGGATACAGAGCATATCTGTAAAATGCACTGTTACTAGGTTGATTTAAACTTAGAAAATATACGTAATGGTAAGCCATGGTTTCAATTATTATTTAAATTTCCGATAACACGCAGCAGCCCTGGTGTGACCTGTTAAATCACTGAGTAGTAATAACCATGTTGTTTGTGCTGAATATCATTTTTACTATAAATTTAGTCTAGCCATATACACTATTTTGCTGGGTTTTGGCTTAACCGTGGTAAGGAAAAATGAATCATATCGGTAATAAAACAATCGATTATGCAAATGTTAAATTGTCAAGTCCCACTGAGAGCAAGTCTGACATGTCAGTAAAATATGAAGTGTGATGTATAAATATCAAAATACTGGAAAGAGCTGTGTTACGCTAACTAAAGCGCAGCTCTGGTAAACATCACGGGACTGGCGGTGAAAGTGAGTGACGGGCTGCTGGCAGCTGGATGATGTTTCTGTCTTTAGCAGCCTGTCTTTTTTTTTTTTATGGCTCTACATGTGGTCTTAAATCTCAGGTGCAATTTGGACAGAAGATTCAAGACTCAATTCTTTATTGCCATTTCAGTGTAGCTGTCAGGAATTTGGTTTGGTAAGCTCCACGCCGCTCGTACACTACTCGTAGTGTAAAAGCGTTTTGAGTGCTCGTAAAGACTAGAAAAGCACTACACTTAAATCCAGTCCAGTTGCCATAATACAAAACAGAAACCTCAGGGTAACACATCAACACACCGCGTACACACAACAAGTGGGAAAAACACAGAATGACCATAGTCAAACAATAAAAACTGAAAAGCATAATGAAATAAAATAAATACATAAAAACAGCAATAGCACAGGAATGCTATCAGCATCATAAACTAATAATTATGCACAGGAAACCATTACTGTTTCCTGTGGACAAGTATAATAACAACCACTCTTGTGTGAAGGAGTTGGGGAGGTTGGGTGGTGGTGACCTACAGGTAAGAAGCAGGGTTGTGACTGAGAGATTACTCACTCCCTGGAGCAGGGCCATTCATAATGAATTTCATAAAATAAGGCTGGGTTTTGCTCTCCATCTCTAACACTGTGGATCACTTAATGAGGCATGATTACAGCGACCGGTAACTCCCTCAACCTTCTCATGACGCAATGCAAAAACAGGAATAAATCCAAACCCATCATGAAAATGATCAGGTCATTCAGTTGCTACGCTGTGGGTGTGAGTTTTTGGAGTGCGGCCTCCTATCGTTTCTACTTTCACCAGGAATTCTTTATCTATGTCTTTTACCTTCTTTCTCAAAACCGGCCGGAGCAGCACCAAGCCTGCGCCAGGCTGAATGAAAACAGCCTGAATATTTGGTTTGGCCCAAGTCTCTGCACACCCTAATGTGTTCTGTGCTGCTGTGGCCTGAGACCACCAAGCTGAACTTTTCAACTCTCCCTGTAACACACTACTGTAATCTGTCCTGCCTTGTTTTTTCTATTGCATATTTATTACAAAGTTGACATTCTGAGGCATTTGAAGTGATTGGTGAGTGGTAATGTAGCCCATGGATTTACACAAAGAGACATGATTTTGGTTTACTGACGGTGCACTTACGCAGAAGATGTTAATCAGTCTACATCCTCTTTATTAGTCAGGCTTCCACACTTCACATGCAGTCATGAGATCAATGACTATCTAAAGAGTGTACCTCAAAACTGAAGCCACACCATCTGTATAATATAATAAATTAAATCAAATAAATGTAGAATATTTTTTTTCCACCGATGTCTTCTGCCATTTTGGGTAGTTCTTATAACACTTTGTTTGTTTTTCAGCGGGATCACACAAAAACTACTGGATGGATTTCCATGAAACTTCGGCACAGATCCAGACAAAGGGGAGGATTTCTGTATTCTTTTTTCACCTTCTTTAACATTGCGTTTTGTCATATTTTCAGAGGGAATAATACATGGATCTTGTAAAACAAATCAAGTATATTTAGGGGACTGATATCAAAAAAAAATCACGATCTTCGGGATTTAAATGTGGTTTCAGTAAACCCATCGGATTCATCTCAGCATTGAAACAGCAGGAATTCAACTTCTTCCGAGTACTACAACTAAATAAATGCTTCCTCCTTGGGAAAGCAACATGAAGAATTTATCAAACTGCTGTAGGGAACATACAGTTTAAAGCAGATCAAGCAGGTCGAACGTGCAGCCCATTGTGGTGGTTGTCATGTGGAGTGCACTGGTTAATGGCGAGCCTCAGTGCGCTGAGCGGAGAGCCCCCGTCAGCCCGCGCTCTGGTGAGTGAAAGGTGAGCGGCCGCGAGTCTCCGAGAGGAGAGAGAGCCCATAAATCATCTGGAAGAGTTTAGTGTAAAGTAGCAGGAGAGTTCCGCGGGGCCCAGGGAGCGCTTGTCTTCAGCCTACTGCTTGGCCAGAGGGATTTGTTTGCTTTAACCAATCCAGTCAGGAGAAGAGAGACATGGGCCTGCTCTTCTCAGGCCCACCGTGGGACTGTCCCTCCCTTTCCCTCCTCTTTCTGTCAAACACATACATACACACATACATACACACATGTTCTCTCACATGGTTTCTCTCTGCAGGAGGGTGTACATTCACTAATACACAGTAATATAAAATATGTAAAAAGGGGGGTGTACTGGAGCAATTGTGGCATGTGCAAGTTAACTCTGACTACGCCAGGCTACTTTGAAGCCACATGCCAAAAATAACTATTTAATATCTATCTCTGGACTGTGGATAGAATCATGCATGTTTCCTCTGTTACGAGGCCTTAAGCAAGGTTAACCAATGGATGTGTGTGCTGTGGTTTGCTTATGGTTGGCCATCGATTCCAATGGTCAGTCTTTTATCTTTGGTTCTTCGGTGATGAACGGTCCTGTGATGGACCCACAGGTCTTTCTGCATGTGGGACATGTACTGTTCATGTGTTGGTAGTGGTCTCAGCAGCTGTGGGTGTGTTGTGTTCCTCCTCTAGCATATGGGTCCCACCCAGGCAAAGCTGCCTCCAGGTGCCACAGTCACAGCAGCAGCATCGTCCACGTCATCAGGTCTGATTTTGCACTTCCCAAACATATGGTCCTTGGAGCACTTCCTCTGCCGTCCAGCAGAGTGTCCTCCCCTCAGCCGACTTGGGGGCGTCCTCCTCACCACATGCCCCAGTCATGCTACCTTTTTGCTGTTTATGCCCCAGGCTCACCATTGTATGTATCACTTATATTTCAGAAACTGAGCACTTCATATTAAGTGTTGAGGGGCGGCTTTGTGTTACTTTGTATCTGCTGAATGTTGTTCCTTGCCATTCTGTACTGTATGTCATCCAATGAAACTTCCTTTTCCTCCTTTTGCAGTCTTTATTCTACTATCTTCCTGCTCAGTGATTTAAATGTCCGAGTTCTGCAGAAATTTGGTATGACTAAAAAATAATAGCTAATTTGCATATTGATACTGACTTCAATATTTCCTAACTGGTGTGTGACCAATTCCTTCTTCATGTCTTTGTTTATTTACTTACAGTCTTTGTTTCTTTAACAAAGAAGATTTAAAACCATATATATATATATATATATATATATATATATTAAGATAAGAAAAGAAAAGATAAGCCTTTATTGTCATTGCACAGAGACCAATACAATGAAATTGTGAGTGACCACAACTGACGGTGCATTAGAGATAAGAACAAGGAACATAAGAACAAGGATACAGGATAAGTAGATAAAAACAAGAATAAATTAAATAATTATACACTTTGGACAGGACAGGTAAAATATTGCACATGATGAATGTTATTGTAACATGTTGCAGATGTTGTGTGATAATGAAGGCAAGGTAACGGTTCGTGTGTGTTGAGTGTTCAGATTTTTTAAGTCTGTTCCTCTTTCCAGAGGGAAGCAGGCTGAGCAGGTGGGGACCCTCTCCACACAGTCACCATTGATACGAAGAGGGGCATGGTCAGCCTTGTCTCTTCTGAAATCCATGACCACCTCCTTGTTTGTTTTGGTGTTGAGAGTCAGGTGGTTTCTAGCATACCACTCTGCCAGTCGCTGTACCTCGTCCCTGTAGGTCATAATTGTCTGTAAGTTGTACAGGATTTCATCTCAGCTCTGCTCTTCAATGTGTGGTCCGTTTATGTTACTCTTCTATTAATCTTTGATTTAAAAAAAGTTATAATAAACAAAAAGTTTGACTTAAAACAATAGTTATATGATATACTTTTACATGCGAGGCAAATTTAAAAATGGACAGCTTGAACACAAGCAAATACAAATGGCAAAAGTTAACGTAGTTGCTGGGTTAACAACATGAACAGCAGACTTTCACTCACCTGCCTTTGTGATACACACATGTACACAATTTACCTACACCATGTCTGCTTACCTGCCAGCACACACACACACACACACACACACACACACACACACACCATTACATTGTTGTTGACCAATAGACTGTATATAAAACACAGTCTATGGTCCTTTACTTTCTGAAGCAGTGCTCTCTAAACTGAAGTGGCTTAGGAGGTAGAGAGGGACCTCACATAACCAGAGGGTCGATGGTTCAATCGAGCAGTTTGCATGTCCAGAGGTCCTTGGGCAAGACGCTTAACCCTAAAATTGCCTCCAACAGTTGTGCAGACAGATAGAAGGAGAGATGTGTGAATGAGACTTGTAATTTCAAGTGCTTTGGGGGATCGATAAGCTCTTGATGATACAATAACTATTGGTAAATAAGAAATTCTACAAAACAGAAAAGTGACAAAGTAAACAATACAGAAATGATCTCACAGAATTTCACCGTCCTCACAGACAGAGGCGGCACACCATTTCGTGTGAGGGTCGAACCGAAAGCCGTCTGCACTACTGCAGGAAGAAGAGTGGGTCGCAGTGGAAGCAGGAAGTGGCTCTGTAAACTCTGATGAACATTTACAGCACACATCATTTTAACTTGCACCTTTGTTTGAACACTCGTTTCCAACCTGTCTGATTAATGGTCTGTGGCCAACACACCGATCAGCTAGAGATGGTGAGTTCTTGGTTTCTCTTAGGGGAAATGATATGAAAAAAACAAAAAACTGTAACCATCCTTCATCGCAGCGTCCTTAGTAAATGAGCAGTGCTCTGGGTTTTCCGTCAGAGCTGTTGCCGTCATCTCTCACGCAGAGCAGCGAGAGATCGTGGCCTTGGTATTTGTTCCCCTCACAAGTCGACCCCTGTCAACTCGGGCAGCACCTGGGGGACTGGATCCACCCAACTGATTGGACCAGCACCCTTAGAAGTTAGCCGTTGTTAGTATCACAGCAGACTTAGTTGACACCCCCCACCCCCACCTTGCTCACCCTCCCCTCTCAAAACAAGTTGTCTGCAGAACATCATCGACTCTGCAGTTGTCAGAGTCCGCTCAGACTCCCATACATCATGAAAGCTGTGTGAAAAAAGGAGTACCTTGTATTTATTCGCTCAGTGTTCCACAGCTCTGTGCTTGACGTCCTCTCTTCAGTTGGTTCCCCTCTCAATACTTTTTGAATCTCACAATGAAGATCCGGCAACAAGCAAAATGAAAAAGCAGTGTTTTGAAAGGGAACATGCAAGACGAGAGCTGCCACCACACAACAAATGTACCGTACATGCATTCTCTCAGTTCATGTTGTTACTAAACATGTGGGTTGTGTGCAGTCAATCAGCCAATGAGAATAGTTTCACATTCCAAGCTGTGATGTTGTGGCTCCCTCTACTGTCACAAGAGGGAATGGCTACTAGGATACCAATGTCATATCAACTCTGAGTGAACTTCTCATAATTATGACACTGACAAAAGAGAATAAAAAATAGGGTCAATAGGGACATCACTCTGCCATCCACAGCATATCTGTATGGTGCCATCGGTGTGTCATTTAATCATCCTTCTGAATTGTAAGGATCATAATCTGGCCAATTTTGGTGAGCCTTGTGATTCAGTATAAAAAACTTGCTGGTGAACAACATGGCTCTGTGTACAGTGACCACAGCAGGTCGCGAGTTAGTCACTTACTAATGGAAAGAAAATCAAAAAATCAAAATTCTTGTTGGACTGATAGGCCGATAAAGGAAGCATTGTGTGAATATGATCAAATTGTGGCACATTTTCAATTTGTGCTTAAAAAAAGGATTGGGAACTTTGGATATTCTTTATTCATCACAATCCTTGCAGACAGAATACATAACATACAGTCACCACCATGTATACATGTAGCATCATGAATCAATAAAACAAACATCTAAATAGAGAAAAGAGGAAATCAAACTATACAGAACATGAAGATAAAGGATAAACTTTTCTGCTCCATAAAAACACAGAGGTAAGTTTGGAGCTGAGGCTCTGTAACATGCAGTCATCCACCAAATGTATTGTTTGCTTTATACCCCCTGCTGTTTTTCTAAACGGACAAATAGCAGCCTCCCTTTAACCTTTTTGGTAATATAATACTATTAATCATACTCCTCTGGAGTGTAACTGGTGACAGTTAAAATACAGCGAGCAGTACAAAGATTCCGTAGAGCAGGGCACATGGGTAGGCCACCAGCAGCTGCTGGCCCTCCATAGCGTGGGTAGAGATGAAGATCTTTGAGGCGGAGAAACTAGACCAACAGATCACTAGCAAGGCCAGAAGGGTACCCAATATGCCTCTGTGGAAAAAAAAAAGAGGGATCAGAAGCATGATAACTGTGATAGTCAACCTGCATTGGTCTGTTTTCTTTAGTCAGTCTAAACTACAACTGACCTTTAAAATGCATCAGTGTCAAGAGCAGGTGTGCGAAAGGTTTAGCTAACATAATTGCGTTTGTGTGTGTGTGTGTGTGTGTGGGTGTGTGTGTGTGTATGTGTGTATGAGATGATTGCTGGATTTGGGCTTATTTTGTTGGACGATGATGACGTGATTGATGAGGATGTCAGATGTAGATCGTCAAGGACACTCTGACATTATTTTGTGTAACTTTTACTCTCAACGTCACAAATGAGCTTTCATGCTCAACTTTTGAGGGTTTAACATCCAACAAGTCAAAAAATAGGAACAGAAATGACGCACAACTACTGAGCGTGACTTACTGCAAAGAGTAGAAGACAGCAAATGCAGAGAGGGCCACGATTGGCAGGAGGCAGTAGCCCAGGACACTGGCCACGCAGCCATAAGACACTGTCACGGTACTCATCAGACCCAGCAGAATGTACATCCCAATACAGGCTGTAGCACTGATCCCATATATATAACCAAAGTGGGCTTTACCTGCCTGAATTTATACAAGAATGAAGAAATACACACACATTGTAAATATTACATATGTTTCCCTCTTATGCATAAATGGGTGGTGAATAGGGTTATAAGTACTGGATGGGCTAAAGGCAGTACCATGCCAGTGACTCACCATCATTAAAGAGACCCCCAGTGTGAAGCAGAAGACGATAGGCCCTGTCACATCGGTCTCGTTCATGATGCTGCCATCTGCAGGCTTGAAGGGGTTCAACACTGTCAGCGTCTTCTGCCAGATGTGATCGAAACTGATGCCAAGTTCTGGACGATGAACAGAAAGCATTGTGGGGGGGGGGGGGGTTGCTCAGATGACAGAAAACAAATATTTAAAAATCCGATCTTTGTACTGTGTTTGCATGCAATGCAACAAAGGGGTCCTCTTGATCATCCAGTAACTCTTTGTGATTGTTACGTTCCACTTCCATGTGGCTTTTATTTGGAGTTTGAATAGAGGAATGTTGGTTTTCACTGATGAGTTAGCTCTCCAGCTGTTTCCAGTGGTAAACACATCCGACCTCTGTATGAACTGATCATTGCTAGCTAGACGTCAGCCGGTCCACATGGGTAGTTATGATGACCCACCCAAAAATTAGTTTTTCAAGCATATAGGTCATGTGGAAACAAATAGAGCCTCTTTTGTTTACCCTCGAGAAGGGGCGGCTCCTCTTCAGGAGAATCTGTTCCTGTGCTTCCCACAGCACCAGGGGACATTGCAGGTTGGTAGAACTGTCCAGTGTACTGCGGTTCCGTGGAAGGATCCAGAGCTTCTGGCATGAAAGCCTGTTCTCCACTGAAAACAACAAGTGGAATAAAAAATGATTCATACAAAGCATGTTTTGTACATGAGAACATGCCTTTCCAAAGCCTGTCACATTTTACAGCAACTTTTGCAACACACCTCCCCTGTCACAGAAAAGGCACAACAACACCCCTATACTTCCTGAGGAAAACTGAGGCGAGTCAACAACTTTTACTGATGCACAGTGGAGGAGCGTCCTGAAGTTCTGCATCACAGTGTGGTATGTCCACTGCACATGGAAGGAGCAGAAAGCTCAGCAGAGGGTCACCGACAACGGCCCAAACGCATCACTGGTACACAGCCGTCAGCAGTGAAAACTATCCGTCAGGGCCTCAAACATCATTCTCACCCTGCCAGTCCTTCCTCTCCAAACCTCTCTCCTCAGGTAGGAGATACAGGACAACACATGCACACACCACAGTGTGCTATAAAACTGTTAAAATCTCCCTTGCCCCACCAACCCGCCCCCACTAACTCACACCATGACACACACAAACGCACAAATACCATCTGCCCCCTCCCTCCACTGACAGAACTCTCCATCGCACAATCATGCAATCACTTAACTAGGCTGCTACTGTAGTATTAATATGCTGCTGATTATTTATTGTACATTGCAACACTGCATGTCCACTCAATTAGGCTTTATGTCATGTATGTACAGTATACGTTTCATTTTAAAATTTGACATCTCTATACTTTCTATGTTTTAACATTTGTATATATTTTTATAGTGATGTCTTCATTTTATTTTTATTTTTTTTGCGAGGCATCGCAATTTCATTGTGTTGTCGTCTGCAGCAGTGCAATTAAAAATAAAGAATTTGAATCTTGAATTTTGAATCTTTCTAAAACCAACAATCCGACAATTGTGTCCACATTACATTTGCTCATTTTCATCTTCACACAACTGCTTCAGTCACTTTTCATTACTACAACAACTGAGTGCAGCACACTTGGCAAAAAGACTGAAAGATTTTTGTACGAGTCTGTACAGTCTTCACATATACGGAAGACACTGGTGTTTCCTCACTGTGTGTAACCACCACCTGTCAAACAGCTGCATAGTTTGAAAACAACAAAAACAGGGACACAGTGAATATATTGCTCTATAGGGAAGCTTTGTGAATGAAAGGAGATACTAATACATGAAAGGCACAATGGATGGCTATCCTCAAAAGTCTGAATACTTACTCGTCATTATAATCAGGGCTTGTGGAATCGTATATATCGTAATAGGCCACAGCCTGGCCCTGGTCGTCTGTGTAATATCTTGTCTGGTAGAAGTCCTGCTCAAACTGCTGGAAGTCCCCCATGCTAATCAGAGTCAAGACAAAACATAACATGATACAACTGTTCAGCAGACACAGATCATGAAGTAAAGACTGTTTGTTTTGAGAGGAAAACACAGAGACCTTCGTCAGTTGATCAGCTCAGTGACCGTGTCATTTAATGTTAACTATCCAAGCCATGGCTTAGTTGTGTCTGCCTTTGAATAACCAGTGCAATGAAGGGGGAACTGTATGTTTTAATTTTCGCACATGGTTGCTATTAGATTCTTTTGTGCAAATGTTCGTCAAACTTTCCCAAACTGTCACAGTTTCGGACACACAAGAGACATGGTGCCCCTGCTGTACATTAGAGAAAATACCAGATACATTTTAGTGTTGCGTCCATCAGGTCGGGTGACTCTTTGCCACATATAACTTGTCAGGTATTATCCCTGAAAGTAACCTATGAGGCTGCCACTGAGATGCTATTTATATATTTCATTTTACTGGTTACAAAAATAAGTCCACGCTCAACTACAGTTTATACTGACGCATTCATTTAGTAAAGGTAAACAAACACATCACAGACGTGACCGGTTACTAGAAATGAATTAAAACTTGCCAAACTATCAGATCGACAATGCTCACCGGCCCGTGGTATAATGACAGTGAACATGAAAACACAATAGGCTTCTTCATATTTTAGTTTTCACAGATGAGCATCAGCAGTTTTTCTTTTGTTCCGTCACACATCTGTCCATCACGTACCAATCCTTTGGGCTGTGGTGATATGCTTATTACCCAATTCAATACTATCACAATACTTAGGCACCGATTCAATATGTACTGTATTGCAATTCGATATTAGGATTATTGTAATTTTTGTTTATTTTTTGACACTAGATAATTGGTGGAAAGAATTATACACTTCTAGAGATTCTGTGTACCACGAGTCATTTCCAAAAACAATGCACATCACGTGTTAGTCTGTCATTCTGAGTTTTGTTCCAACAGCGTCAGTGCTGTAGACACCTTGGCTCTGTCTCGAAGGCCATAATGATAAAAATAATATGTCATCAGGGTAAACACTAAAGAGGTCAAAGGTGAAACGAGGCCTACAACTACATAACTGCCACTGTGACCTTTGTATTTTATGTAAGCGTCTTTCAGTCTTTTGTTTTCTATATTTATGAGTTATTTGTTTGTTTTGTTTTTTGTTTTGTTGTCTTGTAAAGCGTCTTTGAGTATCGCTTAACGCGCTATATAAAACATATATTATTATTATTATTATTATTATTGTTGTGCTCCTTTACCGTCTTCATGTGACAAATGAATAAATAAAAAAGAAGTGGAGCACAGTGAAGCTTGACACAGTGAGCCAACATCAGTGCGCATCTGCTGCACAAAGCCACAGGGTGGTCAGAGAAATGCAGTACAACATATATTTCGTTCGCACATTTTGAGTAATGAGTTCCCACATTTTGATTAATCTGTGTGCACAAGATAAGTGTATGTCCAGCACTGTGGTACAGCAGCTGCCCCTAGATTTGGAATATTCTGGCCTTCATGGTAACGTCTTTTTTCTTCCTAGCAAATTTCATTACACAAAATGTTTATAAATTTGATATGAAGTCTTTCTGAATGATTGACACAGTTTTCTTAAATATAGCAGCATAGGCCTACTGGCCACACATCAAACTCCATGAACTCACCTGCTTGAGTCTACAGGACACAGCCACACTGTGTAGACGGTTTCCTTCAAGCCACGTCAACAGAGTTGTTTGGTGTCAGGGCAAAGAACATGTGAAGCCCAGTCTGTGAGGATATTCTATTAATAGTTGGTTATATTTAGACGTGGTCTCAGGAATATGACAACTGCCCAGACGCTCTTTATTCTGTTCATGCAAACTGAAACTGCAAGATAGCTGTCTGAAAGTTGTTTCTTTATAATTCAAGATAATGTACAAACAGTATGGTCTAATATAACTCTCTAACACAATTCAGTTACAAAGATATTTTTTTCTATTATTTGTGAAGAAAAGCATCCCTATAGTCCACAATTTCACAATCAAAGTTTCTACAGCCGGAAATGACCAAAAAAGGAAGTAGATACATCAAGAACTATCAAGTAAAGAATATGGAAACTGTATTTCTATCGTTCACTGTCCACTCTCTGTAACTACAAGTTAGAGCGCTTGGTGTGAGATTAATGAACAAACAAATAAGGACAAATAAACTGCAGAAAAATGTACTGCATATAATCCTTTCTTAATAAAAGGATCACAGACTTTAGCCGTGTTTCAACCTGATACAATGACATGAGTCCCACCAACTAAAAGGTTCCCACTAATCATGTTGAATAAGTAGTTCAAGACACTTCATTTGATTGAAATTTTACTGAATAGGCAAATGAACAAATGGCATGAACCACTTTTTTTCTTAGTTTTCTAAGAGAAATAAGCCCTGTGTTCCATATTGAATATTTTTTGTATAAATAAAAACGAATTCTGAGCTGTCAGTAGTGTATGCGTCATGTCGCGCAGCACTGACGTTCCCCAACATTTTTTTTTCCCCCTCAAGAGCCGGAAACAAAACAAAGTATGTCATGTGACTCCGGCTCGTACGACGTTTCGTCTTCCGAGTATGTAGCTGTTGTTGGTGAAGTCAGTTTTAAAACAGGACTCAAATAAGGTATGTGGAAATATATACGACTTTGTATTTGTTTTGTTATTTCATTTTTAGCTGTATGTATTTCACGTCGAGGTGAACTCAAGCAGCCAGCGGTTGAATTATAACCGGAAGTAGCTAAGTGTCACCGGCTGCTATTTAGCACGTTACTTAACACGTTAGCATGCTTTAACTCTCTTCCGATTAACGGACAGTCTGCGTTACATTCCGCTGACGAGAACGTGTCATGTTGGCTGTTTCCTCTCCTACAGTTGCTGACACGAGAAAACACGGGCCGCCATGGCTGATGTGAGTACGGACTCTCCGTCCTTCTTCCTGTTTGCTGTTTCCACAGTCTCTGCCCTTCTCTGACACGGAGGGGAAAGAGACACAAACATCACATGCTGCTCTTTACAAAAGTGACATCACCCTGGCTCGTATGTGAGCCACTTTATTCTGCCATGAGTAGGCCCGTCATGATAATTGCGTTATCGACACATATGGGAATATGAAATTAAAAAATTGTTGTTTACCTCAATAACAGCCATTGTGTGACTTAATGTCATCAGCAGTCCAGCAAAGTCTCGCTGCATCTGTCCTCCCATCTGTTCACGTCGTACGATTAATAAATCACTGGTTTGGTCTATAAAATGTCAGAAAATATGGATTTTTAAAAATATTTTCCTTAAGGCACCACGTCTTCAAATTGCCCGATTTGTCTGGGCCTAAACAATAGTCTAAACTTTGGATAACATTTCTCTGACCAATAGGCCTATACTGCAAGCTCACATGATTCTTAAAAATCACAATAATATTGTTCATCGCAATAACTTGTGGGACAATATATCATGCAACTAAAAGTAGTTATCGTGAACGTCCTAGTCATGAGGCGTCAATGAGAGCCCAAAATAATCAAGATGGAATTAAACCGGCAGATTTTCAGTTGAGGTTTGGACAGGTGTTTGGTCCACACGACGGGACGTCAACTTTTACCTTGATAAGCCACCTCACTGAAACCTACTCACTTGCGCCCCTGACCATGTTCAGACCTGTTATTAACGTCTGGTCTGAGTGATCTGAAAACAAGGGGACAGCTCTTCAGTTACGCTGTGAGCGAGCAGACCCACGAAGATCCGATTCAGTCAGACACATTTCGAGGTGGTCTGGGGAAGGGTGTGGCCACATTCTTTTAGCAGTGTGAACGCAACTGTGTCCCGGGCCCACATATTAAGGACCGCCTATTCAGCTGACATCATCTGATGTAACAACATTGATTTGCTCAGCCCCTCCTGGCTCTGTTTTCTCCATCTCTTCTTCCCACCCTGATACACACAGGTACAATGACAACAGACACATTTATACAGTCAGACTGGTTAAAAACTACTTAAATTGTGTTATTGTGAACACAAATGACATAAATCTTCTCACACATTTACACAAACAAAAGGATCCATCTTTTCCTCTATTCTCTAAATGAAAAATACTTACTATCTGTAACAAACATTCTGCAAATAAGTATTCATTATTTTATCTACAAGGTCAAATATCAGGGCCACACCCTACCAGATCATTTCCAACAATATTTCCATGTCAACTAGAACATTGGTTCCCAACCTTTTTCTTGAGGGACCCATATTTTTACTATAGTATACATTGTTCTTTTTTCTTCTTTATTTAAATTTCCTCCCTTTGTTTGAACGTCCTGATTTCTCATTTTTTTATAATTATCTATTTATTTTTCATTAAATGGAGTTATAATTGAGTTTTAGTGACCTGGTGAAATTTTACTATAGCCAACCCGGGTTTCTGACCTCTCCAGCACGCACTCTTTTCTCTTTCCACGTAAAAGATATATTTAATGTGTTTTATGGTGTATTGTTTTGTATTTGAATGAATGTGCAAATCAATAAATCATCAAATAAAATCATGGAGTGTGGAAATGAGATCTAATCACAAGTGGTCACAGGGGAAAGGGCGCATTCTAATGTCAGGTATGAACTGATAGAGCTGTCAACTTGTGTTCTGATCCGTCAGGACCAATGTTGACACCAGGTCTGAACATGGCCTCTGTCAGTGACACTCTTGCCTAACTTGGTCATTTTATTCCTCTATTGTATTTTTTTTTCTTTACAGGATTTGAAGAGATACCTGTACAAACAGCTGCAGAGGTGAGTCTAGTTTAAGTCACACAAGGTTACAGGTATATCACTGTTGTCAGTGTGTAGTGTAAAAATCTGCTGTCTCTCCCTCAGCGTTGACGGTCTTCATGCTATTGTAGTGACAGACAGGGATGGTGTCCCAGTTATCAAAGGTAAGAAACCATTTTTTTACTCATTTTGCTTCATCTGTCTGTTGAAGTCATAGAGTTCTTTCTTGGAACGGGTCCAATCCTTCCATTGGTCAGTAGTTTTTTTTTTCGTGTAATTCTGCTGACAAACAAACAAACACTCACCAGACTCACCACTGGAAAGCCATACAAACCCGTGTCTGCCCAGGTACAATGACTGAATATGAATCCAGAACATAGGTTTATAATTTGCCTTAAAGGGAAGTAAAAGAAAACATCATGCATACAGTATATAATGCATATTTTATAACACAATATGTGACTCGTATGGTGTGGGCAGAACAAAGGCAGAGCAGCCAATCACTGTGCAGAGAGTATTTGTTAACATTTTTGCTGTGTCCCTGCAGTTGCCAATGACAACGCCCCAGTCCACGCTCTGAGGCCGGCCTTCCTGTCCACTTTTGCCTTGGCCACAGACCAGGGAAGCAAGCTGGGCCTCTCCAAGAACAAGAGCATCATCTGCTACTACAACACCTACCAGGTCAGACGGCAGCTCCGCACGATGATTCAATGTGTCAAAGATAAAGATTTGTCGGGTTAATTAATGGACCTTTCAGGTTCAAGTCAGGTTTCAAAATTCACATCATGTATTATTTTGTAACTTTTACAAATTGATTTACACCTGGAAAATACTCTGAACATTGTTTATGAGGCCTTTCACTCAGAATGAGTTCTGTCATTTACATACACTGACACACGACAACAATAATCAACTGTTTGATGTTGTCAGGTGGTTATAATACAATCATTTCCTGTTTTGTGAGAAAACAAACAAACAAAAAAAAGGAGATCCTCTTTTGCCAGTTTTGTACCTTAACATGTTTGCTGTGTCTCTGTCGAACAGATTGTGCAGTTCAACCGGTTACCACTGGTCATCAGCTTCATTGCCAGCAGCAGCGCCAACACAGGTAAACTCTCTTTCATAAGTCACCCTACATTGTTTCACTTCAGTCCACTGCAACAGTGGACGCTTTCGAACGTCTTCCCAAACCAATATGTACTTAGGACAGTGAAGCACAGACCCCCATTAGGAATACATGGGGTCAGTTCCATTGGATCCTTGGATTTGATTCTGACTCAGTGAAATGCCTGCATTCATTATTCTCTGGGCCCAACGAATCCATTATCAAGTCTTTTACTCACAATTCCCCGTAGGATCATCTCCTGTGCATCTGTCTGACACTATTCAATTCAATTCAATTTATTTGTTTAGTGGCCAATCACAACATGCATTGTCTCAAGGCACTTTAGATAGTAAGGTCAATATTACCATATTACAGAGAAAACCCAACAGTTCCAACTTAAATCGGCCTGCAACGCAATTATCCACATTTTCGGCCAGTTTAACTGTATTACTGATAAATCCTTTGGTAATGAATAGACAACTTACATTTGCTGTTCTATTTTAAGTTGACAATGTCACAATTACATTGAATTGATGAGGAAAAAGGGTCCATGGTCAGTTTAGCCATTATCAAGTGAGACGTTGGCAGGGATTAAAGCAAAATTTGAATCTGTTTTAGGGCCCCTTTTTCTCCGGTTCTCTCAGTTTTCATGTAAATATATTGGATAGTGTGTACGCACCTTTGACCCTCAATGCCTGCTTAATTAGTAAATCATAGCGACTGAGAACTTTTATTCCTGCGTAGACGCAAAGAGGCACCGACGAGTGTAGTTGTCTGATCACTCCCGGACTCTTCCCCCTCTCTCACACATTGGCCTACACTGGCGGCCTCGCTCTCTCATTTAAAAAAATGAATACAAATCTGCACATTTGCAGGTCGCACGTGGTGATGCCATGTGGAGGCAGAGTCTGCTCAGTCTTGATCATGGAGTAGAGCTGTGGAATCAAGCTCCTGCCATTACACCAGCCTGACCAATGGCCAGTCAATGTATTTGATTTATATTTTATGAATAATGAAGTAGCATTAATATTGTTATACCTCTGCAGCTGTAGCACAGCCCACCAGTGAGGAGCAAATGCCGTTTCCCCTCAAGGCAAAAGGGAAAAAAAGTCAAGGCTGACTTAATGAATGTAACAGAGAGGTGACAAAATATTTAGTTCGAAGCTCCAAACTCTCGCATCACAGTCCGACCAAGTCTCTGTGGTTTCAGTATGAGTCTCAGTTAAGCAAAAACAATTCAGATGATTATTTCAACCAAACAATGTCTTCATCCACCACAAAACACATGACCCCGAGGGATTTAGTAAGGGAATCGCAAGGATTTAGATTCGATAAATGGATTGAGATTTGCTAAAATGGTGTCACAGCCCCATCCTTAGAAATGAACCAACATTAGGGCTGGATGGTGTGTCCGTATTTACTAAAATTACTGAAGTTGACACACGCGTCTCTGGTTTGACAGCCTCACATTGGCAGAACAGTAAGTAGCCAGACAGCGCCAATGAGGCTAAAAAAGGTGATTTCATTAAAAAGAAAGCTCTGTGTCCCTTTGTCAATCAAAGTTCATCTGTCTCTCATTTAATCGGCTTATGATGCGGAAATATGTCCACTGTCGTGTCTTAAGCTGGGCATACACTATGGGATTTTAGAAAAATGCTGTTGTTAAACTCAAACTCACACTGTCCGAGTAAATTGTCTGCATTTTGAAGCCAAAGCTCAGGAATGATATGCTCATGCTGTACAGTCCGACCGTCAGCCGCCAGTTGAGTGCTCACACTGTGAGTGTGAAATACCCGTCGGCTCCTGCGGAAAGCTCCTCTGAGGCAGAGAAGTTTGTGTTTACCATAGAATAAGAATGCTGACAAGACAGAAACATGCGTAATCCGTGTGCTGAAAGCTCAAAAAGCGGGGTGCCGGACTCAGGCACGCTCTACATGCCCAATAAGCCTTATAATTTATGATATTAAAAACGATAACAGCACCAGACCCAACTATAAGTTCTATTCTAACTCAGTGCATAAAATAGGACGTCTCTGCACGCAATGTTTTTCATGTCAGCAGCAAATCTGTAGAATTATTCATTTATTTATTTATGGGCTGTATTGAAAAGCGGAGGCGATGTGCAGGTGGGGAACACTATCAGAAACTATTGAAACATTTAAAAGATAAAAACTGAAAAGTTTTTTTCAAAACGTTCCTAAAGTAACTCATCATAATCTTGTCATTAGTTTAATGTGAATTTATTTTAGTTGGAAAATAATCTCACCACAAGTACCCCAAGAAAATGTTATGGACCTTTCAGTGGAATCATGTGATTTTGATGATTGATGAAGTTTGTTTATTGGACTGCAGAATTAACAACAGTACACAGTATTTTCTAAGACAGATCAACAGGATCATAAACTGCTGTCGGAATTAAATCCCCAAAATACTTCCCTTAAAAGGTGAACAAACTATAGCACATGCTCATGTTCTGTTCATGACAGTCCAGAACAGTCCCAGTGGCTCCGCCAGATGTTTTTCACAGGGGTGGCACACCTAAACCAAAAGCCACAATTGAATTTTAGGAAATTCTATTATGCCGTCGTAGTATATTTTGGAGTTTTGGATTTGAGTTTTTGTAGAGTTGGATTTTGTTTAGATTACTTTAGTTATTAAATGCTTACCTTCAATTGAGTCCTGATCCTTCAAACCTGTGACACTTAGACCAAACTATACTATTCAACTATTATAAAACATATACTTTATTGGTTTAAATGCATAGTACCTAATGTAAAATATCAGATAAAAGCAGAATTGACCATAATTCTGCTGCTCTTGTATATATCAAATACAATAATTCAGGGCACCTACAGCTTCTGGGCAGGCTGTATTTGTGGTTTATTATTGTACTTTGACCTAACTATACTATTTAACTTCCATAAAAAATATTCCTTATTGATTTATTTAGAATATCTTATTCACAGCAATTAAATATATTGTCCATAACTGTGTTCAAAATGTATAATCACCTTCAACAAAGAACCGATGTGTAAGTTGCCATGTTTGCTACGTCGTGTTGAATATGGTTGTTGCACAAAACGGAGAAATACGTCGCATTCGCGTTTAATCTTCAGTGCTGTCGGAAACTGGAAATGGAACAAAAGGTGCGCCCCCAAAAAGTGTCCCCTTTCGGTTGCTCAGTTGGTTGCGGTTTGCAACTTTACCGCCAGGGGGGGCCACTGTACAGTCTACTAGTCCTGTTGTATCTACTCAACTGTGTCAGTTATATTTTTATGTACAGTATTACAGTCGCTGAGAGTCTGGCCACGAGATGGCTTGTGTGCAGAGCTGGCATGTAGTGCTGCTGGTGTCATCAGAGGAGGGGTCAGGGGTCGTCGCAACACGCCGGGCTGTTTCTCCAACTTGTCCTCCTGTTGTCTGTCGAGCCTCCTGTTGACCGGTGAGATAACAGCAGTCCACTCTGTGTGTGTCCTCAGGCATCATCATGAGCGTGGAGAAGGAGCTGGCTCCACTAATAGAGGAACTGAGGCAGGTGGTGGAAGTGACATAAACTCCCACAGAACGGACGACCCTGAACGAGGTCACCTGCCCGCATCCCATCCTGCTCACTGGATCTCCCCCATCTCTAATGGTGCATTCATGTCCTGTGGGAAAAACCTGTCTGAAGGTTGTTGGTTTTTTTTTTTACAGATCAAAGAAATGGCTTTTGAATTGTTGACATCTTCAGACCTGACTGTACCATGTTTACTTTACTTCCTGCTGTTTTCTGTAGAGTTTATCCTCATCAGCATCTTTACTGCTATGAGAGTTTGTGTCGAATCAAGTCAAGTCAAGAATAAATGTTTAAGTTTGTAGCACCTAAACTGGTTTCCCCACCCTTTTTCCCTCGTGACAGTTTTGATGTCAAATACATATTACTCATATCCTCCATATTTCATTCACAAATGCAGTTTAGTCATTATTTGTCCGAGGGTTTGCCTGTAGCCGTGATCAACATGATGCCTCTCATGGTAGCAGACAGATGTAAGTTTAATTAGATACTTATCTATGTTATATAGTTGAGGCATGAGTTTTTTAATAACTTGATGTAGTTACATGTATGTAAATTGCAGTTTCAAAAGGAGTTACTGCAACCTGAACGATTTGATTGCAATCCCACAGTTGTTTTTGTTATTTTCTATACTATATTCATCAATCTAAAGCAAGTTCTGATTCAGTACTCCCCACTCAGCTGTGACAGCATCGTGTATTTGCTACAGGTAAACACACACAACTCCAGCTGACTTGGTGTTGCATTCAAAGACGGTCGGTAGTGAAAGTGGCAAGGATGGAGCGGCATGGAGGCGTTGATTTTCCAGGTAAAAAATTATTTATTCAGACAGGACACAAAAACTATTTCATTAAGTTCATCACTTAGGCAGGTTATAGGGAGATAAAGTCCCCACACAGAAAACCCCCGTGTGATCAGGATGAGTGGACAAGTTTCTCTAACACAATAAACTCATAAATGTTGATCAGATGACAGGAGGAATATGCACCTTCCTCTGAGCACACAGGCGACAGATTGGGAATGGAGGAAGTTGGCTCCACGACACTAGGTCTTTTGTTTATAGTTTCTACTGGTAACATATTGCAATTACCTGTTTTATTTTATTTTGTAATGTAATAAATTGTAATTTTTACATGAATTACAACACATCTAAATACTGCAGTACTATTACTAAACTGTCTTTTCTTGGTCAGGAGTGAACCAAGAATCAAAGCTGGAAATATTCAAAAAATGTTTCCTCAAAAAACAATGTGCAGATCTATAGCAATGATAAATCACCCACCATCCTGTTGCAAGAAATAAACTCTAAAGTGCCAGATGTGGATTAATCTGCGACTGAAAATAAGACCCAACAGATGCACAGATTTCTACAAAGCTAAATCCTAAAAATGCAGAGCCTTTAGGGGAAAAAATTTAACTGCATGCAGTATTAGTGAAGATTGTTTTCTCTTCAATAAGAACCGGTGGTGTCGGGGCCTTGCAACAGACTGGACGGGGTATTCAGGAGGTGTTGAGAGACAAACTGACCCCAAACAACAAACCCTACATTGTTAGTTTTAGTCTTATAGAAGAATCCTACACAATAATCCAGTTCTTAAAATATCTGATAATGTTAATGTTCATGTTCAACATACAGCAGTAGGAACAGCCATACTCTGGAGAATTTTTTTAAAAAGCAGCCAAGTAAAACCACTAACGAAGACGCATGAGAAACGAAGCATCTCCGTGCGCAAAATAAATACGTCTTAAAGCAAAATGGAATCGCGTCGATCCAAGTTGTTAGCCTCCGGTCAGCACACTTCGGGAAATGCATCCAAGTGTTGATTTTTGGTCAGGTGTCCTCCTCAGTCCTGAACAGGTGTTCTTCACTGGTCACCCAACTGATGTGACATCCTTTCATGAAGGTGGGACTTCCATCCATCTCCTGTGTCTCCACTCATGGCAGGTCATCTGCCTTTTCTTAACTGGGACTGCAGATAAGAAAGAGAGTGTCACAAAAAAATCAAGTCAGCCTTGCACTTTTTTGGTTAATTAAGATTTAGTCCAGGCAAAATTGCTGCCTCCTTCTAAACAAATGTTGAGTTGAACAAAAATTCCCACTGAGGGTTCACTAAACACATCAAATTACTTTATTCAAGTCTTCAATAATCAGTTCAATAATAAACTTCCCAGCGTGCACATTAGGCTGATTCTCATGATGAATTGATGTCTGCCTTTTAAGGCATAGACCTTACATGAGTCCTTTCTCTGAAAAAAATATCTATCTTCTTACTGTTTATTCTACAATGCAGAACTATAATAGAGTGAGTCTTTTTCATTGGGACATGATTGGGGAGCATGGATTACTAAATGAGTCTCATTCACGCTGTGCAGATGAAATATTGCCTTGCTCCATTGCAGGCACAGGACCGGCATCTATTATTACATGGAACTTATGACTTATTTTGGTTTCCATGTCTTGGGTGTTGTACCATAACAGTAGCAAAAAGCCAAAAGTGGAGACAACTGCGGATTCAAAATTATTCATCAGACAATTATTACCACAAACACTGAGACAATGACTATTAGGGGCTTGATATCGTCCAAACTGTAGCAGTGAGACTTGCCCAATGCGACAGGCAGTAGGAAAGTGTGCATATAGACTAAAATGCGTCTGACAGAGTCAAGTAAACGGGGGTTGCAGTCAACTGCTGGCCCATCTCAAGAGAGAGCACATCCGGTCTTGTACGACACAACTCAACGGGCAGAAGAGGGTGAGTGGCTGTGGCTATGACCCAGTTCTCAAAAGAGAATCAGTAGAAAAAACAATGCTTGCCCGTATTGTTTTTTTTTTTGCAGTAGCATTTTTCTGTGACTGAGCACCTGCCAAATGAACTTGACAAAGTCCACTGAACTGTGCTGTTCCCTGTAGCTATGAGCAAAGTATAAAAAATGAATGCAGCGTTAGGTTCAACATTTAGCTCTGAAATAGTTGTATCATTCTATTTTTTTCATGCTCACAAAGATTCAAGTTCCTCTCCTGACATAGATTAAATCCATTTAAACAAATATGTGTTCCTCAAATTTGCTTATCTATACGTCTTTATCCCTTGTGTGTGTGTGTGTGGGGGGGGGGGGGGGGGGGGCACATACAGAGACAAACAACCATTCACTCCCACATTCACACCTATGGTCAATTTAGAGTCTCCAATGAACCTATATGTGCCTACTAGTTATTAGTACTATTAGCGTACTATTACTATTAACCTATCAGTTCTCTTTTATACGGCACAATAGTGTGTTTTTTAAACAGCAGAGGACCAGTTGTTTAAGAAACATGGTATTTTTCAATAATAAGGAAGTGGTTAAACATATTACACAAGCCGATTGCTAAAATTCAATTTGTTTGTATTGCTTAAATCAAAAGTCCACTGCACTATAGTGAGTAATAGGGTGTTGTAATTAGCCGCTCCCCCTCAACCTGCCTCGTCTTCTACTGCACCTCAATCGGGGGTTTCCTTGTTGCCATAATGCCTTCCAAAAATGAAAATTAGAAACTTGCACATTAGCAATATCTGTTTAAGCCTTTTTTTTGTCCTCTATCATACGATGATATGGAGTGGAGAGGGGAGCCCCTGCAGCTGTTTGAGTTACTGGTAAAAACATCCAACTCACCAATTTCCACTGTAGAATCTTGATCCACTCGTCTGCCTCCACAGCCGTCTTTGCACAGAGATAGAATGTCCTCTCAGGAAACACCAGGCTGCAGACACACAAAAGGGAAAGGAAGAGGGATTACAATATTAAGCACTTTTTACACACAAAAGTTATGTGCAAACAATAGGTTCACGATTTTCAAGCTCTGTTTTAAAACAATACCTAATAATTTCTTGTTCATTCTGCCCATTAAGTGATGCCATTCAGCTGAGAAGATGCACTCTTATAAAAATGGATCTATATCCATGTATGGGTTCAGGTTGTCACACCCTGCATGGGATTTTTTCGTGGTTAATTTAAGCGACCTTGAGTTAGGATTATTTTCCTTTACTACCTCACAACACAAATTGAGCACAACCACTGTGGAATTTGAATAGATACAATGCTCAGAATTAGCAAGGGTGGATTATGAAGTGGCCAGCGTGGGAAAAGCAAAGGCTTGCATTATTACACTATCCTGTGGCACCATAATTTGGTGCTATTCAAATAAAATAAAATTGAATTGTCGCTTTACTTTTATAATTAAATTTGTGTCATGTATTCCTAAAACAGGTCAATCTGGCTGTATCCGCTGCTCCCCACAAAACCAAAATGTTTCGTCAGGCACAATGTCAATAGCATATTAAGTGTATAGTTTATTTCATTCAAAATAAAGCCAGATAGTTCTCCATAATGGTAAAAAATGCTTTCACTCCTTAAATGCATAGCTATGAGGAAAAAGTCCATCAGAGCCAAATAATGGATCCATCATAAAATATTCAAGGCACTTTGCTGCCGCAATCATTGCCGAGTTGGCAAATCTTAGCTTCACCCTTTGCTCATGGCACGTGACACCGAACACATGAGAAAAGAACGGCGATTATAAAGCAGTAAGCTTGTTGAAGTGAAAATAAGAAAAAGAGAAGAACAAAATCAAAACCAAAATCATTTGGCAGTTTTTTGACATTGTATACAGTGGGGTCAGTGGCTGTAGGCTTTGTAAAGCCACTGCTCCCTTTCAGCTCATGTGCACTTCTCCTTCCCTCCCCCTGTTTCCTTCTGTTATTTGACGGTTCATACTTCCCCTTTTTTGAACAAATGTCAGATTTTGCTGCCATGGGGAAGTACAGCCCAGAAAAAAAGTAAGCCCCTGTGGCCCCAGAGTGGAGGGCAGCTGCTCATCTCAAATACATGCTGTGTTTTGTTTTCGTTCTGGTGCCCATGTTCCATCCAGATTATGCCATCTCTCTGTTATCTCCATTTCATCATTTACACAAATTCCCTTTTTGTTCGGTTGTGGAAATTGTGTTGTTAGAATTATACATTTTTTTAAAGATATGGGAATTCCGTCTATTATCAATTGGTCTGTAAATTTACGTTTTTGATCAATAGATTATTTTCTAAAGCCTATATACTGACTGACCAGCTGTCCAAATCCACAAAACGATTCATGTTACAATCCGGGAAGACTGAAGAATCAGCAAATATTTCATATGTTCAATTATTCAGTGCAATTTGAATCTCTAGCTTAGTCTTTTGGATATAAAAGGGTGTAACATGAGCATCTCTCAGAACTGTCCTTTAAATACATTCTTTATTAGGAGTAATCAATGCCATGGTGTGTGGGCCTAAGCCATTACTTTGCCTCTACAAGTTTAGCTAAAGAAAGTAATTAAAGGCACATGTTAATCCATTTTAAATGGCTCCTGTTGAATGATGAAACACCCACGTGTGGTCGAGTTTGGCACGTGTTCTCAGACTGACCATCACTTACCAGAAGCAGTTGACTCTGTCCTGAGAGTAGTCAAACTGTACTGCAGAGCAGGCTCTCAGATCCAGGGTGCGAATGGGCTCCTCACACTGCAGCGGAGACAGAGTAGTAGCAACTGAAACCTGGTACAGTAGCTTTAGCCACTTACTGTGATCACAAATCCAAAACTGCAATCGTTAACAAGCACATTGAGAAGACAATGTCCCCAAAGAGACTCACCATTTTGTCTTTGAAGTATTTCAATTTGTATCTGTTGAGCGTGAACCACCTCTGTTTCCAGTTCTGCAAAAACATTTAAAAGTCCCCCCCCACGAGTCAGTGGACTGTGTTCAAACACAGTTTTGGCAGCAAGAAAAAGTAAGTGAACCTTTTGGAAATATCTGTAATGATGTTTAAATTAGTCTTCGAATAGGGTCAGATCTTCATCTAAGTTACAATAATGAATAGACACAATCAATTTGAACTAATAATACCCAAACATTGCATTGTTATGCATCCTTCATGCTCTGTCCTAATGGCATCAACAAAAGCTATGGTTGTATTGAGCAAAGACAGTGTGTGCCTGAAGGCTCTTGGGAAATTGTTTTGCGTACTGATGAAACCAAGTTTGACTTGTTTGAGAGATGGTGCAAAAAAGGGCACTGCAAAATGAAATCATCATCCCAGTGGTGAAGGAATGTGAAGGGAGCGTCATGATTTGGGTTAGGGTCATGGCCTGACCTGAAACAGTTTGCCAATTAACAAGGTGAAGATGAATTCCTAAGTTTATCAAGGTATTTTACTTTAAATTGTCAGGGTGGCTGTCTGCCATCTGAAGTTCGGTACAAGTTGAGTGATGCAGCAGGACAATGAGCCCAAACAATGACCTAAGTCCGCTGCAGAATGACTAAAGACAAAATGGCCGAGTTGGAGTCCAAACCTCAGCCCAATAGATATTCTGTGGAAAGACCTCACAGCAGATGTTCACACTAGACATCCTGTAGTATCTGGCTGAACGGAAGCTGTCCTGTGAGGAAGAATTGTCCAAAGTTCCCCTGAACATTGTGCAAGTCCGATCGGCGGCTTCTGATGCCAAAGCCGGTATTACCAGATATTAAATCGAATGGTTCCACCACTGAAAGGAGTATTGAAGCACATTTTTGTTTGTCTATACTTGTGATGTTCAGACCCGGCATTTGAATTCGTCTCCACATGTGTCTTGAGTGACCACGCAAAGATGGATATTAATGACAGGACTGAACAGGGCACATCAGCGCATATTTCATTAACGATTTATGCAGAGAGTAAGTTATTTTCCAATGGGTTCACATACTCTCTATTTCCACTCCAGAACATTTACAAGTCTACAGTCACAGGAAACAGCTGAAAACAGATGATTTGTGTTCAGACACAATGCGGCAAAGTCCTTCACACTTCCACGGGTCTCACCTTCACAAATACTCCTTGTTTGACCAGATATCCTTCCTTTGTGCCCAGCTGAAAAGACATGCAAGTTAAAATGATTACTACTAAAAATGAAGGTTTGACTTTCAAGGATAATTCTGGTTTATCACAACTTGCCACCGTTTTCCAGAAATTGACCAGGTGCTTCAGAAGATTATTATTCTTTGATTAAGAGAAAGTCCTCAAACGACTCATAGACACAACTCACCAGTATTGTCCTTAACGTCAAGGAGGGAAAAGTAAACACTCCATACTTTCAGGAAGAAAAAGCTCTTGTTTCTTGTTTGGGCTAAGTACATGCCAAATCATTTTGCTCCATAGGTGGTCACTGACATTTTATGTAGTTCTTATCAAACTGATGCATGTTCAAGTGTCCATGAGCTGTTTATCAGGCATAACTTATTATTTTGGCTTCATTTTTGTACAACATAAGGAAGTCCATCTTTATCTACAGTCTATTGTTGTGACAGTGGAGAGTTGAGTGACAGTGTCTGCTATGGTCTGCACAAGTCCATTTCCCAAAAAACAAAAGAAGTGAGTAACAAACAAGCGTGTTTACATTTCAGTAATTACTTACTCAACTGCCAAAAGTAGTGTCATTACATTACTCCAAACACTGGTTGGAACACAGCTTCAGTAGTTATTAGACAAGTGAGCCATAACACTCTATTCAGTGGTCAAGACTGAAAGATGTGACCAGATCTTCAGCTTGTACCGATCAGAGGTCACTTGGTTAAGTACCAAGTAACTGCAACAGGCTGATGGACCCTGGTTGTACTGTATTTCATACCTTTCTCTTTTCCCTATAGTTCCACTCTGTGCTGAAAATTGTAATAAAGATTTTTTTTTTAAAAGCTCCAGTGGACTAATTTTGAAATATGAACCCTGTGAATTGTTCTTAAATACAGTTTGTATTGACGGCGGCATGAATGATATAATGCTCGAAGACTAAACTACATATAGCAGGCAAAGGGTTATCACCTTCAACGGTTGTTTATCAATGAGATGGATGTGGAAATGAATGGGCAATATTTTTGGTGAGTTGAGCTAGATTATGTAATTAAATACTGTAATGAAAGAGACATCTCATTGCAAACTTGAAACTAGTCATGTCATGACATGCAAAGTTTGACAAGGCCTTCTGTGGTTAGTTATTGTTGCTAAGCAATGGGTAGGACAACTTCTTATGATGTGGTGTATTGAAACATTTGGTTAGTACACTATTTTCATGAATTAGAAATGTGGCCAAAACTTATTATAGTTATATCTAATTAATAATCATCTTTATTTTTATATTTTTTTGATATCATGTGCTTTCAGGCGTGTTTGTGAAATGGGCATCATAGCTTACCGATGTTGCATTCGCCACAAGGTCATTTTCTGTGCGGCCCGTCTGTATGGCCGTGTGAACTCGCACCGACTCGTAGATGGACGGCTCCTCCACGCGCCACGGGTACGGACATTTCAGCACAATCAGGGTTCCTGGTTGAGAAGCAGAGGGGTGGTTAAAGGCGTGGAAACCTGATGTTAAAACTCAGAGGAAAAGACATCATCCAACAATTTTTTTTTATCTTGTTACATAGGAAATAATTACACACTTCGTACCTCAGGCAAATTGTTTTCAACTTGTGCAAAGTTAGCATTGGACCAAGAAGTGATTAGACCCTAGTTGTTGGAATGTCACTCAATCATCCTTCAGTTTCCCTCAGTCTCTCCCTCTCAGCATGTTTCTGTTGTATTTCCTCTTCTGAATACTCCAGCTCATACAGGTACAGTTCTACGACCTCAGCAATCTCTTCTTGTGTGTCAAATATCATAATCATAACTGCTGCATGACTTTATACCAGACTTCAGTCCAAAGTCAAGAGGTTGTGATATGTAGCACAGGGGGAACTCTATTCCACTGACTGTTAAAGTGATCAGCATTTCTAAATCTTTCATAATGAAGAAACTCGTCACCCATCAATCGTCTAGTTCTGGGGCGACAATATAGCTGTAGGGCACAGACGGGTAAGCTATATCAGGTTTGGACACAGACAGTAAGTACTTGGTGTTGATAGGCTCACCAGGCTCATCATAGCCTTAGCCATACAGTACGTTGGCATGTTGCATCCCTAAAAAGGCCAAGATGTCAGGAACAAGAAGTGGTGTGTACATCTAAAGGTTGGCAGACCCTGAGCCCAGCCATGGCTCTAATCTAAACCCATAGCCACAGAGCAAGAAATGATCTGCAGATGCCAAGTTACTCCCCTTCTCTGTGTACTGAGTAAAGTATTCCTATTCGTCCTGTTTCCAGCTGTGCTGTGGGTGATCACTTTGATTTGAGGAAAAAATGAACACAAGAGTAACTGGCTGCAGACAAAATGGCAGACATCCACAAGAGGCATCTCCGCAGTTGACAGGAAATCATGTGACCTCATCAGTGGAAGTTCTTCTTGACGTTTCTTCCCCCCGTGAAGTAGAACAAAGAGTTTATTCGTTGGGATAATTCCGGCATTTCAGGAATAAACTGAACATTTTTAATGTAATGGCAGTAATTGGCTGGCTCAGTGATCGACCTTACAGCAGATTCACTTGAGGTCACCATAGAGAAGCGAACCAAGGGCCAAACTAAAAACAGTCCTGTATTTTGAAGGCCCCCCATTACATAGTGTTTTTAATGGGCTCAGATGCTCAGTGAGCGACTAGTGATGCCCCGGTGCTCTATTGAACGACTCAGGGGGTCTTTTGTTCCAGCAGCGATCAGATGTGGCCTGGATCCATGGAACCTTTCAGCTGTAAATCTGGTCTCAAATGGCTTTTTATTGTGTTATTTATTTGTGTGTGGGTGAATTTGTTTTGTATTACCAATGCAATGTCTGTATTGTTTGTTGTCTGTATGGCGTGGTTTCGGGATTCATAAAGCTCTCTAATCTAATCAAATGTTTTAAATACATGCACTTAGAGCTATAACGTGTGGTGAGTTTTTAGATCATTTTATAGATTTTACATGTAACTCAAAAGACTTTCTATGGTCGGGGTCCGGTGTGTGTGTGTGTGTGTGAGTGTGTGTGTGTGTGTGTGTGTGTGTGTGTGTGTGTGTTTATCCTGATACGGTTTTATTCTTATATGCTTCTTCTTCTAATCTAATGTATGGGTGGAGTGATTAACACACATGACTTTAGTTGTCTAAACACACCCCTGATTATTTTGACATTTTTACTGTTCACCCTGTTTTACTGTAAAGCAATTTGTTATCACAATAATTTATCAGACATCCCGACTCATTCCTTTACTTTTGACATTTTCAAACTACTGCCTGTTTCTTCTTGAGCTGTATCTTTAGAACAGACTTGTGCTGGAAGAAGTGAGTTCTAGTTCAGCTTTAAATAGACTCAAGGAAACCGTCCCCATTGCTATGAAACCACTGACGCAGAGAATTTGCAAATTCTAAACTATGCAACGGCTGAAGAGAGCCGAAAAAGAGCAACATGCTGTTTTATTTCATAAGCTGGATACACGCAATAAGCTTTGTTCGTGAAGATGTGAAATTCTTCTTACCTGCATCACTGCCCAGCAGAGGTTGGTTGGCAAAGTGGCTGACAAAGTCATGAAGGGTCGCAAACTCATTGAAGCCAAAAGCGTAGCTTTTGTCTTTTCGCGTCACATGAAAATGTTTGACTGAATCCTTCGCCCTGACATAAAAAACAAAAAAACATTTATTGTTGCACTGTCAAAGGTCATATACCTACAAAGCTCTAGTCTGAACCCGTGAATCCATATTGGAAAATCTAGCTAGAAAAGAACTGACCTGACAGACAGGGCAAAGCAGCCTGGTCCCTCGTTGCTGTTCCTCAGGAGGTAACTTCCATCGGTGCCATTGGACAAGAGCAGGGCCTCTGTAGCATGGCGGGACAGGTCATAGTGGTACCACCTTCAACAAAGCAAATGCGAAATAACCTACACCTCAATTCTGTGGTGAGTGGAGGGGCTGTTGTATTGCTTGGGGAAGGAGCTTTTCACCTAAGTTAGTCAGGACAGACTATGGGGAAATATTTCACTGCGTATGACAAATTTAACTTTTTAACAAAGCTCTCCAAATGTAAAAATGAACAAATAAAACAAATAGACTCATTCTTGACTTGGTAGTTTGATATTTCCAGAGTTCATAGTCTTCTTCAGTGAATGGGTTCCACTGCCGAAGATGATGAAACATAGTTGAATAAAAACAGCAACATTTAATTACTGTGAGCTCAGAAATATTAATTTGGACTAAATCATTTTGTATAATGATAATGGCAAATGCTTGTTTTGTGGCAGTCATGTGTGTATTTTCGCCATACATGCAGCACCTGGGTGCTACCTGCACGCACATTGCAGCCTAAAATAATGTGGAAGAATACACGTACAAAAGCCTTTCACAGGAAATGGGGATGATTGCTGTTGTTACATAAACCTCAGACTGTAGGACGGATGCAAAGGAAACCAGTGAAGGGATATGAAATTTTATCATTTGCATTATGAGTTAGTGAGAATGTGTCGAGAAAAACAAACAGAAATGACAAAGGAAGCATCAGTAAAAATGATTGTCTGAATACTTTTAATTTCATATTTTGAAAGCAGCATTAGATCTATCAGGTAGCACACACCACACTCAACGTGAAAACCTGTGGGTCACCTTTGGAATCCAAGTTGGAGTGTTTCTGTGTTAAAAAAAGAAAGAAGATTTTCATAGAACATTGAGGATTATATGGAGAAAAGAACAACTGTGAGGACGTGGTGTGTTTTTTGTGAAGCTGAGGTTTTTATGTTCACCGATCGAATCGATGTTTAAATCAAGCCCATGCTCCTCGTGCAGCATCTGCACATTCGACATCACAGATCACTAGAACACCTCTGCCCCTACAATGACCCAGGCCATAGAGATAGTCATTCAGCGAGGTTGAGGTTAGTGTTTCCTATTGTGCTGTTGAGAGGAAAGTTAAGGGGGATGTTTTGTTGTGTTTTATTTATGTATTTTAATTTAACAAGTCAACATACAGTATTAGTGTTTTGCAGTCTAGACCCACTCTGATCCAATTTAGAGAATCGGTTGCTCAGTAAGTTTCCCTCCATTTCAGTGTAGAATAGACCTAAAATTAGCTTCATACGGGCATTGGTAATTCTTTACCCTGAGCTTATCAGATCAAAACAGCTCCACAATAAACCAGTTTAACCTCCTCTCTGAGAGAACTTTGAATGAACTTTGCCGATAAATGCTGTGTGTCTGAGAGAGAGAACATAAAACACAGACAAAGTTACAAATAATTTATTTATGATATTCTAACGCCAAGGAAGACTGAAGTAGTCTTCTGGTTTACTCTCAAGCTGGTGAATGTTTATGGTAAAACATTGAAATTAGTCATGCATTTCCATTTTTGTGACACTGCCTTTATCTTTAACCTCATACGCTACTGCCTTTTCCATCACCTGTCTGACTGACTATGGTTGTATCGCGTCTACAGTTACATTGGCCAGGGGGGCCCTAAGCAGCCTCTTAGCTGGCTTATGCCTCGGCCCAATGTTCTAAGTGGTATATATATTCGTGGATAAGTGAGAATACCAGACCTGGTACAATATATCAAGTGGAGCTGGTTGACCCGTTTTGCTGCTCGCAGGCAGCTCATCATTTTCCAACAGGAGCGAGGCAGAGAAGACCCCCTCCAAACGAAATCATCAGAGGTCTTACCCCAAAGTCTCCAGCTCGTCGCTCACGTCCTCATCGCTGTAGAAGCTCATCTCTGCAGCAGCAGCGATCGTCCGACTGCAGCAGCCAGGCAGAAGTGAAAGCTGTCAGATAAGAGTCAGACACGCCTAAGAGGAAACACGCTTACCAACCACCTGTTTGTAATAGTGCTGTGCTTTTGTCTTTGTATCCATGCTATTGTGGAGGCCTTGATTTCCACGCCAGTCTAATCATTCCTGCAGTGCAACTCAACTACCTAGAAAAACAAGATCTGTCTGCTATCTTAATCTGCTGCATGGGGCTGGAGGGAGAGTGTCATTTTCAAAAGCAAAAAAAACAACAACTGAATGGAGAATGGAAATGGGGAATGTTTCATGAATGTACCGATATCCATTAATAAAGTGAATGGAGTTCTTGGTTTTGCTCACTGAGAATACTCCTGCAGGCCTTTTGTTTTCCAACATGGTAAAATGCTGTTAAGCCAGTCAGCACAGTGAGTTCATTATAGACCAAATTCTAAAGCAATGATGTGGGATATAATTAACAGTCAACCAGACAATAAAGCTCATATATATTTATATAATAATTAATTTAAAAATGTAGTTTCCAGTTGTGACCATGGTCAGCTGGGCCTGCAGTCATACAGACACTCTCGGGCTCGACGTCTTCCTGTATTTCTTAAGTATGTGGTTTTGTGTGAACGTGCTGGTTCAGGCTGGTTATCGTATTACAACACTTCTCTTTTTATTATCATTATTAAAATGATTGCAATGTCTGTAACAGGTCTGTACAAACAGTCCATGCTGGTTTTTATTTTACATCCAATAAAAAAACCAAATCACAACATAAAAATCCTCATCAGTGACTAGTGGTCAAGGCTTTTGTTCGAAGTACTACATTGTACAAGTCAAGGCTGAGAGAATGTCTCCACTTATCACCTGGTTAAACTAAGACACACGTGTACAGAGGCAGCGAGGTCACTTCATTTGAAACTTTCTCACTCAGGTTTTCATTCACGTGATGCGTTCACACACCTGACACAACCAGCTCTCCTGTCGTTTTCCTTGATTTAGTTTCAGTCCGGTTAAAAAACAAATCAAAGATTCTGTTAGTCAGTTCAAAATCCACAATGAACTTGTCACGTCACAAAGGCCAAACTGTCTGTTGTGAGCAAACATGTTACCAACAGCAGTGCACGGGTAAACACCAGATACAACAACACATACACAGATATAACCTCACCAGTGGATCTGTGCATTCGGTCTAAAGCAGTCTGAAAAAATTTCTCTGTGCTTTGCATTTGTCCTACTACAGTGCAAATTTCCTGTGACACGATACACGGCACAGCGGAGTCATATTTACAAACTGATGTCACTGATGATGTCACAGAACCATCTGTCAGTTGGATGGTTACATAGGGATTACATAGAATATAACATCTAACGAGGAGGTGATGTTTTCGCCCCTGTCCGTCGGTTGGATGGATGTTCATTTGTTTGTCAGCAGGATTCCAAAAAAAAAATACAACACGGATTTCCAGGAAAATTGGAGGAAGGATGGGACATGGGCCAAGAAAGAATTCACTGAAACAATTCTTTTTAACTTTCTTTAAGATTGTGAGAGGTTTTTTTTCTTCTTTCCATTGATTTTCACCAATTTCCCAGGAAATAATTAATGTGAATATTGATAAAAAAAAATCAGGCATATTTAGGAGACTGATATCTTTGAGTGGGTGCAATTTGGTGAGGCTCGGTTGGATTTATGGGGACAGAAGGGCCTTGGCAAAGGTATGCGCTCTACAGATAGATACATACATATTTTTTTTGACTGAATTTTCCATTTCCTTGAGAGGCACTGCCCCTCGAAAACAACTTCACAATGGACACTGCGCTTCCTCATCAGAAACACACCTGTGGCATTTGAGGTTAATTGGATGGGCGATTGTCAAGGAAATGGAAACACAGTCAGAGTTTCCTACATTTAAAGGTAGGATTTGAAGTTCAGCTGGCGGAGAGATTTATTTCAGTGGCGCAGACGATCATGTTGAAAATCGAGCCAGCATTAATTATTTATCCAATCCATGTGCTGGAACTGCATTAACGTGTGAGGACAGGGTAACCTCACGCACACTCGCTCTTCATCATGATCGCCTGCAAATCTCCAATGAGTCTGCTTGACTGTCAATTGACTTTCACACTTAAATGACATGAATGGAAACCAATGACGGCGCAGACTGACGGAAACAAAACCTCCATCCCTTTAGAAGTGTGAACAGCTGTTTAAACTACAGCATAGATGGGAAGAAACCAAACGTCAGTAGTCCTTGGTTTAATCCAGGCGTTAATATATGAACGATATAAAAAGAGCTTAGCTTGAGTCTTTGTTCTGTCATGGTTTGTCAAAATACAAAATGCAGCTTGTTTTGATGAGTTGTTTGGGGTTCAGCATGAAGAATGTTGTTGTTGTTGACGTATGTTCATTGTTTTACAGCAACAAAATATCCAAAAATAAATAAACACACCGGCCCAATATAAGATTAGTGATGACTCACGCATTATTAATTCAGTGCACTCAAACTGCCCTGACTCGGTCAACGCTGCAGAGACACAAAATCATTTTGACATCTCTGGAACTCCTTGGATCTCGTCAGACAGCTGTAAACATTCCAGTGTGTTTGTTCATATTCCGGTTCAATAATTCAGGGCAGACGAGCTCCCTTCACAGAGGACCTTTAACATACACTAAATAATCTATAACCAGGGTTCCCACACATTTTCCATTTCAAAATTCCAGACTTTTTCCAGACTCAAATGTCCTTCTTCTCTGTAGATTTTTCAGACCATAATTGACATCTGAGTCCTAATTGCTAGATTTCTATTAAGTTAATATTATTGTATGAATAAATATCATAACTTAGGGCTGCACGGTGGTGTAGTGGTTAGCACTTTTGCCTCACAGCAAGAAGGTTCTGGGTTCGAATCCCGGTTCAACCAGGTCCTTTCTGTGTGGAGTTTGCATGTTCTCCCCGTGTATGCGTGGGTTCTCTCCGGGTTCTCTGGCTTCCTCCCACAGTCCAAACACATGCAGAATGGGGTCTGGTTCATTGGAGACTCTAAATTGACCGTAGGTGTGAATGTGAGAGTGAATGGTTGTTTGTCTCTGTATGTGGCCCTGCGATAGGCTGGCGACGTGTCCCGGGTGCTATTATGTTGCACTTCATACACAGAACGTTATGGTTTCTCCGGAGAGATGATGGTGAAGTGCATGTGCAGATTGATACTTCCAATTCAGACGTTACCTGTTTTTAAGACATATATTACATATTTCAACTCAGTAATTTTGGGTAAATGTGTATTTTATCATCAACAGGGGACACAGTACAAAGTAACTCGCTATCACCAGGATAATCTAAATAATGCCCGATTGATAGGAACTACTTATGTTACCCTGTTGAGACTTCAGTCTTGAAACACAAAGGAAATTGAAACATACAAATCTTTTCTTTTTTCCATACTTATCCAGACCTGGAAATTACAAAATCAAATTTCATACTTTTCCATACTGCGTAGGAACCCTGTATAACACACTAGTGGAAAGGGAAAAAACTTCAAAAACATAATATGTCGCCATTAATTGATCCATAAGAGGCAGTAACCTGGCGGACTGTACAGTAGTTATCACAAGGACCTGGTGGTCCTGGTTGGCTCTCTCTCCACGTCTCCTTCACACAGACACTGAATGCAGCATCACCGCTGTCTCTGTTCTAGTATCCACAATCTCCATGGTAATTGGGCAACGCCACACTCTGTGGGAGGCCACGTGTTTTGGTTGCAAGCTGCAGTGCGACAGCAGTGTTCCAGCAGACTTCTTCACTCACAGAAAAGGCCAGTGGAGGTAGTTCTCATTCTTTTATGATCCCTGATGAATCACTCAGCTCTTCCCTCCAAATGTTTTTCACGATGGTCGTGTTTCAAAGTTGCTGTTTCCCAAACAGGTTCTGCCTGGTGACATGTCAACCGAGCTTCATCGTTTTAATTCATTCAGTGAGGAGAGTTTTTCTCGCAGTGACAACGTGGGTTTCTTTGTGGCTAATTAATCTCTTCGACAGCTGGCATGTAGCAAAGGGAGTCATCCAGCAGGGTGACGTAAGGCAGCAGAAAGTGAAAGTGTACACACACAGGGACGTTTATTGCACCAAAGAATCTTCTTCAGCCACTGACATGCACCTGAATGCAGCACGTGACCATCAACTGTCTTCTTTGAACTTCCAGCTCTGTCTATTCCTAGACAGCTCATACACTGGTACGAGCCTTCTGACCAAGGGGGGAACGTCTCTTTGTCTGTGTGTATGTGAGTGTGTGTGTAGAGGGAGGTCAGGACACCACAGAGGACGTGCAGGGCTCCAGGCCCGGCTCCAGGCCAGGGTTGTCGGCGCACACTGGCAGCCTGTTGACTCTGGAGTGGCTCAGGTTCCAGTGCTGCATTCTCTTGCGGTACTCTTCCGATGCCACCTTGTCCATCTGAGAGGATTTCAGGGCAGCAGAGCGGTGCAAGGTGTTGTGCAGAGCTCGAAACAACATCCTGCAGAGGTGAACACACAGATGCTACTGTTTTTGCCTCTGTGTATGTGTGTGTGTATGCATGTGTGCGCAAAACTCAAAAACAGATTTTCACTAAACGTAGTGGTATTATTTAGGACGTAATCTCCAGATAATTAACTTTTGGAGCTGCTCCGTCAGAGGTCAAAGGTCAAGGACAACAAACATGTGTATTTACAGTAGTGTGTTTGTATTTGAGTGTGTTACCTGGGTAACAGGGCTGTCACAGTAGTGACTGCACATATGATGTAGAAGAGAGGCTGGGACATCTGGAGTGTTTCCACCCCCACAGGGTTGGTGGGGGGGCTGCAGGTCACACAGGACACACTGAAGAGCAGCACAAAGCCAAAGTAGGAGCCTCCACTGAGCAACAGCACCACAACATGAATCCATGTCTGCAAAACAACACGGAAGATCACAATTTCGCTCAATAAACACTCTGGTCCGTTGGTATCCTAGGATAACATCCACGGCGTTTCGACCAAAATAACTTTTAGTCCCAGGACACTTTTCAAGTAACTAATGGTTACAGCAAATATTTCAGAAAAACTTTTCGTGCTGGCCTTACACCAAGCGACTTTCAAGCAATTTCACTGTCGCAGACAAATTTCCGATGTCGGTAGCGTTTTGCTGGAGTTGAGGCGCGCTCCCATCATCTCCAATGTTTGGTGCAAGGTGGTGATTTGAGCTTTTGTATGTCAGTCTTTTGCTTGTCTTGACGACAAAATCTACCATGTTTGATATCATCATAAGTTTTTGTTTCAAGACAGCAAGTCTTGGCTCACGCAGATAGTGACGTGAACATCGTCTACAACCAAAAGGTGAGCTCTTTCCAGAACCAAGCAGGAAGCAGAAAAGCGTGTAGGTGAATACATGCTGCAACATCACATGGAGACTCCAGTGAAGCCTCGAACGCCGCGGTTTGGCAACTACCTGGTTGCGTGAACCTGGACATCGCAGGGGACAGCGCTACCAGGTAGTTTCGAAACGGCGGCGTTTGAGGCTTCATCGGAGTCCCCATGCGACGTTGCAGCATGTATTCCCGTCGTCACTGCATTCTGCAGTGTCTTCTCTTTTTCTAGTTGGCTTTTTTTTCTGTACAAACCATTGCATACACTAGGGCACATGTGGCTAAAAGCTGCTGTTTCTTCTCCATTGTTCAACAATATCTCTTCCTGTAAACCTCCACCAGGAGCGTGATAGCCAAAAATCTAAAAAAGGAATCGAGTTGCAGTCTTGTAAATAGTGACCCTGCAAGTGTCTTCTCAAAGTCGTCTAGTGTACGTTAGGCATTAGAGGTTCTAAAGACAAGGGGAGATTAGACAAATGATCCTGCTGATTTACCGACAGCTAAAACAACCTGTTCCACTCTAGTCCACCAGGTGGCGGTCATGCAGAAACTAAACAACAACGACATTATATAAATCGAGCAACACTACAACAATAGACATGGAGGAGATTTAAACCGTGCTGCTGTTGATCAGAGAAGAGATAACCACTAGTAACAGAGTGTGTTCTAAACACCCAAAACGATCGACTTAAAGTAAGGATATGAAAAATTAAACACTGGAGTACTCGACCAATTAGGTATGTTCAGCATTGCAAGCCTCACCCCAAAGGTTTCTGTACTTTCGTAAAGTTCTAACCCCCTGAGCAAGGACTTTTTTTTTTGGGGGGGGGGCGTTAAATTATTTCCCACGAAATCAACTTAGACCCTTGTCCCTGCGGAGTTCCTGCAAAGGTCCTTAGTTCCTGGGGAAAGTTCCCGTGGTGGAAGCGCAGCTATACATAACATCCAGGTCACATGATCAAGTATTCCAATGGCAAAACATTGGAGGAGACATACAGCTTCAAAAGCGGTGATTTCAAACAGCTTTGAGTCTGACCAGAGTGTGACTCTCGAGGACTTGGTGCAGCAGGATGATGAGGAGAGCTGAGGCGTTGATGGGAGAGCCAAAAGACAGCACCCCGACATCTGACCCTGCCAGTGCCTGAAACAAACATCACAACAACCTTACAGTCGGACAGGAGCAGCATGTATTACTTTGGGATATTAAGTGTCATGTGATCAGCTGTAAGGGTGTCAGTGGGAGGGTTATTATTTAAACCAGAACTATTTGACAAAACAGCGCAACATCAATCCCAAGCAGTGCTAAATGATCCGACTCAGCATACTTACCAAGTAAGGTATGAAGAAGCAGACGAGGCTTTGGTAAAATGCATCCAGGACTGTGACCCAGAACATGTGAGGAATGTAGACCTGCAGAGAAACAAGAGTCATCCGTTTATCTTTCAGAAGAGAGTGTGAACAGGCATGACTGCAGTAACACTGACGTCACACACTCTCCTTGCTTGCTCAAACTGACGAGGTTCAATTTTGCGGTTTCTTGTCCTCACGTGAGATCGAGACAGAAGTTGTGTCTTGTTCCTCTGTGTCCTCAAAAAACGTTCCAACTCTTTTTGCAAAAATGTTAAATCTTCGACAATATGATACAAGTATCTTACTTAAAGTGTTTGTCTGTTGTTGTTGTTGTTGTTGTTGTTATTGTTTGATCAGTTGTCCATGACATTGGCATGTTGTGGTACGTTTCCTGTTGTCATGGTAGCCATTTGCCTGACGACGCCACGTTACCTGCTTTGGTCCAGTCTACTACAACCAAATGTAACTTGATTTATGCAATAAATTCTCAATCCTCCTTTGTTTACTCAGTTTACACTTCATTATTAGTCTTAAAAGCTAAATATTACATTATAATACATTTTTTAGTAGCATAACTGAGCACACACATATGCGTTGCCTTAACACTTGGTGGTGTGCGTGCCTGATGCTTGGTGCTGCTGCGATTGAACCAATCAAAGTGTCCGGCTTAAGAGACACAACATAGCTGCCTTTCGTGCTCACGTTCCATGCTAGCTGTCCATGAAATGCTTGAGGGAAGAACACAGAAAACATAGGCGACAACTTATACTAGGTTCACCAACTGCTTCCGCCTCCTCAATACAGGCTCATTCTGACATTTGAGCGTTGATGTAATTGGCTGGAGCCTCTGCTTTACTATATAAATAAACACTGTTTGGCTGATATCGCTGGAAAGGCTGAGCTTTTCTCAACTGCAGTGTTGAAGCCTCAAACGCATGTGTGCGAGTTCTCCGTGACATATGAGCAGCATTCATTTGGGATCGTCTCATCCCGTCGGTCCCATCTAAGCCACCACCTATTCACCCGCTAGCCGTCTGGAAGGAGATCCAGAAACACTGCAGCTCGGAATGCCAGGATGAAAGAGTGGTGGTACAATTATACAGTGCACATTGATGTGCAAATATACAGTGAGTCCAGTCATGTTAACTCCTCAGAGTGGACTTTTTGTGACACTGAATGGTATTATGATTCAGGGGGTGCCGTGGTTAGCTGTGGTCACCTTCTGAATTGAAACTTGACGGCTGAACAGAGCCGCTCTGCGTGGTGTTTGCATTTTCTCCCTGTGTCTGCGTGGGTTTTTTCCCCAGGTACTCTGGCTTCCTCCTGCAGTCCATAGGCATGCAGGTTAACTGGAGGTCTAAATGTGAGAGTGAAATGGTTGTTGTCTCTGTATGTCCACCCTGTTATGAACTGGCGACCTGTCCAATGTGCACCCCACCTCTCTCGACCAAATCAGCTGGGACCGGGGGTATTCTGTCCCTGGGTGGGGCATGGATGTATTGTCTAACATTTCAAGCATTTGGCTCTTGACAGCAAACAGCAAAATGAGTGTTCTGGTTATGTGGCCATGCAGGGGATGATGATTTCATTATCGTGAACCTCAGTGTTTGCAGGTCACTCATGTTTGCAGTATTTTAAACTGGGTCTGCGTCTCAGGGTAGAGTCTTTGATGATCTATGGTCCCATTTCAGTAGCTGTCCCATTCCACAATAATTCATTTTTGAGGGCTGTACTGATGTTCTGTTGTCTATGACCTGAATAACAACTGCTTGAAATTGTGGGTTTGTGCCGCCTTGTGTCAGGGTGTCTTCTGTGTTTGCGTCTTTTGCATTTGTGCAAGGTTACCTTGGAGGCCTGTGCAGCCTGGTAGAGCTCAGGCAGCCCCATCAGAGTTTCTGCAGGCGTGTCTCTGTCCAGGACGCCATAGATGAGGGGAGGAACAGAGGTGAAGATCAGGTTGAAGAGGATCAGTACCCAGGCATTGGTCATGACGCTCCCAGAGAAACCACAGAAGAACTGATACCAAAACAGCAGGTTCACAAACATCTGCAAAAAGAAGGAGAGACACAACGTAGGATTCTACTAACAAATTGATAATATTTACATAATCATTTTCATTTTTATCATTTTAAATTTAACCGTATTTTGTTGTACTTTGCAGAACGTCAGCAGGTCAGGTTGGTAGTGCAAAACCAATGCCTTAACCAGGCTCTTTATGAAGCTATGTAACACACATTGTAAAGAGATGGTGACTAACACTCACCACATTCTTGTAGATGAAGTAGAGGATCATATTTGCAAGACGAGAGTAACACCAGTGACCATGAACAAGCAGCAGCTTGCTGAGGTGTTTAAACCTGGAGACGGCAAAGTCACTGGACATCACAGCCTGTGGGGAGGGGTGAAACACAGGAGAGGGTATGGCTCACTAACGACCCATATTGAATGTTACCTACTGGAACGCGAGAACAAAATGGTGCTGGCAACAATAAAATCACATACCGACTGTACATAACTGGACAGTCGGACCAACTTTGTTCTTCAGGCTCTGGGCCTGGAGTGTAGTTGCTAATGTACAAATACTGTAGATAATAACATGACCACAAACTGTCTTCTTCACAACTTCATCTGAATCATCTGAATGAGTGCAGCGTGTTGTTCAACAACAAGGTATATTAAAAGTCTCAACTGTGGCAGCTGAATACATCAGATAATAAGACGATCTACCTCCATGATATTAATAAAGACCCGTGATGTTTTGCTAGGTGTTCTGTCAGGGTGAAAGTAGAGTCCGTTACCTGCATTCCCTCCTGACCAGATATCCCGATTCCCACGTCAGCCATCTGAATCATGCTCACATCGTTGGCTCCATCACCTAAATGAACAAATAAAAAATTGTCCCCCCATGTTTAGTGATATATGCAAAACAGTCACAGGCAGGAGCTGTCTGGAGCTGAAAACCTACAGTATTCTCTATAAATGCAGGTTGGTGATGCTTTCCTTAGATAGTATAGCATCATCTGTTACACTTAGGGATCAACATGAACTGCCACTGGCCAGGTAGTTGATGAGATGAACTTGGTGCGGACAATATTCACGGTCACAATGTATGTCAATGTTTTAGTTACTGCTCGATCTTTGCGTACACAATGAATTCTCTCGTGTCCTTTACATTTTGGATACTCATTGAGATTTCTACCCATCAGGTACAACTCTTGAATCTATCGCTTCTCTTAATAGGAAGACGTCATGATATAATGGGCAAAATGCTATGAAATATGCTGAAATGATTGCTGAAATGATTGCAGGATGTTTACTATAACAAATTATTCTCAATAATACTTCCAACACCAACGTCAGTATTACATCAAACAACAACGGCGGCTGCTATGCAAGTCAGACTTAGACCTTAAATATTGAGAAAAATAACTGTCAGTACATAGTGAGTTAGGGGAAATATACACGGGGAAAAAAACATCTACTCTGAGCCAAAGGTTTGCATAGACAACCATATGTGACGTGAGCGTTAATGTTCACATACAGCACTTGCTACTGTTTGTACTATGCATGTACTTCAGTACATGCATATGGTTGTCCTCACCCACTGCCAGCGTCATGACGCCAAGCTCATCCCGGATCAGCCGGACCACCTGGCTCTTCTGCAGCGGCGTGGACCTGCAGCAGATGACCGCCTTGCATCTACGGCTCAGCTCCAGGAAGTCGCTCTTCAGCTCCTCCTGAAGGGCCCAGTCCAGCGTCTGGCCGTTTATAACCAGAACAAAGCTAGCCATGCTGCCCAAGGAGGATTCCCCATCAGTCCCCGCTGCAGTCCTTTCAGTCATACTGTCTTGACCCTGCAGCACTTCCAGTTTAAGCTCCTGGAGAAAAGCTGCACAGGCATCCTGGTGGATAAGAAATCAATGAGTACTGTCATGTGCAGTTACTGTACATTTACTTTGCTGCATTCATCACAATAGCTATGCAATGCATTGCTTTTGGGAAGAAGTTTGTTTTTGTGATTTCATTGACCAGCTGGGCCTGAAGTTACTCAGTTGGGGTGTATATTAACTACTATTTCAGTAAAATCTGGTACAGACATACACTGGCTTCAGAAACTTCTCGAAATTTTGAGTGTGGTAATGAGAAGCAACGTGAACGAACTGGGTGCAGTTCAGAAAGGCACACACCTGTGTGTATAAGGGCCCACAATTCCTAATGCATGTCTTATTAGAAGTCTCTGCAGACTGCCGCGATAAAATTCAGGGTGAGAGTCTAAAATTATTTGCTATGACTTTGAGTGTTCTTAGGAACACAAGTGGCCTTCAAAATTGTGAAATTGAAAAACGTTTGGAAGTCTGGAGCCTGATTTATCGTCATCTTATTAGTGATGTGCATTATGTGATAAACAGGATTCCCCCTGTCTCTAAGAGGGTCTCTTTCTTGGCCATCCAGCCAAACTTAGTAACCGGGTAGGAAAGGCCTGAACTCCAAGGAATGTCTGTGGAGACAGTAGAAGACTCTAAGCTACACTCAAAGAATAAAAGCGGTATAGATAAGGGAATAAGATGGGTTTTCTTAAGACATGTTTATACTTTGGTTTGGACCCCTTACGTTTCTCCTCGGAAGCATACTGTAGTGTAGTGAAGAAGTAGCGAAGTTGGCTTAACACACTGTCAGCTACTGTTTCTATCAGAACCGAGTTAAAACGTTGATGATTCATGAATCCGTTGCAACAGAACATGGGCAGCACATGACAATTGACCAAGTAAACAATATCCAAGGATCTGGCTAGACAAACTACAAGCTAAGGGGGAAGAAAGGTAAAAAATCAACAGCCTCTCCGAATGAACCCAACAACAGCGCAGCTATCTTTCGGCCTCCGACCTTGCTTCCACAGTTGGCCGTCAGCAGTTGGTCGTTAGGACGGAGGAGTTTGCAGGCATAGGCAATGTTAATTGCTGTCTCCTGTTTGTCTCCAGTGAGGACCCAGACTTTGATCCCAGCCCTCTGAAGAGCTTCAATGGTCTCTGGGACGTCCTCCTGCAGCCTGTCGACAATTCCTGTGGCACCTGAACACAAATATGGAGACAAAACACTGTAGTACGACCAGCTCTCGTATGCTGACATTTCTGAAAGTGTTGGTATCCTATCACTTTAAAGAAAAACATAATATTGACCAGGGTACTAGGCATAATTCTCTATTCCATATTTATATAACACAGATGTGCAGCATTTGATTGTTGATTTTCCAACTCTTCTAAAGCAAACTGCTTCAGTTCTCTCAGGTTTGCAGGTGACTGGTATCTGTTTCAAAGTTTTCCCTTGGTTCCTTTTCCATCATTCAAACTGTACTTCTGTTCAACCTGGTGTCTTTTTCCCTCTTGCAGCCATGTGCAGAGAGGTTGACTACAGTGCCAAGGACCTTCTTAGTAATATTAACAACTGTGGTCACAGGAAAATCATAGTGCTTAGAGATGGTATTGTAGCCTTTACTTTTACCATGCTTGGAAATCATTTTCTCCTGAGACAACTAATTTTCTTTCTCTGTGAAGCACCCAACAAGCCATACTAACAAGTACCATACCAGTGAGTACTTCTGTCCATTTAAATAGGCTGAATGACTGATTCTAATGGGTATACCAATAATTATGTCCAGGCCATTTTCAAAGTCTTGGTGGGCTATGCAAGATTTCAGCTCCTTTTCACAGCTTCTTTGTGTCACAGGCCTGCAGGTATGCAAGGAGAAAGAGCTTATAATTGCAACCCTTTCCAGGAAATCAGAGCAGAGTTTCAACGTGGTTCAGAGGTACCAACACTTTTCAGCCGTGAGCGCATTAGTGGTCGATGTGTCAGGCTGCAGTGAGTGGCTCTCCTACCCAGCAGGGTGAGGTTGGTCTCCAGTCTTTGAGCCGACTCCAGCAGCAGCTCCTCTCTGTTCTCTATACTGCTTTCCGCCAGCAGCTGTCCCTTCAGCCACACGTCATACTCCTCCTCCTCCAGAACCTGCTCCGGACACAGAACACAGTCACTCGGTAACACATCTGCTTACTACTTCACAATCCATCCTGTACAACTGCAGACGATCAGTAACTAAATCTAGAAATTGGTTTCAGTCGATTGCTGACAGAACTTCTAGCAACTTCCGATCTGCATGATGCAATGTGAGGTAACTCTGTTGAGTTGAGAGATGAAATATACAATCAGCAGAGTTGGCTCCCTTCTGACCGGCTCACAGGGAACTGTTCATTTTTTCTTGACTGACATCAGGTTGTGTCGGAAATGAATGAGCTCTGCCCATGGTCCCATCCCCAAGCTGTGACTGGACAGATGATTGTGTTCATTTTAGTATGGAGGATTTGTCTCCATCTAGAAAAAGACAAAAGGCTAAACAATTGTCCCTTTAACATGTTTTTCACTTATTATGACATTAAATCCATATGTGCACATAAAATAAATATATTGTACTTCACCTTATTACTATGTTTGATTTTGTTTATCAAGACATTTTGAATCGTCCGTATGATCCAGTCACAGATTTTTAATTTCACACTTTGTGTAAGTGCATTTACATACATTTTTTGAGTTGTGTTGGGCAGGGATGAAATTGTTCATATTATACGTCTCACCATAGCCAAGTTAATTGTGGAACTCTTTACAACACAAGGTGAATGCTGTCACATTAAGGCAAGGCTACTTTTCCTTATTTATTATAATTCCTTTATTTTTTCACAACAATGTATTTCTTCAACCTGCAAAAAGTCGCACTGAGATATTTAGAACTGCTCTCATTCATAAATACAGTTCACACGGCATGATGGCGCGCTTCAGATGAGGATGTATCAGAGACACAAGACACGCCCAAAGCTATAAAAGCCTGTTTCAAAGAACCAACCTTTGTCTGTGTTAGCGTGAACAGCGCCACAACTTCACTGGGATTAGTTGTGTGGTCTGGTGGAAATGTCTTGTGGGATAAGCAGTGTTGTCATCTGCAATAGGTTTAAGATCAATCTAAGCCAAACCCACACAGAACAATAACGCGCACTGTAGGTGCAGAAAACAACACCCTGCCTCCAGTCTAGCTCAATCATGTAATGTATTAATGACATACACACACACAGTATCACAGTGCACAGAGCCGCACACACTCAATTGGCAACTACATCAACCACTGTAATGAAGGAATATCTCATCTCATCTCATCTCATCTTCAACTGCTTATCCGAGGTCGGGTTGCGGGGGCAGCAGCTTCAGTAGGGGGCCCCAAACTTCCCTTCCCCGGGCCACACTAACCAGCTCTGACTGGGGGATCCCGATGCGTTCCCAGGCCAGTGTGAAGATATAATCTCTCCACCAAGTCCTGGGTCTACCCCGAGGTCTCTTCCCAGCTGGACGTGCCTGGCGCCCAGGGGGCATCCTGAACCACATCAACTGGCTCCTTTCTACACAAAGGAGCAGCGGCTCTACTCCGAGTTCCTCAAGGATGACTGAGCTTCTCACCCTATCTCTAAGGGAGACACCAGCCACCTTTCTAAGGAAACCCATTTCGGCCGCTTGTACCCGCAATCTTGTTTTTTCGGTCATGACCCATCCTTCATGACCATAGGTGAGGGTAGGAACGAAGATTGACCGGTAGATCGAGAGCTTTGCCTTTCCGACTCAGCTCCCTTTTTGTCACAACGGTGTGGCAAAGCGAGTGCAATACCGCCTCCGCTGCTCCAATTCTCCGGCCAATCTCACGCTCCTTTGTCCCCTCACTCGCAAACATGACCCCGAGGTACTTAAACTCCTTCACTTGAGGTAAGGGCTCATTCCCTACCTGGAGTAGACCATCCACCGGTTTCCTGCTGAGAACCATGGCCTCAGATTTTGAGTTGCTGATTCTCATCCCAACCCCTTCACACTCGGCTGCAAACTGATCCAGTGAGTGCTGAAGGTTACAGACCGAGGATGCCATCAGGACCACATAATCTGCAAAAAGCAGTGATGAGATCCCCAGCCCACCGAGTTGCAACCCCACCCCACCATGACCAAGCCTCGATATTCTGTCCATGAATATCACAAACAGGATTGGTGACAAAGTGCAGCCCTGGCGGAGACCAACCCCCACCGGGAACGAATCTGACTTACTGCCGAGAACCCGGACACAGCTCTTGCTTTGAGTATACAGGGTTTGGATGGCCCCAAGAAGTGACCCCCTCACCCCATACTCCAGCAGCACCTCCCACAGTATCTCCCGGGGGACCCCATCAGCCTCCAGCTCTGCCTCTACCATAGAGGGTGTGCAAGTCGTATTCAGGAGTTCCTCAAAATGCTCCTTCCACCGCCCGATTACCTCCTCAGTTGAGGTCAACAGTGTCCCATCCTTACTGTACACAGTGTGGATGGTTCCCCGTTTCCCCCTCCTGAGATGTCGAATGGTTTTCCAGAAGCATCTTGGTGCCGACCTAAAGTCCTTCTCCATGACTTCTCCGAACTTCTCCCACATCCGCTGTTTTGCCTCAGACACGGCAGAGGCTGCAGCGCTTCGGGCCCGTCGGTACCTTGCAACCGCTTCCGGAGTCCTCTGGGATAACATATCCCTAAAGGACTCCTTCTTCAGTCGGACAGCTTCCCTGACCAACGGTGTCCACCATGGTGTTCGAGGGTTACGGCCCCTTGAGGCACCTAAGACCTTGAGACCGCAGCTTACCGCCACTTCAGCAATGCAAGCTTTGAACATTTCCCACTCGGGTTCAATGGTGGAACATTTAATAATTTATTTATTTATTCATTCATTCACGTTATTAAAGTATTTGAAATGCCACAGACCATCATTACAGTAATTAGTATGTGCTGGGAATGTGTAGCAAATAAACTTGAGTAGGGTTACCTTCTTAGCAATGCAGAGCGTGCGGAGGCCTTCTCTGGCATAGCTGTCCAAGTGTTTCTGGGTTTGTTCTCTGATGTGATTGTAGATCTCCTGAGCTTGCTCTGCACCTGGACATACACGAGACATGCTGAGTGACGGTCATACAGAAAAAAACAGCTGTTAATAGTCTTATTAGTTGTCACCAGTCAGTAGACAAAGTTCTTCACTCAGGGCTGTACATTTCTATTTTATTCTGTGAATTACCTTTAGGGGTCTCAGCCAGATCCATGATAACAGAGTCGGCTCCCTTGGTGTAAACTACCACATGTCCTGTGAGCGGGTGGCGGACCACCACTGACATCCTCTTCCTGTTGGAGTCGAAGGGCAGGATGTGAAGCAGCTGCACAGCCAGAGAGCCGATTCCTGGCAGATCCACCAGCAGGCTTTCTGCAGAGCGTCCCCTCAGGGTGCAGCGGTACGCCCGGGCTGCATGGACCAGAGCCGCCTCGTCCGGACTCTCCGCCTCATACAGCAGTTCATCATCAGTGTCACTATCAGAGTCCGTTTCCACATCCTGTTTGGGCCCATTTCCACACACTGTTTGGGCCTTTGCATCTTTGATAGCATCCTCCCTGATATCCTTCTCCACCGGCCCAGCATTTCCTCCCTCCCCTGTGGCAGATAAGTCCAGTTTACGCCTGAGGTTGGAGGTCTCCATGTAGCTGTCCTTCCCTGGTTCTGACCCGTCTGTGGAGCTGGGGGTTGTTGAGATGGTGAAGGAGCCAGCCTTCCCACGGGTGAACAGCCTGCTGGTGAAGCTGAGAGGGCTCCCTTTGATCTGGGGAGGGGAGAGGGTGGACAGGGCTGAGAATGGAGAGAAGCTGAAGCGCTGAAACATCAGCTTGATTTCCTCCAGGGACTTCAGCGGGGTTCGTGCTTCAGGCACCTGCAGGGAAGAGGGGAAAAAACAACAAAGAATATGGATGAGTCTTTGCTTAAACGGTAACAGGTTTTTAAAGTTTTAATGTGGCTGATTGGTGTATAAAAGTTGTATGGAAGTCCAGAAAGTAGTATAATATATATAGATCCTTTTCCCCAGGATCAATTTTTATAGTTTTTTCAGGTTTTAACAGGTAAAGATTATTTCCAGGTTCTGTGAAAGCAGGTGATCTTTTTTACCTGTGTGTGCGGAATTTGCCAGGGTTGGTAACAACCCTGGCAAATTAAATAACTTGTTGCCTCTAAGGTCAAAAATAACAATATTCACATATTAAAAAAAAACTGATGATGAAAAATCATTTAAAAAAGGAAAATCAGAAACGATCTTTGCCTGCAGCCTGGTGTTCATGCAGATTTGACTCAGTAAAGCACAGGATACTGCATTTCAGATACTCCGGCTATGGGTCTCAGTCTGCACCATGTTTGTCAAGTTTATTCACCTGCATCAGACCTCGCTCCAACCAGAGAACTCAGGTGATCACATAGGTAAACTCGAAAAAACACTAACAAGGGCTCGTCTACCTGATGACCCCTGTACAGTTGCCTGCACTTGTTACACTCACACATTCAAGTAAGGGGACATAAGTGAAGAAAAGCTTACATAGGAGATGCTACTTAGTGGCTAATGGTAAGACTAGTGGAAACAGTTGTGATGGTGGCTCCATGTTCTATGGCACTATGGCGTTTTCTATCAAGCCAGCGGGGTCGAGCCACTGTGGTTAAGCAGTGGATGTTTTAAAGGTGCATTGGATGCTCACTGGTTTCCTTCCTTTTATATTTGAATTACACATGTTTAGGGCTGGGCGATAAAACGATTAAGATAATTATCGCAAAATAACTTTTACACAATAGAAATATAATACACAATCAATAGAACTTCGTTGGAACTAATTCCATCAATGTTTTGACTGTGCTGATGGCTTGAAATCAGAGAATTGAGAGAATTTCTTTTCATTAAAAATACTGATTATTGATTATCAAAATACATGTAGTTGGCGATTAATTTAGTAATCGATTACTAATCAAACATGTTAATGTTTGGGCTACTGTGGTCATTCACATCAGTACGTCAGGAGTTGGAGCGAGATAAGAGAGAAAATGAAGACAGAAAATGCAACAGCATTTCCACACTTCCTGTTTCCCTGTCTTTTGTCTGTTCACTTTACTTTGCCTGTGTCTTCTGCCCCTGTGATTGTCTGCACCTGTTCCTAATGTGTCTCACCTGTGTTCAATTTGCCCCGCCCACCTTGTGTCTATTTAGTCTCTGTGCTTCCCTTTGTTGGTTCGTCCGTGATGTTACCGGCCTGTGTTTTTCCTGTTCTTTCACCGTGGTCTGGTTTGTTATTTTGTTCCTCTGGTCCCTTTGCGTTAGTTCAAGTTTTTTCAAATTACCTGAGTTTTGGATAATGCTTTTTTTCCTTAAAAGAATGTATATCTGTTTTTTGGTTACCTTTTATTATATACTTTATCCCCCCATACCTGCATTTTGGGTCTTGCTTAAACCCCAACCTTAACACAACCAAAATGAACTTTGGTTTAAATGTTATATCTTCCCATCTTACAACCTTTAAGCTTGACAGAAATAGTGATTTGATTCATATCATGATATATATCGATATTGGATCAATATGAAAAAAGGATTGTGATAAGAATTTTTTTCCATATCAGCCAGGCCTACCCACATTAATTGGTTTAAATAGCTAAGTAGATGAGTTCCTGAACATCAGGTAACTGTGGCATCACATGGAACCAGTGAACCAAACTTATTAAATCAAATATGTCACATGAAGCTTAATTTTTATCAGACTCATGCCGCCAACCCTTACAGCCAGTGAAATCTGAGATGTAGAGCAAATCCTTCCAACCAAGTCTTCCACGGTACATGCTTTGCACCGGACACCTGCTTACCATGTGTCGAGGCTGACTGGCCGAGGAAACCACCACACTGTTGCAGATGGTCAGAGCCAGGAAGAAGTCAGTGATGTAGGTGAGCTCCAGGCTGGATGAAGTTGTAGAAGAGCCCTCACTCAGAGGCAGCACCGAGGAGCAAAACCAATTTAACTTCTTCACTAGCTCAGGGTCTGGCACCACCTCCTTTGCCTAAACAAACAAGACACGGGAGCAGCAGGAGCTTATATATCATGGCTTGAGCATACAGAAAATTTAAAAAAAAAAAAATAAATATATATATTCTGGTAGAGAAGAATGTGATAACAGGCTTTTAAGTTGGGGTTGAAAAATCGGATTGAAAAATGTCGATGCATGCAAGTGATCTAGTACTGTGCCGCCATAAAATTATTTGGCATTCTGATAACCATAGTCACATCAACAACTGATTTTGTCAGAGTACAAACCATCACTGGTTCACTGATTAATTGTTGCCTTTTCTGAGTAACCCTTTAACCGGTTACCCTGCTAACATATCTGACTATTAAAGTTAAACCAAATTAAATGTATGATTAGATATTAAGGATCAAAACAGTTTGTTTGTACATTTTTAGCCAATTTACAACAAACATGCAGGAGCACTATTTAGTTTGAACGTATTATATGTTTATGATCGCAGATGACTTACTGATTATACACCAGAGTCAACAAAAAAGTGTCATGTCATTTTTTTCCTTTATCCTTTTACATGACCTCAACCTGTTGTTGGTTTTTTAAATATTTAACATCAAGTTATCGTACTAAACACAGTGGCCAAAGTTTAAGGGTTCAAGGGTAGTTGGCCAGATACATATGAAATCAAGCTAAATTTAATATCCACTTCAGTTGCTGACTGTCTGATGTCTTTTAACTTAGAAGACATCAGACTCTACAAACATGGGTGCCAGAGATTAAATTGACAACTGCGTCTGAAACTAGTGAAGCAGGCCTGCAACTAACGATTATTTCCATAGTTGATTAATCTGTCAATTACTTTTTCAATTAATCGATTAGTTGTTTGGTCCATAAAATGGTGAAAAATGTGTTGTTTCCAAAGATGATGTTTTGTTTTTTTCCACACACCAAAAGATATGTAGTTTACTGTCATAGAGGAGCAAAGAAACCAAAAATATTCACATTGTAGAAGCTGAAATCAGAGAATTGAAGCGATTTATTGATTATCAAATTGGCGATTAATTTAGTCGATTACTAATCGATTAAACGATTATCTGTTACATCTCTATAGTGAAGACAATTCTGTCACGCTTGGTGCTGCTTTGCACCGGTTGTAAGATAAGGCTATATGTGTCTGCCTCTGTATCTAATGTCATAGTTTCCCCCTCCTCATCAGGGGCACCTACAAAATAATAAGAGTAATTTGAACCCTGTCTGCATTCGTCATGTTGCTTCCATCTGCAGTGAAATCATCAATAAATGCCAGTGTACCAGCTCCACTGGCAGCCACACTGAGTCACAACAGAGTTACCATCGCGTTTGACAGTTGAGGCCACAGTTTCTTCTTTCCATCATGTTGACAGAGGCTGAGTGTTGTCACTTTTCATCAGTCCATAGAACTCCATGTGTATGACCTCTTTACTCCTGACACTCAACTCCACCTCAATATAAATGGCAACTCTCAGTCAAGTGTCCAATTACTTTTGAGTCCTTGCAATGTTAAAAGGGCCGTCTGTCTGCATCTATCATTTCTACACTTAGTAGGTAGGTAGGTATATATGTAGGTGGGTCTGACCATGCGGCTGCAGAAGGCACTGGTCCTGGTCTGGATGTGATTGGACCGTGGGTCGTCCTCCTCCCCTGACTCAGCAGTGAGCGTGTGCAGAGAGACAGAGCTGCGGTTGCAGCTGAGGGAGCGACAGCTCAGAGATTTACCACTGCAGCCCGACCTCAGAGTCACCGACTGACCCGCTGCCTTGTCCTTCTCCTTCTCCGCCTCGTACACCTCCAGTCTCCGAGCTGACATGCACAGACACACACACACGAAAGACACAAACACTTAGCATCTACAACACAAACTGGACAGGAGTACAGGGTCTGGATAGTGCCACTAGGTTAGTTTCAATGAGGAGTTATAATGGATTTGATTGATGTTATATTCAACCTAATGGTCATTGTAGACATTAAGAACCAGTACAATACAATTTGATGTTATATTACATTATAATGAGTTTAATGTTGAGTCCTTTGCAAATGTCAACGCTCATTACACATCCTGTGCTGTGCGTCCCTGATATCTAAAATAGTAACAATAAAGAACATATTGTTCATCATCACCAATGATGAATTAAAAATGTTGTAGCACTGGAGTATTGCAGCTTTCTGGGCTCTACTAGTTTTCCCTTCAAACCTTTATTCAAAATATCTATCTAGCCCTGGTTATATCATGATAATATACTCACTAAAGTTTGATTATTGATGGGAAACATCATGGCAACATTGGTAGACATAGGTCACAAAAGAGGAGTGGACAGTTTGGGAAATAATTTAACTGTTCTCCTTTCTTTCAAATCATTTGACTTCTCCTGTTTCTTCACCAATTTGCAGTGATTTTGCTTGTGTACCCAGATTTCAGCTTTAAATATCGTGAGCTATCACCCCTTTGGTCTCAATGCCTATCAGAAAATACATGCAAAACTGAAGCAGGATATGATCCAATGGGTGCAACCACTAGGAAAAGTTTGAACTCCAGGGCTAATGACATCAACAAAAGCTTACCTGTGTCCAGTCATGGTCCTGTGAGTTAGAGCTACTTTGACTTTGATCACATGACCACTCACATATGCTAGGCACGTGCGTGCCGCTACAAACAGGAAGCAGACTACTCCACTCTGCAGTCAATTGCTTAGTTTTAGAAAATACTGAGAACAAGGAAAAACTATGGTGAAAATTATAGTTCTGATATGAGTGCGCCATGACCAATAAGAATCGATCAGGAAGCGAATGTGTGTGACTGAATCATAATTTTCTGAATGTCTCCATTTTTGCTGTCCATACTACAACGCAGCCATGGGGTTTTAAACTAAAACGACTAACAACATAATTAATTATATGTAAGACAAAGAATGATAAAGAGACAAAATCTATAATATTCTAAAATCCAACGATTTTCTTCGTTTTTTTTTCTGAACATACTTGTCACATTACTAAGGCTCAGAATGTCCCATTAACATGGTTTCTCGTATTAAAACAAACCTGCCATTGCTCCTACCGGACCTTCTAATTAGATGATGAGTCACTACAGTGAAAATATGTCTTCGACGGAGGTAAATGAAAGTCTGAGTGTTCTGGTTCTTACCATTTTCGTCATGAGGATATTCAACCCCATAGATGCTGCAGCAGCGGAACACCATCTTGTTTTCTGTCAGCGTTCCCGTCTTATCAGAGAACAGGTACTGGATCTGACCCAGGTCCTCCGTGATGTTAAGGGCCCGGCACTGGATCCTCGAGTCCAACTGCTCGTTGTAAAAGTCTAAGTCATTGTGGATGAAGTAGACCTGGCCCAGTTTCACAATCTCAATAGACACGTACAGGGAAATGGGAATCAGCACCTGTTGGAAAAAGAAATGGTTTACACATTCGGTGTGACGCCTTCATGAACATGAAGGATACTTCTCCAACTGTAAACTGACCAGCTCTGATTGAACATGTGGCAGGTACAGTAATGGTTTCACATGTAAATGAAGTAAACAAGGTTTAACGTAACCAAAAGATCCAAAAAGATAGAAGACTGAAGAACACGACCTGGTCTTTCATCTCAACTGGACCATTGCAATTATGCAGTGGGGCTGATGAAGCCATCTGATAACACACTAGGTTGGCCAACCATAAGTAAGCACACATTTCTTATAAATTACTCTGTGATGGAAGTACTGAGAGTCAAACGACTGTCACTGTGATCATTTGTAGGGTTAGGGGTTAGGGGTTAGCTTCATACTATAATAAACTGCTGTGCAGTGTTTTGGTGTCTGATGAACCTTTAACCTAATCTGTTAACTAAACAGACATCAATACATGCATTTCATTATCTCACCACTATCTTAAGTAGAGCTGTAACATTATCAGATTTTCACCAAACAAATAAAGTGGCCTAAACAATTATTGATAACGATATTATCACGACATCTATAGAAATTTGGAATAATAATGATAATGCTATCAGTCAATTTCGTCTTTAACAATATCCATTGTGTGTTATATCTCATGTTGGGTCAAAAACATTGTGCGAGGCAGAGAGAGGAGTTCTGCTCAGCACATGGTTCTAATTATTTTTTCTATCCTAATAACTATTATTCACCTTGTTGGAGTGAGAGCCAGAGAGTTGCTGTGTCGCGGCGGCAAGAAACAAAAATGATTTAGAAGAGAAGTATTTGAAGGCTTTATTAATGCTACTGACATTGGTAGCATGTGTGAGTAGCTATCCTGCACCTCCATTTTATTGTTTGGTCATAGAGCTTTTGGAACACTCATGCTGCCAGTTTCATGAAAAAAAAAAAAAAGTAAGTAGATGCATGAACCTAAATTCTAAATTAAAAATACACTATTCGTATGAAATGTTTTTTTGTTTTTTTTTTAATTTCAAATAGCTCTGGTTGTCCTGAAATGGAAACAATGTAATACGTCTTAAACTAAGACTTAAAGAAAAGTGCAAGGAGAAATGTTTAAATATTATACCTGCAGCACAATGATCATAGTCCAGAAGACATAGAATCCAGCCAAGGTAGGAGGGGTCTCCACATCAGTCACAAAGATGGGGTCTTTGAGGTTCTTCAGCCAGAAGCCATGACCTGAAACGCACCGAGACACCGGAGCAGTTAATCACTCCGAGCACTGGAGACTAAAGCTTGACATGGTTAAATCCCTTAAGTCTTTCAAACAATGGGCCTCATGCAAGAACCATTTGTGCAAAAAGATTTGTTCTTAAAGGGGCAGTAAGCGATTTTGGAGAGCGCTTGTTTCTCTCTTTGGCCATTTGTTTTCGATTTCCAGAGCCAGGGCTGTGCCAAAAGCCCAGATTATTTTTTGGCTCACAGACAGAACCGACAGCTTCGCTGATTTTTACAAAACGTGTATTGCTTTGGAATCACTTATTGCCACTTAAATTGTACGTACGAATGATTTTGGAGAACCACTCACCAATAGAGCTCAAACGGGCTCATTCACCAATCTTCTCGTATTTTGAGTTTTCTTTCAAGTAAGAAAAGAATTCAAGAGTGGTTCAGACCTGTCGTACTGTAGGAGTCACGTACATCATCAACACAAGTTTTTACACTAATGGATCCTTTTGTCTTAATCACTTTGTAGTGTAAGTAACGACGTGAGTAGCGTAATTGAGTAGCTAGTGAAGTTGAGGAAACTTACGAGAGCTCAAAGCACACAGTCAGCTTGAATTCGATATGACGTGGGCCTGCAAACTTAAATTGCCGGCGAACCCAGCTCCCGGCTCGTAGCCTTCTTACTGAGGAACGCTACAGTGTGTTGCACATCAACTGCCGTGCACTGTGCAGGCGGCCAGGAGGGATCCCCTTAACTGTGGTATAATGAGCGTATACCACGGACTGAATAGAGCTATTGCTTAATTGCAATCCTCGTGCACGCTTGCTCAAATACGCACAGGTGACATTCATCTTGTTTACACACGTAACTTACACACTTCTGAAGATAGAAGCTTTATAAAAGAAAGCGAAAATGTTATTGCATGACGCACAAAGGTGGTGTTGTGTTTCGAAGGGAGAGCTGTGTGGTGTGTCGGTCAGTGTTGCTACGCACCGACAGCAGCAGTCAGACACATGATGACGAGAAGGACCACACACCACAGGATGTCCGTGTTCAGACGCTTCTCCAGCTGGCTGCGCTTGTACCTCGGACCGCTGTTGTTCATCATGGCTTTAGTGTCATGACCTAAGTCACACAGTGACAGGAAAACAGACCATCATCTGCTGCAGTTTACACAATGTGGGCATTGAAAAGCTTGGCTCTAGTTTTAGTATCATCACATCCATATTATGCTTGACTGCGTTTTCTTTTGCTGCTCCATCTTGCTCTCTAATTTCAAATTATGTTTTATTAAATCTGAAAATATTTCACTGGATGCTCTCCAGCCTGTTTGATTGAGTTGGTTCTCGTCTAAAAGCTGCCAACAACCAGAAGATACTGACGATAGATGGTTTTCACAGAGGAATTCAGATTCAGTGCTACAGATTTTGTAGTCTTTTAAGTTTACAATACATTTCAAAATTAGGTATCCATGTGTTTGAGATTAAAAGTCTTTATACATTTACTTCCACAGCAGGAGGGTGAAAAAGTAATTGAGTCAAAATGTTCATTATTATTTATTTTGCACGAGAGCCAAATTGCACAAATATTGCAAGTTACACATTTGATTGATGACAAGCTGCAAAGGTTATTATGAGGAGCTCGATATATATGGTGGTGTGTGCATGTGTGTTTCTGTGTATACTTGTTTACAGCATGGTGTGATGAAGTAAAGTATGGTGTGTCTGGCTGGACCCAGGGGGAGGAGCTGAAGGATGCGGAGGTGACATTGTGAGAAAACCCTCCCATTGTCTGATACTAAAGTCGGAAATTTATGGGAAAAAAACTTTAATATTCTCTGAGATTAAAACACATGGGTGTGAAAGTGAGGTGAAGATATGTTTAGTGGGGAAGGGGGGTCATTCCCTAATTTGAAAGCACTTTAAGGCCAGCGATATATTTGCTTTTTAGCCAAAACCAGATGTGTCATGAGTGTAATTCTTGCCATTTACAAACACTTTCTACCTGCTATTAGTCAGGTGTGTTGTAAGTGATGCCGTCCTCTTACCAGCATAGACCACGATGCCCACCACAGTCTCAGTGTTGCGTATGGTGCAGCTCCTCAACAGGAGGTTGCTGTTATGGAGGCCGACACGACCCCCACTGGAATGCTCCCTGCACAACACGCGCACAAACACACTTTATGAATAGTTTCATCATGTTGAGTGAATTACGCGGCAGTCAGCCAAACATCTAGTATTATTAGACAATACCAAGTATGTAATCGTAATTGTTGTGTCATTAAGCAATTCCGGTGAATTAACATGTGAACTGGAGAATGCAGAGGTACAGCACTGTGGAAAAGTATTTGCTCCCCTCCAGATTTCTTCTATTTTTCCTCATTTGTGACATTCAAATGTTTAAGATCATCAAACAAATTTTAATAATAAGAAACCGACAACATGAATTGGAGATTTTAGAAGATCATTGCATTCAAGGCAAAAAGTCATTCAAAACCTAAATCAACCATGAGAAAAATTAATTGCCCCCCAAAACCTAATAATTGGTTGCGCCAATCTTGGCAGCAAAACTGCAATTAAACATTTGCGCTAAGTTGCAATGAGTCTTTTACATCACTGAGGAGGAATGTTGGACCACTCGTCTTTGCAGAATTGTTTTAATTCCACCAAACTGGAGGATTTCCAGCATGAACTGCCTGTATAGGTATCTCTACATCTTTCAATTGGATTTAAGTCAGGACTTTGACTTGGCCAATCTAAAACCTTCATTTTATTTATTTATAGCCATTCACAGGTGGACCTGCTTGTCTGCTTCAGATCAACTGTGCTTGACAATCTCCTTCAGGATTTTCTGGTAGACGGCAGAATTCATGGGTCCATCACTGACGTCAAGTCCTTAAGCAGCAAAGCAGCCCTCGACCATCAGACTACCACCCTTTGTGTTCATGTGATATCGGTTACCATTTTTTTTCTACAGAACTTGTTATTAGAATGTCTGATGAGAACATCTGTCTAGAGGTCATTCCACAGAATCTTGATTGGGTCACGGCTTGGGCTCTGACTTGGTCACTTTGTCTGAAGTCATTCTGTATGTAACAGACTTAGGATCAACCAACATTAAAACCTCCTGCCTAAAACTAGTAAGGTCCCCCTTGTGCCGCCTAAACAGCTCTGATCCATCGGGAAATGGCCACAGGACCTTTGGGGGTGTCCTGTGGTGTTGGGGCTTTGGCAGCGGTTTTAATGTTGTGGCTGTTTGATGGTGCTCAGTGTTTACACATATTGTACTGCTGTATCACTCAATTTATACTGGACTTCAGATGACAGACAGCCACCCTGACAATATTCTGTTAAATAACCTTTTGGAGCAAACTCTTTAGCTCTGTGCTCTTTAGCAAACTTCAGACTTGCAGTGTTTTTACTCCATGCAACCATACACCATGATTTGTGTATGGTAGGCTCATGAACGGAGATGTTGAGCAGCTCCAAGGAATCTTTGTTCTCCTGAAGTCCAGTATCAATTCCTTAGTTTTGTGGTGTTCAGTGACAGGTTGCTCACTGAACACCACTCTGATAGTCTCTGTACCTCGTCCCTGTACGCTGACTCATTTTCCCCAGTGATGAGCCCAACAACGGTTGTGTTGTCGGAATTTTTTTTTAATGGTGTTGGACGAGTGAACTGGTGTGCAGCCATGGGTGTACAAGGAGTAGAGGACTGCCCTCAGCACAGAGCCTTGGGGTGCGCCAGTGCTTAGCGTGATGGAGGAGGAGAGGTCTGGGCCGGTTTTCACTATCTGTGGGCTGTTTGTGAGGAGGTATTTGATCCACATGCAGATGGGGACAGAGAGTCCTAATTCCTTTAGTTTGCTAAAAGTTTGCTTTGACTCAAATTTTAGGGATAATTGTATTAAATGCAGAGCTGTAGTCAATAAAGAGCTTCCTCACATAGCTCTCTCAGTGTTCCAGGTGGTTCAGTGCTAAGTGGGTTCTGATGTGACCGTTTAAGACAAATGTATGGATAAACACAGACAATTTCAAAGCATTTTTCTGCCACTGCATATGGACAGATGTGTTAGATCAGTGTAAGATGAATAGAAACTCACATGTAGCCCCTGAACCTGTTGAGGTCATTGTTGGGGTTCTCGCACTCAATGCGGCTGTGGAAGGTCTCAGGGCTGAACTCTACTCCCTGGAAAACACAAACACACAACAAATTCTATCAAACCTGCAATTCAAATCACATATCTTATGTTTAACATTGTTTTTTTCTTTTTTTATGGCAGCACAGAGAAGCTGGAATAAAGCATTCGGTAACAATTTCTATGAAGCCCATATTTCATAGTGCATTATGACAGCATTCGTAGTGCATTATAATGCATTCATAATGTTTCATAACTGTCCTCATGAACACAGATAACGCATTCTGATGCACTATATCAACAGTCAAAAGACATTATGGATGTTGCTTATAATGAATTATAAATTCAAGTGTCTTATGGTTGCTTCTGACATAACTTGTTTTCAGTTTTCAGTTCCCCTTTCATAAATGCCAATAAAGCTGTGAATGGCAGAGTTCATTTGTGGTTTGAGTGAGTCAGTTCTGATCAAAATCCTTTAATATAGAGCATATGTCCTCACGTAATAAAAGTGCACAGGGTAAACTAATCCAATTCAAACCTATATTCAAATTAGTAATATTTTTGCTCATCCATAAATATAAATGATGTATAAAATATGGTCTAAAACACCATGATGACCTAGATCAGAAGATCAACAAACATTCCAAAAGGTGTGACAGACTGTGGGAGCAATGTGCTGTAACTTTGAGAAAAACGTAAAAAAATGTAACACTTGGATACTCATCACATCTGGCCACTCAAGGTTTTGGATAATACTAATGCTTATGTCACTAAAATTACAACCTTGTGGTTTCCACGCCTATCAAGTCAAGTTAAAGTTTACATCAATCATCAATCATAAAATATATGTGGAATTCACAACAACGTATTCAATTTTTTGTGATTATTACCATACATGTTCTTGAAAGAAATGTGTTTTTGTGAGGTCCCAGTGACAGACAATCTGAAAACACAACAATTCCCTCTACAGCTGTCACCGGCACAGAGGCATAAAAGAGGCTCCAGAGGGAGCTGTGTAAATTGCCTCAAGTGATGTCACTTGAAACAGCACAGGTTGGGGCTGACGACTACATGTGTGAAAATGTAAAAAATCTGTGGATGTGAAGTTAGAAAGCTGTGAGCTCATCAGACCAAGAAATATATAAATTCAATCTCTGCTTCCCCAAGTCCGCATGCCAAAGTTTCCTTGGGCAAGACACTACAAGCTACAACACTAAAGCTACAGTGTCAGTATTTAGAAGAACTTATTCAGAGATTGAATATATTGTCCATAACTATGGGTTCATATATGTATAATCACCTGCAACAATGAAATCGTCAACTTTCAATGAGTTCAATATTAAAAGTCGCCATGTTTGCTACGTCGTGTTGAATACGGTTGCAAAAAATGGTCCAGAATACACATATTCGCTTTGAATTTTCAGGGCTGCTGGAAACCGTAAAGTGTTGCCTGTTGGGTGCTCAGTTGGTTACGGTTTGCTAACTTTACCACCATATGCCGCCAGAAAATTACAAAAATTACACACTGGGGCTTTAACTCTAAATTGCGTCTGACGGCCCTTCCGGCTGTGTATGAATGTGACAGAAAATGTTTGGTAAATAGTAGTGTGTGTGTGTGTGTGTGTGTGTGTGTGTGTGTGTGTGTGTGTGTGTGTGTGTGTGTGTGTGTGTGTGTGTGTGTGTGTGTGTGTGTGTGTGTGTGTGTGTGTGTGTGTGTGTGTGTGTGTGTGTGTGTGTGTGTGTGTGTGTGTGTGTGTGTGTGTGTGTGTGTGTGTGTGTGTGTGTGTGTGTGTGTGTGACCTGTACTGTAAAGAGCTTTGAGTGGCCGATAAGACTGGAAAAACACTTCATAAAATACAGTCCAAAAGTCTCAGAGAACAACAACAAAAACTTTGTTTCACACAGTTCAACTATTCAGATTGTTAGAATGTCCTTGCTGGATTGTCACTGGTCAGTATAATGCAAAGTGGATATTGAAATTATTGTTTATGTCAGAGCAGTATGAAAATTATGAAAATCTTGGGTTTTACCGTTTACGTCTAAAATTCTTAATGTCAGCCTGAGGTCATAGTAAAGACACAGGAAATAATTATTTGGGGATAATGTTGAAGTGATGTTTTGAGGCTGTGAGAAAGATGGAGGATACATACAGTACATCAACGTATTAATCGCACCACAGAATTACTGTAGGTCCTCAAGTTGTAGTTAAGCTTTCAATATTTTCAGCAAGGTGCAAGGTTCATATTCCCGCCATTGTCTGACACAATTTGCTGAATGGTGTTGTGTGCTTGGATACAATTAAAATTTCACAGCCTCTCTAACTTTCATACTGCAACACTTGTCTTTGGAAAGTGAAAAGAATGAACAATAACTAACTCTGTATGTCAGCTCACTCTGGAAAACCCGATTGTATGTAATGCACACGCAAAAAATGATCAATGTAGTAAAACCTGGCCTCGACATATATGCAGGGGCACTTCAGGATATGAATTATATTTGTTGCAAAAATGGCGATTGTACCTTTTAACGTCTTTGTTTTGCTATTAATATGAAAGATTGCTCTTTGCTGTAAAATCATATTGGCTCCAAGAGTTCCATTTGAGGAAACTTTGTATTTTCTAAATGTAATAAAGTAAATAAAAATAAAAAAACGGAAGCAGATATTACTTGGTCTATATAAGCATAAATGATTACATAGTGAAACTGAGGAAAAGACACGTCCTGCACACTTTGATCCACTTACCTGCAGTGGGTGGTCTGAAACCACCTGTCTCTGTTTCAGGTTGGTCTCTCCATCCAGGTTGGCCGTCTCAATGTAACAAACCCCACGGGGGTCAGAGGAATACAGCAGCAGCATGTCGGCGGGGATGATCTCATTACAGGACAGACGCACAAAGTCTCCCACTCGCACGTCCTTCCAGCACTGGTCAATGTAGACTTTCTGCTTGCTATAGGGACAGTGTGAGCAGATATTTATAAAAAGACAAAGGATTCAAAATCAGTGCAGTCAAATGGGGAAAAGAGCAAAGAATACACAACTTTAAGCGTACATGAGGTTAGTGTTACTGATTTGACTTCTCAGCCACTTGTACCTTCAATAGTAATTACATTCTATGCTACAACATACTTTTGTTACATCATATTGGACATTTTAGTTTTTTGACTTGGTCAGTGTTTGAATGCAGAACCTCTACCTCTGAAGGAGTACTTTTACTTAGGTCAATGTTTTGCTTGTTCCTCCGCATGTTCAGGGTCTCTGGACTCGTTTTTTCTTTAACATAACGCTGTTCAGTGTCTAATGCAAACTCCTGCCGGTTTAGGCTCAAGCCGACTGCAAGAAACAGTTTTAATCAGCTGGTGAGAACACAGAATTACAGTCTTTTATCTTCCCCTCAATGACCAACAATAAAAAATAAATGCATACAATCAGCTCAGAGAGAGAAAAAATGTGTCCGTCATAGCACCTCGGTACAAATGAACTGCATTCATATATGCATCAAAGCTTCAGACACACCTTTGGTCAACAGGTATCATTGACACACAGTGGTCATACAAATGATGGTTAATTATTACGCTCACAGTCCAACACCCTTTCCAGGCAATCACTGAACTGAAGCAGGTCAGACAAAATACTGTAAATATACAGTTATATAGGACATGATGTCCTGAGCTTATCTATTGTAAACTACTGCCCAGTTGGAACTCAGCAATCCAAATTTGGCGCAAAAAATTTTGAAAAGGTTTGTCGTACAAACAGCCTTTGAAGAAAAGAACAGGCTCTATTGATAAAGTGCTGCTATATGAGAATAAAGCTTTTTAAGTAAGCAATGTAATGGACATATATCTGAGAAGTTCTCAAAATTAGACTGTGTCCTCTCAGACAAATGAGCAGTGATTAAAATGGTATTATAATTTTAGAGGAGGATTTTTTTCTGTCTCTTTATTTTGTTGTAGGCTACAGTCATAGTTCATGCGTCATCTGCATTTTGTAACCGACTTTTTATTTATTCACTTTTATTTGAGCTTGAGTTTAAATGTTCAGTTTCACTAATTACATTTCTTCCCAAAATCTAGTATTCTGAAGGAAATCATTTGAGTCGGACATTCTCATTTCTGTTAACAATAATACTTGTGCCACTGGAGCTAGTAGACACATCTACGAGGGAGTCCACAACTCAGTCAAAACTTTGATCAAACTAAAAAATTAGACCAAGGAGAATATTCCCACAACAATATGTGGGTTTGCCTCATCAGACCTACCTGCTATAAACATGGCAGAGAAGCCTGTTGATCAAATGGTCAAACTTAAACCTGCGGTAGTCCTCCCATATATCCTTGACGGCTGTCACTAGCAGCACCAGCATGACCGGGACCAGAGCGATCTCCGGCTGGAAGGCCTCCACCAAAGGGATGAAGTTGAGAGCAGCAAGGAAGATGAAGTAGACATTGGCTAAGCGATGGAGCTGCTCGAACAGATTCTTCGGCAAGAAGGAGAGGAGAGAATACTTTGTGGTGCGAATCTTGTTGCTTTTATACAGCTTCAGGTGCTGACGCAGTTCCTCATTGTCTGTGGAGCAAGGTACCACTGTCCTCTTCTTCCGCAGGTGCTCCTTGGTAGGGTGAAAACAGGACGAACGCTCCAAGCTATACATAAGTCCACTGCTCCTGAGGATTCAGGTCCACCCTGAAACCTAGAACCCTTACCCACCTGCACTTAGTTTCCAGTTGCAATCCTAATGGTATTTTTCATCCGAGTTCATGTCGTCCCTTCTTTTGCCTGACCATTGTGGTGTGGAGTCCTCTGCCCTGTCCAGGCGAAGTGGGAAGTGTGAGGGTTTAGTGGACACTTAACTGCCTGCCTGACGGAACACATATCTCCTCCTCTAAACGGCACGCTGTAAACAAACTCAAGGTACAAGTTTTATAACTGACTCAACGGCCGGTTGTGTAACAAGATATATGGGAAAAGGAGAGCCTGAGAGCGGCAGCGGGGTAGTGTGCCATCATTGATTTCCTTCCCGGCAATCTCAGTGGAGTCATGTCATGAGTCATGTATCACTTAATGATAAGAAATGTTGTATTACTGAAGTGTTATGCAGATAAAAGAAGCAGAGCAGAACATCCAACTACACAGCGTCCTAATCTGGGATTCAGCTGTTTACTACACCAAGAGAAGGAACGTGGACCAGACTAAAGCGTACCAGAGTACGACAGGAGTGGAAAGGAAATCTCTCTTAAATTCAGGTCCTGCTCTTTCTCAACTGCTATACACACAACCTGAGCTACTCATCAAAGCTCCCGTGTGTAGAATTTAGTGTGATCTATAAGCAGAAGCGGAATGTAATATATGATAATGATGCTTTTATTATTATCACGTGAAATTAAGAATAATTGTGTCTTTGCTACCTTAGAATGAGCCCGTTTGCAAGCAGGCGTCAGCCATGTTTCCTTTGCTGTCAGAGCCCCCAGACTGTGGAACACTCTACGTACCGAAATTAGACACACCATCACATAAGCGTCAATTAAATCCCTTCTTAAAAACTTTCTTTTATAGGAAAGGCTATATGAATATTCAATTTATTGCTGGGTTGTATCATCCCTCCTTGCTTTTTGTGATACCTCTGTTTTTGTTTTAGTTTTTTGTATTTTATTGCATTGTTGTTGGTTGCCGTGTTCTTTGTTTGTATCTTCTGTTTTTCTGGAAAGCACTTTGTAACCTTGTTAAGAAAAGTGCTATAGAAATAGAATTTATTATTATTATGTGTTACCTGAAGACCACCGTACGTTCTCGAACATTCTTGGATGGGGAAGGTGAGGCGAGGGGTATTGGCAGTGGAGAAATTAATAACATAGATTTCCTATTTATTTATTATTCCTATTTTATCTAAAAAAAAATCTATTTTTTTCAGAAAAAAACAATTGTCTATGAAACATCTTCATTGTTTACAATCCAGAATCTCTTTCTCACACACACACACACATTTTCCACTGCCCAGCTCAAAGTTCATGTGTCGTTGGCCCAGGTATGTAATGTATACAGCAGGTTGATGCGGGCTCATGATTGTGAGGACAGTAACCATTAACCATCTGTTTGTTAAGGGTGCGTTCATGAATAAGTTCAAAGCATCGCCTGAGCTGAACGAGTAAACTGTTTCAGTTTCAGGTCACAGAGCAGGGGGGTAGTTGGTGATTTGGGGGCTGCCGGCAAACTGCAGTACTGTAAAAGTCTAGACTAGGGATTTGCTACAACACTGTAGCATATATGTTTACTTTATCTATTTGACTTTTCAATAATCATATTAGTAATTAAATCAAAACTTGCTGTTGCAGTTTGCTATTCAAGAATGTTGATGAGTACATGTGGGAAAAGTGCATCGCTGCCACACCAGAAAAAGAAAAACAGTATCATAATATAACATTATGTTTTCACGTTAAAATCACATACATGTCTCAACCTTTTTATATACAGCCTATGATCTCAACCCAAATAAACATGAACTAGAATTTATTTTGTGATACGTTTTTCTTTTTATGGTGTGGCAGCAATACTCTTCCGTAGGAAAAGAAGCAATTCTGTTCCTCATTTTTTTAATTTTATCTTAAAAACTAACAGATGAGACTAACTAATAAGATATTATTTAAAGTACCAATAGCAATAGTACAGTTAAATCTTAACGATACCCATTCCTGCGACAAAATAGATACCAGGAGACGATAAATGTTCTAACTCATGACTACTTTTGGCTTCAAAGGCGTGCCTTGATTGTCCTGACAAGACGCCACTTTATTACTGTGCTTTCAAACATACTGAGATGATGGATCTTCCAACTGTCAAAACTGACATATACACACCCAAACACAGCAGAAGAAAACAGTTACGATAAGGCAAAAGAAGTGGAGGGTGCAAAGGACTATTCCAGCCCATAGGTTTATAGGCCTATGAACCAACCCTGACTCCTGAAAATAAAGTGTATTCAAAACAAAATCTTTTTTGCTAAATGCATTTAGGGGAGGGAAAAGTAATTGCCAATGTCAAACATGTAGTTATTTGGGCAACTACAATGTAAATGATGGTCTCTAACAGTAATCCACTGAGTTTCCTAGAAGCAACCATAAAATATTAATCATCTAGTAGCCACAAATATTCTAAAAGAACGCATTGCCAGTACATTATTTACACGTGTAACATATTCAAATTTTTTATTCAAATTGTTTATATCTGTCTCTCTCAAATTTTTCATTCAAACATCTTTTGAGTGCAAATTTTTGGGACATGAATGCTTACTGCTCATTTCATGGTTGAGGTAAGGAACAAGGTTAATGATGGAAAACATGTATGAACTAATGCAGCAGGATAACACAACTCACAGGTGACACCTCAGGCTGGAATCCCTCCAGCCTGAGGTGTCACCTGTGAGTTGTGTTATCCTGCTGCATTAGTTACAATTTTTAGCAATATTTATCTGGGCTTAACCAATCACTGGCTCCTGGTCTAGACACATGCATGTTGATCTGTAATTTAAAAAACCAAAGCTGTCATTTTTTTAGGATAATTTTTTTTTATTATATGGGCCATAGAACTATGTTGTATATGATCTGTCCAAAAAGCGATGATCTATGTGTACTCATTTTACCTTTGGCTGTGGAAAGTGGATGATACATAAATTTTAAAGAAGAGAAGCAGATTTGTCCAATGTGCTGTCCGAAACATGTTTTGTTTTCTACTGCCCCTTTTATTGTGAACAGTGTTATGCTTAGTTTGATTTTGTAAATATAGATAATGCTCAAAGACTGAGCTGGTTGTTTAAGTGCAAAGGCAGTTATCTAGCATGCATATGGCAAAGTCTTTCAGCTGGATCAGACAGCTCCAGTTAGCTGCCATACATAAGATGGCATAGTCATCTTTCTGCAACATGTATCCAAAGCCGTCAGTGGTCCCCTCCATCTGGCTGTCACTACTATGTGTTTAAATACAATCTATTCTGCATGAGTTTGCTGAGTGAATCATAAGGAACCAAACTCCAACAGTCTTTCACAGAAGTTAATAGCATGATGCATTAGGTGGTTTCCATCCACCTGTTCTAATGTACATTGTCAATAGAGCGCAACAGTGACTGCCCACTTTTTTTTAACGGCATCAGTTCTGGAAGTAAATTTCCCATTCAATTACTCCATTCACATTTCATACAATTCTTATATAAAGAGTTTTAAGCCTGGAACCAAGCCAATAAGCTACGAGATGAATCGTTACCATAAAATGTTTTATTCGGAGCAAAAAAATTGGAAAACAAAGGTACAAGGCTGTGTACACATTTATTTTAAGAGCGAAGAAACTACACAAGTCATTGTGAATGCATTTCCAAAGACTTCAGACTGACAGTTTAGCTTCTTCTCGAAATGAACCTTCACCAGCGCTTTGGTTGCATGAATAGTGCTTTATAAATCAAATATATTATTATTATTATTATTATCATCATCACTGTGGTGTTTATATTGTTGTTAAAAGTCTTGTAATGTATTGCAGCTTGTGTTCTGTGTGTGTATATAGTGTATTACGATCTTATAATTCAGTGCTAGCAGCGGGTACCAGTATCTCATGCTGCGTTCCCTTACATCTCGGAACTTGGTTTTCGGAGCTCAGAAGCCAGGGTTGGTGGGGTTCCTCCGACCCTCCGAGTCGGAATTCTGACTCGTCAAGGAATTCGAGTTGCAACCTCCGACTCGCAGGTCTGTAATTTTGAGTTCTGAGGTATGATGGAACGACAACCCGAGCTCCGGGCTCCGAGTTCTGAGTACAATGGAACGCAACATCACTAGCCGACATGAAGTTTGCGGGTGTAGTTAGCATTTCCATGGTAACAGCGATCGTCACAAATCAGAGATGGGTAGTGAAGTATTTCTAAATGACATTGCGAATAAAACATGTCTTTCTTCAAACAAGGTTGATTTCATACGGACTTGTAGCTTGTACAGGTTCATGTACCATCGTTTCACAACCTCACAGCTCGTGGTGAGTCGACCTTGGTTGGTTACGACATTATGACTAATAATCAAAAAATCAATGGAGAATATGTATGGGATTCTCACTCCCAGAACCTGACTGTTGCGCTCTATTTGGAAACCCAGTCACAGCCATGAAGGAAGTTGGTAAACAGTACAGGTCAGAAGTGCACTCACCCAGAGAACACCCGCACGACATTGTTGTTGACCTTCTTGTCGAACAAATATCGTCTGTAGTCTTCAAGAGCATCTTTGATGGCGATGACAGTGAGAACCACCAACAAAGGAATCATGGTGATTTCCTTTTGAAAGGCCTCAACGACTGGCACCCAGTTGAGCAGCGCCAGGAACAGGAAGTAGAGGTTGGCAGCCCTGCAAAGGAAAGACCAGGGCAGCAAATTACCATGTAGAACGCACAAATGTAAGAGAGCTGGTGACTTGTAAATGAAAGGTGCGGCCTTCAGATATATGAAGATTGATAACCTGAACTAACATCATCATCTTCATCATCATTCCCATCCTGTTAAAGGTTTAAAACATTCGGATTGGGTTATGAAATGCAGACAAGGCAAAAAAAAAGAAGAAAATATAGTACAGCCCTGTGAGGTTTCTAAATGAAAAATGATGAATAAAGTTCATTCAAATGACAAAAGCAACAGATCACACAATCAACAGAGACTATTAGAAAGTAGTTCACATAAAAATAGTGGTCTGCGAGTTACCTAAGGAAGTGGAACAGAGGTTATATTGTTAAATTTTTAAACTTTTTCAATCCAGGGAGCACCTCAATAGAACACACCTCCATTGTATTAAGGGGGAGGTTGAAAAATAATAGCTATCTTCAAATTCAACTCTCTGCATGAGCAAAAGAGGGGAAAGAATTTGGGCACATTGAATTAACTAACACAATGCCCTATCTTTTTTGTTTGGTTTTCAGCTGATTGAAAGTTATTGTCGACAGGAATTGTGTAACACTCAGCCAGCTACTGGTGCTGCTCTCCGTTCCTCTTAATGCCCATGTCCCTTGTCTGATGGACTTAACCTGCAAAATGAGTCTGATGGCCAACGCTGACACCTCATTATTCTTCATTAGTTTAAAGTTAGCACTCCTGTCTTGGTCAGGAGGTTCCTGCAGGACTGATGACTCAGTTTTTCCAGTGATCTTGTGTTAACCTGCAGCACAGTTGCCATTGCGATCTACTCATTGTTAAAAGAGAACCCAATTCATGATACCATGTTATATGTTCCCCACCTCACTCTGACCCTTACTTCAGACTAAATTGAACGGTAACCTTCATTCTGCCCATACTCCAGACCTTATGAAGCAAAGTCCTGCCCATGACCCAAGGACGCTGAACTTCCCACTCTGTAAAAGAGGGATTAACCTCCGACACATCCTCAGAGACCAATTCAAGTCCTCACCTCTGGGAACTTTCTCGTCAGAGGAACCCCACTGGGAATCTTCCTCACAGAAAATACGTAATCAGAACAGACGCATCACTGATGTCGCCCTTCGCTGGGGAGTCATCAGGGGCAGCAGGACAGTATCGGGTATGAGGCCACCCTCTTGGTCATCAGAACACTTAAATGTGCTCAAACTGAGGAGTGTTCATGTTGCTCTGAGGAGTCTTTTGTCACTGTTACACCGCAAGCATGTGCCAAGGAGAATACACAGCACCCTTTGTGGTGTACCATATAAATCACCAGGGAGCCTGTCACTTGTGTCCAAGCTGTACCTTGCCAGCACCAAGCTGGGACTTGCCTCTTGTACTGAAGTATCTCACTAAGGCCGCACATGAGCCGATTACTGATGTAGATCTGAACGCTTCGTTCCTCAGACAGCTTATCTTTTGGCTCACTTTTGTGCAGCGCGGGTTGGAGAGCGGTGTGCTCCCTTTGTTAGTGATGTTTTTTTACGGTGGAGGGCAGACTGGCACAGGGGTTACACTTTGGTCTAATTCTGCCTTCTTGCCAAAAATGCTCAATCCCCAATCCATAAATCAAGACACTGGAGATGAGTCAAGTTTGACTGGTTCAACAAGGTTTTGCAGTCTTTTAAGTTTTCCAGTATTAGAGAGCTTCCTCTGGGAGCCATGTGTGCTGCAGCATCATGGGCTGCAACTTTACAGAGTTGACATGTTTAGCACCAGTAAGAACTGTTGTTTTTCTGATGTCTCTCTGATTCTTCTGTTCCTCACAACCCTTTTGGTATGAGTCCTATTGAGGCCAAAGTGATTATCAGTGTTAATGTTTATCTAGATCTGGAAGTATGAACTATGACTTTTTATTTTATTTTATTTTATTGCCTTTAATTAGATAAATTTCACACGTTTACTGTGTGAGAGGCACACAGTAAATGTTATGGCTGGCTGGAAATCAAACCAGGGACCTGCTTCAAAAGGTGTATGCGCTCATGTGGGATACACCCTAACCATTCGTTCGCTCCATTGGCATGACTTAGTTTACTTAGTCTTGGGAACAGGTGTAACAAAGGTTATCATTCTATTCATAATGCAGTGATAATGAAAACAGTAAGGTTCAATTCAATCATGTTGTGCTACTTGCCAAAGTCATAATCTGACCTGTGGAACTGCTGGAAAAGGTTCATGGGGATGAACGTCAGAAGTCTGTACTTGGTAGTGCGGATGGCGTTGCCCTTGTAGCTTTTTGAAATGGTTTCATAGTCGTGTTGGTGGGGCCCATGGCGGGCAAACACCATTCTCCGCTTCCCACTGATTCTATGTGGAGAGCAATGGGTGTCGAGGGCGCTTTTGTTGGGCAGGCCATCAGGGGAAGAGTACCAGCCTCGCCCTGAGTCCCCTGCTAGCAGCGTCCGACAGCGATGCTGCACCCAGTGGAACCGCTCCATCTACTCAGCTGGGCTGTGAGATTGTCTGGGCCCCTCTTCTGTGGCTCGCACCTCTGTGCTCCACACTGAATTTCCAAAATGTCCACTTTCTGCAGAGAGAAGACCACAAACAATATGTTATTATAACGTGTCTCACTACGTTCTATTTATCCAGCCTTCCTGCAAGTTTTAACTATCAGTTTCTTTCTCTAACTTTAGAGTTACAGTACATGTTAGAGAACATTTAAGGTGAAAACAAGGGGTCAAGGAAACCCCAGGAGGAAAAGAGGAATAGGTAGGGCACTAACGTTGTGAAGGCATAAGATGTACAGAGTATGAGGATGATGAGCATAAGGTTACAAGGACAAAATAATATATGCATTACATTACATTACATTATTTTGATTCCTTTCTTCCAGTATGAAAGCTCTTCTATCACCATGATGTACATGTACGTATGATAGATGTGGAATGGACAATTATGGATGGATTGTTTGCAAGACAAATCAGGTTCAAAATGCAAACATCAGCATACCAAAAATGCTGCCAAAGGCTGGTCGAGAGACTTCTCAGTTTTCGTTTTGTGTACTGATTCAAAGTCTGTGCTCACCATGAATAATACAACATGTAGAATTCCGGTAAAAATAAAAATGCTGTGTGCCGCCTAGACTTTCAGAGCTCCGTGACTGGCCCAACTTGCCAAACTCCCTTCTCAACACCCTGGTGAGTATGATTTACACTGATATGTGATAACAACTGAAGCTACTGCATGTACCGCTCATGTAAATATAGGATATTGGAGATTTGTTGCTGGTCACTGCTGATGATGACATCTTGACAACTGTACATGAGCCCACACAGAGAGATAAAAATCTCGGCTTTATTTGCATTTTCAAAGCATAATTGCTTTCATGCGTGACAGCTTACTGAGGTAAGCCCACACCCCCTATGCCCTGAGACAGTTGTATCAGTAACAGTATCCCGTGTGCCGTAGAGGTCTGGAAGCTTGAATACCTAAAATGTCAAAAGGCAGGTTGCGATTTCCAAGTTGCCGCTGGTTTTGCTGACAAAATGCTGTGTTCACTGAGGAGAAGTCCCAGCCTGCGCTGTGCAGGGCACACTTCTTTGTACTAAAACCTACACTTCCTAAAAACGACAAATCTTCACCTTGACTTCAGAGAAGTAGTTTGAACTTACCTCAACAGAACGCCATCATTAGTATTTATTGCTCACTGTGTCACTGGTTGAAGGTGAAACTGGGTGTTTGTAGCACAGGAAACACTACTACACATTTAATTACAGGGATCATTTTGAGTGAATTTTGATGCTGTGAGTTACTTTACTAGCCTACATAATATTGCTGAAGGCTGCTGCATTAGGATCATCAGACTTTAGTTAATGACTCATCACATTCTAACTATATTATTGTTAGTGAAACTGACCGTTCAAAAGTAGCTGGTCATACTGCAGTATTTTCAAGACTTACAGCTACAATGTGTTCTCATATTTCTCAGTCTGTGAAACCGAACTCTTTGACCAGCCTGGCAGCATTGCAAAGATTCCTTTTCGAGCAAGTGTCATCCTTCAAACCAATCAGCTTTTTTCGGCGGTAATGATGACACTCGAGATTGAGCTTTCGCATCGCTGCCAGTGTGTTCCTGCAAACTATGCGCACAAAGGCTTGTCTTGCAAAAGCAATCGTATGTCCATTTATCTTGGAAAAAGCAAGATTTCCTCATCAGCTTTTCTTGACAGTCGCCATGAGGCTCAGTTTTATAAAAGAGGCCCTGGGACATTACTCGCATATAACTACCTAACATGTGATTCAAACCCATGGGCATCGATCTGCTGCTGTACAGTTTCCAGCCTCCACTCTTCAGGGGCCGTATTTATGAAGCATCTCAGAGTAGAAAGTCAATAATAACTTAATCGAAAAAATCCTGCGATGCATTTTTGGTTCTACCATCTACAGAGGAGCTTTGGTGTTGACAAAAACAACTTTGCTGTCTATATTTGACAGCACTGTCTCCACAAGAAGGGCTGAACACATGACTGCAGATACGTCACACTCACTACACTAAGAGTTTGAGCTTTTCCTCTCTGGCTGTTGATTCAGGGCTCCTAGGGGACAGGCAGAACATATGATTTTATTCCCTTTAATGTACAGGTATTTTACACAGAATGGCTGTATTAGGGAACACTATTGTGTTATTGTGTATTGAATACGTTGTATGTTTATAATGGTGTGATGGTAGTGTGTGCAGATTTAACTGTACGTTGGGAGACGCAAGTTACAAGGACAATCAAGTCAATCAATTGTTCAATGACAAATGGCAGCACATTCAATTCTACTTTAGTTTAATTAAGGTGGATGAGATTATGGGCAAAATATGGTCAAATTGTTTTATATCCAAAGCGATTTTGTGAAACAAAAATAATGCTCTAATGCAAGATGCAGCAAAAAAAGTGTCCTAGGTTTGAAAGCGTCCCAATGAAGTGTAAGCAATTCAGATGGTCAAATTCAGGAAGAGAATTAGAGATTTTCACTTTTTCTTTCATTCAGCCTAACAGGTGACGGGTGTCGCCTCGGGTTATGATATCTAGCTTGTGTCTTTCGTCTGGTGCGTTTAGTGAACATCGTAGCATTTCATACAGCTCGAATGGGTGGAATATTCTGCGTGATTAAGAGTGTCTATGTTCCCACAGTCACTACAGCAGTGTCAGTTGATACATTAGGGCCTGTGGGAGGTTGGTCACCATCACTGTAATGAATGAGGTGATCTACGACGACCCCCTCCCAGAAGAGAGCAGCTTGAATCCGCAGCAGACTCGTCGGCTGTACACAGAACACTCACCCTGTTGATGTCCATACACTGTCGCTTTGGAAGTTCAGCAGCAGCAGTGGCTGTGTGTAGTTCCGGTCACATCATCTGTTGTTGTGACACGATCACGGGAGCTCCGCAAACTGCCGCTCCGCAGCCCCTCACAAACCAGGATGTGGAATACCCGTCGCACTCGCCGAGCTGCGGAGACGTTCGTAAGCAACGGAACTCCAGTGATAATTTGCCCAATTCTAACTGTTTCCTTTTTTGTACATGCAACAATACGCCGAATCAATTCAAGCAAACGAAATGCAGGAATCGCCGGGCCATCGCGGTAAATTCGGCGTCCGACTTATATGTTGTTAACTAATAGTTTAGTCATTCACACTGAATGAGGCCCCCCCTTGCCAACGATCGAGGTCACACTACATGGCAAATCCCCAAAAAACGGGCTTCAGCGTCCGAGCTAATATCAAGTTAATGATATTGATAAAATCATACATGTGATAACAGTTCTAACAGTCGTCTCACAGAAGGACACACACACACAGATTACGAACCCCTCAGAAGTGTTAATTTTCCCGAGCCACGTGAACGCCGCTCGTTGAGCCACGTGACCGGGATCAGCTGATCGTCGGGCGGAAGCGGATGAAAATGGAAACATGGTGGCTTCACTGAGCAGGTTACCTGTCACGGACTCTCTGAAGGTAAGTGCCGAGCGTCGTGTTCGAGAAAAACGACACAGAATAAGTTCAATAAATGACTCATGTAACAGTGTAGTGAAGATAAGTCACAAATGTGCTCGGAATATCTCCGACCTGCCGTGGACCGGAGCATCCAGTCAATCATTCAGCAGGATAATTCATTCCGCAGAGGGCTGCAACTAACGATTATTTTGTTATCGATTGATCTGTCGATTATTTTCTCGATTAATCGTTCAGTTGTTTGGTCCATAAAATGTCATCAAACGGTGAAATAATGTGGATCGTGTCTCCCCAACTCCGAGATGATGTTTTGTTTTGTCCACACCAAAGTTAATCAGTGTACTGTCACAGAGGAGCAAAGAAACCAGAACATATTCACATTTAAGGAGCTGAAATCAGAGAATTATGACTTTTTTACGACTTGAACCGATTCATAGATAACCAAAATAGCGATTAATTTAGTAGTCGATTACTAATCGATTATCTGTATCTATTGGGATTGATGTTTCTATAGGATGCTTCTGAAAATGGTGGATCACATGTTTCCTAGATTAAAAACCACAGCTACGTTTTAAACACAACTGTTTGTATAGAAAATATAATTTATGTAAATATCATTATTAATCCATGGATTAAGCTAAATGATTAGGTTAAATGTCAACAACGTTATGCATTAAAATATGAACATAATATCAGTGTTGTGTTGCACGCTATGTGATTTATATGTTAACTTGTTATGACTTTAAACGTTGAATTCGTCATTTAGTTTAAAATGACAAAATCTATTTTCATAAAATGCTGGATTGAACTAAATGACAACACATTTATGTATGCGTCTGTCAATCATGATTCATCTCGTACTTCCTTTGTCATCTCAACATTTTGGCCATTTTGCAGGTTCATAGTTTGAGTGTGGGGATCCAATGCTGGGTTTGTGTTGCACACACTGTTCACTCTTTGTCTGAGGCTACGTTTACACTAACACGTTTTAGTTTTAATACTCATCACTTTTGCTACGTTGACGTCTGCCTTCAACGCCACTCCTAAGTTTTTTTTAAAGCTTTTAAAACAAAGAACTTTGGGAACGCTGCTGACCCCTAGTTGTCTGAAAGCGATGGCAGAGACCCCCACATTGGCTTCGTGATTGGCTCTTGTCAGACGCGACTCGACTACCGGTGGTGAATACAAAACGCTGCGATCACTTACCGTCAGTAACAGTTCCACCTTGTCGGCGGCCCAAGATAAGAGATCCCGGCTCATTCTTTTCATCAGTACTGTTTCACTCATAGTATTTCCCGCAACTAAGTTGCCAACTGTAAATAGACAATGTCCCGTGGACGTTAATGGTAAGCTGATGTGTTTCCAGGTGTGTAATTGTGGAAGGAGATTGTTTTCTACCTGAAACAAAAATGTTAAAAAGCTTTCAGTTAAAAATATCTCCGACATAGTGGCAGTAGCGTGAAACGATCCTTGGCCCACCTCCCAAAAGTCCCAGTCCATGAGATAATCAATGTTATTCATTTCATATGTGAGTGTTTTTTTTTTTGCTCTTGTCTACGGTGGCCCTGATGTGCAACTCACAACGCCGAAAGAGTAAACGGCGCACCGAAAGAAAAAACACACCGGCGAAAGAAAAAACACAGCGGTGAAAGAAAAAACACAGTGCCGAAAGTCCAGTAAAGTTGGAAAGATATTGACAGATATTTATTTTGCACTTTGCAGACAGTCCCTGGGCACTCGCCTCACACCCATCGCGCTGCCGCTGCAGATAGAGACACATGTTATTCCTCCAGCCTGGAATTCAGGTCTTGGATGAAAATGCTACTGTAGCTCCTTGTGTACACAACTCTGATTGGGAAGAGGCTATGCTTGTGTTTATAGAACCGGAAAGTCTGAATCTGTCAATATCTTTCCAACTTTACCGGACTTTCGGCGTTGTGTTTACTCTTTCGGCGTTGTGATTTGTACTTCAGGGCCACCGTACTTGTCCGTGTACTTTTTGGCCAACAGTCAAAATGTATGGGCAAATGTTATATTGTATTATTTGAGAAATAATCATCTTCAAAATTCCCAAATATAAATACCCAGGGTCTACAAGATAAGATATTGTTTTTCATGCTACCAAATGCAAAAGTGCAGTCGCCTCACAGTGCTTTTCTGTGTTGTGCAGCTTTGTCACAGGGTGGTGGATGGACTGTGTGGCCGGGAACCTCCTCGCCAGGGGGATTACAGCGCCGCCTGGAGCCTGGAGGAGTGGCTGCAGCTGCTCAGCTCCCTGATGGCCTTCTTCCGCCTGGCAGTTGGGAACAACAGCTCAGATGAAGAGGTGAGACCACCAGTGAGTGAAACCAGGACAGGTTGATGGTTTGTTTTAGCTGGGCTTGTGTAGTTGGCACTTTAGAAATGAAGAGAGATGAAATGAGAGTTGTCTTTGATTATTAAAGATTATAGATTAGTAGCACGGGGTCTGTGTTAAGGAAGCATTTGGTCTTTTTTTCTTTACATTCAGCAGCAGTTGAAGAGTAGCAGACATGGTGGAAGTAACAATGAGTGGCTGGTCTCAGGTCAGATTCGTAGCTCTCCTCCTGCTTCTTGTCTACAGGTGCTGGCTGGGCTGACAGATTTGGACAGCAGCCACGCTGAGATGCTGCTGAGCGTGCTGAGGGCCAGAGAGGAGGAGATCCACCGCGCTCTGCTGGAAAGAACCAACTCCATCTCTTCAGCCACTCTGCAGGATTTTGACTGGCAGCTTAAAGTGAGTCATTGGTCTTAAAGTGAGTCATTGGTCTTAAAGTGAGTCATTGGTCTAATTTGCTCTACCCCGTATTTCAGATGTGTATGTGATGTGTAGGCCATATCTGGATTTAGCATTTTTATTTAAAGAGGGTGAAACGGAGTTAAAACAGCTACAGTGCAAACACACAAGACAGATGTCTCTTGCAGGCGATCAGTCAGCACACCTGAACTGAGAGAAGGTGAGGTGAGACACACAAGACACAAGAATGTAAAAAAAAAAAAAATTATGCTCAATATTTGTTTGTTTACGTGCCATGAAAAGATAATTATTTAATGCCCTACTACAATCACAAATACATAATTATGATTAATTATGATCAATAATTATTATCAATGATAAATATTAATATTCATTAATAGAGAGGACCACTATGTACGGCCCTGAGAGTGTTTGTGTCAGTATCAGAAAGTAAAAGAGGGGAAAACCTTCAGCGGGAGTGGTAAAGCTCACGCGACCTCGAGTGAATCCCACGCCTATCTGTTATTACGAAGGGACGCGCTGCCGCATCTCTGAGTTCCCAATCAACAGATGGCGTTCTGATTCCAACCAGGACAGCGTACCAACACTCACCAAGTCTGATCGCATCAGACAACAATAAAACAAACACTAACAGGTAACAGAAAAAAGTACAGAAACACTAAACAGTAATACCTGAGTTGTAGCAGCAAAAGGGACTCGGCGGTCCTTAAATCACAAAAAACAATAAACACACACTTAAAATCAAACTAACATCTGCCAGATCTAAGATGCCTCTTACTGTGATTCCTGGGGAAGAGTTCGAGTGTGAAGAAAAAGTCATCCTCCTTGGGCGCGCGTGGCGGGCTGCGTCGCGGGCTGCGATGAGGAACGTTGGCCGGGACTGTGCGCACAGTCGTTAACGACGGGCCTGTTGTCTGAGTGTCCGAGGAGCAGCAGTCGACGATAGATGACACACGAGGGGGTTCCCTTGTCTCGCTTCTGCAGGCATCGGTTGAAGAACGTGTGGCAGCGGGCTTCAACCAGTATACCGGGGTTCTTGTGTGTATTCTTGGTAATACACAAGGTGAGGATTTTAGCTCGGCCAGCGAGTGGAGATCCTTTAAGGCCAAATTTGCACGTGGTAACTTCTGCAAAGAAGTTACGGGTCCTTCTGTCTACAATGGTCCGACTACTTACAGTCTTCTCATGGTTCGAAAGGGCTGAATGAAAGTCCGTTCTTCGTTTAAATTGTGCGCAGGTCGGCCTTAGAGGACCCCGCCCACCGGTGAGCTGGGGGTTTACGGTAGTACTGTAGTCTGGCTGTGCGGGGCATTATGGGTAATGCAGTCTTTGCCTCTGATTTCGGACAATGTTCTGTGCTTTGTCAGAGAAAAAGGCTTTCTATGGTCAGAGTCTGTATGGTGAGGCGCAACAATACATAAATACAACATACAAGTCCAGAGAAATTTTTGATATTGATTTTGTCTAGTACATTTATGCTAGGTATTTATTGTATATCTTCTGTAAAGTGGATTATTTGACCTAAGGACATCAATGGGTCACCAAAACCACTGTATTTTGAGCCATTAGTCTCTCGCTTAATTTCATTTTGAGAAGTCAGCCATTTTCAAAAGTCTGAAAGGACACATTCACACCTGATAACTAGAATGTCACCAAGTAGAGAACATACCGCCCCCAAGGCCCAACCGTCCCCTTAAATTCAATGTCAAATTGCACAAACTCGTAGATATCAGTCCCCTAAATAGGTCGCTCTCTTTTTTTCCCCATCAAGATCCATGAAATATGCCCTTGGAAATCTGAGAAAACTCTGACCCCATCTCCCAGTGTTAAAGAAAATGATTTTTTTTAAAAATCCACAACAAAATATCATGGCTTCCTACATGGTCCATGTCTCATCCTTCCACCAAGTTTAGTGTCGTAGTTTTTGTGTAATCTTGTTGACAAACTAATCGGCAAATAATAAATTTTAAAAATCAACCAGACGGGTAAAAACAAAACCTCCTTGGTGGAGGTGATCACAACCAGAGCCTTCTAATGAGAGTCGCGACAACGGAAGTCCAAAATGCAGGCTTCAGATAGTTCCAGGAATTTCTTGGTGCGCAATTCAAATCCTTTATTCAGAGCGACACAACTTTGATATTTGGTAATGTATTGATTTACAGCAGACTGACATGCCTATGTAATTACTCTATGTAGTTAGTCAATACGTTTTTTTAAATCATAAACAAATGATAAATAATCATAATCCACAAAAATGCTTTAATGCGCATGTTGATTTGATTCAGATGTGTTAATAATATACAATCTGATTATTTAAACTTCTTACCCTTCATAAGTGCAACACAGACAGTCCATTGATCCATTCTGCTGCTACTTTAATGCGCTGCTACTCACTTCCGGGAACTATTGAGAGGCTCCATGATCCGCCATTGCTGGGAAAAAAATATTGCATTGGAGTGAACGGAGTTGTCGCGACTCTCATTAGACGGCACTGATCACAACTAAACAAGAATGCAGGATGCACTTGCCACTGATTGGCCTGGACAATTCAGTCGACTAAATTGCTGCCTACGGCTGCCCAGGGAGGACAATTCATACCAAAGTATGAAACACAGTCTGTCTCCACGGGGTGTCCCTGTAATGCTGCCGGGTCCTAATGTCACCTCTTTTGTCCCCTCGTTTTCTTCTCCAGTTGGCTCTGTCCAGTGATAAGATCTCATCTCTCCACACTCCTCTGCTCAGTCTCAGTCTGGACCTGAGAGTGAACGGAGACCTCCGGCCCGTCACCATGGAGATGAACAGAGAGGAGCTGAGCACACTCATCAGTTCACTAGAGGCTGCTAATAAGGTAGACACAAACTTATACTAAATACTGCGCGCGTGTCTTTTGTTTGCCTGTGCGAGGATTTAGCTTTAGGACAAGCTCTGGTATGGGCCGCACTGTTTTTAGGTTGTTGTCATGAATCTAAGCACAGAAGGAATACTTTTTTTTCCCCCAAGTTTTGAGAAATTAATATCAGCTTCTGAAAAATGTGAGTTTTCAGTAGCTGATTCAATTAAATAAAGGATCTTAAAGGAGTACTCCACTGATTAATCATTGCACTCACTGTGATATTTGTCACAATGGATTTTTCTTAAAGGGAAAGAAATTTGATGTAGCAGAGTGGGGATATCATTATTTTTTATTCTACAGATTGTTGCTTCTTGTCCAAAACATGGACTGAACCACAGTTATTTCGGAGATTTTGAGGGTGTGGTATGTTAGCAGTAAATAATTTAGCTGTTAACTGACCCCGCAGGTGAGAATCTCTTGGGCCGGACTGGGAAATACTCCGGGACTTTTCAAAAATGAATGAATTAGGTTTTTAGTCATTTATAAGCTATTAGAGGAAACACTGCCGGCTACTAAATTTTTCACATTAATGGAGAATAGAGGCTGAGTGGCAGCACTGTCACAGCATGGAACTACACTACAGCTCTCCAGAGCAGTGGCTTCAGAAAGTATCTACACTTTTATTATTTGGGTTGTAGATTTAAGTGTAAATTGAAAGGCCTTTTTGCGCACCAAAATGCAAGTGTGTAAAATTTGTAGATTCTTATGATGCATTCACACCGAATACGACAGGAATTATTTGCGCAAGTACATTACATTCAAAATCAAGGCAAAGACGCGAATAGACACAAATTTTTGTGCCACTCGCATCGGGCGACATTGAAGGGTTTCTACTGTCAGTGTGTCAATGGGGAACTCGTTCCACCATTGAGGAACCAGGACAGCAGAGGTTGAAGACCAGCTTGGCCGCTGCATTCTGAATGAGCTGCAGAGGTCGGATGGCACATGCCGGCGAACCAGCTAGGAGGGAGTTGCAGTAGTCAAGACGTGAGATCACAAGAGCCTTACGAGGGGCCCTATAGGCCATTATTCAAACTCACCTCGCATACACACCATTGAAAATGTTTGGCCACATACACATACTACTGAAATACTCTCACATTCTCTACTGAGCACCTCACACACAAGTGAAAACGAAACCTCATACACTGACAACTGAAAACCTCTCATACTTATTAAGGAAGTAAGGAACCTCTCATATACTGAACACCTCACACACTACTGAAAATGGTACCTCGCACACACACAACTAAAAACTGTACCTCGCACACACATTAATGAAAATAAATTAAAATTCCTACACAGTCAAGTTTAAACTTGTGAATATACAAGTCTGCCCTTATTTTGATAGATAGTGAAGGGGAGACAGGAAATGGGGTGAGAGAAAGGCAGTAAATGATTCAGCTGGCTGGGAGGTGAGCCAATAGCCTGCTGCTGCGCATGTGCCCATGTAGTATGTGCCCTAATCATACTACCATACAACCAAACAGTGTCCTCCCAACCATAGAAAGACACACGCACACACGGCACAAATCAGATTCCACAGTTGTGGGAGTTGGATTCATCGTTTTTATTGTTGTATAACAAGCAGTCCAAAGCTTTGCAGTGTTCAGTATTCAGTACTTTGGGGGTTTTTTTTCTTACTTTACTTCCTAAAAAAATATAGAAAAAAGCCTCTATGTTTGAGCTATTTTAAAAGATTCATGACTTAAGTAAGAATGAGTGGGCTTGGAGTCTGAGAGCCACAGACTGGACTCCTATCGCTCATAGTTTTACCATCACACTCATCCCTCACACTTCATCCCTCACAGAGTCCGTGTTAGACTGAGAGCAGCTTCCTCCTCTGCCAGCCTACATTTGTGAACATGCGTTGGATAAAAGATTAGAGTTACACGTCACTCACTTATTCAGCTTTTGATAAAACGACTAGTAAGAACAAGAACATTGTTCCACATCGGTGAACATCAGGTCAAACAGGCGAGGTACTGATAGATGGACTGAAGCATTGTGGGGTCTTGGATTTAAATGGGATTCATTGGAAATGAGGAAAAAAAAAACAGCATGTCCCTGTGAAGCTGCATGTGTAACTATACCTCTTGAGGGCCACTTGGGTACAGAACTCCAGAACGAGCTACAATCACATATATTATGTAGCGTTACATAAGATGCTCATATGAAGATGCTCATTTAATCTCACTACAAGTGACAGCTTTCACATCATGGACATTTATTTATGCCTCATGTAAAAAGTACAACTTCAAATATGATAAGTTGAAATTAATACATCCAAAGATATTATTTATTTACAGCGTTGGCTGCAGCAGTTTAGCAATCTTTCTGTTTTCTTCCACTGATTATTATTGTTTATTTATTCTTATTAAGTATCTGCGCTGAATAAGTCAGTGGTGAAATAATAATGATTTCTATGTAATTGTGTTTTGCAGGTGGTGCTGCAGCTGAAATGATGGAAAGATTTGATGGAACCACTGATGCACGACCACAGGAAGTCCAGTGAATGTCACGTTGTCAAAAATGTGTAGATGAGATTCTCTCCCGTGATTGTGTGCTGTGGACACAGTGACAGTGTCACTTGTGTCCGTCGTAACTCAGTCTTGCACATGAGCAGCTGAACACAAGTTTTTTTGTGGGGGGTTTTGTCATGAACATCCTGAAATAAATGTTGGCTTTTTGCTAAATTATTTTGATTTCATTGAATTTAATTTAGCTGCTATCCATTAATTTTTACAAATGGTTGGACCATTTCACATGAGGTTATATACCATAGTAACATACCGCATTTGGTTAATGCCTTCATTATGAGTGATATTCATAGACTATTTGAAAATGGACGTAGTTACTGGGTCTGGAAAATGAAGCCAATGCAGAAGTGACAGAAGTCTACATTTATCACAGATAGAGTAGCTTCTGAAGCCTCTCAGATCATGTCATTTTTTGCACGATATATGTTGTAAATTTAATTGTGCATTTAATAAAATTGCCATTTTTGTCCATCAACTGCCACTTCTTGATACTTCAAAAAATTTCACAATCATTGAGGCTGCCGTGCTCCTGGGAAAACTTCAGAGAGGTGTTCTAGATATGCCCTGATCCAGGCCTCAACACAGTTTTATTTTTATTACACCACAACTAAGAGCATAAACACTCTGTAGAAACAGAATCGGATATCTTTCCTAAAAGTAATATCCTCACATTGTTTGATAAACCCAGACTTAACCCTATAGTAACTTTAGAGAAACTTTGGAAATATTTTTTTGTGTTTACACACAACTCTGATTGTAAAATGTTAGTAGCCAATAATTCTTCATCATCATTCATCAATAATCCATTATCACAATAAGTAAAATATGTAATCAAAATAAGGGCAGGTCACTATTGGTTTGAACCATATTTGAAAACTTGTGAAGCTCTCATACAAAGAGCTGTGAGAGGGTAGAGAAGTGGCTGTGTGCTCTGGTGTACGTCAAGGTGACATTAGTGTTGAAGGCTGTGGCCCTCCATTTGATTAGACCGCTGGCAGCCTGATTAATAATACGGATGGGCACAACTGCCGACAGACACTGTCGTGCTAAATGCGCTAATGGCATTCGACTTCAGTCCAGAGCTTCACGTTATTCATGAGAACGAGCGTAGCTGCTGACAACTGCAGACACGCTAACTGGATTAATGGCATTCTCCTCCAGCCACAGCAGCTTATCTCCTCGGTGTACAGCCGGGCGAGAGAGAGGCTGAGACGCTGCTCGGAACCAAAGTTCTTACAGTTGGATTTGAACTTGTTTGTTCATCTTTTTCCTGTTCTCAGAGACACAACCAAGTATTAGGACAGCTTTGCAGGCTGAAATATAGTCTGTCAAAACCTCCGGTGCATTTAATGCAGTAAGAATTTCAAAAAGCTGTGGAACACATTGCAAGAGGAAAAGTTGCCTTGGACGCCCTGAGTTTTGCCAGACCTTGGCAATCTTATCATTTAGCTGAGGACTTTATTGTCAGCTGTAACCTTGCTAAAATGCAGAAAAAGAGTCACAGTCATCACAGCTGCTTGCAGAAATAAATGTAACTCAATCATGTTTCAACTGTCTGCCAGTTGATTTCCCTACTGTGCTGCAGTGACGTGACAGTAGACGTCCAGTTCAAGATTTAAATGACCTCATTAGCTCAAAGGTTCAGATGCCTCTTATTTCCTGGGAAGATGACATAATGACATTGCACCTTCTGTAAAGCTGTGTCCAAAATCACTCACAGTCCCGCACTATAAAAGAAAGTGCGAACACTTTCCTGGACCGACTTTGTCCAGATCTGCGGCGAAGAAGTGTCCACCCTACCAAGTTTTGTGGAAATCCATTCAGTATATTTTCCATATTCCTGCTGACAAACAAGCAAACATACAAACAGATAAACAACAGACAGTAGTGAAAACGTAACCTCCTAGGCAGAGGTAATATGCCAAAGAAAATCACCATAACATGTAGTTGGTAGAGATGTCAGCAGTTTTATTTAAACGCTATTCTTTGAAGTCTCTATAAATTGACACAAAGAATTAGTATTTTATGTTTTCTCCCTCTCACGTGTATCCATATGGCCCCACTTTCAATCTCTCTCTCTCTTTCTCTCAAATACACTCACACACAAATGTCCACTCACGCATTCCTGCACAGTGTGCTATGTTTGTCTTTACACCGGCAGCAAGACACACACACACACACACACACACACACACTGCAATCACACCCACATCCCATTCAACGTGAAAGAACATATAGAGCATAAGAGAAAAATTGTACAGTAATTTTACACAATAAGAGTCCAGCACATGTCCTCCCTGTCCACAGCCTTTGGGCAAAGCAGTTGTTCAAGGCTTCCATTAGTTCCTCAGTCCACTGAAAACATGTCTTTCTTCTCCATGTGTCTTTTGTTGTGGGGAGAGGTCCGCTTTTTTCTCTCCTTCTTTTTTCTTCACTGTCCATCCTCTCTGCTCTGTCCACGAGCTGCAACACTGCCAGCGCGGAGACCAGCCTTGCGGGACACTGAATTCAAAAGATTGTCATCGTAATGCTGGAATGTCTCACTACAATCTATGCTTAGAGAATGGCACTGTACGTTACAGAGCCTCAGAAAAGATCTGAGAGTGTCCAATTCTGGTGTCTGGTACTCCATGTTCTTCTTAATCTAGAAAAAGTACAAGATGGTTTAGAAGTTAATTTAAACCCTGTGAAAATATTGAGATTCTTGGTAAAGGCACAATATTCAGCCATGAGAAAAGAGGACACTGCTATATTGTGTCCTGAAGCCTGTGTGGTTTTGCTGCTTTTTTGTTGTTGTTGTTGTTTTTTTGTTGTTTTTTAAAAGCCCTGATAAGACAGGCATTGGTCCTTACCATCAAATTGCCATACTACTTACATCTGTATATACTAATTAAGGACAATTCTGCTTTATTACAACTTGGATCATATAATAACATTGTACCTTTGCCCGTCATGTCTTTCAGCGCACTATGACAACTACAACAGAGATTTCCAAGGAGTAACTTTGGAAAATGCCCACTTGACATTCTTGTAATCCACTTTTCGGGTGTGCTCACTTTAATGTCAACCTGTGATTTTGGATTATCTCATCAACTGTCGGTTTATTTACAACCTGTCATCTGACTCCTTTTGTATGTTGCTGTGTCCACAAGTCTCTACCGTTAAGTGATCGAGCAAAAAAGTTAAGATAACTGATAGAGATGATGGCCAAAGCTTCTGAATGAATAATAAAGTTCCAAGTTGTGGAAAACTGGAGATGGGGGAACTCAGACGTTCCACTGTGAATATTCACATCCCACTGCGCACACACACACACACACACACACACACACAAACACACACACACACGTATCTCCAATACACACTTTGAAAGTCAGCAGGCCAGATTGAAGAGCCTTAAAGGCCAACAAAGTTGTGTATTGCTAAAACTCCTACAGCATAAATGGGCTTTATAAATGCAGTAGGTTCAAAGTTGAAGAACGACAGAACTAGAACACAAAGAAACCTGATCGAAGTGTTTGCTTAGGTAAACCCTCTCAGATCTACAACTTTGGAGATATCAGGTGACTCTGGCCAGAACAAATTAAACAACCAAACATGCAATGTGTTGCAGAGCGTACCAGCAGACAAGCCCACCTGTGCATGGCCAACCCCCTTGTGTTTGTGTATGCCAAAAGATTATACCCTGTGAATGTGATGAACCATTTCTATTTCAATTCATGCAGTATGCTCTTCATGTTTTTTGGTTGTTCTCTGGACAGGACCTTCAAAAGCCTGCTCTTTACACAGTATCATGTAAACCAGGATAGAGAAATGTGTCTATCCTCTTCCTGTAGAACGCTTTTTAACTGTTTGACAACTCATCCTGCACTCAGGGCCATTTCTTAACTTTTACCTCTAATGAGAAAGCTTTCTCAAATTTTCAACTCACTCCCAGAACGATGAATTCTGCCTGTTAGCGACCAATGCACAGAATCCTACGCTGTCTGATTCATTGGTTAAATCCACAGTTGTAGGCAAAGGTGGTGGCAAGAAGTCCCTGTCAACAGAGAGCAGGCCGTCATCTTGACTTTCCATGCTACTGTCAAATCTGCTGCAGGGATGTGATGCACATTCACTGCTGTTGCCTACTGTAGATGCAAAATATTATTAGGGACAATTCTCTACATAGTTTTGTGTTTTAACGGACACAGGTAAATATGTGGAATCAAATAGCTCTGATATCTGTTTCATGGTGTCTTTAATTTCATGTGCTGGGGTTCAGTAAGCACCCCTGTGTGCAACTAGCCACATTTCCTCTTTACAAGCATTAATTTATTCTAACATACACAACTTAAGCATTAAAACAACAATCTATCCCACACTTGCTATGTGTAAATTAGTTTAAAAATAGTTTTTTTTTTAAAGTCATCACGTCAGAATGCAAACTCCAGTCTCCTGTATGTAAAGTCAGACTTGATATATGCCCATTGATATCACCGACCTCCACAACCTTTCTCTCCGCTTCACTATACTGCACACTGTCAAAGATACACTCCCTTCAATTGCACTGAACATAATTTGTAGGTTAAGAATTGCATTTTAACACCAGCAGCGTGTTTTATCAGGGCTCGGCATTTTGAATGTGGTTTGAAAGCTTGGTGACATCATTGGTCTTTCTGTACCTGATTTCTTTTTAAAGAAAATTGCATTGTATATGCTCACAGACACTGTGAGAATATTGTTGGTACAAATCTGACTACAATTCATTGTTTGAGAAATTAATGGAGTTCCAATTAATATCTGCCCTGTGCTTATCTTAAATACAATGATTGTTCAAAAGCATACAGTATAATGATTATAATACAGGGCCCAGTAGAGCCATGTAAAGATCTATATATATATATGAAGGAAAACTTAATTTGATTTACAATTGGAAAACAGGTAAATGCACATGCACTCAGCACAACCCTAACAAAATCATGATATTCATGAAAAGCAATGTCACATGTTTATTAGGTCATAAATGGCTGTCGAATTTCAACACAATGATACATACCCAACTTGACAAACATTACCTCAGTCGAGGATCACCTTATTCTGATGGCATTCACGCAACCATCTTTTGTTATTACCTGTCTGAGTTTCAACTACAAAATCAAGTGAAAACAGTACTAGTTACCCACTGTTTTTGCACTGGGCTTCTGTATCTCACCTTTTTTTTTTTTTTTTACCTTAAAAGCAAATAAAGTTGTGTTCCATTCACATGCAAAATAGTGATATAACAGAAGGTAAGCAAAAGAGAGATCAAATGAAAGACCATTGCCCATTATGTTAGGGTCACCAAAGTCTTTTTGGCAAGTTTGGACTTCCACTGTGTCCTATTATTTTATCTATATCTATTTTGTATGTATGAGTACAGTAAAAGTGATATATATTTTTTTATAAATTATACCTCTGTTTTATATTATACCTCTGTTTTAAATTGTTTTTACATTGTAAAGACATCCAGTACTACTCGTTCCAAAACAGGATTCATATAAATTATTTTAATTTTCATTGCTGTACAAGACCTAGGTAGCTTTACTAGTAAATCACACAGGCTCACTACTGCCACCCTAGTGGACATAGTAAAGCCAGTAGACCAGGTTGAAGAAGGTGAATATAATTGGGAAGATGACACGCGACCACTTGTCTATGGCGTTGACATCCGTGAGGTCGGGGATCTTGACTTTGAGTTGTGATGCCCTTCTCCTCAAGCGACCCTTCTTATGACTCATTGGCCGGTCAATGGCAGGTCGTCCGTAAAGGTCTCGGCTAGTCATGGGCTTGCGGTACTGTATGCTAGCACTGTCGTAAGAGAACATGGTAGCCCGAGGGTCATTGAGGGCGCCCATCATATCTGATCCACCCATCTCACTGGTTAGGTTGGTCAGGAGGATGTTGCCATGTGCATCAACCTAAGGGAAGTTAACAGATTTTGTTAAATTCATTTTGTAACCTATACCCCAAATACACAGCAAAGTCAATGGATGTTCTCCAACAATAAGCAGCATTTTAATTTAGGTGAATGGAATTCGAACATGTGCTGGACTGCCCCATTCAGGTAAGAGACAACCTTTTTTTACCAGCAGTGACAGTAGAGTGAATATTGTTTTCACCGATGCGAATTGGTGGATCAGCAAGTGTTGTAGCAAGTTCACAATACATTTGCTCCAATTTAAAAAAGTGTGCAGTGGATTCAGTTTAGGAGGATCTTGGGAGGCATTTCATTTAACATATTTGCATCCGTGAAATCCGATTTTACTTATTTTTTACTATTCATTACTATGTTTTGTTCATTTCTAAAATGCAATTATACATAGCCATATCATAGGTTTTCCTTGGTTTCAAGAACATTGAAAAGGTTTTTCATTAAAGTGAGTATAATTGAATTGCATTGATCTGAAAGAAATTGGAGTGGAAATATGTAGGGTATGCGCTTTTTAAAAAATCTGGGTGAGTAAATGAAATGCCCACAAGTAGCAAAAAAAGGAAAGTAATGCAAAAATGAGCATACAGCACCTGAGGGCCTTGGCTTCATGTGCGTGGCCTATACATCATCAACAAAACTGTGAAGCTGCACAAAACCGGCTGCGCACCTGCACTTTGTTGCCCTCCAGTCTGCTCCTATTCTCATTGTTGGATTTGGCAGCCTTTTCGGCTACCTTCTTCTGCAGGTGAGGACCACGGCCAAAGAAGATGTAGTTGACAAAGGCATACTCCAGCAATGCCAAAAAGACAAAGACAAAGCAACCCATGAGGTAAATGTCAATGGCCTTGACATAGGGGATCTTGGGCAGAGTCTCCCTTAGGTGGGTATTGATGGTGGTCATGGTCAGCACCGTGGTTATACCTGCAGACAAGCAGATGTGATGGGAAGGAACAGTTAGACAGGTCTATTCAGCAAGTCTGCATACTGAGGGAAGATCGTAGCTATAGAAAAAAATTTCTCTACAGTCTAAATTCGTCACATGCAGTGTTTATTACTGATAATAATTTACTCTTACTCCTACTCCACTGCAAATTAGGCACATTTTCAGCTAACATAAAATGCATATTGTGACGGCTGCAGAGCCGGGACTTGTGAGCATGGATACTGTGTGTGTGAGTGCTTTTGAGTGTCTATAGGTCCTGGACTGGGTGAAGCCAATCAGTTCTTTACTTTAGCCTCCCTTCCGGATGCCCGTTGCTGGTTCTTGCCCTGCTGTCAGCCAGTCTGGCCACCCTGCATTGAGCTGTTCTTTTGTCTTTTGCTTTGCACTCACAACACGCACCACACATCTATCACACTCAGCACTCATTCACCTGCATACACTGCTGACTCAAACTACGACACCTCATTGTCATTTTCATTATTGTTTGCTTTAAGAAATATGTTTGATTACGTTACTTCCATGTACATACCCCTCATTTGTTGGAGCCTGCAAGCTGGTCATTACAAATTATGATATTTGCAGCTAATATACCCACATCCTCCAAAGTGGACCTACGTCCTTAAGCCAAGCACAACAATGTCCATATGAAAGTTGAGTAATTTGCTCCACCCCAGAACTAAATATTATAGTTCCAGCTCCATCTCAACACTTAGTAGTATGGAGTAATATGTGAGACCTCTAAGTCAATGACAAGGTAGGCAAAGCTAGTTCATAAGTATTTGCCAATTTTCAGTGTATACCACCCTCAAGAAATGGGAAAAAAAAATAATAATAATTCTTGAGGCGATTAACAAGGAGTATTATTGAACACTATACTTCGAAGTAGAACTGACCTCAACAACACTCTCATTTGAGTCCTACTGAGGTTTAGGAGGGAAACATAAGTTATATTTTGAGATAAGAGGACAACTACATGCCTACATACATATACCATGAGGAGGCAGTTGACTACTGGATGAATAAACATGTTTTAAGAAATAGTAAATCGTTGACGTCACAATTTTTAGGCTGAAGGCAGCATCAGAGCTAAAGAAATCAGAATATGGTGCAGATTAAGAGGAGTTCATCTTCTGGAACCTTTATGTGATGGAGGGACTTACCTCAGTGTCAAGCTTCATTTCTGAAATCACAGTACAGAGTAAGGCCTTCCCCTTAGAGAGTGTGACCACTCCAACAGAGAAGGATTTTACAATGGAAGGCATGGACTGACTCCTTGACCAAGCTTGAGATCGGAGCATTTCCCCTGGTAGGCTCTGGTAAGAGTCTTCCATATAGCCAAGTGCTTCTCCAGTCCTAATAAGTAGACTGGACTCAAGTAGAAGGGATGGATGGAAATCATGCTTTTAGGCCTCTCAGGCCAATACTACTATCTTAAGGAGGAGCTTCAATGTCAAAGGCAAGGAGTTGGAGTTACCGTTCACAATCCTAATGTAAAATCGTTATCCTTTCCTTGACAGAAATTGATTGTTAAGTGTGGGAGGCCGGATCGACAAAGCCAGAGTGGAAAATGAAGATGCTTATCTCAAGCATAACATTCACATGAAGGAAGTTGAAGTTGTCTTCTTCTGGAGTGTGGTAATCTGCCAGCCTTTCCTGACAATATCTGGGCTTCTTAACCTCTGGTAAATTTTTTCATCTAAATTTGGAAAAATTTGGACCCTGCTGGTAGTCGAGGCATATAAGACAAGTACCAATCAGGAAGATAAGATAAGCCTTCATTGTCATTGCACAGAGACCCATACAATGAATGAGTGACCACAGCTGGAGGTGCATCGACTGGGTAAAATATTGCACATGATGTATGATATTGTAAAATATTGCAGATGTTGCGTGATAATGAAGGCAAGTTAACGGTTCGTGTGTGAGTTGAGTCCATAGGAAGAAGCTGTTTTTAAATCTGATAGTTCTGCTTTTTATGCTCCTGTACCTCTTTCCAGAGGGAAGCAGGCTGAGCAGGCAATGACCGGGGTGGAGGTGTTCATGGATTCAGAATGCTAATGTGGTTGACGGTGTCGTTTCCGATTGAATCCCAAATCTCCATATTATAGTAATGGTAGGAGTCATTGTCAAGGTATGATTTCATAAATTTAAGTATACAAGTATGAATATATTCTTGAGAAGTAAGAACAAAACATGTGCTCTTTTAACTATCATTATTTCACCATGACTCAAAATACAGGCCTGTTTTGCTATATATACATATATATATATATATAAAATGTTTTTAACACAATACAAATTTAAACAAACCTTGATTGTTTGCATTTTAAAAAATTAACTAATTTAGTTTTACAAACTTATATTCCTTGTATCAAGAGCTCTGTCAGAACTAAAATATACTTATAATTTAAAAAAAAAGTTTATGCTTGGAAATTTAAAAAAAGTTACTCAGTGTACTTTTAACCTGATTGCACATTCAGGTCCAGAATTGATGTAGTATCTGAAATATGTGTAAAAAGCTGTGCAATCCAAATATTGATAAAGAATATAAGGTTTACACAGTTAATAATATTCTCGTTTAATATTATCTTTGCATGTGGTTGGGCAATTTAATCAATGATGTGCTTGTTTGTTTGGGGATTTTAAACCTACAGTTCATGCTCCTACCTCGTGAAAGTGCAGCTCAATGAACAGCAGCTCCAAACAATATAAACTAAGTGGAGAGCTACCTATAGAGAGCAATAACAGTAATCCATACCATACTTTATAATTCTTAACAGTTACCACCAAACCCGGCTAAAAATAAACATATGAGATGAATGAAAAGGACTTTTTTTCTGTCGGCTAAGACATAATCAGGCACAGGTGTTAGCACAGTAGAGCTACAGTTGTATATTATATAGCCCTTTGTGCATCTTTGACAAGGGAACCCTTGGCCTCATAATTTTAACTAGAGATGCATTTTTTGAAGGAAAGTGCTTGCAAGGCAGCAAGAATATAAAACCCTCTCAGCATAAAAGTTTTTTTAAGAAAGAAAGAAGAGACAGAATGAAAGACAGACAAATGTATTGCTGTTAATCATGAAGCTACTCCTTTCTTACCACCTCCACTACACTGTCCTGCTCAGTCAGTCCCTCCCTGTCACACACCTGATCCTCTGTCTGCTCCTCTGCTTGGGTGTGGCCATGGCCAGCCACCTCTTCCCCATCAAGCTCCACCTGTTGCTGTACAATGTTGGATAGTGACTTTATTGAAGCTACTGCAATCCATGCATTTCGTGGCATCCGCATAATTGGTAATTTCTTTGGCCCACACTAAACTTCTCTGCACCCCCTTGCACTTTTGTTTCTTCATTTTGATGCTCTCGCTTCAACCATCCACAGACTCTTGGCTCTGAGCCACGGTACCTGACATGAGATACAGAGGGCAGAGGGGGAGTGGTGGGGCCCAGAAAGAGAAGTGAGAGGGTCAGCCCAGTGTCCATTTTGAAAATGAACCTATGGGCTGCTGTCCTGGCTTCATGGGCCAGTCGTTGCCCGATTTTTTATTTTTTTATTTTAAATCTGATTTTATCAGACCCAAAGCAGCATTGGCCCACAGGGGAAATGCCCAGTATATCAGAATACCAGTCCAGGCCTGGGGCCAGCAACAGTACAAACGTATCAATTTTAAGCACACAAAACTATGGAGTAGTGTATATGTAGGCCTATATGTAGCAACGGTGATGCATTTTAAAACTAAAACATATCAATGTGGATGTAGCCGGACCTCCAAAAAGTAAAACATTCAGCAGGCCTATCACATTCCCAGATCTATGGCACCACATCAGTTAATCATTTATTTTATTTACCCCTCTCTCTGACAACAAGCTAACAAAACTCCTCATTGGTAGGTGTCCAACTACATGTGCACTAGACCCCATTCCCACCACATCTCCGACAAAAATGCCAGGAATCACACGTGATATTAGCCTCACTGGCTTTGGAAACATTTCCAGCTGCATTCAACCTGATGCCCAAAAAGCTTTCACTCAACCCTGCTCAGGTTAAGGGTGAGTTCCAAAGAGAAGACAAGTTGAACAAAACCAGGATTGCACTCTGTATTTGTACTGACAATCTTTGCGACATTTGCCATAGTAGTGTTGTTACTTCCATTATCATCTAAGGCTATCGAATTGTGGTTTTAAACAAGTCTCAGAATTCATCTCATTAACCACCTTCCTTGATCCAGCTCAATTGGGCTTTAAGAGCAGCCACTCCACTCAAACAGCTCTGTCATGAGGAGCTTAAGCTACAGATGATCGGTTCTTATCTTGCAGGACCTGTCAGCAGCCTTCGATACAGTGAACCACCTCACCCTGCTAGTGGTTCTCCAATGAGGACATCTTGTTCTTTCTTGACTTGAATCTCTCTGTTCCTTCAGTAATTCATGGAATGGAAAAACACACTAAACCCAAACCCTCTCCTACAGGAGTGGCTCAAAACTGAATGTCTTGAAAAAACTTGTTGAACAGAAGCTCCCCTCCTATCACCTCTAACACCCTAATATACTTTGCTTGCTCCTACTGTGCCCTTTCAGTACACTTGTTTACCTGATCATCTACCATTTATTTATTGAACAGATTTAAAACGTACTTACTGTTATTCAAGGTCTCCTATAGTAAAGCTTTAGTGCTGTTCTCTTCTTCTTCTTGTTGTTCAAAGCAAAAAACAAAGTAAAACTAAAAAAGATAAAAGCCTCCACTAAATGAGCAAATGTAAATGCAAAAAAATGTGGCAGCTTAAAATGAGAAGCGCTAACAAGCGCAAGTGGGCAAGAAGTCCAAGATCTTCATCAAGTTCTAGTGTCGGAATATGTGGACAGAGTTTAGTCACTAGAGGGGTTTAAATTATAGCCTTTGTGATCTGATCTCTCAGGAGGAAGACAACCTCCTACTATTATATTGCTTTGCTAGCTATACTAGCAAATGGTCAAGTGCGGTTCCAAAAATTTTCCTTCGTCGAACCAGTGCGCCTTACATTTTAGCTGGTCTGTCTGTGTGGAGTGTTATGTTTTTTTTTCCCACCAGCATACAGCGAAGAATAACACAGTCTGAGCCAATCAGAGGCAGAGAAGGTGCTGGCTGTTGTCTCTGATTGGCTCAGATCCTGGTATTCTTCTTCGATGAATGTTGGTGGGAAAAATAAATCAGGCATAGTTAGGGATTGGGACTGAAATCCGGTATTAAATGGGCCCCGGGGTAAAATTGTCAAAAACCGTAGTATCGGTCCCTGCTAACGCTAACGTTGGATCGTTAGCAACACCAGGTTATTAGCAGCGTCAGAGCATTAGCAGCACCGCGACCTGCTCCCACTGTCCGTCACATACACAGACCTAGTGCTTCGTGTGACGATGGCGCAGAGAACCGGCCGAAAGTCTGGTTCTTTGGTTTTTTGGTACTTCACCAAAAACGATGGAGACAACACTCGCTGCCACAAGTATAACAAATGTTTTGCAAGTAAAGGCAGTAACAGTGGAAATCTGTCGAAACATTTAGTGAGACTGAAAGAACACTCTTCTTCTGCTGGTCAAAGTCAAAGACAAGCCCAAAGTCCCTTCACAGCTGCAGCTAGTTGGAGGATGATTGAGGAGAGGGTAAATGAGTGCCACCTCCCTGTGACCCGGTTCATAGTGAAAGGCCTACAACCCTTTACAACGGTAGAGTCCAAGGGCTTAAGGTAACAGTCTGTCCGTACATATTGAGTTGTGTTACTTTTTTTCTTTGACAGGCTTTATGTTGGTCCCATCACTCAACATCATGTACTTTATATTAATTATTTGTTCAAAATAGTGCTGTTTAGTGTTCAACAATGAACTGACAAAAAAACTTTTTTCCATTCCGACATGATAATAAAATTTAACGCTGCTTATAATAAAGCGAAGGAAGAGCTACCATTTCCAAAATGTAGGTCTCAAACCATCCTCATGAAAAATCATATTTATTCCTGTTTACAGTCATTTACATAATATGTTAAGAAATTAGCAATGTATATGGAAACTGTCAATAAAGGAATAACACGGTGCCAAAATGCACAGCGAAATTTTTTGGGATGCACCTAAATTATCTGCTGGTGCATCTAAATGAAAAAGTTAGGCGCTCCACTGCAACCAATGTAAAATGTTAGTCTGGAGCCCTGAGTAAGCTAGTGACATGTATGTAACCACTCCTAAGAGCAGAACAACTTATCAAAATTATCGTTTTGTTTTACAAAACAGACAAAAGTAGCTCATAGATTTGTCAAGTTGTTATCATTCCATAAATATACATCTACCTCTAATTTAAAACTTTAAAGCTTTCAAAAAAGGCTGCTGTGCAGACTGGGGCAGCATCAATAGAGAGGGTCTAAACAATGGAATAAACCCACTCCAGTAAAAAAAACCAAAAAACATTAATACTGATGTTAAATCTATCTTTAATAAATTAATACACTTCATTTATTTAAAAAAAAAATTAAGAAGAAGTAGTTCCCCAGATCATCATTGGGGATCAGTGATTAGTCATTAGATATGCACATTAACGGCTCATCCATGCATCTACCGGCTGCTGATTGGTCGACTGGACATTCTGCTGCTCTCCCAAACACACTGAGCACATTCTGTCCCCAGAGCTACAGTCACATTTCAATGACAAATATTAGAAACTCTTCTCTAGGGAGAGTAGTTAATATCTTAATACTTTTTTATATACTGCATTTTCACAGATATCAACCGCCCCTTTGTGAATCGCCACCTTATTTAGGTGGAGGGGTTTGTGTGTCCCACTGACATCTCTGAGAATCACCACCTTATTGTGGTTAAGAAGCTTCTCAGCGGCAAGGAGCCAGGTGTGGATGTGATTTGCCTAGAGATGCTTAAGGCTCTGGACATTGTGGGGCTGACGTGACTGACACGCCTCTTCAATGTCGCATGGAAGTCGGAACAGTACCTGCAGAGTGGCAGACAGGGGTGGTGGCTCCCATTTTCAAAAAAGGGGACCTGAGGGTGTGCTCGAACTATTGGGGTATCACACTCCTCAGCCTCCCTGGGAAAGTTTATTCCATGGTTCTGGAAAGGAGGCTCCAACCAATCGTTGAACCTTGGATAGAAGAGAAACAATGTGGATTCCATCATGCTAATGGAACTGTGGACCAGTTTTTTACCCTAGCTGGGTTACTGAGGGGGTCATTGGAGTGATGAGGATCAGCACCTCCAGGTCTGAGGCCATGGTTCTCGGTCGGAAAACAGTTGATTGTTCTCTACGTGTTGGGGGTGAGTTACTGCCCCAAGTGTAGGATTTTTTGTATCTCGGGGTCTTGTTCACGAGTCAGAGGAAAATGGAGCTGGAGCCAGCTTGATAAATGTTTACTTACTTTCATGATTCTTGCATTTTCGAGTAAAATCTTCATGGTTGAATGCACATATTGAAAATTGCTTTGGACAAAAGTGTCAGCTAAATAAATGTACTGTAATTTACAGATCGACAGGTGGATTGGCGCGGCATCTGAAGTAATGCGCGCATTGTACTGGTCCATCGTGGTGGAGAGGGAGCTGACCCACACTGTAAGGCAAAGTATTCGATTTACTGGTCAATCTACATTCTCTACCCTCACCTATGGTCATGAAAGAGAAAGAGATTGTGAACTAAAGTGGCTAAGATGAGGTTCATCATAGGGTTGCTGGGCTCAGACTTAGAGATTAGATGAGGAATCTGGACATTCGGAGTAGAACTGCTGCTTCTTTGCGTCGAAAGGCACTAGTTGAGGTGGTTCAGGCATCATGTCAGGATTCCACCTCGGCTGCTTCCTTTGGAAGTTTACCAGGCCAGCCAACTGGGAGGATACCTAGAGCTAGACCCAGAACTTTCTGGAGGGACTACATATCCCATCTGGCCTGTGAGCTCCTCGGGATCCCCCAGGGTGAGCTGTAAAGACTGGGCGGGGAGAAGGATGTCTGGAACACCTTGCTTAGCTGGCTGAATCCGTGACCCTTATAAGAAGAAGAAGATATATAGATGAATGGACTACTGCTTCACACAGGAGAGTATATTCCTGTAAAATCTACTAAAGTGGCAGTAATTAAGGAGCTGTACTGTGCTCTGACTCAAATGTGGCACACACACAGACACACACCCAGTAATGGAAGACTTATGGCTATTATAAACCCTGGAATGGTTTGACCATTAACTTGATGTGCCTTTGTCGACTCAATTACTCAGGCCCTTCTAGCGGGCCAGATGACAGAAGGCTCTCTCTTGCCTGATCATAATGTGACTACAGGATGTCAATGTGGTTAGAGTGAAGCAGACTGAAGTGGTGACAGGCCCTATTTGATAAATATCAAGAGAATAACATTACATCGTGAATGTCTTTTGAACAGTAAAATCTATACAACTTAACATCAGCATGTTAAATCTACCTTTCTCTCGCTTATCTCCTCTCGCTGTCTCTGTCCTAGGGATGGGTATCGTTCGAATTTTATTAATTTTGATTCTGCTCATCGATTCCAGTTCTTATCGATTCCAACGTCTTTTATTCTTTTAAGTGTTAACTGAAAATTAACATTATACACATTTTGAGCTGGTTGCTGTTGTAATTCATTATTAAAGGAAACCTACATACAACTGATCAAGAAGGCTGGCTCTATAATAGGCTGCAACTGGAGACATTTGAATCTGTGGTGGAGACGAGGACACTGAACAACCTGTAAATCATGGATAAATCCGGACCATCCTCTCCAACACAAACTGGATGGACAGCAGAGATCCTTCTCCAAAAGGCTCATACATCTTCGCTTTCACATGGAGCATTACAGGAAAATCTCTCCTGCCACAAGCCATTAGACTATACAATACCTGACCTCTGTCTGACATATACTCTGGACTCACTTCATGACATTTCAAAAAATTCTGAAGCAGCGGGCAGTCGCCACAAAATTAAGGTGTAGGAAACCCTGCGTTTAAGATGTTCCACATAAAAGAAGAAACCAAAGGATCTCAGCTCACACATTGTCCAGTCACACCATACATCACTTTCTGTATGAAAGTGGACTCCATGGAAGAAGACCCAGAGAGACCCCACATTTGAAAAAGTAACATAAAGGGACTTCCTTTTGCTAAAATGCATGTTGACAAGCCACAGGGCTTCTGGGAGAATGTTCTGTGGGCTGAACAGATCTGAGCTTTTTGGTTAAGCTTTCATAGACATAACTCCCTCCCTACTGTGAAACATGGAGGAGGCTATTGTTATGTTATGGTGTTACTATGCTGCCTTAGGCACACGGAGCATGCTTCTGTGCAGAGCAAAATTAAATCAGATGATTAACAATGCATTATGCCCATTGTTGGAGAGCTCTGATTCATTCAAAAGCCCTGTCCTCTCCAACAGGATACTGACAGAGCATACATCTAAAAGCAGCCAAAACTGGATGACAGGAGAACATTGGATCATTCTGATGAGGCCTGCTGTTAGTCCTGATCTTAATCCAACTGAACAGCTATCGGAAGTGCTGAAACTGACAGCTAGGGGGGAGAGAACTGGAGCAGCTACAACCACTACTTCAACCACCACAGCCAGGCAGACTAAAGCCCCTTTCACACTGGCCAAAAAACCTGTTTTAAACCTGCTAACACCCAGCGTTTTCTGCAGTGTGAGAAAACGTTTAATCGGCATTCAGCCCCGGGTCAAATGAATGTGCAATAGACCCGGGTAATGATCGGCTTCACCTCCGATCGGCATTGATGTGAATGTCACACCCGGTTGAATGCGCTAATTTGCGCGATGACGGAAGCAATGAAGGCTCGTCTCCTCTGTCAGTAACTGCTGTTACCTCACCAGCTCGCAGCCTCCGAACTGTATTTAAGAGATCTCTCGCATGTAGCTAGCTCGCCTAGCCTAGCTTTGGCTCGTTGGTGGTAAAAACTAACACAATCCAGATCATCGATGAGGTTTAGAACGGGGCACTTTATTTCAATAGGTGATCAAACAATGTAGTCGAATACAACCTTGATCTGATGACAAAATGCCATGGCATCCCATCTGACCGTTTTTGAGATATTTCAGTCTGGTTCAAAGTGGTGCAACATGATGTAGATCCACACACTCTATAGCAGCAAACTTAGCAGCTGATCTATAAAGGGTTGAAAGCTTACTGACCTAATGCTACTCTGGCAGCCGAGGCGTCATAGTTGATCCAGAAGGAGACCCAGGACAGGATGGTGATGAGGGTGGAAGGCATGTAGGTTTGCAGGATGAAATAGCCAATGTTCCTCTTCAGCTTAAAGCTTAGGGACAGACGTGGATAGGAGCCTGTGAAAGACAAAGTACAGGGTGGCTGAAGTCAGCTAGATCTGACGAAAATGTAGTATATCTTCACAGTGTGTGTACTCTCAGTTGCTGATCAATCTGAACTGGGTTTGCTCTTTGTAAATATGTGAGCAGGAAGGAAGAACCATCTTTTCAATAAGTTTAAGCCTAGATTTTACCACACTGAAATGTACACATGACTAAATTAACATCACATACATCATATAACTAGTTCTTAAGTAGGGCTTGGATGTTACTCAATAAATGTTACTAGTATATAACAGCTGCACAGCGGAAAAGGTACTGAACAATTTGCCTACAAGGGTAAACACATAACATATGGCCTGACTGGATTGACTAGAGGATCATCTAATTAAAAACTGACGGCATACGCCACATCAGTGCAGTGCAATACATTATTGCCTGAAACATGATGCTGCAGCTAACATCCTTGTTTACAGTGTCCCATGCTTTCTAATTGGATGCTTAGTAACCAATTTACACATTACTAAAGTAGTGTCTCTTATTAATGACATAGACTGTGGTCTGCCCTTGCCCCCCTCTTGCCAGCTCTCTCCCTCTCCTTCTTTCTCCCTATCTTTCTCCATCAAGAGCACCAGGAGTAATCCCACCACACTGGTGGGAAGGTCAAAACATACATTAGGTTTTACCATCCTTGCGGGCGGGTGATCAAAGTTCATCAAGTTTGGTACATTTGACCCAATATAGTAACTTGATCATTTAAAACTAGCTAGTAGTATCAAGGAAGTTAGAAACTTATGATATAAGAACTTTGCATTTGTCAAACTAGAATTGCACTCAGTACCTCTGTCAAGGCCCAACAGTCCCCTTAAAATCATTCAAGTTGCACCAAATTGCACACACTCACAGATATTAGTGCCCTTAATATGCCTCATTCTTTCATCACGTTCCTTCCATTATTTCCTTTGAAAATGTAAAGAATCCGACCCTATCTTACAATGTTAAAGAAAGGATTGCATTTTATGTATGCACCAAGTATGTGTGACTAAAAAGATGCACTAATCTACAGTATCTAGTCTCATCAGAGTTCAGAGAGAGAGTGGGTGTGTGAGAAAGAATGTCGAGTCCACTTACATACTGTAGACAGTAAATGGTAAATGGACTGTATTTATATAGACTTTTCTTGTCTTAATGAGCACTCAAAGCGCTTTACAGGATAAGTCACATTCACAGACATTAATACTCTGCTAAAAAAGCCACCAGAGGCAATTCAAGTTTAAGTGTCTTGCCCAGGCATGTTCGGCATGAGGACTAGGGGAAGCTGGGATTGAACCACCAACCTTTGTACTAGTGGACAACCAACTCTACCTCCTGAACCACTCACAGAGCCGTCAGTAAGCTACAATATTCTTAATGATACTTAATAGTAAAAATCCAGTTAGCTTGGGTTAGAGCAGCATCACATTATGAGGCTGTAATATTTTGTTCAGGACTGTTCCTAAATACAGTGCCAGCTTTGTGAACACTACCAATGTTTTTCTTCATCAGAGTGATGTGGACTACAGAGCTAGTTACCAGTTAAGTATGAGCCAGGCTAATTTGCTTTTTCATACAGACAACCAGTCTGCCCATATAATATTTTTTTGTCCTCTTTAAGTCCAATTTTATCTTCCAATATTTAGTTAATTTGGCATTTACATTCATGCAAATATGATACACATTTTAAATTAACATTGGTGTGGTTTTCAATGACAAGCTATATATCTTTATTTCACTTGTGCTGGTGAGCTCCTTTGTTGAGGCTTAGTTGTGGTTATGGCTGTTTAATAGTGGTGAATTATTTTACAATGGCAAACAAAACCTATGCCATAGGGGTCTGGGTAAACCCTGGTTGCTAAAGGTTACCACATATTCTAACCAATCAGTATCCAGAATTTGCAGTGGCCATTGTGTGAGATGTATAACATATCCTACTAATTAAAGTACACAAAATTATTTTTTTCTGAATAACAGATACCAATGGTATGTGAAAAAAAGCAACAGAGGAGCGAGGTTGCAACTTGTAGGGGACGTGGCCTTGTGGCGACATAATATGTGCGATTTAGAGTCAGGGAATACGAGGGTGACTGACTACAGCTCAGTGTAACAGCCACACTTGGCTTTGATCGACACTGTGTTTTTGTTACCTGTTGCAAACACAGCTTTCTTGGAAAGGGTTTGGTAGTCTATGATGGAGAACTGGGGTAGTTCAATGTTCTCCACCCCAGTGACAGAACCTGCATTGCTTCCTCCCTGCCAGTAGAACTCGATGTCGTCAGTGGTGTATCCATCTGAGAGAGGCAGGGAAAAACAAGTTAAACTTCAACTGAAACACAGGGACAACCCAGCATATTTCAACCCACGCACAATACAGTGTTTTTAGTAGCAGAATGCCAACCTACGTTCATGAGATCTGTTTTCAGACCTGCGATGTTTAACTTGGAACTCAGAAGCATTTTCACACTTGGTTCAGTTCATCATGGTCTGGTAAGAACATTGGTTACATACAGAAACCCTTGATCCTAGATATGGCCTTCATGCATGTTAAGTGGTGAAGACTTTCTTTTGCACCCTGTGCCAAGCACTGGGCCTAAATAAGATCCGCATTTACAGTACATAACCCCTGCGAGACCTGAGGTCTCCCAAAAAGCCCACTGACAAAGTTTGGGGCAGTGTGGCCCTGCATCATAGAGGGCTATGCCTATATTCATAGAATCTGAAGTTACGGTACACAACCAACATTTTGTTTTATATTGGATTTACCCTCTAACAGATGTGATATGGCAAAGCTGGATGTGGTCAATGGCTCACTGGTACAAAAAGCGCCAGTTCACAAACACCATGAGTGGTACACACATAAGCAACATATTGGTAAATAGACAGTTTTGGTATAGTGCTTTTCTATTCTGAAAACCAGTCAAAGCACTTTACATTACAGGTCACATTGACCTATTCACACAGACATTCATTCAGTGCTTCTGTGTATCGTGCTCCAAACATATATCCACACACTGACAGCACAGCCATCATTTATAGCGGTAATTTAGGGTTCTGTATTTTGCCCTTCCGTTTAGTGGATGACCTCCTAACACACAGTCACTCTATATATAATCAGGTAATTTCCATCCCTTGTACTTAGCACTGTCTTTCAATGACACAACATTCCTGTAAATGCGACAAGGGTATGAGCAAAAGAGAGAGGTAAAAAAGCACTCAAGGCTTGGTGAAATGAAATAAACACTGGTTGGTCATTAAGGGGATGAAGCCATTACCTGGGCATTTTCAGCACCATGCTTAACCAAATGAGCTGGCCCACCATCGCACAAATTGCATACACACAACAGGGCTATGTTGGGAGGCTATAGGGCCATGCAGGTGGCCCTTCCAGGTGGAAGGCATATATGTAAGGCATATGCTGCAACATATGCCTTATAATGGCTTCACATAAGCACTGAGACAATCACTGTTTGGTCAGAGGCTTTCCCTGAGCATGTTCTCTGTAGCGAACAGCTGCTGCTGTTCCCGTCACATAATGAGACTCCGGACAGAGGTGATGAGACACTTCCTCCACCTTATTTCATTAAAAAACATCTCCAAGGAAATCACCCTGGATCTAAAAGAGGAGCTTATAATTTAAGGTGTTAAAAACATGGCCTCAGAGTTCACTCCCATCACCTCAGATAACAAGGAATTGAAGAAAGAGAGTGCACATGGATATTTGCATTATTTGGTCTAACAGGGCCTGTCCCAAAGGGTAAAAAGGGGGACTCCCACTAAGGCACCAGTGTGCCATCGGCCTCTCTCTTCTATTATTTTCAGAAAGCTTTGTGGAAAGACAGATCACTCTCCAAAACCTTTATTATAGCAGCATAACTTTTGATAGCAGCCAGAGCCAGGTTAGGGTCTATACAAGCAGCTGGAGGAAAGTCAACACATGAGATAAAGGGTGATGTGGGATTGGTGCGCTTTCTATGCACACCAGTGGACAATTGGAAAAATTGGAAGCTGCCGTGAATAGAGCTTTCACACCCTGAATATTGTGTATAACTGTGGGTAAACATGTGCTCTTTAAACACTCCCTTTCATGCGCCAAACTCACAGAAGCTGGCCTATCATGTGAAAATGCTTGATAGATAAACTGAGAAAGGTAGCTAGCTGAGATAGATTATCTTAGCTAGCTGTTCATCTTGGATAAGCTGTTCATCTAGCATAAGTGCAAAAATATGAGCAATGTGCACCTCAATTTACATGGTGGGACAGTTTGCCATGTTTGACGGCTAATTCTATATGCACACCCAGCTGTTTTGCTAATGGAATGGCAAAACCCAGCAGCACCCAAAAGTTCCACTTTGTGTAGTAGTGCGCTTGTCCATAATGCTGCTTTCATAAATGCTCTAGGGGGATCCTCCACGCATTTACAGAACATATGTAGGGCTAGAGAATATTGGTTCTACTGAAGCTGGACTTCAGACAAATTCCCTGTTTGGGAATGATGGGGACATGGACATGGAGGTCGAAGTACATGATGAAACCAGCATGGCAAAAGGGGCAGAGGTGTACAACTATGGCAGAACACTTGGTTCTCAGTGCTGGGCACAGACAGAGAAAGAAAGTATTCACCAGTGCATATTCTTGCGGGATAATCTCAATAGCAAGAGCTCTTAGAGGTTGAAGCCAAATATGGAATGAAATGGTGCAGTTTAGGCCAGTGCCGATTCTGGCAGTAGATTTTCTTGAACATAATTATCTTCATAAAGTAAGATGTTCCTGAAACCATAATTAGATGTACAATGTTCTCGGGTCCAGTTAAGCAATATTACAATAACTATAAGTGCAATTTTCCCACCCAATACTGAAAAGATTTAATGATGTACCTTTCCATTGCAGTATTACAATTTCAAATTCATATAATTCTAATGTTACCCATGGTCCAGTACTAAATATAACATCGCACACATCATACACAGGCAATGTCAACAATGTCCTCCAGTTTTTAAGAGGAACTTTGTTCTGAGCCTTGTGGAGAACATTTCAAACAAATACCGGATGAATAGTTTGCCTGCTCTGCGATAGGTTGTCCCAACAGAGAAGTCCAAGAAGCTTGCGCTCCTGTACTTTCGGTAAGTAAAATGATAGTTTTGCTCTGTGTTTGCAGTCATTAGCGGGTGTCTGCACTCGGTACCTGACTTGTTAGACTAGCTCCCTTATCAGCCAGTTAGCCTTCGAGCGAGACTCCCAGCGAGACTCCAGTTTTGCTGACGAGTCTAGCGGGATCAACACAACACGAAACCGACATTAGCCGGTAAAAAGCGTCTGCGTGTGGTTGGAAAATATGGTCAACCACGTTAAATGCCATACGAGCAATGCAATGTTAACGTAACATGAATGTTAAGTGTCAAGGTACATTAAGGTGTTTTTAACACAAGTGTTAATGTCACATATCAGACTTTTTAACGTAGAGGATGCGGTGTGTTATTGGTTATTGCGCATGTACGGTAACTTAAAATGAAACAGAAGAACACAAGAAGTTTGATTCATATATTTTACTAAAACTGACACAATAGATAATTAGGATGCAGGAACGGACTTGTTGTGATCGCCTGTGACGTGGTTTGTCTGTGTAGTTTTCCTCCAGAGGATCCGGGTAGACAGTACCAGTGGAAGCTCAACATGAGGCAGAACTGAACTCGGACTCGTCACTTCACCACTGAACTCCTATGGTTTGTGAATAACTTAATGGTCACATTTTTCCCAAGTGAAACATGAGAACAAAACATAATTCTACTGTGCCAGTTAAATATTCTATACATACTGTACTGTATATTCACTGAGTCAGTAGAACACTGTTAAATCTAAATCTAAAACTACATTCAAATACAGTTGAATATCTACAGAACACAAGCACACAAACCTCTTTACTTACAAACTTGTCTTACTATTTTTTATTTGTGTCTTGTCATTGTTATTAGGGAAGGACCTGCCTGAAGGACTCCACTGTGCTGACTATGTTCTGTCTCCACGAGCAAAGAAGTAAAATGAATGACTCGGTTCTTCTTTTAAAATATATTTAAATTACACAAACCTGTTATTTCTCAAGGTTTTATCTGTAGTGTATGAGTTATTTGTCAATTAATAGTCAGATTTGAATGTGAAATCTCACATATTCAGTCAGTGTTAAAGACAAAAATAGTTAAAATATAAACATAATTCATGAGCCAGAACCAGAAGTTATAGATTAACTCTCAGATTTATTTTTAGTTAAGGCACAAAACTTTAAACAATATTGGACAATATTAAAATTATAGAACACATTTAATATACAGACTGGGCAGAATGAGCCCAGAGCTGCAGAGTCCATGTGGTGGGAGGAGAAGGGGATACAGTGTGGGACTGTAGGGGAGGGGAAGAGCAGAGGTAATAAGTGTTATAGCTATAGTTGGTATTTTTTATCAACCATGACGAACATAAAATAAACTCGACATTGTCATGAAAGTCAGGGACATGTTTAGGCTTAACAAAGTGTGTCCTGAAGGCCTAATACAATAGCAGCGACACTACCAACTGTAGCAGTTACAGGTCACCTTCACAAGGTGCTGGAGGTGAGTCTGCTGCAGGTCGTCTTCATGTTGACCAGCCTGATGCTACTGATCTCCCTCAGGTTTTCGGCACCACTGTGGATGATGAGGCCGTCAGCTGCTGCTCTTCCTCATGGAGTGGAAACAGAGTGGAATAAGGCTTTTCTACCCCAGTCCACAAGCCAAACACAGCACGCCAAGGTCTGTAGCTCTCTGGACACCTCGGCGGACAAACTCATCACCATGTCCACATTGTGACTGTAGGATTTAAATTAATAAATGATTGTGATAAATGCTTCAGATAATGAAAATGTGAAGTCCACTAAAGAGTTTTTATGTTGACAACACTGCTATGTCACATCTGAAGGATAAAATGGAACTAAAGAGCTACATCTCAGAATATAGATGAGTCTAATACTTTAATTTTAGACAGACTATTTAACTGTAAAGTCAAGCAGCCACGACTGGTACTGGTTTGTTTTTGTACAGCTAGTGGAAGGATCACAGTTGAACTCAACAACAACCAATGTGCTGGAAGTAATAAACATCTTGTAACAAGTATAAAAGTGCCTTTCTTACAGTCATATTCAAAGTGATAATCTGGTACAGTAATGTCTATAGCAGTACAGGTAAGGTAGACTACCACACACTTCTGTCAGTGTGAAAACTTGATCTGTGCACTGTTTACGACAGTGGAGTGGGGAATTATAGTTTTCTATTTTCTTGTTTGGTGTATGTGTCCCTTAAGGCCAAATTAAATAAATAAACAACAATAATAACTAAGAGTACAAGCCAGTCTTAATAAAACATTTACTGTATGCCAAGAAAACTAACCATCAAGCGTAACTTCTGTATTGTTAATGTTTAATTGATTAATTTATTAGAATCAACATATAGTGGTGCAAATTACCACTAATACAATTTTTTTTAAGTAATTTTGAAAAACTATTATAATTTCAGTAACAAATATTTATTTCAAACATTGTTTATAGTTCCAGTGTTACTTACCACATGTAACGTTGGCTGGGACAAATGGTGGCGGAGCTCACGTTACCGCAGTCGGTACCGACCCGGTGCAGCCTCGGGGCGGCGGCGCTAGCCGGCTCGCACTTAGCCTAGCTTATTAACTTAGCTCCTCAGCGACAGCTGACTGGGAAGCTTCGACGTAGGTGTGCGTGTTTCAGCGACCGGTCTGCATTCGGCCCACCTCTATGTCCATATTTGGATTAGCCGGGTAAAGGAGGAGTCGGACCCTGCCAAGATGGCGACAGCTGAGCCGCTGCGGCACCGCCCACTTTGGGCTTCAAAACCGGCCTGCAGAAACCAATGGGTGCAAGCTGAGTTGGCCTCTTAGCTTCTGTTCATTTCTCTTCTGTCAAACATCTTCCACTTTCCCTCAGTCTGAGCTGAAACAAATATAAAGCCTTTCCTTTCCTTTTCTCTGGCAGGTCTCTGGGCTATGTCTCCAAACTGCGCCGTAGTGAAGCAGGCCCCCACTGCCCTTTCAGTAATTAGAACAGTTTAATTGGACGAGCTAGTCTTTCTTTCCAGAGTCTCCATCTTATCTAACGGCAGCAGCAGGATTTAAGGGAATTAGCTATTTCTCATTATTAGGAAGGTTTCATTATGATTTTGCTGTCTGTTCTTTTTATCAGCCACTTAATTTATGTGAGAAGAACTCCAAATATGACATTAGATATCATTTTTAAATGTAACGTATACTTTGAGAAAACAATAATTGTGTGATGCTATACGTTTTCCTATTAGAATTTTTTTTCCCGAAAAAGTACTTTTACTAACAGTGTCCTCATGTATTATTTATCAACAATATTTGTAATAAGAAGCCTCGTGTGTTTAGGGTTAGGGTTAGTCTCTGTGTGTGTTTGTGTGTGTGTGTGTGTGTGTGTCTAGTAAGCAAAGCTACCAAAAATAGCAGAGATGCCATTGACTGTGTTGACTTATAACGTTCCCTCAAGATCTCTCAAATGTATGTGATTCCCTTCCCCCCCCCAAAAAAAGACTGGACCAATTATTTTGGTGGTTTCTGTAAACACAGTGTTATTCGTCATCACAATCTAGTCATATAGAAGTAATACTCGCACCTGCTGACTGGCACACACTCACTTTCAACTGAGCCCCCACTGTTTCTATGCATAAGCATTTCATTATGTGTGGGACTTCAACTATGCATGTAGGTAACATCCATTATTCACCTGCAGCACTCTGGACAGGTCTGACCGAAGGAGAAATGCCAGTTTGCATTAGTTGGTGTAAAGTACAGCATGACCTCAGCGCAGTGATTTATGGAAGAGGATAATTTAAAGCTATTAACAGCGAGGTGGAATTTAATAGCACCAATGTCTGTTTTTGTGGCCGTAAGATGAGTGTTACATAGTAATCATATAAAGATACTATGGACAAATCAGTGTGTAGCGTATAATGTCACTGTGGTTTGAAACTTCAATATGTGTTAAACATTTGCTAAACAAAAAATGCAACTAATAAAATAAATATCTTCACATATTTTATAAGTAAACCTCAGGCCTTCAAATTCATATTAAAGGAATAATTCCCCTGAAACCTTTGTGTTTCTTTTAGACTTAATAAACTGAAATATTTTGCTCCTTTGTGAGCAATTCAGTCAGTTAAAAAATGTCAAATCGACAATAGAAACACTAAAAGCACCCCTGATGCATAATCCATTTCTTTGCTATTGATTTGTATGTTCAGTATGTCAAAGACAGTTTCTCCCCTACCTACACTGATATGCTATTCATGTCACACTATATATATTTAGTGGTTTTTATTGGAAAACTGAGGACTTGACATTGATGTTATAGCTGCATGAAAAAAATCTCCAAAATGTCCAGAGTCACCTTCCTAGGTGAGAGGAGTATTTAATCTTCAAAAAATATCGGTTGGATATAAATCCGTTTTATTTTGTTACTCCCTCCAGGTTGGGAGTAAATTTCTATCCTGTCTTTGAGTGAATGACAGAAAGACAGACAGACTGGTACAAATGTCAATCCAGACTGTTATGGCGAGACAGCTTCAGTCTATCTACAGTATGCTCCAACCCTAACCCATGGTCATTATCTTTGGATTTACAGTGTAGGGACTGAAAAATGAATCACATGTGGTGACAATGAAAGTCCATTGCAGGAATCATATGTCCCATGTGGACTGAGAATGTCTCTGATGATACACCAGCGGGCTGGAGAACATGGCTGGGGCCAGGGGCATCTGTGTTATCTCACTGCTACCACCGTAACCTGGACTTGAATACGTTGCAGAAAATGGAAAAAAAAAAGAACAATCTCCAAATCCAGAAACAGAAAATAAAAATTGGTTTTAAGAGTTGTCTTTTCTTGACCAAATAACCATGGGCATAGTTCTATCTATATCAAGTGGATCTTTGGATATTTTATTGGTGAACTTGTTAGACCACATGTAAAAATGAAGTTAGCAACATCTGTTGAATATCTGTATAGTCTGGAGCATTCATTTTTGTTGAGAGCCCTGAGACAACATAGGATAATAAAAGTGCAAGTGTAAAATAAACTTTTAGTTGTTCTAAAACTTTGTGGGACTATGTCCTTTCATACACACACTAACACACACACAAACACACACACACGCACACACACACACACACACACAAAGTGCCACTTACAGCTCTCTATCTCCAGGGTGCAGTTCTGCTCATCCAGTGGGTATCTGCGCAGGTCCATCATGCAGGCAGCTGTCGTAGTGATCCTAGGAGAGAGAAAAGGTTTTAAGTTGAACACTCATATCTGAAGAAAAATCCATCATGAACACATTGTGCCCTTACGTTTCTGAACTTCAACAAGTACTGTAGAGGTCCTCATTTAGATTCACACACGAGTGATTCAGTCTACACTGTAACACATCCGCCATTCAAATTTCAAAAGAGGGAAACATTTAATTTCCTCATGCCTTGGGAAACACTTGACTTTATGAAAGAAGGAACAATACAGTCAGTCTACCCCTCACACACATACGTCGCTTCCCACAGAACACTTCCTATCTGCCGAGCCTTCAATCAGACAAATCCTTTTACACCTCGAGTGGAACTGAACTATCTATTTCTTTCCCATAATTGCCTTTGCACTGCTGGCATCACTGCTGCTCCCCTTTGAAAAGCCTCCTGTTGGATCTTAATTACAACTGTGAGTAATTATGAACTAACACAGAAATCTAGGCAATTGGGTGGAACCCGTGACTTCCCCCCTTTGAAGTCTTACATCTGTAGGAGGGAACACTTCAGTTTGACAATTTAGAGACAACGAGAAAGAATTAATGATCAAGTTATTTTATTTATTTTTTATTTCACTAACAGGTTTTTAGTGGGAGTGAAGCTTCAATCGTTTTGTGGGTCACATTAATTCGGCCTCCTGGAACAGCAGCAGGCCCTGCTTACAGCCTCATACAGCTGGTTATGGTCATGCTGTGAAGTGAAAAAATCCTCTAGCCATAATCATTTGTTTAAAACAGCAAACACAATTAAACCTTGTCTCAGCTAACCGCTAAAACCATTTAGGCACATTACACTTAATATGCTGTAATGAGAAAATATAACACAGGGATTATGAACAAGCTATTTTTTTGTTGACATGCAGTTACAGTCATTAAAGCTGTGAATTTGGCAACGTAGCGCATATACAGGACAAATGATCCCTGCAAGAGTGATACACTGTAGAAAGGCATATGCAGATTGTGAGGCACAATCAGAACCTTTTGGGATGAATGATCCAATTGTTATTTCGTCAAAATGAACACTTCTTATTGAGAATGATGGCTCTCTATAACATGCTTATTAAATTCAAATGTTTTATAAGTCTACATTAGTGAGAGTTATATGTTCGTGCCTGGTATTGATAACAAGAGTACAACTTAGGTCAAAGGTTTTATCTCTTTTCTCAATAAAAGTTGTTGGAAAGTATTTCATCTGCTCAAAACCACCATGTTTTTTATTGTCCTGTCTAAAAGAAATGATATTTATGTGCCACTGACAACGTGTTGCTTTTCGACCAACATGTGATCCTGCAGCACAATATCATCTTGGAGTGATTGCAGCACTTAATAATACTTGTGCTTGGGGACAAGCAGCACTTGGTTAAAGATTGTGGTCTGGTTACAAGGGGCAGTAAGCGTTTTTGGAGAGAGCTTGTCTCTCTCCAAAAACTGTCTGCGGGGGTATGGGAGACCGACGCGCAAACCACTCGCTGATTTTTAGCATTTTTTGCATTTTCGTGCGTTTCCATCAACTGGTTTCGAGCGAATAAACTAGACCAGTTTCGTCCGAAGATGGCAGTATAGGCTACGTACGCCTACCGTAACACTGCAAAAGAACAGTAGAATAAGAGGAGGTTGCAAACCGAAAACAAAAGCACAGTTGGGTAGGCTACATACCGATACACCACACTGTATGCTTGCCAATGGAGAGAGGGAACATGGAGAGAGCAGGAGTTACTTTCAAAATTAAGTTATCATAGCAATGTGTAATGCTGTCCAGAGACGAAGACAGAGAAAGGCCATTCTGATGCACGTAGCGGGATCAAGGGCGATAAGATGACGGGTCTTACGCAACCATAGCCCGGAGGAAGACTCCGACAACTCAAACAGTTGATCAGTCGTGTGGAATGAATGTTCTCTATGTCAGAATTTATTCTGTAAAGTTTTATTTACATCTCGCATTTTTAGCATTGACTCTTTTTCGTAAAAGGCAAAAACCACAATTTTGCCATTTCCATCGATATGTGATACTCCAAGGTATTAAACGGGCAGATTTGCCAGATAATGCTTCTCTGCAGAGGAAAAGCTCGCTTTCGCAAGCAAACAGTGTTTGTAACAACCAGACTGTATGCATCCATCTGAGCCTGCACTGGATGGGAAAATGACAACCATGTTGGTCTGAAAGAAGCAATGACATAATGGTGCCAGGTCTAAGATAGGGTGTTTTTTGCCTTCACGTAACCACAGACAGGACCCAGGATATAACCCCCAAGCTCTGGTGTCACAGTCTGCCATGCACCGTCACCTCCTCTTCGCAACAGCAGCACATTCGATAAATGCAGCACTTTATTCATTCAAAAACCTCTGAACATAATCCAGCCAGGGATTGCGTTGCCACCACAACATAATTTGGAAAACTATTTAGTGATAGATAAATGTAACTCTTAGGAGACAGAGTTGCTCTATGAGCATCTTTGAGTCAGTAAAAAAAGAAAGTGATGGTTCCTCTTATTTTCATAAGATTGCCTTTCTTTTAATGTTACACAAGAAATTCTTTTTGGTACTTGCTTGATTTAATACTGCTTATTTGCTGTCTTAGCATCACAGAGACGCTGGCTATTTGCACATGGATGGTACTGATTTGCTGGTTTCTCACAGGGTAGGAATTTGAGGTAAGATGATGAACAAGGATCAAGAAGCTGGTAGGTGGTAGAAAGCATCTCACTTTTAGTGATGTGGTGTGGCAGAAAATATTGGTCAAATTCAGCTTCATGTGATAGCTGGGCTGTATGCAAACATGTTTGCATGTTTTTAATACAGCCCGGCAATACAGCGATGTACGGCAGTCGTCTTGGTAAGATAAAATAAGATATACCTTTATTCGTCCCACAATGGGGAAATTTGGGTATTACAGCAGCAAAGTGGACAGAAGAATATATAAAGACATTTACAAAAAAGGGTTAGTATGTACAAAATTTAACAAAAAACTAACATTAAATTAAAAAACAAAGTAAAGTATAAATACTATATACAGAGCAGTAGCAATAGTTGCAAATGGAGACTAAATATAAATATTGCACAATTAGTTTTTGCACTTTTAGTGTATCTGTGAATTATTTTACAGTGGTGAGTCGTGTGTGTTAGTGTGTGTCCTATTGTGAGCAGTGCTGGTTGTACAGCCTCACAGCAGCAGGAAGGAAGGACCTGCGGTACCGCTCCACACACTTAGGGTGAAGGAGCCGGTGGCTAAAGGGGCTGTTCAGTGCAGAGACAGTGTCCTGCATGGGGTGGGAGTCATTGTCCATCACTGATGATAGCTTTGGTACCATCCTCTTTCTCCCACCACCTGCACTGTGTCCAAGGGCATCCCAGGACTTCCTGATCAGTCTGACTGGTCTCCTCCTGTCAGCTGTTGACATGCTGCTGCTCCAGCAGACCACTCCATAGAAAATGGCTGATGCCACCACAGTGTCAAAGAAGGTGAATAAGCAATGTATGGCTGATTTCGGACCAGAACTCCAGACATGTCCGCAGAATTACATCCCGACATTCTCATATCACAAACGCAGCATGAGACTTTCAGTGTCAGATGCGTTAGCAACAGCAGGATAATATCCAAAGCATTCTGTGGCGTCTGGGGAGAGCAGCTAGGAGACAGGGCATGATGATAATTGCTCTTCAGAAACTTTTTTGTTTTGTTTACAGTCATCAACACGCCCACTGAATGAATGCTGAAAAGATTTGAATTGAAAACATTATTTAAATGGTGGTGAAAACTGGGACAATTGAGTATTTTACAGATATTTTTTGGCACATGGGACACCCAGCTAGAGGACAGGACAATCCCAGACAAGCCAGGACGTCAGACAAGCATAGTGTACCTGCAACTTTTGGACTCACACTTAAATAATAACAGTAATTACAACATAGAGCACATAGTATTGTAAAGAACCGCATAGCCAGCCACTACACATTATGGAAGTTCCTGGGGTGACCTGACAATCAAATAGTCAGGGTGCCATGTGGGAAGAAATGCACCGGTTTGACTCCAGGCCTGCTGAACTGTTTACTGCATGAAATTCCCTACTACTCTCCTCCTGCATTCCTGTTTCTCTTCACCTTCTATTTCTAGTGAAGGCAAAAAAATACTTGGGAAAATAAATAAATCAGTTCTTGCACCAGAGGTCACCTTAAGTCGGACCACCATCTGCAGTAGGACTGATGTATAGTCTTGGAAGAGTGGTGAATGTATCTGTATCACCTCTATCTTCAACAACAATTGCACTCAATAAAGGGCATACCTCCGCCAAGGCCCAACAGCTCCTTTAAATCAATCAAGCCGCACCACATTGCACATACTCATAGATATCAGTCCCCTAACTATGACAGATTTTTTCATCAATATCCATGAATTATTCTTAAGGTAATCTGTGAAAATGTAAATAACGTCCTATCTCGCAATGCTAAAGAAGTGATGAAAAATTCCTGGAAGCGCCTCTTAGTTGGGATCCACACCAAAAATTGAGTGGTGCTTTGTTGGTCCATGGCGCATCCTTCATTTGTGGGAATCTGTTCAGATATTTTTGCGTAATCCTGCTGACAAACAAATGGAGAAGGGAGAAAACATAACCTCCTTGGCGAATATAACAAGAGTCTTTCCCGGATTAAATATGGCAATGGTATGGATTCATTTTCTTCATGGCTGTGCGGAGCTAAATACTACAGAACACAATTCAGTATGAGATTAATCTACTTTTTTTTTGAGCTCTTATTGGAAACTATGCTTTAAAATGAGTGCATGTAATACCTTTAACGGTAAGAGAAACGGGGTAACAAGTGTGACTTGAGAAAAATCCCTCAATGCTTCTACTTGACCATCACTCTTCACTCTGCTGTGTGAGTGTCATGCTACACACACATCTTCCCATCCTTAGCTTTCTACGTGTCAGGACGTAGAAAGCCCTTCAGCACATGAATATTCATCCTTTTCTTACCTTGTTGAATATTCTGGGACCGTCCATCCATGTCCTGGACACACTGAACGCATTAGCAAGCACAAGATGAATTATGAAGCAGGTGCACAGAGCACGGACAGACAGTAAAAATAGAGAGTGTCGGCTTTATAACCGATCAGACGCCACTGCTGGAGTGTTGCAGTTCACCAGTTTTAAAGTCTGAATCTGAGTCCTCACCAATCATTCAGTCAGTCACAAAGTCACATGTATAACTATCTTTAAAGTCTTTACAGGTGGGCTTTGGGCTGCTTATACTAGATGTGTGTATCTGCTGATTATTTCCTAATCAGTGTGGCTCAGAATAAGACAGTAAGTGGTCCTTTGAGTCAAGATTTATTTTATCACCAGAGCTGGATTTTACATTCTCAAGATGTAGTTGTCCCACTTGCAAACTGAGCGTGCATGTCTCTGGTGTTTGAACACAACACAGTTCAGCTTGTCATGTTCACATTTGCTTTCTTTGGTTTAGGTCAAATGTGAGTAGTGCTGAATATTTTAAAAGGCTGGATGAATTTTGAAGTCCAACCAAAACAGTAGAAGAAGAAGTAAACGACTCTTGGAGTAAACGTCTCTTGGAGGCCCAAAGTAGCCGGCAGAAGAGCTGTAGGTGAAGTCACTTTTGCCCTGGGAATGGTGGTTGACTGGAAGTTACATTTTGTTGCTCCTGTCAGTAATTTATGTACAACACAACATGATTCCTCCCTTAATGGAATCTCAGTCACAGTCCATATTCAACCCGGGGTACATGTAATACAGACAACAAGTCATGAACAAAGTGGTCCCTAATACGTGGACTGCAGTTTGATGCTGGATTCTGATGAGATGCACCCGATCTCCATTGTTTTCAGAAAAGTAAAGGTGAGTCTATATCACTCCATTTATCAGTTAACACCAGTAGTTGACAGACAGTTTGGGGTTGCTATGCTACAGGTCCCGACTTGATAGAGTAGTGAAGTGGTATCTCACTGTACTTGATGGTTGAAGATAGCAACAAAAACTATTTTACATTTAGAAATAGTTTTTTCTCTGAAATGTCAATAAATGGAATTTTGGTAACAATTAGCAGGCCACTGTATATCCAAGATACATCCTCTGACAAAACAATCACCTGACCAGGGCCTTATCGATTCCTCCCCATTTCCTTTGCAAAAAAGAAGCAATTTATGTCTCCCTCTTCAGACCAATACAGGACGTGAAATGGCCTTAAAAACCATGTGTGGGTACTGATAATTGTGATGTCAAATTATGTACAATTTTCCATTACATGTGACCACCATTACTCCATGATAAGGTAACTGTAGGCATGTGTCAGCATAGAAGCTAAACTCGTTTGACGCTGCTGGGGTGTGAGATGCTAATATGTTATATGTCTTTTTTGCCAAACCCAAGGAATCCAGCCATTATCAACTGACATATGTATGTGCCAGTCAGTGGTGAGGTCATTTTGGGGAAACCTAAATATAGCTATTTTGCCATTAGTGAGCAAACTGTATGAATAATTGTGAGAGCCAGCAGGGGAAAATGATTCTGCAGCTTGCGAGGGAGAAATGAATCCTCCCTCCCTCAGAAACTGTTAAAAAGATGAAGTCAAAGTTGAAGATTTTGAAAATATCTGAAAAAAGATAATTTCAGACTAGAGGATAAAGAGAGTAAGATCAACTAGTGATGCTGATTACACATGATCAACGGATGTTGAAATGAGTATTGAATATATCATTACATTGATTATTATGAATTAATTGTTATAATGTATTACTTGCCAGACTGTGGTATGATCACTTTTTCCCCAAGGTATATCAGACTGACAGAATCCAAACAGTGACCAAAAAGTTTCAAGGGTTGACACGTGCAGTTTCAGTGAAATTAAATAAACAAAACCTTCAGGTATCTGGACTGCAAACAGCCATGAGAAATTGAAGATTTCACTGTTTGTTCCCTTTTTTTGTCCCATTTAGATAAAAGGTTGGCATCTTGGCAACTTTGTAGAAAAAAGCAGGACTTTTCTTCATACATATTTTGCATATAGACAAAAGATCCACAGACAGAGAAAATAGAGATCTGGAGCTATGGGAAGTTTTAAGAACAGTGGTTGAGCTGAGCTGACAGGGAAGCATAAATTAACTGTCCTCAATTGATGGATTTATTGAATGACAGCATACAGGCGCCTGCGACGTCATAAACGCTCAGGCAGGGATACTAATGGATTCTGTACCATCGACCTAACAATATGACCATAAAAAGGACTGACGGTGTGTTGCCTGTTTTTATGCTTTTTCATCACTGTAATGTGTTCTCTCCTCAGAGGAAATTCAAGGGCAGTGCTAAAAGGAGAGAGAAAAAAATGAGAAAGGGGGAGGGAAGGGGATCAAATATGCTAGATGGAAAGAATAGAGAGCAAAAGGAAAGAAATGGCGCGGGCAGCCCACAAGGCCTGTGTTCACTCAACCATGAAGGCAGGGCCATCTAGTGTCGCTTCTGGACAAATCTAGCCACGGGTCTCTGTCCTTTTCAACATGTTCGCTCATATTCGGGCCTGAGTAAGCACTGTGAGCCTGTCCTGGTATACTGCTCTCTATACTGCACTTATATCTCTGCTCCTTCCCCTGGCGTCTGCTCTCTGACAGACTGGCTAGATAAAACCATGTCTGTGACATGATGAGTAAAGGCCCGAAAAAAGTAATATTACAGGAAAACAATTTTTTTGTTTTGTACAGATTTCCCCTCTTTTTTTCTATAAAGCAATTTAGAATGTAAGTAAATTTAACTTTTGCTTGAATTTTATGTTTGATGAATTTAATAGTTCTGTAATATGACTGTAAATATGCAAACGTGTCTTTGGTTTTTAATTGCATTTTTATACAATATTTGTATTTGTAGAGTAAATAAAACAATATGTTAGTAGTAAAATACTGTAGATACACTGGGCAGTTTCATTAATTTGAATCAAATACCTTAACTAATAGAAATAAACCTAGACGGTAGTTGTGTTAAATATACTTTTACATACTCATATTCCACTGTTTAATGGACGTTCATCACCAACACATAAAAAGTGCATGTATTTTTTACAGTTTGAGACATGTAATTTCATGGCAGGGCTATTTTTCAGTGTTATTTTCTAAGCCAAGACCAATGTTACATTAAAACTCGGGTGTAGTTTGAGTTCAAAACTTACAGATTTCCTTAATTTCCCGAGCAAGTTTGAAACATTTGAAAAGACAAAAATCGATACAAAGGTCATTGAAAAGAAGCAAAGATCTATTTTTTTTCCTTCCATTAAATAAATGAAGCGCAATTGGTTCATGAGAAAATGTTTAAAATTTTCCAAAATTCAAAATCTCGTAGTTGTAGGAAAACCTTTTAAAACTTCCTGGATTCACACTAAAAATGTATTCAAAGGCATTTCTCATTTTCATAATTGATATTTGGCAGGACCCCCTAATTTTGAATTTCTGACTCGCATGGGGGCTGCTTAATTTTCATACATCCCACTCATTCTTTGGTCAGTGAGGGAACATCAATGAGGAGGACATAGAAGAACAGCTTAAATGGTCAGTGACACTATAAACTATACCCACTGTATATTCCAGTGATTTCACGTCAGAATTTTCTTATTAAAATGTCCAACTTTGCCTCAAGGCAAAAAAAAAGAGTGAAGTCATCATCCCTCAATTGCAGAAACACAGAATACCATTGAACTCAAACCATTGACAGTGATCGACCAATTGTTTCCTCAATTAACTCCATGAGACCCATCGAAGCTGTGGTCTGCTGAGAGCACGGCTGTGTGTGCACAATGTGTACACAGCGGACTCTGCGTAAATGATTCACCAGCTGGTTTTCCCTCAAAGCTCAGGAGTAAATGCAGACAGAGCCTCTGACGGGAGACATTGAGGAATCTGTCTCCCGCTAATCAGCTGCTGCTAACCCAAAGTCTGCGATGTTCTTGTAAGCAAAAATGGCCAAACGTCATATTCTTATTATTAGTTGTTGGTGTTGAGACTAAAAATCACACAGGTCATGTAAGGATTCCAGCTCTACTGCCACTCTTTGGAAAAAAACGACGCAGCTATAAAACATGAAGCGCTCATTCATGAATTATGAATCAACATTTGTGCAACATTCTTATTTACTGAAAGAGATGTATTAAAATTTGCAATTCATTACAACACTTTAACCCACTTTAAACTGGCGGACAAGCAGCATCTTCAGTGATTCTCAAAGTGGGGGCTGCACCAAGACATTGACACATGTTCATCTGTCTCTATCTCTCAGTTGTTTTTTGGTCATTCGTGGTCATATTTCCAAATATTATATATGTATATATATATATGGTTAGCACAACTTTGAGCTGCATTATGTTACTGGAAAATAGATTTATTGCAGCTGCTCTTTCACATGAACAGTTTTCTATTGGCACACCAGAGGGAGCCTTTTAACTGTGAAGCAGGTGTATGAAGGTAGAGTTAGTGGAGCTTTGTAAATGGTGCCAGTCTTCAATGAAAACAGTTCTACAAGATAAGCTTTGGACTTATGCTGCAGACCATTTTGGGCCACTAATTGGCTTGTGCAGACCCCTGAAGACACCTGGTTTCTCTGTTGTATGTGATGTTCGCGTTGACATGAAATAAAATATAGCATCAGTGCTTTCATTTATGTTCTCTAACAACTGCTTACCTCCTTTACCTACCACCTCATGGTGCAAATAAATGACAGTTAACAAGGGCTACAAAGAAAGGAGCGAGAGTAGCTCTCACCTGAGACCGTAGAGCACTGTTCCATCAGGGTGCAGTCTGATCATTCGGTTCTTCACTGTCACCCCGTGGACAAAGGACTTCTTGTCATTAATGAAGTAGGTGTCAGGGACCCACAACTGGTCTGCCACTCTGTTGTCCAGGGTGAGGTTGAGAGGAATGCCTGTGTAAGACAGACGCTTGTCTCTCCAGGACTGCTGAAAGTACATGGTGATGGTGTAGTCCTGCAGGAATGACATGGTGTATAAGGTTAGCAAATCAGCATGTGGCTCTGTAACACCCTGTACAATTATCTGTGTTGTAAGTACAATTCATGCATTCGTTGTATATTAGCACGTCACAAACATTTCACATTTTAGATAGTACTGCTGCTTTTGACACAGATGAGCATATAATATTACTGGACTGATTAGAAAAGAGGATTGAAGTTTCTGACACAATACTGAAAGTTGTTCATATCAAACAGTATCTCCAGGTCGGACTGGCTTGGTCTCAATCTGCAGCTATTTATTCAAGCAGAATAACATGAACACTTGGAGTTCCCCAGGGCTCAATCCTTGGGCCTCTTTTAATTAGCACTAACGTATTATATTAGCATTATTATATGCTCGTATTAAGCCAAATTATATTTAAAAAATATTTTTTATTTAAATTATCAACATCATACAGATGACATACAAATCTACTTTCTGATGCATGCACCCCCATTGATTCTTTCCGCAAGTGCATTGAAATTATCAGTGGGTGGCTGTGTTTGAACACCCCTCAGTTAAAGAAAAAGGAAAATAAATGTTGATATGTCTGCTGCAAAATAAATCTTTGAAAAACACAAATCCAGACTGAAATATCATCACATCAAATCAATATGAAAGTCTGAATTATTTCATATTAACCAAAGCAAAAATCTGCGGAATCGTGTCCAGACATGACATAGAAAGACTTGTCTCTTCTATTCCGGTCAGGCAATATCAGTAATCCATAAATGTTACACCTGGATTTTTGTCAAAGTATTGTTTGTGTCATATGATCCCATCATTTTCAAAGCCTGACCACAAAAATGACGCTGACTTGTTCCAGCCTCAGCACATGCTGCTGAGATGGATTATGTTTTGCAACATCAGTCTATATTAAGCAGCTGGAACAGTAACTGGCATGCTCATGCTAATGTATCACTCATTTCAAAGTACTTGAATAGCAGTGGTCTTTCTATGAGCTGCTAATGTAATGGAGCAAGAGCATATATGTCCAAATTAACTTTTGCTAATTAAATGGCGAAAAGGAAGGGGGGGGGGGGGTTAGCTGCGCCATGTGCATCTGTTCAAAAGGGTTCAACTTATTCTCTTTATGATTCATGGGTGTGTAACATTGGGGCTTAACATGCAATAAACCAATCGGAGTGCCATATCCCATTCCATTTAAAGGCCATGTGAGCCTGTTGCACCTTGCTGCTACAGTATTATAATGGTGGGTTTTCCAGGTAGAAAGAGAGAACACTTCTTTGCAGAGGAAACATATTTACTATCTTGATAATGAGTCATAAAATACGAATTTAATACTGCACCACTGACCAGGTTTTTGTTGACCAATCACTTTTCTCTGCCTCAAGATACATTTTCGCACAGAATGCCATTCTGTTTTTACTAATACTGAGACAAATCTATGCACATAATCGTTTCTCTGTTTTCGTCCCTGTCCTTTGTTCACCCAACTATCCACCCTGACCTTCTCCATGAACGGTTCTGTGGCTCTATAACAACTTCACACTACCTCTGGCTGTCCTGCTGACAGACAAGAGACATACTTAGCATGGCTGGTATCATTTTAGGCATTCATATATTCAACTGGTGGAATTGTTTTTATTTCCGATGACAGGTGTTCGATGTGTAGTACAGACCCACTATGCCCTTGCTACAAATATGGAGATAAAACAGGATTTAAAGGAGCTTCAACAGGATGAATTGTCTCTGTGTAGTGTTATTGTTTGGCTGCTGTGAGCTGATGTGTGATGTTGGAGCCTCTGGGAACATGTGTTTCTGCTTTTGTCCCTTGCTCTCCGACTACATTTCAACAACAACACCGTACAGTGTGAAATGCATTGTGTCACAGCGTATTATGATGGCCTGCATACATTCAGCATCACTGAAGAACACCACTCTTCCCTCTCTTCCCAGCCATTCTCAACTGTCCAACGTCCTCCAAAGCAAACACCATTTGAACGGCTAGTGTGAGTTTCATAGTGCAGATCTGACCAAAATCCCTAATCCCTGTTTAATTTGGGGCTTCAGAGTTATCAGAGATCAACAAACAAGTGCCAAGATCCATCACACTATAATTACATTCTTTAATTCGTTTATTTATTTTTTGTCCCATTAAAATGATCCCCGGAACACGGAGTTATTCACACTGCCACTAGAGGTCAGCGGTAGACCTGGTAAAGCTGTCAAGTTTGTGTATATAAATGGATTTGTTTATATTCTGTAAAGTAACCGTGCAGATTCTCTGCCATGTAACCCTAACCTTAACCATTAACCTTGCCTTTACAAGTTCATCAACCATGCATTGGTAAAGCAAAGAAAGGCCAATGCTCTCAGGCGAAAAGTATTTGTAGCATATGTCCTGTCACCAGTAGAGGCGCTGTTTTAGGAAACGGTGTATATGGTCATTTTTACCACGTATGACATAGTTCGTCATATGAGTTGTAGAACTTGTTGCAATATGTAAATGCCTAGCTGGGACATAAGCATGTCAATACATGCTTATGTCAATACAGGATGGACACTGAAAATAAGACAGAGATCAACATATTTTCCTCCAGACTTAGATCATAAAATGTCTACTGAGTAAAGTTTTTTATACTTTTGAAAATGTTACTCTCTTATGTTCAAAGTGGAATGAGAAAGTTACAAAAATCTAAATTGATTTGCGGTTCGGGATTTAAACACCGCATCTCAGATTCAAGGCTGCCTTCCCTTGCATATTGATTGGTTCTGAGGACAAGGACGGGCACAGCATAACAAGACCAACCCTCATCATTGACTAACTAACAGGATAGGCAGTGGTGGAGGTCTTAAAAAAGTCTGCTCAAAGTCACTGAAAAAAAGAGATGACACAGGTAATAAGGAGGAACAAAGCGTGAGAACATTGTAAATAAATAATCATTCTAAAAGCCCTTCAGGTATTCTAATGAAGTGCTCATCAATATTCTTCAGTTGACACTGGGTAACCTTTGGAGAAGGCTTCCATGAGAATTTTGCAACACTGCTCTGTTATCGTGCTGATTTGACATGCAAAGCTGCAGTTAAGATTCCTCTCACTGCTCTCTGGTTTTCCAGCATTCACTGCAGTTTGTAAAAATGCTTATACATCAATTTGCCAACAACCTAGAGAGGAAAAAAAAAAACTTTCTCATAAATAAGGCAAACATGTACTAGGAGCACATCTGAACACCTCACTGTGGTGTGTGAGTGAGGGAGAACTCCTCTTTTCTCACCATTTGTCCCTGGCATCTAAGTATACACTATTAGTTTGTACATTGTGTTGCAGGTTAATACATTGTTTGATTGAATTGTTTGTTCCTTTGTTCATACCCACCATGTATGACTATTGGTTGGGAGGGCGCCACCCAGCATTTCCAGAATTGTATGCTTTTATTTTCTATAAGAAAGTTTTCTTTTGTTATTTTCAGACGAGTAGATTTGGTAACATATCATGTTTTTACGTCTGCGAGCGACTTTGTATTTTTCAATATTAAATATACTATAAACATATAAATCCAAACATTATTATTTGAATTGGCTGTTTTGCTTTGAAGCTGATCGTTTTGCGAATTTCCCAGAATTAGATTGGGAAGATATTTCCCAGAATTAGGCCAATTGTTTTTGGGGATGTTGGGGACATGTTCTGAGTAGTTAAAGAACCGTATCTAATCACCTTCTTTGTTATGGTTTGATTCCCTGTGTTGTTTTCTCTTTTTTATTTCTCTTTTTCCCATGTTGTCTAAAGCTGGAGATATACACATACTTGCTATGTGCTCGCAAACTATGCATGTTACTGGAGGATTCCACTAGAGGGCAAACCACAAAACTCAGACCATATTGGACTAGAACTAGATCATCGCTTTCATAGATGAGGTGCGAGGCACCTAAATAACGAGGTAATGACAATAGCGAGCATGGGCCTCCATACTGCCCCTACTGTGAATATGGGTATTTGCAACTTGTGCACACAAAGCGTCCTTTTCCTTAACCGGCACACCTAACAGACCGAGATAAGCAAGGCAGGCAGAAGTTCAGATTTAAATTACACCTTGAATGGTGTGGAATGTCAATAAAAAAGATATTCTCCTCCAACATTTTTTTCAGCCTGAATGGATTTTGTTTCACTTCATTATTCATTTTCCAAATTTGAATTGCTAAGCAAATCAGAGATGTGAGCAATGATTCAGAAAAGTCGGGAAATAGAGCATCCGAGTCGGTAGACAGGCACTGGAAATGTTAGTGGCCAATAATAATGTAGATGACATCACCTCTCGTGAGACAGCAGTGAGAAAGTGCTGCCTCATAAAGCTGGGAACACAAAGTAAGGAATATGTGTGTGTGTGTGTGTGTGTGTGTGTGTGTGTGTGTGTGTGTGTGTGTGTGGTTACAGTCCCATTGGGGATGAAGACTTTCTAAGAGTCTATTATTAGAAGCAGCTGTTCTCGTCAGCACCCGCTTCACCATCATCGCCGTGGCACCTTGGTGTTTCCGCAGCAGAGCGATGGCCTCAACGTGAGCTGAATGCTGCTGTGCATATGCACTGTGCTAAAGTACAGCGGCGGGGCGAGGCAGAGGTTCACCGCTGTTGCTGCACCAAACCGCTCTGCACTGCACTTTAGGCGGACGGAGAACAGGGCCGGCGAATGCCCTTGGTTTGTTTTCCTTTTTTCCTCCAATAGTCTGTGTTAATGTGAGGAAGGTGCTGGCGACACATTTCCTCTTTCTTTCTTGCTCTGTCCATATCTACCTCTTTCTGTCCATGTTTTTACTACAGCAAACATACAAGCAGCAAGGTGAAACATGGGCATCTATGCCATGCTAAACCCCCACTGCAGTGTGCTGCTGCCTGACCTAATTCTTCCCTATCCACAGCCATCTCTGGATGCAGCCTGGAAGACATCAAAAGGAAGGTGGGGGGTAGCAGTGCAGTCATTTTGCAACCAACTTCAACTTCAGTCCTGAAAACATTGAAATGCAGGCGGCAGTGCTTGGCCAATGATCAGGATACTTTTGAACACATGAATTCATGTGCTGTAGTTATTGAGAAAAACAAACATGCTTGCTAATTTGTTAATATGTGCATGCAAAGGATCAATAAGCCCATTCACACACTACTTGCTAAGCACCAGACAGACAGACAGACCAACTAAACATTGTGGAGCATTTATCAGCCTGGCTGAGCCTCTGAGCACACAGTTAAATAAACTTGCACAACGTATTTGTTAATGTCCGGTTACATTAGCAGTTAGTTAACAAAACAAACAATCTGTTGATCTGACACAGATTTTATGAACATTATGAAATGTGTCGGTACTGAGAAAAAGGTGTCATGAAACATAAGCTGTTTTCAGACAATGTCCGCAGAATTGCGTCCGCACATTCTGGAGAGTTTGTCAGGAGAAACTTTTATGGATTTGCTCCCCTATTTTTTTGTCTTAACATGTCATCATACTGTCCACACAATCAGGTGATTATATCTGAGCAAATGTTATTATACCAGTTTGTCAGATCAAATGCTCAGCGATGGGTTCAGCCCAAACCATCGCTGATCGATCTGAGCAGACTGACTACACAGTGAGAGACTATTTGCACAATGGCTTCATTTTCCTGATCCCGTGACCACATCTATTTGTATATTCAATATTGTAGAAATGCAGGAAATTTGTTTTGAATTATATTTTTTATTTTTTCTCTTGTGGAGGACCCCAACCATTATATGTCTTTTATTCTTTATGCATACATCATTAATTTTGTAATTTTAAGCTTGGTTAAGCTATTTTCAACAAACATAATATAACGCAGTAACATAATTCATCTGTTTTGCTTCCGGGGTTACCCGCATAACTCTAATTTAGAATAAACCGTTGATCATAATGATGTTTGAGGTGCCCTGCCTTTTCTGGGCACCTGCTGACCAATCAGGTTTGGCATGTCTTGTCATGCTGTTATTTATTGATACAACATTATATACCTCTGACTAAGGAGAAACATGTTCATGTTAATGTCATACAGGCCTATTTTACTGCATCATAAGAAAGTGATAATACAACAGTCATGATAATGACAGTGTCTGACAATCTCAAAGAACACAGATGCTGACTCTCTGTTGTCTGCCACCCACCAGGACTCTTGCTGTTGCCAAACCAACCACCATGCTCCCATCCCTCCCCTTGTTACCATGCCAACCTCCAGCATGTACTCACACAGGTAGAAAATGACAGTTCTATACAAGTCAAGTTTCTTGCAAGAGTGAACATATGAGCAGAAGGAATGTCTCCGCCACATCAGGGAGAGAAAGAGAGACAAGACATCTAGTGTAAAATATAAAACTAAAAGCCGTTTTTTGTACTAGTTTTCGTAATATTGTGAAATAATTATATTTTCCAGGGATTTTTTATACAAACAAAATTCATAGTTTCTTTTGTATCACTATTAGTACTTTCTTAATAGCATTTATGTTTTATAATACAAGTACTTTGGGTATATGAGGTAAAAACCCAACCATCCGCAGACTGAATCTGAATGCAGAGCAACCCACGCCCCACCAGTGATATTTTCCACCTGCTGTGACATCACTCAGTGGGTTGTGGCCAGAAGCAACAGCAATTGCATGCCCCATGTGATATAATGAGGTAGTAAGTAAGACATGCGTATGTTAAGACTAGGAACTGTAAATTGACAACACGGATAGGTAACACAAGCACAGGTCCAATGGAAGTTGAAAAAACAAATGGATGCTTAACAGTAACTCTCTCCCTCTGCACTCTCTGTATGTGTGTGTGTGTGTGTGTGTGTGTGTGTGTGTGTGTGTACTTGCGTGTTTGCGACCTCCCCCTCCGCTATCTGGCCTGATAAAATCACGGAGGAAATGAACCTTGGACGATGTTGCATGTAATCTTTATCCTGTATTTGTGCTCTTAACATGCTGTTTTACAAGAGCTGCTGTCTGCTGACAGTAAAATCATGAGGAGCGGTAATCATGACATCATTTTAATTGTCTTCAAAACCCAGATTACTGAAACCAATTGTTTTTCTTACTTGAACATGACTCATGTATTACAGAAAAAAACTAAACAGTGGGTTGATACTGACCCAGGTACTGATGAGGTAAAGAACACCCAGTGAGCAGCATTTTAGTGGAAAAAAAATAAAATAACATCTTCTCAAAATGCTACCCAAATGTGTCACCATTCTCGTTCAATCTTTTGCAAAGAGAATTAGCGAAAATATATGTACTTTCTTCCTAGTAGTGGCACACATAAATTAATCTGCACCTCCTTGTAAAAAGAAGCGGTCCTGGAGACTTGTTGACCTATGCTGCCTTCAAATGGAACCTGTGAGCTTGAGGTTGCGATGTGGGATGTCACTGGTGCGGTGGTGGTTAAGCGGTGCTTAAGTGGCAGCTGCCAGGCAAAAGCAACATGGACGTGAATTTTATCATGACATAATTCAGAGAGTGCCAGTCAACACTCACGCTCTGCTGGAAGACTGGCGACATGGTTTTTGGAGAGTACTCCTAGCTAAATACTAGAAGGTGAGCCACCTTAGCTGAGCATGTAAATACTTTTCTTGGTGCAACTGACCCATTAGGTTACTGTTACACAAACTACTGAGTACCTTGTGACAAATACCAAACAATGAACAATATTGCTCTGTCTATGTGTTGACGTCAATCTCACCTTGCTCGCTCTCTCACAGCAGCCTGTTGGCTGCTGTCTTCCTCCTCCTCTCTTACATTTCTCTCTTCCTGACCCTCACTTGCTGCTTCAGTTGCCACAGCAGCACTAGCTGAGGCCTAAAAATATTCAAAACTAATTAATTGAATATCTGATCACTTTGGCTGGACCTCAGCTTTCTCTGTTTGTTAGGTTTTTGTTTTTTTCTTGAGTTCTCTGTTTTGCTGATACCTCTGTTGAGTCCCTAGATGGGGCACTGCAGGAGAGAGAGATTCTGGGGAGAGAGTTCAAGAGTGTAGGGGCTACCACATTGAATGTCCTGTCTATTGAGGCTGGTGCGGTGGATGGCAAGCTGACCCCTGTCAAAAGACCAAAGGTTTCAGGATAGGACATAGGGGTGGAAGAGGTCCGACTGGGGAGCCAGCACATGGAGGAAATTATAGGTGACACAGGGAATTTTGAAAATGACCTGGATTGGGGAGGGGGTTGATCTGCTGCCAGGGTTTGGTTTGGGTGAACACTGGCAGCTGAGTTCTGCACATACTGGAGCCTGTCCAGGTCTTTGATGGGTACCCAGAAGTTCATTGTAGTAGCCTGGAAATGAATCCAATTTGGCCTGGAAGAAGTCGAGGAACTTGAGCTCGGGGGCACTGGAGAAGTTGGCGGGCATTAAGGGGGTGGAGTAGTACCACCAATTGGTCTGGCAGTTTTGACATTTTTGTGTGGCCTCACATAGTCTTTATAGGCCTCATGATGGACATTTAGGCCTGTTCTTTCATACAGGCATCTGAAGAATAGAGCGACTGTGGCCTTTATGTTACAGAGCTCAGTAGTGAACAAGGGAGCAGGACGATTGAAAGAGACAGTCTGAGTTTTTGGAGTTTTTGTACCGTTCTCTTGCAGGCACACCGGCATCTGCCTTTTGCACGGACTGGCTGTTTTACCAGCAGAAGTACGCCACCCAGCAGTAGTAATTTATGGAATATAATTTATTTACTCTATATTTATATTTGCATTTATTTTGTATTTGTTCTAATCAAGGGTGAAGAGCCATTCTGTCTATTTAAAAAAAAACTCTTTCCCACTTCACCTCCAACACCTCAATGCACCTAAAGCCCAGATAAGAATAATAATTTTATCGTTTTCTCTTTCAAGTAATCCTGGTTGAACTGGGATTTGTTTGCAACCTGTCTGATTTTCTTACTGCTTGTGCTTCTTGACCCATTAGAGTTCTTTGTATGAGGTTCACAGTATCATTTTGCACAACTATCTTTTTTTGCACTGCTTAAATGTTATTTGTAGAATCACAAGATCTCATCTAGAGTCTCCAACAAATCTGCAAATCCCTTGAATACATATATCCGCATAACAAAGTTCGGTGGTTTGATCCCCGTTTCTTCCAGTCTGCATGTCAATTTGTCCTTGGCAAAAACACTGAACCCCAAAGTGCCCACGATGGCTGTGCTGGCAGTCAGTGAATGGGATGTGTGGTAGAGAAGCTGTGTAAGTATGTGTGTGTGTGTGTGTGTGTGTGTGTGTGAATGGCTGAATGTGACACATAGTTTAAAATTGCTTTGGGTGGTCGTTGGAACTATAAAAAGCGCCATATATAAATGCAGTCTACTTACCATTTACTATTTCCTGCATTTACAATGTGTGTGGCCTGGAACATAATTCCTAAGTATACAGGTCTGTTGTATATTTTTTGATTCAAACACATAAGAAAAGCTTTGAGGTTGCAGCAGATTTTCGTCAGTGTTAACGATTTCCACACAGAGCAGGATAACACTTACTGTAAAACCTACAGGCTCATATTTCAACCACAGTCTTGTGTTGTCCTCACCCTCATATTTCACTGCTGCCCAGCTGTCTGACCGCCCTTCCCAGCTCGGGTCAGTCCCGCTCATCATCTTTCTTCTCAGAAATCTCAATCTCTGACCATGTGATCAAATGGAGCTCCATTAACCTCCTGTCTAATGGCTATGTCTGTCTGGACAGGCTAACAAGTGAAAATCAGAGCTGTTAAAAGGCTCAGGCAAAGTAGTCCCAGATGGGAAACTAAATGCTGGCCAACACATTTCAAGCTGTAACCAAAACCTTAAGTGCTGCAAAGGCTTAAACAAAGACTTTGGTCTTTTATTTTGAACATCTTGATCAAGAAAGCTGTAGTTTTGTATCACTAAAATGTAAAATGGCAAAAAGTAAATAACTGTGTTGTAACACTGTAAAACTGACATGGTACTTTATCCATGGAGTCTCCGAGACTTTAAAACCAATGCGAAGTTAAAGTTTTGCATATGAAATTATACAAATCAAATATTCACATGATTGAAGGACTTCAGATAGAACAAATGCTAGTGCATGTAGCTTAATGATAAGGGAATGATAAGGTAGATTGGTGTTTTAACTGCATAAAAGACATGAATAATCTTTGAAGGAACTTTTTTTTTTCAATCTGAGCAGCAACAAAGATTCAGATCCTCCCATCACAAACACATGAACATTAGATTTTTGCTAAATCAACAATACCCAAAGCTCAGCATACACACAGGAGGCAGGGCTGGTGTTGTGAGCTGAAGCAGCAGCAAATGGTGTTGGCATAATTGGTGATAATGGTACAGTACAGGTGATTGCATGTATGAGTAGTCAGCTGGTAGTCTAACAGGGATTACGCTGTCTTGTTTCGAACCACGTCATTTTCCCCATCTACCTTTTATTTGTGCCCCTGAGTAACCTAGAGTCTAGATTACTTCTCCCTGGTTGATTTCTACAGTAAAGACGTGTTCAGAGCTCATTTTTAGTGTCGCCACAGACTCCTGCAGGTTAAACTGGACCAAACAAACACAGTTAAAAGCTGATTAACTATGAAAGATTTGCTATAGACCATGGGGCCAACGAGTCCAGTATAAGGAGCCCAAAAAAATACCCACATTTTGCAAAGAGCTGCATGTAACTTCCAGTCAGTCTCCTTTTTTAGATTTCTTTGTAAGGTTAGTGTTTCCCAAAGGACTTTGTGAGACAATGGTGGGTGGATGAGAGAGCCCTCGAGGGGGACGGGGTCAGGCTCCCCCGGTAGAACATTTTGTCCGGTGAATATGTCAGCAATTGAGGAGGCATAACATTACAAAAAAGGGGGAAAAGTAGCTACTTTTATCAGATGTATCAGATGAGTTGCCCTCATATTTTTTAGACCATAATTCTGTCTGTATTATGATTTTCATATAATTTCCACTATCATACATGTTTTGTGTTCTTCAAAGAAATTGTGTTCAGACATATACTTTAAATATAAGGGCAGCAGAGAAGCTACTCTCATCTACTGAACAACTACGAAAGCGTTGTGAATCACGACAAAGGCCTTGTCATGACAACAGCGCGTTCATGACAGCAACAGCTGATTCTCCGGTTCAGGGATCAGTGTACTGGGTGGAGCTTCACAGGTGAGCAGCTCTTTGAGCAGCAGCGGCTTCAGAGCTCTGAGGACTGAGTCCTGCAGGTCTTCAGTCCACAGCCGGTCTTTACTCACTGTGGCTCAGTTACTGCAGGTTACTTCTGCAATTACAACACAGTGGAGGGATCACTCCGCCTCCCCCTCAGTTTGTTATTCAAGTGTGTGTACATGAGCGCATGTACAAGGTGAGGGAGGACTGCGCCGCACAGGAGCAAACAAATAGCCGTTCTCCCACAATGCAATGCTCGGTAAAATACCTTAACAACGCTGGTACTTCCTCCAATAGAAATGAATATTTGTTGGTTGTAATGAATAAATGGAATAAATGCACAGTTTTCTGCGCCAGTGCTATCTTATTAGAGTCATTACAGTATTTGCTTTCTCCAGAGCTGTGCTGAACTTTCAGGACAGTTTTTCAAACAGACATCTTATAATGGATGGGAAATACTAGTTGACGGATTTACGTCGTAGCGACGGAGAACTTTAATCCCTGTCTAACAGCACATGAATTATACTACTGATGCCAGGCAGCTCAGAGACGTACCTCTGCCTGCACTGACACTCCAAGGGTTTTTGCATGTCATCTAACACTTTTTTATGTTTAAATTTAAAAAAATGTTTAGTATTTTCCGTCTGAGTGTTGCGGAAATTTCATAATTAGCAATTAACACACACTACAGTTGAGACAGATGGAAACCTCTGAAGTTCTTCAGATTCATCCTGAGGGAAACATAGATATCAGTAGCAGATGTCTTGGGAGTCAATTGAATAGGACATCTCTAGACCGGAAATGTCAACATCACAGTGACACGAGGAAAAGTGATTCTAAGAATTCTAGTGTCACTGCTCACCAGGGTCCGGGGGTTTTAACTTCTGTAGTATTTTGCATATGTGTCATGCAACCATTAACAATTTTGTTTGTCAAATGAAATTAGTAATGTTCATGGTTTGTATTTATATAGTGCCATGCTTAGTCTTTATGGTACAAGTCACATTCATCCATTCACACACACATTCACAATTTAAGGTTTAGTGTCTTGCCCATGTGGATTGGAGGTTAGTGGTTCGTGGACAACTTGCTCAAACAGCCACCCAAGTGTGTTGTCACAGCCACCCAAGTGTGTTGTCACTGCAGAAGCCAGAATTTCTATAATCAACCAAACCCCTGCAGAATCCTCTGTACATGCTGTTTTTAACTAGCCTGACCTCCGCTTTGGTCAAAACTTACAATTTTGAGTTTCGCCTCCAAAGGTTAAGCACTGAGGGCAATGTTGGAATGTAAATGAATGGAGTTAGTTGAATCAAATACTTTGCGAAGTTTACAAAACCATTAAATATTCTTTGATCGCTTTATTTAAAATCACAGTAATAGTCTACAAGAGGCTGTGAAGAAGTGTAAGGTTTCTGATTCATTACTGGGTGTGACTCTCACACTACGCATATATCAGTATCCAGTGTATTAAGGAACAAATCCGATTGCGATCTATTGTATCTGAAGTTGCATGCAGACTCATCCTTAACAAAATTGATGTCTTTCGATTTCAAAGTTTTGGTAAGTGAGAGTAATTATAGAAGGATTAAACATTGTTCTATAGAATGATGCCATTCAGTTTATCTTTGAACTTTCCCAGCACATCACTATTATTGGAAATATTTCTCATGAAAAAAAGTGTGTGCACTTCCTGGTCTATCAGTTTATGGTAAATTCATTGTTGTTTCACCTGCTGTTGGATTCATATGCAAATGTTTTGGCGCGTCTGAGCCTACATGCTGGTAAGGCTTCAGACTGCAGTACAGTTTTCCTGTAAAGCCTGTGGGGTTATAAGAAATTAAGTCGATCTGTCCCTGACTTATAGAAGGAGATCGAGTCTTCATCTTCGTTGACAAAATAAAGCCATGGAAATATTCAGTTTTATAAAGATTTAGATACATGACAAATTATAATCTGCACACTTTTCTGACACCATTCATAGACATTTTGTTGAAAGGTGCAGAGGTTAGTGGTTAGTTTACTCCTGCTCCCTCCCGGTGACCAAATGATACAGTTACAAATCAGTTTCAGTAACCTATTGTTGTCAATAAATTATAGCCTGGTTTTGTTTACCCAGGGTTTGTGATCACATCTGACATTTCTGTCTTTGTCACAACTTGGCTCTGCTATACTTATCACGTAGCTAGGTGCCTACCCTTATGAGCAGTTATTGAGTTTCAGGCCTCTAAAGTGGTAAATTGTCCATAGTAATGTGGACCATTAGACCTGAGGGATCCCTGTTGATCCCAGTTCTGAATGAGCAGCTGGAAAGCAGGGCACATCTGACACCTTGATATCTCCTCAGTGTGGAGATGAAGTACTGTCTACAGAGCTCCGCATAAATCCTAATGCTAAGTGTTGCCAGACACATCACTCTGCCAGGCTGATCGATAAGTGCTGCTGGCAGGACGTACACTGTGTTACACGTGACCCTCTCTAAATGCACAACAAAGCTTTGTCAAGGTTTATTTTGTGATATCCAAGTCCATACAGTTAAAAAATAAACGTTTTTCAAAGTTTTTACACTACATACATGGGGCAGCTGGGGCAGCTTCTCCATCAGAGTTAAAAAAGTTCAACAGTTCAACAGTTTGCAATAGTATATAACGTCAAATGCACTATTGTCATTGATTATCCGGGAAACTTTTTTTTGGATTTACTCCTTCGCTGTCCTTGCTACATTCACAGAAGCTACTGTCGAAAGTTAGTTTTCATCTTTATTTATTTATTTATTTTGACTGGTAAGAATTCACATTTATCGAGATTGAGGGCGAGCCCAGACGTTATGGAGAAGGACTGCATAGAAGGGGTGTAACAGTTTACAAAATGCACGGTTCGGTTCTATACGACACAGTAGTGTCACAGTTCAGTATGTTTTCGATACAGCAAAAATGTAGAAAAATGCCAGAGAATTTTTTTTTTTTACTTTAAACAATGATGGAGATATACTCGACCCATCTTCTTGGTGTCTTCTTGGCAGCATACAAAACAAAAGCAGCTCTTTTAAAAAAAATGTGTAGAATTGTAGTAGAGATGCAAACAAAGGAAAAGTACCGAAGAATCAACTTCTTATAAATGGAACTCACTCTGTTTTTTTTTCAGAAGAAAGATGGGAATGTCCACATTTTCCGTAAACAGCACTGATCTGCTTGTTGTGACAATGTCACCTGCAGTGGAAAAGACCCTTTTCCACTGCTAGGGGACAGGCATTCACAGACAGGCACAGGCATTTACTGTCAGGTATCCTGTGTAGCCCTTGACGTGCTGCTTGACGGGGGCTCTGGACTGTTTGCTCTATTGTTTGGGCTTTTGTTTTGTCATACAAAGCAGGAATCTGCACCTCCCGGCGTGCCTTACTGGAGAGCAATGTTTCGCTTTGGGGAGGGGAGGAGCAGACAGCACCCTGACGCTACTTGTTACATAGTGTGGGCTGCCTTGTTGAGCGCAGTGTCTCTGAGAACATTATATTTCACACAGTTAAGCCGTATTTAGGATTACAATGAATCGTTCGGTTTGTAACGACTGCCACTGATACTTGGGACGCATATTTTTAAAAAAGGGCCGTATCATTCTCCAGCTTGCTGATCATCATTTCCTTGTTTGCAATACCAATCCCCTTTATAGGGCTGTATGAAATGTGCAAATTAATAAGTTGAGTGGCTAGAAGAAAAAGGTATACAGACAACCCGGCGAGGACAACCTTGCTGGACTCCACGATTGGAATCTGGGAGAAGTGCCATTGCATATAATGTGTGTATCACGTTTGTGTCATGTCCCCATCCGCTACTTGAGTAATGTGTTCCTTTCTGTCACATTTTCAGTTCCAGCTCCTGTTTTATTTTGTGTACCTACCTATCCTCTCGTTTTAGGTCTCCACTTCCTGCCGTTGTGTCTTCTACTCCTGTGATTGTCTGCCCCGCCCTAATATGTTTCTCCTGGTGCAATTATCTCCACTCCTCTGGTGTAATTAGTCATGGGTGTTCCCTCATCTCCTTGCCAGTTCGTCATTTCTACGCGAGCGTTCCAGTGATTTTCCTGTTTGGCCTTCCTAGTGTTTTTGACCTCTCTTCGTGTTTTTGACCTCACCTTTTGCCTAGCCCTTGTCTGGTTCTGTTGTCTTTCTCTGACTGCCTACCCGTGTACCGTCCTGAACTTTGAATATAACAACATTGCTTTTCGCACAGCGTTCATTTGTCATGTGCTTTTGAGTCCAAACCCTGTGAGCTACCCTTTACAGTTTGGATTGATTTGCAAAAGAGATTAGCAAAACCAAATTTGTTTGTAACCCAAAGAAACGAAGGCTTTGTAAATGTTTTTTTTAAAAGAATAAAACTATCATCTTGCATGAAAAATCTGAAAATTCTAATACAAATAAAATTAATCTCACATTGTTAGAAATATGCCTATTTTGCATAAATCCAGATTGACTCTCATCAATGATGGGATCTAATACAGATTTAAGCCTATTGGCTAGTAATAAAGGAAATATTGCATAGTCATTGTTTAATAAAGAGATGGAACACCAATTATCTAAAAAACAAATGGATCTTTTTTAGATTTGGGGATGAGGGTGATTAAACCCTGACTTAAAGTAGAGGAGTGAACCTCTGTCAATGCTTTTTTAACAATTACCGTACTAAGCTCATGGAAATTTGTTAATAAAATTTGGTGGCAAAGCCGTTTGTTGTTTATCGCAACAGTAATTTCATTCAAGAAAATAGGTTTGACAAAAAAGCTCGCTATCAGCCTCAGGTATCTCATTAATATTAGGAATAGAATCCAAGAAATTGGAGGCAGTTTGATGACAATATTTCGAAGTGTAAAGATTGCTGTAAAAATTTAGCTATTTTCCTGTGATCATCAGGGATCGACGCATCAATTCTTAATTGCTCAATGGTATTTCTACAAAAATTTAAACAGAGCAGTTCTGCTCTACCTCTTCAAGCCACCTTTGAAACCGAAGCGGAAAAGATTACGGTCCCTGCGAAAGTATTATTAAGGCGCAAACCTTCCATCAAAAAAGTGCTGTGAACATACAGTGGGAAGTCAAGTAACAAAATGTAAACAAGAGGATACAGGAAAAAATGCTAGATATAGCAAATACCCTCTGGAAAGTTTTAACGGATGCTATTTTTCCTCTGCTCATTATCAAAATGGGGAGGTAAAGGTGAACTAATAATAGATGCTTTAAAGTCCCCCTCCAGTCAAAAAAGTGTTTTTCTTCTGTTTCTGTCCTCTAAAATGTCTGACATTGACTATAGGGACTTGTATCTGAGCCAATATTGTCACTATAGAGGTGTTTTCACATTCCTCTCCTGGAGACGGAAAATTCTGTGCACTTCTCTGAAATTTGAAACTAAAATGAATCCTGGCAAGGTAGATTTCAGAATTCCTCAATGAGGGAGAGAGAGTGGATGGTTTCCACCCCCATTTCAGAGGTTGTTTTTTTTTACTTTTTTTGGGGTGAACAATGTTAAACAAAAATATTAGTCATAGCAGATTCTTGTTATATACTTTAAAACGTGACTGGAGTGCATTTTCATACATGCCATTTTGAGATATACCATTTGGATTATATGTAACAATAAAATAAAATGTAAGCTCAGCAGCTTGTATGCCCTGTTTTTTTTGTAAGTGACCCCTCCAGCAAAGGATAAACACGCTGTTTTAAACAGTGACTTTTAACACGACTCTTGCATTTTTTGTTCGCCCAAAATGGGTCAGATATATTTGCACATTATCACTTAAAGGGCCCATATTATGCCCCCTTTTACACAAGTTACATTGGTTTTCAGGTGTGTGCACTACATGTCTTTGCCATTCCATTTCAAAACTCCTCAAGGATCAAGCCACAAAGGCCCCTCCTCTTTCTGTATAAACAGCCCTGTGAGACTATGGTCGATTCCAGCGCTTTCCTGCTCACATCTCGCCCCCCTCCCTTCGTGTTCCGCCTCGCTCCGCCTCGCTCCTCCTCGCTCCTCCCCACGTCTGCTGCGCAACTACGGCGTTGCGCTGCCATGACAACAGTCGCACGTAACAGGGCACATACACGACGTAGAGACCCGGGAGGCACAGCGAACACGTTCTCCATAGTTACACACAGAGCACAAGGGGCTGGGCGATAGAACGTTAACGACATCCCGGCCGGCGGAGCTCGCGGCCGGCCGCGAGTCTAGCTACGCCGGTAGCCGCGAGCTCCGCCGGTAGCCGCGAGCCGCGAGCTCCGCCGGCAGCCACAAGCCGCGAGCTCTTCCGCGAGCCGCGAGCTCCGCCCGGCGGGTCGCGAGTCTAGCTTGGCCATGCCCACGGTCGTCGCTCGCTTGCGGGGAGAAAATTATGGCGTAGACGCGATCTGTTTTTCCGCACTTCAAGGGGGGAGGTGCTGCTCAGGTTGGGGGCGTGGTCGCCCCAGTAGCAGGAGTCAACTTACGTCACTTGATAATATGGCCCCTTTAATGTCTGGTGCAGATATTGAATCAATACAGGCCCACAGAGTATAGGGTGACACAACTACATGATTATGCATTTTGAGTCAACTATTACTTAGTCCATCCACACATGAAAACTGGACAAATGGCCCAGTAGTTTATTTTGTAAAATGTCACTTGGAACAGCTGATTTGCAGCAGATAGTGGGTGTGCCATTATAAACATATTCGTCATGGGGCATTTTGCAAATGTTACTGGTCACACACAGACTGAATTCATGACTATATAAAACATATTCAAGATGAGGCAAACATGGTGTATCAGTCTGTTAAGGTAATTTTTCATAGTGACAGACTTTTCTCAAACTATTATGGAGTCATCTCATTACTGTAATGTCAAAACAAGAAATATATGAACAATGGCACTGTGCATCTACAAGTTAAATATTTAGTCCACTGTCATCAGAATTTTTATTACAATTGAGTCTTATTAGAGGTGTGCCCAGCAGCACTGAGAATGACTGAATGCGAATCATGTAACCAGAGTTTTGTCAGTCCTTGCATTTCCAGGCACTTACGTAACCTGCTTGTCAACGCGCTGCTATTATAACGTGCTCACTGTTGTTGATGTCTTCACCTGCAGTTGTTGTAATCGAGGAGGCAGCATCTCTGTCCCCAGCCTCCTCACTGTGGGGGTGGGGGACGAGGGGGAAGGAGCACAGCAGCTGAACTGTCACCTTAGCTGCTGCCGATGTAGCAACACATTGTTTGAGAAGTTCACTGCATGTATGAATTTTTTAAAAAAAGGCCATACTTTGCTGCGTTAGGGTATTATGAAGTCACAATAAGTCAGGCAATTTGTTTTGTCCCAAGATGGCAAACAAAGGCATGACCCACCCTATTCTGCCTTTGATTGGTGGACTCTGATATTCTTATACTAACTCTAACCAATCACCACTTCTCATCTAACCAAATTTACTGCAAAGGCAACCAGTACCAAAACCTCTGTAATATCTCCTCCAACCACCTCAGAAATATTGCCAAACTCCGGTCCACAATCACCATAACTGATGCTGAAAAGCAAGGATCCTGATGAGAGTGTGCAAAATTATGAACACATCCCACTTTTTCTCCATGCAGTCCACTGGCTTCCTGTCTCTGCTAGGATTGAATACAAGGTCTCCCTCCTCATTCACCAGTGCATCTACGGCAATGACCCACTGACCTCAACACAATCCCTCTGCTCCAAAAGCCGTCTCCTCGTCCCCAGGACCATGGGTGAATGGGCCTTCTGTTCTTCGGCCCCCCGTCTATGGAATGCCCTCCCTGACCATCTGACGGCACCACAGACGACTGTGAGTTTGTAAAAAAATATCTTAAAACATTCTTTTTAGCAGAACATATAATCAACTTGGCTGGCTGCTGCCATTTATTCTCACATTTTTAGTATGTCTAGCTTTTTATCTGTTAGCTTTTTATTCTAGCCTTTTATGTGTATTTTTATACTGATGCTTTTACCATGTAGCACTTTGACACTGTTTTTTGATGTAAAGTGTGTTACAAATAAAATGTATTATGATTATTATTATTATTTATGTGTACAGTACAAGTATTACGGATATATGGGTATCTTTTTTATTTGACTCTATATGTGGTTTGTATTCTTTATCATTCAGGTGACATTCATCCTGATTTCACACGCACTAACCCCCCATTATTGTACACGATAACAGATCTCTTCAGTTGAGTACAAAGATGCATACTGTCAACATGCACAGTCTCAACAGGAAACATCAGAATCATGCATATAGGATTAGCCCTATAACCCTAACCCTTCACCTAACCCAAAACAATACAATAAGCAGTGTCATCACTCATGTGAGTTGATTGAAACACGGCTATTCGGCTAATCGATATGCATATATGTTGATCTGACATGAATACTAGGCATATTGAAATTCACTATTCATACACATCTTAGCTTCAAAAAAAACTTGTCAGATTTTTCCAGTGCCCGGTCTTCACCCACGCTCTGGATCCACCACTGTAGCCAACACAATGTAATTGTTGATTAGAAAGTAAGAAGAAGCAGAGGGTGTGTACATGTGAACACTCCAAAGCCTTCACGGGCTACTGAATAGCTGCTACTGTGATGGATTAAATGTCTGCTAACAGACAAAGCTAACAGATCCATTGAGTAATCTGTAATGTTATTAGTTCTTCTGTCAAAGCTATCAACAGATAGATGTTGATGGCACTGAGGGCAGTGTGGGCATTTTCATTAACATCTGAGGAGCAGCTTGTTTGCTCATTGCTTGTGCTGATGCTACTGATTGATTCTGGCAGCAGCAGGTTCTCTACAGCCTCTGGATGGCGTTTTCTATCAGAAAATGTGTCAGTAAAGCACATGGCACCTATGGAATCCATGCTCAAACACAATCAAGGAGGCGTTCTGTGACACAAAAACTCAGAAAACGAAAACCTTTTTTACTTATGCTGAAAACCTACTCTGGTACATATTAAGTTTGGGATAACAAATCAAAATCTGTCTGCTCATTGTAAAACACACTGTAAAACCAGAGTCATCATTCTACAGGATACAAAAGATTCAAATCGATTCCAATCCGCACGATTTGGGTGGAAATGTTTGACTGTTCCAGCCTTTTAATGTGTCCACGCTGGTTTTAAAACAGAACCTCTAATAAACGGAGGGTCTTATCATGCTAAATAAAGACTAAATGTATGAATACAGTATGTCAGAATTCCTGACAGTGTCGATGCTTTGACTCTTATTCTGTTTTTGCAGTTAAGTTAAGAACAACATCTAAGAAACATGATCCACAGACTGTTCAATATTTCCCATGATCATAAATGGACATTTTAGTCTGATTGACCACACAAAGTCACTCCTTCTCTGCTCTCTGCAGAAACAGTCTGATTTTATTTTAGCTTCTGCTCATGATAGTGTGATCATCATCAGACAAAAAAGCCATGTAGGCCTAAACTCCACATTCCTGTGCTTATTTACAATACAATAATGACCCTCTCTACCTCCTGAGCCACAGCCACCCCTTCTATCTGTTTTGTATATCACTATAGCTGAATTTACCTGCAAGTTTCAGCATTTCTCCTCATATAATGTAAGAACTTTAATCATGGGTCTGACAGTTTTGCTTATATATGTCTTTAAAACTACGCTGGATTTGATAACCGAGGGTTAACTGAGACAGATGATAGCCAGCTTCATACTGCAGGTCATCTAGAAGAGTCAATGGTAGGCTCAGTGAACACATATCCTGGGTATGCTGAACTTGCTTCGTAGTACAGGCCCCATTTCACAGTGCTTGCCGTGATTAAGACTGTCCTGCTCAAACTGCTCAGCCAGAGCTCAGCTACAGTATGAACAGATGTGGACACGGTGGAGCTGCAGAGAGAAAAAGACTAATAAGGATAGCCAGTTCATTCTGATGTGGAGAGGGTCAAAGTCAGCAGGGTGCAGTGACCTGGTATTTTTCTCTAAAGCACCGAGTAAAGTAGAACACAGTGGCCCTGTAGTCAACTGCGTGTCGAACTGCTCCAGCCTAAAGCACAGTGATATTTTGAGACCAACTCTGCAGTTGTGAAAGGTGGTGTTAGTCTGGTCAGCTGGATTCACTTTTTCAATTCACGTTTTCCACAACATCCTATATAACATAAATAGTTGAATCTGTGGTGGGCAGCAAACTGAGATTCCACTTCTGAATCATTGTTATGTTGTGTGAAAATATGCTGAGAGCGGTAGAGTCACACATGGGGCTATTTTCACATACAGCTGCATCTCTAGATTTATGACACGTAAGGTGCAATATTTCAAGCCTTTACATGTTTTGATTTCGGTTTACAGCTCGAGACAATCCAAAATCCAGTATCTCAAAATATCAAACATTTTCCAAAGATCAATTAAAAAAAGCTCTCCAAAGTTCTTGAACCGGCTTTGCTTGAAAATCTTCTCAAGGCTGCGGTCACAGCTGTTGCTTGTGCACTTTTTCCTGCCACACTTTTCCCAACCTTCCATATATCTCTCGATAGAGCACCCTGTGAAGAGCCTGCCCCTTTCAGTGATGACATGCTGTGACTTACCCTCCTTGTGGAGAGTAGTCGATGATCGTCCTCTGGACAACTGTCAAGTCAACAGTTTTCCCATTTTTGTGGTTTTGTTCACTGTTCTAGACTGAGAGATACACAGTATATATACTGGATGAATAATAATTTACTCATCATCGAAAATAAAAAATTCCCATATTTTGGCACACATTTTTTATTTGCTGTAGGCCATTATAATTAAAATTTAAAAAATGCTTGAAACATTTTAGTTCAATGTGTAATGAGTCTAGGATATATTCAATTTTCACTTTTGAAACTTTTATAATGATATTCAAATTTCTTTACACCTGTATATGTGACATATAATGTAACATTGTTTTGTGAATGTGTTAGCAGAAAGTCTTGTGGATGATTTCAAACTTTGATGAATGTTTCAAGGAAAATTTAGTGTCTATATTTCACACAGGGAATTCAGACAGTAAAATGTCAGAAGGTGATTATAATACACTCAAAGGTTTCTATACATATTTAGAATTGATCGAATCATGACATGATTAATGACTTTTTTTATAATCATATCTTAAAAGATGTAAGAAAAAGTCAACTGTTGCTGCAAAGTGCATTAGATAGAAAAACTTCTTGTACTTCTCTCCTGACAACATCTTGGTTCATAAGAACTGCCAAGTTGCCTTTGATTTTTGGATGCGATATTTTCATTTGTATAAATCAACAGATGGAAATGGTATGGGCAAAAATATTTAGACCTTTAACCTAACTTTTTGGGAGAATAACTCCGATCAAGAACTTTCCGTAACTCCGAACTCTTCTAAAGCAAATGATAATATGACTAAATACTGCAGAATACTATAATTATTACTTATTTATTCAGCATTGATGTAGGAAACTATTATTATAATTCATAATGGTAGTACATTAAATGTATATTCATTTTATTTGGCCCACTATGGTTTCATATCTGCATCTCATGTTACGTTTTGAAGGAGCAGGACCCAAATGCAGAGTGCAAATAAAAATAATTTTAATAAATTGAAAAAACATAACAGACTCAGTCTCAAAAGACAAAAACAACAAAACCACTGGAGAGAATACAAAACAAAACAAACCAGGGATCGAGGCACATGAGACAGGAACGAATTTGGAGCAATCCTCACAGACATCACGGACTGGAACTGAACTGACAGGTTGCAAACAGGTTGGAGCAAAAAGTCAACAAACAAACTGACACAGACTGGGAGCACAAAGGCTAAATACACCAGGGAAGATTGGACACAGGTGAGACACATCAGGAAACCTTGCAGATCATGACATCTCTAGTATATGACCAACACATACACGCACGCACACACGAACGCACGCACGCACGTTCGCGCACACACACACACACACACACACTGTGCTTCACCCAGACGGAAACAATACCTCAGCAAAACCTCACATAACATCACTGTCACTGAAGCTCTCGCTTCTGACAACACAGCATGTCTGCTGCTAAAGGCCAGCGACAATGATCTGAACTCTGGATGTGACCTACTCAACTATGGATGTGACCTACTCACTAACTACAAAGTTTGGTTTAGTTTTACAGCCATACGGACCCTGTCTGCTGTCCTTGCAACAACAAGGTCACTGTATTAGTCTCATTGTGTCAGGACAAATGTCCACAGGGAACAGGACGTTCTTCCACCTGACTATTTGGCAATATGTAAAAAAAAAACAAAAAAAATGTAAAGTAGAAGGGTAAAACTCACAGGGATAAGTGAAGTTGGTCCATCCATCGACCACGCACCAGAGCGTGAAAGGTAAACAAATGAGTGTGACAGCTGGTATTCATGGTCTCCAGAAGATGAATGCTCCTGTTTTCATTAGCCTTTTTCTTTTCAGCCGGCATAACCTTTGACGCAACAATTTCTACTTGCACTCCAGAATTACCAGTGTAGATTAAACGTGCTGAGGTCACTTCTTTACCCAGATAAGGAACTTGTTGAATTTCAAATGCTGATGACTTTTCAACTTCATATTATAATCTAATTTACCGAGCCGCTTCGTACTCCCAAGAGGCTAAAAACTTCAAATAGTGAAGCATTGTCATTTTGTCCAATGCAATGAACACTGCACTCTGCAGTTTACTGATTTAGTCGTTTGGTGTTGGAATTGTGTTTTGTACAGGTGAAAATTGTTGTCATGGGCGTTTGGCCGAGCTTCTCCCCGTGGACGGCACTATGGGTAACAATATTACTGTACGTGGGGGATCTTGACACATTAAAAAGACAAAGCCAGTGTTTACTTTTGCTGCACAATGCTATTAAATATGTACACTGTACACATACACTCACCTAGCAATGTGCGATGTGTAAAATGATCAGGACGTTCAGTTTATGTTCACATTAGATATCAGCCTGGGGGAAAATGTGATTTCCTTGACAATGGCATGATTGTTGTTGTCAGCAATTCTGCAGACACCTTGTTGATGTGAAACATCAGGGGAGAACAGTCAGATGGCTGACTGATGAGCAAAGAGGCATCTCAGAATGAACATGCTGAACATTGAGGTTGATGTTCTACAACGGCAGAGACCACGTCGGGTTCCACTCCCGTCAGCCAAGAACAGAAAGCTGAGGCTGCAGTGACACGGACTCTGCAACACTGGACAGTTGAAGACTGAAAAACTAAACTTGGTCCGATGAATCTGGTTTTCTGCTTGACAGCATGACTCTCTCTCTCTCAAAGAGGCTATTGGGGCAAAAGAATAAAAACTTGTCTGAGCAACGATTTATTCTCTACTCATAGGGATTTTTTTTAAAATACAGGGTCATTGCTAGGATTAAGATTCTTCCCTAAAGTTAGAAATGTCCTCCCCTGTGAGAAGCAAAATGGTATCCTGCAATCCAGGAAAATTATTTGTTTTTAAATCTACTGTTATTAACTCTGTAAAGCCCAAATATAGAAAATATTTTTTACACCTTTCAGATGTTCTTGTAGGAGGCCTCTGATGCAGGAATTAAAGGGTTTTTGGGGTAACTTTGTAATTTTGCAACACTGGGTCTCAGTGGGCACGGTGGTGTAATGGTTAGCGCTGTCACCTCACAGAAAAAAGGTTCTGGGTTCGAGTTCCGGTTCAAACCAACCAGGGCCTTTCTTTGTGGAGTTTCCATGTTCTCCCCGTATATGCGGGGGTTCTCTTTGGCTTCTCCGGCTTCCTCCCACAGTCCAAACACATGCAGAATGGGGTTAGGTGAATGTGAGAGTGAATGGTTGTCCATCTCTGTATGTGGCCGTGCGATAGGCTGGCGACCTGTCCAGGGTGAACCCCGCCTCTCGCCCAATGTCAGCTGGGTTTGGCTCCAGCGACCCTGAAGTGGATTAAGGGATGGATGGATGGATGGGTTCCAGTGGTAGCAGGAGTTCTGTTTTTGCACTCACAGTCTGAATGCATTTACAGAACTATTAAAGAATTATTTACAGGCTTGTTTCCTCATGTAGCCCCATAACAACATATATCATGAATAAACATCACACAACAGTCATATTTTTTATGAATAATAATTTAATTTAACAATTTAAAATTACAGAATTTTCTAAAAATATTTACAAAACTCAATGAACTGATGAAAGCCTTGACATAGACCAAGTGTTCCACCATGTTCATTTGCAGTTACAGACCCAAAGACAGTTCTTCTCCTTTATTCACGGACATTGCACTTGCTGCAGAGTGTTGGTGAATCCTTCATCCCAGTGTCTGCAGCGTCCTCTCTTCATCTTCCCAGGGAAATGTGCGATTATGTCCTTGCATATATCCACTAAAGTGGTGCACAGAAGTCCTCCCTGGCTGGGACCCTATATTTGGTGGACCCTGAGGACGGTCTCTTCTGAGCAGTCAAAGGGCTCTGTGGCACTGTCTGTGTTACTGGCCTCACATTGCCTGAAGAAGGTCGTCCTCTTTTGTGTGTTGACAGTTGTGTTCACGAGGATGAGAGAGGATGTTAGGTGTGCCTGGAACAGTATCCTGTTCAGTATTTCTTTCCTAGGAATGTTGAGAGCTTCGCAGTCCTACTTGTATAGGAGCCAGATGTAAACCACAGAGGATGATAGTGCGCCAGAAGATGAAAACCTACAAGCACCGCAATGTCATGTGGAAATTATATTTGACTACAAATAAGTCCAAAAAAATCAACATCTCCCTTGTATTTATTGTAGGTACCCACAATGTAAGGCCTCTCAACATTAATGTAGGTTTTTTGTGGCTTTGTCCCATCGCTGAACCAACATCGCCTGACAATCCAAGTTCAGATTTGACTCGTACTCCGTTGACAGATCATCAGTGTGACAGATCATTTCAGAGATTTTAGTTTTTACCACAATCAGAACCCCCATGGGCAGGCTGGCCTTGCATGTTTAGTTTAGTTTAGATACATTTCCCCTTGAAAGGCATCACCGAGTTGTGCTATTCGGGTACCACTTGCAGCCCATTCGCACCTGTACCTGAACAAAGCAACAACAATCCCCCAGAGCACTTACATCCCCACATTCCAGAACATTTAAAAACCTGTTTCTCCCTAATGCAACAAGCAACTATTTGGGCAAACAAACAAAGCCCAGGATCAGTGAATTACATTTTTAACTGATAAGATACAGATGCAAGTTCAAATTCTGCTACTGAGTTTCAACCAGAAATAATGTATTTCTGTATTAAATTCTGGTCTAAACTCAAAATTGGAACTTGTAAGTGTAAGAAGATACATTTAGAATTTAGGAATAATGAAAAGGATTATATTTATATTAGTATTTTTTCCATATGTGAACTCGTGAGAATTGCAATGTTCCCAGGTAATGTGTAAGGTGCCCAGGTTATTTTGACAACCACTCTCACCCAGTGTTGTAAGATTGCAACATGGACATAGCAAGTTCTAATTTGATGAATGTATTCCAAAGTAACTTGGTATCTACCTGTTCTAGACATTGTAATAAAGACACAAATATTTCAAGCATTCTACTTACTTTAGTAAGTACTTTACTTACTTACTTTGAACTCATATAATAACATGACTAATCCGTAATGGTTCATTGAAATACTACTTATCATTATTTCTGAATTAAGTGTATTGCTGTCCTCCCTCTTTTAAACTGAAGTTACACACGACAACAAAGATTTCCCAGTTTTGTTTACCAGTACTGTGTTCGATAGGTCCTTAGTATTTACACAATAAAACATGCAGAGATGAGGAGCAGGCTACAGAGGTCTGGTCATCTCAGACCACAACCCCAGATATTGTTCAACTTCAAATTCATTAGTATTCTTCAGATCCAAACAATGCTGACTCAAGTGACATCCCTCTGGAACCACAGAAGGGTTTATACAAACTTATATATATATATATATATATATATATATATATATATATATATATATACACACACATATATATCTCTTATTTGCAATGAATTATATTGCAACAATACTTCCCATCCCCTGGACACACACACTGTGATATACATTTACTTACATTTGAGTGAAGGTGAAATCAAGTTCCCCTTTACTGTAATGATTGTAAATGTCTCTTCATAAAGAAACACTTGAGGATATGTAAGGTGAATGTTGTAATTCGTTTTTAAGACTTCATCTGTTTGATATAGCAGGCTTTATGCACTACAATACTCACAAGCCTCAGATGCCATTCCAATTGAAACAATGCATGAATCCGGGTTGTCACAGAAGACATCATCAACGCAAACACTGCACTATAATTACTGAAGAGTAAATAAATCAGAACCTAAACTAGAATGTCACTCACAATACCTGTGCCGGGGCCCAACACATTAAGTGTCCTTAAATTAAATCAAGCCATATAGCTAAACCAACAAATCATCATGAAATCATGATCTCCATTGTTAAGGAATAATCTTTTTTTTTAAATGGTTGGGGTATAAAAAGACAAACCAGATTACACTGAGAAAAGCATTTATTCACAACATAAAAACACACTGATAAAACTTTTGAAGATTCATATAAACTGTGGATTCTCTCAATTAAATTACATTTAAATCCACTCAATTCCAGATTTAATTTGGATCCGCACCGAATGGCACACACACACACACACACACACACACACACACACACACACACACATAGATATCAGTTCCTTAAATCTGCCTGATTTCTTTTAAATCAAGATTCATGCATTATTCTCTGTAAAATCTGTGAAAATCCCCCCCCAAAAAAACGAATGTTGAAGAAAGTGTCTAAAAATAAATAATTTCTGGGCTCCGCCTCTTTGTTCAAATCCACGCCAAAATTGAATGGGCTCTTTCTTGGCCCATGTCCCATCCTCCCACCAAGTTTAACGAAAATCCCTTCAGTAATCTTACTGTAATACTGCTGACAAACAAATTTACAAACTTACAAACAAACAAACAAACAGGGGAAAACGCACAACCTCCTTGGCGGCGGTAGAAAATAGCCTATTCAAGCTCCTCAATGTTTCATCAGGAATCTATGTCTAAGCGGAGTAAGTTACAGCGGAGGTCTGATGAATGTGTGGCATTCCTGACTAAGAATGGCAGGGTAAGTGTGGGAAAGACAAACCCATTCATCAGAATGAGAATCCATATCTTCTAAACCTTACACACTTGGTATTTCATGTTAATAAACTCAAACTAAATCATTTTTAGATCAAGCTATTCAAGCTGACACCTGTGATGTCCAGTCCAGTGCTCTGGACAGTGAGGGTGTTTTTTTTTTCCCCCACATTAAAACACAAATGGTAAATGGACTGTATTTAGCACTTTTCTAGTCATAAACACCACTCAAGGCACATTACAGGAAAGTCACATTCACACACATTCATACAGCACTGCTATTCAATACCCTTTTTTTTTAGGGTTAAGTGTCTTGCCCAAGGACGTTCGGCGACACTACTTTTATAAAGAAAATGATCTTGAGAACCACACAGTCTTCTTCATGCTTTGGATTTGACTAACATGTTAATATGATGACCATCACCACTTTGTCTTCTCTGACAAAGGTCTGTACAACTTGTACTGTATCTGTAATTTTGCTTTCAGAAGCAATCGTGCTTTCTGAGTCCTGAGAGCCCCATGCCATCAGAGGACTCCAGTTGTGGGACAGACAACCAAAACAAGAAGCTGACAGAGGTTAAACAAGCTCAGCTGAAATATTAATGATTGTAGCTCCAACATTACAATGACACTAGCCTTTGACGAGTCAAAATATCTGATGTGGTTTAAAAAAAATGGCTATTGAACTTTAACTTTTACTCCATCTTTTTTAACCCCGAACATCTGCAGTTGATCTGCCTTCATTTTTGGGAACCTCAGCATTCTGGTTTGCTCCAGCTTAGGTGGCATCATAGTTTCAATCAAACAGAGCAAAAACTATTTCTCCCCATCCTTGTTTTTATGAAGATAGAAAATTACACAAGGCATCATGGTGTAATCACAGATCCATAAACAATTGTCTTGAAGTGACCCGGAAGTATTTGATCGGCAGCCATGATAAGAGGTGTTCGGATTCTCTAAATGTTTAGGAAAGGAGCTTCAATGCTTCCTTTCCTATCTCCTTTAGGATAGGGTACACTGGACTTTCCAATGCGAAAGGAAAGGAGACTTAGACGCCCCACAATTCATTGCGGCAGAGATATTTAACGTGACGCGCCATGCATAAACATAAACAATTCAATCCGAAATAGAAGTAGACCCAGAAGAGACGCACGTCATCATGTAAGTTGGTGAATTGCATCTCTGTCTGTATATGGCTTCATTGAAGGGTGATATTTATATCACCCTTCATACATATGAATCACCCCTGATTCATATGTATGAAGGACATATGAATCAGTTACATCTGATGTCACAAGGTGGTAAAACACACTGTAAAATGCTGGATGGAGGCTCTGCGTTTGTTGTAGTTCATCTTTAAAATTTATATTTATCTGCCGTGGTGAAATTTATAGTTTCACCACAGCAGACGTACGTCAATAACATCCACCGTCGCATGATGACGTAGTATAATGAAAGTCGAGTCGGATTCTCCGAGCAGCGCTGTTGGCTTTTCCTAAGTCCTATGAGTCCTCCTTTACACCTCTCCTTGACCTCATGACGGTTTCGACTCTGGTCACGGAATAGTAGATAGGAACAGTAGATAGGAAGGACAATTCGACCGCACCCCTGGCCACCTTTCCTTTCCCATGGAAACCTTTGACAGCTCCACGTGGAGCTAACAAACAGTTCATAACTGGGCTCAAAATGACGCACATCATTAACTCCATAAATTGACTATTTACTCAATATACTTTCTCTCATGTAAAGGGGACTTTTCTATGAGTGCTTTGCAACGTAACAAGCTGTGTCCTGACACATATAAATATCACCCTTCAATGAAGCCATATACAGACAGAGATGCAAGTCACCAATGAAAAAGTAAGTGCTGTACTGTAATCAGAATTATAAATTCCTCTCTTCTTAATGTTGCTTTCAATATATTCTGTTACAATTTTAAAAGGTTGCACACTCTGTAAATTGCAATCAAATTATGAAAAAGTAAGTGCTGTACTGTAATCAGAATTATAAAATCCTCACTTCTTAATGTTGCTTTCAATATATTCTGTTACAATTTTAAAAGGTTGCACACTCTGTAAATAGCAATCAAATTATGTTATTTGTCTTTTCACATTTGTGTGCCATAATAAGTAAAAAAAACTGCCAAAGCAATAAGAATATTCTAACCTTTCTCCAATATGTTTTTCATAAACCTACTGCAGATGTTTTTCTGTGACTTGAAAATAATCCTTTTCTCTGGAAAATCTTGGAAATAAGGTCCTAGATAAAGGTCAAAAAAATTGACCGCACTGGGATATTTTATTATGTAAATAAAACTTTAACAATGCAATAAGAGAATTATGGTAAATTCTGCTTTTATTTGATATTTTACATTAGGGTGAAATATATTTCACATTTGGTACTATAAAGTCAATAAAGTCTATTTTTTTGTAATAGTTAAATAGAATAGTTTGGTCTAACTGCCACGGGTTTGAAAGAGCAGGACCCAAATGAAGGTAAGAGAAAAAAGGACTATTTAAAAACTAAGGTAACAAAAACAGACTTACAGTGTTTAAAGGAAGTATAAACTAAATTCAACTCACCAAAACTCCAAAATAAACTATAACGGCATTTTAGAATTCCTGAAATTCAGTTATTGCTTTTGGTTTTGGTGTGCCACCCTAAGATTTTCAGTCGCCCAATCTGGCCACCCCTGTGAACAATTTCTGGGGGCGCCACTGTTGCACACAGCAGGTTCAGGTGTTGAAGGCAGATTAAATGGCTCCAACACCTTTAAGGGTTAGTCCAGTGCTCTATGAATGTACAGTATTCTTCCTTGAAGTTACTAAAACCCACAAGCCAATGAAAAAAATATAATTCACATCATACTGTAGAAACTTAACAAATGTAATCTAATGTGTCACAGATTCTCCTTCTGTGGTCCACCACTCTGCTCCTGCTTTGAGGATGGTAAATGGTAAATGAGCCTGTATTTAGTTTTTTTTATAGTTTTTGTTGTAATATTATCGACCACTCAGAGCACTTTACAGTACAACTCAGATTCACCCATTCACACACATTAATTTAGTGTCACATTCACACACTGCCGGCACAGCTGTCAGAGGCAATTTTAGCATTAAGTGTCTTGCCCAAGGACACTTCATCATGCCGACTGGGGGGAGCGGGGATCGGACCAACATCTGGTTACACAACAAATCCCACAACGAGCAAGCACTTGGCGACTGTGGATGAGAAAAAAACTCCCTTTTAACAGGAAGAAATCTCTGGCAATACTGGATTCAGTTGTGGGGCGGCCATCTGTCTCGACCAGTTGGGGTCGCATAGTCTATGACTACGCTTCCTATTGCAGACAGTCACCCAGCCACCCTGTCCTCCCGGCTGCTCAGGAGCTGCTGGGGGGGCTGAAGAAGCTACACTGCGGTGGCTCGCACCGACTGGCGAGGACTGGCTAACAGTATCAGCTAATGATGTACTCTCCATGGTGCAGAGCCGCGCTTCTAAAAGACTGAGCCTCGTCTCCATGCTGGCAAACAAACTACACTTATTACAAGTATCATTATCGCTAAAGCAGGCAGAGGAGTAGACATGCCAAACATGGAGCATACAGAGCAAGAGACAGCAGGAGAGTGAGAAGCCATTGTTAGCTGCTAAAGTTAACTAGCTTTACTACGATGCGGAGCGCAGATAGGTGTGTAAACCGCTGTGAGTTAGCGAGGGCGTCGCTAAAAGAGGGAGAGAGCTGTGAGTGTTTAGACTAGAAACACAGAAGCAACAACAACCTGAAGTGACACAATACGTTACCGCAGTACGTCAGCGTAGCAGTGACATAAGTCCTCTAATCCTTGATATATCCTTTAGGTGATAGTAGGCTGACTTCGTAATCATTTTAATGTGGCTGTTGAAGTTCAGGTATGAGTCCATGACTACACCCAGATTTCTGGCTTGGTTTGTGCTTTTTAACATTACCGTTTGAAACTAGATGCTAACTTTAAATCGTTCTTCCTCGGTTCCAAAAACAATTATTTCAGTTTTCTCTTTGTTTTTTTTGAAGAAAATGCTGGTGCATCCAGTCGTTGATTTCCTCAATGCATGTCCTCCGTGCCTGTATTGGACCACAGTCCCCAGGGGATATTTTTATATAAATTTGTGTGTCGTCTGGTTATTATGGCAACATATTTTGTTGTTTTCCATTATCTGAGCCAGTGGGAGCATGTAGATGTTTAACAGTAGAGGCCCCAGAATGGAGCCTTGGGGAACTCCACTTGAAATTTTTCCCCACTCAGATGTGTTGTTACCTATAAATACAAGCACCATCTCAGTGCTATGGTGTGGTCTAAATCCAGACTGGAAGACATCAAAATAGTTGTTTATTGCAGTGAAGTCGTTCAGCTGCTTAAATACATCTTTTTCAATGATTTTGCTCAGAAATGGGAGGTTTGAAATAGGCCTATAATTGTATATTAATGAAGT